>NC_060070.1:100659366-101894054 GCF_922984935.1 Meles meles
TACTTAGGTATAATGCCATATTCCAAGATATCTCCCTCTCCGACTCTCCTACCCCCTACACCCCCAAATATAACCTAATAAAGTCTGGGCAAATGCCAATACTTAGGTATAATGCCATATTCCAAGATATCTCCCTCTCCGACTCTCCTACCCCCTACACCCCCAAATATACAGGCATATACATTACCACAGAACTCATTTTACTAACAGAAAGTAGTATTTTAGGTGCAACCCGGGGGGCAGTCAGTTGAGCATCGACTCTCGGTTTTGGCTAGAGTGGTGATCTCGGGGTCATGGGATCAAGTCCTGCGCTGGACTCCTGCTCTCAATGCAGTCTCCTTGGGATTCTCTCACCCTCTGCCCCTCCCACTGTGCTCTCTCTCAAACAAATAAATCCCGAAAGAAAGAAAAGAAAAGAAAGAAAGAGAAACAAAGTAATACTGGGGCGCCTGGGTGGCTCAGTCATTAAGTGTTGCCTTCAGCTCAGGTCATGATCCCATGGTCCTGGGATCGAGCCCCACATTGGGCTCCCTGCTCAGCGGGAAGCCTGCTGCTCCCTCTCCCACTCCCCCTGCTTGTGTTCCCTCTCACTGTGTCTCTCTCTGCCCAATAAATAAACAAATATCTTTAAAAAAAATACAAAGGAACATTTTAAATGACATCTACAAATTGGGTGTGCTTTTTCTCTGTCCAGCCTCTCTGCATCCCAGGAGCCGGACTGTGACCCCACACGAGGTAACGACAGCCCGGGAAGAAAACCATCCATCACAGGGTACGCCTGGCTCCCAATCTGAACTCACGGCGAATCCTCAGGAGCTGACAGGAGGCTGCAGGCCCCTCATACATGGCTTGATGTGGAACACCCCACTTGCTAATAAATCCAGGCCTTAGAACAAGAGCCAGGAGGCCAGGTGTCCCCCCCTGCGGGGCCCACTGGGCAACTCTCTTTCAGGGGGATACAAAAAGGAACAGGAACTGCCTGGGACACCAGCGACCTTAAGCTTTGGACAAGAAACACACATAATCTCCATGCAAGACAATCACACAGTGAGAGCTGATGGAGGGGAAAACACAGCCACACACAGACAGACATCGAGTGGGAGGGAGAAAGGAAAGACTCCCTGCTAATAGGGCCCTGGGCGTGGGGGTGCGGGTCTGCTCCTTTCACTCATTAGCCACTGCTCTGTCTGCCCTAGGCAGAAACCAAGGCCATGGCCTGCAGAGGGCAGATTAAAGGACTATCCTCAAGTGCTCTTTCTGGGAAAGATGACAGATCCTATCTTCCTAAAACACTGCAGGCCTTGTTCTACAGTCCCCCATGACTCCCGAGTGCCTAGGAGAGAATCAAGCCCCTGCGTGGTTTCACAGGACCCATACGTACCCACTTTACCTTTCCAAGCTTCACCCCCCCAAATCCTAGACACAAGAATGCCCCTCCCCCTCCCACGCCAAACACCTATCCCAGGCAGGAAAGAGAACACCCAAATGGGGGGCCCCGTCAGATACACCAGTATGTAAAAGCTCACTTCCAACACAACAAAATGATCATTATTAGAGGGCAGAGTAGTACCCCTTATCTATGAGGGATATGTTCCAAGACCCCAACTGGATGCTTAAAATTGCAGACAGTACTGAAACCTCCATATACTATGTTTTTGCCTATACAAACCTACATGCCTATGCTATTAACTTATAAAGCAGGCACAGGGAGAGATTAACTCATAATAAAACAGAAGAATTATAACAGGACGTAGGTAGAGTTATGTGAATGAGGTCTCTCTCAAAATATCTTAGTGTTCCGTACTCAACCCCCTTCTTGGGATGCTGTGAGATGGTGACATGCCTACTTAATGACATGAAGTGAGGGGAACGACGCGGGCCTTGTGACACAGCATCAGGCCATTACAGATGGTCTGACGGTCACCTGCTTCTGCACTGCAGGGGGCGGCAGCTAATGGAAACCACGCGATGAGGGGGACTACCGCATGCGCAAGCCGTTCGGCAGATGAGAGGGGGTCCCCTGATTGAAATGGGTCCTGAGTCCCCCACAATCACTCCGTCCCATGGAAAACATCACCAACAATGTTCTGTCTCACCTGTATCCTGAAGGGATCAATGGGCCAAGAGAAGGCAGGAAAGGGGCTGCTTGCACTAAGGAGAAGAAGGGGAAATACGAGTCCCCCGAGAAATGAACGGTCTGTGTGTAGAAGGTGATGAGGCTGGAAGGCTGGCAGGAAACAGGTCTATTAAGGGTCCTTTACGGCAGGTATAAAAACCAGACTTTATCCTACCTGCAGGAGGTGGAACGGGGAGATCTGCACTGCAGAGAGCACATCCCACTCCAGGTGTGGAGGTGGGCTGGGGCGGGGGAGGTGACCCAGAAAAGCGTAGCAAGGAGGTTGCTACAACAAGGGGTGACACAGGCCTGGGTGAAGGTCATGGCACAGACACAGGACAGTGATGGGTGGTCTTTGGAAGATTCGATGGCACAATAAAGTAAGGTGTAAAAGTAGTCAAGAGTGGTCTCAGATCACACTTGGGAAACAGGCACACAAATGTATATTTAAGTAAAACATGCGAGGTATCAGGACGGTTACGCAAAGTGTTGTAGATGGTGGGGGCACCTGGGTGGCTCAGTCAGTTAAGCATCTGACGCTTCAGTTCAGCTCAGGTCATGATCTCAGGGTTGTGAGATTGAGCCCCATATCCACCCTGTGTGCTAGGCACAGAGTCTGCTTAGAGTTTCTCTCTCCTTCTCCCTCTGCCCCGCCTCTCTGCACACACACTCTCTCTCTCTAAAATACATACATAAATCTTTTTTAAAAATGTTGTAGATGGTGGTATCACCAACGAGAACAGCAGAAGTCCAGGGCTGGGGACTGAGAAGGACCAGCCAGAGGCCAGAGAATACCCAGAGGCCCCCAGCAGCCAAGGGTGGCCAGCAGCAAGGAGTCAGTGCTCACCACGGGGAGGCCTTCAGGGAGAGAGAACAAGTCAACTTGGGGCTGAGATGCAGGCGGCACAGCAGGGGGGGTGGAGGGTGGGAGGGCTGGGGGGCAGCATTCTAGCAGTCTTAGTTGTTGTTTTTTTTTCCCCGATGGGTCCCAAGCAGCGGGAATGGTGCTCAGCACACAGTAAGGTTTCAGTTAGTATTTGTGGAATGAATGAATGCATGAAGAGTCCATTAGATTTGGGGACCAGAAGGCAACAGGGGACTTTGGAAAGAAAGACAATTATCACTCATATGTGGAATATAAACAATGGCATGGGAGACCATAGGGAAGGGAGGTAAATCTAAAGGGGGAGAAATCAGAGGGAGATGAACCATGAGAGACTATGGACCACAGAAACAAACTGAGGGTTTCAGAGGGGAGGGAGTGGGGGGAGTGGGTAATAGGGTGATGGGTTTTTGAGGCGGGTATGTGTTGTGATGAGCACTGGGTATTACATGTAACCAATGAATCACTGAACACTACATCAAAAACTAATGATATACAGTGGCTAACTGAACATAATAATAATAAAAAGAACTCTATGTAATTTTGTATTTTGGGGCCACACTAGTGGAAAAGACACTAAAAATTTGACTTTTTCCAATACTACAGTTTAACCCATGTCTCTACACTAAATCAAAATAAAGGCAATATTGATCTTCAAAAAAAAAAAAGTTATAGAAAAGGGGGTGGGGGCGTAAGTCAGTGTGTAGGGGTGAATGAGAAGTGGAAGTGGGGAGACAGAGGTCTGTACTGCATGTCTGGGTGGCTGGGAACTACAGGGGAGGCTGGGGTGGGCAGGAGGCGGGGAGTCAGGGGACATGGTGGGAGACACTTAAACCTACAGGTGGTGAGGAGAAAGACCATGGAGAGAAGAGTGGTGGTTGGGTATGCAGAAAAGTAGGGGGAACTGGAGAGGAATACATCAATCCAAGGGAAATTTCTTGAGGAAACAGCGTCTAGAACCACAGGAGAGGGATGCTTGGCCAGTGGGGGGTTGCGGGGGGGACACTGGCCCTGACCGGGTTCCCCACCAGGGCCCACACCTCCCAGTTCCCCAAGATCCCTGCTCCCTCTGATGCTCTGACAGTGTCTAGATACCGGACAGAGAGAAGATGTTCAATCAATGTGCCTTGAATCAATGTAATTCAGAGAAAGGAAAACAGAAGGGAAAGACTACTGAGAACTTGGGGGAGAGGCAAAACGAAAATTAAAATCCCTGCCCCATTATATTCATGGCAGGACTAGAAAATGTTTCTGTCCCCTATTTAATCAATTGTTTTTGTTAAGATTATTTATTTGAGAGATAGAGGGAGGAAAGGAGAAAGATCTCAAGCAAACTCCTGGCTGAGCATGGAGCCCAACCCCGGGGTCGATCCCACCACCCTGAGACCCCACGACCCTGAGATCATTTTTTTTTTAATTTTTTTTTTTAAGATTTTATTTATTTACTTGACAGGGAGAGATCACAAGCAGACAGAGAGGCAGGCAGAGAGAGAGAGAGGGAAGCAGGCTCGCTGCTGAGCAGAGAGCCCGATGCGGGACTCGATCCCAGGACCCTGAGATCATGACCTGAGCCGAAGGCAGCGGCTTAACCCAATGAGCCACCCAGGCGCCCCACGACCCTGAGATCATGACTGGAGCATAAATCAAGAATCAGATGCTCAACAGACTGAGCCACCCATGAGCCCCAAATCAATTCCTCTGAACCAGAGCTACAGTGTTACTCTCCGTGGCCATGACTTTACTTTTCATTCATTTCCCAAGAGGGAGAGGCCAGGCCACCTGGATGGATTTATGAGGATGGCTGTCCTATAGGTTTCCAGGGACTAAAGGTTACAGTGCTGGCCAGAAGGCCAGGAGGAGGCCTCTGGCTTCCTATCATTTCATCAGTCTGCACAGTCTCTGGCCAGGCTGATGGGGCTCTTGGAATCAGAACCTGCAGACACACAGATAAGCATCTGGCTGTGGGCCAGGGTCCACGTTCTGAGACCTGCAGTGGCTGTGGTCACAGACACAGGGGTGATTCTGGAGTTCTTTCCTGGATCTTATAATGGCCCCACCAGGTTTTCTAAATGGATGTGTCAAGGAAAGCAATGTGTGTTGGGGAGGGGGGGTGCACGCATGTTTGCATGTGTACACACACACACACGTGAGCAAAGCTAGCTGCTAAAACACTTTTTTCACACTCCAGAAACATGTCTTTGTTAGCAACATCTCTGGCAAAACAGAATTAAAAAATATATAAAATCAACGCTTCCATCAAAATATTCGAGTGCATGCTTGGAGCAAGGCACAGTGCTACAGGAGACAGAAAAACTTGGAAGACCCACTTCCTTCCCCCAGAGACCAAAATCAGGAGCTAGGTGATCCTAGCCCATCTAGGTAGGACCCATCTAGCCCAGCTCCCTTATTTCAGAAGGGATGAAACTGACCACCATTTATTGACAATTTACTGTGAGCCAGGCAAGGCTGAGGCACTTTATCCTCATGCAACCTTCAACAACCCTACAAAGAACAACTAATGTGAAAGATCTTATTAAATGCCAGGCATGGTGCTAAACCCCAAACGCGATTACCTCGTTTAACCTCCCACTCTAGAAACACTGCCGCCAGGTCTGCTACTATTACTACTATTATTTACGGAGCTCCTACCGCATGCCAGGAGCTGCTTTAAACTCCTACAGAAACCATCTCATTTCACCCTCCCAGAGGACATATGGTACCGAACAAGTGAGTCTCAGGAAGCTTAAGACACCTGCTCAAAGGCACACAGCTACGAAGCCCAGACATGGAACTGGATCTCAAGATCCATCGGACTGTGACGCTGGAATTCTTAGCCACCATGCTGCCTGAGCAATGGCTCTAAAAACTCAGGATCAGAGCAAAACTATGATTCGTGAAAAGTGAGTTTTAAGACAAGATCAGGACACAATTAGGCAAAGGACAAGGGAAGGCTCTCATCCTTTCTCAAGGCAGAGACTGCACCCCCAGGGTCCTTGGCACAAAGGAGGGACTCAACAAATATCAGTTATGTGCTCTGAGTTTGGAGATTGATGGATATTCTCTGGGAAGACTTCTGAGAGGGACTGAGCTAAGCCGGCAAGACATAGAGTTTGTAGGGGGGAAAGACATAAATTGTAGGTAAGTAAAGGGGAGGATTCAGGGTTAGAACAGTGTCGTTCCTGTGCTGAGAAAGTATAGGAGGAGGACTCCAGATGGAACCTCCCAGCTGAGTGGGGTCATGGAGGTTTGGGGGGACCATCCACTGTGTGGGCCAACTTTGGAACCTCCTCTGTGTGGGCCACCCACTGGAGGTTTGGGGGACCATCCACTGTGTGGGCCAACCTTTGGAACCACCCCAAATGGAACCTCATTTGGGCCATCCTCATCTGTTTCAAACAAGTCTAAAAACATCAAAATAATATACATTTTATTGAAATGTACAAAGAAAAAAATGTACTTGTAACTCTACTTACACTCAGAGAAAACCACTAATTATATTTTGATGATGATCCTTATAGATAAAAACAAGTCTTAAATGGGACGAGGGAGGGAAATCTGGCCGTCACACTCCTTAAAGCTTTTATCCATTCATCCATCCATCCATTCATTTATTGCAAAAGCTACTGTGCCCCAACGTCAACTTCTCCATCTACTGAGTTCATCAATGGAGATGTGCCTATTCCAGCCCAATGTGCATTTCAAAACCATGCTTCCCCAAACCACTCAAGCCCATATAAAGAAACAGTTGCTTCCCTCAAAGTAAGGGAGGCAACACTGTAGCATAAAGATTCAAATGCTTTATTTCCAGCCACAAAACTCTAAAGGCTGTCCCATATTTCATAACTTACCAATTAAATTTTATCAGTTACCTAATGGACAAGCGAGTCTGAGCTCCTCCACGTGAAACTGTTAAGAAAGTAATTTGCTGTTGGATACCGATATTCAAAGACTAGTGGTAACTGGACAGGGCGATTAGAATTCCATTAATGCTACACTGGAAACCCTCTTGATCCCTAAGGGCAGAGCATGCAAAGCACTGGGGTAAGAGAAGGAAATGGGTTTAAGTGGTACTTGAGTATTATCTGAGCTAGCCGCAAAAGATGGAAGTAAAGGCATTTGATGTACTGTGAATTTAAGAAGCAAGGGCGATCCTGGTCTCATGAGAGACCAGGGCAATATGTAGCTGAAAGTAGACATGTCATGCAAATTGCCTTATTGAGATCAGGAAACATCTGTCCAGAAAGCCTGTTGTCAGACTCTGCCGTATTTCAACGGCGTCAGTCTTGCGCTGCCACCTTTTCCGATTGCCTGTGGGTGTAAATGAGGCAGGATTCAAATAGGAAATACAGGGTCTGTAAGTGCTCCTGGGCTGGACAAATCTCCACTTGCCTGTCCATGTCCATTCTCCATCCTGCCCAGTGCCCCAGAGCCGAGAGCGGATGACCTTTTCGGAGCACATCAACCAGCTTCCAGGACAACTGGTTTCCCATGAATCCCAGAGGGCACGAGGAGGGTGCTCACAACCCGGCTCCCACCCTGCGGGGCAGATGTGGCAGCCACCTGTTCTAGATCCAAGGTCCAGCCCCACTCCTTCAGTCGCAGCTCCTGGCATTATCTCTCCATTCAACCTCTCTCTCCCTCTGACATCTTAAGGAGTTCTGTAACCACTCCATCCCTGGGCCCTTCAGGCTTAGGGCTATCTTCCCCCTTCTGCAAACCCTGGGGTGCTTTGCCATCCCTTATCTGTCTCTCCTGATCCTGTCTATGCCCTTGTTAATAGCACCCTCAATAACCTTTCTTTAATCACCCCATCTGTTTCCGGTGGGACCTGGACTGATGCAGTTATGCTCCTCAAATAAAAGACCTACTACGAACAGCACATGGGTAACAGTGAATCACATCGATACAACCACTCGCAACAGGGCACTTCAACCCAGCAAAATTCTCTCCCAAACACACATGCTGACCACATGCCACATGCCACATGCCACAGGAGACCAGCCCCTCCCTCCAGGCAAGCTGACTGCCACTTGCCCAGCGGTGCTGGCGACTAGATTTAGTGGGGCAGGACACGCTGCCAACAGACTTCTCACTGCCTCCTATCGAGACAACCCTCCCTGGGGCTCTGTGACCACCTGTCTGACAGTCTCAGGAGGCGGGAGGGAGGGCTTTACTGTGGACAGAGGCGAACAGAAGCCCTCGAGGACCACCTCCTCCCCCGCCCCTGACCTCAGGCTGCCTGAACAAATCCCAGGCCTGGCATCACACCCACTGGGCCACAGAGCCTTGAGGACTGACTGTGGAAAATCACAGCCCCTGTGAGTGGAGACAGGTCGTGTCTCTTCTATAATACCTGACCTGCTCCCATCAGGAATTGAAAGGTTCTTTGCCTTAGGTGCTCAAAGTGCCACCTATGGGTTCCTGAGATGGAAGGGGTGAGCTGGGGAGCCTGAGGCCGCTACCTCCTCTGACACAAAGAGATTCTTTTCCCTTCTATCTGTTCAGGATAGAGCAAGAATTGGAGTAAGGGTGGGCATGATGGGGGGGAAGGGGAATGAGGGAGGAGGGTGAGCCTGCAAACAAACGGGTCACTCATCTCTGGGATGTCTTTCTACCTTTTCCTACAGCTGAGTAGCCTGGGGGCAAGCTGTCTGCCAAGCTTCCCCGCCCGCCCCGTGTAAACAGTCTGGCACCAGCTGGGGTTTGGAATCTGCTGAGTCTCTGCCAGCTGGCGACCTGGAGATGGGTCAGATTAAAGGAATGTGTAATGAGGGAGGGGGTAAGAGGCAGAGGCCGCATTGACACAGAGGGGGTCTGCAGGGGTCAGTAAGGCACCGGCCAAAGAGGGGTTCTGGAAATGGAAAAATAGGAAGGTGAGAAGAAAGGGGTTTCAATGTACCCAAGGCACCACGCCCTACCCCAATGTCCCCAGGCTGTTATGTTTCTTTATTTTTTTCTTTTAAAAACTGACTTCTTTGTCCCCATCTTGGTCCCCACCCTCCCCCGCCAACATCTCCCAAACCAATTACACACAGCCCTTTGAAAGGTTTGCAGCTGCCTGCCGGAGAAGGCTCAGCGTGATCAGACAGCACAGACACTCAATCCTCCACCATCCCAGTTTGGGAACGTTAACACGGAAACCCAAGCCACGTGCTGACAAGCAGGCTCCGGGCCATGGTCGGCCCCCGCCGGAGGCTAGGTGCAGTGGGGGACGCAGGAGCCAGCAGTTGCAGGCAGCCATCCTGGTCTCCGGCCTGTCTTTCAGGCCGTGGGGCTCCCTTATGTACAGCCCAGCAGGGGAAAGGAGAGCAGGATTCAGAGGCCACAGCCCACCACACAAGACCACCAGACCATGCGGGCCTTTCTGCCGCCCTGCAGAGCCCTGGCGGTGGGGGGGACAAGAAAGCCAAGGCGAAAGTCCTGGTAGGCATTGGTGGCCACACCTATTAGGAAGGCCCCCTGCAGCCCTCCTAACACACCTGCAGGTGTCTAACCCCAGATGGCTCTATATATTACTAAGAAAAGGAAGTCGGCAGCCCTGAAGAGCAGAAGAGAAAAAGCCCTGGGAGGAGGCAGGAGACCCATTCTGGGGAAGCTCAGCCACAAACCAGATGTGGGGCCGCAGGCTACTCCCATCCCCCTCGCTAGGCCTCAGGGTTCTTAATTTTTAGAAGGGTGTTTGCAGAAGTTCCTTGGCTTCCACCAATTTTCTTCCACGCACTTCCAGGACGGGGATTCACCTCCAGCCGCCGGATGCAGGGTTCAAGCTCAGGCCTTCTTGCTCCCCTGGAAATCCCTGCCACAGTGCTTGCTTCTATTCCAGTGACTCTCAAATCTGCTCTTCCCCACTCAGATCTTTCTCCCAGTGGACAGTTCTGCATCCCTACCAAAAGAGCATGTCGCCAACTTCCATTTGGTACACCCAAATCAAACCTCCCATCTTTATCCCAAAAGTTGGTGCCCAGGAAGCATACCTATTCTTGCCCACATCCTAAGCGGCCCATTATCCCTTACAGCCAACCACCTGGTGGCTTTTGCCTTCATTATTTTATTAAATCCATTATTTCCACTCACACTGCTACTAAAAAAACCTCACATCCTCATCTCATTCGAGCCTACAGAAGTGGCTGCTAACTGGATGGTCTGCCTTAGTACTCAACCCCCTCCACCCTTCCCACCATCCTAGACAGAACAGCCAGGCTACACATAAACAACAGACACCCCCTTCACAGCTCCTCACTGCTTACAGGATAACATCCCTTTAATCTGACATTCCTGAACCTCCTTCCCTCTCCTCCTTTGATTATCAAAACATCCCCAACTGCCCTGGGTGTCCCAAAGGATGTCTAGTTATTATTCCATGAAATACTCTCCAAAGTCGACAAATATGTTTGGTACAGATATACAATATTCATTATTACTCTATTAAAGGCTCTGACAAGTCCTGCAGTAAACCAACCTGTTTAGCCTATCATTTCCCCAAGCCTATACAGCCCAGGAACTTTTTGTTAGCATTACACCTATTAACTGCTTTCTTCAGTTGTTGGAACACTTTTTCTTGCCTGAAATACCAGCTCTCTGTTCTGTCTTCCATTTATGTCTCAGCTTTGCCTTTCCTTTGAGAGCCAGTTCTCATCTCTTCTTGCCTTAAGCCTCCTTCTCCCCCATTTCCCCGTGAGCACCCATGGTGCTTCCTTCTTTCCCATCTGAAGCACCTGCTTTCTAAACCTCCTTGCTGAGAGGAAGGGGTGTACAATGGTTACAAGCCTGGGTTTTGAATTCAGAAAGTATTAAAATCCCGAGTCTGGGGCTGCCTGAGTGGCTCAGTTGGTTATATGTGTGCCTTCAGCTCGGGTCATGATCCTAGGGTCCTGGGATGGAGCCCTGCATTGGGCTCTCTGCTCAGCAGGGAGTCTGCTACTCCCTCTCTCTCTGCCTGCCTCTCTGCCTGCTTGTGATCTCTCTCTCTGTCAAATAAATAAATAAAATCTTTGAAAACAAAATAAATAAAATCCCAAGTCTGCCCTCACAAACTCTGAGACGGAGTTGTTTAGCTTGTTTGGTATGGACAGAAATAACAGAATCTGTCAAAGAAAATTATTGCGGGGATTAGCCAGATAAGAAAGTCAAGTCTAGCACAAGGCCTGGCACATCACAGTATTCAAGAAGTAATGACTAGTCATTTTTCTTCTGATTTCTTATCATGGTTTTATCACTCATCATTTTCTGTGTATATTCTAGATGGGAGGCTACTGGAGGCCCCACAGTTAGGTGCTGCCCCTTCCCTACCCGGCCCTCTACATACAAGTAAGGGCTTAACAAACAGGTGTTAATAAGGCTGCAATCGCTCACAGCCGCACCCTCTGCCAGACGGCAGGTACGTGTGTACCTCGGCAGGGAAAGAGAGCCACCAGTCCTCGACTGGCAGCACTGGGAAGGAAGCTGTCAGGAGAGAGGCTCTTCGAGGCAGTGGAGTCCTTTAACTTCCCAGAACCTCATGGACTGTGCTGTCCTGCTCTGCCCCCAGCACCTGTTTACTATGCCCTTGGAAGGGTCAGGGTGTGCGGGGAGCAAGGAGGGGGTTTGCTCTGTAAACCAGAGTGAACAGGTCTCAGCCAAAAGTGGCCTGGGCGGTCTGTCTCCACAGTCCCACAACTGGACAACAGTGGGCTGCTGTGCTGGGCCTTAAATTTTCAATGTTCAATTGCTGTTTTTAAAGTCTTCAATTTTCAACACAGTCTGTTTCATTCATGTGACTTTTCCAGTTCATATCTGGAACTGAGAAGTTTCATTTCCACTTCTAGTCAATCTTGACTTGGCATTTTTCTTGATGCTTTTGTAGAGGTTCCTCTGAATGGTTTCAAATAACCCTATTTCACCCTCTGAGCCATCCTTCAAAAGGCTTCTGAAAAGCAGAGCTTTTATTTATAGTAGGTGGGAATGACATCTTTAAGATCAAGGGCAAGAGTTTATCCTTCCAGCATCCCTAGCTGCTCCACTGAAGCCCCTTCCCTCCCCTCTCCCCCAGCACACACGAGCTCCCATCCCATGCTCCAGCCTCTCTCCCTCCACCTTTCTTGCTCTCCAAGCAACAGGCTGTCACTGATCCCACCTTCCCATCTTTCTACTTCCAAAATGAAAACAGCTTTTATGTGCCTTTTCTGACCATCAAAATAATGTACATTTTATTGAAATATACAAAGAAAAAAATGGACTTCTAACCTACTTACACACAGAGAAAACCACTAATTATATTTTGATGATGATCCTTATAGATGTCCTCTTATAAAAATAAAACAAATCCAAACATTTATAGAATTTATAGAAAAAGTCCCACAACAATATGGCATTCTGTAATCTTTAAAAAAAGAAAAAAAAACACAGCCATGTGTTTTGGACACTGTTCAGTGACACTGCATATCAATGTATGTCATCATTTGAAATTTAACCAATTCCTTACTGGTAGGCCTTAAGGAAAAACCTCATCTTTTAAAAATGCTAACATCTCAAAATATTTGGATATCATATCAAGCAGAAAAAATCAGAATTGGTTTGTGTATTTTTTACTATAATCGCAAAAACCATAGTGTCTGGGCACAAGAACAGAATAGAAATTAAATCAACTGTGCTATGTGGAAGAGCATGAGGAAATCTGTTTATGTAAGTAGTATTCAAACAGCAAAAAAGTCCTTCAACAGAAAATTTGTAAAATACAGAATCCCTATTGTCTAAAGAGATGCTATGACAGGTCATGCCTCAATGTAAAATATTTCAAGTGGCTGATTTCCACTTATTTAACCTCAGAGTTTTCTTCCAAGTAGGAAAGGAAGAGAGCAGTATTGAAGCCATATGATCTTTGAGAAAGGGAAAAGGGGAGGCATAATTCTGGAAAGGAAAGGCATTCATAGGGAAAACCATGGCCTGGGGGCTCAGGCTGAGAGCCCATCAAGGGGCACCTGGGTGGCTCTGTCAGTTAAGCGTCTGCCTTCAGCTCAGATCATGATCCCAGGTGGTGGGATCAACTCCTGCATCGGGCTCCCAGCTCACTGGGGAGACTGCTTCTCCCTCTCCCTCTGCCTGCTGCTCCCCCTGCTTGTGCTCTCTCTCTCTGTGTCAAACAAATCAGTAAAATCATAAAAAAAAAAAAAAGGAGAAGCCCTCAGATGGACTTAACCCACATCCTTCTTAACAGCCGTGGTGGCCCATGCAGCAATGTCCGAGTGTGAAAGTTATATCTGGTGCAGAATGCACCAGAATGTACAGACTGTGCATAACTAACGCGGAATACGAAAATGAGGGGCACAGAAAAATGGCTGCCTAGTGACCGTCATGGAATTAATTAATTAATATTCACGAGGAGCTCACATTGGAGGAGTCCTCACGCGGTATTCGGCTACGTAAGAGTGCTATACATGCGTTATTAGCTTGGTCGATGCTTCCGAAAACTTCATGAGGTAGGCACAATTATCTTCATTTCCGTTTTACTGACAAAAAAACTGGGGCCCGGTTAAGTGACTTAATCAAGCTATCTAGCGAAGAGAGGGAGCTGGTAAAGAATGAGGCAATCTGAATTCAAAGTCTGCATTCTCAACCTGCACACACTTCGCGGTATTTATGAGCCCAGGACAAGCTGGCACCGAGCAGTGGGGAATCAGGGTACGCATCCAGACGGCTAAGGCAACTGAGCCCCAGACCCGCAGTCTATTTTTCAGGGGAAGGAGAGCCTGGGAGCTAATCATCATCACAAACCTTCTTCTCTGTAAGGAGCTCTATGTACTGTATAAGTGTCTGCGACTGTCTTACTTCCACAAGGTCTCCGTGGGAATGCACACCACCAAACGCAACCCAGAGCCGATCTGTTTGTTTCCAACATGCCCCTAGGCTGAGATTCCAGCCACATCACTGTGGTCAGTTTCTAAAAGCACAGCAGACTAACAGCACTCGGGAACCATCACAGAAGTCATTCCTGGAGGATGCTGAGCTTGCAAGCTGAGGGACAGGCACACCGAGTTTACACACGCTGGCGGAAGAGGTCTAGGATGCTATATTTGGGCAAACCACTGATTTGGGGTTTTAGTGCCGTTCTGCTTTTGGCAACAGCACACTTCTCCCACCCTGCCCCCCACCCCCGCCCCAGGCCACACGGGCTACAAAGCTTGGCCCTCACAGAGGCACAGTCTCCCAACTTCTCCCCAGGCTCTGGAGAGCAGAGGTGGCAAACTACTCCAGGGAGCAATGGGGCAGGAAACAACCAGCATGTAGCCACCAAGAAGCCAGAAGAGAAGGAGGTACCGTGAAGCTCTAGATGGTAATATGGTCCCACCGCGAAGCACAGAAGCCCCCCCCAAGGATCTAATCCCATAAGGACCACCTCACAACTCTGGCCATACCAAACTGAAGCCACTGGGTTTTTTTTTTTTTTAATCCATCTTCCTCATCAGACTGAACAGAAAGTGTGTCTTAACCATCTCTGTGTCCCAGAGCAGTTGCTCAATAAGTATTCGTGGAATGGATTCAAAGGAGTTCTGGGGATTGCACAATGACATGAATGTACTTAACGTTATTGAACTGTATGCTTAAAAAATGGTTAACATAGTAAAATTTATGTTATGAGTATTTTACCACAGTTTTTAGGGGGAAAAAAAACAACAGTACCTGTTATGGGGTGGAGGGGAGGTGGCACACATTAATTCTAACACTTTATGAAATTTGGTCGAGTACAGGTTGGTTAATTTGAGCCTAAGAAGTATGGGGGAAGGTTTAATGAGGTAACTGTTACCAACAATGGACCCTGATTTCCTGAGAGAAACAGTCACAACGAGATGGCAATTACTATGACACTCGGAATGTTCAGCCAGGTGTTCTAAAGCAGGAAGGGTTGATAAATTGTGTAGGGGGTGGAGATGTGGCCTCAAATCCATCCAGGGAACTCCACTCCACTAATTCCAACAAATACGCTCTTCCTCATACACTTCCAACCTTGACCTTGGAGCTGGCACTCCTATTTTTTAAAGTTGAGACAGCTCTTCACGAACCTGCCTTCCCTCGTGCCTCCTGACAGGACGGGAGGGCGGCGTTTCACAGTGAGATCTGTGGGATGTTACTAAATACTGCTTGAGAGAGATGGTCAGGTAGGTCAGAAATGTAGGACACTACTTTAATAAGTTTATATGATATGTGACTCTCCAAAGGGGGCATGATATGCAGAATTTCACACACCTCTCTGACCCAGAACCTTCCAGCCTCCCATGACCACCCTCAGAGATTTCCGTGGAATTTTTTGAGTTCCGATCCTGGCTCCCTAGTTTCCTAACTGGGTGACCATAGGCAAATTATTCAAATTTTCTAGGTCTCAGTGTCTCCTTCCCTTTAAAATGGAGTACAGGACATGTGGTCTGAAGTCAGGCAAACAGGCTTTGAATTTTGATTCTGACGTTATGACCGACGGGGACCTGGTCCGGTTACTCAGCCTTTCTAAACCTCAGCTTTCTCATCTGTAGAATGGGAGTCATCACGGTATCCGCCCCACACGGTGAGTGCAAACTGAGTAAGAGGAGATAGGTGAAGGGCTTACTCATGACAGCACTTGGTATGCATTTATTCTTTGGCCCCGATAAACTATAAAGTGCTACCTAAATGTCACTACCCTTCAAGGCCCAAGCAAAGTCCCACCCTTCTTTTATGAAATTCCCCTGGCTGCCAGAGTCTCAGCGCCCTCATCCCTGGCTATCCCGCTTATGAGACCATTTAGGTACAAACCCACTCAGCTTTAATCACATGCTGATATGCAGTATCAGATCCCACGCGAATATCTAATGTTTTCCCATATAACTCTTATCTCAAGCTCTTTTTCCAAAATAGAATTGGGCAAATTCGATCCACTAATTTAATGAGTTTAATTAAGTTTGAAAAGCTCCATACACCTAGTGTAAAAACATTAATTTTAAAGGGAAACATGCAACCTTGAAAAGCAAAGTTTTCCACAGCCTACCTCCTAGAGACGTAATAAATGTTGACAGCCTTCTGTGATCTTTCCAGATTTTGACTGTGTAGATGTAAACCTACATTTTTTATTAAAACAGGCTCACCCTGTGCCTACTAATCTCCAGCCTATTTTTTCCCCCACGCGTCAGTCCATCTCACTACCTAAGGATCAACCTTGTCCTCTTTTAAACAGCTACAGAATGAGGATTCCGCTGTACAACCACACCATAATTGACTTAATCTGTTCAATACAGATGGATATTTAGGTTGTTTCCAATGAATGATGTCTTCAGGGCAGGCGCTGTGTCCCGTGTTTTGGCATCTCCATGGAGTTAGCCCAATGCACATGGTAAGAATTCAGGAAATGTGTAAACCCTGACGATATCTGCCTCAGACTCACAGATGATCACGGAGCCAGAGTCTATTAAACATAACGCACAATAGGCAGGCACTGCTGTGAGAAGCCTGGGTGAGAAGGAACAGTATTTGCGACGCTGGCCCTTGGGATAGATTCAACCCTCAGATCCAAAAAACAAACCAGTCTAGTGGTAAGTTTCAATCCTGGCTCCTTCTGTGCATTACAATCATTTGATGACCCAGCAATTCTACCCCTAGAGATAGGCCCCCAAAAAACTGAAAATGTTGTGTCCGCTCAACGTGTACCTGAATGTTCACAGCAGCATTACTCACGCGATCGGGTGGACCCAGCCAAGTGCCCATCAACTGATGAGGGAACAAACGGGATGTGGTGTTTGCATACGGTGGAGTATTAGTCACAAGAAGGAATGACACAAGCTTCGACATGGGTGAACCCTGACAGCATTATGCGAAGTGAAGGAAGGCTGTCACAAAAGGCCACATGTGATAGGATTCCATTTACGTGATGCATCCAGAAGAGGCGAATCCAAACACAGAAAGCAGATTAGTGGCTGAGGGTAGGGGAGGGACAGGAAGTGACTGCTAACTGATCTCTTTGGGGGATGATAGAAATGTTCTGGAATTAAGTAGTGGTGATAGTTGCAAATCACGGTGAATATAGTAAAAAAGGCTGAACTGGACACTTGAAAGGGCGAACTTTATGATATATAAATTACACCTCAATTAAATACACAAAAGTCCCTTGAAAACTGGTTGTCCGTTGGTAATTCTGCTTTGCCACGTACTTACTGTGAGAATACTATAGGGGAACCACCAGAATGCCAAGTACCGTGCTGGGTCCTTACAGACCCCACAGTGAGCAGGACTCTCTCCTGCCCTCACGGGTCGCACAGAGCGACAAGGCCACACACCATGGAGGCATGGTGATGACAGCCATGACAGGGGAGCCCAGGGAACTGACTGCTGAGGCAGAAGCAAGTACCCCACCAGGGGGGCAAAGGAGGGTGCTCGGGAAAGGTGGGCTGTGGCCTCAGGAATGAGGAACAGTGGCCAAGGAAAAGCAGGAGAGTGTCCGGAGAGAAATAATTGTATAAAGAGCCAGACAGGGGGCGCCTGGGTGGCTCAGTGGGTTAAAGCCTCTGCCTTCAGCTCAGGTCATGATCCCAGGGTCCTAGGATAGAGCCCTACATCGGGCTCTCCGCTCAGTGGGGAGCCTGCTTCCTCCTCTCTCTTTCTGCCCCTCTCTCTGCCTACTTCTGATCTTTGTCTGTCAAATAAATAAATAAAATCTTTAAGAAAGAAAGAAAGAGCCAGACAGGAGAGAAAGATCACAGAAGAGCTGAAAGATAATCAACACGGAAGAACCCCCCGTTACCCAATGTGCCAAACAATTTAATTTTAGAAATCCAACAATTACTTGACTCCTGTGATGGGCTGGGCCCTACATTAGCTGCTGAGAATATACTGAACGAAATCAGTGCCGACGCTGGTATTACATTTTCAGTGATACATGGTAAACAAGGAATCTGTGGCTGATTCCTTGGTTTCAGCACGGTATTTAACAAGAACAAGAGCAATTTGTCAATCTCTATCAAAAATGCAAATGCAGGGGCACCTGGCTGGCTCAGTGGTTGAGCTTCTGCTTCGGCTCAGGTCATGATCCCAGGGTCCTGGGATCGAGCCCCACATGGGGCTCCCTGCGCAGCAGGAAGCCTGCTTCTCCCTCCCCCACTCCCCCTTCTTGTATTCTCTCTCTCTCTGTGTCAAATAAATAAATAAAATCTTTTTAAAAAGTGCAAATGCACTAATGCTTGGATCCAATCATCCTACTTCCGGTAAACATATTTTATAAGACATACGGCTGTACAGGCATGAAATGACCTACGTGCCAGGATATTCCCTGCAGCATTGTTTGTAAGAGCAAACGACTGGAAACGACCCGAGTATCCATCAAAGGGGACGGGTGAAATGAGTTACAGCAAACCTGCACGACGTGAGCGAGGGCAACCTTAGACCGCCACGAGGAAATTCTGAGTGCTGACGTGGGAAGAGCTCTAGGACGGTTTGTTAACCAAAGAAGGCAAAGTGCAGAACAGGGTAGATGACATGCCTTGTTCTGAACAAGAAAGGGGACAGGAACACACACACAGGTATATGTGGCACATACACATGCATATTGTGTCTGTCTATGGGTATACTACATACTGCATATACATGCAAAATCTATCATACAGGTTATAGCTGCTTGTATTTGCATTAATAAACTGAAGGGTACACAAAAATTAATGAAAGCAGTACTGGGGAGAGGGCAGGGGAGGGAAGCTGGATAAGAAGAGGTCAGGGAGAGACACTTGCAGTGTATTCTTTTTCTTATGTTTCTGATTTTAGAACAATGTGACTGTGCTGCCAAATATTGCCTATTCAAAAAAAAAAATGTTAAATGGCTCGGATTAGAGGTTCCCCACCTGTGTGCACACGCTCAAGTAGCAGGCACCCCGAATGCTTACAAACATCTCTTACTGGGAACCCAAGAGCCCTGAAGCAACAGCACAGATAGAAAAGCTGCAAATGACCCCCGGCAGCAGAAAGGCAACTCAAGACACCCACTGTCCCGTGTGTGCACTAAACCAGCCTCTATCAGTTCAGCCAACTACACACATTAGGCACAGAGGCGCTGGGGATACGGTGAAAGTGCAAAGCAACCCCTGCCTTTCAGGGAGCTCACGGCAACTGCAAGGAGCCAGCGCTAGCCCTACCGCCTGGGACCCTCCAAGCACAGTGTGATGGAGTCATTCCTGGGCTCCGAAAACTTCAATGGCTCCCTATTACCTGAGCTGAGGTTCAAACTTTTGAACAAGGGCCAGCATAGGCCGAACCCTGCCTGCCAGTCCAGACCCACCTTCCATCACTTCCCTCCATAACCCCTGCCCCCACCCCACTTTGGTAACACGGAGCCACTGGCCACATCATCCCCCTGCACCTGTCTGTCCTTTACACACGTCCACTGTCTGCCTGGCCAGTGTCCTTCAGGCCTGAGGGCCCAGCTCAAACCTCTTCTCCGTTTTCTAAGAGACTGTCCCTAATCCTCCCTGGAGAACTGCGCTTCCCTCCAGACTCTCGCAGTGTGCGCCCTACACACAAGAGCAGAAGCAACACTGCCACCTCCCTAAGGACTCTCGGCTCCGTGATGGCAGAACCGTCGCCTTTCTGTCTTTTATCCTAGCTCCAAGAACAGGGCTTGGCAGACAGCAAATGCTCGGTCTGAGTCTGGTGGCATGAATAAACCAGAGAAATACAGAGGCAGGCAGAAAGGAGGAGGGAATGCTGCTGGGGAAGAAGGGCTGGGGACAACATTCGGTGCAGGTGGTGCCCGTGTGACATGGGAGTCAGGCGTTCAAGGAGGAGGACAGACAGGACAGAGGGAAAGAGAATCCCTGGGGGTGGGTGGGAGCATGAACAAATGCAGGCAGGCACAGAGAGGCAATGTTCTGGAACTCAGGTAGGTGGTTTCCCCGGGGAAGGGGCGGTGGGGGAGGGGGCAAGGCCTGAGTAAGGAGCAGAGGAGGTCCAGGACAAAGGCTGGTCAGACTTCGGGGGAGCCTGGAACGCCATGCTAAGCAACCCGGACTTCAGGTGGCACCATGGAAGGATCTGAAGTAAGGGAGCCCCGGGCTCAGCTCTGTGTCTGAAGACCATCGCTGGTAGCTGTGTGGAAAGGGATGGGACAGGAGACATGGGCTGAGGTCCAGGCTAGGACCCACATGACCTTTCAGGGCTCAGAGCTAAGGCCCAAGAACTGTTAAGTGTGAGAGGGGGCTTGGGAGCAAATCAGGGGGTAAAACCGCTGGGACTTGGACGCAGGGGACAAGGCAAGGGAGAACCGACCACTGTGGGTTTCTGTCCCAACACAGGCCCTTGTTTTCTCTCTCTCCTCTGGAGACAACACAAACCTTTCATGGGAGTACAGGGTGTTCAGTAAAATTGAGGACAATCACCAACAGGCCTTGGTAAGAAGACCCCCAGGGGTTTAAATAAGGTGCTAGAAGTCAGACGAGGGCAAGTCTCACTGCATCTGTTTCTAGGGGTCTGCAAAATTTTAGAGATGGAAGGCACAGGACAGATCACTCAAAGAATTCTTCACTGACACCCCTGTCAGGTCCTCGTCGACACAATATGGGTACAGACTCTAGTACACACTGAGGGTTCGATAATTAGGTAAATGAAATGCTCCATACGGGCCATGCCTACCTTCCTCTGTCCACCAATGAAACTACCCGTCTGTCCCACCTCACCTATGCCTAGAAAAGCCTCTGCAAGAAAAGTTCCCCTCCCTCCGCCTCCCCTGAACACTGAAACAGAACCAGCTTCCATAGGTAAAGCCACAGTACTCGACTGCAAGCCTCTTCATGGCCTATTTAGCTAAAAAAAATAAATAAATAAAAGGCAGAAAAAAGAGATGTTCCTCTAGCTGAGGCCCTTTCTACTTTTTAAACAAGTAGGAATCATATTAGAGGCAAAAAATGCCTTTTAAATAAGTTCAAAGGACACATCAGTGAGAAAGCCCCGGCAACACGCAACAGTAAAACAATGATATTCACGTTCAAGGGCAACACCACATCAATGCATGCCTCAGGGTTACAGAAAGGTCTAAGGAAAGGCTGTTCCTCTCACCCAGCTTTAGCTGTCCTTGCCTGGGCTGCCTGCCTGTGTCACACAGAATGCCTGAGGCAAGAGAACTGGGGGAGAATAGGCCTTGCCCTTCCAATGACCAAGAATTCAGATGTGGGGGTCCTGGTTCTGCCTCCTGGTTGGGGTGGAGGCTGAAATTTTGTGGTTGGGGGCAGTTCTCACAAAGATCAGTGTCACAGCCTCCCAACCAGACCCATCGTTTCCAATCTCACGTAGGGCATCCCATGACACGAGTCCACTGAGGACGCTAAGGCTTCATGCCAGCCCCAGGTGTGCACTCAAACACACATCCTCTTCTCTCCCTGGTCTGGACCAACATCCACTCACACCTATCCTGGGCAAGCATCCCCTCCAGCAAACCAGTACTTAGTGAATACCACTGTGGGCTAGACATGGGAAACCAATATGGCAGCTCAACTGGAAGGCTCATCACCAAGAGACTGTAGTCGTTTCCTTTTATCTATCTCCCTTATCACATGGTAAAGTGGTTCCCTGTAACTGGGCAACATCTCCTTCCCCGGTATTCCCAGCATCCAGAGCAATGCCTCACAAAAAAGCTCTCTTTAATCAAAGTTTGTAGAAAAACAAGGACAGAAATCAGAATCAGCTCAGTCCAGATTCACATCCATTGAGCTACGTGAGCAATGACCCACCTGGTGGGACTGAAAAGCCAGCAACATTGGTCAAGTTACACTTGGCTCCAGCTACAGGCTGAAGGTGTGGGAGGTGGCCAGTGACAACCTGACAAGGCCACAGTTTGTCAGCCCAGAGTGTCTGGACCCATGAAACTCAAGGAACAGTGACTGACAAGCATCTCATTTTCTTTGCTTCACAGTTCCAAAAATGACCACAGGAGAGCAAGGCATGTCAGCAAGTATGTTAGCTGGCTTCCACTTCAGATTTCAGAATTCTGCACGGAAGAGGTGTACTTACTGAATGATTAAAAGAAGAAGAAAATTGACTGGCAGATGGTTGAATAGTGTTGAATGAAGGTTTATTTCCCAGGCTAGATGAGAAGAATGTCAAAAGTTTCTTCCACATTTCGTGGGTAAGAACGTACACTATATAACAGACCAACTTGGCCTTCTATTTCCAGGCTATAAAAAAAAGAAATGTGACTTGCCAGAAATTTCTGGGACTGAATGATTCTGGGTATCCGACTTTTCCCTGTTGCTAAAGATCTAGGTATTGAAACTTTAACATTAATCCTTGTGGATAGAAATGTTCCTAAAAATGTTTGTGAGAGGTGTGCCTGGGTGGCTCAGTCATTAAGTGTCTGCCTTCAGCTCAGGTCATGATCTCAAGGTCCGGGGATCAAGCCCCACATCAGGCTCCCTGCTCTGTGGGCAATCTGCTTCTCCTGCTCCCTCTACCCCACCTCCCTCCTTGTGTGCTCTCTCCTCTCTCTCTCTCAAATAAATCCACACATAAATCTTTTTAAAAAATAAGTAAGTGAAAATTAAAAAAATAAAGGTGTTTGTGAGCTTTTACTTTCTCTGCAGATAATTATTATGATCAAGCCTGCAGTGCGCTAGTCTCTCCCGGTAACCTCGAAACCTACAGAAGTTGTTTGTGTATGTACACTAAGTGACACCAAATATGCATGACTTTTTCTCTTTTCATTTCTTATGACTCCTAAGTGTTTATTAATGGACAGTCCTCCCAGCTGTCAGCTACCCAAGCCACTTCTCTCATTTTAACTCATTCTTTCTTCTATAATCTTGGAAACCAGATAACCAAGCTTCATAGAAAAAGTGTGAAAAATGTGGTGGGCTTTGAGCAGGGGTCAGAGCCCGAGCAACTAGTCTGGGTGTGGGGTCAGGACATGGGTTTGGGGCCACGGGCTGCTCCAGGACCCCCATCCCCTGCATCGCATCCTTCCCATGCCATCCTACTTCTTAGCTACATTCCAAACAGAGGAGGCGGCCACAAAGGGGGTTTCTGCAGAGTCAAGGTATCATTCCAAGCCTGTCCAAGCCCAGTAAGAACAACAGGTAGCAGGTACTGGGCACTTAGCCTGTGCCAGGCCATCTTCCAAGTGCTGTATTTATATCAACATTTCTGACATATTTTATATCAACGCTCCTAATCCTCCCAACAACTCTGGGGCATATTTTTACTGACGCGTAAACTACAGCAGAGAGGTGAAACCACTTACCAAGAGGACATGATGAGGACGGAGCAAACCAGAGTAGAATCAGAGGTAGAACCCTGACTTCAGCCACAGTGATCCGGGGCCTCTAGCAGTTCCCTCACAGAACCACACCACAAGATACTGCTTACTACTACAAAAACAAACAGAAACCAGCCCTCAGAAAGCAACGTGTGCCCCGGCACGGTCCAACAGAACTCTCTGCGGTGATGGAAACACTCTATCTGTGCTCCTGAGATGTGAACTGTGGCCCGTGTGACCCAGGAACTGAACTTTCCATTTTGTTTCACGTTGGTGAAGTGGAATGGCCACATGTTGCTGGTGGCCACCTGCCAGATGTGGACCCAATTCTGACTGGCAACTTAAATCGTATACACATTCCCCAGCCCTGTTCTGTGTAACCACGTGGAAATGGCATGACCGAGCCACACAACAGATGACACCCCAGCAAGCAAGTGGGGTCCCAGAGAGCCAAGTGGCTTGCATGGGCCACGTAGTCATTAAGTGGCAGAGCTCCCAAAACAATGCAGGCCACCAGGTCTTAGTCCCCTGCCCTTGCCCCCATGTGCTTCCATGTCCGGGTCAGGACTCAAGCCTGGAGGACTCTGGAGGAGGAGCACGTGTTCATACTTTTCACCAAACCAGAGAGCAAACTGCAACTTAAAACAACAACAATAATGATGAGAAACAGCTATCAATCGTTCCTTTTTACATTCAGGGCAACAGTCACAAAATCCATACGAACAAGTGATTCCTTGCCCAGGAGGCCAAAAGTTGATCCAGTGCAAAGTCAGACTACAAAGGACACATGCTCCAAACTCCAGAAGCATTGGGTCTGAAAAGTTCAATTCTGCTCCAAGTTCCAAGGAATTCTCAGCAGGAAACCAGGCATTGTGAAGCCAGCCCGGTGATTTCCTGCAGGACTCCAGGAATGGCTGGAGAGGAGGCCTGCTTGCCCCAGGAGCGCTCCTTCAGGTCAGGAGCCCCCAGACTGCTCACATTCAGGAAAGGAGCCTGTAATATATCCCTGGCAACCCTAAGCCTTAAGGCAACATTCTCACCAACTCTCAACGCTGTCTTTCACCAGATCCCACACTGTACGGGCGCACAGACCAGACTGTAAACACTTGCTGACTAACCAGGATGATCCGGGGCATTCTTCAAAGCAAATGTGGGGGCAGGCGGAGGGAGCAGCAAATCACATCTCTATCTTTTGTCTCAAGGTAGACACAGCCTTCTGCCTCCCCAAAAGTCAACGAAATCTTCCTAATAGTGGTGGGTCAATAAAAAGTCTCTTTTTAAAAATTTCTGTAACCTATACCTTTATAATAAAAATGAGGGAACAAAGTGATTAATAATACTCTGCCCTGAGGCACCTGGCTGCCTCAACCAGTAGAGCATGCAACTCTTGATCTCTAGGTCATGAGTTTGAGCCCCATGTTGGGCATAGAGCCTACCAAAAACAAAACAAAACAAAACAAAACAAAACCCTGCTTTTGCAAACTTCAGGAGCTTTATTAAGAAATCCTCACCCTACTTCAAAGACAGGGCATCTGAGGCTCTGAGGATGATGTCCTTCTTACCCCAGGTATGATCGTCACTTCCATTAACCCAAAAGGAACATTTCAGATCATGTTGGAGTTTGATGACAAAAATCTTAAGAAATCATATGGACGAGTTCTCCTAACCTCAATCAATAAAGACCTCCTGGAGCGTCTGGATGGCTCAGTCGGTTTAGTACCCGACTCTTGATTTGAGGCTCAGGTCGAGACCTCAGGCTCCTGGGATCAAGCTCCAGGCTCAGCAGAGAGGCTGCCAGAGACTCTCCCTCCCCCTCTGCCTCTGCCTCGGCTCACACTTTGCTCACCCTCTCTCTCAATGAAATAAATAAATCTTAACCCACTGAGCCACCCAGGTGCCCTGGAAATAAATAAATCTTAAAAATAAGTAAATAAATAAAGACCTCCTGGTACTAGAAATCACATCTGTGCACACAGGCGGACACACACACACACACACACACACACACACACACACAGAGCCTTGGTCAGCTCACTTATTCTCAAAGCTATAAAGTACAAGACTACCAGCTGTGCGTCACAGATTTCTAAATGACCACCATTCTTGTCCTCTAACGACTGACAACGCCACACTCAGGATGCTGGGGCTCAGTAAACCACCCCCTTCCATCAACAGCAGTGGTTTGAGGTTGAGGCCCGACAGTCTGTCTGTAAGCTGCACCTGCCACTTATATCAAGTTCAAGGCCTGATGCCCCTCCACAAAGAGTTTACCAGCTTCAAGCTACCACGCAGTGACCTCTCTGAGGACAAGGACCCCACCTTCTTCAACTGCACTCCCTGAGCTCAACGCAGGCACACGGCCGGAATTCAATACACAGCTGCCAAATTAACCAATGTGGCACACTTAACAAAGATGTATCAATGGCAAGCTTCCCCGCATATTCTTGCATTCAAAGGCAGCATCGAGAATTCCAGTGGGCAAATGTGTAGAAAATTCCCTAAACTTGAGTCAGAAGACGTAGGTTCAAGCCCCAAATTTGCCAGAAATTCCCTCTACTGTCCTGGGCAACTGTCCCAACCTCTGAGAGTCTTATTTTCCTTTTCTATAAACAGTAGATGACTTCTAGGTTTCCCTCTAGCCCTTCAACTCGTGACATGTGGAAGAAAGATATGCCCTTGGGCTATGGCCACAATATTAACTTGAGGATAAGGGCAATGAAAAAAGAACAGCGGGAGGCAGCTCCGCTTACCCAGATGTTGGCTAACGACAGGCAGTAACTTTCACCGCAGGTAAAGCCCCCCGCCCATTCGCCTATGTTCATGTGGGATACACGAGTTTGGGTCCCTCTCGGTAGTCTCTCGCTCAGGGAGATGCACATTTCAGTGACGGTTCCAGGCAGAAAAGCCTCCGAGTGGAACAACAACCTGCAGACATTACTTCCAGGTAATAAAGAGATTCCGCTCAGACAAAGAAAAATAACGCAGCCTGTGGCTACATTCCACAGACTCCCCGTTCATGGAAGCATTAGGGCTGAGCTCTAAATGTGAGCCAGACGTTGCTGAATTCTTATTTTGGCTCCAGCTCTAACTCGGAGGGAATGGTCCTTGGCCAAGTCTCTCCTCTGGAAGCCAGGCTCTGGATGGGTATGACAACCCCCATAAACCATCCAGATTACAGGGTGAGGCTAGTAAAGCATTTCACAGAGGGAAAGGGCTGCCAACCCCTCAAGACACATGAGGGAAGCCGTCAAGAGGCAACGTGGCTCGGACGAAGAGCCACGGAGCAGTGCCTCACGTAACCCTGGGCTCCCGCAAACTCACCAGAGGGCTTCGGGGGCCCTCAGATCCCCCCCCTCACTCACAATCTGGCTCCACTTCCTCTGCTGAAAAGCCAGGAACGCTGTGTGAACCTACACGGGCCAGAAGAGCTGCCTGCAAAGCTCTTTAAACCATGCCGTGAACTCGCAACGCCAACCAGCTGTGATGAGATTGGGTTGGGCTCTCCTCCACTGTGGGGCACTTGAGACAGCAGAGGTAAATCAAGGCAGAGCAAGGGACCATGTAAAACATAAAGGTCTGCTGGTGAAATAAGAAGGGCTATGTCAGGAGCCATGTTAGTAGTTTTACTGTTTTCTTTTCCTGCTTTCCCCACCCCCCTTTCTTTAACCATTAGGTACCAGAGGATACCAGATACAGGGCGCTGGATACAGGGCGCAGTTTCCCACTGAAGCCTGCTAAGAGCGCTCTCGCTGATTAGAAAGCACTTCTGTCGTTTGGGAACTCTAATCCGGTCTTATCAACCCTCTGGCTTCGTCATTTACCAGGGTGGGAACAGGAGACACATCAGCTCTGCGACGGAGTGATTTCTGGGGCCCCTGCCCACGACGAAGCAGATCAAAAGGGAGCTCATGCCTGCCAGAGTGAAGTTTTCACCATAGCAACACATGTACTCTACAAACAGTCAGGACTGAGGAGCTCTGTTGTGACTGGTCCGGACAGTGCCCCCGAGAAAGCGGCAATGGAGGGCTCAGACAACAGAGCGAGCAAGAGAAAAGTGGCACCCACTTAGCGTGCGGGGCGGTCCCCTCGCGGTGCTGACTCCTGCGCATGGCTGACAGAGACCGCCCAGGGGCCCACAGCCCTTGTTCTAATGAGCTGGATGTCACAGAGAAAACAGATGTTCTCCCAAGAGCAACCATCCCCCAGGCGCCCTGGGGAAAAGAGGGACCCAGGGTAGAGCAAAAATCCCCTTTGGTGAGCAAATGGCCAGCACTGGAAATCACGAGGGCAAGGTCTCATGGCAACACATGTCACTCCTAAAATGAAACGTGGCCCCAGTGGCCCACGAGTCAGTGTGATGGTGGAAAGCGGGTAAGACCCAGTGATGAAGCCAAGGAGAGCAGCCATCGGCATGGTCGTTGTCATTGAGGCCATCGATCAAGAACTCGTGGGCTGGGCACACTGCCAGGTCTTTTTACAGGTCTCAGTCTTCATCCTGAAATAAGGGTCTAACACTCACAAAATGATCAATGCCACCTTTCCGGATATCACATTTTGGCCAAGGGGAGACACAGGGATGGCTGACGGGCCATTAGGTCCCATAGGCGAGGCTTAACATGTGAGGCTTGACCAGGAGAACTAGCTCCCAATTTCTGCTCCGTTGCTCAGATCACTGAGTGAAATCCAACCACAGAACAAGGGCACCCAAGAGAGTGAGTAACCCTTCTTGGTTTCCCTGGACTCATTTCTCTAGAACACCACTGAAGGTCGTCGACGTCAGAACCTAGACAGGATAGTGCATAAAGTCAAAAGCTATAAAAACTGGTGGAGAAACGTCTTCAAAAGTGCACCGGAAGGTACAGTCAAAGAAATGACTGATGTCCGCAGACACAGGCCAGTGCCATTTACCTGCGTCTCCTTCACAGAAACGCGAGGGAAGCAGAACTGCTTCCTGAGGCTCACAGACGGGACCGGCACCTGGCTTCAGGTTACAATGCCGATCCGTATGTCTGGGAGGATGTGAACCCGTGCCACGGAGCCCACGCACTAACAGGACTCCCATTGTATATGCAGCACGGGTGTCATCCTGACGAGTCAATCACGGTGTCAGGAACAGGGAAGAAGGCAGCCCTATCGCAGCTACCTCTGAAAGCAGCAAAACCAGCCACCACTGGAAAAGAGCTCTGGGGCCTGAACCCTTAAGTCATGGCAGACCAAACTGGGAACCGCATCTACAAATGACAGGCCTAGGACTGTAGAAACATTTCCTTGTCACAGAGCCGGCAGAGCCTGCAAACGAGCTTTAAAACTAACAAAAAAGTTTCTGTTTCAAAATGACATTTTAGAGGTAATGTATAACTGCTTCCTCTCTGTTCGATGCACACACCGCCCCCCGCCCGCCTTTTTCTCATTCTCCATTCACTAATGAGAGAGTTTTCCTCTTCCCCTGCCTGTTTCAGTTTGAAACGTGGCACTGAATAGGCCACTGGAAAGCAAAGGGAAAGGGGAGGGAAAGGCTGCTCCGATCTGACGCACGCACACACCCCCGGGCGGGCCGCCCACACCCTGAAGGAGGGTCAGGCTGGACTCAACCGCCACCAGGACCGAAGAACCAAACCACTGGGTAGAAAACTCCCACTTATACCAACTCCCCTGAAAGCAGAGTTAAGAAAGAGAAAGCTGGAAGGGAAGGAGGGGGAAAATAAAGCTCCACATTCCTGACATTTTTTAGCCAAGTGCTGTGACTGCACAGAACAGCTCTATTCCAAACAGCCTTGCAGAATGGAAAGAAAACCTGGGTGCAGGGCAAAGAACCTGCACCCCCCCCCCCCGACCCTGGAAATGAGAGGAGGAATTTTAGGACAGTCCGAAGGCTGTCCTAAATCAGAAGGAGGAGGGAGGGGCACGTTCATGTGTGTTCCCCAAAGGAAGTGATCCCCAAGGAAGCGATCCCCAGGGAGGAAATCTGGAGTCATCATCTCCTAGGGTCCTGGGGCGTGGGGAATGAAGGCCCCCTCTAAATGCTGGCGAGCTGAGGGTGAGTTGGGGAGGATCCACCAGCCAGGATGCCAGGGGCTGTGGCTGCCTGGGTGGGGGCAGAGGGGTCTAGCTCATTGGCAGAGGCTGGGCAGAGGACTCCAGAGGGAGGAACGGCCAGGAGAGTCACTCCTTGTGGGAAGGATCACAACTGTATTTTCCTGACTCAGCTTCTGAATGAAGGAACTCTAGCCCTGCCCAAATTAGAAACCCCAGAGCCTGACATCCTCTCTCCCTATCTCCCCTTCCCTTTCCACCCCCTTCCCTTCTCACTTCTAGGAAAAAGGTTGTTAAGTGCTGGACTGCCCCTCCCCCACCATATGCATCCCTACATATACCACACCTCCAGGGGAGAACCCAGAAGACCCTAAGTAAGATCTAGTAAGCCTTGTGCTGTCCTCCCATATGAGCATACATGGACAATTCCACAGCAGACCTCAGACGCACCTTCTACAAAAGGTGCCCAGCTCTGTAAAGCCAACCGCTGCTGCTCTAAGCTTCGGCAGACAGAGAGGGTGGTGGAAAGAGGGAGTCAGTCGGCAGTGTGTTTCTGCCGGGGCCGTTTCCATACTCTCCAGACCAATCCCAAGATGGGGGTAGGGGGGACTTTTCTGTTATGTCCTCCAACCTGGACCTTTCTCTTCTGGCAGGTAGAGAGGGCTCCTAGCACTTTTCAACTGCCACAAAGTTCCAGGTTTCATGCATTGGACTTTCCACAAGACTGAAGGCAGGACAGGGAAGGAGGTACCAAGCTCAAACCCTAAGCAGCTCTTTTAAGCAAAGATAAAACCCACAGAGTCACGAACCTTAGCAATTGCCTGCAATGCAACAGAGGCACAAGTATGCAAGAGACCCCGCTGGCCGAAGGGCCTGTGGCTCTGAGGGCTACAGCTGTCACGTGTGTCTTTCCAACCACACCCTCCAAGACTGGTGACACGGTGCTGGGAGGCCTCTTAAGAACAGAGGACAGCAAATAGATACTAAGGGTATGGGCTGCACCAAACAAAATTCTTATTTCATTAAGCTAGTACTATGATCAACAGCACAGGGTCTCAGCAGCAAGCGACATGTTTTCACATTTGTAGCTTCTGTTCGGGCTCTTATTCTATTGCTTACATGATCTCGGTTAAACCTTTCAATAACCTTGTGAGGAAGACAGGTTTTACTAACCTCTTTAGCCAAGGGGAAACTGAGGCTGTGGTCAACTCCGCAGTCCAACTAGTAACAGAGCAGAGACAGGGACCCAGGGATGACCCTGGCTTGACAGAGTCAGGGTAAATATACCATGAGAGCTGTGGGGTGGGGGAAGGAAGGACAGAAGAACAGAAGTGGACGAGCGCTACCAAAATCTGGACGGCAGACCCCAATCCTGGTCCCAGGTTTGTTTCCTACAGACCCCGAAGCCCAGCCAAGGGTGCATTCACACATCCAACCCTGACTCGCCATCATGAAAGTGTCCTCAGCCTGAGGACAGCTTCAGGGTTAAGTAGAACCCCTGTCATCCTTAGAGGGGAGACAGGGAACTCAGAGAGAGAGGGCTCCTGAAGGAGAAATTAGCCACACTAGGAAGCCTCCAATTCCAAGGCTGTTTATAAACGGTTACAGCTTCCTAATCCATGCCCAAGAACACAGATAAGCAACACAACCCAGCAGGGAGGACCAGGCACAACTCAAAGGGGACATCACCAGTGAGAGTGAGGGGAGTGTCACTCACATAATCTAATTCTTGAGACAAGATATACCAGAGCAAGCCCAATAATCACTTTCCTCCAGTTCTTTCCACTTTGGATATCACATTTTTCTTCCTCTCCGGAGCAGAGAATCATTCCCTTGGATTCTGACCCCCAGGGGGCTTATTAAGACTCTGCTTGGTGAGGCCCACACCAGGGCACTGCTGTCCCAATGAGGACCCATCCTCTCCAGCCCCTGTCCCCCATAGCTCTGAGAGAATCACCTTTCCCCTAAAAACAGAGACTATCCCTGTCCCTCTCCTTGCCCCTGTAACAGGGCAGAAGTTCTGGGTCCACTATAGATGGATCTAAATGAACAGTCCACAGGGTAATAAAGAGTATATGAAACCTGGCCTTTTAGGCAAGAGCAAAAAAAAGGGAGGAGGGGCAGAAGGATGGCAGAAGGGCGCTCCTGGGATGGGGCCAGGACCACACGTGAACACCCTGAGCCTGTCCCAGACGTGAGGATGCAAAAGAGCTGGAAAACCAGGTGAGACGTGGAAAAGAGTCAGGGTCCCTCCCACTGGAAAAGCCCAGAGGAACTAGCTGGCGGCCACCGCCTGAGAGGGGGAATTGTGCAATGACCGCGGGTCTGGGAGTCTCCGGGCTTGACTCCAGGACACCAGAAAGGAAACCCCACTAGTCGGGCCAGGGTGGCAGCATTGCGGTTGATTCAAGGCCAGGCTTAGGATCCAGGGCTGCAGAGAGCGCTGCAGGATAGGATGGGTGCTCAAGGGGGCGGCAGAACAGGACAAGGCTGGCAGGGCGCAGAGCTGAGGGGTGGCGTCTGGGCTGACCAGGAGGCCAAGGGGGCGCAGAGTGTACAAAGCCGGGGTGCGGAGAGCGTACATGGCAGCCAGGCGCCCCGGCTCGGACGGGGACCCGCAGGACCTGCAGGGCTACGCCGGGCGACGCACAAGAGGGGGGCACCCCCTCCCCAGTTTCGCTCACCTCGAACATAAGCCCGATGAGGACGCAGAGCACCAAGCAGAAGCCGATGTCCGCATGGTTGTGGATGACGAACTCCTGGCTGAAGAGCGGGTAACTTTTCGTCCTCCTGCGGAAAGCCATGGCAGCGGGCGCGCAGCGGCCGGCGGGGCCCGCACCCTGCGCTCTCGAGCCGCCGCGCAAACTTCTCCAGCCCCGGCCCGGTCCGCCCGCCGGCCCGCTGCACCGCTCGCCCTCCCGCCCGCCGGCCGGCCTAGCGCCCAACAACTTCTGGGGCCCGCCCCCTTCCTCCGCCCGCCCCCGCCCCCGCCCCCGCCGCCCGGAACCGCCCCTGGCCGCAGCCCCCTCCCCACCCGCGGCCCGCACTCGGCGCGCCTGCCTCGCTGCGGCCCCGCCCCCCGCGCGCTTAACCCTCTGGCCGCCGGGACGCGCAGGGGGCGGGGCCGGCGCGCGGGGCGGCGAGCGCGGCCAGAGTTCCCTGGCCGGGGTACCCTGGCCCGGTGTCCGCCTCCCCGCCCGCCGTCGCTGCCGCCGCCGCCGCCGCCGCGCCCCGCCGCATTCTCGCTGCGGTGGCCCGGCCGCCGGCCGCGCCCAGGGAGCAGGCCGCGGGGGGCGCTGACGCCCGGCCTTGCCGGGACAGGAAGTGGGCCTGGGTTTCCCACTTCTCGGCGCTCGCTCCTTCCTCCGCGGGAAGGGAAGGGCTGGGGAGGCCGCGGCCGGGCCGAGCGGGGTGGGCCGGTAGCCGGACGCTCCTTGCGGGGCCGAGAGCAGCGCAGGGTCGGTGGAGGGAGGAGGGCTGCCGGCGGGCCTTCCCGCTGGCCGCAGCGCCAGGCACGGATGATCAATGAATCAAGTCAACTAAGTTTATTGAGAGCTGGCAGTGACCTAGGCACGGTTCAGACTGCAGGGAATAATGCAACAAACAAAAAACCTGCCCCGGGGTAGCCTGTTTTCCAATGAGGGGAGTGGATGAATGGGTGCATTTCTGCTAACTTTGGAGACATCTGTGCTACTATAAATTAGTTCTACACGTCCTACCCAAAGTCTGCCTCAAATATTAATTACTCTGAAGAATAAACACGGAAGAAGAAAAAAAAGGCACTGTGTCATGTAAAGTTTCTATTTAATATTAAGTTTTAAAAGTGCTCCTGGAAAGGACAAAATGTATTTTTAATAAATTAATTTATATAGGCAAATATTGGATTCATTCCTACCAGTAATGAAGGAGCCAACTAATCACTTTCTAGATGTGCAAAAATGCAAAATGAACAAAGAACTCTTTAATTCCTATTCTCTTTTTCATTAGGTCCACAGTTATTCCCCTTCTAAGTAAATACGATTTCTTAAACATGACACGTGTACGAAATGTGCTTGAGACAGGCCTTGACTTCTAGATAAATTTGACATCTGAAGTTTCTTCACTTGTCAGTATTTAGCATACAACCTTTGATCTTTAATTTGTCTGACTTCAGGAAATGAAGTCAGATATTCGACTAAACATTTAATTTCAAGGCTGACCTTTCTTCAAGCTGGACCGAAGTCTCATGAGGAATAGAAAGATCAAGAACTGTAGAGCATCTTAATTTTCCATCTATGAAAAGGTGTTCATATTTTCAAACTGCAGCCACATCTATTAGGTTGAACCCTATGCAATCAGTTTCTCTAGAGGTCAAAACTGGAATACCAGCATTTCAGATGGTTCAACCTAATACTTTGCTCATGTTTCCCCATGATCATTTGTAGAGGATATCGCGGTGGGAATTTCTTGTAAAAAGTGGGATACTGTCAACCTCTTTACACTGTGTTCAGGCTGAAAGTCCCAGGAGATAGTTCGGAATTATAACCTCCAGGTTTATAAATGAGAAATGTAAAGTAAAGTGGATAGCTTAGACCTTTCAAATGCAACTGAACAACTAGACAAAGGGTTCTTAGATGCATGGTTTGGTATTCACTACCTCGCAACCCCAGGGAGGAAGTACTAGGTGCCTACTTCAGCCATCCCAGACATCTCTAAGTCCTAGTTTTTTGTTTTTTTTTTAAAGATTTTATTTACTTATTTGACACACACAGAGATCACAAGTAGGCAGAGCAGCAGGCAGAGAGAGAGAGGGGGAAACAGGCTCCCTGCTGTGGGGCTCTATCCAGGACCCTGGGATCATGACCAGAGCCAAAGGCAGAGGCTTAACCCACTGAGCCACCCAGGCGCGCCTCTTAAGTCCTAGTTTCAAAACCATCTTCAACCCCACACAGACCTCTTCCCAACTCCTCATCCAATCGGTCATGAAGCCTATGAATCTCAGCACCTCAGAGCAACCTCCCAACAATCCCCCCACCCAACATTCTTCACCTGGCCCACACTAATTACCCACAGATACCCTGCCTCCAGTATCTCACCCTTTAATACATCATTCCATCAGAAACATCTGTTGAGCACCTACTAAGTGCCAAACACTGTGCTAGTTACCAGGGACGAAAGATAAGACAATCCATGTGTGGTGGTTTGAAAATATGTCCTCAGATTCTTTGATACTCCCTTCAAGCAGTGCCAATGGATCCCTCTTCTCGAATGTGGGCTGGACTTGGCAGATCACATCTAACAAATAGAAAATGGCATAAATGATGGTGTGTGACTCCCAAGAGTAGGTCGTGAAAGATATTTTTGTTTCCCCCTTTCTGTCTTAGATCACTTGTTCTGGGGGAAGCTGACTTCCCCATTGTGAAGATACTCAAGCAGCTTTATGGAGAGGTCCATGTGGCCAAGAACCAAAGCCTCCTGCCAACCACCAGCACTAATTTGCCAGACTTGCCACCTTGGAAAGATCTTGTAGCCCTCGTCAAGTCTTTACGACTGCAGTCCCAGCTGACTACAGTCCCATCTGACCTCTTGACCGGATTTGGGACTGCTTTAATATAAGATCTACAGGAGTGAAAGGAGTCAAAACTTAAAGCTGGGATGACACAAATGATGGTGGCGTCATTAAAAAAACTATGTGGGGGTGCCTGGGTGCCGCAGTCAGTTAAGCGCTGCCTTCCACTCATGTCATGATCCCATGGTCCTGGAATTGAGCCCCACCTCGGGCTCCCTGTCTGCTTCTCCCTCTTCCTCTTCCTCTCCCCGCTGCTTGTGGGCGCTCACTCGCTCTCGCTCTCTCTGTGTCAAATAAATAAATATAATACTCTTTAAAATAAAAAATAATTTAAAAATTTTTGTGGAACAACAGAGAAAGAGCAGACCTAAGAGGAGAAGATGGCCTCACCTTTGAATAAACTGGGCTTGAGGAGTCACAAGACATCCAAATCGCCACTTTGACAGCTCAGGTAAAAATGGCTGTTGGACTGGATTTAGGGAGGGAAACCCAGAATTAAAGGTGTTTGTAGTTCATCTGCAATGGGACTGTTGAAGCCGAGAGGCTGGAAGTAAGTGATCCCCGGAGAGTGTGCTGAGTGAGAGAAAGCCTGAGGGCAGCAGCATCCGAAGTAGGGAACCCCAAGCTGAGAAAGGAGGAGGAGAAAAAGGAAAGTGTGGGGTGCCAGAAGCCAGGACACAGGCAGTTCACAAGGCTAGGGTAAATCGGGCAAGATGCAAATAAAATGAAGTCCCTAGATGCAGTCATTATGGAATTTGAAAGCATCTTTTTTTTTTTTTTTGAGAGCCATTTTTAAATGGACATTGGAGTGGGCTTCACTGTGGGTAGAAGATGAGAAAAGGAGGTGAGAGAGTAGTCTATTCTTTTGAGAAGTTTGGTGAGGAAAAGGGAAATTGATAGTGTCTTGGGGGATAGAGAGGATATAAGGCAGGATTTTTAAATTATATATTTTTTTGAGATTGGAGTGTGTTTGGAGAAGAAACAAGAGAGAAAAGGCAGAACTGAAAATACTCGAAATAATACTAGAGATCATTGAAAAAATCAAGGAGAACAGCTCCAACCATAAGCGGAAGAAGGAAAACTCCTCAGGCTGGGCAAGGACCTAAGAATGGATGAATATATAGTTACATCTGGAGGTGGAGGAAATAATTACCTGTCATGTTTCTATTGCACTTTACAGTAGCCCTGTGAGGAAGGCAAGACGGTTATTACCAACCCCTGTTGTCGCTCTTCTGAGACACATGAATGACCAAGGGCCACATAATTAGTGGGTAGCTGCACCAGGACTCAGACCAGCAGCAGGTCAGCACAGGGTTCCCTTTGCTAGACCACCCTGCAGCGTTTCAGGCTTCCTAAAGCATGGCACTGATCAGGGCCATATGGTCTGTCTCTCCACCTGTCCCCTCACGGCTGCTGATAATTCTGCCACACCAACTCTTAACTAAACTGGAGTATCCCCTCTCTCCAGAACAGATCATGTAGCTTCCAATCTTCATGTCTTTGTTCCCCTCACAAGGCCTTTGTTCCATGTCCCTTTGCCAAAATGGTAACTAGCCTTCAAGATAAAGACTGTGCTGGGGCGCCTGGGTGGCTCAGTGGGTTAAGCCTCCTGCCTTTGTCTCAGGTCATGATCTCAGGACCCTGGGATCGACCCCCCTTCAGGCTCTCTGCTCAGCAGGGAGCCTGCTTCCCCCTCTCTCTACCTGCCTCTCTGCCTACTTGTGATCTCTCTCTCTGTCAAATAAATAAATAAAATCTTAAAAAAAAAAAAAGATAAAGACTGTGCTTCCCTCTTGAAGCTATCTTCAGGGCACTGGGCTGGAGGCATGGGCACCATACTGTGTACATACCTCTCAGGTAGCAGCACGTTCTCCTGCAGTGTATTTGTCTATGAGTTTTATCACCCCGAACCCCGCCTCTGAATAGTGTCACCCTTCAGGGCAGGAATCTAGCCACTTGCTCTCTTTTCCAATAGCACCAAGCACAAGAATCCCATATGGCATATTCTCATCTAGTGTTGGTTGAATGAATAATTGAATAAGAGGTGCTGTTGCCTAGGCTGGTATAAAGGTAACCATTATCCCCAACAAATGGAAAATGTATTTTCTCACATAACAAGAAGTCCCGAGTTAGTTCATTCCCAGAAGTAAATAATTCATTGGAAACTAGGATCTCACTATCTTCCCACTTGCCACTTTGTGTTTGCTTTTTTCTCAAACTTGTCCCTCATGGTTACAAAGTGGCTGCAACAGCTCTAGGTATTCTTTATGCATTCCTTCATGCAACAAGGCCCAAAATTCAAACAAGGGGGAGAAGGGCCTTTTGAAGAGTGAAGAAAACTTGTCCAGAAACTTCAGATTTCTCCTAATGCTTCACTGGCCAGCAATGCACCCCATGCCCATTCCTAAACCAGCCATTGGCAAGGTGAATGGAATTGACATAATTGGATTAACCTCACCAGGGAGACATCCTCAGAGAGCTTGCAGAGATTTCACACCTGCTTTGAAGAGCCTGGCTACCCCTTACTTGAATAAAATAAAAATTCTGATTGCAAGAGAAAAGGGGAGAATGGGTGTGGAGCAGGCATCTAGGAGGATCTGCACAGTGATTTTTTTCAGGGTTTCTTATTCAATATATTTTCACATCTTTGCCTCACAGGACACACTGCGTTCTTGCCCCAAACCGTCCTTGCTTTCTGATTTCTTACGGAAGGAACATGAATCTTGCCAATGTCCTACCCCTAACAGTTACCGCTGGAGGGTCTGGCTGAAGGATCTCCAGCCTGACACAGTGGATGGTTTGTGCTCTGGTAGCCCAGTATATTATATCAGACTCCATACCACCTTTTGCCAAAGAATGAGGCTTCACAGCCGCCAGATCGCCTTGCCCCCAATATCACAGCAGTTTAGTGGGATCCATGGTATACGAAGGGCAGAGCTGTAGAAGCAGTCATCCCCGGCAGCAAGCACTAAGGAGTTGCTTTATAAAGAATTTTAAAACAGGGGCCCCTGGGTGGCTCAGTTGTTAAGCATCTGCCTTCAGCTCAGATTATGATTCCAGTGTCCTGGGATTGAGCCCTCCATGGAGCCCCGCATCAGGCTCTCTGCTTGGCAGGAATCCTGCTTCTCCCTCTCCAGCGCTCCCCCTGCTTGTGTTCCCTCTCTCGCTGGGCCCTCTCTGTCAAATAAATAAATAAAATATTTAAAAAAAGGAATTTTAAAACAATGATAAACCTCTAAATGCAATGTGGTATCCTGGATTAAAAACCCTGAAACAGAAAAAGGACATTAGTGAAAACTGCTAAAATCCAGATAGCGTGTAGATTGGTTTGGTTTTTTTTTTAAGATTTTATTTATTTATTTGACAGAGAAAGATCACAAGTGGGCAGAGAGGCAGGCAGAGAGAAGGGGGGAAGCAAGCTCCCTGCTGAGCAGACAGCCCTATGCAGGGCTTGATCCCAGGACCCTGAGATCATGACCTAAGCTGAAGGCAGAGACTTAACCTGCTGAGCCACCCAGGCACCCCGTGTAGATTGGTTAATAGCATTGTACCAGTTTTAACTTCCATGTTTCAATAATTGTATCACTCTTCTATAAGCTAGGTGAAAGATTTATGAATTCTATCTTATTTTTTGCAATTCTCTTATAAATCTAAAATTATTTCAAAATTTTAAAAAATTTGTAAATGACAAAAGTTCCTAAAAATTGGGTAGGCTTTTTTGTATTATCACTATAGCAATTCTAAACAATGTTATCAGTCAAAACACGGGACCTCACCCAAGTCTTTCGGTTCTAGGTTCTAAGCAATTGTTGTAGCTGTGGTTGAGTCTTAATAACAAAAGCGTAAGTTCCAACTTAGCACATTTTTATTATTTATCTTTTAATAAATGTTGCTTTCTACATGCGGGTAAACCTAGTAACTCTCATATATACAGTAGACCCCTAATATACGGGATCTCAGATGTACGTGCTTGTTTTGAGTAAGTTCATATCCAGCTGGAATCATTTGAGCTTGTTTCCAGCCCAGTCATGTCCCCAGCCCAAGGGTACTTCGGAAGCTTGCATTTGAACCACAAATTGGAAACAATTCTAGCACAGTGATTTTAGAGCCGAAGAAAGAGTACGTGTGGCTTCAATTCTGTCATTCTGTGTGACCACGTGCAGCTTTTATATGTGCTTAAAATTTAAAACAGTGAAACAATGCAACCTGCCATTATTATTATTTGTTTCATGTCACGGGTCGTGATTATTTGTGAATTTTGTATTCACGTTGAGGAGCAGAGAGTTAAAAATGATCAGCTCCAGGCATTCAATATGCTAAATATAGGAGTGAGTGGAATTAAGATCCCAGGTACTAGGAACTACTGTAAAATTATATTTCCACTCCCTTCCTTTTAGAGACCAAGGAAGTTCGAAGGCCCCAAAAGTTGCCAAGGTTAATAAGGATTTGGTGAGTTGGGGCAAAAACAAGAGCCTCCAGTGGTTTAAGCCTCTGCCTTCGGCTCAGGTCATGATCTCAGGGTCCTGGGATCGAGCCCCGCATCAGGCTCTCGGTTCAGTGAGGAGCCTGTTTCTCCCTCTCTCTCTGCCTGCCTCTCTGACTACTTGTGACTTCTCTCTCTCTGTCAAATAAATAAAATATTAAAAAAAAAAACAAAACAAAAAAAACAAGAGCCTCTCCCCTCCTAGCCCAGTGCCCCCAGCACTGTCTCTGCAGCCCATGCCTGCCGTTCTTTAGCAGGCAGGCAATAACCTACAAAAACCGAGTCATTTATCCAGTGTCAGCTAGTGACTCAGTGGCAGAGCAAGTCGTGGGAACCAGGACTCCTGACCGTGCAGGGCTCTAACCACTGCCCCCTATTTCCTCTTTCCAGCTCTCATTCAGCTAGAGACAGATTAATTCCAGACGACTAAAGAATGTGCCACCTGACATATGGGAAGAAGGGAGCATTTTTTTTTTTAAAGAGTCACAACTCAAGTTGACATTAGAAAAGTGTAAATTTCGGTCAGAATTCCCACAGCAGAAAAAAACACTGGGATACAACATTTGGGAAACATGGGAATAATTTCAGACCTTGATTTGCACCAACTTCTCCAACTTAGGGGCTATGGTTCAATTGAAACTATATTGGGAACTTAAGCTGCCCACAAAAATGCTCATCCTTAGTTTTTTCATGTTTAGGGAGAAAGCAGTAATTGTTAGAGTGACCTTTGCGATGCAGGGGCCATCACACTGAAGATGAGCTCAATAGCAAGAATTCCCTGGAAAGATGGGCATGAACCACTGCCTTCCCTGAGCCACCCTCTCCTACACTTTCCTAGACTAGACTTTCTAGACTAGACTAGACTCTCTAGACTCCTAGAAATATAGACACTATCTTGATTAAATCTAGCCAATTCCCAATAGACCTTCGCAACCAACCCTTGAAATTCACCCCATCTCTGTTTCTCAGATCACAGGGCAGGGTTCAGAAACCATTCACTTGTAAATTGTTAAGCATGGACACTACATACAACTATTGGGGTCTGTCTTTGCATAGCTCCTTACCACAATAATTGTTTAGGTGATCTTTGATACCTACTGAGCTAATAATTGACCTCCTGCATGCTTGAAAGGAGGATGGATGGATGGATGGATGGATGGATGGATGGATGGATGGATAGATGGAAAGAAGGAAGGATGGGTTGATGGGTGGACAGATGGGTGAATGGAAAGGTGGATGGGTGGATGGTTAGATGTAGGTAGCATTTTGTTCCCTACATGAGTGGATGGATAGATAGATTTATAGGTAGGTAGGTAGGTAGGTAGGTAGATGGGCGAATAGAATGGAAGAGTGGATGAGTGCATGGAATGGAAGGATGAATGGGTGTGTGGATTAGTGGGTCTATATACAGGAATCTATACCATTCCATTTTTATATTGGTGCCCAAGTTCCATAGTAAAGGGGTCCCAAAGGGATTCTACTTCCACATAGGAGATATGTTCAAGACCAAAGCTATATTTAGATTGGGTAGAACTTAGGCTTGGGGTAGACTTTAAAGCACTAAGAGGCAAGAATTATAGCTTTCCATCTATGTGCCTTAAGAACCAGCTCATTCCTGGCTACACAGTCGGTCCTACGTAAATATTTGTTGCCAAGAATGAATGAATGAATGAGTTGAAAAACAGTAATCAAGGAAGGCTCCCTCCACCCTGAAATTCACTCCCACATTCTGATTCTTTGTGCTTATATTCCAACATTAAAATTTCATTCCTTTGTAAATCAATTATGTATCCGGAAAGTATCCAGTTACAATGTGGAATATTCCTAGATATTAAATACATTCAGCTCTTTCCATTTGTTGTCTACTTGGCAGGAAATAGCTAGCCACACTGCTATCTCTCCTGATTCCATGCTGATGAGGGTGGGCACGGGGCAGGTCCAGAGGTTTCTCTGACTGGGCTCAAGGATTCTTGCTGACTGGTGGGAATGGGCCCTTTACGGTAGGAACTGCCAGCGCTGTGACAAGCAACACAAAGGCTCTCCTCTCTCATCCGACCCCTAGCAGCGAGCCCCTGGCCTTCTCAGCACCCCACCTCTAGGTAGGATGGGAATTCCTTACTTTGTCCCCTGGGTTTCTTCAAGGTGGGCAGGGCATGCCGAGCAAGGAAAGAAATGAGAGACCAGGAAAAGGGAAAGCAAGAGAGGAAACATGAGAAGAAAGGAGAAGCAGAACGGTAAAGAGAGGAGAGGGGAGAAGTGCCCAGTGAGGCTGGTGATGGGCAGGGGCTGGAGAGCAGGAATGATCTTTGCAGCACAATGCCTCCTGTAATAACATCATCATTGTCTTGCCAGAACAGGTGTGCAAGGACTCCATCTCCTCATTATACAACACGAAAATGGAACACGTTTGTTTCTATCAGCCTCTTCGGAAATCTTGGCAGATGCTGTCAGAAAGTGTGCCCTGCTTCTGAGACGTGATTTTTCAATAGCACATACTGTACTTTTTTGATTGGGGTTGGAAAAGACTGGAAAAGGGAGTTGATTGTGCTTTTTTTTTTTTCTTTTTTGATTCTGAAATTACTGTCTCCAAGGAGGCTTTTCTTTAGACCACACAGAACTCCTCTGCCTAGCCAGGACAGCATGACCAGGGGCCTGGGGCTGACCAGCAGGCTTAGGGCCACCCCAAAGCCCTGTGGCAAGGGCCTATTCCTTTGAAATAGCCCCCTCTGTACAAGGTTCAGGGCTCCCCCTTCGTGGCTCTCACCTCACCTTAGTCCAGCATTATTCATATCTTCCACTCTTCTCCACTGCACTTCTGCCTCGACCTCCGTGTCCCTGACTTGCACGAAGACAGCTCAAGTGGGTGGTTCAAGCAAAGAGCATTTTGTTCCCAGCTGAACGAGGCTCAGGGAGACCGGCAGTGCCAGAGACAAGAGTGGGCCCCATTCGTCACTGAACTAAAGACTTGCAGTGTGCAAGTTCCCCACGACAAACACCACCTTTCCCTGGGAATGCAGCCAAGGCCTGGAGCCCTGTGTAGGAAATCCCCAGTGAGAGGCCCTTCCTGAGCGCCACAGAAAATGGTTCTTTTCATAGACTGAGTCCCCTTCCTTTCTAGTGTACAGGCCCACACCACATCCCCCTTCCTGGCCTTCTCCACTCCGTTCACATGCCAAGTGCCCCCGCCCCGGCGCCTCAAGGCTCCTGTGCCCCTTCCCTTTCCCCTCCACACTCAGTGGGCTTCCCCAGCCCTTAAAAAGCCTCCTCCTTCCCCCAGTCAGGCTGCTGACTCTCCCTCTATCCAGCAAGCACTCCGTGCCCCCATGTGAAACTGTTGCAGGCCATGTCCTCACATCTCCAGCAGCTCCTCTCTGGTTGAACAGAAATGATTTGTTGACTTTACCAGATTAGCAAGGGGAGCAAATTCCACAGATGCCTCTGTCCCTAAGTCTCAAAGTTCAGACCTCCAGCTTGATAGCAGGAGGGAGGTATTGCAGGCAGCCCGATAGTGCAGGAAAGAATGACAGTTAACAGTCCCTCTTTGGGAGACGATTGCTAGCGGGCAGGCAATGGTCTATGGCTCTCACCGCTTCTTAATGCAGTTTTCTAGACAATCCTCTCTCGTTAGCAGGTACTATACCTAGCCCTGCTTTATAGAGGAGGAATAAGATGGGATAGTGAGATGCAGACCCTGATATTCCTGGGGGGTGGCCACTCCTGCATCCCTCGGATCACCTCTCCCAGCATGCACTGGGGGTGGCAGGGGACTTGGATTCCAGCCTCCTCCTGCCACTACCTAGCTGGGTCACTTCAGGCCAGCCACGTTCGTTTCCCAAATGTCCTTCTCCTGATGGGAAAAATTATGGAAAGGAGATGATTTCCTGGGGCACTTCTGTACATGACACTGGTTATTTTCCTCATTATAAAGGCACTCAGAGAGATCCCCAAATTTCCTGGACTCAGGGCCAGCCCCAGGGAAAAGGATGAAGCACCTGCTCTTTGAGTGTATCCCCATCTGGAAGAGGGCAGACACAGTGTCCAGTGCTAGGCAGCTGTTCCAGTCCACCTCTCTCGGGTAAGAGGGCATGATCCCTCACGCTTTATAAGGAGATCGGAGTCATAAATACTGTTGCAGATACCAGGGGCCATAGGACCCCGGTGTCCAGCGCCCCTACCGGCATCCCCTCAGCGACTGCCCTTTGTCTGCGGGAGGAAGCTGGCATCTAGCTTGGCTTCAAGGAGCCACACGAGCACACTCTCACCTTCCCACCTTGACCTCTAGTCTTCCCCTGGAGACTCAGGCGGACCTCCCCTGCCAATTTTGACTGAGCAGACAGCGTGTCCGGGGCTCATCCCTATGACTGGTAGAAGATTTGCAGCACCATATTCGGTCAATTGGAAAATGAACCTTTTTATCTCATTTTAAAATCTTACTCACTTAACATGGATCCTAAAACCGACGGCACAGCATTATTGGGCAGTACTTTTTCTCTCACAGTGGTTCACAGAATATTGGCATATCTTACAACTAAAGGCCTCTTAAATGTGATAAAGTAAGTAGCATTCTCCAGATCGGAGCTCTAGAAGCTCAGCCAGAGGGTGGTGACCTGGATGCCAGTTCTCTGAGGTTTTTCCCTCCCAATCGGGATGGGGTCCAGTATAATGGAGGTGATCTCCCTGGGATTCACAGGTCCCTCTAGCTGTAGCCATGGGCGATACCTAAAATGTTTTTTTTTTTTAATTTAATTTTATTTTTTTGACAGTTAGAGATCACAAGTAGGCAGAGAGGTAGGCAGAGAGAGAGAGAGGAGGAAGCAGGCTCCCCGCCAAGCAGAGAGCCCGATGCGGGGCTCGATTCCAGGACCCTGGGATCATGACCTGAGCGAAAGGCAGAGGCTTTAACCCACTGAGCCACCCAGGCGCCCCGATACCTAAAATGTTGAATGACCAGACCAATCTGACAGAAAGACAGCTGAAAAAATCTGGCATGTCTCTCCTGGCACTTACTGGCTATTGTACTCCTTGCTGTTGGCTCCAAACCTGCTGCCAACTTCTCTCCTTCCTAATTTTACAGACACTTGCCAGCACTCTTGGGAACTTGGTGGATCACCCAACCCCAGGGAACAATCCCTAAGTGGACGAAGTCAGGACTGGTTATCCCAGTCTCCTTTGCTGTCAGTGTTTTTAGGAGTGTGCCTATGCATTCATTTACTATTACTGCCACATACGACTAGAATTCTAGCTCAGAACCACACAAAGGTATTATCTTGTGTTCATGTAGGTCAGAAGTCGGGTCCAGGTCTCACTGAGCTAAAAATTGGTGTCTGCAGGGCTGAATCCCTTTCTGGAGTCTCTAGGGGAGAACTGTTTTCCTTGCTCTTTTGGGGATTGGCGGAATTTGGTTCCCTACTATATGACTGAGGTCCCTGGCTTTCGGTTAGGGACCTCTATTAGGGTCGAGACACCTCTTTCAAGTTCTTACACATAGTCTCCTGCACCTCGGGACCAGCAACAAATCATCCTCACACAGCCATCTCTGTCCCCCAGCTGCGCTTGTGGGATTAGACTGGTCACCCCAGATAGTCCAGGAGAGCCTCCCCATCTCAAGGTTCTACCCTAATCGCATCTGTAATGTCTCTGTGGCCATGCATGGTCATATATTCACAGGCTCCCGGAGACAAGAACGTGAGCATCTTCGGAGGTCATGGTTCTGTCTGCCACAGCCTGTGACCCACTCTGGCTGAGGAGCTATAAAGAGGTATCTGCTGGGGGGGGGTATTGCTCCCTGATAAATAGATGGGCTTTGAGGAGTCCTGCCCCGCTCCTACCTACCAGCATTAGGCATCAACACCAAGAAAAAAAGCTAACGCTCTGAGAAGAGCAGTGGGAATACCAGAGTGAAAAGAAAAGCTTACCTTTTGGTGACAGTGTGGAGCCTTTGAAACAGCCTAATCTCCTGCCTCGCTCCTGTTTCCCTCTCTTTGGGGGCTGGGCAAGGCTCCTATATTACTGGTGATGGCTGGGGATTAGTTGTGGATGAATAGATCTTCCAAGTCCATAACACCGCCTGCCCGTCTGTACCTCCTGGTTGAGATGATCATCTGAATGCTGCTTGAACTTGGGCTGCCCTCTAAACTTGATGGCCTGGATTGGTGGCTGCCCTCATGGTGGGTCTGTCTCCCAGCTCTGTGCCATCCAGGCTTAGCTCTTCCTTCCCTGTTAATCTGCCTGTCCAGGGTCACACCATACCTACATTCTGCCTATCTTGTTGTTTCTGGTGTAGTAATAGCCAGATACACCAGGCTGCTGGCCAGTCCCTGAGAAGCCCTTTCATTTTTATGCTTTAGTGTCATTCTTCCTGCTGCTCCATCAGTCAAAAACGCCTGTTCCATATCCTTATATCTTTACCATTACATCCTTGCAACAATCTTAGGAGGGGGTGTTATCCCTCCCATCTGGCAAGTGATTCAAAACATCCAGTAACTTATTTAAGGTGATCTGGCCAGTAAGTGGCAGACCTGGGGTGCCCCTGTAGGTCTCACCAACTTGAAAGCCCACGTCCTTTCGCTCATTCCTCCATTGGGCATTTTAGAGGAGACACTGCCCAACTGAAGTCTGGAAGGATTTTTCTCCCTCACGACATTCGAAGCATCTTGAGCGCAGGGGGTGAGTCATTCTTCAGTGGACCCCAGCATCAGTGATGCGCTGGTCAAGGTTAACAACTGGCTCTGGGAGAGGGTCGGTGGGTAGGGGGGTAGGGGTGGGGAAGCCCTCATTTGTACTGTTTCCCATGGGGTAAATTTTTTAAAAGATTTTATTTATTTGAAAGAGAGAGAGAGATAGCAACAGAGATAGCAAGAGAGAGAGAGTGAGAGAGAGAGAGAGAGAGAGAAAGTGCCAAGGAGCAACAAGGAGCCTGACACAGGGCTCCATCCCAGGACCCTGAGATCACGATCTGAGCTGAAGGCAGATGCTCAATTTACTGAGCCACACAAGTGCCCCTCCCATAAGTAAATTCTCTCATCATGGCTGATCTGAAGCTCACAACGTGACATTACTGAACAAGGAGTTAGGAGGACTGTGGAAACGCACCATCATATGATATTTCCACCATACAAATACAGTGGATATGAATAACGTCAAGAGGACAGAAAATAGTAAAAAGTGGTAAAATAATTAGGCAGTAAATGACTTTTGATTAGTTATTCCCTTTGTTTTAAATCTAATTTATTCTGTTTTAATTTTATGTAACTTAATTTTTAATAATTATTGTTTCATGATCAGCTTGCAAATTTCCTGAAAGCTTAATAAATCGGTTTGCATACCGTTTGAACTGGTTCTGGCCCACTGCTGCTAGGGTCTAGTACAAGGATTTGCCTTTTCTTTTTTTTTTTTTTTAAGATTCATTTATTCATTTAAGAGAGAGAGAATGGGGAGGGAGACAGAGGAAGAGTGAGAGAGAGAATCTTCAGCAGACACCCTGCCAAGCAGAGTCTCACACAGGGCTCAATCTCACACGACCCCTGAGACCATGACCTGAGTCGAAATTGAGAGTCAGACAGGCAACAGACTGAGCCAGCCAGGTACCCCGGATTTGCTTTGAAGAGGTATGGAATGGTGGTGAGGATGCTAATAAAAAGAACATAAGTATCCATGAATGAGTTTTGAAGAGAGTCTGATAACTCAGCCTTCAATATTCTTTCCTGTGTTTGAGAATTTCTTGGTTCCATTGCTCAGACTTCACCGAAAGCCAAACAAATAAAAACTAACTGACGGGAGAGACCAAAGAAAAGTCCAGGCTCCCCCTAAGGGCTGCGAATACTGGACTCTGCCCAGTGTCAGGGTGGGGCCCTGTGACTGAGTCCAGTTCCAAAGGGCCCGTGTGGGCGGGGCTGGAGCAAGCCTCTGGCGCTCTGTCTCCTCCCTTCACCTCCCCCGACCACGCCCACAACTAGAGACCTATGGAGAAAAGGCACCAAGTTAAAATAGCACTCAGTTACGTTCAAGAAAGGACGGCCTCCCAGGAAGTAGGGGCCCTGGAAAGAAAGAAAAACTACATTGCAGCCTCCCAAGAAGTCCTGCCCCTCACTGTCTTGAACTTTGTCGTGGGTGCAGTGCTGATGTCACTGGAAACGAGGGAGCGGGACAGCCGGTGAATCAGCTGTGCGGCATTACACTCAGCACTCTCCTCCTCCTGCCTCAGGGACTGTACCATACCATATATGGACTCGGGCTCAAGAAGGCGGTCCCACTGATTTGCATTGGAGCTCCCTTAAAACTGCATTTTAGGATTAGGTCATCGTTACCAGGAAAAGGGAGACCCCAGAAGGATTGGTCAGCATGAAGAAATCCGCCCAATTGTGGTCTGGCGAGGGAAAGCTGAGAAGAGGGGGCAGCCCCATCCAGCCACACAGCTCTGGGGAATGAGGGCCAGAGCCTGAGAAAGCGGAGGTTGCAAAGCGAGGGATTGGGCAGAGGACCAGCCCACTCCTGCAGACTCCCTTCTGAGCTCTGGCTGGCCTAGGGCTGCGGGAGCTTTATCCTGAAGGCTGATTCTGACAAGGGGAAGAGCTCCGGAATTTCAGTTGTGACAGACAGCTCCCCAGCCTGTGAGGCTGCTGGACGGACAGGAGACCCACTGACCCAGTGAGGGACAGAACAAGCTCCTAGGTACTCTGAAATCAAGATGGGTTCACCCAGGTGGAGCACAGCTTGTTAACCTCCAGCCCCCATTCATTCGTCCAGACTGGGGCAGCCCAGTGCGATGCAGCCAGGCTGTGGGAATCCAGGGAAACAGGAGAGGAAAAGGAGATTGGGGAGTGATCTGGTTAAGTGGCTTTTAATGGATGGCCAATAAATTGGATCCAGTTGGTAAAGATTAACCAACTTTTGTCGTTGTTGTTCCCGTAATCTGTTTGCTTTAACTTTTTTTAAGGACCAGCTTGAATTATTTCATGAGGCTTCTCTCTCCGTATACCCCCTGATTTTGTTCAAAAGCCCAGAACCGTGGAAGAATCTATCACTGTGAGAAGGAACTACTCCATATGCAAAACACAGACAAATCTCACAAACATAATGTGGAGTGAAAGAAGGCAGACACAAAGGAGTACTGTGAAATCCCATTTATGTCAAGCTCCGAAACAGGCAACACCAATCTGTGATGTTAGGAGTCAGGATAGTGGTTCCTTTGTTGGCGTTAGCAACCGGGAGGGGCAAGAAGGCTTCAGCGGTGCTAGAGATGTACTAATTCTTTGTCTGGCGCCGCTTACATTGATGTGGACACACTGAGCTGTCCACTGATGGACACATTTCTGTATGAATGTTCTATTTCAATCAAGTTTCCTTAAAAAAGGACCAGAATGTCATCTTTGAAAGAAGTGTGACAGGAAGAATAATTCCTGCATGCAAACCACAAGGACTCTGAGAGTTAGTGTGACAGAATGGTACCCCCCTCCTTGGGGCAGAAGAGTCAGAAGTCAGAGGACTCGATTTCCAATCGTACTCTGTTATCCGCTGCTGGAAGAGTCTAGGAAGCTTAGCTCCCCTGCACCTCACTTTCTCTGCTGCAGAACAAATGAGATGGAATTGATTGTATAACCTCAGAGAGAAGATTCCTCCTTCTTACCTGTTCCAGTTTTTCATGTTCATCTTGCCTCTCAAGCGATCTTCTTATAGAGGAATGATCTTCAAGCTTGGTGAGCTCATAGATCGATTTTTACACTGTCAAAGCGTGTACACACACATTGGTGCACACACAGACAGACACACGTGCACATCTAGGGGTATGTGGCCCCTCTCACTATCCTTTTACCCATCGTCAGCCTCGAGTTTCCCAAGCGTCTCCTTCACCTCCACCTTCCCTGATCTGTATTGGTTTCCTGGGCCACCATACCAGGTACCACGATGGGATGGCTTGGGACAACAGAAAATTTTTACCTCACAGTGATGAAGGCTAGAAGTCCAAAATCAAAGTGTTGGAGTGATGATCTCTCTCTCTCTCATTCTCCGAAGGCACGGAAGGAATTTTCTGTGTCTCTCTCCAAGCTTCCAATGGCCTTCAGCATCCCTTGGCTTGGAGATGATTACTGTAGTCCCCCACGTTCATGCGGCATTCTGCTGTGACTTCTGCCACACGATCTTCCCTCTGTGCTCGTCCGTGTCCACGTGACACCAGTCCAATGGGGTTAGGGCCCACTTGAAGGACCTCATTTTAACCCCATGACCCTATTTCCAAATAAGGTCACATTTTGAGGTACTAGGGGCTAAGACTTCAACATATATTTGGTGGTGGTGGGGACACTATTCAACTCATAACAGCCAGTAATTAAAGGCTTCAGGAAAACCTAAAGTAACCCCCCAGCGTCATGTCCTGCCAGGAAAGGTTAAGGATCCCAGCTGAAGACCAAACACCAAGAGACTTGGATAAATATTGATACCATCACATTCGTATCATGCTTCCCACTCCCAAAGCACTTTCAGACTTATTAAACCACTGGATTTTTCACAGTAAGAAAGGCAGAGATGCAGGCTTTGGGGCCAGACTGCTTAGGCTGGAGGCTTAGCTCCATGTGTTTTAGCTGCTCCACCCTGGGCATAGTGCCTCTGTACCTCAGTTTTCTCTCTGTCCAAAAGAGATGTGGTGAGAATCAAGCGAATTAGCAAAAGCAAGTTAGCATTGATCACTGTTAGCTACAAAAACAAAGAGCCAGATCGTGTCTTCTGCATCTTACGGTTGAAGAACGTGGGGCATACAAGGCTAATTCCAAGCAGATCCAGAACTGAAACTCTCGGCTTCCTGGGACATAGCACTGACGCGTGAGGTTATCTGGCATGACTTGCTGTCCATTCTTAGATAAAAATAACAACAACAACAGCTACCTCCTACTGAGTACTTACTAAGCGCCAGGCACTGTGCTAAGAGCTTTACATTCAGTGTCTCATTGGATCCTCATAATGACCGAGGCGGCTGGTATTGTCCCCATTTTAGAAAGGTGCAAACTGAGGCCTAAAATTTCAGAAAGCCAAGTCAGGTCTCCCAGCTAATGGTGACGAGCTGGGATCTGGATGCCAGTCTCTGCAATGCCAGGGCCTGAGTTTTCGACCACTTGTGCTCCATAACCTCTGGAAGGAAAATCAGCATGGTTGCTGGCTTTATACATGAGCAGGGGTGGCCAGGATGGACAGGGGGATGTGGGTAAGTTCCCCAAGGGTAAAGAAGCCACTCTTAACCATCCTTCCCCTTTCCCCCTGCTGCTTCAGGGACTGCACCCCAATAAGCATCAGATCCTCCCATGGAAGAGTTTGTGGATTGGTCCCCAGGAGCTTGGGCAGCCCAGCCTCGGAGTGGAGAGGCCCCAGAAGACAGGTCAACGGTCAAGCCAGGGGGATTGTCAGATGCTGCCAAGAAGACAGAGGAGGCCCCAGGGCCAGAACCAGAGGGAGCCAGGGTGCCCAGACAGAAAGGCTTTGCGACATCTCTCCAGTCTGAAGAGAGAGGGGAATGACTTGACAGAGATCCCCAGGTGCTTCCAGGCCGAGAAGGGGGAGGACCACTCCTTCCAGATGGTTTCCGATGGCTGCCCAGGGACACCCGCCTGGTTTGGGGAGGCCTCATGAAAGCAGCCCTTCAGAGGGCTCCACCCAGGCTGGTTCCACATCCATCCTGAGGCCCACACATGGTTGTGGCTGGCGGCCCAGACAGACACCACTGTTTTGGCTTCTGTCATCTCTTTTTCTCCTTCTATCGGTGGCCACACTGTACTCAGAGTCCTTGATCCCCGAGAGTCTGATTAGGGTCCTCAGGATATGAGAGCCCTGCCTGTGCCTCCTGGGGCCCCCTGGTGGACGAGCAAAGGTTAAATGCATCCTTTGGGCCTTCAAATAAGGCAGATGTGGTTGTGGAGAAGGGGGAGGAAAAGAAAAATCACTGTGGATCTTTCCCCTAGCAGAATTTAAAGAGCTCTGTTGTGAGTTTCTCTCTTGTCCCTGACTGGGGTGAATGATTTACTATGACTTCGGGAGCCCCAAACACAACAGCTGTGACCTCGGAATGGACTTTGCAGGGTTGGGGGCTGGCCTCTTCCCTTGACCTTACATCTGGAGCACCCCACAATTCTTAGGGTCTTTAGAAAGTAACACATTTAGTTTTTTCCCAAAAGAATGTGAGCTGTGGCCTGAGGAAAAGGTGTTTACTCCCACGGAGGTGGGATTTTTATTGCCGGTTCCAACATCAAGGAGGTGTGAATGTTATGGACAAACCCTGACAATCAGTACCAGCTGAGGAAGATCAGAAAGGGGGCCCGCAGGCTAGTGCTTCTCAAACTTGAGGTGCATGACTCGGAAGCACCTGGGGATCTCGTGAAAATGCAGGATCTCGATTAGGAGATCTGGGATGGACCCTGGGAGTCTGTGTTCCCAGCCTACCCCTGCTGCTTGCCCTAGGACCACTCCAGACTGACAGATAACTCCAGTGTGTTTCTTGGCATTCCCCTCCATGCGCACCTCCCCGCACCGAAAACAAAATAAGACAAAACAGGGAAAGCGTATTGCCTGGAAGTGTCTTACATAATCCCAGATAATTGGGAAGGGACTGCCTTACTATATTTAGAATTTTAATCTGCTCCCTCTCTGGCCAAGAATGGGGCTTATTCTTGATCAGGTCAGAGGGTCAGGCAAAGGATGAAGAAAGTTTCATGGAGTCTTGGGCAATCTTATAGAACAAGCAGAAAGAACAGTATCACAATCACTGTTTTTACTCTGAAATATATTCTTAAGTGTGGCTTTGACTTATATGCATAAAAATACTAGAATATATAATTAAAGGAAAATTCTAGTTGTTCTTTGTATTTTTCTGTACTGCCCAAATTTTCTACAAACCAACCTATATTGCTTTTTTTTTTTGAAGGCTAAATTTGAAACACCCCATGCTCTCCAAGTTTCTAGGCCTTTACCCAGTGTTAGGAACCAGAATGGAATCTGCTATTGTACATACAGGTGCATTCTGCAGATAACTCTGGGGCTGGGGAGGGCAAGAATCTTCTGGTGCTTAGGAGACCAAGCGGGCAGGGCAAGGCATCAGTGAACCACTATTCAACATGGGAGAAAGCATAGAGCAGGCTTAGAGGAGCACCCAGTCTCTGACTCCTGAGGTCATGCTGACCGCTTGCTGGCCCAAGGTCTGATTTATTTTAGTTTCCATGGCTTTGAGCAAAGCCAGTTTGTACAAATGATGGTCTGGCATCTTGATCCGTGTTTACAAATCAATGAACAGTCTACCGAAATCAATGAAATGTGATCTTGTGTGTTTTCTAGATGAGGAAAAAAAAAAAAAAAGTTGGGCGGGTGGGGTTTGGGGGAGGTTGCAGAGGGTAATCATGGAAATGGAAACTTCATAATTCAGTGTCCCATCGCATGGCATTTCCTTTAAATCAGGGATTCCCCATCTTCAGAATTGCTAGGGCAGCATTACTCACGATAAACACAGTCCTCCCTTATCAGTGCAGTGCTTTGTATACAGTGAGTGCTCAGTTTTTGAATACACTAATGTTTCTTTCATAATGGTCTGAGCATAGAACACAGAGCAATTTTAGGAAATGCCCATCTTTTCACACTGGTGGCAATAAGCTGTGCCAAGAGGTTTGCACAGGCAGTCACCCAAAAGCTATCTGTTAAATGAAACAAAAGATTATGGAAGCCACAAGATTTAAGAAGACTGAAATAACAAAAGAGATTTCTAAGAAACGGATGACTCTAAATGTAGCAATATTCTTTTCTATTTAAGCATGTAAGATGGCTTTATAGGTTTCAGGCATGTGATTTCTAATGTTTGAGGAGATAAAATTCCAGGAGGCCCATTCCTTCGTCTCTCCACCCACTGTCTGGGAGCCAAGACTGGCCTTGTGTTGGCATCTTGGTTGATCTCTCGGCGGCTTTGTGCCAGTGCCACTCGGTTTTGCATATTCTTTATCCTTCAGGCTTGGGCTGTAAAGGTAAATATGAGCAACATTTTGCTCTTTTTGTCTCTAGTCTTTACTCCTCTAGGCCTTTATTCCCTTGACCATGACCCTTCCCATCAGAAGTCCAGTATTTTCACGGCTTCTCTAGAAAAAAGGAAAACTCCTTTATGCAGAGGTACAAACAACTGAAAACAATTTAGCGTAGCACAAATAGGTTCTATTTCAGCCCAAACCAAGAACAGACAAAATTTATTCCTTAAGGCTCTCCTTGACTATTTTCGATCCTCTCTTTTCAGTGTCAAGGTGTTCCTGGCTTCAAGAGCATCTTTCTGAGGCTCTCCATCAGCTCAGGAAAGGCCTCCTATCTGTAACCTCGCTCTGATGCCTATATTTCTCCCCTCCTCACCATCCCACCAAAACATATAACCTGTCCCAGTCTTCCCTGTCTTCATCATAAATTAACCAAATGTACCAACAGGTCCCCTTAATAGTGAGAATAGGGGGCAAGTGCTTTGGTGAGATGGTAGACCAGCCCTGTGCTTTGGCCCAGGGGCCCAATAAAGGCTGATGACTGATGAGTTAAGCAGTGGCCTGGGTGGTCTTGTCTTGATTCCAAAGCACTTTCCTCCAGCCCCGTGGGCATCAGTGACTCACCCACTTGGAGGACCAAATTGCTCCCTAAGTAAAGCAGATAAGATGAAAACACAAAGTGGTATTGGCTGGGATGCATCGCTGCCCTTTCAGTGTGTTTGCACTGTCTACTTCTGATCCAGCGTCCCTGGTTGAGCAAAGTGCTACGTGACCAATTAGATTTCCACTGCAGTGGGTTTGACACATGCCCAAAGCCTCTGTCGTAATAGAGTGCACTCCCTGACTGCCTTGCTAATGGGAAGTGGGCTTTGCAGCAAACGTACCACGTGGGGAGAGCTAGAAGACCAGATAAGGGGCTCGGCACCCCTTTTCCTGGGTAAGAACCAACACTGAACCCCCACAAGTTTGCTCTATCTTACCACTATTCTACACCGACCTCCAGAATTTTTTAGGAAAAGCCATCTGTTGTAGAAAAAAGCAAGGGGGAAGACTCTTGGCCACCCTGATTTCTGGGGTGGGCTAGCACCAGCCACTAATGCACACAGTGCTTCATTCATTTGCTGTTAAGGGAGCATGAGCTGGAGACCCAGGTCACAAAAATATGACCTTGAGAGGGAACTCTGTCATCAGGAGACAAGTGTGTCATCTTTGTCGTACCAGGTTGTGGTGACAAGTCGGTTGGAGCTGCGAGGCCCCTAGTGGAGAGCATAGGTTGGGGGCTCGGTCAGGAAGGCCACACAACCCCTAGAACTTTCTGGGGGATCCTCGTAAAAAACATTCACCCAGATCTGAGTCCTTCTCAGTTCACTGAAGGCTACTGACAGGAGTGGGTCTCTCACTCTGAGGCAAAGGGGCAACGGGGGAAATCCGTTCCTGGGATGTGTGTCTATTTGGGGTGGGGGTGTACCACTGCCTTTCTGATCTGAGAGTAAATGTGATGAACGGAAGAAGACTCTTGGAAGGGTCAGGTACAGGCAAACATAGGTGTGACCAGTTTACTTCTTAAATATTTATCAGCCTATACTTGTTTATCTTGAGAGGCCATAGAACACAGTGGTGAAACCCACAGTCTTTGGCACCAAACAGATCTGGGGTTTGAATTCCAGCTGTATTTACTGTGTGGTCTTGTGCAAGTTACTCGACTTCTTGAGGTCTCACTTTCCTTATCAGTAAGACAGAGATGATCATAATAAAACAGTACCTTCCAAACAGAGTTACTATGAAGACTGAATGAACTAAAACAATCAGCGTGGTGGAACAGAGTGTTCTTTACTAAGTGCTCAGTACGCGTCAGCTCTAATCTGGGCAGTAGGAAAGCTCATCACTTTTTGGTAAAAGTCAGGTTGATTTAGGGGTAATTTATATGCAATAGAATCCACTCCTTTTGGTGTACATTTCTACAAATTTTAACAAACATATGCAATCAAGTAACCACGACCACAATCGGGATACATTCCCCCAGAAAGTTCCTTTGTGCCTCTTTTTAATCAACCCCTCTCCCAAGCCCTAACCCAAGGCAATACTGATCTGTTTGCTGTCTCTATAGTTTTGCCTTTTCCTGAATGTCATATAAATAGAATCATACAATGAGTGGCAGAAAGCTCATCATTTTTAAAGGCTGACACATACGTGGCATCCAATGAATTTCTAAGTATATTTAAAGAATCAAGTTACACTTTTCATTCCAAATCAGATGATATATTTCCTGCTGACTTACAGAAGAGGTGTAATGTTTCAAAATGCCTCCTGAATTAGTTCCTTTATGGGTAAGTGGATCTTATGTGTTATCTAATCAGTCATTACGTCTCAACCTTGAGGTTAGAGTTGGCAAGGTGCTGGATATGACAGAAGGAGATATTGAGGCTGGAGTTGGCGAGGAAGAGCTATGACAGAAGGGGATCTCAGGTATTCTGAAAAGTGAAATAAAAGTTCTTCTTGCCTGAATTAATAGTGGGAAGAGGAACTAGAGTCACCTGAGGCAGGAAGTCAATTAGAGGTTCCCTATCTCTCTATTTTAGGGGAAGCCTGGGGAGTTGTAGGGAGTAATGCCAAGGACAGGGGCATTTTGTTTGTTTTGTTCTGTTTAATTTATGACTTGGACTCTGGGATGAGCTTGCCTTGCAACCTGTCCTACAGCAAGCCTAGGAGATAGCTACTCCTAAGTAAACTTGGCACAGTGACTGGGTCTCCATATGGTATGGAGAGGTTCCTGAATTTCCTTCATGGAGTGAGAGGGGAGAAAGTAGCTGAGTTGAGAATGTCACAGAGAATGGCCCTCTGTGACAAGGGGAAATGACCCTATAGCAGAGAGCATGGGCTAATCACCTAGACCAGGATCTAGATAGAAGACAGATTGGAGCAGTTTAACACTAACAAGAGTCTGGAGAACCAAGGTAGCCAGGAATCACTCCCAAACCCTGGCCAAGAGGCCAGTTGTTGAAGCACACACACAGTTGACTTAGCTGTATGCAAAGGTCAGGAGGGAAGGCAGGGGATCCAAGCATCCAGGTACATTTCTTGGATTCCAAACCTCTCTACTCTAGTCTCATGATACTTCAGTTCATACACCCCTCCCCACAATCCTATCTTGTGGAAGCACAGGAGAGGGCAAGGACGCTGGTGAGACTAAGCCTTCTCCTTCAAGCACTGTTTGAATTGTTGCAGCAGACCAAGGTAACTCTGGGTGAGAGCTTGTGAGAAACTCACAGGCTGTTTTGCCAGCCCGCTTGAGCATAAGGTGTGTGCCTCTCCAGCCCCAGTATACTCCTGTTACAATTTCACAGCTACTGTATCTTTATTTCTGATCCATTACCTCTTGGTGGTGGCCCCTAGTACCCTGCAGCTTCAAGACTCTTGGTCTTGGAATATTAGCCATAAAACAGAATGAAATCTGGCCATTTGCATCCCCTGGGATGGATTTAGAGGATATAATGCTAAGTGAGATCAGTCAGAGGAAGACAAATTCCATATGACTTCACTCAAACATGGAATTTAAGAAACAAAACAAATTAACAAAGGAAAAAAGACATAAATCAAAAAAACATTCATAACTATAGAGGACAAGCCAATGGTTGCCAGACAGGAGGTGAGTGGAGGGAAGGGTGAAATAGGTGAAGGGGATTAAGAGTGCGCTTACCATGGTGAGCACTGAGTAACATATAGAATTGTTGATGACTACATTGTATACTTGAAACTAATCTAACACTGTATGTTAATTACACTGGAATCTCAAAAGCTTAAAAAAATAGATTCTTGCTCTTGCAACTTGTTCAGGAGTTGGACATTTTAAGGAATAATGCAATGCATCCCTCTGCAAATAATGATTTTATTTTAATTTTTGAAGATTTATTTATTTTTGAGAAAGAGAGAATGTGCAGGCGTAGGGGCAGTAGAAAAGGATAAGAGAGACTCTCAAGCAGACTCCCTGCTGAGCACAGAGGCTGATGTGGGGCTCGATCTCACAACCCAGAGATTATGACCTGAACCTAAATCAAGAGTCAGACATTTAACTGACTGAGTCACCCAGGGGCCCAGTAATGATTTTAAGAAGTTTGTAATTCAAATAAGCACTCCATAACTCATCTTTAACTTCAAGATTTTACCACTCAAATTGCTTCAAATTTCTCCCTTTCTTTTTGGATACACACAAAGGTACATTGTGCCATTAGATGCATTTATGCATTTCCAGAAAGCAAACATGAGTTTTTTATAATGAGCAATTGTAATAGGATTTGGTTTCTAGGAGAAGATTAAGAAAATGATTATAAATAATAGGAAGAAAAAATGCCCTTTATCTGAAAGTAAATAAACTAAATGTTAGGGCAGGTTGCAATGCCTTAGTGATAAAGTAATTAGTAGTTCCTATTGAAACAAGCTTAACCCAAGGGAAATTTCATAATCAGTTATAGTTCCCATATATAACTGGGCAGGAAAAATAAGAGATTTAAGAAGGTAGGAAAGGAACGTCTTTGTAGGCCTCTATTAAAACTGGACATTGGAACATGAATGCACCCCACAGTACATTGTTACTTTTTGTACTCTTTTATCACTCTGAAGTGAGGAAACCAATCTAGGAGAAAGGTAAGAGTCATCATTCTGAAATGCAGTGGAAAATTATAAATTATGAGAGCTATTGATAAAGTTAGTATTTATAGCTCTATCGAGGATTTTATATTATTTATATCTGCACTGTAGACCCAACCAAAGCCCACTAACCTAGTCCAATTTATTAATGCTGTTTTCATTTTCAATGTCAAATACAAATGAGACAAAGATGTTCAGAGAGGGTCACTTGGATCAAGAGTTAAAATACAGCCACTTCAAATAAAGGCCTCCCAAGCCATACTGTATGTTTTGATATAAATTGTATCCAAACTGGTATCACTGAGGATGTATCTTTGCTCTTCATCTACAAACACAAATTCTCATGAATGATATCAGATAGCACCTGGGCATACAAAATATCCGGTCACATGATGGGTTTCTGATTCCGAAAACTTTGGACAAGTTTTTCCTCAAACCCAGCCTTCAGATTTTACAGTTGAGAGAAACATAATCAAACAGGAAGCATCACCAAGTGCCTCTGTCTTAGCACATCGGACCATTTCCTCCCCACCCCAGTCTTAACTTCCCCTTCCTTTAGTGAGGTCTTCAGTTTCATTCATTCACTTACTGATTTATTCACTTATTTGTCTTATTAGTTATCTATTGCTGTGTAAGAAATTACCCCCCAAGGCTTAATGGCTTAACACTACACACATTTATTATTTCTTAGTTTCTGAGGGTCAGGAGTCAAGACGTGCTTAGCTGGGTCCTCTGCTTCAGGTTCTCTCACAAGGCTGTTATCAAGGTGTTGGCCAGGGCATTGATCTCATCTGAAGTCTGACTGGGGGAAACACCTCCTCCCAAGCTCATGTGGCTGTTGGACTTGATTTCTTGAGCTTTTCCAACACATGAGCTTGCTTCATCAAAGCATGTAAAATGAGAAGGTAATGAGGAAAACGGAAGTTACCATCCTTGGTGGCCTAATAATGGAAATCACATACCCTCAACAGTGCTGAATTCTATGGGTTTGAAGCAAGCTACTCCAGGTGAAGAGATGACTCAGGTTGTGCATACTAGCAGGTAGGGATCATCAGGGCAATTTTAGAGGTTGTCAATCACATTTTTAAGAAAAAATTGTGCTAGGTGCAGAGACTATAGTGGTGAACTTCCTTCTCTCAGAATTTAAAACCCATCTAAGGGAACAGGAGCAGTCCCTGAACAGACTACTGCAATTGTGATAAGCCCACTAAAGTAGAAATCCAGGGAATAAAAGATCCACCCTGCTCTAGGTTGGGGGACGTAGGATGTCAGAAAGGGACATTTCAATGGAAACTCAAAGAAGCACTGGCCCAGAAAAGAAGAGCAGGAAAGAAGTTTTCTAGGCAGAGGGAACAGCCTGTTCAAAGATCTTGAGGCAAGAAATATCATGTTGTATTTGAGGAAAGAGGAGCTGGAATATAGAGTGAGACATTGGGAAGAGCAAGAGAAGGAAGTAGGGTGAAGCTGGTCCATAGCCAATGACCAAATGGAGGACCTTGAGGAGTGATTCAGAAGATCTCTTTGACCACTTTTCTCCTTCTACAGGTCTTCTCTCTACTAGCCTACACTCAGTCTTGTGGCTACGACCCTATTCCATGACACTACTGAATGGCCTGCCTCCCCTTTATCCTGTAACAATACCCCACTAGTACTGTATCATATAGTCCCAAAGGCTCTTCCTTTTTCTCCCTCCAGGACTTTTCTGGCAGTTTTGAAATGGTTTTCAAACAAACAAACTCCTATTATTTAAAAGACCCACTTGGATCAAAGACCGTTACAGGAGGAGAAGGGACACTTGGGAGTGCTCTCCCCCACATTCCGATAGGGGCCTGCAAAACACCTGTCTGGAGCCCCAGGACTCGGGTTTGAGAAACAGACCCCTGGGCCACAACTTTATGAACTTATTATTCCCAAGGACTTGTTCTGTCTATAAACTTATATTGAATCCTTATGACATATTAGACATGTAGTAGTCACTGAGAATAGAAAGTGATTAAGATGTCTCTTCCCTCCCTGAATTCACTATCTAAAGAGGGATTCATGTGGTTGAATGACTCATTGCATTACCATGTGATATGCAATTATGGAGGGTGGGGCAGGGAACGTGGTGGCTCAAAGTGAGGGAAGACTTCCAGAGGAGATGAAGCTTGAGGGAAAAGGAGTTTGCGGGTGAATAAGAGGCCAAGTGGTACCAGTCCTGAGGATTTGCTCTTTTTTTTTTTTTTTAAAGATTTTATTTATTTATTTGGCAGAGAGAGAGATCACAAGTAGGCAGAGAGGCAGGCAGAGAGAGAGGAGGAAGCAGTCTCCCTGCAGAGCAGAGAGCCCGATGCGGGGCTCGATCCCAGGACCCTGAGATCATGACCTGAGCCGAAGGCAGCGGCTTAATCCACTGAGCCACCCAGGCGCCCCCTGAGGATTTGCTCTTAACCTGAAATCACTTCCTTCACTCTGCCCATGTCCGACACCTCACCATTTAGATGGGAGCCCTTTCCCAATATGCTAAACAGCTGCCCTAGGCTTTAAGTAGAAAGGCCTTGGTTGATCTCCAAGGCTCTATATTAACCATCATGTTAGAAAGCTTTTATGGGATTTTTTAATTTCTCAGGGTTTCTGGATTAGAATAGAAGATGAGCAACTTTACACAGTTCTATACCTCCAATTGTCTTCCCCGCCTTGTAGGAGGGACTGAGCAGAGAACACTCTTTGTATCCCATCTCAGAGGGTTTCCTTCCTACCAAGGTTCTGCTCAGAAAAGGCAGGCTTTGACCTCTGGTCTGATTTCAGAGTTGTAGGTTAGGGTCGCCCATCAGGTCTAGCATGTTCTGTTGGTATCCAGGATCCTCCCTGATGTGCCTCGACAATACCGAATTCTAGGGTGAGATGGCTTCCATTTCCTGGTTTATTAATTATCCAGGGAGTTGACTAATCCTTCATAACTGACAGCTGAATGCTGCTACCGGTCCTAAAACAGTACATTATGTGAATTTAAAGGCTCAGTCCAGTAAAGGTTGCAATATTAGGCTGAGGCTATGCAGTATCAGAAGAACTGGTCACGCAGAGGAAAAGGCTTCTGTGCGGATGTTGGGTTGTGCAAGCCAGGCACTCTGTTGTTTAATGGTTTTATCTCTCCTTGACTCATCTGGCATGTTTTAGCTTAGCCTCAGGCCAGGTTTGAACAAGAACAGCAAAAGCATCCCGCTCAACTTTCCTCCACAAGATCTTCCCTCCAACAAAAAGTAAGTTCTATCTCTGTCCTACAAACTCAGGTCACCTCTTGATTTTTGGACATATTATCAAGTGCAGACAGAGTATCTTGGGATCCCCCACATCTCTTACAATGCTGTATTAAAAGTTTGTGCTGTTTTTCTTCTCGAGGGATGCACTTTGCCTGAGTAGATCGTAAATTCCTTTTAGGCTCAGGGAATGCTTTAGTTGTGTTGGTATTTATGGTTCTTTCCCACCTCTCATAGACTTAGTATGGTGTCATACAAGGCACTCTATCAATATTAGTGTGTGAATGTATAACCATGACCTACCTCATGTAGGGGTACAGCTAGTCTCATTGACATGAGGGTGCCCTAGCTGGGGCATTTGCGAGGGAACAGAGATCCAGAGGCTATCTGGGTGGGCAGCATATGGTTCACAGCTGGCAAGCAACATCCACAGACCCCTGGCCAGGTATTCATGAAAGTCAACATCTTTATGCCTTGGGGAAAATGTCACTGGTTAAACCTGCGTGGAGGGTGATTACCATTTACTTAACCCCAGCTTGATGATATATCACCAGGCTTCACCTGCACCCTTCCCTTTAGTTGTAATTTAACCATTTTTGCAACATTTCACTTCTTTACCCAAGAGTGCCTTCCCTGAAAACAGCCACCCAGAGGATTCTACTAAGAGCAGCATGGTTTTCATTTCCTTTCTACTATCACTGTATACGTACACTACGGGTCATTTGAATTTCATCTCCTTCAACCTAGATGAAAAGTTGAAGAGGAGGTAATGTAAGCAGAGTGTCAGGAAGCTCTTATTCAAATCAGGATTTGCTTTTGAGGGCAAGTCAGGGGACTTCATGATCTTAGCCACGGAGAACCATGTCAGGAGTGTGTTAGGCCCCTCTAGGGCATGCCTTCCTGGCTTTAGAACTGTGGGTGACTCACTCAACCTTCTGGCAACTTCCTTCCTGCTCCTAAAGAGGTGAAAAGGACACTGGGGATATTATGAACTGCTTTGCAGGCTAAGGATATGATGTGAATGAACTGCTTTTTGTCCTTCCCTTCTAGGAAAAAGATACTCAAAAAGTGTGGACTTCTGGGCTTTTTCCATCAACTGGATTCTGTTTCTGTTCACCTATTTCTAGCAATATGTGTCAGTGTCTAAGTATTAACTACTTGACACCTTTCCACTGCAACCAGTCAAGTCTTAGCAAATCTTCCTTGCCAAAACCTGGGTATCTGTCCTTTTTTTATATGCTTTACTCATTCACTTAGAGACTGTTACTGGCCATTAGTAAAATGCATGCCATTGTATTAGATTGCAGTGGATAGAAATACGTATAAGACTAAAAATTGGATAGAAGGAAGAAGACTTGGCTCCTACAAAGCTTTTCAAAGGTCACAATTATCAATCTTTTCTCAGTTTTTTAGCTTGTATGTGCGAAGTTGAAGTTCCAAGTCTAATCTCCCATTGCAATCTCTTACTCATTTTCTCTACTCATTTGGCACTCTACTGCCAAATTAATATTCCTAAATAAACTTATAATCATGCCATTTCATGGAGGTAAACTTTTTAATAACTCCTCAGTGCTCATAGGATAAAGATCAAACTCTTAATTTAACTCTTAAAAGCTTCTAAAATCTGGAATGAATTTATTTCCTGACCTTACTTCCCACAATTCCCCACTGTAAATTTTCTACTTGGACAAACTGGTCAGATTATTAAACTAAACGTACACATCCTTTTTCTGGTCCAATCTATTGCTGAAGAGAAAGCCACAGGCCCAAATGGCATCACTAGGCTAAGACCCCAAACAGGGCTTAATACCTAAACTAATTGTAGTTTCAACCTCCTTCAGAAATGTTTTCACCAGTCAGTCCTGAATTTTTGATAAGCATCAGGGAGGTAATCTGTCGCTGGGCTCTCCCTCTCCCTCAAAGGAAGATGAGGTAATTTGCATGATAAGACCCCTTGCTCTTCCCCTAAGGGAAAGTGACCTTGCCTGAAACAATCCTTTTCTTTTCTTTTGCTAATAACTCCTCATTCCACCCTCCTTCCTATAAAAACCTTCCATTTTGTACAACTTCAAGCTGCTTGCTAGTTGGGCTGCCCAGGGTTTCGTGAATTGCTTAATAAAGCCAATTAGATCTTCAGATTCACCCAGTTGAATTTTTGTTCTTTAACAGTCTTTATTCATATATTCAGGAATGGATTGGATGTCTTCTGTGTGGCAGTCTGCGATAAGAGATGGTGCCCGGTTCCCGCACTCAAAGAGCTTACTGTTTAGTCAAGGATACGGACAAAGGAATTGACCGTGGCAATGATAGGAGGAGCACAGGTCCCAATGAGGCACTGAAAATGATGGGAATGCACAGAACTACATGGTATCCAGCCTCGGAGAAGTCAAAGAATGTTACCCAGAGAAAATGACATCTGCAGTGACCCAGAGGGAATGTGTAAAAGTTCAACACTACGATGAAGAAAGTGTGTACCAGGCAGGAAAAGCTGCGGCCTGGGGAGGAGAACACCTTGGGTTCCAGAAACACAAACTGAATCCGAATGGAAGGTGGACTACAGATTGCAAGACACATAAGACAGAAGCAAGTCCGGAGGATTTGAGAGGTCTCTAACCTGGCTAACAGGTTTCAGCGGGACAAGCTTGAAGCAGCAGAGGGCCATGACCACATTAGGCTGTTGTGAGAATGCCGTACCCTGGTGTCATAAATCAGGAAAGAAATCTTTGGGAACCTTAAGTAAGGTGTTTCTTTCCAGGAATATTGTTAATGATCTTATTAAGATGCTTGATTAATTTCGCTGCATTCATCCTGGAAGTCTGAATAGCCCAACAGAAACATACTTTGGGAGAATTCAGGCTCTTGTTGGGCCTTAGAAGAATGATAGCCGAGAGCTGCCTAAATCAACACAGAAACAAGTATGTCACCTAGTGGTGTTTCCTATCAAATTCTTGCCATAAAGGTAATAGGTGCCACTGGTTGAGGGCTCACTCCATGCTCATATACCCATATCTCTGTATGTGAGATACATGTTATTTACCCATTTTAGAGATGAGAAAACTGAGACTCAAATAGTTTTAAGTTTCTGGCTCAAGGTCTTAGGCTTGATGGCAAATATTTGCTTATTATGATATGAACAAATAAAGCTGGAATTTGAACCCAGAACAATAGGACTCCAAAGTGCAAGTAATTTTAAGGTTTTGTTAGCTGAAATTTACTTTGTATAAATCAAAGATATTTTACAATATTTCTTTTCCATCATCCTTCTCCTAAGGCCAGGTGTATAGGCTACGCTATGCTTTGCCTAGAGTGGTGGGAAGATAACAAGTGCACACGGCATTGGATAAAGAAATGAGGAGTAAAGGAGAAATACACCACGGAACAGGGTGAGGGGTACTTAGGGTGATCTGTATCGATGAGACATGGGAGGGCAGAATTTAAGCCATGCAAAAGGAGTAAGATTAATGTTTCTCTCACTGACTTCAACTCTGACCCATGCCTCGGAATAATAACTAGTGGGCTGGAGTGAAATCGCTTCTCTCGTATGGCCCATTTGAGAGGTATAATGAATGGTCCCTTACATAAGGCTCCCTTGTATAGGGGAACAAGGTACACAGAACTGAGTCCTGCAAAAACAGAGGCCTGTGTCCAGGTTTTAAAAACCACCAAATAACCTGTACCCAGAAACAGTCATTCCTTTAGATGTGCAGGGACTGAGCGACTCAAGAAGTGTTCCAAGCCAAACGGCACAAGGTAAAAAACAAACAGCAGAGTTTGCTTGCATGAGGTTTCCAGAAATCACCCTGTCCAATAAAGAAAACAACAGCCCCAGTCAGCTTCTTAACCAATTCAAGTCTCAGATTCAATCAAGTTAATCAATTCAACTCTGCAACTCAATACCGCTTTACTATTTAATGATAAAAAAATAACGAAAATGATCTAAGACCTTGAAAGTAGGTTAGGAACTCAATGAGAAATCAGAGTATTTCAGTTGATATTCTACCACTTACCATGTTCTCTAGGAAGCACACAAGATGTTCATCACAACATGTCTTATGATTGCAAAAACACAGAAAACAACCAAAATATTCATGAATGGGAGATGGCTAATATACTAGTGTAGCTATATCTGGAATACCATGCAACATGGAAGAAGGAAGTGCTGATGGGATTTACAATTTATAAAAGTAAATTGTAGAATAATATGTACAGTTTGACAATATTTATGTATTGAAAAACAGAAAGTAAAAGTAAATTTCAGCATCTCTGTGTCTTTTCTGAAAGTAAATATATCGGAAAAAGTTCTGGAAAAGATACATACTTCTGGAGAGGAAAGAGGGTTCTATCATAGGATAGAGGGTGAAAACAAAGTAGGGCCTTCAGTTCTATTTATAATATCCAATTTTTTATAAGTAGATATATTCCTGCATTTGTTGTATAACTATAGATAGAAATAATTATCAAATAAATCATAAGTTAATTTGAGAAAGAACAGTCTTCATGGTTGCCAATATGAGAATCCCACTAAGATATCTGCCAAATTAATTAAAAAAAAATTTTTTTTTAAATGTAGACACATTAAGCAAGAATTTGCATTTGTGTTAGTGTATTGAGATGACAAAGTCATGGTTTCCATTAGTTGGTTTTTCGAGACTATGAAATAGATAATTAAAGGAAACTGTGAAGACTTTCTTACGGCAAACCTTTATTACTAAGACATACTTAAGGAGTAAATGTAGGACTAAATAAGGACCCCCCCAAATAAAGTGAAATTGAGTAAAATATCCAGAGTTATGCTTAGTTTTCCAATATATAAGCAATTATTGATTGCAAGACACTAGTGAAAAAAATGATGTTGATAATAGTGGCAAAAAAGCATAAAACATCCTAGAATACCCGGGAACTGCATGACCAAAATTTTTTTATTTTTTTATTTTTTTATTTTATTTTTTTTCCATTTTATTTATTTTTTCAGCGTAACAGTATTCATTCTTTCTGACCAAAATTTTATTAGGAAATACACATAAGTAAGTTGAAATAAATGGAGACATAGATTATATTTCTGGGTGAAAAAACTGGCTGTTAGAAAGATAAATCCTCAAATTAATTTATAAGCTTAAGGCAGTCCCATTGAAAAATCCTAGTGGAATTTCGTTTTCTTGTTGGACTTTGAGACATGAAAGAATAGACTGGTGAGAAAAGTCAACATTTCTCTTGTTCCACAAAAATTAAAATATAACTCAGAACATCAATTTTTTGAAATTTTGTGGTATCGATATAGGAATGAAAAGAAAAACTAATACAGCAGAAGAGAACATAATTCTGAAAGATCTATCGGTATATGTTTTTGAGAAAAATATAATCCAATGATGAAAGGAAGAATTATTCAACAGATGATATCTTTCTAAATTGTTATAGGAAAAGGAAAATAAAACACAGTTAATTCCAATGTTTGGGGTTCAAAATTTCCATATAACTGTAGGATACAAGATTTTACTTGAAAACACAGATTAAGATATGTGATATTTTTAGAGAAAGACTTTCTAAACATAAAAGGGAAAGAGATAATAGAAGGAAAGACCACATTTTGAGCATATTAAAAAAAGAAAAACCCAACTCTTACAGGGCTTCTGGGTTACTCAGTTATAGAGGCAGAATGGTGACTCCTGGAGCCTGAACAGTCCCACAGTCTCACTTCTGTATGGCAAAAAAATATCATCATCCAAATTAAACAAAGGCAGAATTGAAGCTGACTTCTTCATGATATATGACAAAGACATTTAGGCAGAGTGATCCTTTTGCAACATGGCAGATCACTTCTCTCTTCAATCCTTCCAGCGGCTTCCATCTCATTCCAAGTAGAAGCCAAAGTCTGCAGTGGCCAAAGGACCACAAGGCCAAAGGACCCTCCGGCCACCTCTCTGATCTTGCCTCCTTCTGGTCTTTCCCTCTATTACTCCACCCCAGCCACGTTTGGTCATTTTGTGCCAGGAACCCTTCCTGCACACTCCCATTGCCAGGTCTTTGCTCTTGCCCTTCCCTCTGGCTCAAGGATCTCTCCCTCATTTTCTTCAGACCTCCATGTCATTTTTTTTTCATTAGGGTTGCCCCTCCCCCAAAGGATTGCTTTATTTTCCTCCATGTTACACATGCCTACTGACATTCTACACATTTACTTCTTTCTCTGTTTTCTGTCTGCCTGCTTCTCGAAAAAAGCTCGGTGAGGGCAAGGATTATGTCTACTTTGACTATTTGTATATGTCTAGCTCCTACAACAGTGCCTGCAGGTAGTACTCAGTATGTATTTGTTAAATAACTGAATAAATATACTTGTTAACTAGTACTTTTTAAATAAAAAAGATTTTATTTCTTTGAGAGAGAAAGAGAGAGCATGAGCTGGTGGGGGTGGGGGGTGGGGAGCAGAAGGAAAGGGAGAAGCAGGTTCCCCACTGAGCATGGAGCCCAGTGACTACAGGGCTCAATCCCAGGACCCTGAGATCATGACCTGAGCCAAAGTCAGCCACTTAACCAACTGAAATACCCCAGGCACCCTTAACTAGTACTTTTTAATATAACTGTCAGAGAACCACTTGAGCTAACTTAAATTAAAACTGACTAAGTAAGGGTGGGAAGGCAGCCAGATCTCAGTGATTAGAATTGGCTCTGAAACATTATCAATATTTAATATTGTCCCACTCACTCTCTGGATTCTCTACTTCATACTTACCTTTTTCCACAGATCCCCATCTGTTTCCCAGAGCACATGGTGATCAAATGGTCCCCAGAAGCACCCAAGTTTTATTGTAGGTTTCCCAGCTACTTGGGAAAGAGAATGACCTGACTCTGTTGGTTCTATTCCGAATTCCTAGGGAAGGCTGTGAATAGCTTAGTCTGGACTGATGTCTATCCCAGGACCAATTGTCTGTGGCCAGGGTGGAGATGGGGGTCAGAAGTTCACTATGAAACCACGCTGCCTCCACTGCAACTGTATGGATAGAGGAGAGGCCAATTCCTAACAAGGGTTGTTAAGCAGTTAGACCAATAGGTGTCTACTATAACATAAAATTAACTCTTTCAGATAAATTATAAAAAATGCCAATTTGTAATTTAAAATGAAAAAGGTATGAAAAGATAATTTGCAAAAAAGAAAATACAAAAAAGGGAAATATGATTGTCCAATACATTTTAAAAGGGTTTGACTTCATTTATAGTCCAGAAATACTCTATCAACTGATACTATATTGCTGGGGAAAATATTTGCCACAATAATGAGAAAACATTAATATCCTTAATATATAAAGAGTTCATAACACTGAAAATGAAAAATACCAATATGACCTCGAAAGGGTAAAAGATATGTAAAAACTACTCATAAGAGAAAAAGCTTAGAAAGATATCTGTGTTCATGGACTGGAAGACTTAATATTGTTCACATGTCGTTCTGTCCAAAACAATATACAGATTTAATGCAATTCCTATCAAAATCTCAATGGTATATTTTGTAGAAATAGAAAAATCTATCTTAAAATTCATATAGAATCTCAATAGATCTGAAATAGTTAAACAATCTTGATTTAAAACAAAAAAAAAAAGAAAACAGGGACGCCTGGATCCTTCAGTGGGTTAAAGCCTCTGCCTTCAGCTCAGGTCATGATCTCAGGGTCCTGGAATCGAACCCCACATCGGGCTCTCTGCTCAGCAGGGAGCCTGCTTCCCCCCCTCTCTCTGCCTGCCTCTCTGCCTGCTTGTGATCTCTGTCAAATAAATAAATAAAAATATTTTTAAAAAACAAAGTTGGAGGTGTCATATTTCATGATTTTAAAACTTATTACAAAACTTTAGTAACCAAAACAATGTGGTACAGCATAAAGACAGAAAATCAGATCAGTAAAATAGAATAGAGTACCCAAAAATAAACCCTCACATACGTGGTCAAAGAATTTTCAACAACAGTGCCAAGATCATTAAATGAGGAAAAGACATCGAACAAATGTCGGGAAAACTGGATATCTGCATTCGAAATAATGAAGTTATACCCTTACCTTATACCACATACAAAAATCAACTCCAAATGAATCAAAGACATAAATCAAAGACCTAAAGCTATAAAACTCCTAGAAGAAAACACAGTTGGTAAAACTTCATGACATTGGAATTGGCAATGATATTTTTTTAAGATTTCATTTATTTATTTATTTGACAGAGAGAGAGAGAGAGGGAACAAGCAGGGGGAGCAGCAGGGAGAGGAAGAAGCAGGCTCCTGCTGAGCAGGAGTGCTTGTTGTAGGGCTCGACCCCAGGACCCCAGAATCATGACCTGAGCCGAAGGCAGACACTTAACCAACTGAGCCACTCAGGCATCCCTGGCAATGATTTCTTAAATATGACACCAAAGCACAGGGAATGAAAGCAAAAATAGACCAACGAGACATCTAAGTTAAAAACTTCGTACATCAGGGGCACCTGGGTGGCTCAGTGGGTTAAAGCCTCTGCCCTTCGACTCAGGTCAGGATCCCGGGGTCCTGGGATCGAGCCCCGCATTGGGCTCTCTGCTCAGCGGGGAGCCTGCTTCCTTCTCTCTCTCTCTCTCTCTCTCTCTGCCTGCCTCTCTGCCTACTTGTGATCTGTCTGTCAAATAAATAAATAAAACCTTAAAAAAAACAAAAACAAAAACAAAAAACAAAAAAACCTGCTGTACATCAAACAATAATAACAACAAAATAACCAACCCATATAACCAAAAACAACCTATGGAACTGGAGAAAATATTTGCAAATCATATATCTGATAAGGAGTTGATATCCACTACATATAAAGAACTCCTACAACTCAACAACAACAACAGATAAATAGCCCAATTAAAACACAGGCAAAAAGTTGAATAGACATTTCTCCAAAGAAGATATACAAATGGCCAACAAGTATATTTAAAAGATACTCAACATCACTAATCATTAAAAAAAAATGCAAATCAAAACCACACCTCACACCTGTTAGGATGGCGACTACCAAAACCAGAAAATAGCAAATGTTGGTGGGGATGTAGAGCTATTGAAATCTCTGTGCACTGTTGGGGGTAAGGGGATGTGAAATGGTGCAGTTGCAATGGAAAAGAGTATAGAATTTACTAAAAAAATTAAGATGGAATTACCAAATGATCCAGCAATCCCGTTTCTGAGTCTATATCCCAAAAACAAATAAATAAAAGCAGGACCTAAAAGAGGTATTTGCATCCATGTTTATTACAGCATTATTTACAATAATCTAGAGGTGGAAACCACCCAAGTGTTCACCAACAGATGTAGTATATACATATAATGGAATATTATTCCACCTTTAGAAAAGAAATCCTGTCACATGCAGTGACGTGGGTGAACCTTAAGGACGTTATGATAGATGAAATAAGGCAATCTCAAAAAGACAAATACACAAATACATACTATTCCACCAATATGAGGATCTGGAATAGTCAAACTCACAGAATCAGAAAGAATGGTGGTTGCCAAGAGCTGGGGGAAGGGGAACATGGACAGCTGTCGTCCAGTAGTTATAAAGTTGTGCAAGATTTTTTTTTAAGATGTTGTTTATTTATTCGACAGAGAGAGAGCACAAGCAGGGGGAGCAACCAGCAGAGGGAGAAGGAGAAGCAGGTTTCCCCGCTGAGCAAGGAGCCCCGTGCAGGGCTTGGTACTGGGATCATGACCTGAGCTGAAGGCGGACACTTAATCAATGGAGCCACCCAGGTGCCACAAAAGTTGTGCAAGATTAAAAAGTTGTAGAGATCTGCTATACAACCACGTGCACATACCCAGTGCTACTGAACTATACATTTAAAAATGGCTAAGATGGTGAATTTTATGCTATATGTTAAAAAAAAAAAAAGAATCCCAGTTGGATTTGTACATGGATTCAAGTCTGAGATACACTATTCTAGATACTAAAAACACTGGTATTGTACCTAGAGTGCAAAGCTTTAATATTCTTTAAAAGAATTTTATAGGGGCACCTGGGTGGCTCAGTTGGTTAAGCACCTGCCTTAGGCTCAGGTCATGATCTTGGGGTCCTGGGATCAAGTTCTGCATGGGGCTCCCTTCTTAGCGGGGAGCCTGCTTCTCCCTCTTCCACTCTCTGTGCTTGTGCATGTGCTCTCTCTCTAATAATAAATAAATAAATAAATAAATAGATAAATAAAATCTTAAAAAATATATTTTATTGATGTTGTCTGAAAATATACCAAAACAGCATTTGAACAAAGCAATGAATAAACTGAAGGGATAATGAGCCACAACCTTCCAAAGGAATATCCACCAGGGAGATTTAATGTGGATTTACAGACACAATGCAAATAAGGCTTTCACTCATTGACCACAGTGGAAAATTCTGTTATTAAAAATGTACTAGTGAAAAAAAATGTACTAGTGGTCAAACAAAGAAATTTGGTGATCTCTCTTTTAGGCATAGTAATGCACTTGGAAAGATGAAAAAAATATATACTATTCCCATCTGTCAAGTTGGCAAATATAAAACATACATACAATGTTAAAAAAATATATTGAGAAATACATATAGTAAGGGACACAAATTTTAAAGATAAAATTCAATGATTTCTGACCCACATGCATGCTTGTACACAGACACATGCACACACACACACACACACACACACACACACACAGTGAAACCACACAAACCAAGATACAAAACACTTCCAAAACTACAAAGGATTCTCTCATGTCCCTTTTCAGTCAACCTCTCTTGAGAATTTTTTATTTGTTTTTTTGGTAAAGTTTTTTTTTTTTTTGCTTTTTTAAAAGATTTTATTCATTTATTTGGTGCAGAGAAAGCGCACAAGCACACAAGCCGGGGGAGCAGCCAGGCAGAGGGAAAGGGAAAAGCAGGCTCCCGCTGAGCAGAGTCCCACCTGGGGTTTGATCCCAGGACTCTGGGACTCTGGGATCACAAAGGAAGCAGAAGGCAGATGCCCAACCCACTGAGCCACCCAGGCACCCCTTGAAAATGTTTTAGAGATACTCAGTACTCATAACTATGCTGAGTGACATCCATTTCTATCCATCATTAATAGATGTGTAATTAGTGGCTGCTTTCTATAAAACATTTTTATAATATTATCCAAATTATTATTAATTTTCAGATTCTTTCTAAGGAAGGAATTAAGTTTCTTGGAATCCATCACTCTCAAATAATATGATATGTAATAAAACACATCCATATAAGGATGCTTGTCACTGCAAAAATGACATCAAAAAATTAGAAATTGGGGAGATGTAGGCCAAAGGATACAAATTTTCTGTTGAAGAGTAAGTTCTGAGGCAGCGTAGTGACTGCGGTTAATAACACAGTATTGTATACTTGGAGATTGCTGAAAGTAATCTTAAACATTCTCACTACAAAAAAAAAGAAAATTAAGTATTTGAAGGGATGGATGTGTTAATTACCTTGATCATAGTAATCATGTCAAAGTGTATATGTATATCAAGTTATCATCTTGAATGCTTTAAATATATACAATTGTATTTGTCAATGTCAATAAAGTACACACAAAAACATTAGAAATAGCCTAAGCATCCATTATAAGGGAATGTTAGATTATAATATACTTACTTGATGAAATAGTTTGCACACATTAAAAATAAAGGTTTTTGAAAATTTCTTAACATGAGAAATACTCACAATGGTCAGGTATTAATTAATAAGGATGAAATAGGATGAGAAATGCAATGTGATCCCAATTTTGAAAAACATTACTTTCATGGGAGAAAAAGAAATTAGCTTGGTATTATCTTTAGTTAATATGAATATAAGAGGCTTTAATTTTGTTCTTTTCTTCTTGTATTTTCCAAAATGTTTTATTATGCTATGTGTTGTTTTTGAATTTAGAAGAAAACCTTATTTTATTTTACTTTTTTAAAAGATTTTATTTATTTATTTGACAGAGAGAGATAGAGACAGTAAGAGAGGGAACACAAGCAAGGGGAGTGGGAGAGGGAGAAGCAGGCTCCCCACAGAGCAGGGAGCCCAGACCCTTCGATCATGACCAGAGCTGAAGGCAGATGCTTAATGACTGAGCCACCCAGGTGCCCCAAGAAAACCTTATTTTAAAATAGAAAGCAAGGAAAGTAAACACATCGCCATTGGTTCAGTTCCTTTGAGGATGAAATAAAAGCTTTTCCATGGTTGACTGCGATTTCCATACAATTTATACTAGAGACTTAAATAATGAAAATAACAAAACATAGAGTGGATCAAAAGTCAAATGGACACTTTCATGAAGAATCTCATGACACACTTTGTGTTACAGACAATTGAGAAAGGTGCATCATTTCAGTGTTTTGTCAAAAGGAAAAGACCGTGAAAGCTGCATAAAATTCTGCGCTTTTCCTTCAATGGGAAGAAAGGAGGAAAGAAAAGAAAAAGCCCAAGCCTATATAATGACTCATTTTCACCTTCTTTCCAGAGTTCACATGACAGGTCAAAATCAATCCAGTCTGGAAGCTTCTGGAAGGACCCAAAGTTTTTCTAACACCCATATAACACAGATTACATGCATACGCAAACATCTGACCTGCTCTTTAGTAGTTTTAAGGTCCTTTACCAAAAAGAAAAATTTGAGGCCCAAAATTGTACTCCCTGTGGGTCCTCAAATAGCTCCCTGCTTTATTTTTTTCTTGAAGTGGGAGGGAAAAATAAACTTGCCAAAGTCTGTGCAACACAATCCATATGGTTGGAGGAAAAATGTTAGAGTTTTCATTTACATTTTCATGTCACCTTTTAAATAAAACCTTCTATTCTGTGTACAGAATACGTAAGCACAGTGTTACAAGCACATAATTTTTAAATAAATATACATACCTACTTTGGGGTGTTCATGCTCACATTTTTAGTTGTATGGATACATGTAAAAAAAAAAAAATGGAGATCATTAGTCTAGACCAGAGGAACTTAGCCTCAGTTAAGTGTAAAGCATGTTGCAATTAATGTTTTACCGATAGTAGTGAAATACTGTGTCAGCTTGGGATTTTTTTTTTCTTTTCAGCGTAACAGTATTCATTGTTTTTGCACCACACCCAGTGCTCCATGCAATACGTGCCCTCCCCAATACCCACCACCTGGTTCCCCCAACCGCCCACCCCCCACCCCTTCAAAACCCTCAGTTTGTCTCTCAGAGTCCACAGTCTCTCATGGTTCTTCTCCCCCTCTGATTTCTCCCAACTCACTTCTCTCCACAGTGTCCTCTGTGTTATTCCTTATGCTCCACAAATAAGTGAAACCATATGATACTTGACTCTCTCTGCTTGACTTACTTTGCTCAGCATAATCTCTTCCAGTCCCGTCCATGTTGCTACAAAAGTTGGGTATTCATCCTTTCTGATGGAGGCATAATACTCCATAGTGTATATGGACCACATCTTCCTTATCCATTCGCCCGTTGAAGGGCATCTTGGTTCTTTCCACAGTTTGGCGACCGTGGCCATTGCTGCTATAAACATTGGGGTACAGATGGCCCTTCTTTTCACTACTTGGGATTTTAAGAAAATCAGAGCAGAGTCAAAATTATTTCTTTTATAGGTAGTATGCTTAAAATTTTTTTAACTTTAAAGCCTTTATATTTTAGAGCAGATGTAGGTTCACAGCAAAATTAAGAAGGGACAGAGAGTTCCCATATACCTCCTACCCACGTATAATAGCCTTCCTTATTGTCAACAGCCCTCACCAGAGAGGTACATTGTTAACATTGATGAACTTACACTGAGACAGGATAATCAAACCAAGTCCATAGTTTACATTAGGGTCCACTCTTGGCGTTGTATATTCTGTGGGTTTGTATAATGACATGTGTCCAATACTACAGTATCATACAGAGTATTTTCACTACCCTAAAAATCTACTGTGGTCTGCCTGTGCATCTGTCCCTCCATCCTCCAACCCCTGCAGCCACTGATCTTTACTGTCCCCATAGTTTTGCCTTTCCCAAGATGTTTTATGGTTGGAATTGAACAGTATGTTGCCTTTTCAGATTTTTTTTAACTTATTAACGTGCATTTAAGCTTCCTCTATGTCTTCTCTTAGCTTGATAGCTCATCTCTTTTTAATGCTGAATAATATTCCATTTAGTATTAAAAAGAAATGTCTGGATATACTACAGTTTACTAATCCATTCACCTCCTGAAGGACATCATGGTTGCTTCCAAGTTTTAGCAATTATGAATAGAGCTGCTAAAAATATCTGTAGGCAGGCTGGTTGTTGGATGTAAGTTTTCAGTTCCTTTGGACACATACCAAGGAGCTTGATTGCTAGATCATATGGTAAGAGTATGTTTAGTTTTCTAAGAAACTGCCCCACTGTCTTCCAGAGTAGGTGTACCACTTTGCATTCCTACTAGCAATGACTGAGAGTTTCTGTTCTCGCACATCTTCACCAGGATTCACCATAAGATCTTTGTCTGTGTTCTGCATCTGGCCATTCTGATAGATGTGTAGTGGCATTTCACTGCTGTTTTATTTTGCATTTCCGTAATGACATATAATGTGGAATATCTTTTCATATGCTTATTTGCCATCTGTACATCTTTGGTGAGGTGCCTGTTAAGATCTTTGGCCCATTATTTAATCAGGTTGTTTGATTGCTTATTGTTGAGTTTTAAGGGGTCTCTCAGAAGTGGGACATCTTAGTCAAGGTAAACCCCACTTCCCTGTTCTTAGCACGGCCACACATGGACAGCTACCCTAAGATTTGTGATTTGGGGGACAATCTTATGGACATTAGGCAATGATTCTCAACACTGGCTGTACATTATAATTATCTGTAAAACTGTAAAAAAAAATCAATGTTATAATACTGTACACAGAAAACTCCTAAGAAACATCATTGAAAGCAATTAAAGAAGATCTAAGTTAATGGAAACATCTCAGGTTAATGGACTAGAAGGCTTAATATTGTTAAGATAGCAATATTCACATTTCATATGCTTCATAGCATTTCACATGGAAATGCAAGGGACCCAGAATAGGCAAGACAATCTCAAACAAAACAAAACAAAACAAAACAAAAGTTGCAGGACTCACCCTTCTTGATTTTAAGCTGACTACAGTAATCAAGACTATGTGGTACTGGCATAAGGATAGATGTTTAGATAAATGAAACAGAATGGAGAGTCTAGAAATAAATCCATGTGTCTACAGTCAACTTGTTTTTGAGAGGGTGTTGAGACATTTGGTGGGGAAGGAACAAAGTTTTCAATGAACATCAGTGTTGGAATGACTGGATATCCACACGCAAAAGAATTAAATTGGATTCCTACTTCACTCCACATGCAAAAAGTAACCCAAAATGCATCAAAGACATAAATGTAAGAGGTAAAATTATAAAACTATAGAAGAAAACATAGATATAAATATTTGTGATTTTTAGATAAGGCAATGATTTCTTAGATTTGACAGCAAAAGCACAAGTAATAAGAAAAAAGTAAAACTGGACTTAACCAAAATGAAAAGCTTGTTCATCAAAGAGTTTAGAAGGAAGTGGAAACCCATAAAAGAGGAAAATTATTCATAAATCATATATCAGATATTATATATCAATACATCTATTGCCATCTAGCTATTGATATCTATCTATACTCCAGTATCCAAAATACATAAAGACTCTTACAAATCAACAATAAAAAACCCAATTTAAAAGAATTTGAATAGACATTTCCAAAGAAGATACATAAATGAGCAAAAAGTACATGAAAAGATGCTCAATATTATTAGTAATGAGATAAATGCAAATCAAACTATGAGATATTCCTAGAAACATAATAAACTACCAAAATTGAAGCAGGAAGAAATAGAAAATCTGAATAGACTGATAACCAGTGATGAAATTGAATCAGTAATCAATAAACTCCCAAAAAACTAAAGTCCAGGACCAGATGGCTCCACAGGTGAATTCTACCAAACATTTAAAGAAGTGTTAATACCTATTCTTTTCAAACTTTTCCAAAAAATAAAAGATGGAAAACTTCCAAATTCATACTATAAAGCCAACATTACCCTGATACCAAAACCAGATAAGACATCACACACAAAAAAAGAACTACAGGCCAATATCTCTGATGAGCATAGATGCAAAAATCCTCAACAAAATACTAGCAAAGCCAATCCAACAATACGTTTAGAAAAATGATTCACTATGATCAAGTGGGACTTATTTCCAGGATTTAAGAGTGGTTCAATATTTGCAAATCAATCAAGATGATACATCACATCAATAAGAGAAAGAATAAAAACCATATGATCATCTCAATAGATGGAGTAAAAGAATTTGACAAAGTACAACATCTATTCATGATAAAAGCCCTCAACAAAGTAGGTTTAGAGGGAACATACCTCAACATAATAAAGGCCACATATGAAAAACCCACAGCTAACATCATACTCAATGGGGAAGAACTAAAAGCTTTTCCCTTAAAGTCAGGAACAAGACAAGGATATCCACACTCACCACTTTTATTCAACATAGTACTGGAAGTCCTAGCCACAGCAATCAGACAAGAAAAAGAAATAAAAAGTCATCCGAATTGTTAAGGAAGAAGTAAAACTCACTATTTGGAGATGACATGATACTATATATAGAAAACTGTGAAGATTCCACCAAAAACCTACTAGAACTAATAATGAATTCAGCAAGGTCACAGGATATAAAATCAATGTACAGAAATCTGTTGCATTTCTATAAATTAATAATGAAGCAACAGAAAGAGAAATTAAGAAAACAGTCCCATTTAAAATTACATCAAAATAATAAAATGCCTAGGAATAAACTTAGACAAAGAGGCAAAAGAGCTCTACTCTGAAAACTATAAAACACGATAAATAATATTGACAACACAAACAAATGGAAAGATATTCCATGGATTGGAAACAGAATATTGTTAAAATGTCTATACTACCCAAAGCAATCTACAGATTTAATGCAATCCCTATCAAAATACCAACATTTTTCACTGAACTAAAACAAAATCTTAAAACTTGTAAAGAACCAATAAAGACCTTGAATAGCCGAAGTGATCTCAAAAGAAAAACAAAACTGGAGGTACCACAATTCCAGACTTCAAGTTATATCACAAAGGTGTAATCATCAAAACAGTATAATTCTAGGACAAAAATAGACGCATATATCAATAGGACCAAAAAGAAAGCCCAGAAATAAACCTACAATTATATGATCTTCAATGAGGAGGAAAGAATATGCAATGGAAAAAAACAGTCTCTTCTACAACTGGTGTTAGGAAAACTGAACAGCTACATGCAAAAGAATGAAATTGAACCACTTTCTTGAACCAAACACAAAAACAAACTCAAAATGAATTAAGAACCTAAATGTGAGACCAGAAACCATAAAAATCCTAGAAGAGAGCACACGTAGTAATATCTTGACATTGGTCATAGCAACATCTTTCTAGATATGTCTCCTGTGGCAAGGGAAAAAAAATAAAAATAAACTATTAGGACTGCATCAAAAATAAAAAGCTTCTGCAGAGCAAAGGAAGAACCAACAAAACTAAAAGACAACCTACTGAATGGGAAAAGATATTTGTAAATGACATATCTGATAAAGGGATAGTATTTAAAATATATAAAGAACTTACATAACCCAACATCAAAAAAACAAATAATCCAATTTTATATGGGGAGAAGACATGAACATATATTTCTCCAAGTAATACAGACAGCCAACAGACACATAAAAAGATGCTCAACATCACACACTATCAGGGAAATGCAAATCAAAATCACAATGAGATATCACCTCACACCTGTCAGAATAGCTAAAATCAAAACCTCAGGAAACGAGTGTTGACAAGGATGTAGAGAAAAAGGAGCTCTCATGCACTGTTAGTAGGAATGCAAACTGGTGTGGCCAGTGTGACAGACAGTATGGAGGTTCCTAAAAAAACTAAAAATAGAATTACCCTATGATCCAGTAATTGTACTACTAGTGAATTCGAATACGAATATGAAAACATTAATTTGAAGGAACATGTGCACACCTATGTTTATTATAGCATTATTTAGAACAGCCAAATTATGGAAGCACCCCCAGTGTCCATCAAAAGATGAAAAAAGAAGTGGTATGTACATACAATGGAATATTGGCCGGCCATAAAAAGGATGAAAACTTGCCATTTACAACGACATATATAGAGCTAGAGAGTATAAGGCTGAATGAAATCAGTCCGTCAGAGAAAGACATATGATTTCAATCATACGTGGAATTTAAGAAACAAAACAAACAACGACATAAAGAAACAAAAAAACCCCTCTTAACTACAGAGAACAAATTGATGGTTATCAGAGGGGTGAAGGTGGGCAATGAGTGAAACAGGTGAGAGCCATTAACAAGACAGTTATCTTGCTGAGCCCTGAGTAATACTGAGCAATAATGGAATTGTTGAATCACTGTATTGTATACCTGAAACTAATGTAATACATATGTTAAGTATACCAGAATTAAAACTTTAAAATAATAATTAAAAAATTTTTTTAAAACCTATAAGATATCACTTCTTCATAACCACTAGGATGGTTACAATCAAAAAGACAGATAATAACAAGTGTGATTGGGGACAGAGTGGGGAAATTGAACTCCTCATACATTGCTGGTGGGAATGTAAAATGATGCAGCCACTTTGAAAAACAGTTTAGCAGTACATCAAAAAGTTACATATAGAATGCATATGTATTCTGATCTTAGGGTCAAGGGATCAAGCCCCATGTCTGCCTCCATGCTCAGCATGGAGTCTATGTCTGTTTGTCCCTCTCCCTCTGCTCCTCCCCTAACCTCATAAATAAATAAAATATTTTTTTAAGAAAAGGAATTACCATATGACCCAATAATTTGACCCCTATATATATACCCAAGAGAATTGAAAATATATATCCACATAAAGAATTCCACATAAATGTTCGTAGTAGCAATATTCCTAACAACCAAAATGGAAATGATCCAATTGTCCATCAACTGATGAATGGACAAACAAAATGTATTATATCCATATCATGGAATATTATTTAGTCCTAAAAAGGAAGGATGTACTAATTCATGCTACAGTATATATGACTTAGAAAGCATTATGCTAAGTCAAAGAAGTCAGTCACAAAAGGTCACATATTGTATGATTCCACTTTTAAAAACATTTTTTTAAGATATTTTATTTATTTGACAGATATCACAAGTAGGCAGAGTGGCAGGCAGAGAGTATGATTCCACTTCTATGAAATGGCCAGAATAGGTAAATTCATAGAGACATATTGGTCAAATCCTAATATCTGGGGATGAGGCCTGGGCCTTTGAATTTTTAAAGGCTCCTGGTAATTTTGAAGTACCTGGGACCCATAATCCCTACATTTAGATAAACCATCAATCTTTTTTTATTATAAATTTGTTGGCAGAGATTACCAGGATTTTTTTATCTGCCTCCCACTCCCATCATTGTTCTAATGGTTAATTTTGGTGAGGAGAGTGGTGGGAGAATGTCTAGAGTAATGACTGTTAAAATTCAGCAGTGCTAGAATTATTCACCAGTGTTATCAACAATGAACATATTGTTTCATTATATTATAATGTACTTTTAAAATAAGTTTTCCACAGTGCTAAAACAGCATGTTCTTACATGTTCTCTGCACTGTAATATCATTTCAGACTTTTCAAATGATGTGACGTTACCCTTAATTACAGTGGCAATATAACAATATAAATACCAGAAAGTTTTTGGTTGTGCTGTTTTTAATCTACTCTTGGTTCCAAGTTCACAGTGGAATACCCATGGTAATCCTTAGTTTTGAGGACTTCTCCCTTTGGACCAAGGACTGGGATACAGGCTTCAGATCTTGGATGGTCCAAAGAGTTGGGTGGGGTGCTTTAACTCAGTATAGGCTAAATGATTTCACCTACCCTAAGTGAAGGCTAGAACCACAACTGCCCAGTGGTTTCTTAATTTTACTTTATCATTCGTTTACTATTCCCACTTAATTTCCAAAAGGAAGTTGAAGTAATTTGATTGTCTGAGAAAGTAGATTTAAGCTGGAGCAGGCCTGATAAGCAAAGGATTAGGTTTCCAGCTTGATCCTTAATGGATATTAACCTGGATATTATGTATCATTTTGGAAAAGAGCTGCTTTCCACACAGTCTAATCCCATGATGAGAATCAGCAGGGACAAAGCCAAGGAGAAGATGTAGATATAATAGTAAAATTCTCAGATATTCAACCGGGGAATGCCTTGTTTCTGCTAAGATAACAGAATCATACACACATTTACATTCATTTTATTAGAAAAGTTTTCCACATTTAAGCAATAACTTTTCTGAAACATATATCTAAATAATGGGTTTCAAACTTTTCATCTCCTATTATTAAGCATAATGGATGAAATGCAAAACACTCATGGAGCATATTAGAATAATGCAAAATAACTCTACCTGTAACTTTACTATTTTTTAATCCCATACAAGAAAGCATACCAAAATTGAAGTGAGCAAAAATAATTTTAATTATTGACTAGGTGATGAGTACATGTCTGTTGTTCAGTGTACTAGTCTTTGCTAATAATGAATTATACAAATTATATTGGACTTAATTTGGGGGTAAATTCAACAGAAATGTTATTAATACAACCTGTTGAGGTAGGTTCAATATTGGGGTAATATTGAATCTATTGCATTTAAAATTATCTTAATAACAGCATCAATTAAAACGAACTTCTTACTAGCCATGATGAAGCGATTGGTACCACAAAGCTCTCCCACTATGAACCCCCACAGAACTAGATAAAATATATAAAATATTGTTTTCAGATACTGCACAATAGTCATGGAGGATTTTAATTCCTGAAAGAAAGAAAATAGAACAAGTTACATACACACAAAAAAAGACTTCATTGATAAATTACCTCAAACATTTAAGGAAGAAACAGTATGAATCCTATACAATTTCTTTTAGAAAATAGAGGAGAGGGAACACTTAAACCTGAGACCAGTGTTATTCTGATATCAAAGTTAAAAAAGACATTATGAAAAGGAAAACCACTGACCAATACTGTCATAGATGTAAAAGTCCTTAACGAAATTTTAGTAAATTGAGCCCAGCAACATAGAAAAAGAGTAATCATCATGATTGAATGGGATTTATTCCAGGAACGCAATGTTAGCCTAATATTTGAATACAAATTGGTGTAATTTAAAGAATAAAAAAGGAAAATCATACAATCATCTCTATAGATGCAAGAAAAGCAGTCAATAAAATTCAACACAAAATAAAAGGAAACTTCCTCAACCTGGTAAAGGATTTCTATTAAAAAACCTACAGCTAGCAACATACTTAGTGGGGGAGAAAAATCAAAACATTTTCCACCTAAGATGAAGATCAAGGTGAGTATGTCCACTCTCACCATTCCTAGTAGAGATCTGAAATACCTTTACCAGAGGTCTTCAACAATGTAATAAGATAAGAAAAAGAAATAAAACGCACTAAACTATAAAGGAATGAGTAAAACTGTCCTTATTTGTAGATGATATGATCATGTATATAGAAAATCTTAAAGCAACTTAACAAAAGCTGGATACAAGGCCAAGATACAAAACTGAGTTGTATATCGATATATTAGCAAATGAACATTTGAAAAAGTAAGCTTAAAATAATACCACTTAGAATAACTTTAAAAACCCCCAAAGCTTAAGTATACACATAATAAAAGAGAAGATATTCTGAAAACTTTAAAATATTGCTAAGAGAATCAAAGGAGACAAACAGAAAGACATAATATTTCTTTTTTTAATTTAATTTTTTCTGAGTTCCAAGATTAATTATTTATGCATAACACCCAGTGCTCCATGCAATACATGTCATCTCTTCTGATGGCTGCATAGTATTTCATTGTACATATGGACCATCTCTCTCTCTCTCTTTTTTTTGTAATTCTTTTAGTTTTTATTTATTTTTTAAAAGTTCTTTTCAGGGGCGCCTGGGTGGTCAGTGGGTTAAAGCCTCTGCCTTCAGCTCAGGTCATGGTCCCAGGGTCTTGGGATCGAGCCCTGCATCGGGCTCTCTGCTCGGCAGGGAGCCTGCTTTCCCCTCTCTCTCTGCCTGCTTCTCTGCCTACTTGTGATCTCCGTCTCTCAAATAAATAAATAAAATCTTTTTTAAAAAATAATGAAGTTCTTTTCAGTGTTCCAGAATTCATTGTTTATGCACCACAGGCAGTGCTCCGTGCAATACATGCCCTCCATAATATCCATCACCAGGCTCACCCAACCTCCCATCCCCCACCCCTCCAAAACCCTTAGATTGTTTTTCAGAGTCCATAGTCTCTCAGGGTTCATCTCCCCCTCCAATTTCCCCTAACTCTCTTCTCCTCTCCATCTCCCCATGTCCTCCGTGTTATTTCTTATGCTCCACAAATAAGCAAAACTATATGATAATTGACTCTCTCTGCTTGACTTATTTCACTCAGCAGAATCTCTTCCAGTCCCGTCCATGTTGATACAAAAGTTGGGTATTCATTCTTTCTGATGGAGGCATAATACTCCATAATATATATGGACCACATCTTCCTTATCCATTTGTCCATTGAAGGGCATCTTGGTTCCTTCCACAGTTTGGTGATGTGTGTTCGAGAGGATGTGGAGAAAGGGGAACCCTCTTACACTGTTGGTGGGAATGAAAATTGGTGCAGCCACTTTGGAAAACAGTGTGGAGATTCCTTAAGAAATTAAAAATAGAGCTTCCCTATGACCTGCAATTGCACTACTTGTTATTTACCCCAAAGATACAGATGCAGTGAAAAGAAGGGCCATCTGTACCCCAATGTTCATAGCAGCAATGGCCACAGTCAACATACTATTTCTTATCCAGATGTCAGTTCTCCAAGAACTGATCTAAAGATCCAACACAAACCCAGTCAGAATCACAGAAGACTTTTTTTGTAAAAATTGACAAATGGGGGGCGCCTGGGTGGCTCAGTGGGTTAAGGCTTCTGCCTTCACCTCGGGTCATGATCTCAAGGTCCTGGGATGGAGCCCCACATCAGGCTCTCTGCTCAGCAGGGAGCCTGCTTCCTCCTCTCTGCCTGCTTCTTTGCCTACTTGTGAGCTCTCTCTCTCTCTGTCAAATAAGTAAATAAAATCTTTTAAAAAATTCTAAAAAAAATTGACAAATGGGCTATGAAATTTTTATAGAAATATGAAGAGCCTGACAGAGCTAAGGTAAGTCTAAAAAGAAAAAAAAAATTAGAGGACATACACTATCCGATTTCAAGATTGTTATAATGTTATGGTAATCAAGACAATGTAGTCTTGGCACAAAGACAGACAATAGATTACTGGATTAGAAAATAGCACAAAAGTAGACTCACATATATTGATTTTTCACCAAGATACCAAAGAAATTAAATGAGGAAAGTAAATACTTTCATCTAATGGTGCAGAAACAACTGGCGGTGTATACAGGAAAAAAATCAATTGCAACTCATATTCATACCAAACACTAAAATTAATTTGAGATGGATTATAACTCTTAATGTAAAAGCTGAAATCATAAAGCTTCTAGAAAAACACATGGGGGTTATTTTTGCACCTTAGAGATCAGTAAATATTTCTTTGTCAAGAACCCATAAAACACTAATCACAAAAGAAACAGCTGGGTAAAATGGACTTAATCAAAATTATAAACTTCTATTCATCAAAACTCTTTATTAAGACATTGAATAAGCAAGCTATGTATGGTAGAAAATATTCACAATACATATATCTGACAGAGGACCTTTATCTAGAATATACGAATAACTCCTGTGACTCAATGAACATCTCGATTTTTAAATAGTTGTCAAAAAGGCTTCTGCTTCTAGGGGCGCCTGGGTGGCTCAGTGGGTTAAAGCCTCTGCCTTCGGCTCAGGTCATGATCTCAGGGTCCTGGGATCGAGCCCCGCATTGGGCTGTCTGCTCGGTAGGGAGCCTGCTTCCCTTCCTCTCTCTCTCTGCCTGCCTCTCTGTCTATTTGTGATCTCTGTCTGTCAAATAAATAAATAAAGTCTTTAAAAAAAAGACTTCTGCTTCTAGAAAGATGGAATAAACACATTTTTTCCCTTACTCCTCCTGCTGATAAGTACAGCTAAAAACTGTGGACATTCTACATAAAACAAAAATAAAAGGGCTGAAAGATGGAGAGAAGGCAGACCAGGGGTAGACCTCAGGAACTGAGGAACAAGGTGGTGTGAGTTCCTGGGTTTTCTTTTTGTCTCATATATCCCAAACTAGATGGTGGAGAAGTCAGCAACCTTTAAAAAGGCCAATGAGTGTGCACTCTCCACCCTCCAGAAAAACCTGTTAGCTCTAGTCAAAGGACCAAAAGGGGACAGCCTAGGAAGACAGAAAACTGTTAGGCAATAACTCTACTCCAGATAAAACTGCAACCACACTGCCATCCTCAACAGCAAGCCCACGTAGGGAGCCTAAATCTCCATCCTCATGAGATTATCATCAGGTACCCCAACCCTCTCTCCTACCCTCCCAGTAAGGTGATGTCGGAGATTAAGTCCTGGCTTTTTTTTTTTTTTTTTGAAGATTGTATTTGTTTATTTGAAAGAGAGTGAGAGAGAGAGAGAGAGAGCATGAGAGGGGAGAGGGTCAGAGGTCAGAGAAGCAGACCCTGCCAAGTGGGGAGCCCGATGCAGGACTTGATCCTGGGACTCCAGGATCATGTCCTGAGCCAAAGACAGTCGCTTAACCAACTGAGCTACCCAGGCTCCCTAAGTCCTGGTTTTAACCAAGCCTCTGATTCCAGTTTCTCATTTTTTTTTTGTACACTATAAGGCAATGAACTGCCCTTTTAGCTTTAACTACTTTAATGAGGCTTAATTAAGAGCCCCAGTTCAACTTAAAACTATTTTTTCTGCAACCTAAACTCTGCTATATACTTTCTTGTCTCAACTCCCTATCTTTTCTGGGTTCTTACTACTTAATTCTTTTCTAATTGTGTTGACAGTGCTTGCCCCACTTCCTTCAGGGCCTAGCCTGTATCCTATAATGCAGCTCCTCAACAACGCTTTTTTGTTGAAATCAATTTTACTGAGCTATAATTTGCCTGCAATAGGCTTCCACTTAAAATGTATAATTTGGTGAGTATACCAGTGAAACTGTAGCTACAATCAATATAGAGAATATCTTCAGCACCCTCAAAAGTTTCATCCTACATCTTGGCAGTCCATCCCTCTGCCCCAACTTTTTAAAGTCACTTTATTTGCATTCTCACTACAGTTTATATTTACACTTTTATGCCTGGCTTCTTTCATTCAGCATAATGGTTTTGCCTGTCAGTTGCATTTATCTATATAGGGTGTTCCTTTTTATTGCTGATAGTATTCCATTGCATAGATAGACGCCATATTTTGTTTCTACGCTCACCAAGTGAAAGGTTGTTTCCTGTTTGGGCTATTGTGCATAAAGCTGCAATGAAAATTCAGTGAAAAAAATGATGGCATAGAGGGGCACCTGGGTGGCTCAGTGGGTTAAAGCCTCTGCCTTCGGCTCAGGTCATGATCCTGGGGTCCTGGGATCGAGCCCCACATCGGGTTCTCTGCTCAGCAGGGATCCTGCCTCCCTTCCTCTCTCTCTGCCTGCCTCTCTGTCTACTTGTGATCTCTGTTTGTCAAATAAATAAATAAAATCTTTAAAAAAATGATGGCATAGGAACATATTTATTAGAGGGAAAGATGTTCATGATCAATTGCTGAATGAAAAAAATAGGTTACAGAACAGTTTATAAATATGAACACGTTTTTTGTAAAGAATCAATTTGTGGAAATAAGTAAATGCATAGAAAAAAGCCCAAAATGTTAATGATGGTTATATCTGGAGGTTGAGATTATAGGATTTTTAAGGTAAAAACCAAGTAAAGTGTGCAAAAGACTGGAACAGATAATTCACAAAAGATGATATGCTGATAAACACATGAAAAAATTGCTCAACATCCTTAATCATCAAGGAAATGCAAATGAAAGCTACAATGAAATACCGCTACTGATAGCCTTAAATGTTGGGAAGAATGTGGAGCAAAAGAACTCTCATATATTATTAGTGGGAATGTAAAATTGTACAGCCACTTTGAAAATCAGTTTGGCAGTTTCTTGTAAGTCCAACATACATCTACCCTATGACTTAGCAAATATACTTCTAGAAGAAATGGAAACACTAGACACAGAAAAGCCTTGTGCCTGGATGTTCATAGTACTTTTACTCTTAAACCTGAATACTCCACAAAGAAAATCAGATTTCAAAATATTTTACTTTGTTTTCTCTTTTTCCAGCCTTGGCCTTGACAACTAAAATAGGAACAAACTAGAAACAACCCACGGCCTGGGTGGCTCAGTCATTATGTGTCTGCCTTCGGCTCAGGTCATGATCCTAGGGTCCTGGGATTGAGCCCCACATAGGGCAGCCTGCTCAGTGGAAAGCCTGCTTCTCCCTCTCCCACTCCCCCTCCATGTGTTCCCTCTCTCCCTGTCTCTCTCTCTGTCAAATAAACGTATAAAATCTTTAAAAAGAAAGAAAGAAACAAACAACCCAAATGTCCATCAGCAGGAGAATGAATAGATGAAATTGGTATGTACGTACAATGGAACACTACTCAGCAATGAAAACAAACACTAAAAAACTGGTGATAGCTGGTTGGGCCTCAGTGTCATTACACTGAGTAAAAGAAGACAGAGGCAAAAGGATACATACATACTGTGTGATTCCATTCATATGAATTTCTGAAAGAGGCAAAGTCAATCTATGGCAAAAAGAATCCGAGCAGTAGCAGTCTGCAGAGGTGGGGGCAGGCAAGGATTGGGATGAAGCTTATGGGATGTTCTGAGGGTCAGGCAGTATTCTGTATTGTTGTAGGACGCAGTTGACGGACATCTATATGCAACTCCTGAAGGTCATTTCACTGTATACAAATTAGACTTCAATAAAAATGGAAAAAATTAAAACAAATCTTTTTGTTAATGTAAATTTCCAAACATACAAGAAAGGCAGAAAGTACACTATAAAGAGCAGTCTATCATACTTGAGTGATCATTTGCTAACTTCACTTACTGGCAAAAAGTTGCTTAAGACACGTAATTCAACTGATCCTCACATATTCGTGAGCCAAGAATGACTGTGTTTACTTTCTAAAGAAAGGACAGGGATTTTTTTGTTTTTGACAGGTTTCATGATTTGAGAAATGGTAGTATTTCCTACTTTCCCAGGGATTTCAATGGAAAGGCTAAATTTGATCCACTGACACCTATTAAAAAAAATATGTAGCCATTTTCTAATACCCGCAAGGCTTCATTTTTTAGGGCTTTTTACCCATGTATGTTGTCTCTTAGGAGGAAACAACCAGGAATGATTAATTGATTTTAAAATAAGCTCAGGGGCGCCTGGGTGGCTCAGTTAGTTAAGCCTCCAACTCTCGGTTTCAGCTCAGGTCATGATCTCAGGCAAGCCCTGCGTGGGGCTCCTTTCTCAGTGTGCAATCTGCTTGAGCTTCTCTCTCCCTCTCCCTCTGCCCCTCCAGCTGTTCTCTCTCTCTCAATAAATAAATCTTTAGAAAAATAAAGTAAGCTCAATATTTTTTTCCACTTCACCAGCTAAGGAACTACAGTGAGAGTTTCTGCTATACTCCTCTCCATTCATGTTTTGGAAGAGGAATCAATGGAAGGAAGGAGGTAGACTGAGGTTATGATGCTGTTCTTACCAATTATTTGCTATGTGACCTCGAATACATCTCTTCATCATTCTGACCCTCAGTTTCCATATCAATAGGCATGAGAATCCCTATCTCAAAGTTTCATAATGGAAATTAAATACTATCTGTGAAAATGCCTTGATATATGCCAGGAGTTCAGTAAATATTACTGCCTTCCCTGAGCTCCTTAACAGAAGACAAGAAGGAAGAACATGTTTGCTTTCCTATTGCACAGGTAGGCGCACTCGGATATCTGGATGTTCTTTGGGTAAGCTACACAAGTCTGATTTGAACTATTTTTCAGGGGAGTTGGGGATGGGTAGATCAGGAACAGGAAGGCTGAGAGAGCCTCATCAACATTTTATAATAACTAAGGATGAAATATTGCTTACTATTTGCAGTTTCTAATTCTCTCTATGAGAGTATTTGGAAGGCAATTTCTTGTGGTGGTGGTGGTGGTGTTTTGTTGGTTTTTGGTTTTTTTGTTTCTTTCCTGCCCTGATCAGTACAGGCTGCAATGATGATTCTCAAATTCTGAACAATGGTCCCCAGTGTGTGGGCAGGGCGGGCCAGCATATGGAGGCCTCTCATATAGCCAAATACTGGCTCTCTGCCCTTCCTTCAGCTTTGTGTAAAGACAAGATCTGTTTCCTTCTTTGTCATCCCCTACAAGGCCTCCAGACTCCACTGTGAAGCCCAGCCAGATTTCTGTAATAAATTACCTGGGATGCCAAGGCTGAAAAAAAGAGAAAAGAACAAGGTGAAGTGTTTTGAAATCTGACTTTCTTCCTGGAGCATTCAGGAGTAGCTATTCAAAGGGGACAAGGCTGAACTAAGGTTTGTGCTAGGAGGTTTGCAGGCTAAAGTTTGTAGAAAAAGTTTGGTGGGTTCATTTAAGTCATTACGAGTTTGTCGTATCAAGGTGAAATGTTTCCAAACTTAAAAAAGAAAAAAAGATAAGGAAAATAGCTCCAGAGCATTACAAAAGAGTGCATATAAAAAGGTTGTATGAAATGATTTAAGCCTATATGGGCATGCACTGTTTTATTGCACTTTCCTTCATCGTTCTTAACAGATAATGCATTTTTTTTTACAAATTGAAGGTTTGTGGGGACCCTGAATTCTCCAAGTCTATAGGTGTCATTTTCCCAATGTTTGCTCACTTGTGTCTCTGTGTCATATTTTTTGTTAATTCTCTCAACATTTTAAGCTTTTTCATTATGATTATATTTGTTATGATAACCTGTGATCAGTGATCTTTGATGTCACTGTTGTAATCGTTCTGGGGCACAATGAACCATACCCATATAAGACAGGGATCATAGATAAATGTTGTAAGTGTCTGATTGTCTGATTGCTCCACTGATCAGTTTCCCCACCTGTCTCCCTCTCCTTAGGTCTCCCTATTCCCTCAGACACAATATTGAAATTAGGCCAGTTTAGACCCTAATTAGACCCTATAATGGCCTCTATTTGTTCAAGTGAAAGGAAGTCACAGATCTCTTATCTTATTTCCTTAATTTATTTTATTTAAATTGGATTTAATTAACATAGCATATTATTAGTTTTAGAGGTAGAATTTAGCGGTTCATCAGTTGCACACCTAGTGCTCAACACATCACATGCCCTCCTTAATGCCCATCACCCAGTCACCCCATCCTACCCACCATCTCCCCTCCAGCAACCTTCAGTTTGTTTGTAGAGCTAAGAGTCTCTAACGGTTTGTCTCCCTCTCTGTTTTCATCTTATTTTTCCTTTCCTTCTCGTATGTTCTTCCGTTTTATTTCTTAAATTCCACATAGGAATGAAATCATATGATATTTGTCTTTCTCTAACTGACTGATTTCGCTTAGCAAGATTTCATTCTTTTTGATAGCTGAGTAATGTTTTATATTTTATATATATATTGTATGTATTATATAACACACATATATATATATAATATAATACATATAATATATATGTTCCATATCTTTATCCATTCATCTGTTGATGGACATCTGGGTTCTTGCCATATTTTGGCTATTGTGGACATTGCTGCTATAAACATTGGGGTGAAACACATCTTTCACTTTAAATAAAAAACTAGAGATAATTCGGTTTAGTGAGGAAGGCATAGCAAAAGCCCAACAGGCCAAAATCTAGGCCTCTTGAAGCAACTGGCCAAATTATGAATGCAAAGGAAAAGATCCTGAAGGAAATCAAAAGTGTTACTCCAGTGAACACACAAATGAAAAGAAAGTGGAACAGCCTTATTGTTAATGTGGAGAAAGTTTCTACAGTACGGATAGAAGAACAAACCAGCCACAGCATTCCCTTCAGCCAAAGGCTAATCCAGAGCACAGCCCTAACTCTCTTCAAGTCTGTGAAGGCTGAGAGAAGTGAGGAAGCTGCAGAAGAAAAGTCTGAAGCTCGCGAATAGAGTTTGGTTCACGAGGTTTAAGGCAAGAAGCCGTCTCCATAATATAAAAGTGCTGATATGGAAGTTGCAGCAAGTTATCCAGAAGATCCAGCTAATTAGTGAAGGTGGCTCCACTGAACAAGAAATGCCCGCCCGCCCTCCCTCCCTTCCTTCCTTCCTTCTTTCCTTCAACAGATTTTCAATGTAGATGAAACAGACTTCTATTGGAAGGAGATGCCATCTAGGACTTTGGTAGCTACAGGGAAGTCAGTGCCTGCCTGCAAAGCTTCGAAGGACAATCTGCCTCTCTTGTTAGGAGCTAATGCAGCTAGTGATTTTAAGTTGAAGCCAGTGCTTTCATAAGTCATATTGAAGCCATAACTTTCAAAAGTCCTAGGGCCCTTAAGAATGACACTCAATCTACTTTCCCTATGCTCTGTACATGGAACACAAAGCCTAGATGACAGCACATCTCTTTATAACATGATTTACCAAATATTTTAAGCCTCTGTTGAGACCTACTGTTCAGGAAAAAAGATTCCCTTGAGAAATGACAGGTCATTGACAATGCACCTGGTCACCCGATAGCTCTGATGGAGATGAACAGTAAGGTTAATGCTCTCACGCTGGCTAACACAGTGTCCATCCTGCAGCCCATGGGTCAATTTCAACTCTCAAGTCTTATTACTGAATTCTTAATTAACTTCTCTTGGTTATAAATTAAGTCATAAAATTTATAATATAAATTAAATTTGAGGGGCGCCTGGGTGGCTCAGTGGGTTAAAGCCTCTGCCTTCGGCTCAGGTCATGATCCCAGGGTCCTGGGATCGAGCCCCGCATCGGGCTCTCTGCTTGGCTGGGAGCCTGCTTCCTCCTCTCTCTCTCTCTGCCTGCCTCTCTGCCTACTTGCCTACTTGTAATCTCTATCTGTCAAATAAATAAATCTTTAAAAAAAATAAAAAATTAAAAATTAAAAAAAAATTAAATTTGATGTTATTTAATTCACATTGCATAAGGCTGTAGCTGCCATAGATAGTGATTCCTCTGATGGCTCTGGGCAAACTGAAAACGTCCTGGGAAGGATTCATGACTCCAGATGTCATTAAGAACATTCAAGGGATGTATAACAATGTGGTTGGAACTAGAGGGTATTATGCTAAGCAAAATCAGTCAGTAGAGAAAGGCATTTATCACATGATCTCACTGACATGTGGAATTTAAGAAACAAAACAAAGGATCATAGGGGAAGAGAGGAAAAAACAAAACAAGACAAAACCAGAGAGGGAAACAAACCATAAGAGACTCTTCATCATAGGAAACAAACAGAGTGTTGCTGGAGGAGATGGGGGTGGGGGGATGGGGTAACTGGGTGACAGACATTAAGGAGGGCACATGACATAATGAGCACTGGGTATTATATAAGACTGATGAATCACTGACCTGCACCTCTGAAACCAATAATACATTATATGTTGATTAATTGAATTAAAAATTTTTCAAAAAGAATATTCATGGGAAGAAGTCAAAATCCCAACATTAACAGGTGTTTGGAAGAAGTGGACTCCAACCCTCATGGAGGACTTTGAGGTGTTCAAGACTTCGCAGAGGAAGTAAGGGCCAATGGGGTGGAAACGGCAAGAGAACAAGAACTAGAAGTGGAGCCTGAAGATGGGCCCGGGTTGCTGCTGTCTCGTGATCAAACTCGAACGGACGAAGAGTTGCTTCTTGGGGAGGAACAGAGAACCTGGTTTCTTGAAATGGAATGTACTCCTAGGAAAGATGGTGAGAAGACTGTTGAAATGACAGCAAAGGATTTAGAATGTCACAGAAGCTTAGTTGTTAAACAGCAGCAGTATTTGGTAGGACAGATTCCAATTGTGAAAGAAGTTCTGCGGGTAAAATGCCATCAGACAGCATCACACGCTACAGAGAAATCACGGAAGGAAGAGTCCATTGATGAGGCAAACTTCATTGTTGTCTTGTTTGCAGAAATTGCCACAGCCACCCCCACCTTCAGCAACCACCACCGTGATCAGTCAGCGGCGATCGACATGGAGGCAAGACCCTCCACCAGCAAAAAGGTTATGACTCGCTGAAAGTTCAGAGAATAGTTAGTATTATTCAACAATAAAATTGTATTTATTTATTTATTTGTTTGTTTATGGGGGTGCACGGGGGAGCAAGAGTCTCAAGCAGGCTCCAGCCCAGTGCAGAGCACGACACAGAGCTCGACCTTAGAACCCTGAGATCATGACTTGAGCCAAAATCAGGAGTCAAATGCTGAAACAATGGAGGCATCCAGGCACCTCTAAAGTATTTTTAATTTAACAGTGCTTTTTTAGACATAATACTACCGCACACTTAATAGGCTACAGTATAAAGTAAACATAACTTTTATGTGCACTGTCATTTGATTGCAATACGTGCTTTTTATTTCAGTGGAATTGAACCCGTGATATCTCTGAGGTGTGTCTAGAAGTTGACAAAATCTTTACCAGGCAGGTAATACTAGTATCCTTCATTTTACAAATGAGGAAAGAAAAGCTCATAGAGGTTATGTTCTTGCTTGAGCAAAGCATACAGACAGTAAAGAGTAAGATTAGGTACTGAATCCTGGCCTCCTGGTTCCAAATCTTTCCCACTAGAGGGGCTGTCAAGGCTGGGTACCAGTTTCCGTTCCTCTGAGAGTACTCCTAGTTGATGTGGCCAGCAGAAACAAGCTTTGGGGCAGTGTTCCCTGAAGCAGAGACTGTGACTGTGGAGGTCCAGAGAATGAGAGGGGGAAAGGTGGGGAAGTAGGAGGCACACACAAGATCCGACACACGAACATCACAGCAAACACTTGCAGGACTGAGTCAAGGGATGCCCCGACAGACACTCTTGAGTAGGACCCCCTTTCACACATCCCCTTTCTGAGATTACATCTCTGTTCCAGATTGGGAACGATCAATGCAGAGGGAAGGACAAAGGACAATAGAAACACATAGCATTTCCACAGTGTGTTGAGTATCATCCAAATGAGAAAGAAATGCATGAATATACACACAGAACACCACATGATTTTTTTTTTTTTAGTTTAAAAATACTCTAGGGGCACCTGGGTGGCTCAGCGAGTTAGGGCCTCTGCCTTCAGCTCAGGTCATGGTCCCGGTGTTCTGGGATCGAGCCCTGCATCGGGCTCTCTGCTCAGCGGGGAGCCTGCTTCCTCCTCTCTCTCTCTCTCTCTGCCTGCCTCTCTGCCTATTTGTGATCTCTGTCAGATAGATGAATAAAATCTTTTTAAATAAATAAATAAAAATACTCTATCCCGGGGCGCCTGGGTGGCTCAGTGGGTTAAGCCTCTGCCTTCGGCTCAGGTCATGATCTCAGGGTCTGGGATCGAGCCCCACATCAGGCTCTCTGCTCGGCAGGGAGCCTGCTTCCTCCTCTCTCTCTGCCTGCCTCTCTGCCTACTTGTGATCTTTGTCTATCAGATGAATAAATAAAAATCTTTTTTAAAAAAATGCTCTATCCCATCAAGTACAAAGCTTGTTTGACTTTTTTTTTTTTTTTTTTTGGTCAGCCTCATGTATTTCTGTTAACAATGTTGACCACAGAAATTATTTTCTTCGAAGGAAATTTTCCAGTAAACCTCCCACATCATTGCAAACTTCCTGTTGCCAACGGCTGTTCCTCTTCTTAGGTCCATCATTACAAGCAGCAGGAGGGCTGATATTTAACAGAAATTTAATTTGTCAGGGTGTGTGCTTAGAGACCTCAACTTCCAAGGGGAGGGAGTTTTTGTTTTGTTTTGTTTTACAAAGAACTGCTTTTTACTTGTGATGTGCCTTCTGAAGTTATCAATTATTTTTTGAAGATAGAAGACTTTTGGTTTAGCTTAGTTCTCACTAGTACATGCTATTTTTTTTAAATTTATTTATTTGACAGAGAGAGATCACAAGTAGGCGGAGAGGCAGGAGAAGAGGCAGGCAGAGAGAGAGGAGGAAGCAGGCTCCCCGCCAAGGAGAGAGCCCGATGCGGGGCTCAATCCCAGGACCCTGAGACCATGACCTGAGCCCAAGGCAGAGGCTTTAACCCACTGAGCCACCCAGGCGCCCCGACTAGTACATGCTATTGAACTGAATGTTTAACATTTACTTCCCCTTAACCACATGAAGAATATTTTATGGGTCACATTTCATTTTAGATGAAGTTACACGAATAGGTAATATTTGGAAATTGGGGGAATCAATTAAATCAATTCATGAGGACTGTGGTCCAAGCTTAAATTCTGGGTCCTCAAGCACACTTTTAAAAACACTTTTATTAAGTATAAAAGAAGCCCACACCTAATGTAAACCTCCTCTGAAATCAATGATACCAGGCTTGGCTGCATACTGGAGACAGGTTGGGTGGGATGTGTGGTAGGATTTTTTAAAAATACTGTTGCCAGGGGGATGGATGGGATGGCTGGGTGATGGACACCGGGGAGGGTACGTGCGATGGTGAGTGCTGTGAAATGTGTAAACCTGGTGAATCACAGACCTGTACCCCTGGGGCGAATAATACATTATATGTTAGTAATAAAAAACTATCATGTAATAAACAAAATAAAAATAAAAATAATAAAAATACTGCTGCCAGTCTCAGAAATGTAAATGGTAATCTGGAGCCTGGGCTTCAGCATTTCTAAAGGCTTCCTAGGAGATTCTGATAGACAGCCAAAACTGAGCATCAGTGTCTTAAATGAATGAACACCATTAATCTGCACCTACCGAGTACCAGGCCCTATGCAAGGCACCTGTTATCCTTTCTCTTACAAATATGGAAATTAGGACTCGGAGATGTTATCTGCTTAGCATCATAGAGCAGTGAAGTGGTAAAGTTGGAAAGAAAAAAAATGTTCTATGACATCACACGCTTCTTGCCATTTACGTTGTAGTAAAGAATATTCTAGAGTCTGCAGAAGCCAATGTATTGGCCTTTGAAAATGAAGGCGGGATTAAGTGAAAACTAACTTCGTTGAAGATGAAAAGGACCATCCTCCGGAGGCTATGTGAAGCAAGTTTTTGAATCCACATAGAAATAGATTCTGGGTGCAAAACCTGTTGGTTCAATATTTCCTTCTAATGCCATGTTCTCTCGTTCACAACCCAACAATGTCTCCTGTTGAGCTGGAAATTGCAGACGGATGTGAAGGGCCTGATATCAGGCCTTACTGATTTGGGCATTAGAGACTGTTCAGTCATTGAGAAGCAGGAGCTGGGTGACCCCCAGGAAGAAAACAGGGGCTGGGGCTGTGCCATGCACAGAGGACACACAAAGGCACACTATGGCTGTGTCAGTTCCTTCACTGCCCCTGTTGTGAAGTAGCCGGCCACAAGTGTTGAGGCTGTGTCTGCATTATAGATATTCAAACTGCTTAGGAATCCAAGGAGCAGCTATTTGGTCAGGAAAAGCCCAACCAAGAAAAACACAACTTCAACCAAACCCAAACGTAATTGTGATGGAGAAGCTGAGCGCCTGCTTGAAGGTGGTTTGTGACTTTGTTATGCGTGTGTGTCTGTGCATGCACTGTGACCTTTTGGCTTGAACAAACCCTTACTCACAGTGGTATACCTTCAGGGTATACCATCACTGCCTCCTTTTTCTCTCTATATTTCCCTCCCTCACAGTCTCCCTTCCAGCCTTACAAACTGTTTGTCCACTTGCTAAGAAACATAGGGAAAAAGCAGGATTGTGTGAACATTAGAGAGTCCTGTCTGGAGTAGTGAAAACTGTCTATTTCAGAAAGAAAGAAACATAGAGACAAAAGCACAGGGGAAAGGAAAAGTAGACACAAAGAATGAAATTGGCAGGTCGGGGCACCTGGGTGGCTCAGTCAGTTAAGCATCTGACTCTTGACTTCGGCTCAGGTCATTATCTCAGTGTCGTGAGATGCAGCCCTGTGTCAAGCTCCACGCTCAGCGAGGAGTCTGCTTGAGATTCTCTCTCTCTCTCCCTCCCCCAGCCCCTTCCCCTACTCATATGCACTCTCTTGTGCTCTCTCTCTGTCTCAAATAAATAGGCAAGTGAAGGACATGACGGGCAGGTACTTTGACAGAGAGAAAGAAGAATAAACAGTATAGGACAGAGAATGAATGAGACAGAGACAGGGAAAACCCAGAACGAAAGAAAAGAGAGAAGCCAAGAAGGAAACTCAGAGAGAAGGAGAGAGCTAGGCAGAGAGAGAAATGGCCAGTCAGTAAATGGAGAGAGAGAAAAACAGAGAGAGGCAACAGAGAAAACCAGACAGGAGACAAAGATGAAGAAAGAGAGGAAGAAAGAGACAAACATGCTGAGAGGAGCACAGAAGACAGAAGAAGATGAACAGGAAAATGGAGGTGAGCAGAGGGGCAGAACCAGGCAGGAGTGTGGACGGTTTTGTACACATTCTTGTGGAGAAATGAGAAGCCAACTGGTTTGCCAAGAGGGACAGCCTTCCCAGTCAGGGCTGTTGGAGGGTATGAGTTTAGTCATGCTAAATAGAAACAGGATTCCTTCCTCCCAAGCCTAATTCTGTTCCATCTGGAGGGCAGTGTGGTGAATGTGGTTTCTATGCCAGCACTCTAGGCCACAGGAGGACCTCACAGAACTACAGAATGTTGGAACCGAGATCCTTGTGGTGGACGCGTGTGGTTTCCCGACCAGCCCCTACCCATTTACCCCATTTCCAGTAAAAGCCTCCAATATTTGTGGGGGAACCAGCCTTTCCCACCTTCAGTCCTTGTGGGTTTTGTGGCATTGACCGTACCTCCCCACCATCTCCTATCCAGGGATAGTGTATGACCCAGGCTTGGTGTATGACCCGGAACATCAGTTTCTCCTGTGGTTTCAGTGATTGGTTCAGGGACAGGCACATAACTCAAGGGAGGCAAATCAGAGCCAATCGGTCTCACTTGGGCTTTCTTTCTGAGCTTCTGGGTTTGCCCTCAGATCCAGACTTGAACCATGGAGCCATGCTGGCTGAAGCTGAGGCTACGATCTTGCCAACTTACATAGTCTGGAAATGAAGCCAACATCCACAGCAGCAAAGAGTAAAATGAGGAACAACTGCGTCTCGTGGCCTCTTCTGAACACTGATCAGAATTACTTCTAGACCTTTTTTTTTTTTACAAAAGCTAATAGATCATCTTTTTCTTTAAATGTTTAAAACAGTTTGAATTAAATTTCCTGTCCTTTGTAACCACATCCTAGTAATATAATTTCTTAGAGATAGATCAGTATTGCCACATTCTACAAAAACTGAGTTTAACTTATCTATGATTTTAGCTAGTTAGTGGCAGCATACAAAGCAAGGTTTCATCGACCACGTACCCCAATGAACTCACTCCTTCATTCTCTGCCCCTTATTTTAAAATTAAGTTATAGGGACCATTGCCAGTAAACGTCTTTACTCCTGTGATTTCACAAGATCTAGAAGCACCAGCCCTAAGCAGTGCTTCCCTTTGTCCTGCTAACTCAAGTCCCTTCCTGTGTTTCTCTCCCTTCCGGGTCATGGTAAGCAGAATACAACAGATATCACAGATGCTTTTATGTGAACTTACCGAACAGAAACTTTACCTTGTAAAAGAGAACAGTAGAACGAACTGGAAGGAATACATGTCTAACATAGGAATTCCAAATATCATAGCATGTGGGTAGAGAACATACTTTACAGTTGCTGAACTTCTTACAATTTTCTGAACCGTCAACAATGAACACTAGGTCCAATATTTTCTTTTATAAGATTGCGAATGAAAACGCACTGAAGACCTCTGAAAAATATCTCCCAGGTAATATACATTTAGAGCAGCGGTTCTCAAAGTTTATCGTGCATTAAATCACTAGACACTTCTTAAAACCCTCAGTGAGCCCCACCCCCAGACCTTCCGCTTTAGAGGATGTGGGGCAAGCCTGAGGATTTGCATTTCTAAGGAGTTCCCCAGCGAGGCTGACTCTGCAGGTCTGGAGGGCGCCACACTTAGAAGAACGTGTTCCGATTTTATTTTTTTTTAATATTTTATTTATTTATTTGACAGAGAGAGATCACAAGTAGATAGAGAGGCAGGCAGAGAGAAGCAGGCTCACTGCTGAGCAGAGAGCCGGATGAGGGACTTGATCTCAGGACCCTGAGATCATGACCTGAGCGGAAGGCAGCGGCTTAACCCACTGAGCCACCCAGGCGCCCAACATGTTCCGATTTTAAAACACAACTCTGAGAGAGCTTGGCCCAGTGGCCTAAAACCTCAGCAGCGCTCTGCCCTAGTCCTAGAAATTAAGGCCCCCTCCCACCCCAGCAGAGATCCAGGCTACTGTTTGAGGCGCAAGGGGTGGGCGGGCCCTGATGCCCGGCAGGTGAGTCGGCTGGCGACTCAGATGAAGGACGATAGCCGGAACTCCATGGGTGCTAGGATCGGCAGATTCTTCTGTGCTGGGAAAACAGTTTTTGAACTGCAAGTTTGGGTGTTCTCTTTCTCTTTCTGATAATTCCTATTACTCTCAGAATCTTCCCCTCCCTACTCTTCTTTTTTTTTTTTTAATTAATTTATTTTTTTTTTCAGCGTAACAGTATTCATTGTTTTTGCACAACACCCAGTGCTCCATGCAAAACGTGCCCTCCCTATTACCCACCACCTGGTTCCCCCAACCTCCCACCCCCGCCCCTTCAAACCCTCAGGTTGTTTTTCAGAGTCCATAGTCTCTTATGGTTCGCCTCCCCTTCCAATTTTTTTTTTTTATAAACATATAATGTATTTTTATCCCCAGGGGTACAGGTCTGTGAATCGCCAGGTTTACACACTTCACAGCACTCACCATAGCACATACCCTCTCCAATGTCCATAACCCTCTCCCCCTCTCCCAACCCCACCTCCCCCCAGCAACCCCCAGTTTGTTTTGTGAGATTAAGAGTCATTGATGGTTTGTCTCCCTCTCAATCCCATCTTGTTTCACTTATTCTTCTCCTATCCCCCTACCCCCCATGTTGCTTCTCCATGTCCTGATATCAGGGAGATCATATGATAGTTGTCTTTCTCCGATTGACTTATTTCACGAAGCATGATACACTCTAGTTCCATCCACGTCGTCGCAAATGGCAAGATTTCATTTCTTTTGATGGCTGCATAGTATTCCATTGTATATATATACCACATCTTCTTTATCCATTCATCTGTTGATGGACATCTAGGTTCTTTCCATAGTTTGGCTATTGTAGACATTGCTGCTATAAACATTCGGGTACACGTGCCCCTTCGGATCACTATGTTTGTATCTTTAGGGTAAATACCCAGTAGTGCAATTGCTGGGTCATAGGGTAGTTCTATTTTCAACATTTTGAGGAACCTCCATGCTGTTTTCCAGAGTGGTTGCACCAGCTTGCATTCCCACCAACAGTGTAGGAGGGTTCCCCTTTCTCCGCATCCTCGCCAGCATCTGTCATTTCCTGACTTGTTGATTTTAGCCATTCTGACTGGTGTGAGGTGATATCTCATTGTGGTTTTGATTTGTATTTCCCTGATGCCGAGTGACGTGGAGCACTTTTTCATGTGTCTGTTGGCCATCTGGATGTCTTCTTTGCAGAAATGTCTGTTCATGTCCTCTGCCCATTTCTTGATTGGATTGTTTGTTCTTTGGGTGTTGAGTTTGCTAAGTTCCTTATAGATTTTGGATACTAGCCCTTTATCTGATATGTCGTTTGCAAATATCTTCTCCCATTCTGTCAGTTGTCTTTTGGTTTTGTTAACTGTTTCCTTTGCTGTGCAAAAGCTTTTGATCTTGATGAAATCCCAATAGTTCATTTTTGCCCTTGCTTCCCTTGCCTTTGCCGTTGTTCCTAGGAAGATGTTGCTGCGGCTGAGGTCGAAGAGGTTGCTGCCTGCGTTCTCCTCAAGGATTTTGATGGATTCCTTTCTCACATTGAGGTCCTTCATCCATTTGGAGTCTATTTTCGTGTGTGGTGTAAGGAAGTGGTCCAATTTCATTTTTCTGCATGTGGCTGTCCAATTTTCCCAGCACCATTTATTGAAGAGGCTGTCTTTTTTCCATTGGACATTCTTTCCTGCTTTGTCGAAGATTAGTTGACCATAGAGTTGAGGGTCTATTTCTAGGCTCTCTATTCTGTTCCACTGATCTATGTGTCTGTTTTTGTGCCAGTACCATGCTGTCTTGATGATGACAGCTTTGTAATAGAGCTTGAAGTCCGGAATTGTGGTGCCACCAACTTTGGCTTTCTTTTTCAATATTCCTTTGGCTATTCGAGGTCTTTTCTGGTTCCATATAAATTTGAGGATTATTTGTTCCATTTCTTTGAAAAAAATGGATGGTATTTTGATAGGGATTGCATTAAATGTGTAGATTGCTTTAGGTAGCATAGACATTTTCACAATATTTATTCTTCCAATCCAGGAGCATGGGACATTTTTCCATTTCTTTGTGTCTTCCTCAATTTCTTTCATGAGTACTTTATAATTTTCTGCGTATAGATTCTTAGCCTCTTTGGTTAGGTTTATTCCTAGGTATCTTATAGTTTTGGGTGCAATTATAAATGGGATTGACTCCTTAATTTCTCTTTCTTCTGTCTTGTTATTGGTGTACAGAAATGCAACTGATTTCTGTGCATTGATTTTATATCCTGACACTTTACTGAATTCCTGTACAAGTTCTAGCAGTTTTGGAGTGGAGTCTTTTGGGTTTTCCACATATAGTATCGTATCATCTGTGAAGAGTGATAGTTTGACTTCTTCTTTGCCAATTTGGATGCCTTTAATTTCTTTTTGTTGTCTGATTGCTGAGGCTAGGATTTCTAGTACTATGTTGAATAGCAGTGGTGATAATGGACATCCCTGCCGTGTTCCTGACCTTAGCGGAAAGGCTTTCAGTTTTTCTCCATTGAGAATGATATTTGCGGTGGGTTTTTCATAGATGACTTTGATAATATTGAGGTATGTGCCCTCTATCCCTACACTTTGAAGAGTTTTGATCAGGAAGGGATGCTGTACTTTGTCAAATGCTTTTTCAGCATCTATTAAGAGTATCATATGGTTCTTGTTCTTTCTTTTATTAATGTGTTGTATCACATTGATTGATTTGCGGATGTTGAACCAACCCTGCAGCCCTGGAATAAATCCCACTTGATCATGGTGAATAATCCTTTTAATGTACTGTTGAATCCTATTGGCTAGTATTTTGGTGAGAATTTTTGCATCTGTGTTCATCAAGGATATTGGTCTGTAGTTCTCTTTTTTGGTGGGATCCTTGTCTGGTTTTCCCTCCCTACTCTTCTGACCCCTCCCTTACCCCATTCCAGGCAATAGCCAGAACCGTTGTATTCTCATGGCCCCAAGGGATGATGTCATACTGAAAGAAGCCTATTTCCTGGTTTTTCTGTATCCAGGTACAGAGGAAAATCAGGTTAATGCGGCCAGTGCGGGTGTGCATGGCAAGGTGCTCAGAAGGGCCGGGCACTGGGGTTTAATACTCTACAGTGGCTTTCTTGAAATTCTTAAAGTTTTAACTTGGAATGTATGATTTATAGAGTGAGTGTGACAGGGCAATGGAGTAAGCCCCTAGGGCTTGGAGCCTTGGCTCACAGAGAATCCCGCCCCCAGCTCTCTCCTGGGGTGAGTTCCCCACCTCTCGCCCCCTGGTGCCCTGGTGCCAGGGCCCTCTTGGCTTCCTTCCACACCAGGCACAGGTGCAGAGAGGAGGAGATGGTGCACAGGCTTCAAGGCATCTGGAGGTGAGACCAAGGCAGGTGCCTTTGCACCTCAGGTGGTGGGTGCCACAGCCATTGGGTGGGCAAAGCAGTGGACTTGGTGGTCTACCCCCAGTCCAGACATGGGGGCATATATATGGATATGTGTACGGCACATGTGTATGGCATGAAGGCCACAATCCCCTCAGTATCATCTGCTGGGGGCCCATGAGAGGGGGAGGTTGACTTTCCCCAGCCCCTCCCCAACTTTATGTTTTCATCTTGCATGGGGCCCAGCAAATGACGTAGTCAGACAGCACTCGGGCTTTGAAACAGGCCCCACACACCTTTACACCCCGGAACACCGGAGATGTGATGAAGGCCACTGGGAGCTCCATGGAGGTTTTCACTTTTTCCAGCATTGTGTGGGAACAGAAGACCCATCCCCTGCAGCTCAAAGTAGTGAAGAGCCTAGCTGAGAGCAAGCTGGGGCTGGAGGAGAACTCGGGTCAAGGATGACTTAGCTGCGACCCACACAGCCCAGAGGCCAAGCAGGAACAGGCAATGCTCAGGGGAGGCTAGCAAGGAGAGACAGTGACCTGGACTAGATGTGTGTATGTGTGTGTGTGTGTGTATAAATCCCACACTGACAGATTAAACTCCTTCCATCCAATGAAATGGAGGCTTGAAGTAGAAGATACGTGGCTTTCAGAAAAAAAAATAAATCTCTCTCATTCCTGAATGTGCAGACTGATGTTCACATATACCACACTTGCCCCCAGAGTGGACAAAGGAGTTTGTAGAGGCATAGCGTTAAGAACATGCAAGGAAAGAAACCGCTTACAGGGTTGAGAGCTGGGAGCGACTGGTCAGGCCTGGCGAGGAATGACCACTGTTCAGAGGATCTAAGAAGGAAAGCCTGAAAGTCACCCACATAGGCCAAATTGCCCAGAGGCAAGAAACATAAGGACTGAGGCTGGTCAGGGGAAGCCGACCTACGGAGCAGTATCAAGGCATCGCTTCCTTGTAAGAGAGTCACTGAAATTGTCCATGAGGATATTTTGTTCTATTATGGGTACATGTCCCTTGTGTACTTTATTTTCTTCAAAGCAACTTAGCTAAAGTGGTGGGGGGCAATGCTGGGGGCTAGGGGCACCATCCAGATACAGGGTGGTAATCAGAAGAATAAGACTTGATGAAAATCAGCAGGAACCGAGTCTCAGGAAGAGTGGAAATGGAAAGAGTGAAGCCATTGAGAAGCCTGGTTTTTTTATTGGGAAGGTATTTTTGGAGGTTTCTATCTCTCTCTCTCTATTTAACTCTCTCTCTTCTAGTTTTTCTACAACATATATCCTTTACTTGTACAGTTTTTACAAGGGGGAGTCCCCTAAAATGAAGAAAATGTGGGGATTCATAATACTTGTAGTGAAGACACATTTATGATTCTCATTTGCCTTTCTCTGCATTTGGGAGGAGACAAGGAATAAAGGAGGGGGAAAAAACCCAAGTACCTAGTTTCATTCTCTTTCCTATTAGTTGAATCTAGACATAAATGAGAAAACAAACATTCCCAGGGAATGACCAGAAGGGAGTAGGGGCAGGGAGGTCCCCCACAGGGGGTCAGGTCTTTCGAGGACCCCAGGATTTCTCCCCCAGGAGATAGTTCAGACCAAATCTTCACTGACCTAGATGATGTACCCCAGCAGATTACTGGGCCTCTGGGGTGATTCTGGTGGGGCAGGGAACGGATTCTGTGGCCAAACTAGTTCCAGTCAACAAAAATTCTTCTATAACCAAAGATGTTCCAAGTTGTAATAAAAAATACAAAGCTCAGATAAAACCAAAACCATTGTGTCAAAAGTAGATGAATAGTTCCCTGGAGCCCCTTGGAACTGGATTTGACTTATAGAAGGTTTGGGGTGGGTGGTTATTTCATTTTAGATTTGTATTAGATTTTTATTTTGGGGCGCCTGGGTGGCTCAGTTGGTTAAGCAACTGCCTTCAGCTCGGGTCATGATGCCAGGGTCCTGGGATAGAGTCCAACGTCGGGCTCCTTGCTCAGTGGGGAGCCTGCTTCTCCCTCTGCCAGCAGTTCCCCCCCGCTTGTGCTCTCTATCTCTCTCTCTGTCAAATAAATAAAGTCTTAAAAAAAAAAAGGAAGATTTTATTTTTAAGTAATCTCTACACCCTATGTAGGGCTTGAACTCACAACCCAGGACCAAGAGTCGCATGCTCAACTGATGAGCCAGCCAGATACTCCCTTTATTTGTTTAAAGATTCTATTTGGAAGGTTTTAACTTGTCCACTTGGTGCCAATTCTTCCATAAGAGAGAACTCCTGATATGGATGCAATTCATACCTGGGATAAATCAGGACAGAAAAAGCCAAGGCACCCAGAGAGAACAAAAAGGGAGCAGAGAAAAGCAGATGCAGAGAGAAACAGCATTCAATGACTCAGAACAGTCCTGATTTGTTCCTATGGAATCGGTGAAGAAAGCTTCTGCAGAAGTGGGTCAAGTCCCTGACACACTTAAAGGAGTGCACACCCTCCTTGGTGGGTTGTCCTTCACTGGTGGGGCCTCGGTGACAAGAGAATTGGACCTGGTTCTCAGAAGCTTGTGTTTCTTTTCTGTTAGGGATCCTGTTTAGCTCCCAATTGAGAATTCTGTCCTCATCAGCATCGGTTTCCAAAACTCCCCCCACTAACACAAAATTACAAGGGAAGCAGAGTCCCTTTGGGATGTTTTCTATCATGAATCATCAGTCCCTTCCTGACTCTCCTGGGAATCCCATCCACACACAGAGGTCCCATTGACTCCTGGGGTCCCTGTCAAAGGCGAATTCAAGAATGGAAAAGATGAGGTGGAGTTGATTTCATGTTGGACACATTGGCTGAGTCCTGTCACGGGGGGCAGAGTGGTGGGGGTCACAGCAGCTTAAGATTAAAGAGCCTGCCATTCAAATACTTGGGGGTTTCTAGCCTTCTGAGTGTAAATGGATCCCATAATTCACATGCAGACTATTTAGAAGGAGAAGAATGAACAGCAGAGCTCCGCAGAGTTCTTTTTAAACATATAGTGCCACCTGTTTGCGTGGGAACTCGACCTTAAGAAGTGCCACTAAAGGAGGTATTTGGTCAGTTTGCATTATTTTATTTTAATTCTGGAACAGGCAAGGGAGGAACAGAATTTAAGAAAGTACATTCTCAAACCTGTACAATCAAAAGCCTTTCCAGAGACATAGCAATTTGGGGTTTTTTAAATACATTACTGATTCAAAGATTCAACAAGAAAAATTATTTGGGGGGGGGCGCCTGGGTGGCTCAATTGGTTAAGGGTCTGCCTTTGGCTCAGGTCATGATCTCAGGGTCCTGGAATTGAGCCCCAAGTCAGGCTCCCTGCTCAGTGGGGAGTCTGTGTCTCCCTCTCCCTCTGCCCCTCCTCTCTGCTTATGCTCTCTCTCTCACTGTCTTGCTCTCAAATAAATAAAATATTTTTTAAAATAAAAAAATTATTTTTTATGGACTGAGGCTAGATCCTCTCTGTAAAGGATCCCATACTCTCCCAGCAAGAGCATTGAGGAACACTGGCCGTGGCATGGATATCAGAAACTTTTCTTTAGAAATGTGAATTTTTGTATTATTTGTAAGTAAACCATATGACTTCAGTTTGTTCACTCATTCACTTTGTTCATTCAATGACCATCTGTTAAGTCCCTTCCATGTATAAGGCACTATACTAGGCATGAGGTGAATAAAATGGCATAAGATAAATTTCAGGGTTCCATGTAAAATGGACTAAGCTGGACTAACTCACATTGTCTCTCCCACTGAATGCAGTTATAAAGCCTGGACAGAACACAAGGAGCAGGTATTTACTAAGAAAAGTAAATAGTAGCAGGTGGCTTGGGGAAAAAATGGAAATTTGAAGGACCACTAAGCTGGTGGTAAGCTCACCACTTTTCTCCCCCTGGTCCCCTGCCCTGGATTCAAGGCAGCCTAAAACCTGGAAGGGAGCCTTGACAAGGACAGAGAGAGCTTCAGGAAAGGCCCTGTTGTTTTGATATGAGCAGCGGGAAAAGGATCTCCCAACATTCAGAGACAATGGAGGAAATTTCCCACTTTCCTTTTTCTTTTCCTTAATCTTTCAAACCCCCCAGCCTGTGATAGCCTGCAGCTCCCTAAAACTCTGAGGGATGGAAGGAACATCCTCTCTGATCCTAAGAACAGTGAGAGGGGCACAAACGCCTGCTGCTTTTTGTATCCCCGTCTCTGTCTTCCCACTTCTTGGCCACTGTAATGAAGAGTCTGACTCGATTTTCGATGTTTGATTGCAGACAGCTTTCAAGCCTCACCACTCCACTCCTCCCTCCCCTTCTGTCCCACATCTGGACAAAGCTGATAAGAAGGCTCAGTTGCTCCTTTGCCACCAGTGGGAAGTCCACACCATGGAGCTCCAGCCTGCATGCAGGGACATCCGCCCAAGCCCGTCCCCATTCCTGGCTCTTTCAAGCCATTTTCAGACCAGCTTGGGAGCCCCCTTTGCTCTCTCCAGAAAGTTCCATGAAGTAATAAACCTTTCCATTCTTCCTTGAAGCTGTATGGCTCATTGATATTACTATCCAAATTAAAAAAAAAAAAAAAAAAACTGGCACAGTGCAGTGGGAGGGGGGGAGGTCCATCCCATTTCTGCTGAACGAGAATAACATCCCCAGATATGGGCATAGTTCATTGGAAATGCACAGCAGATGAGGACCATAAAGGGACTCTTTGGAGAACCAGAAAGCACCGGGGAAATCTCAGAGAGGAGGCAGCTGGGAGGCACTGGTCAGACTGTTTAAGTACCTGGGCTTATTCCCAGGCTGTGCAGGCATAAATCTGACCATGAAGCGTATCCTAGATGGAGAATGAACCATTGGAGAGATCATAGCCCTGGGGTCGGACTGGCCACTAGGTGGCGTACACATCAAATTGATCCCAGTTGCCCTGCAAAGGCTTTGAAAACTGGGGACTTTAAAACCACAACCCACAGGAGGCTGCTCAGAGCCTGCAGCCTAAAACCAGCTGGGTTGATTGCCTGCTAAAACAAAGCAAAACAAAAGTCAGCATTCCATCGGATTTAAACAAGACCAAGAGTCTCATAACATAATCTTCCAACTGTCTAAGATACAACACAAAATTATTCAGCATGCCAAGAACTAGGAAAATCTCAACTCTAATAAGTAGAGTTGCTTACAAGTACAGAGCCTAGTGCAGGAGACGGAATCATAAATGGATAATGACATAACCTTTAGTATTGATGCTGTGAGAAATATGGATAGGACAATGTGGGAGCACAGTATACCTAACTCGATCTGGGGAGTAGAATCGGGAAATTGGGATCAGCTTCCTGCAAGGACAGACGTTGTAGTTAAGTCTGAGAGAATAAGTAGACAAGAAGGAGTTAGGTGAAGCAGAAAGTATTCCCAGGGCACCTGGGTGGCTCAGTCAGTTAGAATCTTGATTTCAACTTGGGTCATGATCTCAGGGTCATCAGGCTCCTCGCTGGGTGTGGAGTCTGCTTGGGATTCTCTCTCTCCCTCTACCATGTTCCCCCCAAAAGAGGAAGTATTCACATCTATGAAAGGGGAAGCAAGAGAAAAGAGAGCAGGCCAGGTGGGCATGGGGGACTACAAATAGTTCTGTTTTGATGGGACACCAGCTGGATAGTGGAATGCCCAGGACCAGGCCGTGGAAGGGTTCAAATACCATCATCTATCACAGTTAACCTTATCGGTCATCCCACCTGATCTCAGTTCTGGCAACACTAACACATTAACACAACATAACACAGTGGTCATAATGAAATCATGGAAATCAGGGTATTCTCTGGGTCTTGGCTTCTTGTTGCTGAAAATATCAGTGCGCACCAATGACCAGTCTGGTCTTCTGTTTCCCAGCCTCCCTTGAAATTAAGTTGGCTGTGACCAATTCTGCCTAATGAGTGTGAGTGAAAGTGATGCATGAAACACTCAGGGCTCAGATGTCTCAAGCAACCAGGTGCCTTTCCTGAACTCCCCCCCCCCACTTTCATGTAGATCTTAGAGGCCATGTGCTTGAGGGACATGCAACAAGATAGAAGGAACTTGGGTCACTGGGTCATCACTTGGAGGAGAATCACTTCAAGAACATTCAGGAAGGAGTTTGCACAAGAGAACAATAAGCTTTTGTGTGAAGCCACTGGGATTTCATATTCCAGCCTAATACAAGTTCTCCATCTCTTTATCAAGGGTGTGGTAAACCTCTCTCCAAAGTCTTTCTCAGCCCCATATATCTAACTTTATCTAGAGAAGGTCCTCCTCCAACCATCTTTGCCCAAATTTCTTGGGATCAGTCCTGCCTATGTTCTTCGTCTCTAGGACACTTCTGTATCTTATCTTGGAGAAGGGTCATGATGCCAGAGACACTCAGGTTTGGATAGGCTCTTAAAACTCACTATTCTAACTTCCTAGTACCTGATTCACCTTCCTAGTACCTGATTCACCTTCCCAATGGTCCTGGTACGTGGTGGTCCAGGGTCTGGTTGAAAACTTCCAGTAACTGGAAATTCACTGCTCTGACTATACAAACATTCTTCTTCCCCCTACATTCTAAGAAATTCACTGCCCTTAATTCACAATCCCTGTGGACTGTGCTTAATCTCATCACTTTACTCTTTAAATGAATGAGTAGTAACTCCATTCAAATGAATGAGTTGTAATTCTTGGGCCATGTGAGCCTGTTCCTGGCATCTTCCCATCATGGCAATAAATCTTTTTTTCCCTAAACAATGAACTATTTATTTGGTGAAGTTGTATGGTCTGTGCATGACAGTTCAGAAATTATCCTTATATTCATCAATTCCATGTGCCCACGAGTAGAGAGCTCTTTTTTTTAACATCTTAATTTTATTTTTTTCAGTGTTCCAAGATTCATTGTTTATGTACCACACCGAGAGCTCTTTCTTTGAGAGGATCTTGTCTGTAATGTTACAGACAAGACCTGATAAGCAATAGCAGTTTTGCAGTTCAAATCTTTGGAAGCTGTAAGTCTACCTATATGTCCATGTGGTTTCTCTGAAACTATGAACATCTCTAAAAAAGTCAATACAGCTAAACAAGAAAACAGAAATGAACATCCTCATCTGGCTGGAAGTTTTAACAATGAAAGGTTTCTGTAGTGAGGCACTCTATTTTCTTCAACGCAAGTTCTGCTTGGCTCATAATGCTGGACAGTCCTTGATCAATGTGAAGAACAATCCATAAAAGGAAAAAATGATAAATTGGACTGCATCAAAATTTAAAACTTTTGCTCTGTGACTCTACTGGAGGCATGAAAAGACGTTCTTTACAGAGTGGGAGAAAAGATTTGCACACCACATACGTGACAAAGAACGAGTCCCTAGAACATAAAAGGAATTCTCAAAATGCAACAGTCAAAAAAAGAAAATAGTAATCCAAGGAGAAAATGGGTGAAAGGCATGAAGAGACATTTTGCCAAATGGTGGCAAATAAACTCATGAAAAGATGTCTAACATCACTCACCCGTAGGGCAATGCAAATTAAAACTACAGCGTGCTATCACTGCACATCTCTCAGGAGAGCGAACATATGAAGGAAAGACTGTCAAATGCTCACAGGGATGCAGAGACCTGGATCATTCATACGCCGATGGTAGGAATGTAAAATGGCACAGCCATTCCAAAAAAATTTGTTTTTTTTTTTTAAAGCTAAACATGCACTTGCCATACAACCCAACAATTCTATTCCTGGATGTTTATCCCAGAGAAATGACAATATATGCTTACATAATAATAATAGTGAATTCTCAGATCAGCTTATTTCTAATAATCAAAACCTGGAGGCCATCAAGATGGTTAACAAACTGTGGTATATCCATACCAGGTACTACTACTCAGGAATAAAAAGGAACTAACCATTGATACAGGCAACAACCAGGATCAATCTTCAGATAATTAGACTGAGTGAAAAAAATTCATCCCCAAAGGTTACAAACCATAGGATTCCATTTATATAACATTCTTGAAATGGCAAAATTATAGAAATGGAGTACAGATTGAGTGGTTGCCAGAAGTTACGAGGAGTTGGAGTGGGCAGGGAAGTGGTTTGATTATAAACGGCCAACATGAGAGGGGGGCCCCTGGTGGTAATGGACATGTTCTGTATCTTGACTATATCCATATCAATACCTAGTTGTGATATTCTACTGCAGTTATGGAAGGTGGTCCCCTAAGGGGAAACTGGGTAAAAAAATAAAAGGAATCTCTCTATATTATTTCTTTCAAATGCATACATATCTACAATTATAAAAAGTTTATATTTTTCAAAAAGATGTTTAGAAACATTCCCCATTCTGCAGCTTACCCCAGGTAAATCACAATAGCTGGAGATGGGAGCCAGGCGTTGGTAGTTTTTAAAATACTCAGGTGGTTCCAGTGGGCAGCAGATTTGGGAACCACTAAATTAAACATCTCAGAAGCCTCCAAGGGGATATTTAAGAAAAAGGGAGGGGAAAAAGGTTTGTTAAATTTCTGTCTGTAGATACATCTTTGCAAAAGGGAATGACCCAGAAACATCCTATAACATTTTGACCATAGGCTCAGTCAGTGTGTGAGAGAGCCTTAGACATTTCTTATTCATCCGGCAAGCTCCTGACCTGGAAACTTCACTAACTGAACTTAAACCTAAAAGCCAACCTTATTAACCACGTCGTTAATGGGACTAATTTACCAAAAATTTTTATAAGTGTCATTTCATAAACAACGCAATTTCTTCCTCTCCACCTTTATCCTGATAATCTTCATTAAATCTCTTAGGGCACGTGGGTGGTTCAGTCTGTTAAGTGTCTGCCTTCCGCTCAGGTCATGATCCTGGAGTCCCAGGATCACCCCATATCAGGCTCCCCACTCAGCAGGGAATCTGCTTCTCCCTCTGACTCTCCCCTCTGCTCATGCTCTCTCTCTCTCTCTCTCAAAAATAAAATAAAATCTTTTAAAAAAACTTCATTAAATCTCACCTGAGGAGGTGAGATATACAAATCCTACTAAGTGTTCCAGAGCCTGCCCACGGTATTACAGGTGTGTTGTTGTTTTAAAAGTAACACTCTAGAGGCTCAGAGGGTTGAGTCACTGCATTCAGCTCAGGTCATGATCTCAGGATCCTGGGATGGAGCCCCACATCGAGCCCCACATTCTCTCTACTGGGCGAGGAGCCTGCTTCCCTCTCTCTCTCTGCGTGCTTGTGATCTCTCTCTCTCTGTCAAATAAATAACATCTTTTTTTTTTAAAAAAAGATTTTATAAAAAAAAATAAAATTAAATTAACACTCTATCCACACCTGATTTCAATTTTAGCTCTTCTAATAGTCGTTGTCCTTCTTTCCAAGAAATTTGTTGGGAAATAATACCTAAACTTGCCATAGCGATTAGCCTCTGAGACCCAACCATAAGGAGAGAAAGGGATGGAATCTTCCCTCTCATTAAATTTGGACCCAGTTTTACCTTCACAGTCAGCCACACTGCCCTGCTGAGAGGACTTTTAGAATGTTCTTCAGTTGTAGGTTTTCAAGTATTATCATGCCCTATTTTTCAGTCTACGCCTTCTCTTGGGACTTTTCCTTTTCAATAAAAAACGCTTTAAATTGTGTTATCAAAGCAACATTAATGTAATGAGAAAAAGCAGCCTTATCAGATAAGATAACCTGATTTTCCTCAAAGATGCTATTTTTGTTCCATTAAGCACTGTTTGCTCAAAAGGATCTGAAGAAGTCAAATGGATTAACCCCATAATCAATCCTCTTTCTCAAGAATCCAATTTTCTGTTTGATTTTTCCACTCTTGAGTATCACAAGCACAGTAGTAGCTCCACGGAGACCCACAGAACAGGAAAAATGGAGCTATCTTTAATTTTTGCCTTGTTTTATTTCCAAGAAATTTCTTTTGGCTAAGATCAAGTTAGGCATGTATGCTAGTGAATGCATGTAAATCCATTTTACCATAGACACAAACGTAATTCTTTTACAGTTCAGCAAAGCACGAGAGTGAGGAGTTATTTCATTCGAGATAAATTCCAGATTTAAGTATACGCAGATACAGAGCATTAAAGTCAGCTGAGGACAACCAATGAAAACCAAGCTGTGCAACAAAGATGACCTCTCACCCCATGAGGTTTCCACACAGCAACATCTGCAGGCTGCACAGTCCAGATGATTTAAATAGAAGACTGGGAGGCAGGAAACCATACTCAGCCCTGGCTCTCTGAGAATAGGGCTTGTTGAACCAGTTCACTCTGCTTCTAATTCACAATTCTCCAGCCCCAACCAATTACCCTCCCTTGGTCTCAGAAGGCACAGAGCCCACTCCCCCCACCCCACTCCAGTCTTTGCTCAGACCATTCCTGCTGCCTCCAGTGTGGTTCTCCTGACTCCATGCCCACTGGCTCCCTCTCAGACTTCATGTTTCATTTAAGATAATATCCCTTCCCACTCCTCACCCCCACTCGAGAGTCAGTCTTGGACTCGGCACCTGTTTGTTTTTGAGTCTGACTCCTTGGCTTGACATCAAACAGATAATCATTTGCAAAATTAATAAACGCTTTCTCCAGCTGAAAAAAGCAGGTATCACAGCATTCCTTAAGGGAAGTTTCATGACTAGTAAAAATTGATTGTATTTTTTTTTAAGATTTTATTTATTTGACAGAGAATGAAATCACAAGTAGGCAGAGAGGCAGGCAGAGAGAGAGAGGGGGAAAGAGGCTCCCCGCTGAGCAGAGAGCCCGATGCGGGGCTCTAACCCACTGAGCCACCCAGGCACCCCTTGATTGTACTTTTAAACACGCACACACACACACCCATATGATAATCAAAAACAAAGGATGTAATGATTAGCTCAAGTGGCTGAGGATCAGAGGCTGATGCCAGTTGCTCAGGTAGAACTTTAAGCAGGTACTCTCCCCAGCAACCTGTGACCCAGACCTGACCACTATCTCACCGCTGTTCCCTCCTCTGAACACTTCACATGCATCCATTATCTGTCCCATGCATCCATTCAATAGGTGCCTCTGCTTTAGGAACCTTAGCAACCTCTTAAAGTATATTTTAAGCTCTTGGAAAACAAGGAGCACTCTTTTAATAATAATAGCAAATACTTGAGTATTTCCTAGGTGCTAGTCATAATGTTATGTGCTTTCCTGCATTAATAATATACATGGTGGGAGTCGAGCCTCGAACCCCAGGCAGAAAGACCACAGAGCCTGCATGCACCTTCTTTTCTGAAACCTGGATCTGACACTGCTCAGTTGTTTACATGACCTTTGGCAAGTTCCCTCAGTTTCCTCCTCTGTAAAATGGGGATGACATAGTACTACCTCATAGGGTCTTAGGGAAGATTCAACAAAGTTGATACCGTAAAGTGGAAGGTGGCTGGCACACAGCAAGTACTTATTAAATGTTAGTTGTTATTATTATTGTTTATGGGAAAGTCCCCAGTTCCAGGAAAGCCCTCAGTCCCATTTTTTGCACGGCAAGTCCCGCGTCCTTGGCAAAGGTTCAAAATGGGTCCAAATGGTAGGCTCAGGACAGGAAGTTGGCCAAAACCCTATGGTCACTCTGCACTGCCTGCCCCTCTTTTGGAGCCCACCTCAAAACTCCCCCTAAGTCCTGTAATGGACCTCCCCTCCCCACACATCAAGGACATTAAGGGAACTGTTCCTGAGCCAATGGGCTGTAGCGCCGAAATCGCGTGTCTTTTTCGTCTTCCACGTAGCCCATCGCCCTGTTTTCCCCATTTACCGTCGAGTTTCATAACCATCCCTGTTTTCTAAGAGCGAACTATGATGTTCTGGAAAAACTGAGAAGGCTAAAAGTTCGTGCCTACCCGGCTGAAACTAGAGCGCCTAGCGCCCCCTGCTGCCTCCTCACGGGAAAGGCAATTAAATAAGAAGAGCCTGATTCATCATTGGTCGTGAATTTTGCCTGTCTATCCAGGTCTACGCAGATACAGGTACAAATTTGAAATCAGACTCACGTTTTATCTTTCTTAAATTCCCACCCTTGGATTCTAGTTGTTTGCTTTGCCTTTGCAAAAAACCGATTTTTGCTTAATTACACTTTTCTCAGTCTTATGCCTTCCTTGAACGGGCAGGTCGGGGTCTTGCTTTAGGGAATGAAACTGGATTTGCCGTCTTACTCTTGGCTGTTTTCACTTTCGCGGACCGGCGCGCGGGGACGAGAAGCTGCGGTGCAGCGGGCGGAGGGTGCGCCTCCGGCCTTTCCGCTGCCCGGGGCAGGCAGGCAGTCCGGTGGCTGGACCTCCGGGAGCTCTGCCCCCGCCTGGCTCTGCCGCCTTCTGAGACCACAATTTCCCTCGGATTTAGAGCGCGCGCCGTTGAGGCCAATGGGACGCCGGCACTGGACTGTCGGGCGGGTTCAGCCAATGAGCATGCGCTGTGGTGCCCCCCCCCATCCCACGCACACCGCCCCCCCGCCCCGGCCAACGCCCTCCATGCCCCGCCCCGGGTTCTCCAGACTTGAGCCTCGTAGAGTCAGGTGGAGGCTCCCGCCAAGCCACCTTGACTGTGGCGGAGGAAGGGCGAGCGAGCCGGCTGCGCTGCATCCACCGCGGCGAGCGGACGGTCCGGGGTGTCCGAAGCAAGTGAGGGCGCGCCGCCCATGGGAACCCCCGGCAGGGCGGAGAACCGGAAAGAGGCCACCCACCAAAGTGAGTTTCTAGCGGGGACCCCCCCCGCCCCCCAGGGAAGCCAGGACCGCGCGGAGCCCGACCAGATGATGGCCCGGGATGAGCGCGGCACGAACCAGGAGGACGCGAGGTTAGGTGCCCTGGTGTTGGCGGAAGTTGTTGAATGGACTTTGGTGCGTGCGTCCCGCAGCCTCCTGGCGGAGAGGGTAGGTGGCGGGGAGTCAGGTGTGCGCTCTGACCGGGGCGGATCCAGGGTCTGGACCCCTCCACGTACCAGGCCAGGGCCTGCATCCTCCCTCTCTCCATCCTGTACGACCAAAGTCTCTTTCCCAGGATGGCCAAGTTCCTTGAGAACCACCTCTGAGCACAGAGGGAAAACAGAGATAGATGATTGCACTTTGAGAAGAGGGTTTTTAAAAATCAAACTAGCTTCCAGTTGTGATGAGTGTCCAGGGCCTACACCCCGGCCGGGTTGCCCTTTCTTTTCCCTTCCCAGTCCCGGGTGCCGTGGTCTTCCGTTTCATTAGTGTCAGTGTGGAGTTGGGATCTCAGTAAGGAGGTAGTGTAGATTTGTTAACATCTGTCAAAGGTAGAATCTTTACAGATGGGATGGGTAGGTGTACACCTTCGCTGTGGGTGGTGGATTTATTTGTAATCCTAACAATAAAAGCTTTGGGAGGTCTAGTTCTTCCTTAACTCATGGATTTCTTAAAGACATTCCAAGCTCATGGCTTCCTTGTAAGACTTCTTGTTGCCCTGTGTCTTGCCCTACCATTTCAGAAAATTGTTTGTTAATGGCCTGAGCTGGGACACCAGCAAAAAGGACTCAAAAGAGTCTTTGCCAAATGTGGAGAGGTTGTTGACCATACTATAAAAATGGACCCCAACACTGCAAGATCAGGAGGGTGGGGCCGATCCTCTTTAGCGAAGCAGTGAACATGGAGAAGGTAAGCTGTGTAGTCCTTCAAAGGCCCTTGTGCATGGGATTTGATCTCTGAAAGGAAAGCACTCCTGTATCATGATCACTGTGTCTGAGTTATCTGTAGCCAAGTTTCTGAGGGAAGCAGAATTTAGGGACTTGTTTCTGTACAGATTTCAGGGAGAATAAGAAGTATATGGGTTGGGGCTCCTGGGTGGCTCAGTCATCAAGGGTCTGCCTTCAACTCAGGTCATGATCCTGTGGGCATGGAATGGAGCCCTGCATCCGGCTCTCTGCTCAGTGGGAGTCTGCTTCTCCCTCCCCCACTTGCCCTGCTTGTGTTCCCTCTCTGGCTGTGTCTCTCTCTGTCAAATAAATAAATAAAAATCTTTTAAAAAAAGAAAGAAAGAAAGAAAGAAAAGAAACCACATATATTGTAAAACAGGCATTATTTAAGTGCCATTTTACAAAGGAAGAGATTAAGGCCCTAAGAAGATTTGGTAAGTAAAAGACATTGCACAATGTATAGAGGGTTGGCACAGTGAAGATTCTGTGCCCAGCAGCCCAGCTACAGCCCGTGTTCCGAATTCCTGCTGCTTTACCTCTGTAGGAAACAAGTCTTAGATTGAGACTACCAGGACAGGAAGAAAGCATGCAGCATGCACAGAGACTCCACTGGACTAAGGTCTGATTGATGTGTTTAGATAAACCAGCTGGATTTCAGGTTTAGAGAAAATGGGGGAGTTAGGTTTAGGTAGTATGTGGTGTGTTTGGAAGAGATGAAATGTTTTGTGAACCAGCGGTGGAGTCTTGTGGCTCAAAGTAAAGGGAGTAGCGCAGGGTAATACTGCTAGGAACTGCCAGTGAGAATTAGAACCTGCATCTGTCTGATTCCCGTCTCAGAAGTCATTGTCTGGGTTTTAGCACTGAAAGTCCCACATCCCAGGAAACCCCAGAGTCTCCAGTCTTAGTAATTCCCTCAACAGGGAAATCCCTCACTTAGCAATGAAAGTTCCCTATTCCCTTAGTCCTGGGCAAACCTGGATAATTTGATCAACCTCCTCCCTTCCTTCTTTCCTTCCTTCCTTCCTTCCTTTCTATCTTTCTTCTTTCCTTCCCTGACTGGGGGAAAGAAGCAAGGCTTCTTTCTCCTCCTCTGGCATTGGTGTGTCTTATCTCCTATGAGTTCCCTTTAGGTCCTAAGTTAGAGAAGTCACCAGCCCTGAGCTTTGCCTGTGTTTCCAGATCAAGGCCATTGAGTTGTGTACAGGTTTTGTTGTTGTTGTTTTGTTTTTAGGGACTTTAAAAAACACATATTTATTTTAGAGAGGGGGGCAGGCAAAAGGAGAGAGTTCTCAAGTAGATTTCCCACTGAGCACAGGGCCCAATGAGAGGTTCCATCTCAGGACCCACGAGATCACAACCTGAGCCAAAACCAAGAGTCAGATGCTTAACCAACTGAGCCACCCAGGCGCGCCAAGGCCACTGTTTTCATTGGATCCAGAGTCCAACAAAAGACAAGGTTCTGTTTTCATCACCTTTAAAGATGAGAAACTTGAGAAATATTCTAGAGAAGTTTCACTCCATCAGTGGACGCAAGGTGAGGAGTCTCTGGCTCCTTGGGCCTGCCTTCCCACCTCTGGAGAGGTAGCCTTTGGATTACTGGAGACCCAGTAAGGGAAGCGATCATCCCAATTTCACACTGAAAGTATCATGACCTGGGAGACCTTCCCTGGAGTATGAAAGGTCCTGGTCTGGGTAATGAGTGTGGAAGACTGGAGGAAATGAACAAAGCCCATACAGTGACCCTAAAAGAGAGGCTGAGAGCAACATTGTCTTAAGTATCAAATGAATATAGTTGCCCACTTTCTCCCTGACCACTGATGTTGTCACGCACAGTTTGCCGTTGACACTAACAGTTGACCCATCCATGGTTGCTTGCCGGAGAGTGACTTCAGTGTGTCATAATTAGGAAGATTACAGTCTGTCCTTGACTTTCCCTGTGGATGAACTGTTGTGATGTGTATCAGGACAGGCTAGTTTAAATTTTTTAACTTGTGCATATTGTTTTCTAAGAAGTCAGTTCATGAAAATGAGGACAATTATACCACCAACACAAGCATGATCCCTCATCTAAAAAGAAGACTAAGTGGGCCGTGTTATTTTAGTGACAAATGGAAGGAGATCCAGAACTGGATAAGGGAGGTAGATAATCAAAACAGAGCATACTGCACAATATGCAGGAAAGACTTTGGGATTGGGCATAGTGGAGAAGGGATGTGAAAACACACGTGGAGACTGAATCTCACCAGTCCAGAATGAGACAGGCAAGTGACTCTAAACCCATCGAAAGTATTTTTATTCCCCCAAGAAGATAATCAGTGTTTAGTCAAAAATAGCAGCTGTTGAATGAGCTTGGGGATACCACACCAACCAACCGGTATCATCCTATGGTTCCCTTGACTGCTCTGTGAAACTGAAGAAGTTACTTTTCTTGACTTAGGGATTGCAACTAAAATACGCTGTGGGCAACCAAAAGGAGAAACTCTGATAGCAGAGCTATTGGCCCCTTACAGTTTTGAGCTGATTGGGTCCTTTCTCACCAGCCATCGTGCTTTCTATAGTCTATGCACTGAACGACGGCAACAAAAAAAATGTTCCCTCTAGTTCTTAGGTCCCTTGACTTGAAAAATAGGATTTCAGATTACCTTCTTGATTTCTAGAGGATTTTAATGGAACTGCTGGAATCACAAAGCAGAAGACTTGTTGATATTTTGTCCAAATACAAACTAGACTTAACTCATTTATCTCCATATTCGTCAGACAAGTGCCCATGTAAATTTGGGCAAATCCCACTCAGTCTATAAGCGTCTCCCCAGAGAAAATGAAAAGATCTTACCTATTCAATGCCCTGCACATCTTGTATATGACACTCCTACAAAGGGTTGTGATTTGGGGCACCTGGATGGCTCAGTCAGTTTAGCATCTGCCTTCAGCTCCAGTCATGATCCCAGGGTCCTGGGATCGAACCCCCACATCAGGCTCCCTGCTCAGCAGGAAGTCTGCTTGTCTCTCTTCCTCTCCTCTCCCCCTGCTCCGTCTCTCTCTTTCTCTCTCTCACATAAATGAAATCTTTAAAAAAAAAAGGGGGGGGTTTGTGATTTGTTTATATGTGGTATTGAGACTTTCATAAGGAAAGTTTTTGGTCACTTTTCAGTTTCCTTAAAATGTGCAGAAACTCTTAATGAGATTTTTGACTTTAAAGAAGTGGAAGAAGAGAGCCTCGTTAGATATGTGCCTACAAAATGGACCTCATTGCTCCCAATCACAGAAAAGATTGTCAAGTGTCAGCCTGCCATAAAATCATAGTTTCAACATTTGGGACAAGAAGAATATTCTTCTTTGATTTGGAAATATATTGACGATGGAAATGGATAAGAGGGTTATAGTAAAACGGATATTTATATGCTGTGTCTCCACAACTGATGGTCTTTGAAGAGGCTATAGGAAGCCTAGAAAAGGATCAACAGACTGCACCTGAACTGTTTGATGTTATGTATAGGTTGAGACAAAAATTCATACAGCAGAAAAATTATTCATTTTTTGGAAATAAGACTGCTTCAGAACTTAAAAAAAAAAAAAAAAGTCTCCAGAAAAGGTAATCAAGTTAAACAGGACTTTCTTAATTTCTTTACCAAGACAGTGGCTTATTTGGAACCCAACTTCAATTTTATCAGTTCAAATTAGCTCTATGCCTCAAAACCATTTTCCTTGAAAAGGAGATGTTTCCCTTATGATGGCTTCCAGTGTGCTTCAGAGTGCTTAAAAATGATGGATTTTGGGGTTGCCTGGGAGGTTCGGTTGGTTACGGATCCCGCTGATCCAGTCAGCTCAGGTCATGATCTCGGGGTTGTGACATTGGCCTCTGTGCTGGGCTCTGTACTCAGCAGGGAATCTGCTTGAAATTCTCTCTTTCTCCCTCTCCCCCTCCCCCTGCTCATGTGCACACTTGCGCTCTCTCGCAAATAAATTAATCTTAAAAAATGACAGCCTATATGATGGATTTACAGATACAAAGGACCTGATTAACAAACTGCTGACCTTAACAAGCCTGTGGACACAAAGTGGGTGGACCTTTTTGGAGAAATGAAAGCTAATGCCTACAAATTCAAAAACCTGCTGTTGCTAGTAAGTAAAATCCTAAGTATTCCATGCTCACACACTTTTATTGAGAGGATATTTAGCCTAACGTCATCACACTGGGCTGATGCAAGGAATCCGTGTCACGTGGGCTTGAGGAGAGCAGAGCTGCAAGTCAGAGTGAATTTTACATTTGACAGTATTCAGTTTTACCACTACATTTTTAAAAAAGAAGGATGTCCTAAAGGCTGCAAACAGTTCAGATAAGTATTATTGGGAAAGAAGACAGAAAGAATAAAAATAGTCTACTGTACCATGGGACAGAAAGAAATATGTCATCTTTAATTAAACATAGGAAATCTCTCTTTCATCCTATTCATGTTCTCCTTTTAAAGTCTTGCATTATGTATCTTATTTTGATTTATATGCTTGCATTTAAAAATATGCACAGCATATTAGCACAGCAGTAGGTGTCTAATTTAGAAATAATATACATATATTGGGATGCTTGTTCAAAATTTCTTTTACTGGGGCTCCTGGGTGGCTCAGTCATTAAGTGTCTGCCTTTGGCTCCAGTCATGACCCCAGGGTCCTGGGATTGAGCCCCACATAGGGCTCCCTGCTCAGTGAAGAGTCTGCTTCTCTGACCCTCTTCCCACTTGTGCACTCTCTCTCTCAAATAAATAAATCTTTAAAAAAAATTCTTTTACTGATGAGCAGAGGCCTAAATGATCAGTAACCCTGTGGTATCTGGAAGAAGAGAAGAATCACAGACCTGAAGCAGACTTTTTTTATTTGCTTAAAAATCAGTAAGTCTCTAGTGACTTCTATTTTTTGTTTGTTTGTTTCTTTGTTTTCTTTATCTTGGGGCACCTGGGTGGCTTATTCGGTTAAGCATCTGCCTTTGGCTCAGGTCATGATCCCAGGGTCTAGGATCAAGCCCTGCGTCAGGCTCCCTGTCCCTCTGCCCCTCCCCCTGCTTGTGTTCCCCCTCTCTCTGTCAAATAATTTTTTAAAAATTTTATTTATTTAAGAGAGACAGAGAGAACATGAGCAGGGGAGGGGCAGAGGAAGAAGCAAATTCCCCACTGAGCAGAGAGCCTGGCACAGGGCTGGATCCCAGGACCCCAGGATCATGACCTGAACTGAAGGTGCCCCGTGACTTTGGTTTTTATGAATTAATCTCCCAAACCCAGAGTGCCCACAGAAGAGCTGATACAGACTGAGTTTGGGAACAATGCTCGGGATCCACAGAGCACTCACTGAGGGCTAAACATCCTGTGAGGTCCTGCCTGAGCGAGCGGCCAGTCTATCAGTCAGTCAGGCTCTCAACGGTACCCTTCTCTTTTCCAGTTCCACCCATACACCACTTAGGAAAGCCTGTGTTACGATACATTGGGAGTTCTGCAAATCCAAAGGGGCCTGAGGATGGAAATCAGGAGATCTGAGAACATGGATGGAGAAAAGAAATTTCTATCCTCACTAACCTCTAAAGTCTAGCGTTTGTTTCATAGGCCACAAATCACCACAGTATCAGTACCTGTGACTCTGTCATCAGGAGCAGATGTTTGCATGTTCCAGATACCCGAAAATACTGTTTAGGTGAAGCACCGCTTGGGAATTATGGTATTATTATCCCCACTCTGAGATCCTGTAATATGATAAAGAAGCACATCTATTAGATCACAGATATAAAATTTTAATAATTTGGTAACTGTATTTCAATAAAATTGCCTTCCTTGGAAATCCTGTTTATTATTTGTGTGTTTTTCCAGACTGCCTAAGGCGACTGATGGCTCATCATAGGGCCATCTGTCTCTGCTGTGGATCATGAATAGACAGCTTGACAGATAGGTAGAGACGAATATGCTTGGTGGCACCCTCGCCTTGCGCTCTAACCTTATTATTAGCTGGCATATGAGCTGAGAGGACAGAGGAGAGTCCTTTGCCTAAGAACGTTTGTGAACCCACATGTCCAAGAATATGGAATTTCCCATCATAGAAAGTTATTCTTTTAGGTTTAGGTGAAAATGCCTTGAGTAGGAATATCATGGGACTGTTTCCAGCTTCCCATACCTCAGTGACAGGGTCGAAGAGATCTCTGAGCAGCATCTTATAAATCCAGGCACTGGCGTCTGAAGTCAGGGGCAAGTTATTTACTGGAGGTCCTGTCAGGTAAAGATACGGAAGCATTCCAAGAGGGTTTTAGTTTTATTCTGGATAGGGCAAGTCCTGGAAGTCTGGAGAGAGGGTTGGGGGAGGCTGGGGTAAGGATGGGTAAGGAGTCTGGTTGGAGTTATAGTATGTGGTTTGGAAGGCAAAACTGGCGTGAAATGAGCATTTGTTGCCGGGAGGAACAATTCCAAGTGCACTGAATGTTCATTCCGGGATCGGACGATCCTGGGACTAGCCATGACTTAAAGCGCATTGCAAGTCTGTCAGTCTCTACCTTTCCCTTCACATAGTTAGGCCAGCAAATCCTGGACGTGGAGTAAAAAAACCGGGATCCTGAGCTCCCCTCCACATCTCGAGTGGAGATATAATGAAGGGAGTGATATAATGTGTGTGATACAATGAAGGGAGCTCCGGCTTTGAAACCAGACAAACTTGGGCTCTAACCTCTGTACCCCACTTAGGACCTGAGACCGTGGACAACTCAGTCACCCCACCTGTCTGAACCTTAGCTCCCCGCACTGAAAATGGGGACAGTCGCTGGCGAGAATCTAAAAGGCCTAGTTGCTGTCCCCTGAGTGGTGAATGAACCTCACGGTTAAAACGCCGCCTTCTGGGATCCCGGCAACCCCCGGACCCCATTCTCTGCGGGGGCTTCCCAGTCCCGCCGGTCCGGCAGGAGGCAGCAGACCCCAGCACGGCTGCAGAGCCGGAGCGGAAAGCCCGGCAGAAAGAGCGAGCGGCGGAGGAACGGCAGGCGAGAATTCTACCACTAAACCACCAATGCGCCGCGGAGAAACGGACGGGCCTCCGGTTCCGCAGCCTGTGCGGGGCACGCCCGGCGGAGAAGCGAGGGAGCCGTGGCGCATGCGCGCCGCGGGACCGGCACCGCCCGGAACCAGCAGGCTCTGCCCAGTGCGGGGAGGTATCGCGCAGAATCAGGAGGCGCTGGCCGCGGGCACAGCTTCCGGACACCAGGTACTAGGTTGGCCCGAGGCTGGCTCTCGATTTTTCTCTTTTGAGCCGCGGGGAGGGCTCGGGGCTGCAGGCGGGCTGTGCACCTCGCCGTCGAGAACTTCCTCTCCTGAATGTTCTTGTAAAGGCACAGATCTGAGCAATGATGCTAAGGACCCGGGGAGGAGTTTGCAGGGGATGGGGGCTGCTGCTTCCAAGCATCGCTTCTCTCCGTCTCCTGGGAATTCCCGGGATGTCTTCCTTCCGCGGTCCTGAATCTCCCACCTGTCCTCCTTCCGACCTTCCTGGAGCTGGGGAGAGGCGGGGAAGGGATGGGGTTCTCCAATCATGGCAAAAACGCTTGGCAGTTTAACCTTGCTAGTACCACCCAGACTTCATTCGAAAATGGTCTTTCGAGCCCCCAAGGAGTACAAAGGTAGGTAGTTTTTTTATACAGTAGCTTATGGAAAATCTCTTAGTGGGTCCCCCAAGTTTTGGAGGGCTAGGGGCAAGGCAGGGCCCTGTCACCTGGTTTCATACGCGGTGCAGTAAATCACTTTTGCTGCATTGCACCCAAGATGCTTTCTGGCCTCTCCAAGTACTGAGGTTAGTGTTTTCAGTGAGAGCCTGTGAAGCAAGGCGCCCATCAGCTCCTACTTCCATCACTTCCCTGTGTGGTTCTGGTCATATGGTCCTGCCATGGACATGGAGCAAGAGGGATGATTGCTTTTGGTCTGCAATTTCTCTCTGTATTCAGAAATTTCTTGCAAGGATTGGGAATAGGTGTATATATTTTGCCTCCTTAGAATACTCAGCTCAGTAAGGAGATTAAGGAAACAGACTGTTGCCTGGCAGCAGAGCAATACTGAGGGTTGACCAGTTACAGAATGTCTTCCTTCGGGCAAAAGTTGTTCCTTTGGTTCATTCAGCAAGTATTTCTACACACTCTGCCTTGTGCGTGGCCATGAGCTTGGTGATGTGGGGAGGACAAAGGTAAGCTGAACCTGAGCTTAGCCCTGGAGGAGCTTGGCAGGGACGGGAGATAGGGAAGGGAGCTCAGTGTAAGTAACTCGATGCCAGGTAGAAGGGGTGGGACCCCAGGAGAGGGTCAGAAGAAGCCTGGGAGCTCTGAGGACAGAGAAGAATCGGCCTTTTACGTCAGATGGCCAGCTTAAGGAGAAAATTAGGTTCCCAAATTGCTACCTGATGGTGAGTGATCTCATAAGCTTCCGATCTGTGTGTAGAGGCATTTTCCTCACTGTGTGTCAGGCATCTTAGACTAGGTCTCAGATAGGTCCCACCATTCCTGGATTCCTCCCTCCGCCTGCTGCCACATGCCTGCTGGTCTAGTGCTCCGTATCTCCGGGAGGAGCATCAAGGCCCCCCCGCCTCCCACCTCTCCTTCCTGGTGGGCCAATCCAGAGACCTAGACGTGAGTCATCTCTGACTCATCCCTCCCCCGGACTCCCCCCATCCAGGCTTATTGATTCTATTTCCTGGACGTCTCTCAGAGCTGACCCACCTTCCTTGCCGTTGCTCCAGGCCAGGCCACCGCTGGCTCTGTTAGCTCAGCTTCCTGCTTCACTTCGTCCCGTCTCCCGCTACCACTGCGAGGAAGTACTGGCTGGAATTAAATCTGGTGGAGAGACTCCCTTCGGTCATCCCTACTGCCCTTGAGACAGAACCCAGTCTCCCTTTACAGCACTCAGAAGTGTCCTGGCCCTGTCTTTTTCCCCAGGCCCATGTCTTCACAGCTGCCCTGCACGCCTGTCCATTTTGAGAACAGGCCATGCTTTCTCATGCCACTGGGCTTTTGCACATGTTCTCCCTGCCGCCTAGAGCACATCCTTCCCTGCCACCCTCTTTGCTCGGCTTACTCCTCCTCTCCCCAAGATCCCAACCGGGACCCTGTCTGCTCTAGGAATCCTCCCGTAGGCTCACAAGTCACCGTAGGCTCCACTTCTTGATATGGTGCCTGTGCATCTCCTCATAGGGCTCATCCACATGTCTTCCTCCTCCACTGTGCTATACTAAAAGGCCAGAGCCAAGTCCAAGGACTTTCCGTGCCTTCCTGCTGCCTTGCACAAAGAAGATATGCAGGGGCACCTGAATGGCTCAGTCGGTTAAGCATCTGCCTTCTGCTCAGGTCATGATCCAGGGATCCTGGGATCGAGCCCCACATCGGGCTTCCTGCTGGGCAGGCAGCCTGCTTCTCCCTGCCACTCCCTCGCTTGTGCTCTCTCTCTCTCTCTGTGTCAAAGAAATAAATAAAATATTTTCTTAAAAAAGAAGACATTCAATAAATAGTTGTTAAATGGAGTTGAGCATAAGCTATAAAATTATGGTTTGATTCACTGAGTGCCTGAGTCATAAATTCACTCCATCTCTGTTGTTTTCTCAGCAAGCTGGTACAGGTATGGCCTCACACACGTCAAGCTTAAAAATGGGTATAGGGTGAAAGAGAAGAACAATCATTGTTCAAGCAGCTAGTATTTGATGAGTGCCCAGGACGTGCAGGCCCTGTTGTAAGCGCTCTTCAGTATTACCTCATTTAATCACCACAACCCTGTGATGTAATTTTATCATTATCCGTATTTTACAGATGGAGAGACTGAGTTACAGAGAGACTAGGGACCACGCACAATGTTACTTAGCTAGAAGGCAGTGGCAGCAGGCTTGGAGCCCAGCATACACTCTGGAATTCGATTAAGTCTTTGGGAACAACAGCAGGTCAGACGGACCATGAGAAGCTGACAGGGCTGAAGATGGAAGGCAGTGCAGTGTGGTCACAGCTCGAAGCTGCGAGACCAAGTGACGGATCCAGAACTTTACAGATCCGAAAGACATGAGTTTTATTTGCATATAGATATAGAAGCGGCACTGGGAATCAGAAATTAAAAGAATTAGAAAGCTGCAAGGAACTTTAGGGTTCATCTCATCTACTCCCCTCACTTTGCGGGGGAGTCAGTGTCAGGGATGGGGCATGAGTCAAGGCCCAACAGCCTGCTACTGACCAGTACCCATGTCTCCAGCCTGTAGCCAGCACACGTTCTCCTGCATCTTACGGATTCCCGGGTAGGATTTTCATGGCACTTCTCACCCGTAGGTATATGTTTCAACTGCTGCTGTGAGACACATAGGATATTTTTGTCACTCACATGATTTTATGCCAGGGGCTTCATTATATTTGTCAGTGATTTACCATTGATTAAGCATGTTTCTGGCTGAGCTTAAATTAAACTCTGTAATTCCGTGGAATACATACCGTTTTTGTATTACCTATGCTCCCCCCCAGTTCTTTCTATTTTGTAAAACTTGTCCCTTCACCCAGCAGTAGAATTGCAACCTTGCCAATGGACCTGATCGGTTTCAGTTATGCGGCCCTTGTGACATTTGGAAGCATCTTGGGATATAAGCGGAGAGGTAAGCCTTAACTGTATTTTTCATCCAAGGGCCTTGGTGGAGGATTGGTGGTTGTGCTAAGCTCATCTGAGGGTTTCAAGTTGGTGCAGCCACTTTGGAAAACAGTGTGGAGATTCCTTGAAAAATTAAAAATGGAACTACCCTTATTGCACTACTGGGTATTTATCCCAAAGATACAGATGTAGTGAAAAGAAGAGCCATCTGTATCCCAATGTTCATAGCAGCAATGGCCACAATCACTAAGCTGTGGAAAGAGCCCAGATGCCCTTCAACAGACGAATGGATAAAGAAGATATGGTCCATATATACAATGGAGTACGATGCCTCCATCAGAAAGGATGAATACCCAACTTTTGTATCAACATGGACGGGACTGGAGGAGATTATGCTGAGTGAAATAAGTCAAGCAGAAGAGACAGTTATCATATGGTTTCGCTTATTTGTGGAGTATAAGGAATAACATGGAGGATATGGGAGAAAGAGAGGAGAAGTGAGTTGGGGGAAATCAGAGGGGGAGAAGAACCATGAGAGACTGTGGACTCTGAGAAACAAGCTGAAGGTTTTGGAGGGGAGGGGATGAGGGGTTGGGTGAGCCTGGTGGTGGATATTAAGGAGGGCACGGATTGCATGGAGCACTGGGTGTGGTGCATAAACAAGGAATCTTGGAACACTAGGCGGAAAAAAAAAAAAGAAGATCATCTGATGGTTTGTAAATAAGACAGGAAGCTGAAGAGGTTCTAGAGGTGACCGAGGACCAGCATGTCTTGCATGGAAGGGAGTCGTAGAGGGCAGGGGGCTGGGTGTGACAGAGCAAACCAACCCAGCTGTCTGGGTCTCTCCTCACCTGTCATTATCAACTGTGTAATTAAGTGACTTAACCTCCTCAGGGCTACTCGCTTATTATCAAAAGAGGATTTTTGTTTGTTCACATACTCCTAGTATCAAAACCTGAATGATGTTGATACTGTGTTTTGCAAAGGAAAATTTGTTAAATACTTAGATATCCTCTCAGAGATTGTCTCTTCATCTGTATCCAAAAGAGGGGAGAGAAAAAAAACAGTTGATAAGTTTTCATGCAAAAAAATGAAAGGTTCTATTTGTGACATTGGTAGGCTGCAACTTGAGTGAAAAAGCCAGGTCTACATAGGTATTAGAGGGACCCCTTATTTAGCGATTGCTAAGAAGTCCAAGGCCAGAAACACAAGTATCTGTAGGGGCTGAGGGGTGGCAGGTTGAAACAGAGTATTTTTTTTTTTTCATTCTACAATGTTTACTTCTTTTACTTTTTTTTATGATTTTTTATTTTTATAAACACATAATGTATTTTTATCCCCAGGGGTGCAGGTCTGTGAATCGCCAGGTTTACACACTTCACAGCACTCACCATAGCACATACCCTCCCCAGTGTCCATAAACCCCCCACCCCCCCCCCACAACCCTCAGTTTGTTTTGTGAGATTAAGAGTCTCTTACGGTTAAAACAGAGTATTTTCTAAGATTCCTGAGAACTTCTAATTCACTTAGACTTTTGTTTGTTGCTCTTATGTTCTCAGTGGGTGTAGCATACGTATTCGATGGAAAAATACGACGGCACCAAAATACGTGATGGCTCAGCCGCACAATGTGGTCCCTGGGCCTCCCACAGGAGCCCCAGCTGTGTGAGCCTGGAAGCTCCTGGGGCATGTGTTCTCAAAGAAGCCACTCCCGTGTAATGTGGGTTAAGACTTGAGTAGGTTGAAGATGTGATGTCAGGATGGTGTTTGGTAAGAGGACAAGTATATCTGAATCCTGTACCAGACTAAGTGCCGACATAGTCGGGTCAGAGTGAGGGGCTGATAGATTTCTTCTCTTGCCGGAAGCAGACGAAGGGGAGAGAGGCAGCACAGCGGCTCCAAGTTCTAAGTTCACCCCTCTCCCACACAGGTCCCCAGAAAAGTGCATACCCAAGTAGACACTATGATTTTGAGGCTTTTTCTGAGCCAGGTAGCCGGTGCCCAAAGCCCAAGATGGCCAGAAAGCTCTCTTGGCCTTCTGCACCAGGGCTGAACCTGGCTACCTACCTTCTACTCCAGTTCAAGGTCAGGGCACAGCAGCCCCTCCGGAGATGGAGAGGGGAGCAGGAGAGCAGGTGTCTTGCTCTGAGGGAGGGAGGGCCCCATGTGCACCTCCCAACTCCTTTGAAAACTCTGTTGAAACTCCTTGAGACGGGCCCAGCCAGGTTGGCACTTGAAGGAGGGGTTGCGGGGCACAGCTTGGCACTTCTTTTTTCTTTTTTGGTAGCCCCACTATAGACTGAGCTTTTTTGCAGGATCTGGCTCCCTTCCACGAGCCATATCCTTCTTACGAGGTAGAGCCTGCCCATCCTCACTGTTTGCTGTCTGACCTCGGCAAGACTCGGGTGCAGCTGCTTCCCCTGCCTGCACTTAACTTCAGGTGGGGAGGATCCCAGCAGTGCAGAACTCATCAGGGTGTACAGAAAAGAGTCCGAGGTTTCTAAGTGAGAAGACACCTTAATTAAGGTGACCTAGTCATGCGTTCCAGAAAATGCGTCAATCCCCTTGACTGTTTTCTAATCTGCCGTCTTCTGCTTAAACATGACCCATTTAACAGGGAGTACCCGGGCCTGCATTTTGTCAGCGTTTATCAAGTGCTGCCAAGTACCCAGCACTGGGTCAGGCCCTGGAAAACAGCAGTGAGCAAAAAGAGACGGTGCTTGCAAGCAAGTCGGGGGCTGACCTTAAATACGTGGACAGGTGCACAAATACAGGATGGCGAATCGTGGGAGGCTCTGACGGGGCCCCTCGTTCAGAGTGGTGTGTCAGAGAAGATCTCTAGGAGCTGACCCTTACACAGACAGGGGCGCGGCAGTTGGCCAGGCGGACAGGGCAGGGGAGAGCCGTCCAGGCAGGGAACAGCGTGTCTGGAAGCCATGAAGAATAAAGACTTGGACGTATTCAGGGACCTGATCGAAGGCAGGGCTCCCATAATCGAGTGGACTTGGGTTTTTCCCTAAGTGCAGTAGGAAGCACTGACAGTTTTTAATTAGTGGAGTGACAGGTCTGAACGGACGATTTTCGAAGACCATACCATGTTGCGGTGTTTGCAGAATAGATCTGGGGGGAGGGAGGAGCAATGAGGAATTTAAAGTTCTCTCCAACTGTAACATTCTAACCCTTTGTATATTTGACGTGGGTGGTATTACTAACACTGTTTTGCAACTGACAAAACTCAGAGACTAAGTGCCTTAGCCAAAGTCCTGCAGGCAACAACTGGAAGAATGAGGACTAGAACCCGGCGTGTATGGCTTCTCATTCAGAATGCTGCTGAGTGTGTGCGCGCGCATGTGCGCACATTGCTGCAATGGTTTCTAACTCTGGCTACCATCTGAACTTCCTGTAGATATTTAAAACATAGGGATGCCTTGGCCCTACCCTGAGGGATTCCAAACTGATAGATTCTAAATAGAGTGAGCTCCATGAAGCACTGACTGTGTGTGTGTGTCTGCCTGTCTATCTGTCTGTCTTGTGCACAGTGTCCCTGGCATGAGGCCCATTACCAGCCAGTGGGCCAGAAGTGCTTGGTATTGGTCATCATGCCCTGGGGCAGTGGATGAATGGACTGAGGGCAGGAGAACACTGGGTGGGAGGCTACTGGCTCTTCCCATTTCTCAGTACAGTCCCCATTCATCTGGGAGTCCTGACATCCTGAGGCTGGAAGCTTTGTTAATTATTCAGGACAGAACGCTTGCTTGCTTTGCACAGGACTTCTCTTTCTACCTCTCTGAGCTTGAATACCAGTGCATCCTATTCTTATTATCACAGCCTCAGAGTAAAAAGACGGAGGCAAGGAGAAGAGAGGGGGGAAAAAGGACAGAGAGAGGTGTAAAGAAGTCAACCGATTGTCCAAGGTCATGCAGTCAGGGTCAGAACCACTACCACCAGGCAGGCTTTCATAGTCACTCAAGCCGTATCTAACCCTGGCATTGCTGTGTATTCGAGGTTCCTCTGCCTTGCATTTCGGCTTTAGCAGGGACCAGTCACATTAGAAACTGTCCGTGAAGAGGCGGATATGTAATTTGGCTAGTTACAGTGCCCACCTAGATATGCATTTGAAAGTGCATGTATCATACTTGAAAGAAAGGATGGAATTCCTTTCATTTGGGGATTCTCTCTCTGAGCCCTTCTTTTTTTTCCCTAGGTGGTGTTCCATCTTTGATCGCTGGTCTTTTTGTTGGATTTTTGGCTGGCTATGGAGCCTACCGTGTCTCCAATGACAAGCGAGATGTCAAACTGTCACTGTGTAAGTAAGACATTTTTTCCAGTTATGAAGGGTCGAACTTTGGGAGTAACTTTTTTGATACTCTGTACTAGGTATACTGGAAAACGTGCAGTCATGTGGTAAGTAGATATGCGTGTGTGGAGACTGAACACAATTCTTGTTCCTTTCTAGACTGACCCAGTCAAAAACAAGGATATTGCTCCCAGGCCTTCAGACACAGAAGCATGTTTCTTTGAAACTTATTACTAGAAAAATAAAATTAGAAAAATTAAGGAATTATGTCCAGATTTTCTGCTAACACCCTTAAATACCTATTAGCATAGTTTTTGTGTTGCTATTAAAATACCTAACGAGACAGCCTCGCATTATTTTATTTAATTCACAAGCAGCTTTTAGATCCTGTTTTATCCTAGGACTCGATCTAGAAAACCAAGGCTGACCTTTTTTTAGCTTCTTCCCTTGTCGGGCTTAGCAGGGGAATGTCCACAGTAAAAATGGAAACCTGTGTGTGTAGGCCCAGGATGCTTGGCTCTCTTTAGTCTAGCTTGAGATCCCGTGAAGGGTTTGGAAATTGTTTCCATTTAATTTGATGATTATTCAGAGTGCCCTGGTGGTATGGAAGACAGGACAAAGAAAGACAAATTATATCAGTTCGGCCTTCGAGGGAGAGAAAGAGACTTAGTATTGTATTTTTTTCCCTTGACTTGTTTGAAATAGGAGCTAAGGATAGTTTTTAATAATGAAATTGTGTCAAAAGAAGAAATATATCAGAAAGATGTGGATATTTCGGATTTTTATTCACATGAATTTAAGTAGTTCACGTGTTTATTGTCCATCATTTTGTTCTTTATATCGGCAAGTGATTTTTCCTTGAAAGCTGTTCTGAAATTGTGACGTCCCCATCTCTTCCATAAAACATTCTCTCTCCATACTGGGTCAGCTCCTCAAAGGCTGGCGGGACGCTTCTGAGTGTAATATTATTGCCCAGACTGTTCTTACTTAGCCTCCAGGCATCCATTTCCCAAAATGCAGTACAGCAAATTACAATTAATCAGCCTTTTTTCCTAGTATTTTTGGACTCATCAGGTCTTACTTAAAAGACTCTGATTATTTTCTTTACTTGCACTTAAATGAGCCTTTATTGGATGTCTCCTGTGGATCCAGAGAGACTACCCAGAGTTTGTGAGGAAAGCTGAAGAAGACACAGTCCTAGCCTTCCAGGAGTTTCTACAAACAGAAATTTAAGTTAGACAAAGACTTTTTCTTCTGAAGATATTTCCGGAATGGATTTTAACATGTTGCTTACTCAGAAACCTTTTTGATAAACTAAGTTTATAAAGTCTTTTAAGAGAGCATTTTATCTTTTCAAGAATTTAATAATTTAATTTATTTATTTAATTTAATAAATATTTAATTTAATTAATTTAATTAATTATACGTAATAGCTGTTATATTAGAAAGCTGAAACAATGTCTCTCTCTCTCTCTCTCTTTTTTTTTTTTTTTTTGCACGAGCAAGCATTGATAATGTGTTTGAAACTCTGGTTCATGCATTGGTTGGGTTTTTAGTTACAGCTTTCTTCCTGGCCACCATAATGGGTGTGAGGTATAAGAGATCTAAGAAAATCATGCCAGCTGGGCTGGTTGCAGGTTTAAGGTAAGAAACACTATTTTTCTGTACTTTTTCTTCTGCCATCACTTAATGTGGACTTTTTGAAGAGTCAGTTTTAACTCGAAAAGGTAAATGTGATTTTTTGTTAGAATAAGCATGATTATAAAACTTTAAAGTATCATGCCTGCGGTCCATCTTTGGTATTGATGTCCCCAGGAACATTTTCGTGGAGTACATGGAGAATTGCTATAGTATCTGACTGCATGTACTCACGTTTTTTAGAATAAAGGACTGAATTCAGCCTTTTTCCCCCTCAAGATTTACTCATCTGAAACAGTAAATGTATTCATTTAAATCTGATACTCAGTCTCTCTTAGAGCGTTGGACAAAGTGATAGCCTGCTACACTTCTTTGAGTTTTCATGGGAGGATAGTTAATATTTAAAAAAAAAATAAAGAGGGAGCCTCCGATTTCTCTTAATTTGATCCCAGTAATTCTATCCATGAGATTAAACATATTACCACGTAAAGTTTATAGTGACATTTTTAATTCTTCCTGGAGACAGCCTTTATATGTTGAAAGCCTTAAAGTTGTTTACTTCCTTTGCTACACATTTTTACTTTTTGGAATGTATTCCAAAGAAATAATGAAATGTATAGAAAGGCTGGTGTTTATTGCAACTGTATTTCTAATGGAACACATGATAAACTGAAAAATTAGAAACAACGTAAAAACTCATGAATGAGGAAATGTTTCAATAAGGCTTTTGTCCACTTAATGAAATATTGAACAGCAATTACATGACACATTTTCAAAAACTATTTAGTGACATTAGAACATCTTAATGATATAGTGGGAAATAAAAACAAATAAACAACCAAATCTGAGTGTGATCTCAGAAGTTTGTGTATAAAAAACCAATATAGGAAAAAGATGCTTCAAACTTTAATAGTGTTTATCACTGGGTGATAATGCAATGAGTAAATTTCACCATTCTACTTTTCTTTAGAATTTTCTCATGTGGCTGTGTGTCATGCTTATGACTTGGTGGGAGGGGGCATGAGGGTCAGGGAGGACTGTGACTACAAAGGACTGTTCTCCAGTTTTGGCTGTGTTCTAAACATGATCTTGGTGGTAGAAGGAATCAGAAGTAGGGTTTATGGGTCATGAAGAACAAGACCCCAGTCAGTGGAAAGTAGCTGAGATTGTAATAATAACACTCCAGAATTGCTCCTTGCTTCTTATTTTTAAGCCACTTACCCTTAAGCTTATGAAAGGTTTGTGTTCCTCTCCAAACCTTTCTCTTACAAAGGTTCACCTCAGATTTTCAGAATCATGAGTTCTGATTTTGCTAAGTCAATCAGCATTTTTAAGTGGCTAATTCAACCAGGTCTGGGAAGTCCCAGTACAGGGATAATTACGGAGATCACCCCTGCTCCAGGAGAAGCGAGCATTTTGGAAGCCAAAGTTTAGTAACAGTATGGGTTAGGTGAATATACGAACCTCTGTCTTATGCCACATAAGCATGACCCGCTCTTTGCCTTTTATTTCAATCCAGCCTCATGATGATTCTGAGACTTATCTTACTGCTGCTCTGAGAATCCAGAGGAACTGAAAACTAAATTCATATGATTCTACTGTAACGGGCAGAGCATACACTTTGGATTTAAAAGATAAACTTCAAGGTGGAATATTACATGTCTTATTTTACGTTACAAGCAACAGAAACACTCCAAAATGAACACCAGTTTGAGGGATTTTTTTTTTAAACCGAAAACTCGACTGTTTTCTACTTGTCAGATAATGGTCTCATTAAAGATATTCAATAAATCGTTATACATGCTTTCAGTTACTGTGTCTACTTTTATAGAGGTAAGGGTTTTTTGGGTTTTTTTTCGACAATTCCAAATACTCCTTTCTGAAGTTTAAATGAAACCGTAAGTTCCCAGATAATGGAATGCCAGAAGTGACCTTCACAAAAGGTGCTGATGTAGCTGCTTGTCCTTTGTGTTAGATTAGAAATTATAGCTCTTGCATTTTAATTTTATTGCTGCCAGTGTTATTTTCCCCTTTAAAAAAAACCTCTATTCTCAGCGCGGTCTGCGTACTAACAATCTATTCAGTATTCAAATAAAATGCATTCTGTTTTAAACCGGTTTCTCTCATTTTAGTGTCCTCTCTCTATACTCGAATCATGTTCAACATTTAGATGTTCAATTATTCAAGAAAGAGACTGGGAGCTCGTCCTCCACAGCAGGTGTCCTCCCTTGCTGGAACAGTAAGAATTGTGAAACAAAAATGATATTGTCCATTTTGTCCCAAATCACCACTTCATTTTTAGGCAGAGTTAGGACAGTGTCCACGCATTTACTTTTAGGCCCCAGACTAAACGTCAAGAGACCTGACTTTGAGCCCAGTTCTCCCACTGGCTGGTTGGTTATAGGCTCTTCGGAAGGTCGTTTACTCTCTCTCGGTCTCAGTTTCTCATCCTTAAGGAGGAATTGGGAATAAACGGTTTGATGAGATCCCTTGAAGCTCTAAAAAGCTGCCCTTTTGATCCCGTTGACTCTACTTCACTGTGTCGGATTACAAACCCATTGTTCATATGAAGTGGTGGGTGGAGCCCCAGCTGGTGCTCTTGTGTTCAGTTCCCTTTCCCAGCCTACTTTCAAGGAAGGCATTAGGCTTCCGGTGATACGTAATTCAATTAAGGGAAGGAAGGAAGAAAGAAAGAACCTACCAGTTTAACCAAATAGAGACCCCAGAAAGACTACAATTATAGTTTGAAAAAAGTATAAAAGTAGAAACTAAATGTGAAATTGATTATAAAAATATATATGCCATATCTGTAAAATACTCTACTGATTGAAGTTAGAAACTAGGGGCGCCTGGGTGGCTCAGTGGGTTAAGCATCTGCCTTTGGCTCAGGTCATGATCTCAGGGTCCTGGGATCGAGCCCCACAGGGACAGCTCAGCGGGGAGCCTGCTTCTTCTGCTTCTGCCTCTCCACTCAACTCATGTTTTCTCTCTCTCTCTTTCTCTCTCCTGCTAATAAATAAAATCTTTTTTAAAAATAAATAAAATCTAAAAAAAAAAAAAATAGTAAGAAACTAGCTTGAAGCTATGCCCTGTCCTGGACTTTTTCCAAAAGGATGTGGAAGTGAGTAACAGTATTTGTATTTGTGGGGTGTTTTGTTTTTTAAAGAAGCCCTTGAGATCTATTGACTTACGATTTTACTCTTTTGCAAAAAGTAGAATGCAGAAGAATATTTGGATGATTCTGATTTATTGGCGTTCTATTGTTTTATGGAAAAGAGTTGTCTGATTTACAAAGTATTTGGTAGTTTATTTCCTTTTGCTTATTACTTTATTAAAGTGGCCTGATGATATCGCTTAGGCTCTGCTGTGAAAGCAAAGTGAAACATTGATGAGTTCTTGAGAACTCTTTGCTTGCTAATACTCAGCTACTATAGTGCCCATGTTTTTGAGAAACATGCCACGTTCAAATTTGAAGATGTTCTTCACGGTCTCAGTGGAAACTTCATCTAGTGGAGGCTTCCTTTGGCTTCCAGGCTGCAGAAATTTGTGAATTGTGGGAATGTAGCTGATTCTGGCCTTGAATTCCTAAAATGCAGAAGTATGCTATCCATGAGAAGAGAATATGGCAAAACAGGCAAAATATAAATGATGCATATTTTTGCATGTGACAGAAAGTGTGTAAAAATTATATTCCTTATAGCTGGTAGGAGCAGGGGATAAAATGGAGTTTTCATACATCGTGTGGCTTTGTGAAGCAATGCTACCCTCGTACAAACCAAGTTAGCAATATTTCTCAAGAACCACAAAAATGTACATAGACTGTAACCACGTGACCTCATTTTTCAGACTGCATCCTAATGATACCATCTTAAATGTGGAAAAATGTATACCCATGAAGGTGCTGTTGTCATTTTATTCATAAAAGTAAATATTCTAGACTATCCTAATGTATAACTAATAAATAGAAGTCCTTATGTCATGAGGATTTTTCCATGTCATTCTGTAATCTTGGAAAATACACCTTTAGGTGGTTGCATAAAATTCTACCCAATAGATGTGTCTTCATTTATGCAGACCCTTTTCAAGTACTGAATATTTCAACTGTTTAAGATTTTCAGCATTTAAAATAAGGTTATTCTGAGTACAGCACATGGAATATTATATAATCGTGAAATTTTTCAACAATAGAAGACTGTGTTGTATCCAAATGAGGCAGACTACATAAAAATACCAAAACATGCTTACAACGTAAGGTAAAGTGGGAAATTGTGGCTGTAGCCATGGGATCAGACCGAGGGTAGCGTCCGGGTCCCCTCACCTGCTGACCATATAGCGTGAGGCAAAGTTATTGGACCTCGTGGAACCTTGTTTCCTATCCACTTTGAGAATGGAATAACATCAGTGAGATATTGTGCCTTTAGTACTTTGTACAATGCTCGGCACATAAGAGTGTAGCTGATGGTTATGGTTATTGTTAAATAGTGACTGTGTTAGGATGGTAATATCTTAAATGTTTTCCGTCATCTTATCAAAGTTCTGCTACATCAGGGCAAAACCTTTGAGACCAAAAGCCTGTCAGAAGTCAGCCTCAGATCCCCATGCTGGCCCAGATGGCCCTCATCAGCTTTCCTATTCCACTTTATTTTTAAATTTGCTACCTTATATCGAGGTTACTATTTATGTGCTTGTCTCACCCACTAGGTGTGTTCCTTGAGGGCATCTTTGTATCTTTCGTGCAGGTCTTGGCATAAAGCAGTTAGTGGGTTCTTCAGTCATAATGAATGACTGAATGAAGGGATAAGCAAATGATACAAATTCACCCTTCCTGCAGTTTGGGGGAGTTATTTGGGTAGCACTACCTGTAGCAGAGGGAAGCCTGCTAAGACACTGGCTTTATACTCTTCCGCCATTAAGATGACTTCAAGGAGCTGTATATCAGCCCAGCTCAGCCGATTGCCCACGAGGAAATCTTGCCCATGGTCTCTGAGTGCCTGCAGGATAGTCGAGAAGAAGGTAGAGGATTTAGGGGCATACCTAGCAGATGACTTAAAGTCAGGGTGATTTGGCAGAAAGTCTTCTGGACGTTTAGAGACCTGGCTCCTAATCTTGGCTGCTGGCTAGCTGTGTGAGCACATATAAATCCCATCTCTGAGGGCTTCAGCTTGTTCATCAAAAGAGGTGGGATAAGGACACTTGAGTAGCTCAGGCGGTTAAGCGTCCGCTTTCTGCTCAGGTCATGGTCCCAGGGTCCTGGGATCAGGTCCCTCATCGGGCTCCTTGCTGGGCAGGGAGCCTGCTTCTCCCTCTGCCTGCCGCTCTCTCTGCTTGTGCTCCTTCCTCTCTCTCTCTGACAAATAAATAAAATCTTAAAAAAAAAAAAAAAAAGAGGTGGGACAACCTGAATCCTCCTGAGTTTTCTGAACCCCAGAAACAGCCTAATTTTACACACCTTTGTCTTCTTTTCATTACATCCCCTGTACCTATTCTATGAAACTTTATAGAATAATTTTACCCCCAAGCCAGGATTGGTAGTCCTCCCAGGTCTGGGGTGATGATTCTCTCCTCACACCATCTGAGGTCAGGATTCTTAGTAGGGTGCTGCTCTTTGTGGGAGAACACCGTGCTCACAGGGACCCATGCCTCATTTCTGTAAGCAGATTTTCTTCTAATAGAGCTCTGAGTTAGAGGTCGCCTTGAGTCACAATCAATTGAATGTAAAAGGCTGGAGTAGAAGGTCACTACGGTATTGTCTAGCCCTCAAACTCTGTGACTTTGTGGCATTTGGACGTGGGATGAGGAGGTAGAGAGACCTGAGTAAAGGCCCCAGTGTGGGGAGTTGTACGCCATCAGGCAAACCTTGCTTCGTCTGCAAAATGGGGACAACAATGACACATCTTTCCTGGAGTTGAAAGATGACGTGGAGTCATGCATGCAAAATGACTTAGCACAGAGTAAGCACTTAGCAGAAGTGAACCATCAGGTGATTAGCTCTGTTGTGGTGGTGATGATGATGATGATGATGATAACTGTTTTTAGCCACAAGAGAACTCTCTGTACTTCATCGTATCTCACAACAAAAACTTAAGCCTTTTGGAACAGTGATGTTAAACATTCATTCCATTGTCGATATTGGTAGAACTATAAGATAAAAATCGCTTAAGGGGTGCCCGGGTGGCTCAGTGGGTTAAAGCCTCTGCCTTCAGCTCGGGTCATGATCTCAGGGTCCTGGGATCGAGCCCCGCATGGGGCTCTCTGCTCAGCAGGGGGAGCCTGCTTCCTCCTCTCTCTCTGCCTGCCTCTCTCTCTGCCTACCTATGATCTCTGTCTGTCAAATAAATAAATAATATCTTTTAAAAAATGCAGAGACAGTGAAAAATAGTACTATTTGGGGAAAAATTGTTTTCTTAACATTCTCAGTATTGTGTAGAATTCTGATAAGCCTTATAAAGTCCCCTGAGCCTTGGTACCATGAAGTGTATTTTATAAATAGTATCCATCCTTTCCCCTCACTCCCCCTCTCTAATCAGTGTGGGGTTTGGGTTTTTTTTCCCCATAGAATCATCTTGATAAGACTCGGTTTTTACTCCAGAATTAAATCAAGCAACTGAAATTCTGTCAGCACTAGAACCACAAATTTTGCTGAAATTACGCATGAAATCCTTTAGAGAAAAAAAAATGTAGAAGACTGGGGTGCGAGGAAGGAGGGCAGACTTGTTTTGTAACTGCAGTGGAGGGGAGAGTTTTGCTTTCACAAAGTGTTTTTGGGATCTTTCATCCACTGAAGTTCTTTACTTTGAGGTTATTGAAGTTCTCTACTCGGAGTTTATTGCTTTTTCTCCCCCTTGATTCAAGTCACAGGGCAAGACAGAAGTTTGTCACTTACCTTCTCATAGACAGGGAAGAATCTTGTAGTGGCTTTTTCAAGGATGTATTCAAGATTCATCTCCTTTTCTCCAGGCAGGGAGAGTGGAAAGAACATAATCATGTCGCTCAGGTCCCTCAAGCCCTCTACATACATGTCAATCCTAGAGATGGGGCCATAATTCAAAAGGGTTGCAGATAAAGGAAGCGTCATTTCAGTAGCCAAAGAAACAAGTTAACGAATGCCGGAGTGCCTCCTGCTTCATGGCTGGTATCTCCATGCCCCGTGAGTTAAAATCAAGTATTTCTGCCTGTCTGCTCTTCCTCTGAGATCTTAAGATCAATTTGAGAAATAGAAAAATAACAGGACTAAAGTGTGGGGGCAGTTATGTGAGTGTGAATATCAACTGTGTGATGCAAGTGCTAATTAAAACACACACAAAGTATTAAAATAATCCTAAAGTCACAAATGAGGCAAAGATCATATTTGGCTATTTAAAAGTTATAATAACAGTGAAATGGCCCCTGTCTATAAATGTTGGGGAAGAGATCACCAGGGACCTCTATGCTGCCAACAACTTCTCTGTCTGGATTGAAGGTTCTCAAACTTAGAACAATTCAAGAAGGCACAGGACTGACTGGACAAGTTCCCCCTTGTCACCACTCACATCTCTGTGCCAGAATGAATCAAAAAATAGATTTCATGTTAGACAAGGTACCGTGGAATAGTGAAAAGACTACTGGTCTGGGCACTGGGAAACCACTTTCCTGGTCCAAAGTGAGTCTCCTAATCTTTTGGATCCATAGTTCTTTTAACTTTAACCTAGAATAGCAATGAGTATCTTGAAATGGCCTCAAATTCTTTGCTACTCCTGCCATTGAGAATAAGTCTCATTTTCTCTTTGAATCTGAATGGGCCTCGGGGACATGCTTGACCAACAGAATGTGGGGAAGTAATTTCTGAGACTTCCAAGACTAGATCATAAGACACCTTAAGCTTCCACCTGGTAGTCTCCAAAATTTCACTCTGAGGGAAGCCAGCCACCTCATCAAAGAAGCTCAAGTTGGCTTCACAGAGAAGTCATGTGGAGGAAGAAACATACCCTGCCAGGCCCATTTGTTCCAGCTCTCCCTACCCAGGTGCCAGACATCTGAAAGAACTGCCTGACAGACCCTGAAAGGGTGCCATCCCGCTGATTCCTGTCAGCTCCCAGAACCCTCAGATGTGGCATCTGCAGCAAATAACTCAGGTCATGATCTCAGGGTCCTGAGATCAGGCCCCACATCGGGCTGTCTGCTCGGCAGGGAGCCTGCTTCCCCCCTGCCTCTCTGCCTACTTGTGATCTCTCTCTCCCTCTGTCAAATAATTAAATAAAATTTTTAAAAAAAGAGAGAGAGAGATGTAGTGGGTTAATCTGGGTTATCCAGGAGGTAATAAGGGATATCAGAGACCACTAGAGTAAGGTCAAACATTCCAGGAGCCACTTCGCTCCCACTGGCCAAGGGTAGGACAATTTGAGCATAAATAAGAGTAACAACTGAAGTGAATTGAAACACATCAAAGATACGTAAAATGAAGAGCCCATAGTGACACTAGAACAATAACAATAATTAATTGGTGGGACACAGATCTGGAAAAATGGTAAACAAAAGTCTACCATGTCTTTCCTAGAGGAAATTGTATTCCAGATAACCAGATGGTGGATGAAGGAAAGTTTTTCTTTATAGAAGTATCCCAGATAATAAATGCAGAAGGAATGATAGCACTGAACACCAATGGCTGTTACTATCATAAAGAAAGGACAAGCAGACATTTTTTGCTTCCTGACTGGGGAATGCACCAATACCTATGAAATAGTGCTGCAAAAACCACTAGAACTTGAGTCTGATAAAACCTCTATATCTAACAACCAAATGACAGGAAACACAGAGATGGAAGAATGGGTTAAACTACACTGCTGGGATGCAATCAGCAGAAATTTGGCAATTAGATTGAGTTATAAAGCAAGAGAAAGCTTATGTTAAGATTTAAAAATACAAGATCTATTTCAAAAATTTTACTGCTGTAAGCATTTTAAAGTTAAGTTTCTGAAAATATATATATTCTTTAAAACCATGAGAAATTTATTTAAAACACACCCCCTTTGGTAAAAATGGACTATTTGTCGTTTACCAACTAATAGTTTTCTAATTCTGTGCAATAATTTGTAATCGAGAGTTGCTGTTTTAAAATTCAGTTAAAACAAGACTGTTTGCTGGTTTGTAGACAGGTCTGCCCATTGCAAAAGGGCGAATGTGTACGTGTGAACATTAAGAATGTCTGGGACACTGCGGGGGCGGTGGGGAGGGGCCTATCTGGTGAGCTAGAGACTAAGGAGGTGGTTTCCAAAGGCTAATTCCTGAATCAGTTTCCCAACGTCCCACTCCAAATTTTGAGTTCTTCTTGTGATTTACCCTGTGCTTTACTCCCACCTAGTGGAGAGAACAGATATTGCACCAGAAAGAGGCAGATTTCCTTCACTAGTTTTTGTCCTTGCTTTGTTCTCACTACAGAATCAGAAAATGAAATAAACTGGGTAATTGACCATGAATTGATAATTGTTGAAAGTAAATGTGTTCATAGGGTTTATTTTACCATTCTCTCTCCTTTGATGTGTTAGATTTTTCCATAATAAGAAGTTAAAAAACAAGAAAAGAAATTTCAATCTACCAAGAACTACATAGGATTGCTAACATGACTAAAGGTTAAAATTTCCTTTTTGTTTTTTTTAAATTTCGTTTTAAGTAAGAAGTAGTTGTTGTTACCAGGCTTGTTCTTGTAGGTTCCTTCCGTACAAGTTGTATTTTGCAGCTAGGTATCGTAGGATAGCTCTGGTTTCTACCAAATTCATTCCATCGATTTGGACCATGGGCACTTGTTCATACATCAGGGTTCCACCTTTAAAGGTACAAAGGAAAGTTGGGCTCTTTACTGTCCCTGATGGTAGCAACGGAGTCTTCTTTAACTCTTAAGGTGCTACAGATGAGACTACATAATTGAATAGGATTAAAATATGTTAGAGATTACTCGAAAAGGAGAAATATGTATGCATTTATTCACGGAAAGACATGCAGAGGGCAAGACTTGTGGCTGAGTCCTCTGGGAGATACAACAAAGTGCAGAGACAGAAGCTTTCTCTCTGGCCAAGAATGTCCCTTTCTCATCACTTATTCTCCATTCCTGTGGCCACCCTGCTGGTGAGACTCTCTTTCCCCCCAAACCATTGTAATAACATCCTAGCCATTAACTCAACCCTCACAGGGCCCTCTTTTTTTAAAATTTAATTTAATGTAATGTAATTTAACTATGTGTATGTGTGTGTGTTCCAAAATTCATTGTTTATGCCCTACACCCAGTCTGGTGGGGGGTTTTTTGTGTTTGGTTTTGTTGTTGTTTTGTTTTGTTTTGTTTTTTGGTTTTTTTTTGTTTTTGTTTTTTTTTGTTTTGTTTTGTTTTTGTTTTTGTTTTTGGCTAGTCTCTTGTTTTCATTGTTCATTGTTCTTGTTTCTTGAATTCCACGTAGAAGCGAAGTCATATCGTATTTCTCTTTCTCTGGCTGGCTTGTTTTGCTTAGCATTGTACCCTCTAGGTTGGTCCATGTCATTGCAAATGACAAGATTTCATTCCTTTTTTGGCTGAGTAATATTCCACGGTATATAGATACCACATCTTCTTTATCTATTCATCTACTGGTGGACACTTGGACTGCAGCCATCATTTGGCTATTGCAAATAGTGCTGCGATAAACACAGGTGCATATATCTCTTCGGATTACTGTTTTCATATTCTTTGGGTCAATACCCAAAGAGTGGGATTCCTCGATCAGAGGGTAGCTCTATTTTTAACTTTTTGTGGAGCCTCCAGGCTGTTTTCCACAGTGGCTGCAACCAGCTTGCATTCCCCCCAACAGTGCACGAGGGTTCCTTTTTCTCTACATCCTCACCAACACTTGTCATTTCTCGTGTTACTGGTTTTAGCCATTCTGACAGGTGTGAGGTGACCCCTCATTGTGGTTTTGATTTGCATTTCCAGATGACGAGTGATGCTGAGCAGATGGGCCCTTCTTATCTACCCCACATGCACTGCCTGCTTGTTTTCCTGGAGTCATAACACCGGCTTAAGCCTTTCCATTACTCCTCTTTGCTTAGAAGACAATAATATTTAACCTCAACCTGGAATGCAAAGCACTCCTTGACATTTCCCTCCATGTACTTTTCTTACGTTGTTCCATGCCAACTCTCGAGTCCCAGCGGCCTCGCATCAGAGGGACAGCTCTTTGTTTTGGGCTTTCTTGTTCCGTCTTCCAGGGAATCCTTGCATTACACAACAATGGCAACTTGAGAGGGCAGTGGTTTAATTTAAAAGAATTCCACCCTCTCTGCGCCATCCTTCCCTGCCTCTGTCCTTCAGTCTTCTGACACTTCCTCAGAAAGGCAACAGTAAAGATGACACTTTTCCCACTTTTCCTTAAGTTGAGCCAGTTCTCTGGACTGAATCCATGGCAAGAACATCCTGTTTTTTCTGCAATTGCCTCCAGGTTTCACTGTCAGGACATTTCCTGCCCCCGAATTACATCAGCCAGGACCCAGGGGGAGGCAGAAGTTACTTGAAGCATACCAAGTTACAAAGAAGACGACTAGGTCCTGGAGACCTGAGAGGCAACAAAGGGACGGTACAGTATCATGAAGGTGACGTTTGCAGAAAGTATCATCCCTAGGGCTGAGGAAACAAGGAGATGGTGCTGAAATTATTACAATTTAGCTTGGGGGCAGGGCTCCTCCTGCTATGAACACCCATTTGCTTGTTGCAAGACCCAAGTGCTGCCTTCCTGACAGATATCGTAGACACTGTCTACCTAATTTTCTCCACTCTTAGAATGTGTGTGTGTGTGCGCGCGCCTCTCAGAGATCTCATCCTTGGTCAAATGTAGCAAACATGCAAGGCTTTTTTTCCCCACCTTGGATTAATCTCTCAAATTCTTCACGTGTTTCGAAAAGTTCTTCTTCAAACTAAAGAACGAAAGAAAGAATATAAGAATATGTTGCTACTATCATTTTTATTGTTATTCTTACTTTTGATATCATGGAAAAAGAGTTGAGTAGAAATAAAAGGAAACCAATGTTTCAAGTAATTATTGAATGCATACTGGCCTTTTCCGGATTCAGTGGACCTAAGAACGTTTTTATATAAAACCAAAGCGAAGAGTTTACTGAATTCAGGTGACTGAGTAATACTGATACCCCCTGTTGTGTGGCCGGAGCCTTTCAAGTAGACTTCCCAGATCACAATCTGAAAGCAGGCTACTACTCGCCTTCATTGGCTCAGATAAGTTACTCTCTTCTAATTTCAGTTTCCTAATGTGTGAAAACGAAGCTACTGTTTATGCATGATGTTGTCATGATGGCTTAAAGAGATCCTACCTAAGGAAGACTAACTCTCAGGTTTGGCTCGATATTGGCAGTTGTTCCTGTTTTCCTCAGAACTTTCCCTTGGGTGGTGTTTGTTGTCCCTTATTTCCAGGGTTTGAGAACAAGCAAATGTTAGTTTGATCATTCTATTCTATATTCTCTTTTTAAACCCAAGAGGCCGAGACACAGAAAAATACAAGTGCCGCAAATCTCAGTAACTGCGTAGTGGCAATGGAACAATAGTACTGAGTAAACCCAAAAGACACTTTGTGGCATTAAGGAAACACAAGGTGTTTCCAACATATCTTGTTGCTTTCAACATCTTAGATGTCTGTTTTGTTAGATTATTACCAGTTAACTTCTGGATACTTTAAAATCTATCTTTAAAACACACCCATAGATTGGACATGTGCATTTTGTACCATACAATTTTAATAGAACATTTAAATGCAGTGAGTTTTCTGTATTCTTTCTGTCATCATTATTAGAGATGGAAAACCCAACATGCACTTGGAAAACAGTATTTTCCCCAAAGATTCTATTTTACCCCCGTTGTCACAAAAATAATTTTTAAATTTTACACTTATAATTTGGAATGATGAAAAAATATTAAGAAAAGATATTGATAATGTGGTGGTGGTCTTAGATATTTAAAGTTAAATCAAGATGTCAGATCACCCTCATTCCTAAACCTTGAAGACCAGCATTAACTATAACTCTTGGTGCTCTTCTTTTCCAAGCCTTTGTGTGATGCTTATGAAGCCCAGAGAGGTTAAGTGACTTGTCTAAAGTCCCTCAGCTAAAAGGTGGAAGAACCAGGGCTAGAATCCCTTCTCTCCAAACCCACTACATATTAGATAGTATCATTTTGCTAACTGTGTAATTTGTATTTCGATAATCTTTATAGGAAGAAGTCATCCCAAAGTTGACAACAAATATGAGAATACAGATAGGGATAACAAGGGTATAAAACCTTCCCAAATAGCATTTTTCCTAAATTTGAATATTACTTACGACTTTCATATAGTGTGATGGGGGGGTGTATACATTTATGGTTTCAATTTCTCCTCAAATTCCTCATGTCAGGTGCTCCAGGGTAACTTTTACCATCTGCTTTGGCCAGGCTGTAAGAGATCAGGGCTTGGAGCCCAAACTCCAATTCCAAGCCAGGCATTACCAGGTCAATCCCTGAGAGCAGGCTGGGGAGAGGGCCGCACCCAGGAACTCATAGTCTGGGTGCGGCCATGGACCAGCATGGGATACGGCAAAGCCCCACAGACCACATACCATCTGAGGAATTTTCTGGTAGGTTTAGACTGAGTTTGACCAGATCACACAGCAAAGGTTTCCCACCTGAATGGTTTTGTTTTTAAGGGCGTGTTTTCCTCAGCGATATCTTTTGCTGGAAGGCTTACCGTAAGAGGGGCCCTGGGCTGTAAGAATAAATGAAGCAGGGCCATTTTAACAAAGTTGTGTATGCGAGAGCATGTGGATTTCACTTCTGAAAATTTGCCATGACTCACATCAAAAGGAAAAGTCAGGCACGGAAGGTCAATATTGACTATAGAATTTTCTTCTAATTATGACCAGCTACAATGATACCAACTCTGAATATAAAAACTGTGAGGAGTCAAAAGATCCAGGAAGGACCTTCATACGGCTCAGAAAGAATTGTCCTTGAATTGTTTTAAAGAAACGACAAGTTCAAATTTTTTTTTTAATTATATACTAAAAAATAGTGCCCCCTCTGAAGAAATTAGAATGTTCTTGATAGGGGGGTTTTGGGATCACATTGTCTCCTGTGTGCTTTGCGATATTTTATCCAGATCTAATGCTACTGCAACAATACATAAAAATTGGGATTTATAAAATGATTATCAAGGAATGACCCTTATTCTCCGCTGCCTTCATTTATTCCTCTGTCCTTCATCCATCTCAGTATGGATGAATCTCAAAGACATAATATCGAGTGCAAGGAGGGAAATATAGAATGATTCACAAAGGGAAACACATAAATTCTTTCAAAAGAGACAGAAGTCCATGTTTGGTGAGGACACACAAATGTAAAAATATGAAGGCTGGACTAACTGGATAGGGGTTACTTAAGTGGACGTGGGTGTGATGGCTGGACTGCATTTTAGTTTTATCTGGGGGCGCCTGGGTGGCTCAGCAGGTGAAAGCCTCTGCCTTCGGCTCAGGTCATGATCTCAGGGTCCTGGGATGGAGCCCCATGCTGGGCTCCCTGCTCAGCAGGGGGCCTGCTTCCTCCTCTCTGCCTACTTGTGATCTCTGTCAAATGAATAAATAAAATCTTTTCCAAAAAAAAGAAAGAATGAATGAATTTTAGCTTTATCTGTTAAGAGTATATTAATATATTACCCCTCCTCCCCTTTTTTTAAGACTGAAGGCAAGGGGTACCTGGGTTGTTCAGTCGTTAAGCATATGCCTTTGGCTCAGGTCATGATCCCAGGGTCCTGGAATGGAGCCCTACATCGGGCTCCCTGCTCAGTGGGGAGCCTGCTTCTCCCTCTCCCACTCCCCCTGCTTGTGTATCCCTCTCTCCCTGTCTCTCTCTCTGTCAAATAAATAAAAATCTTTAAAAAAAAAAAAAGACTGAAGGCAAATATGAAAAAATAATAATTGCTCATTCCACATAGTGGCATCGTGTTTGTTTATTATAATGTTCTTTATACTTTATGTATTTTCAAAATTTTAAGTTTAAGTTTAAGAAAATTCCTAACAAAAGAATTGTTGAAAAAAGTGATGATGAAATTTTCACAAGGATTTGCTGCTTTATTATTGCAGAAATTCTTAACCTGGGGGCCTAGGATACAGTTGTGTATTTTGTGGCTTCTTGGAGTCCCTACAATTATGTGTACATGGGGCTTTTTCCTGTGAAGCAGCTTCATGGGTTTCTTCAGATTCTAGTATACAACATCTGTTCTCTTCTCCTAAAATGTCTTCAATCCTCTGTACCACCAGATACCATAAAATGGTATGTTTCATAAAATATTTAAATAATAAACTGTGTCCTAAGCTGCATTCACATAAGGTATCTGCTTTCCTAGTGAACAAATGAATGTTATGTCCACTGTCAGGGCCCAAGCAGAACACAGAGCATCCTAACAAGTACCAAGTGAATGGGATTACATGCTATTTGCACATTAAACCACTAAGTGTGAAGAAAACTCCCTGTTCTTTCATCTTTGGATATAAGAGACCACTTAGTAGTGACTAGAAAAAAAAATTCTGTGTGGGTTACAGAAGAGGCTAATTGCTTTATATTCACAGTGAATGTGTGTACAGATACAAATATTTACCTTTGAAAGGTCAGTATAAACTTCAATAGCAGCTTTGAAGTATGTTGAGAATAGAATTTTTTTAAAAGATTTTATTTATTTATTTGACACACAGAGAGAGATCACAAGTAGGCAGAGAGGCAGGCAGAGAGAGGGGGAAGCAGGCTCCCTGCTGAGCAGAGCCCAACATGGGGCTCGATCCCAGGACCCTGAGATCATGACCTGAGCCGAAGGCAGAGGCTTACCTCACTGAGCCACCCAGGCGCCCCGATAATAGTCTTTTTAAAATTCATTAAAATATAGGATGGTTATATTTTTGGTAATGAATGATATGTTCTTACATCAGTATCTCTGAGACCCTTCTGTGCATTTAAAGAAAACCACCTGTTTCTCAATATTCACGAGACAAATGTTAAATAAATCCAATGCTTGGCTGACAAGGATGAAATGAAAAGAGGCTGTTTGCTAGAAAGAGTCCCTTCCTTCCTTCCTTGTCTCCTTCCTCCCTCCCTTCCTTTCTTTATTAGTCATGATTACTTCACCGTGGGTCAGCTCAGTCCCAACAACCAGTTTCCATGATATCTGGGGCTTACTTAAAAGAACTAACTCATTCACTCACAGCCTAGTATCTAAAGGGCAGGTGGCAAAATTGGCTTTTTGGTCAGGAATCATAGGCGTTTCCTACATCTGCTCCCCAAGGAAGTGCTCAACGACCCCATGATGAAAATAGGAATAAATCCAGTGTCTTACCTCTACTCCTGCTGCGGCCAAGAGCCACCGGATGGACTCCATTCGGCCTCTGCCATTGAAGTAGTGAAGCTTGGGTTTCCCCACCATGCTTAAGGCTTCCTGCGGACCGACAGAGAGAGACTGATGAAGACTTCCACACAGACAGCAAGCGAGCGAGCGGAGAGAAATGCAACCGGACAGAGCAGTGCAAAGTCGTGCTTTGTACTTGTGCCCCAAATCACAGCTGTCCCTCATCCCCAAGACTGCCCGTGCTCTGTGTTCCGTCTCACAAATGGAGTTTATCGTCACACATTGGTGTTCTCAACACCGAATGGAATGACCAATACATTTTTTAAAATAGAGGACAAGTGAGGAAGCCAGACAGAAGGAATTCAAAAAGAAGATTCTGACCAGCTTTTCCCCCTGTAGCATGTGACGACCTTCTAGCTTTCCAATCCTTTTCCTTTTTATCTAGACAGATCCTCCTCCATCCTCTTGCCAGCACAGCCCAGACTGGCAAAACTGGGTGAGATTAGGGGAGGCTGATGCTTTTCACTTTCCAAATTAATCTCAGGACTTTAATTCAGGTGTCCTCTGGAGCCTGGAGACAGGATTCGAGAGGATTTTCAATGACTCATTAGGATTTAAGGCAAAAGTGCAGAGTTAGGCACAGTGGGTATTTTCACACTTTCTTTTTCCTCCGAAAATGAAAATAGCTTTTTTAGAAGAAAACTGTCGCTCGCTTAAAAAAGGCGAAGTAGTAGAGAAATTAAAAGCCCATCCATGTCACCCCCAAGATCACCTATGAGGCTTGTGGGACATGAGCCGGTGGCCTTGGTGAGGAGACAGGCTCTGGACATTCAAAAGTACCTTGAGGTCCCTGGAGAGGTGGGTCCCTGGGAGCACGGGAGCTGTGTGGAGAGGCAGGAGTGGCTTCATGCTAGGAGTGGGTCCTGATTTATTTTGCAACATGTCACGGGGCTCAGTCTTTAAAAGAGCACTTCTACCCACTAAGAGCTCAGCAAAATAAGTGAAGAAAAAAGGATAGATTGGTAGGTTGGACACCAGAATGAAAAAAAAAAAAAGTGACCTAGACCTATTGCTTTTCAGGCCCCTATGGGAACCTATTAGAATCACCTCGTTAGGGGCTTAAAACACACACAGGTGCACAAGTACACACGCATGTTCTCTCTCTCCCTCTTCCCTTGCCCCCCCCCCCCGCCTGGGTCCCTCGCTGATTTGGAAAAGGACTCCGGCACCAGTGTTTTTTAGAATCTTTCTAGGTGACATGCAGTCGGCTTTAAGAACCACGAATCTGGACGATGGTTCTATCAACAGCTACTAAAACCGCTGATGGTGATCTCAAGAATGGAAAGGTCAGGCCCACCACTCTACACACCTAACATCACTAGAAATGGGGCAGCCAGACATGACAGTCCTCCCAATGCCATGCAGTAGAAAGTGGACAGCACCGCCTGTGAAGGATTCTTGCCAAAACAACTGACCAAAGGAATTCAGTCAAGCTTCAAGATGCCAGTTTATGGGAAATGCAGGGCATGGGTGAACACTTCAGGGATGCAATCAGCAAACTCAGCAAAATCTGTAGCGTGGAGCTCAACAGGCTTGCGGTTCGGCGAGTAGTCTCTGCGCTAGCAGCCTACGGATCACCCAGGAAGTTGTTAGACATGCAGGTCTCGGAGGCTCTACTCCCATCCCTCTAGAACGTACGTCTTAAGATCCCCAGGGATGGGGCGCCTGGGTGGCTCAGTGGCTTAAAGCCTCTGCCTTCGGCTCAGGTCATGATCTCAGGGTCCTGGGATCGAGCCCCACATCAGGATCTCTGCTCAGCAGGGAGCCTGCTTCCCCCTCTCTCTCTGCCTGCCTCTCTGCCTATTTGTGATCTCTGTCTGTCAAATGAATAAATAAAATCTTTAAAAAAATAAACGAAAGAACCCCAGGGATTTCCATGCACATTCAAGTTTCAGAAGCAATGTTCTGCAGGCCAAGTGACTAACAGGTTCCCAAAGAACTCTCTACTCTTAGATTGTGGCGATAAGGAGTTTTTTTTTTTTAATTGCATGAAAATCAGAGAAGCAGGGGGAATCTATAGGTTCGAGAGATTTAAGAGATTCTTTAAACAAATGCAATGTACAGAAACTTTTTTTGGATTCTGATCTTAATAGAGCAATTATTTTAAAAGTAGATGAGATCATTGGAGAAACTGAACCAAGAACATTTAATATAAGGGAATTACTCTGATTTTTTTAGGTATTACGATGATATTATCACAGTTTTTCAGAAGGAATCCCTATCTTGAGAGACGCTGAGCAGAAGATCCAATTAGCCTAAAGATCCAATTAGCTGGTTCCTGACCTAAAGGAACTAGGAAATAATAAATGGATGCCATTCTCAGCTCCCCCCCCCCCAAAATCCATATCTCTCAGAGACTTACGTCAAAGGATTCATGGATGAAATAGTATGATATTGGGATTTGCTTCCAGTTTTAACCCAGTTGTGAAGGTTCATGGGTGGGAGTCCAAGTATAACACGAGAGACATTTTGTTGCTAATTGCTACAGCTGGGTGGTGGTTATATGGGTTGCTTATACCATCCGTCCATCTTCATAAATATATGAAATTTTCCATCATAAAAGCATTTTTATTTATTTTTATTTTTTTTTAAGATTTTATTTATTTATTTGACAGAGAGAGATCACAAGTAGATAGAGAGGCAGGCACAGAGAGAGAGAGAGAAGCAGGCTCCCTGCTGAGCAGAGAGCCCGATGCGGGACTCGATCCCAGGACCCCGAGATCATGACCTGAGCCGAAGGCAGCGGCTTAATCCACTGAGCCACCCAGGCGCCCATAAAAGCATTTTTAATTGCTCAGCAAAAGCTGACGTTATTCATAATGGACTGAAGCTTTAAAGGCCCTGGGGTGGCTTCTGAATCACAAGGAAAGTTGGAACAGTGTTCATTCCAGCTTCAGGGATGAATGTGTGGGTTGAATAAATGCTCAGCCTAGATTTATTCTGTACCCCTGGTAGAATGGGTCTCAAAATAGAAATTAAACTCAGTTATAGAAATATAAGGAAACATGTTGTACTCTTGAATTCGTGAACCAGCTCACGTGGTTCTCCACCCCACAGCACCCACTCGGAGAAGTTCCCTCTGGAAAGCCTGAGGCCCAGGGCGCTTAGGAACTGACCCACCTTCCCATCTGGTCTCGCCCACAGCAGATGTGGCACAGATGTGGAAGAAAGCCAGTGCCTCCCCCAAGACAATGGGCTTCTGATCCTCATGCTGTCTTGGGGAGCTGCCTGAGAGGGGCTGAGTGCATGGAGCCTGAGGAGTCCCCTGTGAGGACCTGTAGCTAGATACCGTGGTTGCTGGTCTCTGGTCCCATTAGCTCTGGGCTGCTTCCCACAGGCAAGTGAGCGGCCTTAGGTCATGTGCTGGGGAGGCTCTGACAAGCACAGCTTGGGGCCTGAGCAGGGAAGGACCTGAGTCACCCAGAACTTCACTTGCCATTCACAGAGCCTGCACCCTGACTCCCAGCAAGTCTGCCAAGGGGACCCTGTCCAGACCCTCCCCACCATAAGCATTCACTCTTGGGGGTGGTTCCCAGGAGAGCCACCAGCCTGGGGCATGAGCTCTTGTCCCCTCTGCTTTCCCTGGACCCTACTTGGGCACACAGAGCCTTGGTTTCCCTCAGGTGGGGGCACCCCCAGCATTCTGCACCTGGGATTACTGGGGTCACCGCCACTCCCCAGCAGTTGACTATACCAGCACAGGGCTCCCTTGTTATTCTGCTCCTCCTCCCACCCTACTTTTGGGGGATGTGGAAGACCTCTGCCCCCAACTCACCTGCCTGCCTATTCCCCAGTTGGGGACTGTGACATTCATGAGTACTTGACCTGGGGGCAGCTTATCTGAGCCTTAACAGAGAAAGGCACACCTTAGAACAAAGAAAGCAAGGATGGGCCAGGGCGATGGCTGGGAGAGCCCCCAGATATGTAACATACAATGGTAAGTCCCCAGTCCACTCATTCCAAATGTACATATTAATTTGAGATAAGAGAGTAAAAAGAGTATTTGGCAAATATAACTAAATCAGTATGGTTCATCCATTTTAAATCATTCGAATTGTAATTTGGGCTTTCATGAAAGCTATAACTTTATTATAAACAGAAAAAAATGGATCTGTTGTAAGTATCTGTGACTTATACCCAGGGCAAACACACTGTAGCGTAACTGCATACTTCCCGGATTTTAACAACTGACCTTGTTTGCATAAGAGAAAGTACTGACCTTCCTCCTACAAGTGACCCCAAATACATTTCCAAGCAAAACAGCATCTTTTTTTTTTTTAAAGATTTTATTTATTTATTTGACAGAGCGAGATCACAAATAGACAGAGAGGCAGGCAGAGAGAGAGAGAAGGAAGCAGGCTCCCGCTGAGCAAAGAGCCCGACGTGGGACTCGATCTCAGGACCCTGAGATCATGACCTGAGCCGAAGGCAGTGGCTTAACCCACTGAGCCACCCAGGCGCCCGCAAAACAGCATCTTTCATCAACTTTTTCCAGCTGTCTTTCCTTTTGTAACTACCTCCAAATCTGCTTCTTATGGAGGTCGTGGGAAATCATAAGAAGGCTCAAAAACAGACTCTAAGAGCTCTCATCACAGTGCTCCCTCACCTGTTTGGAGAAAATAAAAGGGGATTAGAAGCAATTATCGTGCATTTATTTCATTCTAGCTAGAACTCCATTAGGCAGGTAAACCTGCTAAGTAGATAATCTCACAACTTTCAAGCGGGCATCTGTAATTTAAAAAAAACCATCAAAGGTAATAATCCATTGTTTCAAGGGTGTAAGATTAAAGGAATTAAACAGATCAGTCACTACATGTCTTTTTCCTTGACCCTCAGTCTAACATTCTGGAATTTTATCTCTAATAATCTTGGCATTGTGCCCCCTTCTGCCTAGTCTATGGAAACCAGATTTTCAGTAACACTGATTCCTGAATAATCTAGGAGAAAGAATAAGGATGTTCCCCTCTATAAAAGTCTAGCCAGAACCTCGTGCACAGTACATTTTCATGTGTCCTTGGATATCGAATGCATATTTTCTGGTCTCTGGAAAATCTTTCTGTCCTGCTGATGACATAAAGTGAAGTTTGTTTTGCTCCTATAAAGATACTTTCCTGGCAGACATTGGTCTGTTCTGGAAAAGTCTGTGTTTCAGTGTCATGGCCAGAGGATTGCTTGTTTAGGAACTAAATTGTTACAAATGGTGGAAAAGGAGGCTTTTTATCCTAATCAGATGATAGCCAGAGAAGCAAACAAGTCAATTTATTTAAACTATATTGGAAAACATTTCAGCAAAATCAATGATTTCTTCAAGAAATCCCAATGACTTATTATATATTCATCTCATGTTTTCAAATTGTCCAACAACCTTAAAACATGGAACTTCGCAACTAGGTACGATTCAGCCCAGCAGCACTCAGGACATGTTTTCCTCACGTATGTGTATGCGCGTGGAGTGTACGTGTGAGTGCGCAAACACGACAATCATGCGCCAGAAGCTTCGTTTCAAGAAAGCTCAGCATGATAGTACTCATTTGCAAAACAATATCAGAAGCAATTATTCCCACTATTATGGGACTCCTTTTGGTTTTGAAATGATGTAGTAGGTTTTAAGCAGGAAGTTTCCTGGTGTATTTAAATGATTCCGTTAAAATGTGTTGATTCACTCCTCCCTCCTAGGGAGTCACACCCAGCAAACAGTAGTCTCAATTAGAATTGTTAGCTGGCCATGTCCCTTTCACGCCATTACATCATAACTCAGTTTTTTACAAGTTTTACAAATCAACATACTTATCTATGAAACTCCAGAAAGGTAGTTTAATTTAGTTTGGCAAATCCACACACTGTGACTGGTTTTCCGTTTTCTTGTCATCCCGTTTTTGGTGCAAAAACATATGAGATTTCCTTCTATAATTCAAGTTATGTCTTCAAATATCTATAATGTGAAGTTATTCCTCCCAAAATACGGTATCGTCTGGGCAACATCTTATGGGAAAAGGCCAGGCATTGAATTCCCATTTCATCAAGGATAAAATCCAAATTCCTTGACCGGACTGGAAGGAGTGTGTCATCTGCCATCTGCTGCCCCATCCCAGGCCACACTACCATCCCCCCCACTTTCCACCCTCCTCTTCTGACTTGGGGTACACAAGACACTGCACACTTTCCTACTTGAAGGCCTTGAGGATACTGGTTCCTTGATCTGGAACCCTTAAATTTTTTTTTTTTTTTTTTTTTTTTTTTGAGAGAGAGAGTGAGAGGGCAAATGAGGAGGAGAGGCAGAGGTGGAAAGAGTGACCCTGGGGCTCAATCCCATGATCCTGAGATCATGACCTGAATTGTAATCAAGAGCCGGATGCTTAACTGACTAAGCCATTAGGCTCCCGTTGGTCTGGAATCCTCTTGCCCATCTCCTTGCCTGCCTGGTTTCTTCTCACTGTATATGTTTCATCTTAAAGGTCGTTTCCCTAGGGTCGACTTCCCTCACCATCCATCTAAAGTAGAACCCTCGTCGGTAAAGGCATACAAGACTTTACCTATAAGTATAAAGGTACGAGGATCTAATGTGTAATTTGGCAATTATAGTGATAACGCGACTGTGTAGGTGAAACTTGCTAAGAAAGTAGAACTTAAATGTTTTCACAAAAAACAAACAAATGGGGGCACCTGGGTGGCTCAGTGGGTTAAGCCGCTGCCTTCAGCTCAGGTCATGATCTCAGGGTCCTGGGATCGAGCCCCGCGTCAGCGAGGATCAAGCTCTCTGCTCAGCAGGGAGCCTGCTTCCTCCTCTCTCTCTGCCTGCCTCTCTGCCTACTTGTGATTTCTGTCTCTCAAATAAATAAATAAAATCTTAAAAAAAACAAACAAATGTAGATATGTGAGGTGACGAATATATTGATTATCTTGATGGGGAAAATCCTCTCCCAATGTTTATGAATATCCAACATCACATTATATACTTTAGATATCTTACAATTTTATTTGTAAATTCTACCTCTGTAATACTGGAAAAATATAAAGCAGAGCTCACCCCTTACCTGCCCCCACCCCAGCTACTCTCTGTTGTAGTCCCTGTTTAATTTTCTTGTATCCTTATCAGAGACTATAACTGTGATAATTATTTGTTTGATTGTTTGTTTGTTTGTTTGTGGTCTATTATCTCTCACTAAAATGTAAATTCTTGGAGGTTGAAGGCCTTTGTCCATCTTGCTCATCCCCATGTCTCTGCACCCTTGCAACATCTCATATTAGATTCAAAAGATATTTCCTGAGTCAGTGAATAACTGGGAGAGGCCTTGGCCTGTGCCAGGAGATCTGGCCTCTAGGCTGAACCTACTACTGACCAGCCCTATGGCCCTAGACAAACCCCAACCTCTCTGGACCCCTGCCATTATTCATCTAAAATAGGGAGATTAGATGTCTTGAGGGTAAGATGGCTGCCAAGTTTTGATACTTGATTCTTCCTTCCTCGTTTTCTCACAATGACACTGGAACAAGCAGTATTTAGGGCAACCTCAGAAAAAGTATGGGTAGGTCTTGAGGTAGAATAACAGGGTCAAGAGGTTTAACAACAGAATTTCTATCAGCTTCCATGCTTCCCCATCTCCATGCATGGAGCCCAGCCTTAATAGCCACCTTCCTACTGAGTAGGAGATGTTTCTATCACCCCCTTGCACCCCTTCCCCAGTCTTAGGTGGTGAGGCAACTGTAACCTGAGGACGTGGGAACAGAATGGAAAGAAACATTCATATCCACAAGTGCTGGTGGGAATGCCTAGTATTTTTTGAGTTCATCAGTGAAGGTGTCATGATGGAAAAGGCACTGATAGACTGGCGGACAGCAGTGGAGGGAACATTCCAAGATAAGAAGGAAAGGAGTTTAGAGAGCGTGGGACAGTAGTCATGTCATTCTTGATGCTTGTCCAACTTGCCCTGTCAAATGTTGCATTCAATACCTAATGTCAGACTCCGGAACATTTTTGTAGCATCCTTCACAAGCCCGAGCTCTGGAAGAGAGAGGGCTGTCACTGATAACTTGTTATTCATTATGTGAAAATTCTGTCCTTCTGAAATGAAGCAGGATGGGGTGCAATGAGTGTGACAGCACGTTAGCAAGAAAGGCATATAAATCACTCAACTAAGCAAAGGGAGCCCCCGGATTGTGTGAGCATGAGAGTTTGGTGGAGGGGGGGGCTCTGGCAGAAAGTTGCTGATGGAAACGGAGGGTGGGCTTGGGTTTACAGTGAAGAGGTCAATGAAGATGGAATGGCAAAGAGAACTTTGAATCAATAGGACAAAGATGGTGGTTAGTTCATTGATTATGAAACAAAAATTCAAGACTTTAGCTGTTGGGGCCCCTGAGTGGCTCAGTGGGTTAAGCCTCTGCCTTCAGCTCAGGTCATGATCTCAGGGGCCTGGGATCAAGCCCTTCATTGGGCTCTCTGCTCAACAGGGAGCCTGCTTCCCTCTCTCTCGCTGCCTGTCTCTCTGCCTACTTGTGATCTCTCTCTTTCTGTCAAATAAATAAATAAAATCTTTAAAAAAAAAAAAAAGACTTTGGCCTTTGACAGGAGAAAGTATAGCCAGAATGTAGACACCTGGGGCTTTGGAAGTGACAGGAAAGAGGGAAGGAAATAGTTAATGGGAAAACCAGCCAGAGATAAAGGACTGTTTTGATTTGTTTTGCAGTGTTTGTTGCTCTTTGTTTTGTTTTGTTTTTGAGAGGTGGAAATGTGGAGATGTAGGTGGCTAAGGGCATTAGGAGAGGAGAGACCCAAGTCTTGTAATTAGAAGGTGATGTTCCAGAGGCAAGGGAGGCAGGCAAGGCAGTTTGACAAGCAAATTGTCCAGAATGACTCTCTATGGGACAGATTTGTGGGTCTTTATTTGCCTCCATTACTATTATTACCATTATTTGGTGGCATAACTGATCTGTAATAAAGTACACCACATTTAAGTATATAAATGGATAAGCTTGACATACGTAGACCCCTATGAAAGCATCATCACAAGCAGTAGAATGAACACAGTATGTCTGAAGCCCCGTCATGATCCCCTCTTCCTGTCTCTCCCCATACTAGACCAGTCTGCTTCTTGTCACGCAAAGTCAGCTTGTGTTTTCTAGAATTTCATGTAAATAGAGGCATACAACAAGTACTCTGTTTTGTCTGGATTCTTCCAGTCAGCATCATTATTTTGAGACTCATATCTGTTGTTAATGTGTCTTCTTTCTTGTTTATGGTGAAGTAGCCATATTCGTTCCCTATGGCCATTGCAACCAATGACCACAAACTGGGTGGCTCACAGAGCAAAAACTGATTCTCTCACAGTTCTGGAGGCCACAAGTCTGAAGCCAAGCTATCAACAGGTTGGTTCCTTGTGAGGGTTGTGAGGAAGAATCTGTTCCATGCCTGTCCCCTAGCTGCTGGGGGCTGCTGGCAATCTGTGGCTTTCCTTGGCTTGTGGGAGTATCACTCCAATCTTTGGCATAGAAAGGGGTAATGGGGGGCACCTGGGTGGCTCAGTGGGTTAAAGCCTCTGCCTTCAGCTCAGGTCACGATCCCAGGGTCCTGGGATCGAGCCCCGCATCGGGCTCTCTGCTCAGCAGGGAGCCTGCTTCCTCCTCTCTCTCTCTGCCTGCCTCTCCGCCTACTTGTAATTTCTGTCTTTCAAATAAATAAATAAAATCTTTAAAAAAAGGGGGGGTAATGGGAAAGGAATACGGGACTGATGGACAAAGATGAAGAGATGAAGGAGGAATAAATAAGAAGAATGAACTGGAAGGTGTTGAAGGGAAGTGTGGAAAACTTTCCCACTTGGCCTTTCAGTCAGAAATTTCTAGTTTCCCTTTTGGCAGTTTTCCAACACAGATTTAAGATTTTTAAGAAAATGTAATTTCTCTGTTCCAGCAGAGTTTCTAGCAAAGAGGCTGGACCTACTCTGAGAAGTCAGTCTGACTCTGAGGCCATGGCTGAACACGAGATGGCATGCTTTCTAGAGCAATGGGGCCTTCCTGGTACCAACAACCTCAGTGCCTTTAGGACACTCTGTCACTGTAGTGCACAGACTCACTGCTCTCAGGCAACTTCCCATGATCTCAAATGAAGCCAAGCCCAACCTATTAATATTCCCTTTATTTTTTAGTTCTTATATAAAGTCTTCTTTTCCACACATCTGTCTTTTCTTCTTTTTTTTAATTCTTTTTTTTTTAAGATTTTATTTATTTATTTGACAGAGAGATCACAAGTAGTCAGAGGGGCAGGCAGAGAGAGAGGAGGAAGCAGGCTCCCTGTGGAGCAGAGAGCCCGATGTGGGGCTCGATCCCAGGCCCTGAGACCATGACCTGAGCCAAAGGCAGCGGCTTAATCCACTGAGCCACCCAGGCGCCCCTGTCTTTTCTTCTAATGAAACTTCCCAAAAGGGTGGTCAGTAGCTGCTCTATCTACTTCTCACTTCCCATTTCCTCCTCAACCCACTCTGGTCAGACTTCTGTCCCACACTCCGCTGCTGTCATCAAGGCCAACAGTGGCCTCCTGTCCCCAGAATCACTGTTCACTCTCCAGTCCTCATGCTCCTCTCCTTCATGACACCATAGTTTCCTGCTTCTTCCCAAATTCACAGACACCACCTCCTCAGAATCCTTGGCTGGCTCCCACCCTGCTTCCCATTTCCCCTCCAACTGCTTTCTCAACCTAGCTGGTCTCCAGTCTATCACTGTCGTCAGAAGTATGGCCCTAGATAATAGATCATAAAGGATATTGCTATTTCCATCTTGTTCTCCCTTGGATTGCTTGGGGTGGGGGAAGTCAGCTGATCTAACATGAAGATACTCAAGTAGCCCTACAGAGAAGCAGATATGACAAGGAACTGAGGCTCATTGCCAATAGCCACATAAGGAAACCATCTTGGAAGTGCATTGTCCATCCTCAGTCAAGCCTTCAGATGACTGCAGTCCCTGCTGATGGCTTGACATACAACTTCCTGAGACATCCTGACCAAGAAACACCTTCCTAAGTTGCTCCTAAGCTTCTGATGCTCAGAAAGTGTGCTAGAGAGTAAATGTTTGTTGCTTTAAGTCATTAAGCACTGAGGTAGGCATGGCAGACCTCATCTTCCTGTACTTTCTCACCATGCTCCCATAGCACCTACCTGCATACTGTGCCTGAAACACCCTCAAAGGTGTTCTTGACCAAGACCCTGCCCTCACCGGTACCTCTGGTTAACATCCTATTGCCTTGGATCTTCTTATGCCTGCCTTCTTTGGGTTGTTTAGGACTTAGTCTTCTGACCACTCATTTTAAGTTAATCACTTCCCCATTGGCATCCTAAAAACTCCCTACTACCCTCCTCTGTTTTATTTTCCTCCTAGTACTCATCACTAATCATAATAATTTTTTCATTGATCTGTTTGTTTCCTCATGTCTGAGCAGGAAAATGTTCTTATATGTACCATGTCATCCTCTATGCTCAGAAAATTTCAGAGAACAAAATGTGTTCTCAGTAAACATTTACTGAAAAAACAAAGAATAAAACTATTTAAATATTATGGAGGAGCAAGATGGCAGAGGAGTAGGAGACCTAATATCATCAGGTGCAAGGAGTTAGGCTAGGTAGTTATCAAATCATTCCAAACACCTACAAACTCAACAGGAGATAGAAGAGAAGAAGAACAGTAATTCTAGGAACAGAAAAGTGACCACTTTCCAGAAGGTAGGACGTGTGAAGAAGTGAATCCGAGGCAATGGGAAGATAGACCTCGGAGGGAAGGGCTGGCTCCCGGCAAGTGGCTGAGCAACAGAGCACAAAATCAGAACTTCTAGAAGTCGGCTCCACAGAAGGACATGACTCCAGAGGCTAAGCGGGAGGTGGAACCCTCGCGGGGACAGTGTGGTCTCAGGACCCGCAGGGTCACAGAAAGACCAGAGGTGTCTGAGTGTGGCTGAGCTCACAGGTATCAGAGCGGGGAAGCTAGCTGCAGAGACAGAGCCAAGGGGTGAGCTCTCAGCTCGGGGTTGCCTTAAACCATGATCCAAGGCATAGTCGGGCAACTGCTCTTCAGGAAAGGACACCACAAGTGCCAGATCTGGGGAGACCCCTCTCCTTCCTCCTCCGGGAGGAGCAGCATGGGAGCATGCAGCAGGAATCTGCTGGGTTTGGAGGCTCCAAACGATGCCATGCACCAGAGATAGAAATGCTCGGTCACAGGCCAGGTGAGCTCAGAGCGCAGCCAGAGACCAGGGAGATGGGACTGATTGAGTGCTTTTCTCTGAAGGCACATTGAGGAGTGGGGGCCCAAGCTCTCAGCTCCTCCAGGCAGGAGATTTGGAGGCCGCCATCTTCATTCCCGTCCTCCAGAGCTCTATGGAAAGCATTCAGGGAACAAAAGCTCCCAAGAGCAAACTAGAGCACATTTCTTAGCCTGGCACCTAGGAGGGGCAGTGCAATTCCACCTCAGGAAAAGACATTTGAGAATCACTGCAACAGGCCCCTCCCCAAGAAGATCAACAAGAACATCCAGCCAAGACCAAGTTCACTGATCACTGAGAACTGTTAAACTTCAGAACTACAGGAATACAGCACATAGAATTCATGGCTTTTTTCCCATGATTTTTTAGTCTTTCAAAGTTAAATTTTTTAAATTTTATTTTTTTCTTATGCTATTTTTAAAATTTTTTCCTCTTCCTATTTTAATGTTTTTTAACTATTTTTTCTTATCAATACCTTTTTAAAAATCTTTTAAAATTTTCATTGCTAGTCATATTCTACCCCTTCCTTGTATTTTACCTTATTTTTTATATACATATAGGTTATTTTTTCTTTAAAATTCTGGGATACAGTTTCTTCTAAGATGAAAATATACCCTAAATCTAGCACATGGCTTTGTTCTAGTCTCCAGCCTGATCATATTCTTCCTCTTTTTTTTCTTTTTTCAACCAACTTCTTATCAATTCCTTTTTTAGAATTTTTAAAATTCTCATCTTTACAGTCACATTCCATCCTTTCATTGTGTTTACCATTATTTCTGTGTGTGTGTGTGTGTATATATATATATATATATATATATATATGTTTCTCTTTATTTTCTTTCTTTAAAATTTGGGGGGGGGGGAGTTTCCTCTAACAGACCAAAGAGAACCACATACTTGATTTTTGATTTTTGGTGTATCTTGGTCTTTTAGAAGAAACTGCTTCCCAAAATTTTAATGAAAGAAATATTTTATACACACACACACACACACACACACACACACGCACACACACACGATTGCTAGATTTGGGGTATATATTGATCTATTAGAGAATTAGTGATATAGAAGACCAAATGATGGATAGTAAAGAAGCTGAGAAAAAGAGAGACAAACAACTACTATATCACAAGGGGAGAATTCAAGAGATAAGTTATAACGTCAGATGAAACAATATTAGAATAATTGGGATCCCAGAAAAAGAAAGAGAGAAAGGACCAGAAGGTATATTAGAGCAAATTATAGCAGAGAATTTCCCTAATTTGGCAATGGGAAAAAGCATCAAAATCCAGGAGGCACAGAGAACCCCACTTAAAATCAATAAAAATAAGTTCACATCCCATCATCTAATACTAAAACTTACAAGTCTCAGTGACAAAGAGAAAATCCTGAAAACAGCTTGGGGACAAGAGATCTGTAACATGCAATGGTAGAAATATTAGATTGGCAGCAAACCTATCCACAGAGACCTGGCAGGCCAGAAAGGGCTGACATGATATATTCAGAGCACTAAATGAGAAAAATATGCAGCCAAGAATACTATATCCAGCTAGGCTAACATTGAAAATAGAAGGAGAGATAAAAAGCTTTGAGGACAAACAAAAACAAAAGAATTTGCAAACACCGAGCCAGCCCTATAGAGAATATTGAAAGAGGTCCTCTAAGCAAAGAGAGAGCCTAAAAGTAACAGACCAGAAAGGAACAGAAATAATGTACAATAACAGTCACCTTACAGGCAATTCAATGGCACAAAATTCATCTCTTTCAATAGTTACCCTGAATGTAAATAGGCTAAATGCCCCAAATCAAGACACAGGGTTATCAGAATGGTTAAAAAAACAGGACGCATTGATATGCTGTGTGCAAGACATTCATTTTAGACCTGAAGACACCTCCAGATTTAAAGTGAGAGGGTGGAAAAAAATTTACCATGCTAATGGACATCAAAAGAAAGCTGGGGTAGCAATCCTTATATCAGATCAATTAGATTTTAAGCCAAAGACTATAATAAGAGATGAGGAAGGACACTATATTGTACTTAAAGGGTATGTCCAACAAGATCTAACAATTTTATATATCTATGTCCCTAATATGGGAGCAGCCAATTATATAAACCAATTAATAACAAAATCAAAGAAACACAATGACAATAATACAAAATAGTAGGGAACTTTAACACCCCCTCACTGAAATGGACAGATCATCCAAGCAAAAGATGAACAGGAAATAAAGGCTTTAAATGACACACCGGACCAGATGGACATCACTGATATATTTGGAACATTCCATTCCAGCGCAACAGAATATGCATTCTTCTCTAGTACACATGGAACATTCTCCAGAATAGATCACTTCCTGGGTCACAAATCACGTCTCAACCAGTACCAAAGATTGGGATCATTCCCTACATATTTTCAGGCCACAATGCTTTGAAACTGGAACTCAACCACAAGAGGAATGTTGGAAAGAACTAAAATACATGGAGGCTAAAGAGCATCCTACTCAAGAATGCATGGGTCAATCAGGAAATTAAAGAAGAATTAAAAAATTCATGGAAACAAATGAAAATGAAAACAGAACTGTCAAAAGTCTTTGGAACACAGCAAAGGCAGTCCTGAGAGGAAAGTTCATAGCAATACAAAACTTCCACAAGAAACAAAAAAGGCCTCAAGAACACAACCTAACCCTACATCTAGAGGAGCTGGAGAAAGAACAGCAATGAAAGCCTAGACCCAGCAGGAGATCAGAGCAGAAACCAATGAAATAGAAACCAAAAGAAGAGTGGAACAAATCAATGAAACTAGGAGTTGGTTCCTTGAAAGAATTAATAAGCTTGATAAACCCCCGGCCAGACTTATCAAAAAGAAAAGAGAAAGACCCAAATTAATAAACTCATGAACAAAAGAGGAGAGATCACAATGAACACCAAAGAAATACAAACAATTATAAGAACATATGAGCAACTATACACCAGAAAATTTGACAATCTGGAAGAAATGAATGCATTCCTAGAGACATATAAACTACGAAAACTGAACCAGGAAGAAATAGAGAACCTGAACAGACCCATAACCAGAAATGAGATCGAAGCAGTCATCAAAAGTCTTCCAACAAACAAAAGCCCAGGGCCAGATGACTTCCCAAGGGAATTCTACCAAACATTTAAAGAAGAATTAATACCTTTTCTCCTGAAACTGTTCCAGAAAACAAAAATGGAAGGAAAACTTCCAAACTTATTTTATGAGTCCAGTGTTACTTTGATCCCAAAACCAGACAAAGATCCCATCAAAAAGAATTACAGACCAATATCCTTGATGAACATGGATGCAAAAATTCTCACCAAAATAATAGCCAGTAGGATCCAATAGTACATTAAAAGTGTTATTCACCACAACCAAGTGGGATTTATTCCTGGGCTGCAAGGTTGGTTCAACATCCGCAAATCAATCAATGGGCTACAACACATTAATAAAAGAAAGAACAAGAACCAAGTGATACTCTCAATAGATGTTGCAAAAGCATTTGACAAAGTACAGCATCCTTTCTTGATCAAAACTCTTCACAAGAGGACGCATACCTCAATATCATAAAAGCCATCTATGAAAAACCCACAGCGAACATCATTCTCAATGGGGAAAAACTGAAAGCTTTCCCCCTAAGGTCAGGAACATTGCAGTGATATCCGCTATCACCACTGTTATTCAACATAGTACTAGAAGTCCTAGCCTCAGCCGTCAGACAACAAAAAGAAATAAAAGGCATCCAGATCAGCAAAGATGAATTGAAACTCTCACTCTTTGCAGATGATATGATACTTTATGTGAAAAATCCAAAAGACTCCACTCCAAAACTGCTAGACCTCATACATGAATTCAGAAAAATGTCAGGATATTGGGAGGGAGACAAACCATAAATGACTCTTAATCTCACAAAACAAACTGGGGGTTGCTGGGGGGAGGTAGGATTGGCAGAGGGGGAGCGGGCTATGGACATTGGGGAGGGGAGGCGAACCATAAGAGACTATGGACTCTGAAAAACAACCTGAGGGTTTTGAAGGGTCAGGGGTAGGAGGTTGGGGGAACAGGTGGTGGGTAATGGGGAGGGCACGTTTTGCATGGAGCACTGGGTGTTGTGCAAAAAGAATGAATACTGTTACGCTGAAAAAATAAATAAAATGGAAAAAAAATAAAAATAAAAAAAATATATATATATTAGAAAAATGTCAGGATATAAAAATCAATGCACGGAAATCAGTTGCACTTCTATACACCAACAGCAAGACAGAAGAAAGAGAAATTAAGGAGTCAATCCCATTTAATTGCACCCCAAACCATAAGATACCTGGGAATAAACCTAACCAAAGAGGCAAAAAATCTGTTCTCAGAAGTCTATAAAGTACTCATGAAAGAAATTGAGAAAGACACAAAGAAATGGAAAAACATTCCATGCTCATGGATTGGAATAACAAATATTGTGAAAATGTCTATGCTACCTAAAGCAATCTACACATTTAATAGAATCCTTATCAAAATACCATCCATTTTTTTCAAAGAAATGGAACAAATAATCCTAAAATGTATATGGAACAAGAAAGACCCCAAATAGCCAGAGGAATGTTGAAAAAGAAAACCAAAGTTGGCTCCATCACAATTCCAGACTTCAAGCTCTATTACAAAGCTATAATCATCAAGACAGTATGGTACTAGCACAAAAACAGACACATAGATCAATGGAACAGAATAGAGAGCCCAGAAATGGACCCTCAGTTCTTGGTCAACTAAGCTTCAACAAAGCAGGAAAGAATGTCCAGTGGAAAAAAAGACAGTCTCTTCAACAAATGGTGTTGGGAAAATTGGACAGCCCTTTGCAGAAGGATGAAACTGGACCATTTCCTTATACCACCGACAAAAATAGGATCAAAATGAATGAAAGACCTCAGTGTGAGACAGGAATCCATCAAAATCCTTGAGGAGAACAGAGGCATAAACTTCTTTGACCTCAGCCTCAGCAACTCCTTTCTAGAAACATCACCAAAATCAAGGGAAGCAAGGGCAAAAATGAACTATTGGGACTTCATCAAGATCAAAAGCTTTTGCACAGCAAAGGAAACAGTCAACAAAACCAAAAGACAAGTGACAGAATGGGAGGAGATATTCATAAATTACATGTCAGATAAAGGGCTAGTATCCAAAATGTATAAAGAACTTATCAAACTCAACACCCAGAGAACAAACAATACAATTAAGAAATGGGCAGAGGAAATATATAATGGAAAAGAGACAGTCTCTTCAATAAATGGTGCTGGGAAAACTGGACAGCGATATGTAGAAGAATGAAACTCGACCATTCTCTTAAACCATACACAAAGATAAACTCGAAATGGATAAAAGACCTCAACGTGAGACAGGAATCCATCAGAATCCTAGAGGAGATCATAGGTAGTAACCTCTTCGATATCAGCCACAGCAACTTCTTTCAAGATATGTCTCCAAAGGCCAAGGAAACAAAAGCAAAAATGAACTTTTGGGACTTCATCAAGATCAAAAGCTTCTGCACAGCAAAGGAAATAGTCAACAAAACAAAGAGGCAACCCACGGAATGGGAGAAGATATTTGCAAATGACAGTACAGACAAAAGGTTGATATCCAGGATCTATAAAGAACTCCTCAAACTCAACACACACAAAACTGAAAATCATATCAAAAAATGGGCAGAAGATATGAACAGACACTTCTCCAATGAAGACATACAAATAGCTATCAGACACATGAAAAAATGTTCATCATCACTAGCCATCAGGGAGATTCAAATTAAAACCACATTGAGATATCACCTTTCACCAGTTAGAATGGCCAAAATTAGCAAGATAGGAAACAACGTGTGTTGGAGAGGTTGTGGAGAAAGGGGAACCCTCTTACACTGTTGGTGGGAATGCAAGTTGGTGCAGCCACTTTGGAGAACAGTGTGGAGATTCCTGAAGAAATTAAAAATAGAGCTTCCCTATGACCCTGCAATTGCACTGTTGGGTGTTTATCCCAAAGATACAGATGGAGTGAAAAGAAGAGCCATCTGTACCCCAATGTTTATAGCAGCAATGGCCACGGTCACCAAACTGTGGAAAGAACCAAGATGCCCTTCAACGGACGAATGGGTAAGGAAGATGTGGTACATATACACGATGGAGTATTATGCCTCCATCAGAAAGGATGAATACCCAACTTTTGTAGCAACATGGATGGGACTGGAAGAGATTATGCTGAGCGAAATAAGTCAAGCAGAGAGAGTCAAGTATCATATGGTTTCACTTATTTGTGGAGCATAACAAAAAACATGGAGGACATGGGGAGATGGAGAGGAGAAGGGAATTGAGAGAAATTGGAAGGGGAGATGAACCATGAGAGACAATGGACTCTGAAAAACAACCTGAGGGTTTTGAAGGGGCGGGGGTGGGAGGTTGGGGAAGCAGGTGGTGGGTAATAGAAAGGGCACGTATTGCATGGAGCACTGGGTATGGTGCAAAAACAATGAATACTGTTACGCTGAAAATAAACAAATTAAAAAAATTTTTTAATTAAAAAAAAGAAAAAGAAAAAAGAAATGGGCAGAGGACATGAACAAACATTTCTGCAAAAAAGACATCCAGATGACCAACAGACACATGAAAAAGTGCTCATCATCACTCGGCATCAGAGAAATACAAACCAAAACCACAGTGAGATACCACCTCATACCAGTCAGAATGGCTACAATTAACAAGTCAGGAAATGACAGATGTTGGCGAGGATGCGGAGAAAGGGGAACCCTCCTACACTGTTGGTGGGAATGTAAGCTGGTGCAGCCACTCTGGAAAAGTATAGAGGTTCCTTAAAAAGTTTAAAATAAAGCTACCCTACAACCCAGCAATCACACTACTAGGTATTTACCCTAAAGATACTAATGTAGTGATCTGAAAGGGCACGTGAACCCAAGTGTTTATCGCAGCAATGTCCACAATAGCCAAACTATGGAAAGAACCTAGATGTCCATTAACAGATGAATGGGTAAAGAAGAGGCGGTATATATATACAATGGAAGACTATGTAGCCATCAAAAAAAAAATGAAATCTTTCCATATGCAACGACATAGATGGAACTAGGGGGTATTATGCTAAGCGAAATGAGTCAGTCAGAGAAAGACAATTATCATATGATCTCTCTGATATGATGAATTTGAGAAGCAGGGTAAGGGGTCGTGGAGGGTAGGGAGGGAAAAAATGAAACAAGATGGGACCAGGGAGGGAGACAAACCATAAGAGATTCTTAATCTCAGGAAACAAACTGAGGGTTTCGACAGGTGAGAGGGGAGGGAGAGGGTGGTTGGTTTATGGACATTGGAAAGGGTATGTGCTATGGTGAGCGCTGTGAATTGTGTAAGACTGAGAATTCACAGACCTATACCCCTGAAGCAAATAATACATTATATGTTAATTTTAAAAATAAAAATTAAAAAAACTATTTAAATATTAGAACCATAATCCTTAAGAAGGTTTCATTAATTTCTGAGGTTTGAGTGTGAATATTTTTTTTCTACTAGATATCCTTGGGTGACCTGTTGACTTAGAATTGTTCAATTATGTTGAAAGTTCCAAAGGGCAGATATTTTCAAACATAGCTGTTGAGTGCAGAGAAGAGGTAAGCAAAGATTTTAGAGAGAAAGGGAGGAGGCAAAATAGATCAAAGATAACGCAGGTAAAATTTTTGCTGACTCATGGATGCCTCATCAAACCAGATCTTGTTGGCAAAATGTTTCTCATACATACTCGTTCTTTAAGCAGAATTCGGGAAATTGGCAAGTTACCATGTATAATAGCTTAAATCTTGAGCCAATTCCCCCAACACAGTCAGGGAAATTAATATCTATTTTCATTTCAATTATATCTGTATGATCTCTCCATGGAAATGGTGGGTGGTATAAGGGTCAAATACCAGATGTAAATTATTTTGTAACAAACATCTTTATCCTTTTATGTCACAGATGATCCAGGAGGGATATTCAAAATACTTGACATTTATATAGTAAATATAAATTATGTCAGGATATAAACGAAAATTAATACTATTTGTATTTTCTTTTTTTTTTTTTAATTTTTATTTCTTTGACAGACAGAAATTACAAGTAGATAGAGAGGCAGGCCGAGAGAGAGAGAGGAGGAAGCAGCCTCCCTGCCAAGCAGAGAGCCCGATGCGGGGCTCGATCCCAGGACCCTGGGACTATGACCTGAGCTGAAGGCAGAGGCTTGAACCCACTGAGCCACCCAGGCGCCCCCCTATTTGTATTTTCTAACTAAACTACATATGGCATAAACATTCTGTAGTGCAAGCCAGTCAGAAATCATTGTGATAGTTTCCAGTCATTTGTGATTTTTACTAATTGTCTCTGTGTTCTGGGCAGTTTGGGTTGGCAGCGAGTACCATCTGCTCTGTCATGGTGACCCTTTCCTGCACCCATGACACTCACCACTTTCCTAGGTCCCTCTACTGCTTTCTGCCCTTCTCCCACTGAGAGTAGGGGAGGCAGAGCCTTCCATCGTGGAAAGCTACCATCACCATCCCTCGAGGCATCTTTTTTTTTTTTTAAAGATTTTATTTATTTATTTGACAGAGAGAGATCACAAGTAGGCAGAGAAGCAGGCAGAGAGAGTGAGAGGGAAGCAGGATCCCTGCCGAGCAGAGAGCCCGATGCGGGACTCGATCCCAGGACCCTGAGATCATGACCTGAGCCGAAGCCAGTGGCTTAACCCACTGAGCCACCCAGGAGCCCCCCTCGAGGCATCTTAACGTGACTCCAGCTTTGTTAATAGGCATTTCACTAACCTCTCCTCAGCCCCTTTTTTTAAGATGAGGTGGTATCTTATTCTTTAGGTACTCAGAACACCAGCCATGATGAGGTAGATCTTAGAAGTCCACTTCAAGATAATTTAAAAAGGAGTGCCTAGGCGGTTCAGTTGGCTTGGGTCGTGATCCCAGAGTCCTGGGATCGAGCCCCACACTGGGCTTGCTCCTCAGCAGGGAGTCTGCTTCTCTCTCTCCCTCTGCTCCTTCCCCTGATTGTTCTCTCTCTCTCTCAAATACATAGTTTTTTTAAAAAGATCATTAAAAGGGATTACAAATGTCTTATAAATTATGGAAAGCTAGATGTGATGAGGTTGAGGACCTCTGTTCTGCAGCAAAGGTATAAGAATATATTGTGGGAAGGATGGATAACAAAGGTCCCTCCTCCTTATAAACACCTTGAAGAGCCCAGAGCAGGAGAGAGAATAGGTAAATGCAAAGGGAAATGGGAGCCTTTTGGGAGGACAACTTGGCACATCTTGCTTGGGCTGAACTGACCTAATACTGAGTAGGCATAAAAAACACAAGCCATGTGCCCTGTGTATGTGTCTGCCCCACCCTCTGCAGCTGCGGGGAAGTTCACACTATGCAAATGGGCAGTCAGGGCTAGGGCCCTGGGCTCAGCCCCCTAGATCCTACATTTCTTGGGGGATCCCAAGTGATAGGCTCAGTAGATTACTGAGGCTAGACATCACTCAACATCCTAGTCTCTCCTGCAGAGCAACATGCCAGTGGGGAGAGGACTGTATCTCTTCATGTACAGTTTGGGATCGCAGGCCTGAGTGACAGCAGGGAGGCCTCCACTTCCTTCTCTCTGAGCTACAGAACAAGAGGAAGCTGCTGTCCTCTCTTGGGTGGATGAATGGTAGTCAGGGTTTCAACCAAACCATCTCAGATCAGGCAGTCTATGGGACACAGGAACTCCATGGGGCAAAGAACAGGTACTGCAGCAGGAGGCTTCTGGGACTTTTGCTCAGTGTCAAGTCTATTTGACACTTTGAATGGAGTAAGCACCTCGGTTGTTGGGTTTACTGTTGCAAGAGACTGCTGGGGGCGAAGAACGTTCTTGCTCTTCCAAGATGGATGTTTGAATGACTTAAGATGAATACTTAAGGGGCGCCTGGGTGGCTCAGTGGGTTAAAGCCTCTGCCTTCAGCTCGGGTCATGATCCCAGAGTCCTGGGATCGAGCCCCGTATCGGCTCTCTGCTTGGTGGGGAGCCTGCTTCCTCCTCTCTCTCTGCCTGCCTCTCTGCCTACTTGTGATCTCTGTCAAATAAATAAGTAAAATCTTAAAAAAAAAAAAGATGAATACTTGAAAGATGTGATTTTATTATATGTACACCAGGCTGGAAAAGCAGGCTATATGGCTGCACTTCAGTGACACCCTATTTTCCTTGGAACAAAATCCAAACTGCCCCTCATGACAGACCATGAAGGACTCACAGATTCAATCCAAGGTGTCCTGAGTAGGTTCATGCTCAGTTTGCTCTCGTGCCCTAGCGTGAAGTTACAGAGTAAATTGCGTCCCCCAGAAAGGATAGGTTGAAGTCTTAACCTTGAGTACCTGTGAATGTGACTTTACCTGGAAAAAGGGTCTTTGCAGTTATAGTCAAGTTAAGATGAGAAAGAAAGAAACCTTTTAGGTTGCGGATCAGAAATATAGCAAAATACAAAAGAAAGAGACTATTTTTGTGTAGTAAAATGTCCTATGAAAATTTCTACTTTACTCTTTTTGACAAGGTACATGATAGACAAAAATGACTATTTTTTTAATAGATCAAAGAAAGAAATTTGAAATTTTTCTCCCTTTATTTATTTTTATGGCCAAGAGACATCCTAGGAGGTGATCATGATTTGATATTTGAACAAAATAAATTGTGTTGCAACTAAATCTGCATAATTTCTAATGAAATTACCACTAAGCTTTTGCAATCGGTAACCTAACCTCACAATAGCCAGGAATTACATGGAGGTAACGCACTTCATGACTAGAAAACCTCAGCAGGTGTGTCTTGCGTGGGCTGGGCATCCATTCCTGCTTCATTTCATCCTGAAAATCTTCTTGGCTTGTTCTAAACTCTTCTCATCGATGGGAGGTTTCCTCTGGCTGCCAGGCTGCAGAAACTTCTTCACTGGGGGGAGGTTGCTGATTCTGGTTTTCAGGGCCTGTAGTGCACAAGGGCACAGCTTCAGAGTGGAGCCAAAGCCTAACCCCATCATTAGCACAAGCCAGGGAACAGAGACCCTCCTGCAAGGACCAGCTGAGTCTCCTCCATCAGCACCAGTGTGAGGCTGGGAACCACACCCAGAGAGACATGAAGGTTGGAGGAAGAAAAAAACAGCTCAATGCCATTTGCCCCAAAGGCATCTTTCTTTCAGACTCATTGCAGATTCAGGGCTTCCCTGTCTCCTTCCCTATACATAAATCCTGTGGCTACATCACTCTAGTGCAACAGCCAGAAGAGAAATGTATCTGTCAGGGAACGACACACATAAAGTCTCCTGACAGACAATAAAGTATATAGGAAAACTGCCCTGGAATGGAAGACAGAAAGTGTAGAAAGGTAAACCACAAGATCGGTCAAAACCAGTCAGCCCACTGAGAAAGGCACAGGGAGAGAGGGAGACTCTGCCCAGAGAAACATGATGTCTGCCATTAGGAGCAGGAGTAGAAGGAAGGAAGCAGAAGGAAAGAGAGCTCCTCTGGCAGACACACGAAGGAAAGAGGACACACATGGATAAGGGAAACCCCAGAGAAAACAAGGACAGAAACCATAATGGAATGTGGATGGGAAGATAGATGCTGAGCTCTGGGTCCTTCTCCTGGTGAAGACAATCTACTCTTGGGGAAGCATCCACCTCAAATGGCCTTGGCATGATAAGCTTCTGTGCCTCAATCAGCCCCTAGGAGCTAACTCTGGAGGGCATTGTGGAATTGAGGAGAGGCAGTTATGGGGCTTGAGTCCGAATGTCAGATCCTGAGGTGGGAGATGTGAGCCTTCCCTCCTGATAGCTGTCAGAGAGATCACCTTCAATAGAGGGAAGTTGGCTAGAAGGCTGGGGTCAATCTCTTCCACATAGTAGAGAAGTTCAACCAGGTGAATGTCAGCCTTGCTCAGTCTGTTGCCAACAAGGTAGTCTTGTCCATGGCTCTTTAACACCTGGAGGATTTGAAGAATTACACCATGAGCTCAGGCTCAGTCAGGTTGGGCCCCTCTGCTCCTCCCTGCTCTCCAACCCTACCTCCCCATCTCTCCTGCTTCACTGAGGGGGTGGAGGCTTCAGACCCTTCATATTGCCCCTGACTCAGTGGGACACTGGGTCTGGGCTGTTCTTTCCTTCAGCTGAAGCCCTGGCTAATGTCTCTGTGAAACATGTGTCCAGTGTACATCTCTTTCAACTATTCCAATGTATGCAACTTTTCTGAATGAAATGTTGGAAAAATTTATGAAATGTATTAAAGTCTTCCAATAATATGCAAATGATAACATGAAGAGAAAACCCCATGGCACCACCAACTTCAGAAAATTTTGACAAATACCCTTTCAGACTATGTACATATAAGGAACTACGGATAAATATCAGGCAAAGAATATAATAGAACTTCAAATGCTATATGGTAACAGACCATTTTCATTTATCTTATCATAGGGCTCTGTGATTTCAAAGTATAGCTATGCTCAAGTGGGAAGACTGTTCAGGTCTTCGTCATGTGCCTGTGCCCCAAACTCAGCACCACAAGGGTCAGGAGGGAGTATTTCTTGATTCCTATGAATTCTTTCCTCCTTGAATAGGGCCAACACACAAGCAATGACTTAGCATTGGTCCAGTGATTGACAGAATGATCTAATGGCTTATAAAGATGGCTGTGTCTGTGTTAACCTTTTCATTCTATGGATGGACCCCCTGTATCTCCTGCAATCATTTTTTTTTTTTTTTGGCCCATGGTTTTTATTTAGTCCAATTTCAGGTACTTTTGATCCTAAAATATTCTCCTCTTACCTCCCAGGAGAAACATAACACACATACAATGTAGAGTGATGGAACCTTATTCCCTTAGTTTGCATGACTTTCCTCTCAAGTCTGAGAACCATGTCTTCAAGTATGTCAACTAATTTTTCCTTAACATCCCTCCAACTCTCTGCTTTTCTGTGCCCCGCTGCCCCCATCTCTGTCCAGATACATCTCATCCATCCATCTCTGAAACACTACCATATTCTCATGAAGGGCTACTGGCCTCATGCCTCCCTACCATGTTGCCAGAGTCTCTCCTGACCCACTGCTGTCATTGTACTGCTCTTGGATCAAAACCCCTGCATGGTGCTCTGCAAGATCTATTCCAATGTCCAGTGTGGCTCTCAGAGCCTTCAACAGCCTGAGCTCTGACTATGACCATGGAGGTCTGCTGAATAGAGAATTCTAGATCAGGTCCTGGTTAGTGGAAGTCTTGCTGGAAAACTGAAATTTGGGTACAACTGGTACAATTCTTCCTCACCATCAGTTTTTATAAAATGCCTTGAGAGTCAGGGTGCTGCCTTACTGTTAGCTCACAGGAAGTGAAGGTCAATGCCTAAGGAATGCGAGTCAGGTCCTAGCTTTCCTTGTCCTCTAAGTCCAGTGCCCCAAAGTGCTCAACAGTCCACTTACTTTTTCAAACACGGGAAGATAACGATCTGTTGTTCTCTCTTTGATCAGGGCAATCTTGGCCTCCTTTTGATCAGGTGGGCATAGAGGCAAAACAATGATCATTTCACTCAAATCAGCTATACCTTCTGTGTACATATCTATCCTGAAAGACAAAGTGACCAAGTTGTCGAACGTCTTCTGTCTTGATTTTATAGTTGAAAAACACACAAGAGTAGGCATCAGGAGCTGAGTCTCCACTGGATGCATTTTCATACACCACCCATGCAGCTCGGGTTTTTACTTGATTTGAACATCTCATTCTAGAACAAACCACTGATATAGATACATGGCTAAAATTTTCATTATATACATGACCAAAGAGGGGGATAGAAAGATTTGGTGACTTGTCCAGAGCCCAGAGAAACTGGTGCAATCTCTCACGGACCCACTGGGACCATACCTGGGGCTTGTCATATCTGCTGTGATTTGTTCTGGGAAAAAGGTAATGTGACTCGTGTGCCTAAGACGTGCCACCTAAGTGATCTCTTGATAGACTCCCTGGCACAGACGTCTCAGTCACATCCTTTCCCGTCTCATCCTAGTACCCCACCCAGGCCCATTTATGTGCCCAATATCAGCAGGTTTTCCAATTAATTCCCATAACCCTGTCCACATACAGTTGCTTAATTCTGGCCCTGTTTGCATTTCTCAAGTCTTCACCTAAAATATCCCCTAAAAGAGTGAAATTCTTTGCACATTCCAACCAGTACATATTCTAGGAGATTTGGTTTTATTGTTCCCAACTGGGCTTCCTATTAACAGTTTTTTTAAAATAAAATCTTTATTAACACTTAATTCACATACCATAATGTATACATAATGTAATTCACATACCATAATGTACAAGTTTGTGATTTTTTATAGTGAAGATACACAATTCTGTACCATCAGCACTCTAATTGCAGAATATTTTCATATTCCCAAAAGAAATGCTATATGCTTTGGTAGTCATTCCAATGTCTTGCCTCCTCTAGCCCCTGGCAACCACTAAACTACTTTGTTTCTATGGATTTGAGTGTTGTGGATATTTCATACAAATAGAGTCATACCATAGGTGCCTTTGTGTCTGGTATATGTAACATGATGTTTATAAGGTTCATCCATGTCATAAGTACCATGCATCAATGCTTCATTCCTTTTCATGGCCAAATAATATTCCATTGATGGATAGGCCAATCTTCCAACCACTAATCAGCTGATGCACATTTGCAACGTTTCACTGTTTGAACAGTAAGAACAATACTGCTGCAAACATTTGTGCACAAGTTCCAGGGTAGATGGATTTTCAGTTATCTTATTTGTATACCTACCAATGGAGTTGCTGGCATATGGTCAATCTATGTTTAACTTTTTGAGTAACTGGTAACAGAGCCTTCTGGGATTTAAATTTCAATCATGTGGTCGCATCACAACAGAGAAGAGAACCCACAGATATGGTTGTATTGGCTAAAATCTGGCTGCTTTAGTCCCATGTCAAAATGCTCAAGATAACCCTAGCAGCTTAAGGACTAGGCTCCATTCACGTTTATCAAGTAGCTGATAAGTGAAGTTCTTGCTCAGCATTCTTGTAATTTATGAACCTTTAGGATCCTTCTGTTCCCTGCATTATCTGCTAGGTACTCAGACACCTTGTCCTTTGTCTCTGCTTGTTGGCTGGTATCCAGCTCAGAAAGGCCTGAGTACCTGGTGATGAGCCCACCATCTTTCTGGCTTCATAGTTCATCAAGTTAGGGAAACTCTGTCCCCATATGTTCTCTATCCATGGACTGCTTCCTTTTCTGTAACCCTACTTAGTGAATCCACTCCAAGTAGAATCCCTTATCCTCACAGATCTCGGTGGTGTCAGACCTCAATCTATACCACCAAGTCCTGGGCTCCGCCTGGCCATAATCTCCCCAACATGGTCCTGCTTACCCAAGAAAGAACCCAAATTTTCACATTAATTGTTCACGGAAAAACAGGAAAAATACATACAGGGCTCTCTCCTTTATGTCTTTCCCATAGAGGTTGTATTTGGTGGCAATGTAGTTGAGAATGGCCCTGGTCTGCACCATCTTCATTCCATCCATTTCCACCATTGGCACTTGCTGGAACATCAGATGTCCATCTTTTGAAAGAAGAAAAGAAGCAGCAGAGTGAAATGTTTTATTGGATCATACTCTTTTTAGCATGAAAAGAAAAAAAAATTCATTGCCATGACCTAAGACACAAAAGGAAATAAAAAATTATCGCCTGGTCACATTTCAACAAAACAGCATTTTGTTCTCAGCTTCCTCTAGTCCTCTTTGTTCTCAGTCTGCCTCTTCCTTTTCACCTATTATTTCATTATCTTTTTCTTTACCATGCAGATACATGGTAGGTTCCTGGAGTTTTTGCAGCTGATTTACTTTCATGGATGTGCTAGGAAATTTTGAGAGAAGCTACAACAGGGACGCCACCACCTGTCTTTCAAATGAGAAGTCTCTTAGAGCTCATGCCACTAAGGCCAATTCTAAAAGAGATTTCTTTTTTTTTTTTTAAATATTTTATTTATTTGACAGAGAGAAATCACAACTAGGCAGAGAGGCAGGCAGAGAGAGAGGAGGAAGCAGGCTCCCCGCGGAGCAGAGAGCCCGATGTGGGGCTTGATCCCAGGACCCTGAGATCATGACCTGAGCCGAAGGCAGAGGCTTTAACCCACTGAGCCACCCAGGCGCCCCCTAAAAGAGATTTCTATGTAGAGTGTTTCAAGTGTTCTTCCAACTCTTCCACTGGTCGGTGTGTGCCTGGCTTTCCTGAGTCCACTGATGCTTGTAGTGCTGGACCTTGTTCTTCATCTCCCTTTTCCTACTGTCACCTGGCCTTTCAACAATGCAATGCCCTCTCATTCTCTGAGACTATAATATTGCTGGTAGGACCTTGTCAGCCCCACCAGAGAAAAGAACTCAAAGCAACTGCTAGCCTATTTCTACTTTTTCACTCTACTGCATGTGTTCGAGGGTCCTTGGATGGGCAGATTGTGTGGAATACTGAACTGACCCAACTCACTTGGGGGGCAGAAAAGCTGGAGAGAGCAGAGAGAGGCCATTCGCAAGGCAAGGGGCATGATTCCTTTAGCAAATGCTCAGAGTTCAAGCCTCTCCTAGCCCTGAGTAAGATGAAAGACTGGCCCAAGGAGCCCCACCTCTTACTTTTCTTCCCTTCCACCACCCACAACTCCCAACACACCCACACATAGGTGTTAAAACCTCAGTTTATGACTTCTACCTGATACCCTCATCCCAGGAATTAGGTACTTGGTCTTACCATTCTTTAACTTATCCCAGTCTTCTGGAGTTTCAATAAATTTCTCTTCAAACTGGAAAGCAGAAACAGTGAATCAGCACATCTATAATAGCAACAATTCTTCCTGAAAATCATCTAAGATCAAGGTTCATGTTTCTAATTGTTGCACACAAGTCATAAATGGTATTTTGTAGTTCGCTTAAATCCAAATCCAAATAAGGTCTACACACTGTGTTTAGTTTCCTTAGGTTATTTTAATTGTTTATATTCTTTAATGAGAAGAAATTTTAATAATATATTAGGTCAAATTTGTTCATCTCTTTTTTTTTTTAAAGATTGCATTTACTTATTTGAGAGAGAGAGAAAGCATGAGCAAGGGGAGGGGCGGAGGGATAGGGAGAAGCAGACTCCCCGCTGAGCAGGGAGCCCCATGCAGGGCTCCATTCCAGGACCTGAGATCATGACCTGAGCCAAAGGCAGACCTTTAACTGACTGAGCCACCCAGGCACCCCAAATCTGTTCATCTCTTAATGGTTGACAATTTTTTTCTTTTTCTTTTTTTTTTAGAGAGAGAGCAGGAGCGTGGGGGGTGGGGGGTGGCGACTGAAGGAGAGGGAGAGAGAATCCTAAGCAGACTCCATGCCCAGTACAGAGCCCAATGTGGGACTCAGTCTCACAATCCTGAGATCATGACCTGAGCAGATATCAAGAGTCAGAGATTTAGCTGACAAATGTTTTTAATGCAAAACCCTTCACAGGTCATTTAGTAAGAAAATTCTCTTAACTTATGCAAGAAAAGTACTTTGATAGAGTCAATTTTAGATCCAACTTAAGATGACAAGACTCAGATCTAACCTCTACTCCTGCTGCAGCCAAGAGCCACCGGATGGACTCCATTCGGCCTCGTCCATTGAAGTAGTGAAGCTTGGGCTTCCCTGCCATGGTGGTCTCCAAAGTTCTCTAAACATGAAAGAAAGAACAAACGAATGAATGGATTAATAAATGAACAATACCACAGAAGCAAAAATGTACTTTCTGGTGTATGGACAAATAGCACCAACAATGTGGAGGGAGTATCTGCCTTCCTCATGGCAGAGTTGGAAGAGTCCTTAGAACGTTTTCATGGCCCAATTTCTCATCCATCAGTAGCCAACTCTGGGAAATTGTTCCAAACCATGGTCATACCTCCACTGGGTAAAATTGTCTTAGCAGGCTAATAGGGAGAGTGTACAATAAGGATATAAGTATGGGCATTGGAAAAGGGGGAAAGGTTAAAGAATTGATATTTATTAAATATCTCCTAATGATCATGACCCAAGGCTAGTCCCTTTGGATACATTATATCTTTAATCTTCATAACAGCCCCATGGAACTGGTTGTTATCATACCCATATCAGTTAATGAGAACAAGGCTCAAAGGTGAAAAGAGTCTCTAGTCATTCCCTAGTTAGTGATGGACATGAAAATCCACACCTAGGACTGGAATGAGAGGACAGAGCTGGAACCCTGGGAGCCTGTGAGGGGCACTGAAACCAGAGGACTCCCTTGACAAGAAGGGGAAGGAGAGGCAGAGCCAGTCCTCCACTCCTTGGCTCTTATGCTTCTTTTGTTTAAAGGGCTGAGGCTCAACTCTAGCTCAAAAGACCTTAGTTCTTTTCATAGACACAGGAGGCTAATTCCCTTCCTTTGTTTGGAATTCTACATTCTAGCTTTACTTGGTGGCACTTTATAATCTGGAAAAGGGGATGTTACTGCATTAACCTTACAGTAAATGGAACAGAACTCACATTTCTTCAGTGCCTGTCATACAAGGGGTATTCTTAGCTATTTGTCTTTATTTCATCCTACAAAAATTGTCTGAGGTGGGTTCTGCTATTACTGTCTTTTTAAAGTTGATGATACTGAGGTTTCTAGAGTAACTTGCCCCAAGTAGGTGGTGGCATTGGGATTCAAGCCTACTTCCATTCAAAACCAAAGACTTTATTTTCTATATTGGTGTTTGAAAAATATACATCCTTTAGTGGATTGTGAAGTCCACCAATTTCTACAGTGAAGTGGAAAATAGAAAATATCTGAGTGTATTTTATGTACGGAAACATTTTAGCTTCAAATATGTGTTTATTGTGGGTATGAGCATGTACATGAGTGCACACTCTTTTGCTCTGTCTAATGGTAAGGGATACTTTGGTTCTGCCTGATCAGTGAAGTTTGAAAGTCCTTGGTCCATCCCAGCCTGCATGAGAAGTGAACATAGCAGGGAACCAGATAATGAAACCCAAGGGCTCAAACAATGGATGTTCTATCATGGATGTGAATGGAAACACACAGGACTCATTAAAATCAGGAGTCCTAAAGCCAGGTCTTAAAAAGGAACAGGTGCATATATTGTGCAAATCCTAGGCTCTGCTTACAAAACATTAAGATTCTCTTGCAAAATTTTGTTGCAGAGTTTGGGACAAAAAGATACTTCTCTTTACCGGATGTAAGGTGGGAAACAAAGGCAGAAGGAAATGTAGATAATATTAAATGTCCTTATAACCTGCAGCCCACTGACAAATACTTGAGATGATCAGAATGTAACATTCTTCCAGGAAACTCCCGGGGGCTTAAGGATAATGGCTTTACTACAGGGAAAAACCACCTTAGCTTCACAATAGCAAGTGTCTTCTTTAGCATATGAAGAACCTTTTGGAACTACCCTTATCTTTACTTACCCCAACCCCAAAGTATATAATCAGTTGCTCCACTCAATCCTGGGCAGCATACTTATCCATGGGTCCTGCCCCTGTTCTTTAATAAAACCACCTTTTTTGCACCGAAAAGTTCTGAAGAATTCCTTCTTGGCCATCAGCTCCAGGCCCCCACAACACTACTCCAAAAAACTACCTCAAATGGATACATCTCAGAAAAAGTGTGTGTGACTTGAATTTTAGATATCAGAGTGCTTTCAATGTCTACATTTTTCATGTAGCACTCAATAATTCTAACCGTTAGGAAGCAAAGAACTGTTGGGGCGCCTGGGTGGCTCAGTCGATTAAGCGTCTGCCTTCGGCTCAGGTCGTGATCCCAGGGTCCTCCTCTGTGGGAAATCTGCTTCTCCCTCCCTCTCTGCCCTCTGCCCCTGACTTTCTCAAATAAATAAACAAAATCTCTTAAAAAAAAAAATAAGTAAAGAACTGTTTGGAAACATACTTATCAGGTCATCTGTCTTGTAATTGGAGATTTTGTTTATTGTACTTTCTTATCATGAGGAATGGGGGTGCTATGACTCAGCAGGATGCAAAGGAGAATGAGGCTTGTACTGAGTGTGTTTTGAACCACTGGTCACAGAGTTGTGATTAAAGGCCTCACACCACCTTACCCGCTGATTGAGGGTCAGGATACAAAAGGAAACAATGTTTACCTTGTATAATATTTGATCAGAAGGCTCCCCAGATAAGCAACTTTGTTCCCCTCTTGAATGGGAGGTCTCCAGAGGCCTGATCAAGACTGGGGCAAAGGTTGTCACAGAACTTTGCCTGATCAGCAGAAAAGGAAATCTGGAGAGACTCAGTGATTGGCCATAGAGACACACACGGATGTTCCTGATGGGCCCTCGGTATCTGGCAAGTGTGACCACCACCTGCATCCCCAACCCAGGACAACCCCGGGAAACAGCTTCAAATATCCTATATTAAAGATGAGCAAATTGAAGTACAAAGAGACAAAGCAACTTTCTTCAACTCATAGGTTGTACAAGCATTGGCTTAGTCGGAACTCGTCTGACTTCAGGTCCTGGGCTTCTAAAACCATGGAACACTTTGACAGCTTCTGTGCTTCTCCTGGAGATCCCTGTTGATTTGTTCCCATTCAGAGCCCATTATCCAACTACTGGGTGAAGGAGGCAGAGGGGGTAACATGGAATTCACAAGCTCCTTTTTTGTTAGCTGATTTACAGGGGCTTGAAAAGAAGAATATTGATAAAACACACTTTGCTTTACTTTGACACCCTGAAGAACCAGGAGTACAAGAAGTACTACATAAGTATATTTCACCTTAATAAAAAAGTAGGCTTAGGAGCCCCTGGGTGGCTCAGTGGGTTAAAGCCTCTGCCTTTGGCTCAGGTCATGATTCCAGGGTTCTGGGATCAAGCCCTGCATCGGGCTTCTCTCTCTCTCTCTCTCTCTCTCTCTGCCTGCCTCTCTGCCTACTTGTGATCTTTGTCAAATTAATAAATTAAGTATTTTTTTTAAGTAGGCTTATATTCCTTGAATGGAGAATATCCTACGATAATTCCAGTAGTACATGAAAAGAGTTATGTCTCTGGATGTGGTCCTAATCACAGTGTGTGGATCAGAGAAAGAGAAAGGACCTTGGAGACAAATGCCAGCTCCTCTCTTCTGGTCCATAAACTCAGCCAGGGTGTTAAATCCCTGCCCATCATTTTCTCTTCTAGAAACAGAGACGGTTACATTTACTCTTGAAGGCTGTTGAGAAAGTTAAGTGAGATCATGTACCTAAAACTCATAATAGGGATCAGAAAATGCAAGTTCCTCCCGCTCCCTGTTCCTGGACAGAGGTGGGTCTCTGGGCTCTTTGGGTAGCACACATCTTTCTTCTGTCTATCTGTCCATCTGTCTCATCTCTCTGCCTATTTACCCACCACCGTGTGTGCGTCTACCTAGCTCTTGACCCATAGAGATCCAGTAAGAATCAGATGTTACATATATCCAGACGTTGTTTCACAGAGTCATACAATCATTTATCTGGCTTGTGTGGAAAGACCAGAGGTATAGACTGTGTGCTAACCTGTATTGTAGGACCTCTGATGAAGATTCAGGGAGGTCTGGCGCATCATTAAACACAGCCTTTCATAGCCTCAGGACGTCAGCAGATTTCTGGTTCTGCCCACCTGCCGCATGTACCCGCAGCGTCTGTCACCTCTGGCCTGTCCCCCCTGCCACCGGCTGCCTGATCCAGGCACTCTGGAGTTTTTCCAGTCCCTGGGCTCCTCCGTGCGTGTTCCAGCCCCGTGAGTGTAATTGCTGGCCACTGCACAAGAGCAGGGTCTCGCTGTCGACACTTGCCGAAAACAATCTCTTCTCTCCGACATCCTGTTCCTTACCTGGTAACTGACATTTAACTGAACCTTCTCCAACATTTTGTTCCTGGCTGACGAGTCCTGTACCCCCTGCTCCCAGAATGTCTCCTTCCAGCTTGCTCGACTAGCATTGTCATCGGGCACACTCCCGCACTAAGAAACCATGCCTGCACAGGAACAAGGTAGGAGCCTGATCTGCTTCCTGCCTGGAAGGGTTTGTAGACAACAGGTAGCTCACAGAGCAACCAGTGTTGACTCCAGTGGCATTGGTTCCTACCCCCAAATCATGACCAAGGCTGCCCGGCTGTAAGCTGAGCATGCTGTGCCTTCTGTCCAGGTAGGATCCTGCCCCCGGGGCAGCATAATATCCTCAAACCCGTGCCTCTTCCACTCCCATTCCTCTGCCTCCCTTCATATTGGGATCACGCCACCTCCTTGTCAACCCTGCTCTCGTTAGCATCTGGCAGGGTGCTTTTCCTCCTTGGCATCTCAGCATCTTCTGCCGGGGATTTCCGGGTTGTCACAGTGATGTCACCGAAACTCTCACCCCTGCCTGTACAAAAACCGTCTTCCCCCGCGGATATTAACACTTCCAGCAGGACTTCGTGGACCCTTCCGGTCTGAATCCAGTGACTCGTGCATTCTAGCTAGGTGAATTTCGGTGCCTTTTAAAAATGAAAGATATGCTCTGCTGACCACCTAGTCTTCCCATCAGGACTTCTTGCATTTGGGAGTTTGAGGAGTCCCGTAAGCCAGTGATTCTTCAATGGGGGTGATACGGCTCGCCTGTACCCTGAAGGCCATCTGGCAATGTCTGGAAGCATGGCTGGTCGTCAAAACCAGAAGGGAGGGTGTTACAGCTTCAGTTGGGTAGAGATCAGAGATGTTTCTGATGTGGCATGAGGCCACGCTTGATGTGCCTCTGAATGCTTTTTATCTACTACTAGTCATTCTGCATTTTATCTGCCTAGTTTTCATCGACCATGTTATCCTAGCAGACACAGTGGTTGGATGTTTAGTTGGAGATATCTTATGGCTGACTGTGGTTAGCTGCTGTATCTATGCAGTCTTTCCAGGATAGAGCTCATGGCCATTTGGGAAAATATAGTCATGCTCCTGTTATCCACTGGGACTTATTCTTCTCCTCAAGCTGTCCATCACTCCACTAGGTTGGAACCTCACCCCTGCACTGTGCTCTTTCTACAAGTACTGAGTGAAATGCAAAGACACTATGAGAATCTAAACTGCGTCAACAGTAATCATGAAGTGACCATTTCTTATAAAACTTGTAAATGAACTATCACTGTAGATATTTTAAAGGTGTAAAGTTTCCAAATTTGAGGAAATATGTATGTTAAGACTATTGTCAAGTACATTCTTTAAAACAAATTAAATGTACATGTCTATAATACACATTTTTTTAGCTGAACAACAATAAAAGGACGATTAGTGGGACAGCTCCCCACAGCAGCAAATAAGCCAGGCTAAAGTGTCAATAGTACCAAGGTTGGGAAACCTTGCTCCAGCTCTGTTCTAGGTTGCCATGAGTTGGTTGAACCCTAAAGAGACAATGGGCCTCGCCAGCTAGCTAGTCAGAGCTGAGACTTGGAATCTAGTTCTGCTGACATTCAGACCAATTTTTTTTCTATTATGACAAATCGTAGTTTTCATAGGCTATATAACATTACAGTATCATAATTCACAACTGTTGTGTGTTGACTATAATAGTTCTCCTTATCTGCATGGCTATGTCCCAAGAACCCCAGGGGTTGCCTGAAACCAAAAAAGTACCAAACCCAACATATACTACGTTTTTGCCTATACATACCTCTGATGAGGTTTAATTCTTAAATTAGGCATGGTAGGAGGTTAATAACAATGACTAGTAATAAAATAAAACAAGTATAATGATATGCTGTAATAAAACTGATGGACAATTGTAATTTATGAATGTTTTTCTTTCTGGAATTTTCCACTTAATATTTTCAGGCTGTGGTTAGTTACCATGGGTAACTGATAAGCACAGTAAGCAAAACCACACATGGGGGGGCCGCTATTCTTACAGAGAAAGTAAGGCTGCCACAAACACCTGTAGTCTCTCTTGCACTGTCATAGTCTCAGGTTGCCGAAATGGTTTCGTTCTTTTTTCCCTTATATCATGAATATCTTTCTATCAAAATTCTCATGCCCTAGTTTTCAAATCTCTGAATTCATTTCTACATTTTTGTAAAGATGTATCCAACAACCATTGAATAAACAACCCTTGAACTATCCCCTAAATGCACCAAGAAGGCACAATGTTGAGTATAAAACAGACTTTTCCTTGTGCTAAAGACACATTTTAAAGTAGTTTTCTGGTAATCTAGAGATGAGGGTGTGAGGCAACATCTGAAGGTGTAGGAAAGCAGTACTTACCTTACTGAAGTGTCTCTCCCAGGAGGCGCAGCAGCTCCATGCCAACCCCTCATGCGTTTATAAGCTCTTTGACAGTAGGTAACGCCTCCTTTTGGATGAGGGTAGAGTTCACTGAGGGAGAAGTCACTCCCACAATGCTCAGGGTTTTGGCTCCCATGTTAGATTAGAAGGGAATGACAAGTCATCCTCTTATGAAATAATCGGTTAATATGTTCCTTTTCAAGGTTGGCAATTAAGAGATTAAACAAACAATTTCAGACTGATCGGACTCTCTCTGCCAGTTTTGGAAGAAACTGACTGTGAGGGTTCCATGAACTGGATGCCAGGACCAAACAGATGAAAAACCATTACTGTAAAATGCTATACCCTAAAACACATGTCCACTGTACATATCTTTCAACTATTCCAACATATGTAACTTCTCCAAATAAAATGTTGGGGAAGTTCATGAAATGTATTAAAGTTTTCCAATAATATGCAAATGATAACATGAAGAGAAAACCCCATGGCACCACCAACTTCAGAAAATTTTGACAAATACCCTTTCAGACTATGTACATATAAGGAACTACGGATAAATATCAGGCAAAGAATATAATAGAACTTCAAATGCTATATGGTAACAGACCATTTTCATTTATCTTATCGTAGGGCTCTGTGATTTCAGAGTATAGCTGTGCTCAAGTGGGAAGACTGTTCAGGCCTTCGTCATGTGCCTGTGCCCCAAACTCAGCACCACAAGGGTCAGGAGGGAGTATTTCTTGATTCCTATGAATTCTTTCCTCCTTGAATAGGGCCAACACACAAGCAATGACTTAGCATTGGTCCAGTGATTGACAGAATGATCTAATGCCTTATAAAGATGGCTGTGTCTGTGTTAACCTTTTCATTCTATGGATGGACCCCCTGTATCTCCTGCAATCATTTTTTTTTTTTGGCCCATAGTTTTTATTTAGTCCAATTTCAGGTACTTTTGATCCTGAAATATTCTCCTCTTACCTCCCAGGAGAAACATAACACACATACTATGCAGAGTGATGGAACCTTATTCCCTTAGTTTGCATGACTTTCCTCTCAAGTCTGAGAACCATGTCTTCAAGTATGTCAACTAATTTTTCCTTAACATCCCTCCAACTCTCTGCTTTTCTGTGCCCCGCTGCCCCCATCTCTGTCCAGATACATCTCATCCATCCATCTCTGAAACACTACCATATTCTCATGAAGGGCTACTGGCCTCATGCCTCCCTACCATGTTGCCAGAGTCTCTCCTGACCCACTGCTGTCATTGTGCTGCTCTTGGATCAAAATCCCTGCATGGTGCTCTGCAAGATCTATTCCAATGTCCAGTGTGGCTCTCAGAGCCTTCAACAGCCTGAGCTCTGACTATGACCATGGAGGTCTGCTGAATAGAGAATTCTAGATCAGGTCCTGGTTAGTGGAAGTCTTGCTAGAAAACTGAAATTTGGGTACAACTGGTACAATTCTTCCTCACCATCAGTTTTTATAAAATGCCTTGCGAGTCAGGGTACTGCCTTACTGTTAGCTCACAGGAAGTGAAGGTCAATGCCTAAGGAATGCCAGTCAGGTCCTAGCTTTCCTCGTCCTTTCCCAAGCCTTCTTCTCTAGACATTCAGAGTTTTGCGTTTGGCTCTAGCTACTGGGTGTACCCAGCTCCTCAAGGCCTGAGTCCCTGGAGTCATGTTTCCACTATCCTCCTGGCTTCATAGTTCATCCGTTTTGGGAAACTCTGTCAGTGTACTCTATCCGTAGATTGTACCCCCTTATATAATCATACTCACTTGAATCCACTCCATGTTTACTATTTCTCACCCTCATAGGTCTCTGCTGTGCTGGACCTCTATTAGAACACCAAGACCTACACTGCTATTGGCCATGAAACCTGTGAGTACAGACCTGCTCACTCAGGGAAGGAACTAGACTGCTCCTGTTGGTTGTTGATGAAAGCACAGAAAACGTACCACACAGGGCTCTCTCCTTTAGGTCTCTCCCATAGAGGTCATATCTAGGGGCCATGTAGTTGAAAATGGCTCTAGTCTACACCGGCTTCATTTCACTGATGTCCACCTTTGTAACTTGCTGTAACATCAGACTTCTGTCTCTTGAAAAAAGAGGAGCAGAATAAAATGCTTTCGGCATTATACCCTTCTCAGCTGGAAAACATATTTGAGATGCCAGGGATGAAAAAAAAAATGAAACTAGAATTACCTGGTAACATTTTAGCAGAATGGCATTTAGGTCCCCAAGAGCCTTGTTTTTCCGAGCAATGACTCTTTCACTTTCTAGCCGCAGTGTCATGAATCCATCCAGTATGTATCCATGGGTACCCGCTCAAGGACCCACCCAGGTATATGAGCAGTCCTTTATAATTTTGTGTCAATTCATTTATAAAATCACGGAGACTTTGAGAAGATGTTGGAAGAGGCTTCAACAAGGCTGCCAACCAACCAGGTGCCATTCCAAATGGGAAGTTCCAAAGGAAGTCCGTAACAAGCATTCTGGCTGGTCTGAAGGGCTAGCCTATGTCCAGCTAACGCTCCTGACTTGCTGATGTAAGTCCCTGGATCCTTAGCAGACAGACCACTGGCCTTGAGGGGGGAGCGACCAGAACTTTCCCGGGATGCAGAGAGGCCAGTAAGTCTGTTTGAAGCAGCCTCGGCTTTCTGATCAACCTAGCAATTTTTTTTAGCCAAATGCTCTTCTCTTTTTTTAGGTCACACAAATGATTTTAGTAACCTTCCTTTGTGTATCTGTAGACATTGCCCTCATTTGCAGAAAGAACAGTTACTGTTGCAGCTCACGAAACAGGAACCCGACCCTCTCACACAACCCTGAGCACAGAGATACATTTGTATCATGGAGGCTGCATGCAATCAAGGAATGTTGCAGGCCTCCTCACTCCCTTTACTGATTAACTGCCCTACACTCCTTTAAAAAGCCCTTTAGAAACCTCTGAGTTGGCTTTTGGACAAGAGTCCAACTACTCCCCAGGTGGCTGGCCTTCTGATGACAGCTTATATCCCTCTCCATTCAAAATGCTGTCTCATGAGTATTGGCCTCTCAGATGACGGGCAGCCAAACTTGGGGCCGGTAGCAAGTCTCATGGTGTTCATGGCAATTAAGGAAGGTTTTAAGAGACATTTATATATATGTAGGGGTCCCTTTTCCTGCTCTCCAGTTTATACTTATTGCTATGTATATGTTGTAAGCATAAGAACTGTTTTGAAAATAACCACAATGATACACCTAAAATTATACCTAGAAATCAATAATAATTCTTTAACACCATCTAATATGCAAGCAAATACCAAGTTTCCAATGTTTGTATGTGTCAGACATATTTATAGTTTGTTGAACCACAAATCCACATGAGGTCCACACATTTGATGAGTTGCTGTGTCTTTGGTTTCCTTTAAATTTTGCTTATGTGCTCTTTCATGGGCAAGATGACTTAAATTTTTATTCCATCAAATTGGTCCATTTTCTTCTTAATATGCAGATATTTTTGTTGAAGGTAAAACTATTTACTTGCCATCTAGGATGGAAGTCTCTTAGTTTATGAGAGAAAAGTACTTTGAACCAGTCACTTTTATATCCAACTTAAGATGACCTCACTTAGAACCTACCTCTACTCCAGCTGTAGCCGGGAGCCACCCAATGGTCTCCATTCTGCCTCATCCGTAGACATAGTGAAGCCTGGGCTTCCCCACCATGATGCCATCTCCTGGTTTCCCTAAACCTGAATGGATGGATGGATGGATGGATGGATGGATGGATGGATGGATAACCACTGAACGAATGAAACCAGAGAAGCAAACTGTACTTTATGATATGCACTCAAACCGAAGAGTGAACTGTCTGCCTTCTTCGCAGTGGGGTTGGAGGAGCCCCACGAAGGGCTTCATGGCCCAGATTCTCTCCCATCAGTGGCCATCACCATGGGATTGCACCAAACCAGGCTCAGGTTGCCATTTCTTCTCAAGCTGAGGACGTAACTAGGGCTGCCTTAATCCCACACACATGCTCGCCATGGGAGCCTGTGAGGGACACTGAGACCCAAGGACCTCACTTACAGGGAGTGGGACAAGGGAGCAGTCAATCTCCACTCATTGGCTTTCATGCTGTACTTGCTCAAAAGCATTAACTGGGCCTTTGTCTTTTGTCTTTTGCCAAAACCTTCAAAATTCTCTCCATAGAAAAGGACACTCAATCTTTTTTTTTTTTTTCCAGTTGAAATTCTGTATTTTCCCACTGCTGGGCAAATTTGATTTTATAATCTAGAAAAAGAGGATGTTAGTGTCTTACCTTTAGAGTTTATGTAAAGGAACTAACATACGTTTAGTGTCTCCCACATAAAGGGCATTTTCTTACTTTTATCTTCATTTCATCTCCATAAAAATTACTTGAGGGAGATTCTGTTATTTTTTTTTAAGATTTTTTATTCATTTGTATTTTGAGGGAGAGAGAGAGAGAATAAGTAGGGGAGAGGTAGGAGAGAGGGAGAAGGACAAGCAGATTCCCCACTGAAGAGAGAGCCAGACGTGGAGCTTGATCCCAGGACCCTGAAATTATGACCTGAGCCGAAGTCGGGTGCTTAACAACTGAACCACCCAGGCAGTCCTAGATTCTGTTATTATTCTCTGTTTACATTTGGGGATTTTGATACCTATGAAGATTGACTAGCCTAAATTAAGTGGTGAGTCTGGCATTTAAACTTGCTTTTATTTGACCCCAAAGTCTCAGAGCTTCTCTATACCAGTGTTTTGCCAACTACAGGCTGTGACCCATGAACAGATTATGAAATCAACACAATGGATTCTGCTTAGATTTCAACTGCAACATCATAGTAGACATCGGTGTATCCTATGCATTAAGGGTAAGTATTTGGGGGGTAAAGCTTTAATTTTAGTTACAACGATGCTGCATGTGAGTGTCCCCATGTGACTAGGGGCTCTCAACTGCTGTAAAGTGAATTATTTTTCAGGGAGCAGCCAAAGAAATCTGACAGTCATTGCTCTATTCTAAAGCTTCTCTGGACTGTTGACATTTGGGGCTGGGTAATTCTTTGTTATCGGAGGCAGGCTTGTGCACTGGAGGATATTTACTTAGCAGCGTTCCTGGCCTTTGCCCACGAGATCCCAGAAGCACAGCGCCCCCTTCCATCATGACAACTCAAATAAAACCAGGGACAAAATCACGCCGCACTGAGAAACAGGGCTCTATCCCAAGCTGCTCACAGCTGGGAGGAGCCAGAGAGCTCCTCGCACAGTAACTGGGAAAGTCAGCCGTGGTCTTGGGCTTGTCAGGGATGTGAGTACAAAAGCACAAGATTCATTACAAAGCAAGGATTCGTGTACCTAGACTTGGGGCAGGACGGTGTCAGTCCCATTTTTAGTCATCAGAGCTCTGGTCAGGAAATATTTTTAAACATCTTTGCAAGATTTTGTGGTGGTTGAGATTTTGGCACAAACCGGCTCATCCTCACATGACTTCCCTATTTTTTTTTGAAAAGTGACCTGAAATGTACATTTTTATATGCCAAAATAGTTTAAGTGCTCCAGGGGACCTTTATGTATTTATTTTTCTTCTTGGACACCTAGCTCCTGGTTGACATGGAGCACATTTCCTCTTCTCGAGAAGTTTCCTTCAAACTTCCTCCACGAACCCTCACTGAGCAGTCCCAAGTATGAAGCCAAAATGGCAGATCAGGATACAAGTCTGATTTGTTCCCTCCCCTGAAGGGGTTTAAGTCTAGTCAGAAAAATCAGCTTGTAGCCAACTGAAGGTCCGAGCCTTTCCTGTATAAGGGAAAGCCTGTTTTATTTATTTTCTGTTTTATTCTCTTAATGCTGGGAATACTTCCAGGGCCCTACTGACTTTCCTTATGTTGCATCCTAATTGATGCCTTGATGTGCCTTCTAAAGACTAATTCCGTGCTCCGCTGATGTATCCGGCTCTCCCCTTCAAGACTCCGGAGCCATAGAGCCACAGGGCATCCGAGAAGTCAGCTAGTCCTCCAAGCGTGTAAGGCATACGCTGCACCCCAGAGAAAGTGTGCGATTTGCCAGCTAGGGATGAAGTCTAAAACTAGATCCTAGTTCTCCTGACCTTCAGACTAGTATCTCCCTATTACTCCTAACTATTGAATTTTCACAGCCTGCCAAGATTACAGTTTCTGTGCCCCTCCCTAAATGGTGGGCTTCCAGAAAGCAGAGAAGTTGTCATAGTCCATTAACACAGTCCATTGCTCAGCATGGGGATGGCTCAGAGTTCGGCACCCTCCATATAACATGGCACAACTGCATATCTCAAGAGCCACACTTTGTGTGTGTGTGTGTGTGTGTGTGTGTGTGACATTTCCCTCATGGGGCCCGCATTTTGCAATACAGCAATATAGGATAATTAAATAATAATCTAGGATCATGTAAAGAAGTGCCTGATGCTGATTAGAAACCCACCTAGTGCTGTTTAAACAGATTTACCAAAGCAGTAGAACGAGCCCTCCCACATGGCAGAAACATAACCAGGCGATAAAATTTGAACAATTCACTGGCAAGATAGCCCAGGGGAATGTTTACCGCATCAAACAGAAGGAAGCAAATCCTCTGTTGCACCTGGAAAGTGATAGCTCAAGAGAAGGGCATTACTGCTCTTAACTTTGCTCAAGAGGTAAACCCAGATGCCTTTGCCTTACTAACCCCAAAGCCCTAGACATTTAGATTAACTTGCAGTTTGGAGTCTTGGCTTCATAAAAACCTTGCCCATCCTTTGGGGCCAGAAACATTGAACAAGAAGGAGGAGCAAGAGGAAGATGGGGTGGAGAAGGAGGGAGAGAGAAGAGAAGAAGGAGACGGAATAGGAAGGGAAAGGTGTGGGCAGGAGGAAGAGGAGAGGAATAAGGGAGAAGCAGAGGCATCCACAGAGAAGGACCAGAAAATGTGAGAGAAGGAGGAAGGAAAATAGCACGCTCCTTGGGACCGATTCATAAAGGAACTCCTATGAGCAACCAGCAAATGTCTGTGAAATCAGCCGTGGGGGTATAAATTCTGGTTCTGATTGGCAGGCATCGATGATCGGTTTCCCAACGGGAGATGCCAGTGCAGAGGGCAGGCAACCATTCAGACAGAGTTTCTTTTCATTGCTAAAGTGGAGTCCCCAGATGTGCATGCTGCCAAGTTTGAGTCCAATATAACTGTGTTGACGTCTACATGAATCACACTCATTCAGCATTTCTAATAGAAAAAGCAGTTCCAGTGTAAGCTCATATACTCCGCCTGGCCTTGGAAAGGTGGTATGTTCAGATTACCGTAATGGTAACACTCTGCCCTTTCCCGTTTTATCAAATCCTCTGTTCTTGCTTTCTGAATTCTTGACTATGATTGTTTTTCTTTTAAGATATGTCCTTGAGGAGCTAATAAACAATGCTTGAATGCTCTCCTGAGCACACAAAGAAGGCACAATTAAAATATAAAGTACTCAAAGGAACACATTTGAAAATATTTTCCTAGTGAAACAGGCATGAGAAAATTATGAAGATCTGTAAGATCAGGACCATAACCTGATTAAAGTGCAGGCTGCCTCTCAGCTCACTCGTCAGTGCTAACTGCTGATGTGTATATTAGATGCTTTAATTCAGACAAGCCGGTCCCCCCAAAAGGTGTTCCCCAGTAAGGAACAGCCCCCTCACACAGCCCTCCAGGCCCCACACGGTTCCCCTACCAAACCAGAGGGGAAAAAAAAAAAGACAAATCAACAATGTTTCCTTTCGAGGTGATCACTGAATGCACAAACAAGAGGTTTCAGACTTATTTTGCTGCCCAGAAGGTCAGTGGGGCCAGGCTGCTGTGTACACTGCCTATGGGTTTCATTACTTTGGAAGCAAAGTTAATGGCCCAGGGAGAAAGTCCTGTGTGGAAAGGCAGGGTGTGTCATGGGAGGGTCTTGTCAGCTAAGATATGATAGGTTAGGGGAGATAGCAATCTAAATTGGTGAGGACTATACACGCATACCTTTGGAATGCAAATTCTGTACAAACAGAAAACCTAGCTGAGTTTTTCTAGCCCCGGGTGGGAGGACCTCAGCTGCCTTAACTGGGTCATTTGCAGACTCTCCTTAACAGTACTTTAACTCTTCTCTCGAGCCCCAGGGCTCTTGCTTATATTGCTTCTTGGGCTTGGAAGCAGTCTCCCCTCCCTACTCTTAGCCAACCTGTGCGTCCACAAGCCTGTCCCTATTTTGATGTCATGTGTTTAATAGCTGCTTTCCCCCTTCACTGTGGGCTCCCTTCAGAGAAGGGCTACAAGTGTCGGCGGCTAACTATGTACCTGGCCCATGGAAGGGACTTAATAAATACATAGAATTTACCTTTTGGGGACATCTGGGTGGCTCAGTGGGTTAAAGCCTCTGCCTTCGGCTCAGGCCATGTTCCCAGGGCCCTGGGATCTAGCCCAGCGTCTGGCTCTCTGCTCAGCAGGGAGCCTGCTTCCCTTCCTCTTTCTCTGCCTGCCTCTCTGCCTACTTGTAATCTCTGTCAAATGAATAAATAAATTTTTAAAAATCTTAAAAAAAAGAATTTATCTTTTGCTAATGGTAAATTTCTAACATATAATAGATACAATGTACCCATCACCTTGCTTCAACAATTGTCAGTAATATTTCTTTTTTTTTTTTTAGATTTTTTATCTATTTATTCGACACAGAGAGATCACAAGTAGGCAGAGAGGCAGGCAGAGAGAGAGAGGAGGAAGCAGGCTCCCCACCAAGGAGAGAGCTTGATGCGGGGCTCGATCCTAGGACCCTGGGATCATGACCTGAACCGAAGGCAGAGGCTTTAACGCTCTGAGCCACCCAGGTGCCCCGTCAGTAATATTTCAAAGCAAATTCCAGACTTCTTTTTATTTCATCCATAAATAATTTAATATATATCTTCTAAACTCTTTTTTTTAAAGATTTATTTATTTGAGGGGGGCAAAGGGGAAAGGGAGAGGAGGAGAGAATCTCAAGAAGATTCCTTGGTGAGGGCAGAGCCCGCCAATGCAGGGCTTAATCCTGTGACCCTGAGATGGTGACCTGAGCCAAAATCAAGAGTCAGATAATTAACTGACTGAGCCACTCAGGCATCCCTCAAAGGGACCTTTTTTCCCTGGGGGGTAAAGATTTAATTTATTTATTTGACAGAGAGAGAGAGAGACAGCAAGAGAGGGAACACAAGCAGGGGGAGTGGGAGAGGGAAAAGCAGGCTCCCCACTGAGCAGGATCCCCATTCGGGGCTGGATCCCAGAACCCTGGGATCATGACCTGAACCGAAGGCAGCCACTTAACGACTGAGCCACCCAGGCGCCCCTCAAAGGGGTCTTTTTAAGACTGTCATTTTCTGGCTTAAACCCCTTCAGTGAGCCACCATTTCTTTCAGGGAGAAGTCCAGACCCTTGCACAGAGTTCTCAAAGCCCTCCTGAGTTCCCCACTCTTGTTCAGCCTCATTTCGGTCACTTTTCCCCCCTTTCCCCCACCCTCTCACCTTTATTTTAAAGATTTTTAAAAATTTATCTGTCAGAGAGAGAGAGAGAGAGAGAGTACAAGCAGGGGGAGCAGCAGGGAGAGGGAGAAGCAGGCTCCGCGCTGAGCAAGGAGCACGACTCGGGGCTCCATCCCAGGACCCTGGAATCATGACCAGAGCCGAAGGCAGACATGCAACCGACTGAGCCACCCAGGCATCCCCCCTCTCACCTTTAGAACTTCTTTCCCACCTCCCTACCTTCCTGCCTTGACACAGGCCATTTGGTCTTGGAATTCTCTCTTCCACCCGCCTTCTTTCTCCCGCTTCTGGATACCGGCTCCTCATATTTCAGGCCAGCTAAAGTGCCACTGCCTGCTAGAAGCTTCTCCTGACGTGGCCACACAGACCAGGTCTGCTAAGAGCTCAGCTTTGCATTCATGTGGTGGTTACAAGCCCAGCCTTTGGAGCCAGACTCCCTCCCTGGGTTCATATCATGACTCTGGCCCTCGCTACTGTGTAGGTTGGGGTAAACTGCTTCCTCTCAGTGTTTCCGTTTCCCCACCTATAAAATGGAACCATAATACCTATGCCATGACCCTATTGTGAGAATTAAATGTGGAGTGCATAGGTCAGAGCCTAATAGTAAAAAAGCACTGTATACGAGTCTTAATCATTATATTTTTGCCCCGTCCCAATGTTTTCTGAATGTTAGCCTTTCACCTCATTAGGTGGTAGGTCATATGTGGAAAATATGAAGGCATATACATTTTGATGATTAACAATGGTTATCTTTGGGTTGTGAAATTAGTTGTGGTGTGTGTGTGTGTACATTTTTTCTTTTCACAAGCTTTACGCACTAAGCCTCTACTATGTTTGAAATATAGGAAAAAAGTAATGCAATACTTTAGGAAATTAATAAGAAGAATCAGAATACTCAACCATTTTCTCACTATGGTTAAAAATATGGGAGGATATATGTGTGCACGGGTAAAGACAGAAAGGTATACGAACAAGGAAAATAATGTGCACTGGAGTTCCAAAACTGTGGCTAAATTAATCTTTTTTAAATGTACTGGAATTTAATATCATTTCTTAATAAAATGAATCAATTAAAATCAGGAGAACAGACATGATGCAAAAGGGAACTTCTCTATGAAACAGAAGAAAGGGAGGGAGAGAGAAAAGGGAAAAAGCAGCGGCAGGATTTGCAGATGGCAAGCATCAGCTTGTGTTGTAGGCTGTAATGCACTTGGTGCTTGGCTGAATAGGCATTTATGTGGCCCAGCCTCGTGTAGGCTTCAACTTTGTTCTGCATTGCCTTGTATTAGCTTAGGGTCTCCTTGTACCTCATTAGTTACTGTAACTGGACAAGGAAGAATGTGAGCCTTTGAGTTCTAGTTTCAAAGTCCAGCTTAGCCGCTTACTAACCATGCAAACTTGGGAAGTTGTTTAATATCTCTGAGCCTAATTTGTCATGAGTAAAACGGAGAAAGTAATGCCTACCTCGCTATGTTATTGTGAGGTTTAAATGAAATAGGATGTGTAAAATAGTTGGCACTTAAGTCAAAATGGTCCTTATCCCCATCACCATTACACACACACACACACACACACACACGCACGCACGCGTGTGCACACACAGAGGAATATTATTTGGCCATAAAAAAGTATGAAATCTTGCCATTTGCAACATGGACAGAGCTAGAGGGTATAATGTTAAGTGAAACAAGTCAGTTGGAGAAAGACAAATACCATATGATTTTATTCATATGTGGAATTTAAGAAACAAGTCAAATGAGCAAAGGAAAGAGAGAGAGAGAGACAAACCAAGAAACAGACTTTTAACTATAGAGAACAAACTGATGGTTACCAGAGGGGAGGTGGATGGGGGGATGGCAGAAAAAGGGGGTGGAGGGGCACCTGGGTGGCTCAGTTGGTTAAGCTATTACCTTTGGCTCATGTCATTACCCAGGGTCCTAGGATGAGCCCCACATTGGGCTCCCTGCTCAGTGGAGACCCTGCTTCTCTCCCTCCCACTACTGCTCCCCCTGTTTATGCTCACTCCCTCTGTCAAATAAATAAATAAAATCTTAAAAAGAAGAAGAAGAAGGAGGACGAGGAGGAGGAGGAGGAAGAGGAGGGGGAGGGGGAAGAGGAGGAATAAGGGGAGGAATAAGGGGGGGGAGGGGAGAGAGGGTAGAGATTAGAGATTTGAAATAAAATAAAATATTTTAAAAAACACTAGAGATCAAAAGGCCTAGCTGTGGGAGGTGGTCACTAAGACTGAGGTCAATATGTAGACCCTTGGGCTGGAGCCCTTCAGGAGTGGTCTGCTGCCGGCTGCTGGAGACTCTGGCTCCATAAATACATCAGATCCCAGGTTTTAATTAGAATGTGGTTCTAGAACCTATTTTTATAGCAGGTTTTTATTTAGCCATTAAAAGAAAAAGAAGGAAATCTTGCCATTTACAACAACATGGGTGGGCTTTGGGGGCATTATGCAAAGTGAAATAAGTCAAGCAGAGAAAGACAAGTACCTTCTGATCTCACATATAGGTGGAATCTTAGGGGGAAAGCTCAGAGATGGAGAGAACAGATTGGTGGTTACCAGAGGCAGGGGGCGGAGGGTGGCTGAAACAGATGAAGGGGGCCAAAAGGTACAAACTTCCAGTTATAAAATAGAAGAGCGGTGGGGATGTGATGTACAGCATGGTGCCTATAGTTAATAAAAGTGTATTGTATATTTGAAAGTTGCTAAGAGAGTAGATCTTAAAAATTCCCATCGCAAGAAAAATGTGTAGCTATTTATACCTCTGTGCAGTGACACATATTAACTAGACTTATTGTGGCAATCATTGTACAAAGCATACAAATACCAAATCATGTCATACACCTGAAACTAATATAATACTATATGTCAACTACATCACAAAAAATTTTTTTTCTAAAGCAGCTTTTATAAATCAGAACTTATTTTCTCCCAGGAATTGTGATATATTTGCAGAGTTTATTTCTGACCAAGGACTCGGTATAAAATAATGCTTAGATAGGCCAAGAAAATGTCATGAAAACACAGATGAGGCAACTCCAGACCTTCAAAGTAGATTTCAGTAGATTTATTGAGCTTTAATTGATTTAAAATGGAAATCTGCTGTCATCCCTAACTCTTCCTTAAGACACATCTGGACAGGGCGCCTGGGTAGCTCAGTGAGTTAAGTCTCTGCCTTGGGCTCAGGTCATGATCTCAGGGTCCTGGGATAGAGCCCCACACCCAGCTCTCTGCTCAGCAGGGAGACTTCCTCCTCCTCTCTCTCTCTTTGCCTGCCTTTCTGCCTACTTATGATCTCTGTTAAATAAATAAATAAAATCTTAAAAAAAAAGACACATCTGGACAAAATTAATATTTTGCTGGAAGGATCTAAGGAGTTGTGGCTCACAGGAACTCATGGGCTTCTCATGTCTGCCTTGCTCCCACACCTAACACCTACCAAGTTTGCTGATTTTCCTCCCTGTTTCTTAACCCATCTCCTTCTTCGTCCTCACTTCCCTCTGCCTTACTTTTGGCCCCACCATCGCTCAGCTAGGTCCTTCCAGGAGCCCCTAAACAAATTCCCTGCCCCCTGGTTCTGTCTTTCAGCTTGAAGTTGCAGAAAACTCAAACTATAGCATGTTAGCAATAGCAAATATCACTGTCTCGACAAAAAATCTGGAAGCATCTCACAAGATCATTAACTCGGCAACACAATAAGGTTTATCAAGGACTCTGCAAGAATGTTGGCAGTTTCATGACAGTCGTGCCCTTGGCCACACAATGACTGCCACAGCCCTAGTCTGCTCACCTCTTCAGCTGACTTCTGCTTTTGCGTCTTTAGTGAAGATTGCATGGCAGCATGTAAACACGTGACCAGGATTGTCTGTAGATTAATCAGAATTCATTGATGGAACTGAGAAGGGGCCACTTGCCCTGAGCCCACGACAGGTTGATGACAGAACAAAATTGCTGGACACCAGTAGGACAGGCAACCCAATGTGCCTGCAATCCCTTCTTTACCAGCCTCCTTCTGCACCAAAGGCATCCTTATAAGGCATAGCTGATCAACCTGCACTCCTGATTAAGGCCCTTCAGCGGCTCCCCATGATTTAAGTCCCCTACTCTACATTCTAGCAGCACAGATACAAACAAAGAAGTATTTTCACACATACCAGTTCATCTGTCCTCCCCCACCTTTATTCTCATGCTAATATTGAGCCTCCAAGACACCTGGAGAGAGTCTCCCCTTTCAGCGAAGATGGCCTAAATAACCCTTATTAAAGTCTCGTTCCAAGTTATATCTACTCAGTACAGTGGTCATTCAGGTAGCCCTTCTGTTCGGTTCCCTTCTGGTTAGTCGCTGACCTTCCTAGAACCCATTGTTAAATGTGTCACATCATCCTGCTTTTATAACAGTCTTGCAAGCTGACTTAGAAATTACCTCTTGATGTAAGGATTCTTTGCCAAATACTAGCTCATTGAGCTAGTGTGTATATCTTATTGATCTATGTAGCCCCCACCCCACCTTCTATGACGGGCATAAAGTGAGCTTTCAATTATCTAAAACATTGTTATTGTTGAACCAGTTGCATACGAGCTGATAAAGAGAGGAAGGAGTCAAAGATAATGGTGATAAGTGGAATAATTTTGCTAGAAGAAAGTTGGTCAGGAAAGCCCGTTGAGGGGGGAACATAGGTTCTGTGGTGTTAAGATTTGGCCATGTGGACTTTTAGGCAATGGCAGGACTACCCTGGTAAGATGAAAGACTGGAGTCTCTCTCTGGGGCCAGGAGAAGTTACAACGGTGGGGCGCCTGGGTGACTCAGTGGGTTAAGCCTCTGCCTTCCGCTCAGGTCATGATCTCAGGGTCCTGGGCTCTCTGCTCAGTGGGGAGCCTGCTTCCCCCTCTCTCTTTGCCTGCCTCTCTGCCTACTTGTAACCTCTCTGTCAAATAAATTTTAAAAATAAAATAAAAATAAAATCTTAAAAAAAAACAACAATGGTGGTATAGTCCTCAGAAAAGACCTATTCATCTCCAGTTGAAAACCTGTATATATGGACCTAATAGGGCTGGAGGTTGTAGCTTAGACGCCACTACTTCCTGATCCCACTCTTTCGGGTCACGAGGGCCTGGCGGCTTCCATAGGAACCTGTTGTATCGCCATCATCATACTTAGCACACTGTTATTACTATTATTTTTAATGATTTGACTGTCTTCCCCATTAGTCTATAAGAATCATTACGTCAGGGACTGTGTCTGCTTTGATCTCCAAGATCTGTCCAGCCCAAAATCAAGCAGAGCAGATAGCATTTAAAAACTCATTTTTTAAAAAGATTTTATTTATTCATTTGTCAGAGAGAAGAGAAAGAGAGAGAGGGAGAGCTCAAGAGAACGAGCACAAGCAGGGAGAACAGCAGGCAGAGGCAGGCACACAGTTGAGCAAAGAGCCCAATGTGGACTCGATCCCAGGACTCTGAGATCATGACCTGAGCAGCAGGCAGACACTTAACCAACTGAGCCACCCAGGTGTCCCTTAAAAACTATTTTTTAACTGAATGACTGAATAAATGAGTGAATGTTGACAATATTTATACTAGCTATGATTTACAAAGTAACTCATTGTATTGCAACCACTGTGCTAATTGCTTTGACCCTTACAACCCTCCTTTGATTTGGCACCATTATCCTCCTCCTGCAGACGAGGAATCTGGGTCTTTGAGAGTTTCAACTATTTATCCCAGGGAACTGGAGGCTGCTATCTTGAGCACATTAGTTTACCTTCCAGCTTTAGTGAAAAGATGGCGAAAGATGATGGGCTCTCAATGGCCATCTGTGGGCTCATATCTGTCTCAGTCTTTTATTTGACTGGCCCAGTATTTTTAAAATATTGAAGCCAATAGTGGAAATGGGGAGGTTTCACACACACACCCAGATATCAAGCTTCTTTTGTAACATTTCAGAAAAACGAAGGAATTAGTGCAAGTTCAGACAGGTCAGCAGTGGGCGGGAACTGAGTTGCTGAGTCGTACCCACCGGTCTGGTGAGGTCCCTCCCGCCCCTCCCACCCCCCATCACCCCCATCACTCACACCCTCCACCCACCGGCCCACTTCATTCACTGCCCCCCAAGTTCCCTGCAGGCATCCTGGTTAGGTTAGCTATCCTCCCTTTTCCAGCCAGTCCTTACAGTTCTTTTATGATCATTCAATTTCCTCCTTTTTCCTTAAAAGCAGAGTAATCAAGCATTTTTTCTCTTTTTTTCACCTCTTCTTTGTTGTTTGGTTTTTTTAAGCCCCCCCTATTACTCTGCACTCTTGTTTTCCAACGAGTTAGAGCCCTCGAGGAGGGAGACGGATTCCAAAGTCCCCTCTGAAAGGCACCTACCTCAGGACTCTGTAGTCAGACCTCACGTCTAACCAGCAGCAAAGTCAGTCTAGTGGCACCATGACGGCAGGGGAGCAACCAAGCTCCTGCCCAAGGAAGGCCAGCCCCTCTCTTCCCTCGCGAGCCCACCACCCCGAGGAGCCCTCCAGAGCCTTGTTCGCTCCAGCTCCGGGGTATAAGGCAATCATCTGGGGAGCTTGTGAAAGCACAGATCCTGGGCCTCTGTGAGGAGAGATTCCAATTGAGTTGCACTCAGGTGAGACCCAGGAATTTGTTGCGCTCAGGTGAGACCCAAGAATCCCGCCTCTGGGTAGAAACTCAAAAGGATTAAAGCAGGGTCTTTTTTTTTTTTTTTAAAGATTTTATTTATTTGACAGAGAGAAATCACAGAGAGGCAGGCAGAGAGAGAGGAAGGGAAGCAGGCTCTCCGCTGAGCAGAGAGCCCGATGCGGGACTCGATCCCAGGACCCCGAGATCATGACCTGAGCTGAAGGCAGCGGCTCAACCCACTGAGCCACCCAGGTGCCCCTAAAGCAGGGTCTTGAAGACATACTTGGACACCCATGTTCACACAGTAGCTTGCTTCACAAAAGCCGAAAAAGGTGGAAACACCCAAGGTTCCACAAGAGATGAACGGACAAACGAAATACAGTGTGTACATACAATAGAACGGCACTGAGCCTCCGAAAGGAAGGAAACTGACTCATGCTACAACCTGGATGAGCCCTGAGTGAAATAAACCAGCACAAAAAGACAGGGACTGGCTGATTACACACACATGACATACCTAGAGAAGTCCGGTGCATAGAGACAGCGGCTGCTCTGCGCCCGAGAAAAGAGGGGAAGAGGGAGTTGTTTGATGGGTATGAAGTTTCAGTGTTGCAAGATGAAGAGAGTTCTGGAGATGGGCGGTGGTGACGGTTGCCCAATGCGAATGTGCTTAATGCCCTGGACACTACACTTTGAAATCAGTAAGATGGTAAATTTTATACGTATTATACTAACATTAAAATAATAATATTTGCATTCTTTTTTTATTTTTTATTTTTTTTAAATTTATTTATTTTTTCAGCATAACAGTATTCATTGTTTTTGCACAACACCCAGTGCTCCATGCAATACGTGCCCTCCCTATTACCCACCACCTGGTTCCCCCAACCTCCCACCCCCGCCCCTAATATTTGCATTCTAAGAAGCTCCCTGATGCTGCTGCTGCTGATCTATGAACCACCCGTTTACAAGACGCCACCAACCATGGAAACATTGACACTGAAACCAGATTAGCTCTTGGGATTCCAGCTTTCCTCTTTAGGACTTTATCCAGAGAGCAGATCCTTTAGCCTCTCTGGGTCTTTGTCTTCAGGTGCAGAAGATGAGAGTTTGGATGAGAGCCTGGACCAGATGGCCCATGTTTGCTGAGGGGTAGGTGAGGACATGCTTTGAATCTGAATGTGCTTCGAGGAGAGAGCTCCAGCCAGGGGATGGTAAGACTGTGCCATGTATACAGTGTGGGTTTAGGACAGTCCAGACTTTCCATTCTATGGAGGAGGGATGGGGAACAAATTCTTGAAGAAAATTAGGTTCATTCAGGATGGTTCTGAAGGTTTTTGGATCAATGTTTTAGTATGCCTGGATTCTGACAAGTGGTCATTGGAATCCCTGATTTCAATGTTTGGTCATTTCCAGAAATCTAGGGGTCTAGTCCAGTAGAAAAACTACAAAATGACCTTGGAGGCCATGAAATTACTGACAAAGAGACTTTCCTCTGACATTTTTAGAGAGACATACTAAGGCAAAAGTAAACAATGGCCTAGTTTGATCATGTCTGCCTGTTTTGTTCAAAATCCAGCTTACATTCTCTTACAACAGGAACAACAAACTCAAAATTCATTTTAATGAAGAGGATTTTTTAAAAAAGATTTATTTATTTGAGAGAGAGAGAATACACCTGCACACATGGGAGGAGAGGGGAGAGGGAGAGAGACTCCTCAAGCAGACTCTGTGCTGAGCACAGAGCTCCACACAGGGCTCGATCCCAGGACCCTGAGAGCATGACCTGAGCCGAAATCAAGAGTCAGCCGCTTAACCGACTGTGCCAACCGGCCTCCCCAGTAAAGAGAGTGTTTCTTTTAATATATCCTCCTTCCGCTACAAGTTTCTACTTTGAAAGCCAACCATTTGAAACTTGTCAATGATCAAGTTGGTGCCTCTGTTAAAGCCAGTCCCCAGGTGACTTTAGATTGAGATTAACTATTGGATGTCTCCACACCAGGTCTGAAGCATGGTGGAGAGGAGCTCTGTCCCTCCCTCCAACATGCTTGGAACTATCCAGAGGGCCAAAGGGGCCTGCTGGCACAGAAGTCGTTGGTCATGATGAGCAATGCAAACCCATGGGTACAAATATCCATGTTGACAAAAATAGAGCCAGGAAAAAAACCCAAAACCAAAATCTTAACTGAGGAAAAGCAAGCAGATGTCATTCTTATTTTTTTCATTTTGACTTTAATTCCGATAGAGTCAATATACAGTGTTCTATTAGTTTCAGGTGTACAACACGGCAATTTAACACTTCTATACATCACCTGATGCTCATGGCAGGTGCAACTTCTAGATCCCAACTCCTCTATCTTATTATTGTGAAGACCTATTTCCTTAACTGCAGTGAGACCCCCACACTGCATGGACAACATTAACAGCTGGGGCTGGAGTTTGCTGCTGGTTTGATATTAAAATCAAAGTAAACATTAGATGCACCACTTCTTTAACTTTTGATTATTCAGCTGTCATCAAATATACATACAGCTTGTATAACAGAGCTAGTAAAATTAACATTGATACATCAATTTCAGGTTTGTTTCTCCTCATTTGGAAAAGAGAAAGTTACAGAGAAACTCAACTTCCCCTCTCAAGGCTACCACCTGGCAAAGACAGATGGGTTGACCAGAGACACCTTCTTCCCTCTGCTGACCTCTAGCGGTGACAGCAGGGGGGCTTAAAGGAGCCAACCAAAGTGGAAATTCAAGGCGGGAGAAAAGTATATGGTGCTTGGGGAATGCACAGAATACATAACACCTCAAACATGTTTTCCTTAGACATGCAATTGAAACCACCCAAATGAAAACTTGTCATTGGCGATAGTTAAATTCGTTTCCTCTTAAACAAAAAGTCGCTATTGTTGCAACGTAACCACCATCTAATTACTGGGTTGTGCTTGGAAGCACCTTGAGTGAAGGAGCTCATGCTAAATTTGCAACCCAGGAATTGCTCCGATCAGAGCTGAATTCACAGCAGACCACTAACACACACCATGGGAAGACGGCCCCGGTCTGCATCCTAGTGCTGTTCACATCCAGTTCTTGGAGTTGATCCCGGACGAGGATAGAGATTCAAGGACAACTGGGCCTTTCCTGCCAGGAACCTGGTTATCAAGAGATAACTGAAGACAGCCAAGGACGTTGGATAAGCAGCTGTGTTCTGTCCAGGCACTCTCTGTATGGCAAGGAGACAGGCTCAGGAAGACAAAACTTGCTGAATTAAGGGGCTGCCTTGATGTCAAAGTCTGTGCTATTTTCACAACCTGCATCTCACCCACAGCGGGAGAAAGGAATCACCCCATGATCTGGGCTTGAAACATGAACCAAAGCCACTACCACTGGAAACAAGTGAGGGTCTGAAACCTAAAGCAGGCGGAGGTGGAGGTGGGAGGTGGTCAGGGCAACCCAGGACTTTGGCCCCGGAGTAGCGGTGCCAGATAAAATACAGGACGCATGCAACATTTGGGACATAGTGGTACCAAAAAACTCGTCATTGCTTCTCGGGAATGCAAATGTAATTGGGCATCTTGTATTTTTACTTGCTAAATTAGCAGCCCTGCTTCTGAATGCCTTTTGTACCTGGTTTGTTTGAGTTAGAGGCAGGGCCTTGAAGCTGTTCTTATTAAGTCAGTGTTTGATGGCTCCCATGGTAGTAGACAACAAGGAAGGGATGGGAGGCAATAGAACATTCTCACACCTGGGGAGGATAGCATTCTCCGTGGGGAGCCAAGACTGTGTTTGTTTGGAAAGATAGGTAATAATACAAGGCCAGGTCAAAAACGTCAGTGGGCACCCAGATCATCTGGGATCTGGTTAAAATGCAGTTTCTCATTCAGTGGGCCTGAGGGAGGGCCCAAGACAGCATTTCTAACACACTTCCAGGTGCTGTTCATACTGCTGGTCTGGGCCACACTCTGAGTAGTAAACCATATAAGCTGAACCGGTAGTTCAGACACAGGTGCCCTCTACAAATGGAGCCTTCCACACGGGAATGGGGGACAGAGACCCAGGGGACAGCCGCTGAGGCACCAGGAATCTGTGCTTCAGAAAACCACAGTCTTGGGCATGGCTGTTATTTTCTGCTGCTGTTCCAGTCCAACGGTGTGTCTTAATTATTTACTTTTAGCAAAAGACATATGAGCTCTGTTGGCCTGGGGGTGCTATCTCTTTTCTGTCAGGGGAAAGATCTGCATTTCTACAGTGGTTGGGCTGGCTGTGGGAGCATTTACTAACCTGCGGACATTTGGATTCAAGGATGAGGACATCTCATCTCATCTTCCCATCTCCAGATCAAAGGAACCCCTTCCCCACCTTCTTACTTTTCAGAGCAATTGCAGAGCAATTCAGAAACAATTAAATTGTGTTTGAATTACAGGGAGCAGGGTTCAATTGTCATGCCAGACCCAGAGAAACTCATAAGAAGCCAGGTGCCCTGGGCCTGAGCCAACCTTGGGGAGCAGTGAGTTTTCCCTGCCTAAGATCAGCAATGCTACAGAATGAAACTGTTCCAGATATCAAGGCCTGGCACCTCATATTTGGCAAACTTGAAGGCAGATAATGGCTTCAGGGTCATCAGCAAAAATCTCTACTTCTCCAGGGTTGGAAAGAAAGAGAAACACTGCAATGTGTCGAGGGTCTGCTATGTGCCAGGCATTGTGCCTAAATCACATCACTGGATTCACACACACACACACACACACACACACACACACAAACACACACATGTAGAAGAGGCAGAAAGCAGCTGATTTTTAATTTTTGTTCAATTCATTTGTGAGAATAAATATCTATCTTTAGAGTACAAAGAGACACACATTTCAAATCTTTTTCCTTTTGTTGATACAGATGCCCCGATGAAACAGAAAATTTGATTTTGGAAATTGTTCAGATTTCTTACCCAAGAAAAAGCCTCTGTAATTCCATTCCCTAGAAGGGACTGGGGCTGCCCCACCCATTCCAGGGACCTGTCTCTGGAGGTATCTTCTGATTCAGTGAATTCTAGCATCTCTCCCAATCCCAACATTCCTTTCTCGGTTTGTTTTGCCCTTGACCGGATGCTTTATCACTACACAGAGCTATTCTCTTTGATGCTTTCTGGGAATAATAAATGCAACTAAATTATAGTTTTTAATTCGGCCTCAAAGTCATAAAAGGAAGAACAATCAAATTACCTAGATTATTGAATTCTTCCACAAAGGTCAAGGGACAACAGAGGCCTTCAGACTTTTGGGAAATATTGGCTACTTCTCGGTATGCATTTCAGCCCTGTGAAGAGGTGATCCAGCTTAAAAGCAGGACTTGAAAGTTCTCCCACACCCTCCTCTCGCCTGTACTAGCGTGCTTGGTATGCAGTCTAATAACAGTGCAGGTCCTTCCTGCCCCTGCCCCTCCTCTCCGCTAGTGAGATTCACAACAGCCATTCTTATAATGGCAGAGGAAACTCCTTTCACTCACTCAACTACTCCATTAACTTCCCTGAGACCTACTTATCAGGGTGGCTGTGAAGATTAAGTCATAGGTAAAACCTGCCTAGCACGAAGCTAGACGGAAGGACGGTACTCAAAGATACTAGCCGCTAAATTATTGGCATCACTATAAGTAAAAGAGGCTATGGGAAGAGGATTTCAAGGCACCGAGGAGTGCTAATAGAAAGTGGGGATGAGGGTGCCTGGGTGGCTCAGTGGGTTAAAGCCTCTGCCTTCGGTTCGGGTCATGATCCCGGGGTCCTGGGATTGAGCCCCACATCGGGCTCTCTGCTCAGTGGAGAGCCTGCTTCCCCCTCTCTCTATGCCTGCCTCTCTGCCTCCTTGTGATCTCTGTCTGTCAAATAAATAAATAAAATATTAAAAAAAAAAAAAAGAAAATGGGGATGAGAGAGGTAAGTCAGTTGCCTCTGGGAATGATTGCTATCTCACATGGTGAGAAGTCTAGCCAGGAAGCCAGCCTCAGTCTACCGGCCATGTCTTGGGGGATGCCGCAGGGCGAATGGGGCCACATCAACTTCCTAAGCAGGATGGCCATAGTTATCTCCCACAACTCCCAGGGAAGCAAAAGAGAATTGCCTCTCTGGTCCCTTCTGGGTCCACTGGCCTGACAGATCTGGCTTGTCAGAACGGTCTCACCTGGAGCCTGGGCTGAGCAAAGATGTCCCCCAAGACTAGATTCCTTCGGGCTATCAGAGACCAGGAAACAAGGTAGGATAATCTCTCCCCAACCAGTGTCTACATCTTTTTAAAGCCTTGTATTTTACAATTATTTACTCTTAACTCTGGAAAAGGAAGGCACCTTGAGCCTGGCATGAGTCTTTTCACCCTTGTCCTGATCCTGTCTCTGGAAACCTTCGTCCTCCGGCTTCTCGGCCTCGAGTTCCTCCATCCGATCTCAAATGATCTTATGGCTCTTGGAACGTTGTTGAAAGGATTAAATATCATAATGGAGGTAGAGCACCTGGAAGAGAGCCAGGTCCACAGAAAATTCCTAATAAATGTTACTTTTCACTCATAACATATGTCTGAAGCAATCTCTATGTTGTATAGGTTCAGCATGAAGGACTTTTGTTCCCTAATATATCCATATGTATGTTTGGATACCTGAAATTCCTCTTAGAAGGGAAAAAGGTTTCTACAATTAAATATGACATAGAACATACAAATTGTGCAAAGAGCGTTAACATAAATCTGAGAACTAACTGTGGAGGGGAAAAGTGTTGTGATCAGAGAAGCCAGAAAGAACAGGACCCCAGCTGGATTCTCAGTCAAAGATGGCGGCATCTTGTAGGATCATCAGCCCTGGGTCTGTGTGTCAGCTCTACAGGTCTTAAGATACAATAAAGTGCCTCCAGATGTATTATAACAGGAGAAAACTTCCTCTCATGAAAAATGCAGGAGACAGCTATAGAAAGAAGGAAATTCTGACACAAGCTACAACATGGGTGAGCCTTGAAAACAAACACAAAAGGACAAATATTGTATGATTCCACTTGTATGAGGTACATAGAGTGGGCAAATTCTTGGAGACAGAAAATAGGACAGTGTTTACCAGGGGCTGGGGAAGAGGAATAGGAAGTTATTACTTATTGGGTATAGAGTTTCAGTTTGGTGGTCACACGACAATGTAAATACAGCTAGTGCTGTTGAAACAGACACTTAAAAATGGTTACGATGGTCAATTTTATGCATATTTTACCACAATAAAACACAGAAAGGAGGGACATCTGGTGGGGGACGCAGTCAGTTAAGCATCAGACTCTTGATTTTGGCTCAGGTCATGATTTCAGGGTTGTGAGATCGAGCCCCATGTCGGGCCCCATGTCGGTCTCCCTGCTCAGCATGGAGTCTGCTTGGATTCTCTCTTTCCCTTTCTCTCTGCCCCTCCCCCTGCTCATGCTCAAACACTGTCTCTCAAATAAATAAATACATCTTTAAAAAAATAAGAAACAAAACACACAGAGGAGATATATATATATATATACACATATATACATATACGTGTGTGTGTGTGTGTGTGTATACACATATATACATATATATATCTACCTATATATATACATACATACATACCAGAGACACCTGTTACTTTGTAAGAAAAAAAGAACATTCTGGAGTATCAGAATGTTCCTGGTAGCTGGCCAACACACCCACAATCCTGGAGATGAAAAAAGAAAACAAAACAAAACAAAAAAAGGTCTGTAGGAGACGACGTGATGAACACAGAATCCAAGGTAGGAAAGTGGGGTGATGTTGAGAGCTGGCTCAACTCATGAAGCTAGAAGCTCAGGGTCCACCATCAGCATTTCCCAGGGCAATTTCCCAACCAGTTTTTCAAGACTAATAGAAGAAATGGTCATATTTGTAAGCCCTGGAGGTAAATCATGACACTGCTCTATCTGCCCCAGGGGCTTGGCTCATTCATTCCGGGCTTCTGTAACCCATCAGGACACACAGATTGGGAAGCTCTGCATCAGGGGGCCTAGAAAACTCATGCTCAAGGGCTGGAACAATCTCCAAATTCCTGTCCTTTGCACCTTGCCTTATAAAACAGCTAAGTGAATTCTAACTCACTTCTGCATTAAATCCTATTCTCTGAAGGTTAGCCCTCAACATCCGTAACAGACTTAGGAGTTTCTGAGATTTCCTCACAGGAACTTGACATTCTCTCTTTGCCTAGCGGAGTCTGTAATATCTTATTTCTTTCATTCACTGCTGAGAGAAGGAGCTACCAGCTCAAGATAGGACAGCCTCTCACTTGTGAGGGCAGGTCTTACCGGACCTTTCTGCAGGAAGAGAAAGCCACAGGAAGATGACCCAGGATTATTTATTATCTTGGCACTGTGGGTTCATGCAAGTTTTATCTTGGAGAAGTGGATGGTCTGTGACAGAAAGCAGATCAGAGATGGCCTGGGGCTGGGGGGCATGGGAGCAGCCTTTGATTGAAACAAAGAGGTTTGTGTGGAATGGGAGCATTCTAAAACTACAGGGAGGGGGTACTTGCACAACTTTATACACTTACTAAAACTTATTGAACATTTTCTTTATGCGATCCTCAGTAATGCTTTTTATTAAATAGAAGTGTGGGGTACCTGAGTGGCTCAGCAGTCGACTCTGGGTTTCCACTCAGGTCTTGATCTCAGGGTTGTGGGATGGAGACCCGCAGCAGTCTACACACTCAGTGAGGAATCTGGTTGTCCCTCTCCCTCTACCAGCTCTCCACCTCTCACTCTCTCTTGCTCTTTCTCTCTTTCTCCAAATAAATAAAATCTTTTTTTAAAAGAAATGTGAGGGGTGCCTAGGTGGCTCAGTTGGTTAAGCATCTGACTTCAACTCAGGTCATGATCCCAGGTTCCTGGGATCCAGCCTCACACCAGGCTCCCTGCTGGGCAGGAAGCCTGCTTCTTCCTCTCCCATTCCCCTGGTTGTGTTCCTTCTCTCGCTTTGTCACTCACCGTCAAATAAATAAATAAAATATTAGAAAGAAAGAGAGAAAGAAAGAAAGGTAGGTAACATTTGTAAGAACAGAAATAAGAAACACTGAGCTGTAAATGTAAGATTTGCCCCCATTACTGAGTGTTTGCTTTACTTAAAAAGCTTTATCCAAAAAAAAAAAAAAAAAAAAAGCATCAAGTTTCAATAGCGTTCTAATCTGAAAGAATGAAGTCTTAGCCTTGCAAGGTTTTGGGGAGGATCCAATCGATACTGGATGGAAAGGGCCATGGGGGGGAAAAAATAAAAACAAAAACCACAATGCGCTGACTCAGCATGGTAACTCAGCTGCGCTGTGGAGGGCGAGGTATGGGAACACCCAATCCAAACCAGCCTTTTCTTAAGCAACCAGGAAAGACTAATCTCGCTATCTTCAGTCTCATTGCAAACTGAACACCAGGCCACTGCCAAATCTACTTAAAAGACCATCGACCCTGACAGAAGGGTCTGGGTTCGGTTCAGAGGCTCATTAGCTTAGACAAATCTGCCTCCTCTCTGTGGGTCTAGTTTTTCCCATTTCTAAAGCCGGAATGTAATTCCTGCTGGCAGCACACAGGGTGGGAGCTCGGCGCAGGCGTAACTGACTTGCTGAGCCTCACTCTCAAACTGGGGAGATAGTAAAACTTTGAAGGTTGTCTGGCCAGCCCTTCTCCCCTCCCTTCCTGGCAATGCCAGCCCACTCCTTTGAGGAACCTCTTCTGCCTCCTCCCGGTGGTTCTCCTGGGGCTGCATGGTCAGTTACCTCAGTGCCAGCCCCTGGGCCACCTGGGATGAGGATGAGCCTACCGCAGACCCTTGGAAGAACCTGAGGCCAACCCAGAATGAAATCTGGGCAGTGCTGATGGTCTGAAAGTCCCTGAGTTCATACTTGTTCTTTCAAACGGATGAGCTAATAAACCTCCTTCTTTGCTTAAAAGCAACAACCGACTCCCCGTGTCCCAAATAAAAAAAAACAACAACAAAACCAAATCCCTTTCTCCCCAGTTTGCTCAAGGCTGGCAATCCAGGGAAGGGTGTACTGCCGCAGGGCAACCATCTCTAACTTTGTTGTCTTAAGTTTCTCACTCTAACCCTGTACATAGAAACTTACACAGCAATCCCATGTTTTAAAAACCAAGCTGGAGTCCAAAGGGAGGATTAATTATCAACATCAGGTTAGGGTCATTATGGGGCCACTGCTCAGGTTTTAATTCTTTGTATGCTGAGGTTTAAACAGACAAAACAAATGGGCTTTAACTGAAACGGGAGAGTCCTAGTTGCCGAGAAAAGAAATTCTCACGTTCTAGAGTGCTAAACTCTTGAAATGGGAGAACAAAGCTGGTAACAGGATCTCCATTCCAGTATCTTCTGGAAGGGAGGACCAAGGACCTCCAAGCCCTGCACCGCTTCTATGGGTGTATTGAACTGACCGTCTTCACTTGCCCTTGTTTTTTTCAGTCCAAAGCTATGACTCTCTGGTGGGAGAGAAGTTGAATGTTTCTGGATGCTCTTGGGCTTTCTGAGGCTCCCTTCTTTGGGTACCCAGAGTTATTTCTACTAAGTTTGGGTAGCTAGGCAATGGGCCCAAAGAGAACCCTATAGGGAAGAACAAAAGTGTAAAAACTATTACAAGAAAGACAGCAAGTTGTGTGTATGGGGATATTGGATGACGAACCCTGCTTTGGCCCTGGCTGGCTATCCCTCTGTCAGGTGCTTTTAGGGTGTGCTCAGAAAATGTGCCAGGTTGGCATCAGACCTAGGGCTTGTTTTCAACACCCAGGAAGTAGAACCCCAGGGCAAAACAGGCTTAGAGCCTTGGGAATTCAACCACGAAGGGCTTGGCTTCTCAAGGGAGGCACCCTTGGGAGGGAGGGCAAGGAGGGAGGACCCAGAAAGTGCTTGTGTTTAAGAACAATTCAGGGAGGGAAGGATTTTGTTTTTCATTATGTAAGCCTTCTAAACAATTGAAATTATTTACCAGAACCATGTGGTTATAACAAATAGAGATAGGCTTACAATTATGAATCATGGAAAAATCAGTACTTTTCCTTTTCTCACCTAATTTTTGTCAGACCAGACTCTCAGGTTTGGAGGAGGTCAGAAGAAAAGTCATCTCACACAGAGAGAGGCAGTTTTCTGTGTGAAACCTTTCTTCCCTCTTTGTCTTATGTGTCATCTGGTAGTTGGCCATGGCCTTGCCAGAGTGGCCCGTGAGATCAGGCAATTAGCTCAGTGAGAATCCCTGGACTGGGATTTGACCGCAATGGGAGTAAGAGCTCAGGCCCTCCATGGGCTGGCCTGGGGGATGCTGAATGGCCCAGGTGGTCATAACTCTCTTGATCGATCTGTCACCTGAGTTGGGGAAGAAAAACGCATGGGACAGCATATCGTGAGGGAAGGGTCCTGGCCTGTGGTGGTCCTAAGGAAACGGTATGAAGTCTGGTGAGCCATGAGGTCATCTCACCAGTAAGGACATGTACCTGGATACACACTCAGAAGCTGGTCTAGTGTGTGGCCTGGGCAGGATGGCCCAGCAGCAGTGGAGAGCTGATGGAGTCATGTACATCAAAGCACTGGCAGGAGCCCTGCTCCACACCACAGACCCCCCCACCGGAAACCACAGTTGTGCTTGGGACATTACCCTGCACAGCTGCTCCATCCCTCATCACACAGGGCCCTGATGTGGGGCTGAGTTCTAAATTACCCAATGTGGAACACCATTGTGACCCTTAAAGGAGAAGGAATATTTGGGTCAATTCGTATAAATATCAGTTAAATCTTTTTTTTTTTTTTATTTGACAGAGATCACAGTAGGCAGAGAGGCAGGCAGAGAGAGAGAGAGGGAGAAGCAGGCTCCCTGCTGAGCAGGGAGCCCAGCGTGGGGCTCGATCCCAGGACCCTGAGATCATGACCTGAGCCGAAGGCAGAGGCCTTAACCCACTGAGCCACCCAGGTGCCCCAATATCAGTTAAATCTTAATCTCAGTGTTACTTATGTCAGCAAAGCAAAACCCAGTCTCAGGTGGCTCTGTTGGGTGGAATAAGGTTGTCTACTTGTCCATATTTTTTTTTTTACAATCTCAGAATGATGTGCTGTGGACATTCTCTCTTTCCCCATCCCTTCTCACAGGATTCCCTGGCATCAGCCATCATCTTACTTCTGATTTGTCATTTGTCACTTTTTTTCTATTGCAAGCACACAGCGTCATTGTGGGTGTTGCAGGAGATCTTGGGCCCCAAGTCTCTGTTTGTTCTTCCAACAGTGGTCCTGATCTTGGTACAGACGGTAAGGACAGTGCCTTAAGTGGACTGTGCCTTGCCCTACATACATCAACCTCCTATTTATTTACACAGAACACTGATTTCATCAAAGTTGTAACCATTGTCCACAACTGACAAGCTTACAAAAATATCACACATCAAGGGAGAAGCAAGATGGCAAAGAAGGAGACTTAAATGTCTTAGGATCCCAGGAGTTCCGCTAGGTATCAAACCATTCTGAACACCCACAAACTCAACAGGAGATCGGAGAAGAAGAGCAGTAATTCTAGGAACAGAAAAGTGACTACTTTCTGGAAGGACGAGCGGAGAAGTGAATCCAAGGTGATAAACTGGAAGAGAGACCTCAGGGGGAGGGGCCAGCTCCCAGCAAGCGGTAGAGCAGTGGAGCACAAAATTGGAACTTTTAGAAGTCTGCTCCACTGAGGAACGTCAGTTCAGAGGCTAAGTGGTGGGGGAGGGGGTGTTGGAGCCCTCACAGGGACAGTGTTGTGAATTGTGTAAGACTGATGATTCACAGACCTGTACCCCTGAAGCAAATATAATTACATTATATGTTCATTAAAAAAAAAAGAAAAGAGCTCAGACAGTAATGTCTTTGGTACCAGCCATAGAAACATTTTTCTAGATATATCTCCTAAGGCAAGAAAAAAACAAAAGCAAAACTAAACTACTGTGATCACACCAAAATCAAAAGCTTCTGCGCAGTAAAGGAAACCATCAACAAAACAAAAAGGCAACCTGTTGAATGGCAGAAGACATCTGCAAATGATATATCTAGTAAGGGGATAATATCCTAAATATATAATTTATATAAGCCAATACCAAAACCCCAATAATCTGATTAATACATGGCCAGAGGACCTGAATAGACATTTTGCTAAGGAAAAAATATAAACAGACAACAGACACATGAAAAGATGCTCAGTATTGTTAATCATCAGAAAAATGCAAATCAGAACCATAATGAGATATCACCTTACATCGGACAGAATGCCCAGAATCAAAAAGGCAAGAAATAACAAGTTGAGGATGTGGAGAGAAAGGAACCCTGGTGCACTGTTGGTGGGAATGCACACTGGTGTAGCCACTGTGGGAAACAGCGTGAAGGTTCCTCAGAATGTTAAAAACAGAACTACCCTATAGTCCAGTTGTTCCACTACTGGGTACTTACCCAAAAAAAGTGAAGACACTAATCCAAAAGATATATGCACCCCTATGTTTATCACAGCATTAGTTATAATAGCTAAGATGTGGAAACAACCCAAGTGTCCATCAATAGATGAATGGATAAAGAAGGTGTGATAGATAGATAAATAGATAGATAGACAGACACACTGGAATATTACTCAACCATAAAAAAGAATGCAATGTTGCCATTTGCAACAAGGGTGGAGCTAGAGAGTATAATGCTAAGTGAAATAAGTCCATCAGAGAAAGACAAATGTTATGATTTCACTCATATCCAGAGTTTAAGAAACGAAATAAATGAACAAAGAAAAAAGAGAAACAAACGAAAACCCCAGACTCTTAAATACAGAGAACAAATTGGTGGTTTCCAGAGGGGAGGTAGGTGGGGTATGGGCAAAATAGATAAAGGGGCTTGGGTACCCTTAGCATGATGAGCACTGAGTAATATTCAGAATTGCTGAATCATTATATCCTACACCTGAAACTAATATAACACTATGTTAATTATATTTCAAAAATAAATAAATGAGAAATAGCATGTCAAAGGAAACAAAAATCCCAAAAGAAGAGGAAAGAAAATTAATATGTGTCAACATTTATCAAATGTATAACTAGGCTTCAAGCATTGTCCAAAATATATATGACATACAATATATAATATATAATTATACCAAATATAATTATATATAACTTAATATTCAAAAGTACCACATTAGGGGCCCCTGGGGGGCTCAGTGAGTTAAAGCCTCTGCCTTGGGCTAAGATCATGATCCCAGGGTCCTGGGGTCGAGCCTGGCATCGGGCTCTCTGCTCCACAGGAAGCCTGCTTCCTCCTCTCTCTCTCTGCCTGCCTCTCTGACTACTTGTGATCTCTGTCAAATAAATAAATAAATAAATAAATAAATAAATAAATAAATAAATATCTTTTAAGAAAAAAGTACTACATAATAGAAATATTAAACTGTTATGATTTTAGACAGTTGAAATATCCAGAAATAGTCAAGAATGCTAGTCAAGGGGTGCCTGGCTGGCTCAGTCGTTAAGCGGCTGCCTCTGGCTCAGTCGTTAAGCGGCTGCCTCTGGCTTGGGTCATGGTCCCAGGGTCCTGGGATCAAGCCCCGCATCAGGCTCCCTGCTCAGTGGGAAGCCTGCTTCTTCCTCTACCACTCCCTCAGCTTGTGTTCCCTCTCTCGCTCTCTCTTTCTCTCTCTCTGTCAAATAAATAAATATCTTTTTAAAAATTAAAAAAAAAAGAATGCTAGTCAATAAATTCGATAAACTCCTAGATACCACATTTCTCTGGTCTAGAAGCCTATATTCTTTTCAGCTTCTTAAGAGAGAAGAGATCTATTTTTTTCAATTTTAATTTTTATTTTTGAAAAAATTTTAAAATTTTACCCATTTTGAGAGATTTACCCATTTGATTTACCCATTATTTGATTTACCCATTTGAGAGAGAGTGAGCGCACAAGCCTGTGCGGAGTCCCATGTGGGAGGAGGGTGGGTCCCACAACCCTGAGATTAGGATGTGACCAAAAACCAAGGATCAGATGCTCAACCAACTGAGCCACCCAGGCACGGAAGAGAAGAGACTTCTTAAAAGAGACTTTGCCTAAGAGATACCTTAAAAGAAAGTTCAACTTTTCCAAGCCCTTTGTTTACATTAATAATAAAAATAATTTTATAACATTTTACAATTAAAAAAAAAGTCACACATCAGAATGGTTTTGTATTGCATTTAATTGGTGTTTGCTCTTTCATGGCTGTATGGTTTTGTTCTTTTCAGATACTTTACTCCTAGAATCCACAGTTAGCTTCACTGGGCAGCCCGTACTGATGCTGTGACCGGACGGATCGTCGCTGTTGACCAGGGTAAGACCTGCTGCCATTAGAAGTGCAGGATGCTTCTGACCACTTCCACGTAGTGGCTATCTGGGGGTGGCTTCCTCTGACTCCCAGGTTGCAGGAACTTCTTAATCGTAGGGATGTTACTGATTCTTGTTTTAAATGCCTGAGATGAGAACCAGTAAAGTCAGAGCTTTAATAGCAGTCATGACCTTAAACAGAACTTTGTCGTGGGAGGAGGGTGTCTAGACTGTCAGCTTATGGAGCCCAGTCTGTTGAATCTGACTTAATCCCTCAACACCTGGTTGCCGGTGTTCCCGGGAAAGGTAATACAATGACTAGTGTGTTTAGTGTGAATTAAATTATTTTCTTAAGGGCGCCTGGGTGGCTCAGCTGGTTAAGCATCTGCCTTCAGCTCAGGTCATGAGTCCTGGGATCAAGTTCTGCATCAGGCTCCCTGCTCCATGGGGAGTCTGCTTCTCCCTCTGATCTTCTCCCCTCTCATGCTCTCTCTCACTCTCTCTCAAATAAATATAAATAAATAAATAAATAAAATTGTCGTCTTAAAAACTCACTGTCACAAGTAGACGACACAAATTACAAACTCTAAAAAATTAATATTCTTTGACCTATTGATTCCTGTTCTAAGGAATTTATTATAAGGGTGAGCAAAGAAATCATGTTAAGAATGTTAGCAGAGTTGGGTGCCTGGGTGGCACAGTCATTAAGCATCTGCCTTTGGCTCAGGTCATGATCCCAGGGTCCTGGGATCAAGCCCTGCATTGGGCTCCCTGCTAAGTGGGAAGTCTACTTCTCCCTCTCCCACTCCCCCTGCTTATGTTCCCTCTCTCTCTCTCTCTGTGTCAAATAAATAAACAAAATCTTTTCTAAAAATGTTAGCAGAGTGAAAATTGAAAATAGTCTTTCCAAGAAAAGAAAACTGGTCATATAAACTATGTTAAGTCCCCACAAGGTATATAAGCCGGTAATTTAAAATTATACTGTTGTAAAAAGAAAGAGGAAGGTCCCTGTATTGACAGGAAAAGAACTCTAGAATGCATGGTTTACTTTAAAGAAAGAAAGAAAAAAAAAGCTCAGGGCAGAACAAAATATATTTGCTATTTTGTGTAAGAGAAAGCTAGGGGTGGGGTGAGAGAAAAATAGATATTCATATTTGCTTGTATCTGCATAAACAGGAACACTGGGAAGGTACACAGGAAACTAATAAAAATGATTATGGGGCAGGAAGGTGAGAGGGTAGTGGTGGGAATGAGTTTTCTCAATTTATGCCCTTTTTATATAGTTCTGATTATTCAAAAAGATGGGACTCTATTATTGTCTCATGAAAATAAAATAAAATGATATTGTAGAAGAATATTTGCTGACATTTCAAAATATTTATGATAATTTTTTTAAATGTTAAAAGTGGTCCACAAAACAATATTTAGTATGATTTTATTTTGGGGGAAAAATGTAAAATAAGAGAGCAGAGAGTCTAATCCAGTAGTAGCATTTGGCTAGTTAAGTCTCGTCTTTTTTCGTTTCATATAAATGCCTAGTGTAAAGACCTGAAATTCCATTTCTTTGGTAGTAAGAAAAAAAATACTATTCTTAAACCAAAAAACCTATGGTCATCTCTTAGATAAAAGCTTTCTAAGGAACTGGAACAGAGGCTGGCTCTGGTCTGGCAGTGGCAGGATTGAGAGAGGGAGGTCTACGGATGGGCTATGCAGCAGAGACAGGCAGTGACACCCAGGCAGAAGCTCTGACCAATGGAAGGACATGGTGGGGTGTCCTCAACATCAGGGGTACTAAAGGGAGGCAGAGTTGTCCAGTGGGTACTGGGGAGGGAAACAACGAAGGAAGACTTGTTAGCCTTGCTTCATCAGGAAAAAATGTTTAAGGCACTAAAAAAAAAAAAGAAAGAAAGAAAGAAAGCACTCAATGTTTATGCTAGAAGTCAACATAACCTATCTCTCTCCCATCATAAGGGTTTATTTCCTAATGATCCTGTAGGGCGAGTAGGAGAAAATTGCCAAGATGAATAATAATGATTTTTAACAAGTCTTCTTTTGAAATTGACCTGGGGATGCATTTCTTTTTTTCTTTTCTTTTCTTTTTTTTTTTTTGAGATGCATTTCATTTTTGCCTGCATTTGTATTCACTGTTCTGGGCTTCGTGTGAAAATGATACCTACCTTTAGCAGAGGGAAGTCAGAAAGTACAGAAGCATCAAGTTCTTCCACCATTAAAATCGCTTCTAACAGTTGTATGTCTGCCCAACTGAATTTGTTGCCAACGAGAAAATCCTCTCCATGGTCTTTCAAAATCTACAGAAAGAGAAATAACAAAGAATATCAAATAAAAATAAAGACTATTTTGCCTGGCTAAGCACTTATAAAAGCAGGGAATCTTCTGTACAGATCAAATTTACTAAAGAATCTTTTTCTTGATAATCTCCCAAACTGCTTGGAAAGGATCGGATGAAAGCAACTCTTAAACACTCATAAACATTGCCGTAAATTGGCACAGTCTTGTTGGGAATCTGTCAGTGATTATCAAGACATTTGGGGTAGTGAAGGGCATGAACAGAACTCTCTCTTATAAGCCTACAGATGATTAAGTAAAATTATACCCACCAGTATAGGGAGACACAAAAGTCATGCATGATTAGTTAGAATCAGGCTGCTACACCACAGTAGAAAATAGTATCAGAAAGCCCGTTTAACATTTCAACTCAAAGAATGATACTAATTTTTCAAATGGAAGGCGTTTCAACAACACTGTACATTGCTCCTGAAAAAAGAGGAACTGGATCGTCCAGGATGAAGCACCGGCAAAATTCTTCATTATAGGCTAATCAGTAGTAAATCATTCTTTCCCAAGACTAAGACTGAGGAGAAATCCCACAGAATACCTCTGTCTGGCAAGCCCTTATTGATGGAGCCCTCTGCGAACAAGTCTTCCTTACCATGTCCCATGCTGTCCTTTAAGTTTGGAACCTTACCAGGTGTATTTCAAGAACATTCGTAATTAGCATTCACTCCAAAATGACTTCGGGGAAAGTTGTAAATTTGAAAGATCTTATCTTTTGCTTGAGGCATGATCAGCCTCCAGTATTAAAGGTAAAGAAACATCTGACACGGTGAATTTAAGGGGGCGATGCCCTAGGCTGCTGATGGCTTATTTCTCAAAATCGGAACAGAAATGCTGTATCCTTTCATTGCATTTGATTTATTCCCATTCTGTCTTGTCAGAGGTTCCACATAATTACGTCCTTTTGTTTTGCAACCCTTTATTAAAGTTTTGGTCCGAGCGCAGTAAAGCACCATCATAGCTTGTTCTTTCAGATATTCACTGCTGAACTATTCTTCTCAGCAACAGGAAATAAGTCCTGCATCCCTACACGTCGGGAAGCGGCAGTGGGAACTTGCGGTGCCCCAAATCTGACTCTCCTTTCCCGTCCCTCTCTGGAACCGGACGGTAGGGTACTGGAGGCCCCTCGAAGACGTCAGCCCCGCCCCCTGTTCCCCGCCCTCCCCTCGCGCCCCACCCCCATCCCCGCATGATCTGCGCGCGCAGCCGTCGCCGACTGGAAGCCATTCTCTCGCGAGAGCACCCAGGCGTCTCTCCCCGCTGTGCTGGGTCCTCGCACGGACACAAACCGGGTCCCTGCCCCCTACCTTCTCGAAGACGGGGAAGTAACGTGTTTTCGCTTTCTTCACGACTAAAGCAAGGCTCTCCTCTTTTTCCGCGGGGGGTTTGAACGCAGCCACCGCGATCATTAGCATGAGGTCCAGGGTGCCATCCGTGTACATGTCGATCCTGACAAAACAGCGCGTGACTGGCGTTCGCACTGGGAACCTTTGGAGGATGTGGGTTTGCTACTTCGCCTCTGCGATGGCGGAAATGGATATAGGGGCAATTGACTTGTCGCACCCCGTCCCTTAAGAGTCCGTGCTCAGGAATGATTTCTGAAACCAGAGCCCTCCAAGGGACCCGAGGATACGAGGCTCTACTGGAAATGTTTACTGCGTGAAGGGATGTGTGGAAAAATTAACAAGTGCCTCCAAGCTGAAATCTGCCGTAAATAGATAAATACGTTATTACGGTTTTAAAAACCCAACCGGATGAAGTTTCCCAGAAGTCCGAGACTATTAGTACCAGAACCTTTTCACTTCTTCAGGGAAAATACATATAATTCAGCAGGTCTTCCCCTGACCTGGCAACTGAGAAAGAAAAGTTTGCTTTCCTAGTCAGGTTGGATGGACACCTGGATTTCATTTCTCTAAAATTTTCCTTTCACTGACAAACACAGAAAAGGTTAAAAACAACAATAATAATAACCAAGAATGGTAGATACATTACCGTGGATTATTGGCCTATTGGTGGAGTTAGGCTGAGCAAGTTATCTCTACAACCAGTGCGCAAACATTAAGGGTTGTGTGTCTGTGTATCCCTCCCACACGCTAATTGCCCAACACATTTGGTTCAGTGGTCTTTGTCTTTTGCTTTATAACATATATAAAAAGCGTAATTTACTTTATTGTCCTATCTGAATTACAAATCGTTTTTCTTACAGGTCAGATTATTACCTAGCTGGTCACTTTAATCGTTAAAAAAACAAACAAACACGTGCATCAAAACGATGAGAAACAGATTGCCTTTGTATATTAGTACTTGTTTACAGTGTTATAAAAGGATTCTTTCACACACTGTTTGAAATTGCTGCTCATGCCATACACTTTGGGGATTGCAAGTTAGGATGTTTTCTGGGATGATCTCATTCATGATTTGCTTTGACTAATGGAATGAGGCGAAATTGAGCAGTTCTGAACTTAAGAGGCCTTGTGTGCTTTCAGTATCTCTCCTAGAACCCTCCCTAGCTGCCCCAAGAACAAACTCGGTGTGGGAGGATGAGAGTCATATGGCCCACTTGCCCTTGGGTTGATACTCAGAACACCAAACCAGAGCCTCCTGGCTGACTACTGGTTGACCATAGGTCACAGGACCACAGGTACAACCAAGAGGAGTCAAGCCTGGTGCAGATATGCCAACACCCACAAGATACAGTAATAAATGCATGCTGATTCAAGTCACTGAGTTTCAAGGTGATATGCTATACAGCATTATTTGTAGTAATAGACCACTGATACAATGCTCAATGTTTGTTTGCCCCATCAGTCATTTCCACCTTCATGCTAAAGGGTTTACCAGATCATTTTATGAGAACGTATTTCGTTAGGAGTGGGGAAAGAATATGAGAATGTTGAATGCACACCACCATGAGTAGTAAAAGGGAAACGCTGGAGTACTTGTTGGGTTATGCACAAGACATTTGGGTATAGCAAGAACATCTCCTGTTGTTTCCCTTGCCTTCTCCCCCCAGTCTAGGCTGAAAAGCAACACCATAACTGGGTTCTGCCGGTGTAGGACTACAGAGCTTAGATAAGAATCAAGTACAGGGGCACCTGGGTGGCTCAGTGGGTTAACCTCTGCCTTTAGCTCAGGTCGTGATCTCGGGGTCCTGGAATCGAGCCCCACATCGGGCTCACTGCTCGGCGGGGAGCCTTCTTCCCCCTCTCTCTCTGCCTGCCTCTCTGCCTACTTGTGATCTCTCTCTGTCAAATAAATAAATAAAATCTTAAAAAAAAAATCAAGTACAGCTGTGAATGCTATGCTACCTGACTCTCTCCTTCAGGTCTTTCCCATACAAGTTGTACTTGGCGGCAAGGTAGCTGAGGATGGCTCTGGTCTGCGTGAGCTCCATTCCATCAATTTCAACCATAGGCACTTGGCCGAAAAGCAGGCGTCCATCTGTGGATTGAGCAAAGCGAGGTTAGGAAACTCTCCTTCCATGGTCCTGGTAAGCCTGCAGGAGGGTCTCTTTAATTTTGTTGAATGATTTGGTTTTCATACAAAGTGGTGAGCTAAAAACCCCAGTTGTTGAGGAAATGCCTACCATTTGCTTTATGGAAAATCTGAGATTTGCTTCACGGTTTCATGCATTTTTTTGTGTTGGTTAATCATGATTATTTAAGACGCTGTACATTTACTATGACTGTTATAGTGTAAGTGCTTCTGGGTGTATGAGAATCATCTCACCATGGTGGGTTGTTAAAAACACTCACCCCACTCCCCAGATATTCTGATTCAGGAGTGGAGGATGGGAGCCTGAATTCCTTGGAAAGCACAGCAGGTATTACTCCAGGCCTATGTGGCAGCAGGATGGATGCAACAGCAAGAACCCAGGCAGACCAGGTCCAAATGCCAGCTTTAGCCCTCCCCGGCCATGTGACTTTAAGCAAATGACCTATCTGAGCTTGAGTTTCCTTTGCTCTAAAATGGTAATCATATCTATTTAGCAGGATTTTTGAAAGGATGAAACGAGATAAATAAAACAATACTGTCGGGGCGCCTGGGTGGCTCAGTGGTTTAGGCCACTGCCTTCGGCTCAGGTCATGATCTCAGGGTCCTGGGATCGAGTCCCGCATCGGGCTCTCTGCTCGGCAGGGAGCCTGCTTCCCTCTCACTCTTTCTGCTTGCCTCTCTGCCTACTTGTGATCTCTCTCTGTCAAATAAATAAATAAAATCTTTAAAAAAATAAAATAAAATATTTAAAAAAAAACAACAATACTGTCAAAAATTAGTGTTCAGTGAAGTTAAATTTTCTTCTTTGTGACTGCCTATATAAGTAATGCATTTAAAGATGCACTATAAATAGTGCTCTTTTCATAGGGTCTTGAAGAAATAAACGGCCGTTAAATTTCCTTTGCCACCCGTACGTTGCTGAAAATAAGGAACTTTTTATCCAGAATAGGAACCAGACTTCACTAGTGCATCGGCAAAGGCCAGAATTAATTTCCCCAACTTCCAATACTGTTGCCACTTGACTTAATGAGAACCAGCGGAGGATGGTGGAGAGAAAACCACTCCTGGAACTTTCCAGAGAGCCAGTGTCTCTGTCTAGTTGATGACTTCAGGCAAGTCTCTGTCTTTCCTGAGCCTATTTTCTGATCTGCCCATTGTAGAGTTTCCTTGAGCAAGAATAAGATCACGCCTGTGACCGTGCTTTGGAAATATTAGTACTATTAGTAATGCAGAGATTGTAAAATCTCCATTTCCTAAAGGCAGTTCTACATTTGTCCAACATTGAATAAGCATCTAAACTGGGCTCTGTGCTAGGGCTTGTTAGTGAGGCAGAAGTCCATTAGATATGACCCATGCTTCTAAGAACTGATGATCTTCTTCAGAAGCTTTTTAAAAACTCTCGTATCAAGAGTATAGGAAAGGGTCTTTGAGACCGTTTAGCTCACTCATATGGCACTATGGCACTATGAAGGCCAAGGGGGCAAACATGACTTGCTCGAACTCACAACAGAAGTGGGCCACTTGAGTTTCAGCTAACAGTCCCTCTCTGTGTCCTCTTCACTAATAATAATGCCCAGGAGAGTGTCTCAAGCACCCAAGCAGCATCACAGACTCAGGGAAGGATGGAGGGTTTCATAGGCTATTAGGGAAGAGTTCTTGCCAGAATCATCATGGGAGAGTTTCTGGAGATGCATTTCATTTACTTATTCAATACATATGTACTTAACCCCTACTACATACCAGGGACTGGCCTCATTTGGGGCGACGTAGGGCAGAAACAAAGAGAATGGGGAACTTCAGGGATAGTCCAGACAATAAAGTTCCTGGACAAGAATTGGGTAAGGGGCTAGCTAGCCTTCCCCATTTAGCGAGATCTACTGGTATGCTGTATCTGTGACCACAGAGATTATCTTTATTTTATGGTAAGGAGATAAGATGCAGAGAAGTTAAAGGTCTTCTGCAAAGTCATACAGTTTGTAAATGGCAGGTCTGCTGATTACTAGTTGAATGTTTCTCCAAAAAAATAACATGTGTCAATTTCATGACTGTTTATCAGCAATGGTGAAGACATCCATGTTTCCTTAGGTAAGGAAAGTAATGTTGTGGCTGTTAGATGGTTAAGAAGCATATGAGAGTATTAGTCTTTTCTCTCTTTTTTTTTTAAAAGATTTTATTTATTTATTTATTTGATAGATCACAAGTAGGCAGAGAGGCAGGCAGAGAGAGAGAGGAGGAAGCAGGCTCCCCGTGGAGCAGAGAGCCCGATGCGGGGCTCGATCCCAGGACCCTGGGATCATGACCTGAGCTGAAGGCAGCGGCTTAATCCACTGAGCCACCCAGGTGCCCCTAGTCTTTTCTCTTGGTGTGAGAAACTTTTCTAGGGAATTGTAAGGATGAAGGAGGACTTCTTCCAAATTTAATCAAATTTCGGTCTTTTCGATAATCTTAGCTCTAGTATTGTGACCTGATAAGGTAGTGTCTGATAATCTGAAACCACTAAGAAAGAACAGATGTGAGCCATGAGAACTAGAGAATATCTTAGCTCAAATTCCCCTTCCCTTTTGCCCTCTCCCTTCCAATCCACTGGATCATTATTTAAGAATTCTTAAAGCATTCTTCAGTGGGGTGAGGAGTATTGAACAAATTAGCTGAGTCAAACCCATGCTACCATGTGAACTGAGGTCCAGGTCAGAGTCTACTTCATAAGCTTTTATGACAGCTAACGACACAATGTAGATGATAAATTTAGCCCTGTGACAAGGACACAGTGAGCACTCATTCAGTGCGAACAGTACTTTTTCTATAGTTGTCACTCCAGAGTTCTGTGTTCTGTATTGAAATGAATATTTCCAGAAACAAATGTTTACTTTTTCCAGTAAGAAAACATTGATTAAATCTAGGCTCACCTTTCAGCAACTTCTCATATTGTTCTGTTGTTTCAATAAATTCTTCTTCAAACTAGATAAAGGATAGAAACTTGGTTACAACTTTAATGTCCTGGGGGAGGGGGTGGGGAGAAAGAGAGATAGAGAGATAGATAGATAGATAGATAGATAGATAGATAGATATGTTCACAGTATAAAGTACCCAATGTACCCAATGACTTTCAGAATGAAAATTTTAAAAGGAATCACAAAGTTGTGAATTTCCATAGAGCTGACAATTCCACCAGTGTGTGTGTAGATTACATGGGCATGGGACTGGCACCCCTTTTGGGACTTTGCCTACTTATAGGATCTCCTCAGTCCCATTCATATTTTCCCCTTTCTTCACCTTAGCTCTTTTTTTCCTCTCCAAATTATTGTCTTTTTCATCAACTTCCCTCAGTGATTTCCCTTTTTCCATTCCTCACTTTCTTTTCTTTTTTTCTCTTGTGTGTCATTCTCCCTTTCAGGTCAAATTAAATTTCTCTTTGATGCTCATACATTCAGTGAAAAGGCATCTAAAGATTACTACTCAGGTGGGCTTGTCATTATTTATTGATGGAATCCCTAAAACTCTTGTGGGAAAGAGTGATTTTTTTGGTCCCCTAAACTTTGAGATGCGGGTAGGATAAAGTGGACAAAACAAGGAAGGTCATGTATAGGTCCTTGTCTTAAAGAAGATGACATTCAAATGGGGAGAAAGAAGTTCACACCTGTCTTAAATCAAACAATTCCAAAGAATTTGTGAAAATCTATGGAAAAGTCAATGGTTAAGGAATTTAGAATTAAGGAAAGATTCCAGTGGGGCAGACCTTTCCGAGAAGGGCTCAAGAGGAGACCAGACTGCATCTGGGCCTAAGGTTCCAGTTGGCAGTCAGGGGTAGAGTAAGACTGGGGTGTCAGGCCAGAGCCAGAAGAACCACAGGAAATCAGTTGGTTCCAGTAAAGACTCCTCTCTCTCCTCTGTCTTATGAATGAATCATCATGACCTCTTGGGCCTTTATCAAGCTTCCAGAACACCTCCTTAGGCTTCCACCCTCCCATCCTTGCTTAAACAGAAGACTGTGATCCCTCTCTCACCTCCTACAAAGAAAGGTAGGTGGAAAGGAAAAGAGTGGATCTTTCTTGAAGGCACCATCCTAAATTTTGAAGGGGGAAGAGGACCACTCCAGTCCACCCAAATTACCCTTTCTTTTCCCAGTCAGGAACCAACCTCCACTCCAGCTGCAGCCAACAGCCAGCGGATCGACTCCATCCTGCCCCTGCCACAGAAGTAGAAGAGCTTGGGTTTGCTTGCCATGACTCTGGGCTTGGGATTTTCTGAAGGGCAAAACAAGAAAAATAAGAAAAGCAAGAGAAAATGATCACGGAAGCAGGATGGTTGTTACCTCCGGTGAGGAGAACGAGGGTTGTGATTTGGGAGGGGCATAGGGGAGGAGTCTGGAGTGCTATTAATATTCTGTTTCTTAAGCAGAATTAACAATCAGTCTTTATAACTAGTCTTTAAACTGTACATAAAATACACTTTCTGGTATGTATGCTCTATCTCACAGTTTAAGAAAAAAGGATGCACAAACGATACATATCAAGGTATCAAGGTATTCCATAGTTTTGAGAGTCTCTGGTGTTTTGAGATAGGATCCAGGAGTTATTATGATGGTTTTGTGAATGACTTTGCAAAAAGAAAATCTTATCTAACAGTGGCAGGGAGCTGGGCTGGTTAGGACTGAAATGTTCCGTGGGAGCTGGGCATGCTTTTGTCTCTGTCGCAAGACTTTTCTGAGTGTTGGGGGAGACACAGACAAAGGCAGGCCTAGTTAGGACCAGGATTCTAGTCCACCCAGGCACCAGGGAGCCAGGCAGACTTAGGCCCAGTTCAGTACCTCTGTCTGCCTGCATGTCCTCGTCTGCAACTGGGAAGGATGGCACTAGGTGACCCACAACCTTTTAAAGAAGAGGATAGGGCTAATGGGAGCATGCCTGATCTGCACTTTCCACCTAGCTGTGGCAAGGGCCACAATGTTAGTGATCCCTGCCTGTCTCATAGGATTACTGAACATGCTTTGAGAATACCAAAAGCTCTATACCAACTTAGAGGACTGCTGGGTCTCCCTTTCTCACATTTGCCACTCTGGCCCCACAGGCAATAATGCACGCTTCAAGGGAATGGCAAGAAAGCCAAGCTTCTGGCACAGGTGGTACATGGGGTGCTGTGGCTGGGAGGGTGCACCCTTGGGATGACGCATGGCTCTTGGAGAGACTGACCTCAGCTCTCTAACGCAGCACTCACTGTGGTTCTTTGGCTACTAAATGCCAAACTGCCAAGTATCCTGTCCTAGCTGGGATTCTGCTTGAGGATGCTGCCTGCGCTAACAAAATTCACAAAAAAGTTAGAAATCAGCTTAGTAGGGACACCTGGGTGGCTCAGTTGTTAAGCGTCTGCCTTTGGCTCAGATCCTGATCCCGGGGGTTGGGGGTTGTGGGATCGAGTCCCGCATCCCGCTCCCTGATCAGCAGGAAGTCTGCTTCTCCCTCTCCCACACCCCCTGCTTGTGTTCCCTCTCTCTCGCTGTGTCTCTCTCTGTCAAATAAATAAATAAAATCCTTAAAAAAATTTTTCTTTAAATCAGCTCGGTAGCTCAGTTGATAATGAAAACTTTGACTGTAAAATACCCACAATCATGAAAGCAAAGGCACTTGGGTTCACAAAATCTTTTTTTTTTTTTAAAGATTTTAAACTCAAGAGATATGAGCCCTTCGAGGTGCTGGAATGAAACAGCGGGGAGCAGGCAATATCAGGTAGTCCAGAGGCTGAGTACCAGGAGTGGAAGGTGGTGTGTTCCTTTGGGAGGGACGTTTTCACCGGGTGAGAAGGGAAAGCTGTGCTCCTTTGGGTCTATAACCAAGAATGTGGATTAACAGCCAGTCTGGGTTCACTGAGAGAATGAACACTGAGAACGCTGCTGGATGTGGATCTGGTCCCATTTATTCACCGCCCCTCTACCAGGCACAATACCCAACTATGTCCAGTCCTCAAATGGAAATGGTAAGTGTATGTTACTATCCCCATCTTTCAAGGGCAGGGGGACTCTGGGCTTTATAGAGTCATGAGTCCTTACTAATGTTGTACAACGTTTTTCCACCTCTGTAAGCCTCAGTCTCCTAATCCTTAGCATGGGTGTGGCGGTTGCTCTACTGACGTCAGCGGGCTATTGTGAGGACTGAGGACTAAAGTAATGGACAAAGCACATACCACAATGGAAATATTCATTCCTTTCATGAGAAATAAAGGGAACAAAGGAGAGTGTTTTCTGGATTTCACCCAAAATGCAGACACTCTGCAAACATCGCCGCTGAAAGATCCAGAACCAGAGGTGTTGAGCTCACCATAAACAAGTCTGGTTTTTGTGCAGCTAATATTGACCAACAGGTATGTCCTGAATTAAACCTAGTTCACCAGCTAGGCTTCCTGCAAAGGGCTTATTACATTGGAAATTGAAAGCCATCTCTTAGGGCTTGCAAACCCTATGCAATGCAGCTTCACCTGAGATGAGCCCTGGGATGCCCGCCCCACCCCCAACCCAGAGCTCCGGAGGCCCGTGTCTAAGGCAGTAACGATGTCATCGCACACTTTGGATGGTCACAGTGTGGGCCTTGGTGAAAAACATGCCCAAAATCTTTTGGAAAATGTGGGGATGCCTGGGTGGCTCAGTTGGTGAAGCAATCCGATCTTGGTTTTGGCTCAGGTCATAATCTCCGTGTCGTGAGATCAGGCCCCCCGTTTGGGCTCCATGCTCAGCGTGGAGTCTACCTGAGGATTCTCTCCCTCTGCCCCCCAAAATAAATAAATAACATTAAAAAAAAAGAATAAAGAAAAGAAAATGTGGAAGAACTCATATCTGCATTTGCCCTGGGTACCAACAAAAGCAAAGACCTAAGCTGAAATTTGAGCTCCACTTCTCCCTTGGGCAAGTTTCTTAAACTCTCTGAGCCTCGGTTTCCTCATTTGTGCAATAAGACTAATAGTTCCTAATTCACGTGGGTCGTTATGAGGTGGAAATAAGGTCATGTGTGCAAAGCACATATGGACTAAGCACCATAAGGACTCAAATAATCACACACACACACACACACACACAGAGGCATACAAACATATGCACACACAAATCCATGTCTCCAGATGGCAGCAACATTCATGTGAGAGAAAAGCAGTGAAATTTGCTTCTGAAAGGAAGGGAAGTCATTCTCTAGGACTGTGATTTCAGACCAGCAGCATCGGCTTCACCAGGAGGCTGACGGTGAAGTTAGAATTGCAGACTGTAAGTCTCTGGGACAGAGCGACTGAATCAGAGCCTACATTTTTCTCAAGAGCCTTGGACAACTGACTTGTATACTAAAATAAAGTTTGAGAAGCCAGGTCTGGAGTGAAAACCCAACAAAATTGCATCAGGGGCTCGGTGTGTGGCCATGGGTCATTCTTCTCGGGGACAGTTGTGCAGGTATAAATTGCAGAAAAGAATTGCCTGAAAAATAGGGTGAGCAAATGGTGAAGTGTTGGAGTTGTGTGTAGCTAAGAAGAAGGGCAGAAGAAATTGGGGTGATTATGAGTCAATTTCCCATGTTATATCAGTTTTGTTGACCTCCTTTGAGGAGATGTGAGCGAGGCCTTCTTCAAACCCCAAGTTGAACCAAGTAAGAGGTGTGTAGCTTCTTTCCAATCCTGGAGCAGGTCTGGAAGAAATGTCAGGTGCCTGAACTATAAACATGGAAGTGGGTTCAGAATCTGGTAACCTCCTTCATTTCTTCCAGTTTTAACAGTCTTTCTGATCTTATGTCTCTTCCCTTGTCTTCATTCTTTGCCCTATGCGCCTAACTGCGGAACAAACACATTGGGAAGGCAGCCAGTCTTTTTGGGGTGAAATTCTATGGCCATTCTGGAAAACCAGGGTGAAATGGCACACATTTTTATCAACTATATGAACAGTCAGGCAAAAGGTCGGATTTTATTGAATTTTCTGGATGACGAACATTTTAAGGGGTTCATTTCAGAGACTTCCAGTTTTAGCAGATGCACTGGGCCAGAATATAAGATGTCAATTCTAAATCTATTATTAATAGAAATAGCTATAACATTTACTTTGGCTTCTCTAGTGGATCAGAATGGGCTATCTTCATGACAACCAGCAGATCAAAATGTGTTACTTAGACAAAACAACAACAACAAAAAACAAACCAACAAAACAAAACCAAAACCCAAAAAGACACCTCTCCCTGATAGCCCTGTATTCCCCACAGAACTTAAACTTGCTAGACTGGAGATATGTAGCATCAATTTAGCCCTAAGTACGTAATGTTTCAGACAAAGAATATGTTCAAGTTCAGAAAATAGCAATATTAATAGCATAACCGAGACTTCCAGTAGAGTTTCAAAGTATGGCTAAATAGAGCCTTCAAGTTACAGACCATTTATAATGGCCTGGAATTATTTCTCTTCTATTTTCCTAACATGACCTATTAGCTAAATCAGACACGTTATCAAAAGGTAAGCCTCCTACGTGGAACTAGCTCTTCCAAAAACCAGCTCAAGCACTTACCTGGCATTTTTTTTTTTAATTTTATTTAGTACTTGACAGAGAGAGAGAGAGAGAGAGCACAAGCTGGCAGAGTGGCAGGCAGAGGGAGAGGGAGAAGCAGGCTCCTTGCTGAGTAAGGAGCCTGAATGGGGCTTGATCCCAGGATGCTGGGATCATGACCAGAGTCAAAGGCAGTTGCTTAACCAACTGAGCCATCCAGGCGTCCCATACCTGGCACTTTTAATACACAAATAGCCAAAGGAGATTTCTGGGTGGGGTGAGGTTTGAGTCACTTCTGTCACAGGACGCTTAGGGCGGTGGCTCTAGGCCAGTGTTGCTAGCATGCTAAGTAATTTCTCCAAAAAGCCCAATATTTGAATTTCAGAAACTATATTTCCTTTCCGTTAGGGTCTAAAGGATTGAGTCACGTTTCCAAAACTGACGAGTGGTCTACTTCTACCCCCAGCCTTATAAACTGAAATGAAAAATAGACCTGAGCCACGAAAGAGACGTTCACCTGCCCAGGTGATTAAGGCTGCCGGGAGAATAAGTGCAGTGAACCATCACCAGCCCTGCTGCTGTTTAACGATTGGGACAAGTCTTAGGAAAATTGTTTTAGGGCTTGACTAGAGGCCCCTTTGCTTTTCAACTGAGCACAGAACCCCAGGGATGCAGGACCTCAGAGGAAGACCCCTGCGTCACGTTATTTGGATTATATCCTCCAAGCATATGAAGACACCTAGAGAAGGAGATTTGGCCTCTCTGTGAGGCACTGCCTGTGTTCTCTCCTACTCATACAGAAATATCAGATTTGGGGGCACCTGGGTGGCTCAGTCGGTTAAGCGCCTGTCTTCAGCTCAGGTCATGATCCCGGGGTCCTGAGATCAAGCCCTGCTTCGGGCTCCCTGCTCAGTGGAGAGCCTGCTTCTCCCTCTCCCTCTGCCCTTTTGCCCGGCTCTTTTTCTCTATTTCTCAAAAAAATAAATTGTTTAAAAAAATACGAGATTGCCTGAGGAAGAAAAAAAATGTAATGGCTCAAAAGCTTCAATTCTGTTAAGTGGGTTATTTCCATCAATCAACCAAAACACCACTTGACTCTTACATATTTTTAAAATTCCATTTCAAGTGTGGTATGGGGGTCTGGTGGCATTTTAATGTCATACACAGGCAATGAAAGTCTCTAAAAGGCCTTATCTAAATATACATTTGCCATCTCATTTTCATGTACCCATCTACTCTGCATAAAAATATGTTCCTTTTGATATAAACAAGTTTAAAATAATAGGCATTAAATTAGCCACGAAGTTAGAACAATTGCTGACAGTAAGCTGCAAAACCCGCCACAGAATATAACTATCTAGCCACAGTCGAGAACAGTGTGTAAGAAATCCACCACTAACCTTCTCTCTTCCCGGCTCTCTTCTCAGGGTGCCTCCTGGAGATCAAGAGAGGGTTTATAACTCTTTCCCATTAAATGCCCCACCCACTCAAGGGATTAGCCAATGGAGCACTCTAGTTTGTACACACCTCTGGGGTTTCACTTTACATCTGTTATTTGTGGATCTGAGAGCATACCAAATTGCCCAAGTAAGAAAAAGGACTTCACTGGCTTCCCAAATCAATATTTACTGAGTACCACTCTGTGCCGGGCACTATTTTAGGCCCCCAGTCTAAAATGGTGGGCATGACAGCCCCAATTCCTGCCCCCACGGTGCTCACATTCTAGTTGGGGAAGACAGGCAGCATGAATATATGAACAAATCGATCGTGTGTTAAAAATAACAGTAGTGACAGACGATGATAGCTGACGGATGTGACATCTGTAACAGAAATGTTACAAGGGGCTGGAAGGAGGAATCAGGAAGACTCTGTTGTAAGATACCTGCGCTACCCATCAGGTATCTTTTTTATTTTTTTTAAAGATTTTATTTATTTATTTGACAGACAGAGATCACAAGTAGGCAGAGAGGCAGGCAGAGAGAGAGGGAAGCAGGCTCCCCACTGAGCAGAGAGCCCCATGCGGGGCTTGATCCCAGGACCCTGAGATCATGACCTGAGCCGAAGACAGAGGCTTAACCCACTGAGCCACCCAGGAACCCCCATCAGGTATCTTATTTGGAAGTGGTCCTAAAGACTTTCTGAATAGCTGGTAGCGGATCTCAGATTCATTAAATGCGCCCCTCCCCCTCTGTTTAGACACCACAGCCCCTTGACATGCTGTTCCACACTCTTCCCACTTGATCTACCTATTGGGATTCTAGTCGATGAGCCTCTGGTTCCTCTGCTTGGGTTCAGCCCTGAACCCTCTCGCACACTATTGTTTTTAAGGATCAACGATTTCTCGTCCCTGACCACTTACTCTGTGACCAGAGGCTGGTGGCTCAGGAAAATGGGGGTGGGTGTCATGGACTGAGACTAAAGGGCAGGGGTCTGAACCAAAAGGGGACGGGGACAAGACTGGGGTAATGCCACCTGAGGCAAGATGGGGTTGGAGGGAGACTTGTTTTTAGTATGGGAAGGGCCCAGCACCATTTAAGGTCATGTACCTGTGGGCAGGAAAGACAGGGGCATTGGTCTTCACGTGACAGCATGGCCTCCTGTGTTTATTGCCTCTAATTCTCTCAGTGCAAAACCAACATTCCTCTCTGGTTGTTTCCTCAGAGACAGCCTTGAGGGACCCCTGGTGTTTAAGAGAAGTACAACCCAATGATTACAAAAAGGCTTCACCTTCACGTATTGCCAGGCAATGGCACACCGTCATAAAATTACACCAAAATCATAGTATAAAATAGTGCAAAATTGCTGCCATCCCACACAACTCCATTATACAGACCCCTGGGTGTTACCAAGTCAATCTCTGGTTCCTATGCATAAATTAATCAATTTGTAAGTATAACGTGTTTCTCTTCCTTAAAGAGGTTAGAAGGAGCGGTCCAAAAGGCCACCCTCACTCCTAACACCAGCTCCAGTTGAGGGGTGCCCAAACACCAGCCTGAGGTTCCACAGTCCACTAGAACTCACAATACACACTGAAAGCTGTTCTACTCACGGATATGGTTTACTCCAGGGGGGAGGAGACAGATGAAAATCGGCCAAGGGAGAGATGCCCAGGGCAGAACCCAGGAGTTCCACATGTGGAGCTTCCAGATGTGCTGTCTCCATGGAGTTGTGGACAGCACTGACATCATGGCAACCATGTGTGACAATGGGGGTACTGTCAACCAGGGAAGCCCACTGGAGCCTTGAGTCCGGACTTCTGGGGGGTACTCCGTCATGGGGGCATAACTGATGGCCCATCCAGTTGATTGGACTCCAGCCCCTCCAGAGAGGAGCTGACACCACATGACCCAAAGACCCTACCCTCTGCTGCTTTGTTGGTGCAGCTCAAAGCCCTCGCCCTAAATCATAGGTTATTATCTGGCTGACTCAAAGCCTCGAGGCAAAAGGGAGTTCCCATGGGGCAGGACAGTCCAAGGGCTTAGAGATCAACTCCCAGAAGGGAAGGCCAGACCTATCTTTGGGCAGGGTAATCCCATACTATGCATGCCCCCATTTTCTTCTTATTGGCTTGGGCTCTCAGGAGCCAGGCGGGAGCCTGGGCCATCACTGCTCGTCAGGCTTGCTTGGCACTGCACCTGCCACCAGTCATGGCTTGTCCCACAATTTTCAGTACCATGGTGATGACAGAAGCTCCCACTGTGAACATGGGAACACAAACAACCACCTGGATGCCTGCCCTTGCTTTTTCTCAAATAAAATGCTAAGGTACTTGCATTGATCGTGACCGGCATCAATGAGTGCTTTGAGACTAGTGTTGGCTTTTCACCTCTGGCCAAAAATCCCTCCTGCAGGGAGGAATGAGTGTGCCCTCTCTGAGACTCTCATCAAACATTGGCTTCTCCTCGGCTTTTTTATTTTCCTGAAATATCAGATATGCGAAAGCAGCAATTCTTTCTTTTCCAAAATTACTCCGGCTGGGTAGACATCTCTCTCACCTACTGTGTGCTGAATTGTTCTAGAGCAGGGGCTCTGTACTAGGGTTCTGCCTCCTGGCGCCCTGCTTGGCACATAGGAAGTGCTCAATTCATATTTAGGACCTAAATCAATACATGTTCAAAGCAATATTAAGAAACTGTACTTTTAGGGGCCCCTGGGTGGCTCAGTGGGTTAAGCCTCTGCCTTCCGCTCGGGTCATGATCTCAGGGTCCTGGGATAGAGCCCTGCATCGGGCTCTCTGCTCAGCGGGGAGCCTTCTTCTCTGTCTGTCTCTGTCTGCCTCTCTGCCTACTTGTGATCTCTCTCTTTCTGTCAAATAAATAAATAAAATCTTAAAAAAAAAAAGAAACTGTACTTTTAGTTCTGAAATGCAAAAAATTAGCAGCCTATAAATAGCCATTTAGGTAGTAAGAAGATATAAGTAATATATATACAGGGGCACCTGGGTGGCTCAGTTGTTAAGCAGCTGCCTGCCTTCCGCCCAGGGTCCTGACATCGAGCCCCACATTGGGCTCCCCAATCAGTGGGAAGCCTCCTTCTCCCTCTCCTGCTTCCCCTGCTTGTATTCTCTCTCTCTCTGCCAAATAAATAAATAAAAATCTTTTTTAAAAAAAGTAATATATAATTTTCTTATGCGTGCATCAAATACAACTGGAGAGATATACAATAATAACTATGTTCTGTGAGCAGAACCATGTAGCTGGGGGCAGGGCCGAAAAGACTACTTCCAACTCTACACTTTCTTATGCCCTCTTGATTTTTGAACCATGGGAATATGTTACAGATTACAAAAAAATTAATAAAAAAAAATTCTGGCAACAGGGCAGTGATTTGTAAATTCTTTATTTTGGCTAATATTGACTGCCTTCATTACTACCACAGATTTATTATAGCTGAGAAGAATTATTCATTAGATATTCTGTTGTCATTAAACACCAAAAATCAGGAAGAGACTGGAGGGCTTTTAGAAAGGGATAAGAGGAAGGGGGAAAGAAGCTCAAGGGAGAACACAAGGTCCCGCCCAGCCTAGTTGTCAGGAAATGAGTCACCACATCCGATCTAACTGAAATGCCAGCCTCTCCGAAAAGGCTTTCAGGAAAAAGTGGTGTTAACAATTATTCACTGGACAAACAAAAGGTCAATGAATGTTTCTAGAAAAGATCTCATTATGAAAGACCCAACTATGGAAAGGTTATACATAGCACCATGACAGAGCTGGGATCAGGGCATCAATTAAGATTCTACGGTGGACACAGAAATCTCTAGGCGCTAGCTCTCACTCACAGATGTACGTGATGTTTTATGGCATAAAGATGTTGTAGACGGTTCTCACGTAGATGTCATCGGGAGGAGGCTTCTTCTTGCTGCCAGGTTCCAGAAATTTCTTAATTGTAGGGATATTACTTATTTTCACCGTGAACTCCTGTGAAAGGAAAACACAACAGTTCGAGGTTAACAGCAAAGGTAATGTGAAAGCAAAGATAACTGTGAAAATACGTTTGTGTAAAATGGTCCATGAAAAAATCTGTTCAAGAAGTATTTGTTACAGGAACCCAACTGGAAATGTAATCCAGCATCTGCTTGGGATCTAATCTCTTGGTGTGGACGGTTGACGATTTCTGTCCACAATGGCTGGGATCTAGACCACGCTTTATGTACGCAAACCTCATAGTTCAGACCAACATGTAAATTTTTTTCAGAGATTAAAAAAGAATTTTAAAGGTGCTTAGATTAGGATTATGATGTTTGCTTAAGAGAAAAAAGGAAGGAAAAATCAGTACCTTAAATATATTGATCTACTCAGAGAAAATGCACGAGCCATTTAAATAAAAGTACTTTAAAAGGTCACCATATAGCACACTTTCCTTTTTAAAATTCAGCTTCCTTGTACTTTTTTACCCCTATTAGTAAATGAATCCTCTTTCTGGCTCTGTGTGGGAGATAGCCAGTTGCATTTTTTAATAGCTTAGGGCTCAGACATCAGACACCAGACACCAGATGTTTATGTAAATCATACTTAGGGAAATCGCATTGTCCATTCAGTGTCAAATCTTACCAGTTCTCAGAAATTGAGACAAAAGTCTATTTGATCTAGTAATATTTTTCAACCATAGGAAGAAGTGTATATCCATCAAATATAATTATTCTAGTTAAATTTTTCAAAGAGGTCATTTATTCAAAAAACTACTATTAAATGTCTATAATGTACAAAGCACAGCCTTAAGCATGCACACAAAGATATACAAACATACATATATATATTGCTAATACTGACAAAAGCTAACAATTATGTCAAAGCTATTTAAATGACAAATTTCTTTTTTATCAATACTATACCAATACTAAAAAAAAAAAAAAAAAAAAAAAAATACCATACCAATACTTAGAAGCTGGTTCCATAGGATTTATCATTTCAAGATTTACCCAAGGTTCATTATTTGTCATGTCTAATAAAATTTTTATGAATTCTGACTTTTTTTAATACCCTTTAATCAATGCAGGAATGAAAGACCCTTTAATTCAATTCAGATCTGGCATTAGATTCTGAAGTCCTTTAATTAAAACTGTATTTAGAAAAATAAAAAATAAAAAAAAATAAACTGTATTTAGGTGCAGCCACTGTGGAAAACGGTATGGAAGTTCCTCAAAAACTAAAAATAGAGGGGCGCCTGGGTGGCTCAGCGGGTTAAAGCCTCTGCATTCGGCTCAGGTCATGATCCCAGGGTCCTGGGATCGAGCCCCGCATCGGGCTCTCTGCTTGGCTGGGAGCCTGCTTCCTCCTCTCTCTCTCTCTCTGCCTGCCTCTCTGCCTACTTGTAATCTCTATCTGTCAAAAAAATAAATCTTAAAAAAAAAACAACAAAAAACTAAAAATAGAAATATTATACAATCTAGTAATTCCATCACTGGGTATTTACCCAAAGAAAATGAAAACACTAATTTGACAAGATATATGCACCCCTATGTTTATTGTGGTCTAATTTACAACAGCCAAATTATGAAAGCAACCTAAGTGTCCAACCACAGATGAATGGATAAGGAAGATGTGGTGCGCACGCACGCACACACACACACACACACACACACAACACAGAAACATTACTCGACCATAAAAAATAATGAAATTTTGCCATTTGTGACAACATGGATGCATGCAGAGGTATGATACTCAGGGAAATAAGTCAGAGGAAGACAAGTATCATGATTTCATTTATATGTGGAATTTAAAAAACAAAACAAACAGAAACAGACACATAAATACAGAGAACAAACTAATGGTTGCCAGATAGGAGTAGGTGGATGGGCAAAATGGGTGGAGTGGGAGGTATATGCTTCCAATTATGGAATGAATAAATCCTAAGAATGAAATGTACAGCACAGGGAATATACTCAATGACTACAGTCCCCTCCCCAGCAAGGAGCCTACTTCTTCCTCTACCTGCCATTCCCCTCGCTTGTGTGTATACATGCTCACACTCTCTGACAAATAAATAAATAAAATCTTAAAAAAAAAAACCAAAAAAACAAAGCCCTCCGCTTCTTTGAAGTTCGATGATCAATCTTAGCAGAATAATACTGAGAAATAAGCGGAGCCACATGCAAGTCTCTCCTTGGAATTTCTGGGAAGGGGAATGGTGGGAACTCTTTGCATGTCACTGATCAACTCTCAGAACTCAGGCTGGAATGTTTCCAGTTGGAGAGCACAGTATTTCTGAGACTGGGAGCCATACCCTGATGATAAGACTGTTTTTGGTACTGACCCTCAAGCTCTCCTGTCTGTATATACACAGCACAGACAGAGGAGGAATCCCTGATCCCTGCAATTACCGCTAAGGCAAGCCTCACTGGCAAACTGTATGGAGTTTGTTTCAAGAGAGTAGTTATGAAACAAAACTAAGCTAAAATCCCTTGCACAAGTACGTGATCTTTTAGCTCTAAAGATCTGGGGACCAGAAAAACCATTTCAAGTCTGTACTTCCATTTCACGAACTAGAATCTAAAAAAGTATAAACACACCCCAGCCAACCAATCAACAGACGTTGAAGGAAGGCCCAAGAGTTTTGGGCCAATGTTCTAAAACATGGTTTTATTTACCTGGAGGTGAGGAAACGCAGACAGGATATTGGGGATTTTCTCTTCTAGAGCCAAAATGGTTTGTAGTAGAATCACATCTGCAAGGCTCAGCTGGTTACCAACAAGAAACCTTTGCCCATGATCTCTTAAAACCTACAGGATACAAATGTTTTGCATTGCTTACAATACTTTACATGGAGAAACTGATGAAACTGTTGAATCAGTGCAGTATCTGAGTATTTTATAAATAATATCAACTAGGAGGAGGCTCCCTATATTAGAGAGAAAGAAAATGCACACAGGGTATAGAAACAGAACTACCATAATATTCTGTTTTGTATCAGAATGAACACTGAAGGGGAGAAGGGGAAGAAAATGTTAATTCTGGATTTAGCATCCAGAGCTTCAAAAGGATACACCCATTCCATAAATGTATCTACAGAAATGAATTACAGGTGACAAATTCAGGAGGCTGGGGGATGTGATGTAAGCAACAGGTTCCCTTCAAGGAGTCTCATGTCACTTGGCAGCTCTGTGTTTCTGTAAACATCAGGACTCAGTCATTAACTAGACATGACTATTAAAAAAGTAGGCTTCCTTCCCTATCTTCCAGAGCTCATCCTGATGGCCATTTTGAGAGCACGTAGGTTCAGAGATTCATAGGGATAGATGATAATGGGGGAGAAGCAAGGAACAGCGGTAGAAAAGTGAGGATCTTCTTTGTAGTGAACTCCTGGATGCCCATGAGTGTGTGTGTGTCTGTGAGGTGTGTATGTGTGTGTGTGTGTGTGTCTGACAGGGGCTCTCCATAAACTCCCAGTCAAATATAGCTACTGAAGCCGGAGTGGGAGAGCACAATGAACCCAGAATTATAGTCTAAAGCCTGTCCAATTCTGGCTCCCCACCTTAGGAGTGTCCCTCAAGCTGCCTGGGATTCCATTCCACCATGTGTCAAAGGGATAACAGTTTGTAGCTGATGTGTTGGGAGGAGCCCCAACTTAGTCTGCAACCTCCCCAAGTTACCTGCTCCTCCCTCATCACACCCCCAGTTCTACATTATCATATTTTACATTCACCAAGTGCCTGTGGGCAAGAGACCATTATACCAAATGATGGAAAAACCCAGAAAATACCTCTCCTTCTTAAATCTAATTCCAAAAAGATGGTCAGAGATTTACCAATTCTCTACTTTTATACTTCTTTTTTTAACAGAAACATTGAAAACCATTCCTCTCCGTGGAGAAAAAGACTCTGAGGCTCAGAAAAGCAGATATATTAATAAGACAAGGAAAATAACAAAACAGGAAGCAAAAGGAGCAAAGGGAAGAGAAAACAATTGTCTTCTCTTCACATCGAACCATCAGGTAGGATATCTGACACACAACGGCTATTCCACAAAGGTTTGTGGGATGGAAGAAGGAAGGAATTAGGTAGTTTCTGCTCTTCTGTATCTCCCACAGGGTGGGCTCGTGGTGAATGTTAAGGATAGTAATGCACACATGGGGTGAACCCGTATTTTCCCCAGGCTTCTAGAATAACACAGCCCAAGGAGCATCTGAGGGGCTTCAAAACATCCCTGCTTTATGCTGATGGCTACCATCACCTCCCTTGATCATCTGGTTAGGCTGCACTCACGGGCTTCTCTGCCACCTACCTTTTCAAACACAGGAAAGTATCTAATTATAGCCTTCTGGGCCATGTTAACCACTTCCTTTTGTTGGTCATCTGGTTTTAGAAAAGGATGCATGATAATCAGTTCCAGCAGATCTAGTGTTCCCTCCACGTACATGTCAATCCTTAAAACAAAACAAAACGGAAGTTTCCTCAGTTTCCCCTTCTTTGAACTCATCAGCTTCCATGACTAAGATTTCAGAGTGCTTTTCTCTTAAGATTCTGGCAACCCAGAAGCATTCATCTATATCTGCCTCCAAGAGCAAAGATGCAAAGTCAATTCTAGTTGTAATTCAGAAAAATCCGTCATAAATCAGTAGGCACAAGAATCATGACATTCCCCCTCCCGGGTCCCTAACCCTCTACCCTTACTCCAGTACCCATGCTTGGTGTGGGTGGAATTTCAGATTTATAAAAATAATGGGTATCATTTATGGAATGCTTGGTGTGTACCAGGGCTGGTGCTAAATGCTCCACACCCAGTATTTCATGGACTCCGATGATGTCATCAGGTATGTGCTATCCGAACGCTGCATGGGACACGTGGTGGGACTGTGGAACCCAGCACCTCACCCTAGATCACACATCTTAGGACGTACAAGGACCAGGTTTTGAGTTCAAAAATATAATCAAAATTATAATCAAGGCACAGTATCCCTTGGCCTTGAAAAATGGCACAGCACCTTCCCGTTCTTCACGCTTTGTGATGATAAATTTGCAAGGAAAGTAAAAAGCAGCATGGAAGCATTGAAAGATGCTGAAACCTGAAACAATCACGCCCCAGAGAGAGGAGCCAGCATCTGAACTCAATTCTTCTCTTTCGTTTTACCCAGACCCTCTGTACTGATTCTTCCCCATTTACACGAACGATACAAGGCACAAAGGAGACGGGCATGCTATAGAGACCACTCATCAGCTAAGGTATCAGTGAGTGACAAGCGAGGACACTTGAGATGGGACACAGTACAGGGTTCTCTCCTTGAGGTCCTTGCCGAAGAGGTGGTGCTTATCCGCTATGTAGTGAAGGATGCTTCGGGTCTGCACCAACTTCATCCCGTCAATTTCAACCATTGGCACTTGCTGGAACAGCAGGTGGTTACCTAAGAATGGAGACTCGGAGTTAATACTGATCTCTTCCCTGTCCCTGTGCCCCCAACCACGCCCAACCACATGAAAAGGGACCCATGTGAAACTACCAGATAACCTCAACTTCATTCAGGGGAGCACACTGAACCCTCAAAGAAGCCTGAAAACCAGCACTGTTCTAAACCTTCCTTTTTCATTTTTCACTGCAGGGGGAAATACTTACCCACTGCGGCAAGAGGCAGGGGGGAATGCAGTGAAGATATTTCTGCAGAGCTGCCTTGGCCAACACGGCTGCCAGCAGGTGCATGTGTCTAGTGAAACCTACATGTAATCAAAATTCTGAAAAATTTAGAATTCCATTCCTTAAGCATGTTTGACACATTTCAGGCGCTGAGCAGACACACGTGGCTAGCAACTACTACACTGGACTGAGAACAGGACGTTTCCACTGCTGCAGAATGTTCTACTGATGGCACAGCTTTAGAAAATTTGAGCATAAAACCACAGTCACCAACTGGCATTCGTGTACGCCCTAGCCACAGACCATGTACAACCAAGTTCACTGTCGGTGATCCACAGCAGGCCTTTGCTTTCTCCAACAAACCTGTATCAAGGTTTGCTGTTTATATCTGCAGAGACGCAAATACAGGATCTAGCCCAGACTTCAAGGGGCTCAAGGACTGGGACGGTACCTGAGGGTCTGGGGGAGATGAGTACTCCACACATGCCCAGTGACATCAGGCCAGTGTTACATATGAAGGCTGCCACTGCAGCTGGTCCCTCGCTAGGGAGCTTTTAGTTGGGCCAAGACACACTGCTGATGATTGGGTGGGAGGCTACTTACAGTTGCTGGGTATTCCTTATAGAGCCTGGGCACGCATGGTGGGAGTGGGGCTGACCAGGAGTTTAAGGGGGGGCCTTTCATTGAATTCATTTCTGTCTGCTGTGCACCACAGAAAGGCGGCCCAGTGTAAATGGGGACTTCTGGCTGCATACTTCAAGCAAACACCGGTGCCCCAGACAATTTGGAAGAAGTGAGGTATGGAATATGAAAACGAGGGAAGGGATGAAGGAGAGCAAAAAAAAAGGGGGAGGGAGCAGTCAGAGGAGGGCAGGAAGAGGAAAGGGATGGAGAAGAGCTGTTTACCTAATGGTTCATTCCCTTCAGCTCTCAGGGAATTACTGACTACAAGTGATTTACTGGCAATTTCAGTTCTTTCTCCCCCTTGGTTTTAGGATACTGCTCTGAATGTTCGTGTCAGCATCTTTGCCCTTCCACATAAAAATCAGTTCTTAAAATCATTATTGGGGCGCCTGGGCGGCGCAGTCACTTGAGTGTCCGACTCTTGATTTTGGCTCAGTCCTGATCTCAGGGTTGTGAGGTCGAGCCCCAAACTGGGCATCATATCTTGCTCAGCTCAAGGAGTCAGCTTTAGGATTCTCTCTCTCCCTCTCTCTCTGTCCCTCCCCTCCCCAACTCGCATGCACACATGCACATGCTCTAAAAATAAATCTTTTAAAAAGAACACCTGGAGGAAAAATCAGTATTACCAACAGTAGTTTCATTTCCATACTCACCATCCTGCAACTTCTGCAACTGTTCTTTTGTTTCTAAGAATTCTTCATCAAACTAAATTAAAAAAAAAAAAAAAAAGATACCCACCCCCCGCCCCAAGAAGGCATAGGTCATTATAGGATCAGGACTGAAAATACCAAGTCAAACTGTCTCAGAAGCAGAGAGAAAGAGCACACTTAGCACCCACATCTTGGTTTCCCACTAAAAGCAACCAGGGCTCCTTGGAGAAAAGGTTGTTGCTGGTAGATTAGAAAGCAAAGACAAGCCCAAAGGCCGATAAGATATGGCAAAGGCATGCCGGACCCTACTTGAGGGGGAGTCCCTAGCCAAGCCTGGGACAATTCAAGCATTAGAAGAGTAATGTCACTTAGGGATCATTACACATACCAGTAACAATAACAAAAAAATCCCCGGGTCCCTCCGTGATGATACTCAAAAATGTGGAACGGAAAGCTCTTTTTTACAGAAGATTTAGTGCTGATCAATGATAAAATTAGGATATCACCAGTCTGTAATCTACAACTGATTCTGATAAGGATCAAGAAGGATGCTGAAATCACTGAGTTATAAAGGCAGAGAATATTCAAGCAACCTTGAAGTCTCATCCCGCAAGCTAATTGTAAGAAAAGAAGAATGTAGCTTTGTGGTGGAAGGATCTGGAGATCTCACCATCTATCTAACCTAGTGATCAAACTTAGGTCCCCACTGGGGGACACGGATATATTGTGTGCTTCCTGCTGTGACCCAATGAGAAGGGCACAGTAACACTGTGACCCAGATCTCCCATCCAAGTACTAACCAGGCCCGACCCTGCTTAGCTTCCGAGATCAGACGAGATCGGGCGCGTTCAGGGTGGTATGGCCGTAGACCACTGTGACCCAGATCTAAATGCAAGGTGACAATCAGGCACGTGCAGAATGTGGGGCACTCTGTAACAAATATGGCTGACTCTTTCAAACCTACAGAAAACTTGTTTCGGGGGCACCTGGGTTGCTGAGTAGGTTAACGTCTGCCTTCAGCATGGGTCATGATCCCGGGGTCCTGGGATAAGCCCCATGTTGGGCTTCCTGCTCAGTGGGGAGTCTGCTTCTCCCTCTCCCTCTGAGTCTCCCCTCTGCTCATGCTCTCCCTCTCAAATAAATAAAATCTTTAAACAACAATTTATTTTGTGTTTAAGCCTCTCCTGGGTGTGCAAGGTTTGAGAACAACAGGTTTGAGGGATTTGCCTCTGCAATTCCCACTGTGCCCTCTTCACCACTTATCTGGCTCTCCTTTTCTAGACTTCCATTCACTTCCTGACTGAAAGTTTGAGCTCCATCACCCAAGGACAAATCTTTATTTAAAAGAGATTTCAGGGTGCCTGGGTGGTCAGTTTTTAGGCGTCCGCCTTCGGCTCAGGTCATGATCCCAGGGTCCTGGGATAGAGCCCCGCATCGGGTTCCCTGCTCAGTGAGAAGTCTGCTTCTCCCTCCCCACTCCCCTTGCTTGTGTTCCCTCTCTCGCTGTTTCTCTGCCAAAAAAAAAAAAAAAGAAAAAAGAAAAAGAAAAAAAGAAAGAAAGCCAAAATAAATAAAATAAAAGAGATTTCAACTTTAGCCAGGCACCCCTCCTCAGATAATTCTTCTTTATGGAATTTGGTTTCCAAGTTCATCCAAAAGAGTCAGTTTCTACTTTACATACTTCTTCTCAGTTAAGTCAAGGGTATGGGAGGAAAAAAGGAATAAAAAGTAGATACTATTCTAGATGAAAACAGACTAAAGAGACAAAATAACCAAACACTTGAATCCTGATTAAGTCCTGGTATTGGGGGCAGGGAAGGGGAGTGGCAGTTAAAAGCATGTTCCTCTTCTTGGACATTAAAAAAAAAAAAAAAAAAAAAAAGTGTTCTGGGGCGCCTGGGTGGCTCAGTGGGTTAAAGCCTCTGCCTTTCGCTCAGGTCATGATCCCAGGGTCCTGGGATCGAGCCCCGCATCGGGCTCTCTGCTTGGCAGGGAGCCTGCTTCCTCCTCTCTCTCTCTCTCTCTCTCTCTCTGCCTGCCTCTCTGCCTACTTGTGATCTCTGTCTGTCAAATGTATAAATAAAATCTTAAAAAAAAAAAAAAAAGTGTTCTAATCCAGTAATGTGCTTCATGTCCAGAAGGGGAGACCTCCTCTCACCAAGTCCCCAGACAACTCCCCACCCATGTCTGTCCCCGTGTTGCTCCCCCGAATCATCCTAGGGAGAGGCAGAGCTGATTAGCACAAATCAGCAATCTTCCCCTCTTCTGGCTCAACCATCTGACGGGGGAGTTGAACCCAGAGAATGGGGTGTAGGTATGGCTTCTGCTACTCGCTGGGATTCTCGTAGTGTGAGAGGGGTCTGGCAGGAACACCGTCTGGTGCCCCCTGAGCAGCAAACTCTGGGCAAGAATGTTCAGGGCAGGGCACCAGGGCACCTGCCTTCCGCTTGGGTCATGATTTCAGGGTCCTGGGATTGAATCAGCTCCCTGCTCCGTGGAGGGCCTGCTTCTCCCTCTTCCTCTCCAATAAATAATAAAATCTTGAAAAAAAAAAATGTTCAGGGCACTTGTGCAACAGCCAGACGTAGTGCAGGTTGTACTCCCTCCATACTACACCTTGCCAACTTTTATAACCACGATCATTTAAAGCATATAGGAAAGTGTGTGTGTGCATGTGTGTGTATGCTGATGTGTGTGCATCTGTGTATGTGTGTGTGTGAGAACTTAAGCCCACTCTTCGGAGCTTCAAAGTTGAGGCTAAAAAATGCACATTTCTTAAAGCCAATCTTTCTAAAGCGTTCTGATTCTGGCTTCTGACTTCTTGGGAACATCATGCAAGACGTGTGTGATCTCTCACCAGGGACACTCTGTCCCCAGCTTTACAAACCGTGTTCAGTAAGAAGCCAGCACGGAAGTGCAGGTAGATGAGAGGATGGGAGAGGGAAGAAAAAAATCACAAGGCAGACCTTGGAGGGAGCTTGGTGACTCAAGTATTGTGCGAGGCTTCAAGGACAGACACCGTGTCTCGATTTCTATCTACACAATCAATGGCCTTTGCTCCCTAACCAGGGTACCCTTCCCAGTGGGATATTTTGCAGACCTGCTCTCCTGCTTACCACACCACTCCCTTATCCACGCTCTGCCGTTTTGCATGAATGGCCCAGAACCCCTGAATGAGGAGTCTGTAGCGTTTGTAGAGTCTTCTTTTATATGTTACTCTCCCTCTTACCCAGGGGGATTAGACTGGGTTTCTGGGGGGTCTTCAGGCAATTTAAGCCCCAAGCAGCAATGAAGCAACACTCGGCAGGGAGCAAAGAGCAACATCTATGGACCCAAAGCCACTGACTGAGAGCGAGGATGCTGACTGTCCGAATCAGGTGGGCTGCCTTTCAGCAGGTTTTGGTTACCAAGTGACTCAGATGTGTGTGCTTTACATGACAGGCTCAACCCAGCTCTGTGACAGTGGGAACCATGAACTTACCCAGTGGGCAGCCAGCATGTCCTCCACAACTGTTCAGATCTGTGTGCTTAACTAAACGTGTGCTTTTTGGATGGAGGTCTCGTCACCAGTACTATCTTCGGGGAATGGCTTCTATAAACCATGTGACCGGCCCCTAGTAAGGGTGGCCAATCTAGTTCCCTCCACATGGGTTGGAAGGGTGGGCTTGGGACCCGCTGGGCCAATACTCTACCTCACCTGTCTGCCCGCTGTGACTGGTCTAGGGGAGGTGGGTGATGGGACCCAAGGTTTTTCTTTGTTTGTTTGTTTTTTAACTTACTTAGGGTTGGTTTTTCTACTGCTGTCACCTGGAAACTTGACTCATACACAGGGGAGTAGGAGGAATAGGGGAGAAAGAAGGTTGGAAGGAGAGGATTTGGCAAAGGATTATATTAAATGCACAAGTAAGACACCCATTGCAAACCACTTAAATAAGCCAGAACTTCAAACTCAGAAACACACAGGGAAAAGACAGGTGACATCAATAAGCCAACCAGGTTCAGGTTATAGAACCAAGAATGTTTTCACTCACCCCTTACCACAACTAGAAAATCCATCCTGAGACAACAGGGAAATGATGGGGAGCGTGATCAACTAGAAAGGTCCATCTATAGTGGCAGTCCTTCCTTACTCAGATTGAGCAATTATTGCCCTCTGAAAATTAAGGCCTAGTACCATCAGATCTTCAGATTTATCAAGAAAAGTCAGAAGTCAGAATTCATACATAAAAATATTAACTTTTAACACACAAATTTTAACACACTGTACAGTGAGTTAGAATGATACACAAAGGGATGCCTGGGTGGCTTAGTAGGTTAACTGCTGCCTTCGGCTCAGGTTGTGATCCCAGGACCCTGGGATCAAGCCCTGCACTGGGCTCCCTGCTCAGTGGGCAGACTGCTTCTCTCTCTTTCTCTGCCTGCCACTCTTCTCTCTTGCTCTGACAAATAAATAAATAAATAAATAAAATCCTTAAAAAGAAAAAAGATACGCAAAGAAATCAAAACCTAAACCAACCAAACAAAACACAAAGCTTCAAACCCAACAACCCTCATTTGCCATCTTTGGAGGTTGCTAGGGCAATGACCAAGTATTCTGAAAATTGATAGAGACTACACCTAGCATTTACCTGGCCTTTCCCATATGAACTGTACTTCAAGGGAATTAAAAATTACTCTCTGGGGGCACCTGGGAGGCTCAGTGGGTTAAAGCCTCTGCCTTCAGCTCAGGTCGTGATCCCGGGGTCCTGGGATGGAGCCCCACATTGGGCTCTCTGCTAAGCGGGGAGCCTGCTTCCCCCTCTCTCTCTGCCTGCCTCTCTGTCTACTTGTGATCTCTGTCTGTCAAATAAATAAATAAAATCTTTTTGAAAAATTACTCTTTGTAAGAGAAACACAGTTAATAAATTCAGATACACCATAGAAACGGAAAAATCATCATTTTGTAATCCCTAACAATGGTGATGAAAAATAGATGCTAAAACCACTAGTTGAGAAGGTAATGGAGGAAATTTTGCAATGTGTGGATCAGGCCAGTGATCAAGCCCAGCACTTCTGAAAAGGAGACGGTCAGACATCACACATCCCTTGATGCTGTGTAATAAACACATGTTTACAGTATCCCTATGATGGAGTCTGGCAGGCAAAAAAAGAAAAAAAAAAGGGTTTAGAGAGAAAAAGTGAACCATGATCACAGCTCTGGGTTCAACTAGCAGTTAACAGGAGATACAGGAAGAGAAGAATATGTTAAAATGAGGATAAGGCAGCCAAATCCAGAATGGGGGAAATTCTATAGGCCAGTTTCTTCCACAAAGAAACGGCACAAAAACAAATACAGACACTTAGTACTCAGCTCTTGGTTGCTAAAACCACTTGCCGGTAAAAGGGACCAGGATTCCTTGGAGAAAAACCAGATTCTAGGGCCAGGGCAAGGAAGACACAAGAAGAGCCTGGAGCATCCTGAAGTGCCAGAACGTAAGAGAGAGCTGAAGGGAAAGAAAAGAAAGGGAGCGCGGAGCCGTGGAGCCAACCCGAAACAGCAAATGGCCAAAATGGGATGATTTGGGCAAGAAAACATTATTGGATTATAACACGAAGCATAAAATAAATGCTATATACTTACATCCGTACTGATATAAAGAAATGCTTGACTAGATAAATGGAGGAGAAAAAAAAAGTCTCTCTTATGTAAGAATTCTAAATGCAGATGCCTCCCCCTCCAGGAGGTGGGGTTTAATGCCTGTTCTTTTGAGTGTGAGCTGAACTTAATGACTTGTTTGGAAATAATAAAGGGGAAAATAATCCCTTTACAATGAAGAAACCTGGCAGACATGACCTTAGCCAAATGACCAAGATTAACAGCACCAGGGATAACTCATGTTAATATCACCCCTAATATGACGCAATGAGAAGGGCACTTGACTTCTGTGCTAGTCTTCCCCCAAGTCCCAAACCCCAGTACAATCATGAGAAAACAAACAAACCCAAACCAGGGAGTTCTACAAAAATTCTGATCAGTAGTTTTCAAAACTGTCAACATCATGAAATAAAAGAAAGACTAAGGAATTGTGATACTGAGAGAGACTTAAGGAAACATAGTGACTGAGTATAATGTTGGATCCAACAACAGTAAAGGACATGATTGGAAAAACTCATTAAATTCAAATAGTCAGCAGCGTAGTTGGGCACCAACGTCAATTTCTTAGTTTTGACAAGATTACGTAAGATGATATCATTAGGGAAGACTCAGTCGCCATTACATGCACTGTCTTTACAACTTCACTATATATTTAAAATTATTACCAAATATAAAGTTTATTTTTAAAAAAATGCAGAGGAAACTGTTACAGATTTTAAAAATACTGAAAGAAACATGACCAAATGCAATCTGTGGGCGTGATTTAGATCCAGGCTGGAATAAACTTACTATAAAAAGACCTGTTTGAGACAATCAGGCTCTTTAGATATTAATAAGGAATTGTTAATTTTGTTGGGTGCGATTGCAGTATTGTGGTTGCATTTTAAAATCCTCATCTTTTACAGATAAAAACTGAAACACTCATCACACATGAAAGGATACGATGCTTGGATTTTGCTTTAAAATATTCCCACAAAATCAAATGGAGGAGATGGAGGAGAGCAAAGCAGCGTTCTAAAGCAAACGACTATTGAAAGTGGGTGAGGGGAAATGTGTGGCAATGTTTTCTCAACCTCTGTACCAACTGGAACATTTCCATAAATAAGAAGCTAAGAGAACAAAAAGAAAGATAAAAACACTGTGGGTCAAAGCCTACACCAGAGGCAGGCAGACAAGAAGGCTACCGGTTAGAAGCCATTTAAGTGAAGAGGAAATTTACCTACAGATTGTGTTAATTAACAAAAGTCATCACTGGCAAATTTCAGGTTCATTCCTTTCCTCCTTATTAATAAATTCTTACTGGTGGCAGATCAGAAGCTAATGATTACGTAAAAGTCTAAAGTAAAATAAAATTCCATCGACCACATTCCATTTTTAAAGAAAAATAACCCTGGCAAGGAGGGCGTCTTCTGACTCAACCAAGCCTGTCTGTGTTAGGGGGGAGAGAGTGAGAACAGGACTCCGCCATTGATGTTTTCCTCAAGTCTCAAAGTTGTACGACAAATCTGTGAAGAAACAGCATATAGGGTACCTCGACTCCGGCGGCAGCTAAAACCCATCTTACGGATTCCATCCGGCCTCTTCCATTAGGATAGTGGAGTTTGGGCTTCGCTGCCATGATGGCCTTTCAGGCTTTCTGGAAAAAAACAAAAACAAACAAAACCAAAACAAAACAAAAAACAAATGCGCAGCTCCTCCTAAACGAGCAGTCTTGTGTCCTGTCTTCAATTCTGCGCTCACGGCCTAAATGAATATTCAGGATTTTGGCACAGGAAATCGGTTTTTGGTGGGGTTTTTCGCTTTTTTTTTTTTTTAAATGACTGCGTTTTCCCTCACTCCATAAAAACCTACCACCATTTCCAAATATTAAAAGAAACAACCACCTTGGTTTTCATACCGTGTCTACTTATGATTCCTTATTCTGGATCTTGGGAAGCTGGGGGGCATTGGTTATACAGACATTTGTGCCAGCAGTGAGGTACTTCACAGATTCAGAATATCATATACTTTGACCTTGAAAATTTTAAATTTTCCAGATTCGGGCTGGAGAGGCAAGACGCGGGGGGCCGCGGGGGAACTGTGCACCCTTCGGAACCCTTGAAAGTATTCACGCTCTCACAGCAACATCTTACTTGGTTATCACAGTAACGGGGAGGTGGACCGGCCGAGCGATACTATTGTCTGCAAAATGCGCGTCCCCGGTCCAGTCGGCGGTAGCTTCTCCCCACCCCGCCCCGGGTCCCGCACAGCCCCCGCCCCAGCTGGGAGCTGCGCCTCCCACCTTCGGAATGCGCCCAGGCCACCGGCTCGGCCACCCGAAACCAGACTCCTGGGCTACTCGGGTCCCCGCTCAGCCCACGCTACACCGGGGCTTCGGGAGGATCTGCGCTAGTCGTCCACTGAAACCCGTGGATTCAGACTCCGCAGAGCGGGTTAATAAAAATAATACGCACTCGGAGCCAAGAATGACCCCAGCCCCGGCCAAGGAGCCCCCGTCTGCCCAGATGGGGGCGGGAAGCGCCAAAGGGACCGGAGGGAGGGAGACGAGAAGGACTGATTGGGGAGCTGGGGGGAGTTGCGACGGACGACGGAGCAGGAGGCCTGGGGCCGAGGAGCGGAGGGGAGGAGAAACGCGGCGAGGAGAGAGGGGCGGCAGGAGGGAGACAGACCTGAAGTCCGCTCGGAGCACACGGAGCTGCACAAAGCGCTCGGCGAGCGGTCTGCGGCGAGGCGGGACGTGTTGGCCGCCAGAAGGCGCTCGGGTGGGCGAGGCTCGGGGAAGTTTCACCAATAGGGACCGCAATGTTTAGCATGCCCCACCCATCTGCAAGGCATTCTGGATATTCTGAAAACAACCCAAATTCAAGACAGTTTCAAAACAAATTTTAGCTTTGCGAGACATAAAATGGCCTTAAAGTGTTGGTTAGATTACAACTTTAGTTAGAAAAGACCAGTTGGAGATCCGGTATGCTTAAGAAAACTCGACCTATGCTAAAAGGAAAATTGACGTTAGACTTTATATACCTGGTGCGCAGGCTGTGCCTCTCGGATGTGAGGGCGATCTGGCTGCGACATCTGTCACCCCATTGATCGCCAGGGTTGATTCGGCTGATCTGGCTGGCTAGGCGGGTGTCCCCTTCCTCCCTCACCGCTCCATGTGCGTCCCTCCCGAAGCTGCGCGCTCGGTCGAAGAGGACGACCTTCCCCGATAGAGGAGAGGACCGTTCTTCGGTCAAGGGTATACGAGTAGCTGCGCTCCCCTGCTAGAACCTCCAAACAAGCTCTCAAGGTCCATTTGTAGGAGAACGTAGGGTAGTCAAGCTTCCAAGACTCCAGACACATCCAAATGAGGCGCTGCACGTGGCAGTCTGCCTTTCTTTTGAGAATAGAAGTCTTGAAATATTTTTAATTGGCAACTATGCCTCTCTCCCTACTTGTGATCTCTCTCTGTCAAATAAATAAATAAAATCTTAAAAAAAATACTTTGGTAAATAATTTAAAACTTTAAAAAACAGAGTAAAGCCATCAAGGGTATATTATAGAGTAGAATGCAGAATTCACACGGATCTCAAAGTTTAAAATATATGCCTTCAAAAGGCATTATTAAATTATTAATCTAAATTTAATTTTAAATAATTTTAAAATAAAATTAAAAATAAATTTAAAATAATTATTTAAAGCTATTTCTTGCTTTTAGAGGCAGCTTCTGCTATTTTTCAGACTATAGATGTTGTTGATTACTGTTTCCTCCATGAAGGGCTCTTGAGAGTACCTGCCTTGAGAAACCTATGGTGCTGAACAATTGCAGCAAATAACAGATTTTAATTTCAGTAGTTTTCTGTGGCAGGAGTGTGGAGAATGAATGAACGAATTGGCACAGTGGGAAGGAGAGAGACAGACCTATTAAACAGCCATGTGTATTAAAGCAGCACCATGAATTTGAAGATGATGGTTAAGGAAAGGTGAAATATTAATGAAGTGGAAGGTAACAGATTTAGTAATCATATTACAGAGAGTAGGGGAAAGGAAGAGAAAAAATTTCCCCCCAAACACATACACACATTTCCTTTTCGACCCTTCTTGTCTATTTTCCATAACATTTATTGTTATCTAACATATCAGGTATTTTATTTATAAAATCTCTCTTTTCTCTTGCTGCTCTTAATATTCTTTCTTTGACTTTTGACAATTTAATTATAATAAAATGTAATATAATTTAATTATTAATATAATAATGTGTCATAGTGAAGTCCTATTTGGGTTCAACTTATTTGGAGTCTTTTGGGCCTCATGGATCTGGATTTCCACTTCCCTCCCCAGGTTTGGGACGTTTGCAGCCACTGTTGCTTTAATATACTTCCTGTCCCTTTCTCTTCCTCTTCTCTTTCTGGAATTCTTATGATATGAATATCGCTTCATATTGTGTCCCATAATTCATTGTGTTCCATAATTCCCATAGGCTTTCTTCACTCTTTTTCATTCTTTTTGCTTTTTGCTCTTCTGATGGGGTAATTTCCAGTGTCTCATTCAGGTTGCTCATTCTTCGGCATGGCCGAGTCTCCTTTTGAAATTATTGAATTCTTCAGTTCAATTATTGTAGTTTTCAACTCCTAGAATTTCTAGGGTGTGGTGGGGTTTTAGGTGGATTTGTTTTGTTTTTATGGTTGCTATTACCTTGTTAAACTTCTCAATTTTTCATGCATTGTGTTCCTAATTTCACTTATTTTTCTGTGTTTTCTTGCATTCACTAAACTTTCCTTCTTCTTCATCTTTTTTTTTTTTTTTTCCGATTTTACTTATTTGTCAGAGAGAGGGAGCACACCAGGGGAAGCAGTAGGCAGAGGGAGAAGCAGACTCCCTGCTTAGCAAGGAGCCCAATCTGGGACTCCATCCCAGGACCCTGGGGTCATGACCTGAGCTGAAGCCAGAGGCTTAGCTGACTGAGCCACCCAGGCGACCTTCACTAAAGTTTCTTAAGAGGATTATTCTGAATTCTTCATCTGAACAGTTCATAGATTTCCATTTCTTTAGGGTAAGTTCTTGAACCTTTATTAGTTTCCTTTGGTGGTGGCATATTTACTTGATTTTTTGTGATCCGTGATTCCTTACTTGGTATCTGTGTATTTGAGTAGTGGGGTTCCTCTCTCAGACTTTACGGATTTACTTTGGGAAAGATAGTTCTTCACCAGTCAGCCCAGTTGGGGTTTTGGGGTATGTCCGCTGGTAATGTCTTTTAATAGAAGAGGCCTACGATTATGTCTATTTTTTGGGTGAGGCAGCTGTTCACGCTCTGAGGATGGGGATGGGAGAGTGTGTCACTGGATGAGAACAGCTGGACAGGACAGCTGGCTCTTGGTTCCCTGCCCAAGTGAGGCTGTAGGATGGGCTCTATAGGCTTGCTAGATGGGCAGGACTGAGAACTATTTCAGTAATAGATGAGGCTATGAATTAACTTCCTTGCCTTAGGGTAGCAGGACAGACCCCAAGTCTTATAGAGCTTGTTGTTTGGGGGCCCAAATCAGGCTAGACTGTGCACTGCATTTTGTGGTCAGGTGAAGCCATTGTTTTTCTCTGCAGATGGGAAAGCCATGGGCTGTGCTGTGTTCCAGTGGCACTGTATGTGGCACTGTGGAATGGGCTACTGAGCTTCCTGCATGCTCTGCTTAGATCCCTGGCTGCATACACTGAAGTCTGTCTCCAGTGATGAGCATGGCTACGAGAATGAGATTCCCTGCCTGGATGCAGCAGGAGAAGCAGCTCTAAAGCTGGTACAGCTCTTCATTGATTTTCTTAATTCAAGTCTACCCACACCCCAAACGGGGCCACTGGCTTTGCTCCGCAAACTGTGGGCTCTGCCTGTGTCTAGACTTGAGTACTGCTGGATGTTTTGCCAGCCCCTCAGATCAGACGGGGCCAGAAGACACCCTCTACAGCAAGCATGTCAGCTCCCTTGCCTGCTGGGAAGGGGGCTGGGTTGCACCAGGCTGCTTTCAGTTTCCCCAACAAGCTCTCAGGTTGGGCGGAGCCAGGAGCTAACCTCAGTCTTGGCTGTGGATCAGACCCCCGCCTGGGCACAGCATGGGAACACTGCACCCCATACTGGCTTTGCCCTGCGGGTGATCAGCTCTGCTCAGCCTCTTAGCTTGAGTGCTGCTGGGCCACACAGCTTCCTGGAGTTGTCGCCAGCCCTTCCAGTCAGATGGGGCTGGGAGACACTCCCCAGCAGATAGTGCTGTGACTCAGCTCCTTGCCTGGGCATGGGCATACTGAGCTCTAGGCCCAACAAAATTCCACGTCTGAGGATCTGAAACAGACGGATTTGCACCCCACCACGTTCCCTGGCCAGAGTGCACTCCTGATTTGGTTCTGCAGATGAGCAAAACTGCTGGTCGGGATTACCCCTTGGGCACTGCAAGAATGAATTCGGTCTGCTGAGAGGTGTGTGCCAGTTGCTGCAAGTCTCTCCCTGCTTCTTCATCACGGATTCCCAACAGCTGCGCATACCTGGTGTGCGCAGGGAGGGGCTCCTCCAAAGTGGCCCACAATGCTCAGGGGAGTCCAGTTGTCCCCCTGGGGTTCTCTCTTCCCACTTGAGGAATGAGAGGCTCAGAGGAGACCTCTCTGTGTGGCGCTAGGCTGTCTTGGGGGAGGCAGTGCGGTCAATATAGTCACTTCCTACCCTCCTAATGCAGAAGCTCTTGGTCTCCTTGGGGCAGGGCACGCTTTGGCCTCAACTGCATTTTCTGGGATTCTCAGTGGTGTCTTGATCTTGAATAGTCGCTGGGTTTTCCCATGAGAGGTCATGAAGTCAGGAACAACCTGTGCTGCCATCTCGGTGATGTCACTCCCCAACAACAGGGATTTATTTTTGTGGATTTGTTTTTGGCTGAACCCACTGAGGTTTTATTTAGATTTTAAGTAATCTCTACACCCAGCTTGGGGCTCCGACCTACAACCCTGAGATCAAGAGTTGCATGCTGTACTGACTTGATCTAGGTGAACCTTTATTGTATTTTATTTAGATTTTATTTTATTTTATTTTTAAAATAATCTCTACACCCAGCCTGGGGTTCCAATTTATAACCTCAAGGTCAAGAGTCAAATGCTCTACTGACTTGAGCCAGCTGGAGCCCTGAGGCTTTATTTTAGAAAAGACACTTGAATGGGCTTTTAGTTGGAGGCAAGGGCAAGAGGGGTACCCAGGGCAACAGACTCCCCCCAAGGGTCAGCTGAGGACCGGGGATGGGCCTTAGGTGGGTCTCCTGTTCCCAGTGCTCCCCTGCACGGCTCCTTCCCCCAAAGGCTCTATGGCAGGCACCGGATGGGGGAGACTGGGAGGCATCATAGCAGCTGCTTCTCTTGAACAGGACATCGGACGACTCGGACACCAGCCTCTCATGACGGGTCTTGATCTTCTTCACCAAGCATGGCCTTGAAGGAACTGGCGCTGCTGGAGCTGGAGCTGGAGCCCCCACCAGAGCCGAAGCTGGACTAGAAGGAGCGCAGGCGGTAGCCAAGGCCCAGGGCCCTGGAGTATCTCTTTAATGCAATCCACCTCCCTCCCCCAGCTCCCCACGCTGCTATGGTGGCCTCTAGGGAAGCCCTCTGGCCTTGGAGGCCCTCCATCTCATCCTGGAGCTGACTGAGGCTGAAGTTCATCTCGGAACTCTCTATTTTCCAGCTTTTGGGGAGCATCCGCGTGATTCCCAGCCAGGGTCTGCAGCTCCCTGTACTAGATCAAGTACACGTTCTCAGCTTCAGCCTGGCTGCAACTGCAGCTGGTGAGCCCCTGGTACTGGGCGTTGACCTTGGCGGTGATGCCAGCTAGGCCAGGGAGGAGCTGATGTGTGTGCCAGGCGCTCCCATGTAGGAGAGGCTACTGAAGGCCCCAGGAGGCAGGTGGACATCCTGTAGGACTTCTGGGTCACCCGGAAGGACGTGGTGGAAGCTGGAGTGGAGGCAAGTAGGCTGAACGAGTCAGAGATTCAAGCTGGAAAGCTGCTTCCACATGGGAGACTCTAACAGCAGATTTTATTAGCAGGAAGGCTGGCGGGAGCTCAAATTCCTAAGGCCTCTGAAGGGGCAGGATGGGCAGATGATTCCAAAAAGTTACACACATGCTGTTGAGTTCACACTTAGGGATTCAGCAATGCACCTTCGGTAAATTGTGTCCCTACAAAATTCTTTTGAGGATCCAAAGAATGGGAAGTGAATTTCCAGTGGAGTCTTTTGTGTAATTCACGAAGTGATGAGTTTCATTTGACTGTGTTTATTGTACATAGGAGTATGCTGTGAAAAGCTGAAAGCATACAATGTAGGTATTAATGAGGAGGCACAATGAAATTGGCAATCAAATTGTCTCCATCTGCTTCTTTCTTTTTTTAAATATTCCTAGTCACCTAACTTGCTAAATACTAAATTTTTTTTTTTTTAAGATTTATTTATTTGACAGCTAGAGATTACAAGTAGGCAGAGAGGCAGGCAGAGAGAGAGAGAGACGGAAGCAGGCTCCCAGCTAAGCAGAGAGCCCGATGCGGGGCTCGATTGGAGGACCCTGGGATCATGACCTGAGCTGAAGGCAGAGGCCTTAACCCGCTGAGCCATCCAGGCGCCCCCTAAATACTAAATTTTTAAAAAGCCTCCAAAAAACAAAAAATAAAAATAAAAGTCTCCAGATTGCAGAATAACTCTTTACAGTAGCTGCTCTAAGCTTATCCTTCTTTTTTTTTTTTTATAAGATTTTATTTATTTATTTACAGACAGAGATCGCAAGTAGGCAGAGAGGCAGGCAGAGAGAGAGGGGGGAAGCAGGCTCCCCGCTGAGCAGAGAGCCCGATATGGGGCTCGATCCCAGGACCCTGAGATCATGACCTGCGCCTAAGGCAGAGGCTTTAACCCACTGAGCCACCCAGGAACCCCTAAGCTTATCCTTTTAATTTCATGGCAGTAACACTGTACTAAGCATTAAGAAGTTATAAAATAGCAAAACCCCACATTAGGAAATACTAATGTTATCATCTTCTTGTGAAAGATTTTAAGTGATCTCTACATCCAGGACGGGGCTTGAACTCACAACCCTGAGATCAGGAGTGGCGTGCTCTACCAACTGAGTCTGCCAGGAGCCTTACTATTACCTTCTAATGGAAGAACACTGAAAATAAAAACGGAACACTCAGATCATTTCTCTTTCTTAACTGTAACTTTATTTGGAGCAGAATTTTCCTTACATAAAGTTAACGTTTTTAAACACCTTAGGACAAACTATTCAAAACGCAATGTTTTATTTCAGAAGGGGCTTGTGTCAGTGGTTTTCTCTTCTCCTCTATTCTCATTGTGATGACTATTTGCCTTTTAAATAAATATATTCTCAGTTATTGCCTTGTAATCAAATCTGGTGACTACACTGCTCTCAGTACAAAGATCAGAAGACTGTTCGGGTCATTTGAAATTCACATTAGCCCAGAAACAGATAATACAGATCGATGGGATTCTTGCCTCCAGTTTGCCTTCTTAATGGTTTCCATGAGAGGGTCCTCACAATAAGTTATATAAAATACAGTACTTTGGTTGGAAATTGTAAAAATAATTCTAAAAACTAAGCACATATATTAAACAAACGAGTTGCTACAGTATGCTTTAAATGACATAAAATAATTAGCATGTCAAACATTCTCTTATAAACATATTGCTTTTGGTCATACACTGAGCTGAAACGTACAGCCTGCGTTCTTTTCCTCCTAAATAAGCCTGCGTTCTTTTCCTCCTAAATGGCACAAAACAATGGCTTGATATTAGGGAAACGCTACTTCATGAGCAAAGACTGTGCCCATGAGCCCCAGTATTACCGTTATTGTACTTAGACATTACCTTGATTGTATTCAACTTTTGATAACATCAGAATGACACAGTGTCACTTAGATGTATATACTCCTTTTAGCCTATCTATGAGACGTGTCTAAAAAAACTGTTTGAAAATCAATTTTCTTCCTACTTAAATCCTATCATACATGAGCTGGGTGAGTGTTTAGTAATTAATGGAATTTTATTGCAAGATGAACAGTCACACCAAGAGTAGCTTTTATGCCCATGCGGCTTGCCTTGCGGTTTGCACATGTACCCCCCGGCACACCACTATCACCAGACCTTTGGGTGTGGAAAGAGAGCCATTCCTGTACCATTTCCCGACGTCCTGAAAAGCTTTCTGACTGGAAATGAGGTATAGTCATGGATAGGTACAGTGAACTCCTCAATCCTCTTGGTGTCTTACAGTACATCTTTTAATTCCCAACTAACTAAAAGATAGACACACCAGGTATCATTTAATTTTTCACGTAACAAAAAATGGTCACGATTCCCTTCTATAGTAAACAGCGTGCATACACATTTGCCGTTTATCCTTTACGGAGGGGAAAAAGAGAACTTTCCAGGATTTTGCTGGTTCTTTAGAATTTACATTGTTTTTTCAGTCTTCTAGTTTTCTCGACTGCACATCAGCTTCTCGACTTCCACAAGGATAATCGTGTTTGGCTTCCTAAGGGAACTTGTTTACTCATAAATAAAGCAAAAAGTAAGAGGAAGAAAACGGAAATATTTTCTGAATGTGGGCCCACAAAAGTATTACAGAAACAATTCTATAATGCATAATAACCAGGTGACTGGGTTTTTCCATTTAAAAATATGTCATGACCTTAACAGAAGCTAGAGTGCCAAGAATATGGTTTTCACAATCCATTCGCTTCTCTAAGAGGTATTTACAATTTAAAACCAGCTTTCCAGCAAGCTGGGCAAGGTTACAGATTAACTTACTTTTTATACATAATACAGAAAGGGAAAATAAATAGTAATCGCAGTAAAGGACTCATCTCTGAAAACACATTTTCTGCTGCTTTAGATAATGAGTTGAGAATATAATACAGAAGTGAACTCAGCTTCAAGTTGTGCTTACATATACATATTTGTTTTCTGAAGCTTTGCTGCCAGTTTGTTAACAGAAAATATTCCCTATCAAATCCACATCCATTATGTGCTTTTCTCACGCCCCTAGGGATCATAGTGCTTGGTCAAGTACATTTTTGCGCCAGATTCCCCCAAGCGGAAATTACTCCCTGATTTAGATGAGGGCCCTATGGGAGCCCCAGCAATTTGCTCAGCCTCTAACGCGCTACGAATACATCAAAGCAATCATTTACCCACGGGGTGGGTTAAATTGTGTCAAAGTGCCGACATTCTGTTTTATCTGTCATTTTAACCTATAGAAATGGTAGACAATTTCATACGGCTCAACCTGCTAGATCCGGGAACCTGGAACCAAATGAGAGTAGCTTGGGGCCTGGGAGAATGTGAGTCAATGCGCTACTGAGCTTGTATCACGTCCACTGGCGGAGACCCTCCCTCCTGCCTTTCAGGTAAACCACAGGCGGGGGCAGATGGGCCTACAGAGATGGACGAAGAGTGGACCTTTTGTCTTTTTCTGTCTCCAAACTAGCTTTGTCATTTTCAAAATTGCTGTAAACATTCCTCTCAATGGAACAGCTTCTACCCAACAAATTAGAGTTCCCACTGTGTGAAGAAACTACACAAGGGTTACGAATTCAAATGTGGCACGCTTTACTGACACCACCATCATGGTAGCCGGGACGTCCCAGGTCAGCGGGACGTCCCAGGTCAGCGGAACCTCGGCCATGAATCCGTCCTGCTCCCCAAAGTGCCCTGAGAATGTGGCTAGGACAGAAGATTCTTCGTTGTCTGTTCCTAGCCAGGCCTGGAGAACTGGACCGAATGTAAGAGTCAATCAGTTATTACAATAAAAAAATCTTCTGCTGCTTTGAAACTTAGCTTTTTGGTCATGCGTCTTGATAGGAAGATAAGTTTAACGGACTGTGTTGACCTTTGAGTGAAAGACCTGTTGGCTTGAAAAGCTTCCCTTTTGGGGCTACTTATACAATTGGATTTCAAAAATGGAAGAAACATCAAAAAATGGGAGAAAATAGAATGGGATGGCCTACCGTGATAAAACCATCTCTCCAACCACCTTGCATATCTCCAACCACCAAAAAGGGTTGTAAAAATTTCAAAAACTATTTACTTGGAGTTCTTTCAGCTGCAAAGTTCATTGCATAATAGTATTTTTAGAACAGCACAGTGGTGTCACAGAATCAAACCAATAACCTGATATTGAGAAAAGCAGAAGATCATTTATCTAGCGCTGAGGCTGGTCCAAGAAAGCCGATGTACCAGTGTGCCGCATTTAAAATTTAACCACTTCACAAATATCTGCACGTGGTGAGTCAGTAACCCTCTATCATGTAGCCTCCAATTGCACCCCTGCTGCAATACTGCATCAATATTATTACATTTTAAAAAATCTGTATAAAATATTATCTGGAACCCCAAAGGAAAATCACTTAATTTTTAAAAAGTTCGTTACAAAGTTGACTGTATAAAATGCTAGAACATAATCCATATATACAAAATGCTGCTGCTTAAGAAAATAATGGGACCCAGTTTTAGAATAAAATAATTTTGTACAAAAAAAGGGAATTGCATTCAAATCAATATTTCAAAAAAAAAAAAAACCTTAAAAAGAATATTGAAATGTCTTAGTTCAGAAGAGTAACTATAAAGTGTTTGCTTGCTTTCACACCGTCGCCAGTTTCTTGTTGGCAGAACACCAACCAGATGGCCGAGGGGCCGTGTCTTGCTTTCCCCCATGTCCAGAAGCTTCGCCGGTCATCGCCGAGAGGCGTACTTGGAAACCCAGTCTGTCCGGCCGTGCACGGGCTGAGCAGCCGGAGGCCTGGGCATCAGCCCGGGAGTGCTTCTAGGTTGGGTGTGGAAGAAAGGTCGCCCCGGATGAGGTCTCACAGCCTTCAGGGAAGAATAGCCTGCAATTAAAGAGGAAGGTGAGTCGGATTGATATGGGACTCCTGCAAACACAGCAAACAAATGCATCCTGGTGACAAAAATATCGGAAAATGGGAGTTCAAGAGAAGCATGGGTGGGCGACTCAGTGTTCCCTCTCCCGGTGAACGACAACTCCATTCTATTGTTGTCAGGCTAAAAACACTGGTGTCATTCCTGACCCCTCTTTTTTCCCAGCCCACGTGTCATTGGTCAGCAAATGCCACTGGCTCTCCCTTCCAAACAGACTCAGAATCTGGCCCGGCTCCGCTCTCAGCAGCCGGGCCGTGATTCACCCGCTGGGATGACTCCAACAGCCAGTTTCCCCGCTGCCAGGAGCACGCGAGTGAGGCTGCAAGATGCGAGTCAGATCACCTCACCCTTCTGCCCCAGACCCTCCGGTGGCTGCCAGGTCCAGGTCCCTCACAGGCAGGGACAGCACGTTTATGGTGGCCCCGCCCATTCCACCCCTGCCACCTGCCTCCTGTCTCTGGGCTCTTCTGGGAACACGCCCACCTCCCGGCCCACGCGCTAGGAACCCGGGGCTGGGGGGCAGCCTCACCCACACCGCAGAGCTAGCCCGCTCAACTCCTTCACACACTGTCACTCAACAGCTCCTTGGCGGTGAGGTCTTCTTTGGCCACCCTCTTTATTTATTTTTTTAATTATTATTTTTTTAAAATTAACATATAATGTAGTATCTGTTTCAGGGGTACAGGTCTGTGATTCATCAATTTACACAGCACCCAGGGCTCATCACAACACATACACTCCCGAGTGTACATCATCCAGCCTCCCCATTCCTCTCATCCCCCCCTCCCCTCCAGCAACCCCATTTGTTTCCTGAGATTGAGTCTCTTAGGGTTTGGCACCTTCTTTAAACATGCACACTCCAATCTCTACATTCCCTATATCCTGCCTACCTCGTTTTTCTCCTCAGCACTGGTGAGCATCTACCCTGCCCTGGTGGGTCCTCTGGTTACAACATGCCTGGCATAAAGCCATGACTCGATAATCATTTGATGAACTGCTTCAGGAATAACCCAAAATAGGACTCACCCGGAGAAGGGTCTGGAATAGGAGCCAAGTGTACCCTCTGCACAGCAGAACCAACTTCTTTTTTCAGGAAGGACGGGATATAGTTTCCAGTCAGTCCACTAGAACTTGTAGAACTGGAACCAACTGATGTACAAAAGCAAAAGCTCATTACTACGAAGACCCCACGTGCACATAACACAACAGGGTCACACAGGTGTGGAAGAATAAAGAATTAGTTGTTTGTTTTTAGGGGGGGAAATAGGATAAGAACAGTGAATTGCGGGCAGAGCATTTCTCCACACCACGCTACAGAAAGGCCGGGGGAGAGGGGCAGCAAAGACGGGGTCGGTCTTGTAGCCTGTGCCTGAATAGAGCCCAGATGCTTGGTTCATTCAAGAAAAGGGAAAGGTACGCTTTTCTTTCTTTTTTGGAATAATGGGTTTAGCCCATTCTGAAATTTGCTTTTTCCACTCCAAAACAGAGAAGAGTTATCCTTCTAGGTCAGTATGTACAAATCATAGAATCCAGCTAAACCATAATCCACAAACCACTCTCTTACTGAACGGCATGCAGGTAGGTGATCTTAACTACTTAGTTATGACAAGTAAGTCTACTTAACTATTTAGTAGTTAACTAGCTAACTAATTAAGATCTAACTATTTAGTTATGTCAAGTAAGTCTACGCTAAATACTCTTGCCCGTAATCAGAAAAATTAATGATGTATATTAAATATATTCACTTTTTATGGCCCTTTCAGAGTGAGAGTGCTTTAAGGGCTGGAACTGTATGGGGACCCAGTGTTCTAGGAGGTTAATGGGATGCCTTATATGTAGCAGTGATCAATACATATTGGATGGATGAACAGAGATCTACGAGCCTATTAAGACTTCAGGTACACACGGAATGATGACAAATGTTATCATGGGCCATTATACAAATGGAAGTTATATCCGGGGGAGAATGTGTGGCCGAGTGACAATGCCTGGGTAAGGAGCTGTGTTGTGCAAGAGCACATTTTGCATTTTTGGTGAATAGGTACACACCAAAAAATGAGAGAATCTGAACAGGTTAAGTCACAAAAGGGAAAGAACGTACAGTCCATGACCACGAGAGAAGGTGCTCCACCTCATTAGTACACAGGACATGCAAGCTTAAGCCACCACAAGAGGCCATTTCACACCCATCAGACCAGCACACAGTTTGCAATCGTGACGGTACCAAGTGGCATCAAGGATGCAGCACCACTCCCAGACCCTGCTGGAGAGCAACTGGGCAACATCTGTAAAGTCAAAGATGAGCACACCCTTTAACCTGTTCACATCAACCCAGAGAAACCTTCACGCAGGTGCGCGACAAGAGGGTACGCCCAGGTTCATTTCCGTGCTCCTTCTATAGCAAAGATGGTTCACAACTTCCATGCTCACCAAGGAGAGAAGGATAAATACATTACGGTCCAGTAAAAGTCATAAGTTAGGGGGTGATATGGTGATATAAGTTATATAGGTTTTATAACACACACTCTGATGTGTCTTACACAGCTCTGTGTAATTGCTAGATCATAACAGAATTACTAAAATGAGTGAAGATCCAGAATTACGTTCGTGTTAATTTTTGAACATGTAAAAATTACTATGTGGTTCATGAATCTTTGAAAAAATGCACAGAAGTAATAAACATCAAATTAGGTAGGGGTCGGGGGAAGGAGAGGGGAAAGAGGGAATGGGTAGGAGGGCCTAGACGGTGGGCTTCATGTGTACTTGCCAAATTTGACTCCTTGAGCTGGGGTGGGCACATGGGCATTGATACCTCATTTCCCTCTTTTTTGTATTTCTCAAAATAAATAAACGTGTCATGGATGAAGCAGGGAGAAGTGAGGCCCAGATGTTTACCTGGCAATGTGGAAGGGAAGCAATGCATGACAGGGGCTGCCCGTGTGAGGGAAAATGGCGCAGGGAACAGGCCTGCTGGGAATGCCTGCCTGGAAGGCTTAGGAAATTCCCTTAGTCATTTAAAAGAAGTGGGACTGAGAACAACAACAAAAAAGTGCGACGGCCCTCTGAGCTGTCCAGAAGAGATTTTTCGATGCTCTGGGCTAAGGCTGGGTCATCAGAGAGAGGGGCTGATGGAGCTGGAGCAGGCAGGTGGAGCTAAGCTACATGTCCAGCAGGGCAGGGCCCTGGAAGTCAGAGATGCCTAACTTCCCAGCTATGCCTGGGGGCAGACCCAGGGCAGCTGGCTGGGTCCCCAGAGCCTGCTGCCAAGAAAAAGACAGGAGCGTGGCCTGACAAGGGGGCACCCTGGGTTTCCACCCCAGAAAACCCTCTCATTTCCATAGCCTGTCTCTCTGGACCGCCTTGGTGTATCCAGAGAATCTGCCTCTTGTCATTTCAGAGTTAATAATCACTACTCACCTGAATTTATCTTGCTGATGACTGATACTGTTCCTGAAGATTTTCCGGACAAACCAGAACTCGACCACGGATTAGATGGAACAAAATCCTTGCCTGGATTTGGAAGTATGCCGTTTCTTATATTTATTCCTAATGGGGAAGAAATGATTTTCAGATGCAAAATACATTATTTCACGTTGAACCAGATTCTAGTGGTAACCTCATCACAGAACTCAATTTGTCTAAACTTCCTGCATAGTAGGAATATAATGTATTTAGGAGCAAAAACTGACCGTGAGGTTGTCCGATAGATTGCTGAGGAAAGAAAGAAATATGGTGTCCTGGGATTTAGTAGGCTGACTCACTGGTGGGCAGCCTGAAAGAGGTCTCCCTAAACTCCTCCTAACAGGTGTGTCTCATGTCTTCTCTTTTGGACCCTCTGGTGCTATTTCCTGGGTGTTAGTGCTCCTGGTCATTCCCATCTGTACCCCTGCATGGGCCACGACCTGTCCATCACCTTCCCAAGTTCCTCTTGGTCCTCCTTCCCCACCCCCCCCCCCCCAGCTCTGCAGCTCCCTGCTCTCCTCTCTGCATTCTGTCCCCCAGATCCCTCTTCTCACCTGACCTGGACCATTAGCGCCATCTAGTGCTGGTGACTAGGGTCAGCACTGGAGACCCTCACAGACTCTATCCCACCCAAGGCTGCCTTGACCTTAATCAATCACCTCAAACTCAAGCCAAACCACCCACCAGACCGCCCACTTTCCCATTTATGTCAAGCACTGCAGATGGTTTTCAGAACTGAAAGACTGAATTCATCCTTTATCCTCCTTCCTCTCCTAGAGCCAAAAAAGAAATAACTCTAATTCCCTCCCTGGCACCCTTTGGCCTGTGGCCACTGGAGTTTGGCCCAGTGGACACAGGGTGTCTCTGTCCCGATACCCGAACCACTGCTGTACCCTGTCACCTGCTCTCTCTTCTTCCAGGTCATCCTGGGAGGCCAGCCAAGAGGCGAGGAGTCAATCCACCAGTGGGGCCTGCTGCTCCCACCTCGTGTCCCCTGGGCCCCGCAGCTCCAGACTGAGCCAGCACTCCCCTTACCTGCACGAGAACTACAGCCTGCCCTCAGCCACTCAGCACGCAGATGAACGTGAACCTAGTGTGCTCTCCAGTTAAAACCCTTTGACAGCTTCCTGCTACTTGTGAAATGAATTCCAAATGTCTTACGAGACTCCCAAAGATGCCCCGTGCCACATGAATCACCGTCTTACCACACTCAGGTCACGCTGGCCCCTCTGCCCTTCCCCTCACAAGCCAAGCCCCTGCCTTCCTTCCAGGCTCTCCACTTGCTGCTTCCCCTGCCTTTGATCTCCTCATTTGTTCCTCGCCATTCTCTGGGGGCCCAGACAAGAGCCATGCGCTCAGAGAGGCCCTTCCTGAGCCCTCTGTCTACAGTGGCGTCTCCTCCCCGCCTTCTACCACCACAGGAACTACTGGTTGTCTATTTGTTTAGGGTCTGGCTCCCAGCATTAGAAAATAGGCTGCACAGAGGCTTACATCTTACATTTCTATGATGTTCCTGCCAGTTCTGAAGTTCTAGAAGCCCAGGGGCGCCTGCCTTCCAAAACAGAATCTCTGTGAATACGTGATTCCAGGGAAATGGTTTCTTATCGAGGAGGAAAGTAAAGGCAAGCATTTCTATTACCAGGCAAGTATCGCGAGTGCTTCAGGTAGTGCTGCTTGGCCGCGGACCTCAGGGTTGGTGTGTCTCGCCTCTGATAGGAGGTCTGCGTAGGGGCGCTGCTGCCTGTACTGATGGGCTCAGAGGGCTTCAGGTCCAGAACGCTCTCAAATCTGAAGCAAGGGAACGTGGCTGGATCAGCATGAGATGGGAAACACCATCAGAGAGGTACAGACCGATTCAAAAGCCCCAGACTCAATCTGGGTCCAGAGCTGAGGTGCACACTTGCCTGCAGAGAGCCTCCTCGCTCTGTCTCTTCTTGTTTTTCAGGTCAGTCCTGGGGAGGGACGGACTGAAATCCAAGTCATCCAAGTCAGACCAGTTGTCACAATCCTTTGTCGCCCGGGATACAAGACCCCACCTTCTCCGACTCTTGGGCTTGATCTCCCCATTTTTGTGTTCCAGGCCAGCTAGCATTTTCTGTGCACCCGAGGAGTGGGGGACAAAGCGACAGTTGGCATTAATGGAGATCATCCATGAGTAATGCCCATTCCACACTTCCTTGTTGATGAAAAGGAGGACAGGGGCGTATCATTCCCCACACGCCACTGTGGGAAGCATGTTGCCGGGCCTCTGTCTTTCACCTCTCCTGCACGCATCCCACCCCCTGGCATCCTATGGGGACATTCAGGTATATAAGATAAGGATTTTTACAAAGACATTTTTTTAAAATAGATTTAGGGGCACCTGGGTGGCTCAGTGGGTTAAAGCCTCGGCCTTCGGCTCAGGTCATGATCTCAGGGTCCTGGGATCAAGCCCTGCATCAGGGTCTCTGCTTAGCAGGGAGCCTGCTTCCTCCTCTCTCTCTCTCTGCCTGCCTCTCTGTCTACTTGTGATCTCTGTCAAATAAATAAATTAATAAAATAAAATAGATTTATTTTTGAGAGAGAGAGAGAGACAGGGAAGGGACAGAAGGAGAGGGAGAGAGAGCATAAGCAGACTCCACACTGAGCGCATAGCTTGATGCAAGGCTCGACCTCACGACCACGAGATCATGACCTGAGCCGAACTGACTCTTAACCGCTTAACTGACTGCATCACCCAGGTGCCCCTAAAAAGAAGTCTAAGGTACTGCTCACATATGGGGAGGATAGCTAGGCTGTCATCCGGGCCTCATCCCTGAAGACATTAACAGGCTTTATTCTGTCATAAACAGAGATGCAAGAGAATACAGCTCAGACATCAGTCATCCTGCTCATTTACCGAAAACACTGCAAACATGCTTTCTTTGCCTTCTTAGTAGATCTAGATACTATTTAATTACAGAATTAGCTATAGTAGGAAATTTCCAAATACACACTGCTTCCAAAGTTGTGGGCGGGGGCCCAGCAAACAGTCTAAAGATAGCACTCCGGTAACCTCACAGGGCAGATCAGTGCGGGTCGGGAGCCGGCATCAGTGAATGAATACTTGTCGACAGAAAGAATCCTGCTTCTGCATAAAGTTGTCAGAAAATCAGGCTCTCAGCACCACAAACCTACTGGTAACTAGATGCCCCGATCAGGTTATTGAGTCTAGCACTCCTTCCTTCCTTTTGCGCACCAGTCCCAAAGAAGGAGAACGATCTGGGCTCAATCCACAGCCTAGCATTAACACAATCGTCGACAGCATTAATAGGAATGACAACCTATACATTTCATTATGGCACTTTGTGATTTTTCAAAACATGTTCGCAATGGGGAGCTCTGAACCGCCACACCGCAACTGCCTGCCGCCAGCCCCACTGCTAACGGGCACAGCCAGAACTTGAATTTAGACCTTCAACTCCAAGGCCAAAGCTCCTTTCATTATTCCATGATATTGCAAAAACACATTTTTTGTAATCAACCTTCCTTGTAATTGACTTTATAGGCTGAAAAAAGGAAATCTTTCACACCATAGGTGGGGTCAGAAGAGGTACAGGCAAGACAAGGCGTCCTAGCAAATCTTCACTGCTTACCGACTGAGGATTCTTGGTATGGAGGGATGGGAAGAGCAACGGGCTTGGCTTGTCCTCCGGAAGATGGTTCGGGTGATCTGTCCTGGATGCCTCTGGTTTGTAGGGGTACATGAGATGCTGAGGCGGCTGGCTGGCTTGATGCTGTCTCGAGGAAATCCGTGGGTGTGGCTTGGTTGGGGGCTGGGCGGGGGGGACCGGCTTGATGTGAGGAGGTGGGCCTGCCTTTTCCAAGACATCCTTCTGTGCTTTTCCTGAATCTTGAAAGCTCTGTGTGGTGCTGCCCAGCGGATGCCCAATCTGGAAGTAGGGATATCGAAGTGCCTGGAATAACACGGAGGGCTGTTGTAGGAGAAAAGTCTAGCCAGGAAGATTACGACCATCAGGCTCACTGAGCTACATTTCATGGGACCAGTTTATTACAGTTTCTTAGCCTAAACCAACAAGAAAACAGCATTGAATGTGTGATACTCTATGACTTTCCTTATCTAAAATATAAAGTTTATACACTTAAAATTATCTGGATAAAGCAGCCAGTTACACGGCTATTACCTTTGCTACTTCTGAAAAGTATCTCGCTCAACACAGATGCTGGTTTTTTTTTTCCTTTGAAACTTCCATTTAATATAAGTAGACCTCACTAAAAGAGTTAAAGGATATTTAAATAATTGCCATATGCATTGTATCATGGAGCCATAGAAATATTGGTCCGTGTTGGCAAATCACAATTTGTGGTATGTATTAATTTATTATTTATTTAAATTTAAATTCAATTAATTAACATATAATGTATTATTGGTTTCAGAGGTACAGGTCTATGATTCATCAGTCTTATATAATAACCAGTCAGATGCTGGTTTTGTAACTTATTTGCTATGTATCTATTTTGTGGGGGGGAGGGACTGGGAGAGGGAAAGGGAGAATCTCGAGCAGACTCCCCACGGAGCGTGAGCCAATGTGGGGCTGGATCTGAGATCGTGACCTGAGCCAACATTAAGAGTCAGACGCTTAACCAACGGAGCCACCCAGGCGCCCCTGCTATGTGTCTTAAATGTAGTATTTCATCTTTCAGAGCCAATTTCCTCAGTCCATAAAAAGAAAAAAAATAATATAAAGCTGAGAGAGCCAAACACAATAATCCTGGAAGACTTCAAAGAGGCAAGCGTAAAACGAGCAGGTATTTTACCCCAGGAATGCCAAGAATGTGAGACGGGATACAGGGAAACCCTGCCTATCAACAACTGGCAAGCCTTGTTAGTTGTTCTGAGCAATCCAGTTTTCCGGTCAGTCAGGGGATAAATCTTGAAGGGCTGGGGTGTACAATTCTTTCTGAAATAGTCTCTGTATTCCCTAGTGTTTTTGAATGGAAATCACCAAACAGAACAGAACCTTTCTTAATAGCTCTGTTATAAACATCTGTAATGATTACATGTAAGTGTAGACGCAGAGGCCAATAACGTGGAGACTCTGGTTTTGGACCCTGGCATCTAATTTGTGAAGTCTCTGTAGTTCCAGGCACTTCTGCAAACTGATCTGGGGCCGTTTTTAGCTTTTCTGACACTATTCTTAAAAGTACACGTTGTTCTCTTGGTTCCTTGCTATAGATTTTTTTCTTTTCATCTCTTGGGTACAAATTTTAAAAACTGGGTTTGTCAGAAAGCGTTTCTCCTGTCCTCAGGATATTTATGAATTTCATCCCCCCACCCCAGTGCACTTCTGTGGGCTTTCCAACCGCGGCCACCCAGAGTCTTATGGTACCGAATTATGGCTCTTTCTCCTCTGAGCCTTTGGAAAGCTGCTTTTCCATAATTCCTTAACCTCCAGCTATGGTCTCTCTGGTTCTCACAAATTCTAACATCACATTGGCCCTATCTTCAAATGGCCCCCATCACTTCTGTTTAGCTGAATCATCATCCCTGATTAGAACTAGTCACCTTTGTCATTCTGAGCCACGTAACCACCACGGGGATGAGGGGCTGCTGGGAAGGAGCCAGACACACTACAGAGGGAGGCTTGCAAGAGGCACAAGGGTGTTTTATCATATAAGTCCAAGCGGCCTTGGGGGAGGGCGGGTTGAGAAAAAAGGATGTATGAAGCAGGAGACCCACAATCCGTGTCATTGAACTGCAGTCCAGGGCATTATCTGTACTAGTTGCTGGATGAATGATTAGGGGAGATTGCTTCAACTTTCTGAGATTCAGTTTTCTCACAGAAGGAAAACACTACCCCTGATTTCACAGAACCTTCACAGGGTTACTATCACGTAAGAACATACTAAAGCATCTACAAACTGTTAAGTGCTATCAAATATGAACGATGCTTATCGTCCTAGCTCTACCTTGGCTGTCGCCCTCCCTGTGCCAGCTGTAAAATGAGGGAGTTGGATTTCACAAGATATTTTCAAATTCCCTTTTGACAACCCATACTGCCTGGTAAGCAAACTGCTACGTAGTCTTAACTTAGAGAATATCTTTGAAAACTTTCTCCAAAGACAGGTAGATATATTTGCTTATTTTCTCTTCCTCATACGTGGTGATAGGAACCTGTATGCCAATTTCCAAAGCAACTGTATTGTTTAAACCTTTAACTGTATACAGTGAGTTTCAAACTATTTTGTTTTTATATATAATATACCATTAGTGGCATTTGATACTGTTTTTCACCCATAATACCAAGCAAGATACTTCCTATGAGGTTTATAGGAATTATCCAGAGTCAGATATGAACTTCCCAAGAAATGCATCGAACAGAAGGAAATGGAAGGAAACCTGACTAGCTGTTGGCCGTTTCTTGGGATCCCACTGGAGCATGTCTCTCAGGAGCTGAATGGCTTCACTGCTAGCATTTGGAATCAGGGTCTTTAAGTTATTGGGTACACACTGGGGCCAGCGGAAGTTCATCGCACTTGAAAGTTGGTAGCCTTCAGGCCAGTCAGTCTGAAAGAAGGACAAGACAGAAGATCTTGCTTAGCCAACTTGTTCTGATCATTCCTACTCCAGCCCACGTACCCCTACCGGAAAAGCAATCATGTCATTACCACGCTCATACTCACGGTGCGGCACTGCGTCTGACGAAACACAGAAGATGCTAATGGAGGGACTGCAAAGAACGTGAATTTGGGGGAACAGTGGGAAACACAGTGAATTTGCCACCAACTGGTTTTATAACCTTAACACGAGATTGTTCAAATGAGTGTTTTCCCAATTGTGTTCTATGAGACAGAGGTTTTAAGAAACCGCTGAGAAACTGTATTGTGGAAAAAAAGAAAAGAAGACACCTTGTTTCCAGTTAAATAAATTTGTGTTACCCTATATAATATTCCTTTTTTTTTTTAAAGATTTTATTTATTTGACAGAGAGAAATCACAAGCAGGGGGAGGGGCAGGCAGAGGGAGAAACAGGTTCGCCACTGAGCAAGGAGCACACCTTGGACCCTGGGATCATGACTTGAGCGGAACACAGATACTTAACCCACTGAGCCACCCAGGTGCCCAACAATAACCCCATCTTGATAATTCAAAATAACCGTGCTGAGAAGTCCAGCAGGAAAGAAAGCTGTTCCCCTCAGTCTCAAGCTCTCCACTGCTTCATGCATCATTCCCACTAAATTCTGGAGGTAATGACGCAAAACGACAAGCAAATAATCTTTAAGGTTCCCCTCCCCCACCATCGCTTTTTTTTTTTTTAACAAAACACATTCTGGTATAATTTTATCTTTAAAGGTAAAGTGGCATTATGTATAGCTTATGTTATTTATTCACTTAGATGGTTATTGAGGGCTTATTATGTGCTTAGTGTTGTTGGGTATCAAAAATAATCCAGGATTTGGCGTTACAGTCCAAAAAGAGAAAAAAAGGCATTTATTTTAAAACACAATAATACAGAGAAAAAAGTGATGAGGGTTGCAACAAAGTTACAGGTAACCAGAGGAGGCAAAGATATCCAGCAAGAGATTTCTGGAAAATCTTGAGGAGGTAGCACTCATAATTCATTCAAATGATCTAAAATGTTCTGAGGGTCTGGTTTGTATAAGCAATGGTGCCAGGACCTGGAAAACGAATACCAGTCAACATAAGCCCATGGTCCAGGGCACAAAGATGTCCAAGAATAATGATATTACTAACCTAAAGCACAGCTGAAATGGAGAGGAGATTAGAGCAGCAGCAAGGACGTAAATTATTAAGGGGCCTGGAAAGAGTGGAATTCAGTCACGTGAGACATTCAGGCAGGGGAGCGGAGCTCATGTGCGCAGGGCAGGGAAGGGGGGCACCTCCAGGACCGCACCAGGCCGGGTGCAAGGGAGCACGTGGGAGATTAGTGGTGAGGGTGAAGCAGGCTGTGGTGTGGACACTCAATGGGTATTTTTCACAGGGAAGGCAGCACCAGGGCTGCTGTTTGGCTGGGGGAATCTGGCTGCAGAGCTAAAGATAAGCTGGGGGCAGAACTTGACGGCAGCTGGACTGAGAAGATGCCCCAGACACAGCGGGAGGGTCACCGCTGGCCGTGCCATGGAGTTCTACAGGATTTGTGGCCAGGGAAGGAGGGTATAGGAGAGAGACAGAGAGAGAGAGAGAGAGAAACACTGAAATTTATCCTCAAGGCTGGGGCGCTGGGATTCTGGTGCGAGTGTGGACAGGGATGGAGAACAGGGGAAGGAAGCTAGGTGGGGGTCAGCAAATCACAATCTGTATCAGGTGTCAAGTCCAAGGTGACGGTGAGGGTGTCGGGAGAAAATCTCACAGGTGGTCTAAGTATGTGATCGCGGGCCCAAGGAGGGTTTCAGTTAGGAGACTTGTGAAGGGCTGCAGGAGTCGTAGCCAGGAGGATAGAGAAGCCCAGCGAGGGAGGTGGGGCGGCCGCGAGAGGAGCAGAAGGAGCCATAACACGTGTACTTAAGATGAAAAGCAGGAGGGACAGAGGCCACCACGTCAGCGGAAAGGGCAGGGAAGGGCCACTGAGGTTGAGGGAAAGACTGTAAGGACTAGCAGGCAATCCACTGGGCTAGGGCTGTGTGGGTGCAGGACAGGAAGCAAGGATGGGTGGAGGGGCAGCTGCTGGCTTCAGCCCCCAGGCTTTCATTCAGGATCATTACCTTTTTGGGTGTCCCCAGCAGCTGGCAGATTTTGAAGATGGTGTCAATTTCACTGGCCCCAGGGAAGAGTGGCCTGAGGGTGTACACTTCCGCCATGATGCAGCCCACGGCCCAGATGTCAATGGGGGAGCTGTAGCTGGTGGACCTCAGGAGCACTTCCGGAGCCCGGTACCTGGAGGGCCAAAGATGCACTGCCGGTTAGTGCGGCTACAGGCCAGAAGTTCAATGAAATACTACCATCCATTCTCAGGGAGAGATCTTCTCTATTTCTAATTGCTATCTAGTTCCGTGGGGTAGGTGGACCCAGAACGGCTTGGCCATTGTCGGGGCTGCTGTCATAAAGTAGTGCTTCTCTATTTCATGGTTTTTCCTACTGAGCATTTCTCTGCAGGACTCTTCTGTACGGCACCCTTGAGAAACACAGAGTGGGAGTGAGGAAAAGGAAGAAAAGGAGAAAGAGGGAACATAAACTTGTCTGCAGGCTACTTCTTGGTCATGGCCAACTGCTTAAATGCTTCCGGTCTCAAAGTTTTAGCAATAGCCATTAGCTGGCTTTTTAGACAGGTCTTTGGAGAATTTTCTACACAACTCTTTTAGGAAACGGTCTTCAGTAAGGGCTGTATATAAAATATTATTTATATCATGGAAAAGCATCACAGGCCTCCTTGTAAAAGGATTTATAGCCCAAGCTTTTAAACCTGGTACAATGCCAATTTACCTACAAATATGTGTTTCAAACTGCACTGTTGCTCTCAGTGAAAAGTTACTTATTTGTGACATTAATGTTATTCTCAGTATAATGGTGTATTTTAAAAGAAGTGCGGTTAAGTAACTTGGAGGAAAGAGGGCTTACCATCTGGTAGATACATAGTCTGTGTATGGGGGCCTGGATCGGATTTCTCGGGCCAACCCGAAGTCTGCAATTTTCACAAGTTCCGGGCCCATGCAGAGGAGGTTCTCGGGCTTTAAGTCCCGATGGAAGAAACCTGTAGAGAGAGAAATCCCAATACATGTTTGCTTCTGCATTACTCTTTGCAGCTGCATTTCTCTTTTCATAAATAGCTGTAACTTGAGAAGTAGCCTGGAATGACACCAAAGGCTCTATGCACAGGACTTCTTTCATTGCCCACTGATGAATTCGCCAAAATGTAAAACAGTTCAAAAACTGATCATCCTTTTTTTCCAACATAGAAAATAGCTTTAAAAACATCATGGGGCACCTGGGTAGCTCAGTGGGTTAAGCCTCTGCCTTCGGCTCAGGTCATGATCTCAGGGTCCTGGGATCGAGTCCCACATCGGGCTGTCTGCTCAGTGGGGAGCCTGCTTTCCCCCTCTCTCTGCCTACTTGTAATCTCTCTCTCTGTCAAATAAATAAAATCTTTTAAAAATAAATAAATAAATAAAATATCAAAACTCTGGGAGCCCCTGGGTGGCTCGGTTGTTAAGTGTCTGCCTTCGGCTCAGGTCATGATCCCAGGGTCCTGGGATCAAGCCCCACATCAGGCTCCCTGTTCAGCGGGAAGCCTGCCTCTCCCTTTCGTGTTCCCCCTGCTTGTGTTCCCTCTCTCGCTGTGTCTTTCTCTGTCCAATAAATAAATAAAATCTTTTTAAAAAATAAAATATCAAAACTCAGTTATGGGCTGAGATAACTGCAAAAAGAAATTGTCACCCACCGGTGGGGGGGTATAGATAGATAGATAGGTATCTCTTTCTATATCTATCTATCTATCTCATGCCTACACTGCCCACATCAGCTAGAAAGAATCTGAGATTAAAACCATTTCAAAAGACAAAAGTCTTATGAGTTTGAGAGTTTATATCACAAGAAAAACACAATTACAATTTCTGTTTAAGGAACAAGGGATTTAAGAAGGGACCTACTCGTATTGAGATTCTGGTGTATCGCAACAAATATTTCGTAGGTTCAATGCTTATTACTTTGCCTAATGAAGAAGCAGAGGTATCTGCAGCATGTACTGTGGGAGGCAAAGACAGCTCACCAAATGGGAAGCCCGTCTCGGCTACCACAGAGCTCTGGGGGTGTGCGCAGGATATTCAACTCGCGAAATTTCCAGATGCGCTCAGATACCCACTGATCAGTGATAAATGCCTCGAAAACCCAAAACCTTCCACTTGTACAGAGCACCACTGATATGGCCATCATTGTGCACGACTCTCAGTCGCGGTGGAACACCAACACTGGGTACACAACTCTGCGAAAGCTGCTGATGGTGTTATTTGTTATGTGCTGTTTTGTTTTTATTTATTTATTTATTTATTTATTTATTTGACAGAGAGAGATCACAAGTAGGCAGAGAGGCAGGCAGAGAGAGTGAGAGGAAGCAGGTTCCCTGCCGAGCAGTGAGCCCGATACGGGACTCGATCCCAGGACCCTGAGATCATGACCTGAGCCGAAGGCAGCGGCTTAAACCACTGAGCCACCCAGGCGCCCCTGTTATGTGCTGTTTTTAATCAATGTTGTGACAGTTGGATCCCAACTAGCACATGATGGGGGGAATAAAGGGCCATCACAGAAGAGCGACACTATTCCTTGACAACCTCCATGCTGAAGATGCTCAGATCTACGTCTCTGACATGCCTTTCCCACCCTTCTCTGGACCTCCGTCTCCACTGGCGTTGCTGCTGGATATCACTGTCTCCCTCATCAACCTGTCCCAAACCACTTTTTTCCTCTCCCAAATCATCTCTCCTTCCCAAACCTCGGGGATACGATATCCTGGTTCCCTGTAGTTATATTGGACCCTTTCCAAACAGTCATGGAATTGTGTTCCATTTCTCATCCAAATATCTATCTGACCCTTCCTGCCCCCTTTCAGTCCTCCCTCCTAAATCTTTGCTCTCCTCTATGCCTCTATTGCCACTTGTTGGCAGGCCTTCCTCGATCAGCTTCTCTGGATTTCCTCACCTCCCGATAATTTAAATACTGTCTTTCCTTGTCACTGCCCCCCCCCCCCCCACATACACAGCCTTCCATGGCTCCTTTAAAGTTATTTAATAAGCTCGAACACCTTTCAGTATACCTAGAGATAGACTTATCTAATACTTATCCCCAGGATGTATAACATATGTTCCAATCAGGTAAAATCCCTCATTTCCTTCAGGTTCATTGTATCTGTTCCCAATGTTGTACCCTTGTTCCTTTTTATCTATGTGAATCCCAATCTTCGCTGTCCTTCAAGACCTACGTTGAGTTTCTCCTCCTCCAGGAGGTCATTTTAATTATGCTGGCCTTCTTCACTCACTCAATCAACCAATAAATGTTCACGGAGGGCCCCCTCTGGGCCAGGCACTGTGGATTCAGAAGCAACCCAAATGGACACAGTTCTTGCCCTAGAGACATGATAGGCTCTTCCCTCTGAACTTGAGGAGAACTCTGCCATTTTCAGGTACACTGACCATCTCTCTCTGATTAGATGGAGCACTTCAAGGGTAGAAGCCATGATTCTACTTTTTTTGAGGGCCTAGCACTATGGCGGGAGCATGGTGGTCTCATAAGATAGTCTTACTGACAGAACCAAAGACTTGAAGAGGTAGGAATGTGTAGGGAATGTGAAAGAGCTCAATGGTGACACATCTACTTTGGCCAAGTCGTCAGGGGCAATAGAGAGAAGACCAGGAGGCAGGAAGGCTCACCAGACAGCAGCTAAGAAGTGAGAAGAGCAGTGACCCTGAAGCAGTGGGGGAGACCCTGAGGGCTCAAAGCAGGAAGTCCTCAGCATGGGGGCAGTTCCAGAAGGACTAAATCCCCCAAACCCTCTCTGCTGTAGAGGAAGGGGTGGGCGATTGTGATGTGGTTATACTTGAACATGCACTGGAGATCATGTATCATGGAAAGCAACACTGGTTGGTTTTTAAAAAATTATTATTAACACATAATGTATTATTTGCTTCAGGGGTACAGGTCTGTGAATCATCAGTCTTACACAATTCACAGCACTCACTGTAGCACATACTCTCCCCAATGTCCATAACCCAACGGCCCCATCCTCTTCCAGCAACCCTCAGTTTGTTTCCTGAGATTAAGAGTCTCTTATGAGGGGCGCCTGGGTGGCTCAGTGGATTAAGCCGCTGCCTTCGGCTCAGGTCATGATCTCAGGGTCCTGGGATCGAGCCCCGCATTGGGCTCTCTGCTCCGCAGGGAGCCTGCTTCCTCATGCCTCTCTGCCTACTTGTGATCTCTCTGTCAAATAAATAAATAAAATCTTTAAAAAAAAAAAAAAAGAGTCTCTCATGGTTTGTCTCTCTCCTGATCTCATCTTCTTTGTTTGTTTGTTTTTTTAAAGATTTTACTTTTTTTATTTGACAGAGAGAGAAAGCAGGAGAGTACAAGCAGGGGAAACGGCAAGCAGAGGGAGAGGGAGAAGCAGACCCCTGCTGAGCAGTGAGCCTGATGCGGGGCTCTATTCCAGGACCCCAGGATCATGACCTGAACTGAAGGCAGTTGCTTAACCAACTGAGCCACCCAGGCGCCCCGAAAGCAACGTGTTTTTGTTTTTTTGTTTTTTTTTTTAAGACCCTCCCCTCTGTTCATCGCCAGAGCTTGGTATTAGGTCACACTCCAAACGGATAATATTATGGCCTAATGATGGATCTGCAGGCGAATGGTTGGCTAGAATGCACAAAATAAATGTAATTACAGAGCACATAGAAGGGGCCGAAGGGGGATGCCTGGTTGACACAGTCAGTTGAGTGTCCCGACTCTTGATTTTGGCTCAGTTCCTAATCTCAGGAGTAAGAGACTGAGCCCTGTGTTGGGCTCTGTGCTCACTGTGGGTTCTTCTTAAGACTCTCTCTCCCTCTGCCACTGCCCTGCCACCCATGGTCTCTCTTTAAAATAAATAAATAAATCTTAAAAACAAAAAAACCACACAAGGAATTTTTTAAAAAGGAGGGGCTGGACGTATAGAAGGGATCCTATATATTCAAGAGGGCCACAAGTGACAAGAGGAAGTACTTCCTTCTCACCAAAGGCTGCTTCTGTTTTCCATAATCCAAGGCATTGAGAAAATTAAAGGAGTCCCACCCGGGTTAGACCAGAGACAGGCACAGAGACTTTTGCTATTGGCATGCCATCTGAGTATGTGTGTGCATATGCCTACATATCTCCTTTGTGTGGAAATGTGTATGAAAGAAAAAAAAATGTAGTATGTCTATACTCCATTGCTTCATTCTTTATTCCGCCATCATACCAATATATACCCTATGGCCTTCTTCACACCACTTCCTTAAGTATCCTAACCAAATTAATAATACCTGAAACCTAAATTATAGTGAGAACCAAACTTGAGGCCGTCAGCATTCAAATGGTAATTCAGTATTAGTCAAGGATAGCCTTTAAAATCAAAGAATTTTCTGATGTGGACAAGTTTGGATGGCTTAGTATCAGACGAATTAGATAAAGATGATCAACGCACACCAGAGTGGGCAGTTTCTAACTCAGTATAACTGAGTCACCACGTTGGGACCCTCTGTTCTTCAGAGGACCCTCCATCTCCCAGAAGGCCTGGCTGTATGCTCCCATCTTGGAACTGGTTTAAGAATGTGCAAAGACAGAAGCAGTTACCAGAGAGTCATCTTTCGTCAGTGCACGCAGGAAAACCCCTGTGACCCTGAAAAGCTATGAACTGTGGGACCACGGAACTTCTTCCTAAAAACTCAGAGCATTAAAGACACACCGGTGAAAAAAAGAAATGGCAAACATCATTTTCTGACTGAACAGATGGGAAAACTGAGTCACTGGTTGGTGACGGGGGTGGGGGTGGTTAATTATTCCCCATGCTACCAGAAATGGGCTAGCGCCATTGTACTGTTGGACTCTAGTCTCTCCCTCTCAGTCCTTACAGTTAAATCTGGATTTGTGATTCCAGTCCTCTCAAGTACCCTTTGACGCTGTTTCTCCTCTTAGACTCCCTTTTTCTCCTCTACTTGGGCTAAATTATTATTTCCAAACGCATGTGGCCTTTCCCTCATCATGAATCATTTGTCCTCTAGCGTCCAAGCCCCATGGCGAGCTCCCTCTGCCACCATCTGTAACACCAACCTCAACGAACTAGCGCCTTCGTCCCATCACTCTGACTTGTACCACGATACGAGTGTCACTCTCACACTGTGGACCTCGCACCTTGCTTCCTCGATAGATCATGCTCCCGTGAACACTGACCACCTCCTCGCATTAGTCAAGCTCTATCCCTTCCCTCACTGCTAGCTCCTCTTTAATCCCACCAGAACAGATACACTCATTAAATGAGGAGAATGAAGATTCTGGTCCCCCCCACCCTCACCATGTATCTGTGTAAGTATCTGACAGTGATCTATAGATCATACTTTAGGCCCCAAACAATCAGAGGAACACTGGCTAGGAAAAAACTTAACTGCAAACAAAGCCTTACAAATGACTAATGAAAACTGTCTTGGTCAGGTGACATACGTTGTTTGCTATACTGTATTTGAGTATAAGCCTTTTTAACTAGGAAGCATTCAGGAATATGTCTTTAGAAGATCTAGCCCTCTGTGCTTTTCATTACTAAATTGGCTACTATTAGTCTTATACCTATGAGTTCTATTCCTTCGTAATTAAAACTATAAGACCCTCACATTCTATATATTTATTTTTTATCTCTATTTTTAAAAAGATTTTATTTATTTATTTGACAGAGAGAGAGGGAAGGAGGGAGGGGAGAGCGCACAAGCAGGGGGAGCAGCAGGCAGAGGGAGAAGAAGCAGACTCCCCATTGAGCAGGGAGCCTGATGTGGGGCTCGAACCCAGGACCCTGGGATTATGGCCCAAGCCGAAGGCAGATGCCAACCGACTAAGCCACCCAGATGCCCCTATTTTTCATCTCTATTTTAACAAAATATTGTAATTTCCATATAAGAAGCAATGCAGCATAGTGGTTAAGTGTGCAGACCAGTCAAATCTCAATTCTGTTCACTGTCTGGAAAATCACTTAACCTCTCTGTGCCTTACTTTCTGAATCTGGAAAATGGGAAGGAAACTTTGAGGGCTTGTTTTGCAGGATGTAATGTGTTCATTTTATAAAAGTTTTAGAGCCATGTTGGGCACGCTGGCCCGTTGTGAGACCTTGTCATCAGCAGTAGTATGAATCCTCTTATCCTCTCAATAGGGGGGCAGGCTGACACAGCTCCATTTTTTGCATGTAAGAATTAAGGCTTGGGGGCGCCTGGGTGGCTCAGTGGATTAAGCCGCTGCCTTCGGCTCAGGTCATGATCTCAGGGTCCTGGGATCGAGCCCCGCATCGGGCTCTCTGCTCCGCAGGGAGCCTGCTTCCTCCTCTCTCTCTGCCTGCCTCTCTGCCTACTTGTGATCTCTCTCTCTCTGTCAAATAAATAAATAAAATCTTTAAAAAAAAAAAAGAATTAAGGCTTGGGAAGCTAGCCATGCGCTTCACCTGTGAGGAGGTGGTGCTAACCTCTGATCCAGTGCGGAGCTAGGTCTGTGTTCTGCTGGTGTGGGCACTGGAGCATGTCACAATGAGCCCACTTCTTCCTCTGGGCTTCCGATTCACAATGGAAACCCATACAGATGGTTCATTCAGACATCATGCAACAGCAAAGTGCTAGTAAGATAAGAACCTTCCAGTTCAAAACTGTTTGGCTTCCAGAAGACAGGAACAGACCTTCAACTTAATTTCAGGGTACCCCCATGCCAGTCAAGTAACAGAAGGATCTTCTCTTTCATCCTGGCAGAAAGTGTGTGGTGCTTACTTTTCATCAACAACCCTTGGGCAAGGAAAACATCAAGCCACAAAGAAGGCTTTTTCCCCTCTGCTGGATTCTGTTAATGATGAACTTGATATGAATATATGGAAATAACCAGGGACTACTGAAACACAAGGAATTTACATGGCATGCCTCCCTGCGATGGAAGCTGTTAGTTGCACAGATATTACTGAATTTAAAACTACAGTGTTTTTATGATCACGAAGACCAACAGGACAGCAACGCACAGAAGGGCCACGGGCTAACCCGGGTCATGCTCTGCAGACAGTGGTGAAACACAGAAGCAGAGAACCACTTTTGGGGGCAAAACATTGTCCTCCACGCCACTTAAGGTGTTTCTGACTGCCTGCATGGGTAAGTGTGAGCTGGGCATTTCCAAGGGCAGGTCAAGGGTGAAACATGGTTTGCATTAATTATGTAATTGCAGCAAAGTACATATGCTTTGGCATTGCTCAATCAGCACCAAGTGGAGTCACGTTTTCATTCCCTGCAGGGGGAAAGTACTCAGTGACATGAACTATGGCCATAGCAACTACCTGTAGCGCTCTTCTCCCCTCTCGAAGGAGTCTACTCCCCGGGGACAGAATGCACCTTCTCACAGTAAGAACAAGCTAACAAGACAAATCTGTGAAGTGCTTGAGATGATTTTCTTTTCCATTACTGGAGGAAAGGGATAGTATGGAGTTCCGTGTGTACTTAAACAAAGGCAAGTCAATGATATAAAAACCAACTGTTATAATATTTCTGAAAATCATTTATCAATGAAAATGACCTTTAAAATTAATATCCCTCCCACCTACAATTACTATCACTATTTTGTTCACCTCTGATTCTCTGTTTCTCTGTGAGAGAAGGCTGGTTCTTCTAGTAAAGCACCACAAATGGGCACGATCCCCGAGCTAATCTCCACCCCACTACTTTGCGGCAGGGGGGCCTTTGGCAGGTCTTTCAACTTCTCTGAACGTCAGTCTCTTCTTTGGAAGGCATAGATACCATCTGTCCTTGCTCACTGAGAAAGTGGTAAGGAAGTAAGCTGGATGACCGATGAAGTGTTATGAAGCTCATGCTAGATCTGGGCACTTAACTTAACAGCTGGGGAAAAGCGTCCACAAGAATCTTTGGGAAGAGCAATGGCACAGGGCTTGTAAAAACAGAGGTGGTCTGACTTTACTCCATGACCTGAGCCTTCCCTTGAGCCGTCTTCATACATGATCTGAGTGTCCAAGGCGGGTGAGGGAAACTGACGGTGTAGAGTTCCCAGAGGCTGTGGTGTCACATTAGTGTCTGGAAGCTACATTACTGGATACAAATATGCACGTGTGGGTGCACACACATGCATTCGCGGGTGTGGGTGTGTGCAGGTGTTGGGGGGGTGGCGCACATGCAGGTACGTGGGCTTGTGTATGTGTAGATGTGTATGTACAGGATGAGGCGCGTGTGTGAGCGTGTGTGTTCATTTGATGCAATCAGGTAGAGACCCAGGCAAAAAGATTATAAGTCCTTTCTGGCAACAGAAAGCCGAGTTTCATGAAAAGCAACCCAAGGACAAGAAGAGAAAGCTAATGAATATTCACTTTCTCTTAGGTCCACTACTCAGTTTCCAGGACTGAGTCAACAGCCTGAGTAACTAAGCCATGATGTGACTGTCCCTAGGTGAAAACATTCTGGTTGACCTTTCCCTTTTGAGAATCTCATTGGTTTCTCGTCACTTCCTTCTGCTGGGCTCTTACTTGTAGTAAGTTACCCTTCTCCCCCGATTTGTCCCTTAGACACCATACCAGTTTTTCATGTTTTGCAAATTCCATCCCTTGTGAATCCTGGTGAATGAAGGCTCTATCAATGCCAGCAGAATCAGGCTGACTGTTTACTAAAAACTCTCTCCTGGAATTGGTTCACAAGTGGACTCAGTCTTGCATTATTACTCACTGGTTCTTCAGCATATGCCTGAGGCCAACATGGATTTGCACAGAGAGCCTCTGTCTATCTGTCTGTGCTTCATTTAGCCTCTAACCGAGGGGCTGCTTAGAGGTTAAAGACGGGCTGGGAAGGATCCCAGATGAGTCGTGCCACTGGCTAAGGTGCGGTGTCTTTTCTACTCCCTGCCAATCTGTCAAATCTGTGCTGACCGTATTATCAAAGGGCTTCCACCCGGGGTCCCTACTGGGTAATGAAACTCATCTGATGGTGCAGTATTTGCAGTGGCAACATCTTCAGGCTGGGGGTGAACTGAACGGCTTTCCGCCTCTGCAAGATCAACTGCTTGGTCCATCTGTCTTTCAAGTTAAAGTGTCTTCAAATGACCCCCCACAGAACTCCTGGCTCCACTGGGGGACACGTCCATCCCATGGCTCTAGGTTCACAAGAAGGTGGGTCTGTGTCTAGTTAGTAGCAGAGACTTAGTAACCCCCCAGGTGTTTGCTGGAAAATATAGCCTCAGAGTCATTGCTACTCAGCACCTTTCCAATCTTCAGCTATGGACAATAGTCTTGGAGGACTTCCCAGCGAATATGTGGCCATCTGTTCCTCTAGATATTCTAAATCGCTCCTTGGACGATCCTTTTTTTTTTAAAGATTTTATTTACTTATTTGACAGAGAGAGAGATCACAAGTAGGCAGAGAGGCAGGCAGAGAGAGGGGGAAGCAGGCTCCCTGCTGAGCAGAGAGCCCGATGCGGGGCTCGATCCCAGGACTCTGAGATCATGACCTGAGCCGAAGGCAGAGGCTTTAACCCACTGAGCCACTCAGGCGCCCCTGGACCATCCTTACAGTGAATCACACTGGTTCCCAGCAGGACTGTTTTCTCTGACCAAGTGATATAACTGGCCTAGAATAAGGGACATGACATGAAACTGCTCTATGCAAACTAGAATCCTCTAGAAGGATTCATGAGATAAACCTCTTTGGTCTTAGTTCCAAGAATAGTTCTGCCTCTCTTGGGCAACTGGACTATTTTTACTAGGGCTGGGGGAACTACGTTGGATATAGTTTGGTAATGTTTCACATTTTGCATTGTCAGAAAGCAAGCTCAAAATCAAATCTATAGCCTATTTCTTTTACTTAAATAGAACTTGCAGACACACATTTTGCCAATTAACTTCCCCCTTTAGCTCTATCCATACCTTTTGTCTTTTTCTTTGCTAACTTTCTGTTTGTTTTATTTTGTTTTTAAAGATATTATTATTTATTTGACTGAGAGAGAGAGAGAGAGAGAGAGCACAAGCAGGGGGAGTGGCAGGCAGAAGGAGAGGGAGAAGCAGGCTCCCTGCAGAGCAGGAGAAGCCTGTTATGGGGCTCGATCCCAGGACTCCGGGATCCTGACCTGAGCCAAAGGCAGCAGCTTAACTCACTGAGCCACCCAGGAGCCCCTCTTTGCTAACTTTTAAAAAAAATTTATATATATATATATATTTAAATTTATTTTATTTGACAGAGAGAGATCACAAGTAGGCAGAGAGGCAGGCAGAGAGAGAGAGAGGAGTAAGCAGGCTCCCCTCCCAGAAGAGAGCCTGATGCGGGACTCAATCCCAGGACCCTGAGATCATGACCTGAGCCGAAGGCAGAGGCCTAAGCCACCAAACCACCCAGGCGCCCCACCTCTTTGCTAACTTTTAATTGATTTTATTTTCCTGTTTCGAATAAATTTTGTTAGGCCATTTTTGAAGGCTTCTGAACTGCAATATAATACATCAGAAAAATGAGAAGCCACACAGAAGCAGTAAAGGTAGATTAAACATAACATGTGGAAATGTCTCTGAATCCTAATCTAAGGGGTCTTATTAATACACCAGATAACGGGCAGGAATAACTGTTAGATCTATAACCAGTGAGCTTAACCTTAAAGCCTAAAGAATAAGAACACATAGACATGATAAACAACGAGAAAAATTCAGAAATCAAGTTACAACAGAGAACATAACCCAAACCCCACTGCCAGCCTCTCAACCCAGCAACCTCTTCTGGGAGGCAGTCACCAAAGACCCTGATGCTTCCTGTACCTTCTATCTGATAACATTTCACTGCTGTTAAAAAGCACAGTACTCTAAATCACCTACCGTGTTTGTGAATAAATGCAAGTCCTTGTAATATCTGGTACATGATATTCCTTATGGCAGATTCAGGAAACAACTTATTTCTGGATGGGACAGAGGAGGAAAAAAGTTATAAATCTAGATTTACATATGAAAACAAATACTCTATGTTCCTGTTCTTTTGGTTATACAGTAGGAATTCAAGAAAACATTTGCTTACACACAAATGTGACCAGGTCCTTTGATAACAAAGACCAAAGAAAAACAATCATTTGTCCATACAAGGCAGCTACCTTGTCAACACTGCTGTATTGGCATATTGGCAATTGGTATATTCAGTTATGTTACTAAGAAGAAAAGATTAAACATTTTATGGGAGCCACCCCTCTAAAACCTCTGATCTATCATATAAAAATCTTCTCTCTCCATAATACGAAACTTGAAAAATTTGTAATGGGGAAAATCTGAGGTCTTCCAGATGAAGTCCTTACGAAATGTAGTAGATAGTAGGGGATAGTGCTGTATTCCCCTCCAAGTCAGGCAAGCCATGCTGCTTTTCTGCTGTTGGTGACCGTGAAGACTGTATTTATTGACTGAGTTCATTCAGAGAGAAGCTGTGAATGGTACTCATTTGCCACTGAGAAAATATCCCCGAGAAGTTCCACGTGGCTCACTTTAGGTCAAAAGTTCAAAATGACCATAGCAGGCAAGTTTGTTATTAGTTTCCTCTTCCCAGCACGTAAGCCTCTGCACCCTGTATAGCAAGAAGGGAAGTTCGAGAAACCAAGTTCTCCATGGAGGCATCAGAATAAATGAGGCCATGACACCCTGACCTCTAGTTGCTCTGTCCATACGTCCTCGTGGGAATGGAAAGCTGCAGAGTTTCTGTTCAATCTCTGAGCTTCTCTGGGTGAATAACCCATTGAAGCATGAAAACGGCTGCACTGAAAGTCGCTTCTATGAAGCCATCCCGAGGCCTCCCGAGCAGGAATGTGGGCTGGGCCCCTCATCTACCCGGCGGCTTTCAACAGGGAAGCCTAAGCAGCGTTAAGTACGATAGACAAAAGCAAAAGAAAACACATGCACTTTGTGGTCTTTATTTCTAAGATCGTGACGACCAAACGGTACCTTTCCTTAATGAGCTGGTAAAGATTTTCCTTCATGTACTCGAAGATAAAATAAAGATGATCATTTTCCCTGATAACTTCTTTTAATTTTACTACATTGGCATGGTTGAGCTTCTTTAAAGACTGAAAGGAGAAACAGAAAAAAATGAGAGAAAATCTGTTGTTGGATAAGAAAAGCAGTGGCACGTATACTTCGGAAGAAACATCTAAATCTAGAACCACAGAAATGCCACAATTCCCATTTCATTGACAATACATGGTATTTCTCCGAAGTCAGTAATGACTTCATGCAGCAAAGGCATTGCGATTAGCTGACTAGCCAGTAAGTACTTGACCATGACGGGTATTTCTAGCCACCTGCTGCACCAGGCAATGGGCTTGGGCTATTTTAGGCGCACTCCCTCTAGATGATGGAATTCATGCCATGAAAACGGCCAGAAGGCAACCAATGGGAAGCTGAGGCTTTGATCATTTTAGTATTAGAGAAGGCAGCTGCTCTGGGCCGAGATGACCAGCCAACAGTCTGCAGACGCTTTGAACGGGAAATTGTTCTCATAGACAGAGGGTGATGATAGCCCGAGGCTCTCAACTTCGTTGGACTCATGTGTGTCTATGAGGCACACAGCAGTCCTTACAATGGGTGTTTTATTTTTTTTTAAATATTTTATTTAACTCAAGTTAGTTAACACATGATGTGGTACTGGCTTTCAGAAGTGGTGTTTAGTGATTCATCACTCACATGCAACACCCAGCGCTCATCCCAACAAGTGCCCTCCTTCATGCCCATCCCCCATCTAGCCCATCCCCCACCAATGTGAGTTTTAAAGGAGAAAGGAGGAAGAGGAGAAATCTCAGGGCACATGGGTGGCTCAGTCATCCAATGTCTGCCTTCGGCTCAGGTCATGTTCCCAGGATCCTGGGATCGAGCCCGGCATCAGGCTGCCTGCTCAGTGGAAAGCCTGCTTCTCCTTCTCCTGCTTTCCCTGCTTGTGTTCCTCTCTCACTGTCAATCTCTCTCTCTCTCTGTGTCAAAGAAAGAAATAAAATCTTTTAAAAAAAAGAGGAGAAATCTCATTGCAAAGTCTCCCATCCCGCGGCCCCTCCAAGGTGAGAAGGGAGAAAAGAGTTCTGCTTTCAAGAACAGCAAAGGCAAAAAAGGTCAGGCAGGTGATGAGAAACAAGAGGGTGGCTCAGAAAATGGGGCATGACCTGATTTTTTATCCTTGTGCACGTGCAGTTCTCCTGTTCCTGTCGCACCTACCTGTCAACTTTTTTCTGTTTGCATCATTAGTTCTGTTGATGGTGATCGGGTACACTTTTTCATTCGTGAGCAGTGATCCTATTCATGTACCACAGCCAGAGAAACTGCAGCTTTGCTCACCAGATGGTCAGAATTTGATTAAGAGTCTCCTGCAAGGGAGCCTCCAAGGGCCACAGGCCAGTGGGATGAGCCCTTTAATTCCAAAAGCCTTCTCCTCACAGAGAAGTGACTCCGATAAAAATACATTGTAAAGCCCTCCTGATGTTTGAATTTCCTTCAAAAGAACACTTCTTTTATAAAATACACACGGTGGCTGAAGATAAAAAGGTGAACATGAATATCCAAATCTAGAAGGACACCCAGTAATAATGCACCCAAGGAATCAGAGCTTGGGAGTGCTGTAAACACATCGAGTTACTTCAAGCCACCAGGAAGAGAGAGGAAATATGGCCAGTGAATGAGAACAAAATCAAAGTCTTCTGGAGCCTCTTTCCTGAAAGACAAACTCCTGCCAAGGAGACTCTCAGGCAGGAAATCCTCAACCGAAGGTTGGATCCTTCTAGAATGACCCAACCAGGCCAACTACTTGTTTTAGTTAGGCTGGTTTCCAGGTTCTCCATGAGTAACAAACACAAACATTGCTTAACTCGTAAGTATTCAATCCTGCAGCCGCCTTTTCGATTCGCTTAAAATGCATCCCAGCCACAGTTGACACACGTCCAGCGGGTGAGCAGCAGAACGAACTGGGCAAATTCAGTCAGCGGAAAAGGAAGTAGGTTTTTTTAAGCTTTCCAAGAGGAGGATTCTAGGTAAGGAGCAGAGTACCTTAAATGCTTGGGCTGACGTGTGTTTTGAGCATGAATTACGGGTTCAGGGCTCATAGTTGTTTCTACGTGAGCCCCATGGACAAGTAAAGTCATTATTGGTTTAATATAAAAGGGATGAATTTTGTGTGGGAGATTTCATGTGACTCATTACGGAGAGAAGGCATCTTATTTAGGCACAGGGAAGGTTTATAAGGAGAGGAAGAGACAGGACAGTTAGAGCTGAGAAGCACAAATAGCAGATTAAACCCAGGTCAGTAGTCCAAGTGGAGACTGTGGATCCTCACGTGGGTGAAGGTTCTTAACAACTAAACAAAACCACAAGGTACTGCTCCTCAAGGGGGCCCTGGGGCATGAGACACAGTCCTTGCCTGTAAAGGGCAAACAGCCTAATTAAGAAGAGAGGGCATGAATGCAAAATCCACAGAACAGAATGAAGGAGATTTTATTAGGGTCAAGAGACTGACAGAGATAAGTTAAAGATAACTTAGAGACAAGAGACAGAGACAACTTAGAAATGTTTCAGGAAGAAACGATCAGCAAACTGAATGGTCAATGAGTGTATTATTCTCAATATGACTTGAAGGAAGAGTAGCATCTAGACGCAGTGGGAGGGAAAGTGTATGTCAGGAGAGAAGCCCTTCTTAGGTATGGGTGTGGGAGTGGAATGGCGTGGTCTATGCCTGAGGGATGAGAACCACCCCAGTTTGGTTCTGAAGGAAGCCCATCCAGAAGACTCCAATGGGGGAAGTAGGCAGGGAAGACACTGGTTGGATGCCAGATGTATATGCCTTGAAGCCTGACAAACGTGGGTCTGAAACCAAGCTTTGTGGCCTTAGAGTTGTTGTTACCTCAAGCACGTGACTGAGTCTCTGGGTCGCAGCTGTTCTCAGCAGCAAACCCAAGGTACTAACAGTTTCCTCGTGAGGTAATCATGAGAATGAAATAAGACAGTGCATGTGCTGTCTGGCTCACAGTAGTCTCTCAGGAAACGGTAGGTAGTGTGTGAGCAGCTGAATGTCGCCGAGATCATTCTGGGGACAGAACACAGGGTGGAGGAGATGTGGAGGAAGTGAGGTCACAGAGGCCACCTACAGTGAGTTGCAGTTTCTGGGTGAATGGGTAAATGATCATTAGCAGAAGAGGGAGAAAACAGGAGCACTAGGAGAGGCAGACATTCTAGAAAATTCAGGTACTGATATCCATGAAGCAGTTGGATATGTGGGCCTGAAGCAGGTGTCAGCAAACTTTCCTTAAAAGGACAGAGAATAAATATTTTAAGCTATCTAGGTCCCTGCCACAAATACTCAACTTTGCTACCAAAGCATGAAATCCACCATAGATAATATGTATATAAGTGGACAAGTGTTCCAACAAAATTACATTTAAACAGGACGTGGCCATTCGTCAACCCCTGGTCCAATGCTTATGAAGAATAAAAGATCTGACGAGACCACTGAAGTGAGGGAAGTCAATGAAATTACTCGGGGGGAGACTTGGAGCAAAGGAGAACACCGGTAAGGATGGAATGTGAGAAATCATCGCTCTTTAACGGGGGAACTATAGAGCACCTGGTAAAGGCAAGAAAGACGCAGGACAGGGGCACCTGGGTGGCTCAGTTGGTTAAGCCACTGCCTTTGGCTCAGGTCATGATCCTGGAGTCCCGGGATCAAGTCCCGCATCGGGCTCTCTGCTCAGCAGGGAGTCTGCTTCTCCCGCTGACCTCTCTCTTCTCATGCTCTCTCTCTAATAAATAAATAAATAAAATCTATTAAAAAAAAAAAGAGGTAGGACAGCAGGGCAAAAAGCACAGTCATACAGCCCTGGGAGAAGACAGCACTCAACACTTGCAGGCAAGAAAATGCCTAAGAAAACAAACTGGCGGGGTGCCTAAGGGGCTCAGTCAGTTAAGCGTCTGTCTTTGGCTCAGGCCATTATCCTGGGGTCCTGGGATTGAGCCCCACGCCAGGCTCGCTGCTCAGTTGATCAGGGAGGAGAGAGGGTACATATATTTATTTAGAGACTGAAGAGAAGGAGCCAGTGGAAAGGAAGAGCTTAAAGAAATGAGAAGGTTCACAAGAGCCAAAAGGTAGGAGCAGCCCAAGTGTCCATCAACGGGTGAGTGGATCAACAAAATGTGGCATATACCTATAACTGACTAGGATTTTGCCTTAAAAAGGAAGGAAACTCTGACCCAGACTATGACATGAACCTTGAAGACATGACGCCAAGTGAAAAAAGCCAGGCACAAAAAAGAAATACTGTATGATTTCCCCTTACCTGAGGTGCCTGGAGCGGTCAATTTCATAGAGACAGAAATTAAAAGGGTGTTTGCCAAGGGCTGGGGGCAGAGGGGTCGCAGGGGTTGTTGTTTAATGGGTTCAGAGTTTCAGGTGTGCAAGATGAAGAGAGTTCTGGAGGTGGATGGAAGTGAGGCCCAATACAAATGTCATAAATACCACTGAATGGTGCACTTACAAATTCGTAATATGGTAAATTTCACATATGTACATTTCACGACATTTGGAAAGGGAAAGAATATTAGTGGGAAATGTGTGAGATCGGAATAAATCTGTGGTTTAGTTAACAGTACTATACTGAAGTTTAAAAAAGTAGATTTCTTAGTATTTTAGCAAGCTTCTCCTTTGAGCTATTCGTTGTATAATGTTGTTATTTGCCCCCTTTTGTTGGCATCAGTGGAACAATTCAAACAGAATGACTAACACTATCAACCATAAATCTAAGCAGGTATAAAGCTATTTTAATCAACCATACATAAATTATTCCCTGGTGTATTAATAAATACCTTAACCTCCCGAAGGTTCATGCATTCCTCCCAGGAATAAAACTTTCTTTTCATTCTAAAAGAGAACAAAGAAACATATAATGTGCTTATTCCCAGTACCAGGCTCAACTTTCTTGTTTAAAAATGGTTTCATTCAGGGATGGGAGAGGGTGGGTGGATAAACAAAAAACCCCAAAACCTAAAAAACCTCAAACCCAAAACAAAACAAAAAAATGTTTTCATTCTGAATCTAATGAATAGTGCTTAAAGCTGGTTTCAATTTCCACCAAATACTATACCATCCAAAACATTCATTTTAAAGCCCGGCAGTGCAATCAAACCTACATCACAAAATTTCCCAGAGGTGGTACAGGGCAGGGAAAGGCAGGGCAAGACCTCTCCAGCTATCTTGCTCCATCACAAATTGGCTAACTTTGTCCTGGAGGCTAATCCCTCAGGCTTCTTTGATCTAGACTAGAGCTTTCTAACAGAACTTTCTGTATTGATGGGAATGTTCTGTGCTGTCTAGTATGGTAGTCACAAGACTACACAAATCTGGGTAGAGAGTACTTGGAATATGGCTAGCATAACATAGGAACTCAGCTTTTAATAAAATTCACATTTAAATGCCCTATGGTTACTTGCTACCCTGTTGGACAACGCAGTTCTAGACCCTCTGGTGCAGGAACTGGCAAACTATGGCCCATGAGCCAACTGTACCCCATCTCTTTAAATAGTTGGGGAAAACACATCAAAAGAAGATTAAGAATTCACGACGTGTGAAAATTTTATGAAACTCACATTTCAGTTTCCAAAAAGTGTTTTATTGGAATACAACCACACTCATTCATGTATACGTGGCCTATGGCTGCTTTTACAAGAACACAGACCATGTGGCCTGCCAAGCCTGAAATATTTACTGTGTGGCCCTATACAGAAGTTGTCTGCCAACCCCAGCCAACAGCCTGAGGGGAGAGAAAGAGAACCCTATAGGCTAACCGGAAACTCAAGTTTCCAGGTTCCATCTCTCATCGCCCTGCAATCACATGGTCTCATTGGACTCTTCCAGCAGCCCCGGGGAAACAGATGGGACAAGGAAGGAAATGAAGAAACAGAGAAGTCGTGTGATTTTCCTGAAGGTCTTCCTGCTGGATAATGGGAGGCTAACTTCCATCTTTCCACCTCACTCTCACACTCTGTCCCCACTGTCACGTGGTCTGCTGGTGGAGTTCACGCCCCAAATACTCTTTAGCCTCTCCTGCATGGCAGGGGTCTTGTCATGCACTAGGGATACAATGGTGAGAGGGGCATCCCTCATGAGCCTGACACGGTGGCAGGAGGGTGGGCAGTGAATCATCACTTTCTGTACTGAGTGCCAGGAAGGAAAGGCACAGGACACAGTGAGAGCAGATCCCAAAGGAACCGAATTTAGTCTGGGCTACCAGGAAGCACTTCTGAAAAGAGATGATATTTTAATTAAGACCTGAAGGATCAGCAGAATTTAGCCCCTGGAGGCAGGAGGCAGGGAATATCAACGTGAAGGCTAGGGGTGGAAAGGTATTTGACTTTAAAAAAAATTAAAAAAGGTGTCTGATGAGTTCAAGAAGGTGAAAGGCCAGAGTGACAAGAATGACGTCAGCAGGGGGTTAGTGACAGGAGATGAGACTAAAGAAAACAGGGAGCAGCCAAGTGATGCAGCATGTTGTAGGTCACATTAAAAATTGGGGGCTTGACTCTTCAATAAATGGTGCTGGGAAAATTGGACAGCCACATGCAGAAAAATGAAATTGGACCACTTCCTTACACCACACACGAAAATAGACTCCAAATGGATGAAGGACCTCAATGTGAGAAAGGAATCCATCAAAATCCTTGAGGAGAATGCAGGCAGCAACCTCTTCGACCTCAGCCGTAGCAACATCTTCCTAGGAACAACGGCAAAGGCAAGGGAAGCAAGGGCAAAAATGAACTCTTGGGATTTCATCAAGATCAAAAGCTTTTGCACAGCAAAGGAAACAGTTAACAAAACCAAAAGACAACTGACAGAATGGGAGAAGATATTTGCAAACGACATATCAGATAAAGGGCTAGTATCCAAAATCTATAAGGAACTTAGCAAACTCAACACCCAAAGAACAAACAATCCAATCAAGAAATGGGCAGAGGACATGAACAGACATTTCTGCAAAGAAGACATCCAGATGGCCAACAGACACATGAAAAAGTGCTCCACGTCACTCGGCATCAGGGAAATACAAATCAAAACCACAATGAGATATCACCTCACACCAGTCAGAATGGCTAAAATTAACAAGTCAGGAAATGACAGATGCTGGCGAGGATGTGGAGAAAGGGGAACCCTCCTACACTGTTGGTGGGAATGCAAGCTGGTGCAACCACTCTGGAAAACAGCATGGAGGTTCCTCAAAATGTTGAAAACAGAACTACCCTATGACCCAGCAATTGCACTACTGGGTATTTACCCTAAAGATACAGACGTAGTGATCCGAAGGGGCACGTGTACCCGAATGTTTATAGCAGCAATGTCTACAATAGCCAAACTATGGAAAGAACCTAGATGTCCATCAACAGATGAATGGATCAAGAAGATGTGGTATATATACACAATGGAATACTATGCAGCCATCAAAAGAAATGAAATCTTGCCATTTGCGATGACGTGGATGGAACTAGAGCGTATCGTGCTTACTGAAATAAGTCAATCAGAGAAAGACAACTATCATATGATCTCCCTGATATGAGGACATGGAGAAGCAACATGGGGGGTTAGGGGGATAGGAGAAGAATAAATGAAACAAGATGGGATTGGGAGGGAGACAAACCATAAATGACTCTTAATCTCACAAAACAAACTGGGGGTTGCTGGGGGAAGGTGGGATTGGGAGAGGGGGAGCGGGCTATGGACATTGGGGAGGTGAGGCGAACCATAAGAGACTATGGACTCTGAAAAACAACCTGAGGGTTTTGAAGGGTCTGGGGTGGGAGGTTGGGGGAACAGGTGGTGGGTAATAGGGAGGGCACGTTTTGCATGGAGCACTGGGTGTTGTGCAAAAACAATGAATACTGTTATGCTGAAAAAAATAAAGTGGGAAAAAAAAATTGGGGGCTTGATACCTAAAATTGATAGGAAGATACTACAAAATGCTGTGGTTTGGGTTCCTCTGAAAGCAGAGCGTGAGGCAAGGACTTGGGTACAGGTAGTTTATTTGTGTGGTGATTCCAGGAAGACAGAGCAAGGAGCAGGGAAAATGGAAACAGAGACACAGGAAACCCATTAAAGTGTATGTTACTGAGCTGATACCAAGGTGTGCAATTGGGGCTTAGTCCTGCTGGGGGCCTTCTATTGGTCGGTATGGAGGGTGCCCTGGTTGAGATCTCCCATATGCTTTTGGGGGTAAGTGTCCTGGTAGTGGGCATAGAACTGTACACCACAACACACTGAAGTCAGGCGGGGCAAGGTGATGAGATGGGGCAGCAGAGACACAGTGTTTGGCGCAAAGGATTTTAGACAATTAGAGTCATGTGTTTAAAGTAATCCCTTCAGACTGGAATGAAGAGGGGTAGAATGGAACTCAGGAATCCTAGAGAGGAGATTATTCCAGTGGTAGAGCTGGTAAATGATAATGGGTTGAATGGGAGGTTGGCAGGGTGAACACAGAGCAGTAAGTGGGTCAGATAAATATACATAGTTGGAATCTACAGGTCTAGGTGGCCAATGCTGGGCATCCCGAGGGAGGTCAAGAGGATATGCAGGTTTCGAAGGAATGGTAGTATCATTTTCCAGATAGGGAACACTGAAGGAAAAACAGGTTTGGGGCAAGAGAGGGAAAATGTTGGATAAAAGCTCAGTTCAGGATGCAATGAGTTCAAAGTGTCTGCAGGGCATCCAGACGGAGATGTTGAGAAAGTCACTGAATATAGAAGGGTAGGATGGGCAGGCCCTAAAGTGGTCCCTGAAGACTCCCACCTCCTGGTGCCTGGGATTATGCCTCCCCTTCAATGACCTGTTTCGAACCAATGGAATACAGCAACCTGAGAGGAGGTCACTTCTGGGATTAGTTAACAAAAGCAAAAAGATGGGACTTCCACCTTGGTAGAAGCCTCTCTCACGGCCTTCATGGCCCCATCTTGAAGCAAGGTGCCAAGTTGTGAGCTGTTCTTTGGAGAGGTCCACACGGCAAAGGATGGAGGACAGCCTCTAGCCAAGAGCCAACAGGGACTGGAGGCTCTCAATGCAACCACGAGGGAGGTATGGAATGCTGCCTGCAATCACGTGAGTAAGCCTAGAAGTGGGTCCTTTCCCAGTCCCGCCTTCAGCCAAGACCCCGGCACTGGCCAACACCTTGACTGCAGCCTCATGAGAGACCCTAAAGGACTCACCTAAACTCTGAGATCATAAATGTGTGTAGTTTTAAATGATGAATTCTTAGTTTTAAACACAGCAACAGATAACTAATACATACTGCAAAGGGCAAGTGGACAGGGGAGAGGAAGACAGCAGCCCCCAGATTACCCCCATGTGTACCATGTGTAAATGACCCAAATGAAGTCACTTAACTTCTCAGAGTTTCAGTCTCCTTTCCAATGAAATGTTTCTAAACCTGCTCGTTATTATGTCACACTAGCCTAACACTTTTTTTTCTTTTCTTTTCTTTAGGATAAGACCCTTTGAAAAAATACTAGTGCTGTATGCAAATCTAAAGTAGGGATGTGTTTAAGACCTCTGCCATGAACATTCCAGAGCCGACAGTCACCTAGCCTGCAGAAATCAATGTCTAAGACTTTCCTCCAGGGGTGCCCGGGTGGCTCAGTTGGTTGAGCAGCTGCCTTGGGCTCAGATCATGATCCCAGAGACCTGGGACTGAGTTCCTCATCAGGCTCCCAGCTCCACGGGGAGTTTGCTTCTCCCTCTGACCTTCTCCGCTCTCCTGCCTTCTCTCACTCTCTCTCAAATGGATAAATAATATCTTTAAAAAAAAAAAAAAGACTTTCCTCCCTGCATCCTACCACCCCACCCACTTTAGAAATTTTTCAGTAGTGAGAAATGCAGAGGGTAGAGTTAAAATGATGTTGACAATGTGGAGTTGAAGATGGACTATGCGAGTGGAGAATAAAACTTACTTTTTAATGGCAATCAGTTCCCCAGACTCAATGCTTCGTCCCAGTAGGACGGAACCGTAGGTTCCATCCCCGAGTTGCTTGATCGTTGTGTATCTATTCATGGTGTGCCCGCTCAGGCCGGACACTCATCTCAGGGCCGAGGCGGTGCAGTCCTGTAGAGGCGGCAGGCCTCCCCGGAGTGTAACCAGATTTTTCGATGGCAGCACCAGCACAAGGTATTCAATAGAACGTGACTATCTCCCAAATACATATTTTCAAAGATCAGTCTTCTGCCTGTAGAGACAAATGCGAGACAAGGGTAACTGCTAATGTCCATTCTAAGTTTGTGTATTTTTATTGTTTAAATTGGGGCTCAGCAAATGACAACCCCTCCCCCCGCCCACCACCTGTTGTTGTAAATAAAGTTTTATTGGAACACAGCTATGGCCACTAATTTGCACATTGTCTACAGATGCTTTCACACACAAGAGCAGAATTCAGCAGTTGTGACAAGGACTATATGGCTTACAAAACCTAAAATATTTATGATCTGGACATCTATGGAAAAAGTTTGCCAACCTCTGGCCTAAATAAGGCTCTTTTTAATTTTTATAAGATGAGAGATACCACTCTTGGAAAGTGAATTTATCACTGACTCAGAAATGAATCAGTTGCAATTCAATGCTTTTCTGCTGACCAGCCACTGTGGGCAAACACGGCATGAAAACTACGGTTGATAAAAATTGCCGAGCTACAAAAATCTGTACTAAATATACCGTGTTCTGCGTAATTCTGCTACGATTTACAATGTAACAAAGCCAAGAAATGTTAAAATTAAAGTTCTCCCGGTAGAGAATTTACATGTGCTCCACGGACTATTTGTGGCTAGGCATCAACAGTATTATTTTTACTGCTAGACATACAGAAGCTAAACAAGGAACAACAAATTTCTTAAGGCCTATATGTAGGGTGTGCCCTTTTAAAAGTCATTCAGTTGTGTTTTCTCTAATAAGAAATTATGGTCTTGCAATTTATAAAATTGAGTCATTCGGGGCGCCTGGGTGGCTCAGTGGGTTAAGCCGCTGCCTTCGGCTCAGGTCATGATCTCAGGGTCCTGGGATTGAGTCCCGCATCGGGCTCTCTGCTCAGCAGGGAGCCTGCTTCCCTCTCTCTCTCTGCCTGCCTCTCTGCCTACTTGTGATCTGTGTCTGTCAAATAAATAAATAAAATCTTTAAAAAAAAAAATTGAGTCATTCAATCTGCCTATAATAAAGAAAATGTAGTAATAAGTTAAGTGATTGCAATGCTTTTATGTAAACATTAATAAATTATAAATGTGAAAATAAAGGTTTTTTATGGTTTTGTTTTGTTTTGTTTTTTAATGTAAGCTCTACGCACAACATGAAGCTTGAACTCACGACCCTGACATCAAGAGTTGTCGCATGCTCTACCAATTGAGCCAGCCAGGCACCCTGAGGAAAATAAGGCTGTCAAGCTACTTATCTGAAAAATCAAAAGATCAGAAAATACTCATTAGAAGTATGTGAACTTCTGCATCTAAATCCAGTCCACGCAGCTTCTCCTTCCAGAAGAATTCCAATCAATAAATGCAGAAGGGAAGAGGGAAATAAAAAATTCACTGTTAGGCAAATACCACAGTAAGATTTGTTGCAGACAACAGTCCTGATGGATGCAAATATGAGTGGATGAAAGGTTGAGGAGAAACAGGATATTTACATAGTTTCGAAATATCTCTAAGATACTTATTAACTTCAAAGGGAAAGATGGTAACTCCATAGGGAAAAATCCAGCAGAAACTTTTTTACCCAAAGCGATCAAATTCAGTATCACCATTAATAAAACTTACAACCTCATGAACCTTGGATATGATGTTATGAGAAGGGCACCTCCCTTCCATGGTATTCTTATAAAAAATGCAGAACCTCAATCTATTCATAAGAAAATTTCAGACTAACCCAAAATGAGGGACATTCTACAAATGACCTATAGTCTTCAATAGTGTCAAGATCATAAAAGGCAAGGACGGGCTGAGGAACTGTCACAGATTGGAGGTAATTAAAGAGATGTGACCAGCTAAGTGCAATGTGGGATCCTGAATAGGACCCTGGAACAGAAAAAAAGGCATTAGTGGAAAAGTTGGTGAAATCTAAATCAGGTCTGTAGCTTAGTTAATAGCAATGCGCCAATGCTAATTTCTTGGTTTTGATCATTGTTCTTTTGTTATAGAACTTGTTAATATTAGGGGAAGCTAGGTGAAGGATTTCTAGGAATTTTCTGTATGGTTTTTTGTAACTCTTCTGGAAGTCCAAAATTAGTTTGGAATTTAAAAATAAATCCGGGAGGTGCGCCTGGGAGGCTCAGTCGTTAAGTAAGCTTCTGCTTTCAGCTCAGGTCATGATCCCAGGGTCCTGGGATCTAGCCACACATCAGGCTCCCTGATTGGTGGGAAGCCCGCTTCTCCCTCTCCCACTCCCCCTGTTTCTGTTCCCTCTCTTGCTGTGTCTCTGTCAAATAAATAAAATCTTAAAAAAACAAACAAACCCATAAAATAAAAATAAATAAATCAATAAATCCAGGAGATTTATTTATTATGAGACCTAGCTGCATGTGACTCTCGATCTCAGAGTTGTTTAAGTTAGAGCCCTACACTGGGGGTAGAGATTACATTAAAAGCTTTTTTAAATAAAATCTTAAAAACATAAATCCAGTCATATTCCACTAAATGGGAGAAGATATTTGCAAATGATGTATCTGATAAGGGGTTAATATCCAAAATATATAAAGAACTTACACAGCTCAATACCAAACAAACTAAAAATGGGCAGAGGACCTGAACAAACATGTTTCCAAAGAAGACATCCAGATGACCAACAGACACATGAAAAGATGCTCAACATCACTCATCATCAGGGACATGCCAAGCAAAACCACCACCAAGATATCACCTCACACCTTTCAGAATGGCTAACATTATAAACACATGAAACAATAAGTGTCGGCGAAGATGTGGAGAAAAAGAAACACTCATGCACTGTTGGTGGGAATGCAAACTGGTGCAGCCACAGAGGAAAACACCATGGAGGTGCCTCAAAAAATTAAAAATAGGGGTGCCTGGGTGGCTCAGAGGGTTAAAGACTCTGCCTTTGGCTCAGGTCATGATCCCAGGGTCCTGGGATCGAGCCCCCATCAGGCTCTCTGCTCCGCGGGAAGCCTGCTTCCTCCTCTCTCTCTGCCTGCCTCTCTGCCTACTTGTGATCTCTCTCTGTCAAATAAATAAATAAAATCTTTAAAAAAAATTAAAAATAGAATTGCCATCGGATCCAGTAATTGCACTACTGGATTTCTTTTCCAAAGAAAACAAAAACTTGATTCCAAAGACATATATGCACCTCTATATTTACTGCAGCATTATTTAGAAGAGCCAATATATGGAAGCAGTCCAGGTGTCCACTGACAGATGGATAAAGATGTGCTATATACACACAATGGAATATTACTCAGCCATCAGAAAGAATGAAATCTTGTCATTTCTGACAAGGATGGACGCAGAGAGTATAATTCTAAGTGAAAGAAGTCAGTCTGAGAAAGACAAATACTATATGATTTTACTCATATGCGGAATTTAAGAAACAAAACAAAATGAGACCAAAAAACAGACTCTTAAATATAAAGAACTGTGGTTGTCAGAGGGGAGGTGGGTGGGGGGAATGGGTGAAAAAAAAATCCAGTCTGTTCTTGCAAAGGTTGTGCGGGTCTTTGGGAAGCTTTAAATGTAAAGCTTATATCTGATTTCATCACACTCTGTAACTGGAGACCTTTCAGAGAACAAACTCTCCCACCCCAAACTTATTCCCCTCCCTCTGAGCCATTTTGAGGCCCCTGATCAAAGGGGTATGTTCCTTCCTCTTAAAGCCTGACAGGCTCAAACTCCCTGCAACTTCCTACAACAGCTCTTTACAGTGACATCTTCTACTGCTGATTAATAAATACTTCTAAGGCCCCTCCTGGGTGAGAGACCCTATGTTCCAGCCTGGGGATACAAGGAATATAAAGTATTGTTCCTTTTTTCAAAGCTCTTAGAGTCTCACGGCAAGGGGATAAGGGCACACAGTGTGTGGGCCCGGATAGGTACTCATGAATATGCACTAAGATATTTCAAGTATGCATACATTTTGGGTTCAGGACATTGGCAAGGTTAAAAGGACACCCCACCCCGCCTCCGCACCGCTGGCTTCCAGTTGGGTCAATTCCATCTGAGCTGAGAAGGGGCATACGCAAAGTCTTCACAGAAGACAGAGCTTGAGAGAACAAGAAAGTAGGTGTTTGGTAAGGTCAAACATTCTAGCAGTCCAAGGAGCAGAAACAAAGGCATCAACCTGGGAGGGAGGAAAAGGTGGGGAGCTTGGAACTGGAGAGAGAGAACCCCAGAGTTTTGTTTGTGGAGGGCCTTAGATGCCATTTTGAAAAACATAGGCTTTGACTGGATCCTGTACCAAAGGAGATGAAACGCTACAAAGGACATCATTGGGCCAATGGAGAAGATCGGAATACAGACGGTAGATTAGGTCAAAGTATTGCATCTGCTAAAGTCACTAAAGTTGATACCTGTCCTGTGGTTCTGTAAAAGCATGGACTTATTTTTAGAAAACATATCCTGAAGGGTTTATAAGTAAAGGACCATGATATATGCGATTTATTCTCAATTGGGTAGAACAAAAAGATTGGGGGTGTGTGTGCAGGGAATGGTGTGAGTGTAGAGATAGAGAGAACAAATGGGGTAAAATGTTAACAAAAGGTACATATGGGTCAAGGTATATGGGTATTCTTTGCACTATTCTTACAAGTTTTCTGTATGTTTGAAATTATTCTACTTAGAAGTTTAAAAATTTCTCAAAATGGTAGAGGAATAGAATCTTTAAAAAGATACCTATTGCAAACTTCAGCTTAAGACATACAAATGTAGAATTATTCAATAAAATCTAATATTAGAACACTATCATACAACATGGCTGTATTTCAAAACAACACAGAAAGAGTACTTGAACCACAACATAAGCAATTTCTGACTCCTTGTTTTCCCTTTCTTCTTTTTCATATTTACCTCCATCTGTTTTTTTTTAATTTTAAAAGATTTTATTTATTTATTTGACCAAGAGAGTGAGAGGACAAGCAGGGGGAGGGACCAAGGGAGAGGAAAAAGCAGACTTCCTACTGAGCAGGGAGCCTGAAGTGGGGCTTAATCCTAGGACCCCAGGACCACGACCTGAGTCAAAGGCAGATGCTTAACCAACTAAGCCATCCAGGTGCCCCAAGCTTTTTGTACTTTTTTTCTTTTTAACTTAAGAATAACATGACCAGATTTGTATTTTCTAATCCAGTTAATTAGAATATTTTTCTTTATATCCAACTATAACTTGCCTGTTCTGATTTAAGCTAAATTTCTTCATGCTTCGTTTTGTTGCTGATATAAAAGAAAGTATCCCACAAATATTTGTGTGTACGTGAAATTGTTATCAAATGTGTGTCTCTCAGCCTTCTGCTTTAATTATGCAACTTTTCCTCATAGGACCTTTTTCCACTCCTTTAATTATCTTTGGCATTCATCTCTGAGTCCTCACACATTTCTCCATCCCCTTGATGAGCTGCGGTGACCAAACTTCATAATGATGTACATTCCAGTAGCATGTGGGCTCTCCCCACTTTTTTTTTTTTTGCAATGGCATTCCATTACTGATTCATATCTATAAATTATTAATTATAGAAGCCTTTCGTTGGTAGTTAATGTTCCACTACTTCTTCATCCAATTAAATTGTATAACCGGGACAACGCTTCTAGATTATCATTGAGAAAGCCAGTTGTGAAAGAACTAAGAACTTTAGTGAAGTCAAGATAGAGTGAGTCATCCATTTAACACACAGCCGCCCTCACAACTTCTCCTTGTTACAGTTTGTCCTATCATCATAGAACAAAATTCAATTACTCTAGCAACATTTGACTCTCACCATGCTATGCTGGCTGCTCTTTAACCTCACACTATTTCAGGTGATTACATGGTAACTGCACAATGGATCAGACTAGTGTCTCATCGGGCACTGATGTCAGGTTGACAGTGTAGAATTTTCTTGAAGCTTTACTGAGATGCTAAGTATTATGCGAGGCTTTTGGGGCACACTATGCATAAGGTAAGGGTCCTTCCTTAAGTAACTCACAACTGACACGATCATGAAAAATGTAGAAAGTATTATGAGAACACAGTAGAGAGAGCAACCAGCTCTCGTGTGGAGGGAGGGATTTGACGACCCTTCAGAGAAGAGGCAGGACTGAGGTTTTGAAGAATGAGCCAAGTTTTACTATACAGAAAAGGGAGAGAAAGGAATTAGAAATGGAGCAGTGTGCAAAATGCAACTTACGTGCAAAGGTGAGTGGCGCAGGCAAGTGCCCAGTGGTTCCGTCCCCGGCGGAACGTTAGAATCACCTTTTAACAAATACTGATGCCCAGGCCCCACCTCTAAAGGTCAGGTCAGGGGTGGGGAATGAGTTTCAGTAGTTAAGAAAGCTCTCTAGGTGACCCTAACGTGCAACCAGGTGGTGAAGTAGGGGACCAAGGCATAAAGACCATGGAGGGCAGTTAGGAAATGGCAGGACAAGCCTAGAAAGTCAGGTTGGGGCCCAGTTGCGAAGGAGTTATATTTGTCACAGAGGAGTTTGGTCTTGTAGTGCAGAGAGGAGCTCTCCAGGGCTTTTAAGCAGGGAAATGGCAACAAAGGTCTCTCTGGAGACCACACAGATGTTAGGATGGAGAGACTAGAGGCAGGGAGACTGGTCTGGAGAGTTTGCAGTAGTCCATGTGATATACATTGAAGGCCTGAACAAAGGCTCTGGACTGGCTGACTCTTAGGTACAGGAGAGACAGCTTTGGAATATGGAATGTGTGCGCATGTGCTACTTGGACAAGGTGTGGAGATGATGGTTCTGTTTTCTAAGGTGTAGGATTTGAGGTATATACAAAACCTCCCATTGGAGATGCTCGGATGCTCAGCAGACAGCTATAAGTAGATCTAAGGTTGTTTATTTTATTTATTCCAAAGGTAATGCCTGGTTGGAACTTTTATCAGGAACACAGCATTCAGAAAAGGTTGATACATTGCATGACTCTGGTCATTTCAACTTTGGGTGACAAACTTCCAGACAGACATTAAAGGACATAAAAAGGGCCTACATAAAAGCACAACCAGAGTAAGTGAAGAAAGAATACCTGAAGCAAAAGAGACCTGGGGAAGCCCTGATCATTGTTTCAAGTGTACAAAGGGGCATAAGAGTGAGGGATTGGTGGCACTATGTCTGGGTCCAGAGGACAGGACTATGACAACTGTCTGAGCTTGCTCGTCTGTACTCTGGTGAATTATTTCCCATACTAAAAAAATGCAGTGGTATTATTCAAATGAGCATTACACAAGAAGCTTCAGTCCACCCACAGTCAATTCTGAGCACATCCCAGCAGGAAGTGGTTAAATACATTTGAGATCGGTATTTTCAGTTGTTCACCATTTCTGTGGTGGCCCAAATATGATGACTCATGTCATCATCTGAAACTGAACAAAATCTCACTGCTGCTCTGGGAAAACAACAAGGCAATGGACAATGCACTAGAAAAAAGAAGGGAGAGGCAGCGGATGCCTTTGCTGATCTACCCTATAGCAATGCTGCCCTTCTTGCTTAATTTTCAAAACCCTGATTTTATTCAGGATCCCACATAATCGGGGATGGCAGCCACCTACCACAGCCCCAGGGCATGAACTCTGATCCAGCTAAGCCAAGCAAAGCAATCCCGCTTGCCACTGAAATTTGTTTAGGAATGGGACTATGGCTCTCACTCATAAGCTGGAAAGGAAAGTGAGCTGGTAAGGGAAAGACAAAGTCTTCTGAGAAGGAATGTCCTCCCTGATAGACAGCTGACAAAGAGGTTGCCCTATGTTTCTGCCTTAAACATGGTTGCATAAAACTGTAATATTTAGGGCTGAGACAGCCTTCCAGTGACTATGAGAAATCAACTCTCAACATGAGAATCCTGTCTGCTCAGAAAGAATAAGAAGAGAGAAAGAAAGAGGCTGAGTCTGCGATGATAGCACTGGGCTCCTGCATGATCTCTAAAATTATCAGCCTTAGATTTCTCATTATATGACCTAATTAAAGGTCTTTGCTGACGAGGCCAATGTTAGATATCCATCAAGTACAGCAGAAAGCATTCTGGATACAGTAGACTAACGCTACTCCAACTTAAGAGACACAACACAGAGTTCTATCTACACAGGAGGTGATAGTTCAGTCAATCAATCGATTGAACTGTCACTAGCACAGTTTTGAAGACTGCAAGAGGAATATAGGTGGAAACAAATTAGAAGAAGTAATTCTGTTAGCCTAAGGTTCATTTTCCATCCACCATGATCAGGTTCCAGTTTGGAAGAACACGTGACTACAAATCTTGGGGTGAAACAAGGATGAGTGTCCAAAAATGGCCCTGGGTGTCACTCAGGGTTGCTGGACAACTAGCCAGCTGGGACTGGGCTTCCTTCTTCTCCCCAGGATTTATCCAAACCCAACTTCTCTTGGGCCTTGAGGGTCCCTCCATGTTAGGCGGATGGTTTTCCCAGACAAGTACGCCCTACAGCTGGCACCGAAACCCAGATTCTGCAAATCCTCTCATAATGGCCCAACAGACTAGACTGTCCTGACACCCATGTGGGACCCGGTCTGCACGTTACTGATAGTGAAACTTACCACATGGAACGGGAGCTTAAGTTAAAGGCAACCAAGAAAATCACAGAACTCTCAGTCTGAGTTTTAACAGGAAAGCAGTTTCAGCAAACTAACTGATACTCTTTGATGCTTGAGAGACATCCACATCTACCGAGTCAGTTCTTTTTTTTTTTTTTTTTTAAAGCAGACCAGAGGTCCTGGGTGGCTCAGTGGGTTAAGCCTCTGCCTTCAGCTCAGTTCATGATCTCAGGGTCCAAGGATTGAGTCCCACTTGGGCTCTCTGCTCGGCAGGGAGCCTGCTTCCCCCTCACTCTCTTTGCCTGCCTCTCTGCCTACTTGTGAACTCTCTCCTTCTGTCAAATAAGTAAATAAAAAATCTTAAAAAAAAAAAAGCAGACCACCTCAAATGTGTAAAATGCACATGTGAAATAAAAAGTTGGGTAATGCAATGTATTTTATTAACTCGGTGTTTTGGAATGCTTGTTTAGAACAAAAGCCATGAAGCTAAACTATGTTTTTAACTGTAGCTAACTTGAGTCTCAACTCAGTATAAAAATCATAGTCATATCATTCTGGTTGCTCTCAAGCCCATCATGTCGGCTCCTCTCCACAACACCGGGTCTCTAAGTCATTCTATTGAGATCTCACTACATAAATAGAAGAAGTTTCTACTTCGGGTTCTTTACAGTTGGTAAAAAATTTTACAATTTGTTGTGAGGTTGACCCACATTTTTGCTGTACAATACGGAAATATGTGAAATACATATTTTTATATTTTTATAGAAGTATACAAATATTTAAGGGTGCCTGGGTGGTGCAGTCTTGGTTTTGGCTTGGGTCATGATCTCAGGGTGCTGGGATCAAGCCCTGTGTCAGGCTCTGTGCTCAGCACAGAGTCTGCTTAAGATCGTCTCTCCCTCTTCCTCTGCCCCGCCACGCCTCCTCTTTTTCTCTCTCTCTCAAATAAATAAATAAATAAATCTATCTTTAAAAAAAAGTATACAAATATTTATTCCAGATCTACAGGAATATCTGAAATATGCTCAAAAAATTAAAGTATCCACAATATATCACACGGGTGAAAAATTATGCACAAGGCACTATGCTCAGTTCTGAGACAAGATCCAAAGAGCTGAAGGAAGTAGATCTGGCCTCGAGGACCTTCCCGTCTAGCTGGGAGGTAGAACACGCACAGTGAGTAGGAGACACGGCAGGGGTGGGAGGGGTGGAGACCACAAGGACGCTAGAGATGCCCAAGTAAAGAGAAGTCATTTTGAACCACTGGCTAGGACTCTCCAGGTGTTGGGCCACTGATCTCGAAATCATGGCTAATTTCTGAGGACATTCCATTTGCCCATATGCTGACAAAAAAAATAACTCTTCAAAAAAATATAAAAAGTTTTCCATACCAGCTATGTTTGCTTTCCATGGCTGGCATAACAAACTACCATAAACCTGAGAGCAACAGACATTTATTCTCTCACAGTTCCGGAGGCAGAGTCTGAAACCAGTACTGAGCTTCTCAGTGGGCTGAGATCAAGGTGGAGGCACTTCCTTCAGAGGCTCTAGGGGGAATCCCTTCCTTGTCCCTTCCAGCTTCTAGGGCCGTTGGCCTTCCTTGGCCCTGGCCGCATGGCTCCAGTCTCTGTCTCTCTGGTTCCACGGCCTTTTCCTCTGGGTGATGTCAAACCTCTCTCCGCTTCTCTCTTATGAGAACTTGTTGCATTTAGGGCCCACCCGGATAATCGAGGGTACCCTCTTCACCTCCAATCCCTTAATGAAATCACATCTGCAGTCTATTTTGCCATACAAGGTAACACTCACAGGTTCCGGGGACCTGATATCTCTGGGGGATAGTATTTAGCCAGCTACTCTCCAACAGAAGTCCCAAAGCCTTTCAGACGAGCATCCGAATCACGAAGCAATGCTCTTCATTCACTCAAAGTTGAGCGTTTTTGGAATGGAATCAGAAGTCTGTGCTTACTTACCCAGTGAACAAGGGCAGTCCTCTCTGAAATACAGAGAGGATTTCTCTCTAATTTTGCACAGTGGACAAGACTTCACAATTCTGGCTGAAATCCCTAAATATATGACATTAGCATATGGAGATTCCACACCGTGTGGACCAGGGGTTGCAAACCAGCAGCCTGAGAACTGAATTCAGAGGTACGCTTTGAGTCTATATTTAAAAATAGGAACTCTTCTATAAAAATGAGATTTGGGGCTTCCCTGGAAAAACTGAAGAGTTAATAACACCAGCTCCTTAGCCTTTGATGGTAGTAAAAAAACAGAGAAATATCACCATCCTTTTAGACTGAGCAAGGGTCTCCTGCCTGTTGTCCCTAAAATGGATATATCACATTGATTGCCAATACTTTTAGAAGTCATTTATTTTTGTACCTTCACACAACTTGTTTTACTAGAAGAAAAATATTTCTCAGGGTGCTTGGGTGGCTCAGTTGTTGGACATCTGCCTTCGGCTCAGGTCATGATCCCAGAGTCCTGGGATGGAGTCCCATATTGGGCTCCCTGCTCAGTGAGCCGGCTTCTCCTGCTCTCTCTGCGTGCTGCTCCCCGCTGCTTGTACTCTCTCTCTCTGTCAAATAAATAAATAAAACCAAAAAAAAAAAAAAAAAGAAAAAGAAAAAGAAAGGAAGAAAAATATTTATCTGTTTCTGGACCTCCATCAAAAGTGACAAAGTAAAAGACAGCCTAAAAAGCCCCTCTTGTTTGGAGAAAAAATAGAAAGAAAAAAATGTGGTTTTTTTGTTTGTTTGTTTGTTTTTGTTTTTAAAGAGAAGAGCAATTCCTTTACTGTTTCACAAGCACATACCCAGCTTCTCTGAATCTTCTATATTTCTTCCTCTGTCTCTGGCAGCATTTGAATTCGTAGCTCATGGTGCAGACTGCCTGAGAAGGGAACGCAATGCAGCAGCCCATCCTTTCTTGGGAATTAGCTAACCAGCTGATGGGCAGTACTCTAAATACAGCTCTGCCTCCAAGAATTAACTTGGATAAAGCACTCACTAGAATTAATCCACACTTAGCCTCCTAATACATCAAATAAGCCAAAAGGATAGTAATGACAATTTAAATACTTGGTCTGTCTGTGTACAGTACTGTTATAGGTGCTTTGCATATATTAATCCATTCAATTCTCAACACTCCACCAGTGGGAACTACTATTATTATTACTATTTTACAAATAAGGAAACTGAGGCACAAGCAACTTGTCCATAGTGCTGTGATCATCAACCTGCCCCCCGCCCCAATTTTCTAGATAGGGAAACAGAGACACAAGTGACTTGTCCAAGGTTACATAACTCATAGGTGACAGAACTGAGACAGGAACCCAAGCTGACTCAAAAGAAAGGTCACAAAAGATCCAAAGATAATGAAATCTTTTGAGGATTTGAGAATGAGAGGCACAGGAAGTACTTTATAGCTCAAAGTCCAAATATGGAAACCAGTGATGTGGCCATGCTCTAGTTGGCCTCATTCTGCAACCAAACATCAGGGAACCCAGCAGGGACCTCCCCAGCACTGACTGTCTGCAATGGAGGAAGTGAATGCAGACAAAGAGGGCTTGGGTCCCAGTTTCAACTCAAATGCATCATCACATAGACTGAGCTCACAGGCTTGTTGATTGTTTTTAAATAGCAAATGATGTAGTGATGATTGAATGCCTTCACCTGTCCTGCAGAATTATCGCCATCTCTTTGATTTTTGTTTTTTTAAAGGAAAGGTTTTTATTTTTATATTATTATTTTTTGAAGTTATTTTACTTTTTTAAGTAATTTGTATACCAAATGTGGGACTTGAACGCAAGACCCCAAGATCAAGAGTCAGATGCTCCACTGAGCCAGCCAGGTGCCCCCTCCTTGTGTTTTTAATACTGGGTATGGGGAGTCGGCCTTTGCCTTTATCATGGGACCCACCCGGGATGGAAACCCTGACCACCCAAGCTCACAGCACTTGGGCAAAGACTATTGTTGGGGTCATTTAGTGGTCTTTTTAAAGATGTTCTTTTTAACTCAAACAGAATAATTTTCTGGGACTCTGTCACATATTGTAGATTGCCCCAAACCATTATTCTGACAAAAACTGAGATACTCTTGACACACCCATTTTTTGCAGCCCATCCAGTCTTTTGATGAACACTGAACAGTGTCTTTTTCCCATAATGCTACTTGATGCGGGCCCAATATGTTCTGGGTCCAATTTCTTCCTTTTCCTTTACAGAATAGATAGCAGAGTATATAGAGAGAATAGGATACAAAATACACATCATTTGTAAGATAGCAGTTTGATCACTTAAATCGGTTCTCTCAGGATTTGCTCAGTCTAGTCCAGATCCCACGGGTAGAGCCAAAGGCACCAACCCCTGTGACCTGGAGTACCTCTTGGTCCTTAGGTTTACTTTCTATGCAGTCGGGATATTGGGTTTGATGAAGTGAGGCGGTTGTCTGCTCTAATGATCTCTGATTCTGTGACTCTGTGTCAGGATTCAAGTTAGTTTTGTCTAAGAAAGAAGAAGGGGGTGTTGCTCAGTGGCTCAGTTGTTAAGCATCAGCCTTCAGCTCAGGTCTTGATTTCAGGGTCCTGGGATTGAGCCCCGCATTGGGCACCCTGCTCGGCAGGAAGCCTGCTTCTCCCTCTCCCACGCCCCCCACTTGTGTTCCCTCTCTCAAACAAATAAATAAAATCTTTAAAAAAAGATTAAAAAAAATGGACCCAGTGTTCCTACTTTTCCCGTCACACACATAAGAGCTAGTAAAGGGAAAGTAGCCCAGAGTGACCCTGTCCGCTATATGACATCTCTCTATTAGAGGGGGACAGTGCCTCACTGTCTCAGCCAGGCCCCCAGATCAGAATCTACTCCTTCCGTTCCCTTAGTCCAGCTCAAACATCACCTCAAGAGCCTCCCGTTCCACAATAGCTCTCTACCCCAGCCACCACAGTACCCTGTCCCCCACTCACTGCCAGCCCGTCCCTGGGGTCAGTGACACACAGGCCTGCCCTCAGGATCGGCAGCGACACTCGCCGCGCTCCCTTCATCTCTGCCCTCGCACCTCACATTCCACTTGCACACAGTAGGTACTCATTGTTCGTATGATCAAAATTTGAATTTTAGTCTTTGCTATTTATTTCCTGTACCAACCCTGGTAAGTATCTCCCAACACAGCGCTATTTCCTCACGTGCGACGTGATGATCATCAAATTGTTCGACCTGACTGGAAATGCCCTGGAATTCTAAAATGGAAGAGCAGTAAATACCACAGAAAGGCTGACGCCGGCAGGCCGCCAGGGTCCTCCCACCCCAACGCTGGAATTACTGCGTCTCAGGAAATCACAGAAAGGCCTCCTCAATGTCATCAGCTCAGGCCTTTGGCCTTTGGGCAAAGCTGTACTCAACAAACACAAACATACATCTCTTTTTCGCTTGTCGAGTTCTGGCAAACCTCTGAAACCAATGTCATAGTTTCTCTGTCTAGGTGACATTGGGGAAAACCTTCCTGCCACCCGCCCCAATTCCCTCCCCTCGGCTTCAATCCTCAGCGGAGGCAAAGAACATCTGCTCGTGGCCAGCAGTGCATACCCACTCCCCTGCTCATTCCCAGCCCGCAGAACAGGCTGAGGGCAAGGACAATGGGAGTCCGTTCTTCAGTCTGCATCTCGGACCGTCATTGAGTAAATGTCACAATTACTAATTCTTCAAGAGAGAACACAGAAAACTGTATACAAACTTGGTCTAACCTGGGAATTGCGGTTCACCGGCCCTGCTAAGTTCAGACCCTTCTGAGCAGCTTTTCTCCCTCCGCCTTAACCGTGTTACACTTAATCTTATGTGTCCTCCTAGGAAAGCTGAATTATGTGCAAAATCATTCAATGGCCCTTCTCACGGCACTTCAGAGCTCCATTTTACTTTATCCTGCAGGTAACAGCGCATTGTACTCTGGGTCCAAATAGTGTCATAACTTTGCAAGAGTTAAGTTAATACTGTTAATTTACTTTAAAAGGGGTACTAAAAATAGCACATCTGTGTTTATATTTTCCTCTCTGGGGCCTAATCTTTCTGCCCATATTCATTTCAGCAAAAACATCTTCTAAGTACTTTGCCTCTTAGGTTAGCGCTTTTTTCTGCCTTGGGGACAGCAGCTCGAAGCTAGAAGGCCAAAGGAACCTTCTTTACGTGAAATTTGCTTTGTTTTTACTGAAGATGATTTTGGCTACTGCATCAACTGGAGTGAGGGGAGAAGAAAATTAGCTAGCTGGTATGCCTCTGCTATTCCCCAGAAACTGCTCAGGCCTTTCCCTCCCTCTCCTCCTTCAACCCCACTTCTGAGCAAAGAACTCCTCGTGCACCAGGGCCCTCAGTAGCACGACTTCCCACTGCTTCTCCTACAGGACCAAAGTGCTCAGGCCTTGAACCAAAAAAAGTCTTTGGTCACTTGGACATTATTTCTAAACGAGGGCACATCACTATAGGTGGCCCGTGGGGACTGTGAGGAGCTGAAGTTAGCGTGAGATGCTGAGGAACAAGAGGAAGAATAACACTCCGACTTATGTGAAACTATGGATGAGATGGGGGACAGTCCCCCCAGGCTTAACAATAAAGGCTGTCATAGGTGACAACAGTCCAGCATGGAGGCCTGCCTGAGAACCACCTGATGACTGATGGGGGGCAGGGCAGGCTGAGGTGAAGATAGAGGAAGTGAACGAGAACACACGGTGTAGCTCAAGGGCTGTGCAAATCTTGTAACTCAGGGTCTGATCTCACTCAACGGAAGGTGCTTCACTATCACACACAATGAACAAGTCAATAAAACATATCAAAGAGGTAAAGACTTAATATAAAAATAAAACAGGGCAGGGGTCAGCGAGCGTCTTCCATGAAGGGCTAGTAAATATTTTTGGCTTTGAGGGCTATGTCTCTGTCACAACTACTCAACCCCCCCAGTGTAGCCCCAAAGCACTCACTCAAACACGGTATGTAAATGAATGGGTTGTGTTCCATACAGTCGGTGTAAAAAAAAATGGGCAGCAGGCAGAATATGCCTACAAAGCACAGTTTGTCTACCCCGAAACAGAGGAAATCTGCACATAAACAAACATTTTAGCCCTCTCCACATAAGCCTTGTGTACCATGGGGTTCTAGGGGTTATGGCGTTACACAAACTGGGTTTCTCCTGAGACTATAAATATCTTGAGGGCAGAATTTTTCTTCCGTTCCTCACTCTAGTCCCAGCATCTAGACAGGGGCCTGGCATGCAGTTGGCACAAAGAGCTGCTCACAATAAGCATTTGCTGAATGAATGAATGAATGAGCACATTACGGGTCTGGAAAGGGTAATTTTTCACTATTGGTGATTTTCCTGCACCACCGACCTCATTCCCACTGCATATTCCATCCTCTTGTGCCTCCCTTCTCTGCAAGCTCGGACGACTATATGGGGGCCAGAACATGCAAATTATGAATCCTTCTACGAATTTTTACATAAATGCATGAAAACATTTGTTTTTCAATAGCTAAAATAACACACAGGAATATGTACCCTTTTTCTCAGTTTTGTCTGAGTTAAATCACTCTTTAATAAATTTACTGTCAGAGCAAAGGCAGTGTCCAAGAGGCCCAAACCATTATTATCTTATGGGAAGTACAAGTTCATGCAGACAGTAACCTTCATGACATTGTTAAGTATGTAGTTGGACATTACACCGTAATACTTTACCTTGGGCTCTGGGACATTATCTTCCATAGTAATGATAAGGGCAGCCACTCGCTATCAGCACTTTAGCACAGGTCATATTACACCTACAGAAAGGTAAAATATGACTCACCTTGATCTCTCCTCACAAATATGGGGCTCTCACAAGCCCTTGGCCATTGCTGTACATTTATCAAGTGGCTACTAAGAGCTCCAGGTGACATGGTAAAAGTACCAAAGGAAATGCAAGGCACTACTGTGGCCCTCCCATTTCAAAAAATTGAGTTAAGACAACAAACTTAAAATTCTGGAAAAATTTAAGGTATAATTTAAAATTTAAAATATTTAAATATTTTAAATATTTAAATATTAAAAATATTTTTTAAAAAATTTAAATATAACCCAATGCCAATCAGTATAGACTGAATGCTAACTAAGTTCAACAGGACCTAAATTCAACACAGATATAGCATAAAGTGGAGAAAACTTTAGACTACAGAATTAGATTTTTTTTTTTCCTATAAGGGACTTTAACGATGATCCAATGCCTTCATTTTACAGATGAGACCTGGAGACCCAATTAATATGAATGGAATCTTGGGACGCCTGGGTGGCTCAGTTGGTTAAGCAACTGCCTTCGGCTCAGGTCATGATCCTGGAGTCCCGGGATGGAGTCTGCACATTGCGCTCCCTGCTCAGTGGGGAGTCTGCTTCTCCCTCTGACCCTCCCCCCTCTAAGCTCTCATTCTCTCTCAAATAAATAAATAAAATCTCAAAAAACTATGAGTAGAATCTCTGTTATCCTCAGAGTAGCACATCTTTTAATGTGTGAATGTAACAAGTTCTAATAGTCTTTTTTTTTTATTTTTTTTTATTTTTTTTTTTTTAAAGATTTTATTTATTTATTTGACGGAGAGAGAGATCACAAGCAGGCAGAGAGGCAGGCAGAGAGAGAGGAGGAAGCAGGCTCCCTGTGGAGCAGAGAGCCTGATGCGGGGCTCGATCCCAGGACCCTGAGATCATGACCTGAGCCGAAGGCAGCGGCTTAATCCACTGAGCCACCCAGGCGCCCCTCTAATAGTCTTTTTAAAGTATATAACTGTATTGTTAATCCTGAACCAGATACTAAAAAAAGGGGGGGGGCAGATGATGTGCTTTCTTCAAACTCGGAGACAACTTCACAAGTCCACTCATACGGGGCTTCATTTCACCTGCACAGGTGAGCCAGACCACAAGCACTCTTTCTATGAAGGTTTCGACTTTCAAAGCACAGTGAGTCAGGCACTGACTCGTGCCAGGACACTTCAGTTTCCTTGCAAGGCAATCAGGAATGGAAGCTTTCCACTGGGCTTGAGTAGCTCCTTAGGATCGGCTGCAGACTAGTATTTTCCTAACATCACACAGCACCTAGTAGGAGCAGAGAGGGTGAGTTTGGATGTCCACATCAACCTTCCTTACCATCTTGAGAAGACCTGTGCTGACGCTCGTCGTTCTCTGGCTGCAAGTAAAGACACCTCCGATTTTTTCCTGCCGTAGCACTCAGGACTGTAATGCAACTTGCCCACAAAATGACTCGCTTTACCAAATTGCTTTTATGAGGTAATTTTCCAGAACACATGTGTATGGATAACATCAGAGCTGTTTCGGGGTAAGCAGAGTCACAACCTAGGATAGGGTGGCATCGTAACCCCCAAACAACGTGTGTGTGTGTGTGTGTGTGTGTGTGTGTGTTAATCAGCCTGTGTACTCCTCTGCACGTTCTCCTAGCCGCACGCGCTGAGGTCTGCAGAGAGGAGATTTCTAGTCCTCCACTCATCCGTCCCTCTCAGGACGCTGTGGCTGGCAAAGATAGCCAAGGAGAGAATTTATAGTTAAGGGAGAGTCTCCTCACAGGGTGACAGATCAACATACACAGAAAGGTCACTGCACCCAGAATTCTGCCAAGAAAGCACCAGGCAAGGAGTTCTGCCATTAATAAAGATGCTCACACACACCCCACAAGCAGAAAAATAGAAGGCCTAGGTACAACTCCAACTCAGCAAGATCCCAAAAAATGAAACGGAGGCGCTTTCTGCAAGAGAAGCAGGGAGAGGAAACACACACACATGCGCGCGCGCGCACACACACACACACACACACACACACACACACACAACTAGAAGACAGTAGTGTTCCTGGCAAGGTTCAGATGGAAAAACAGCAACAGATCCCAGAAGCAGAGCTGCAGCCAGGAAGAACCTCAGCTCAAGCCATGTTAAGTAAGGTCAGGATAATGCTCAGGGAGGATTCACTGCACGTCTGTCTGTCCTCTGGGCCTCGGGGCTGAGCCGTGACTTGTAGTTTACTACAAGTCAGTCAACTAATACCCACCAAATAGGTCCTAAATGTTCAGGCCCCTTGGAGTCACTGAATCACTGGGGGATGTAGGGCGGGGCCAACCCTATATAGATACTATAGACCATCTTCACACCACCCCGGGGTGAAAAGAGGGGAGGAATGGCCCCTCTTTTCAAATCGAGGTAATCCCACCAGGCCGCAGGAATAATCAGTGCCCTGGGGCCCTGACCTCAATTCTGCCTGACTCCAAAGCCCAAGACATCACACTACTGTGCATAAACTATGGCTTCTGCCCTGAAGAGGCTTAAAATAACCTAAACCAATTAGAGATCAATGCAGCCAATATAATGAAGGATTAACAAACAAGTATCCTCCCTCTCCCACTCCCCCTGCTTGTATTCCCTCTCTCGCTGTCTTTCTCTCTGTCAAATAAATAAAATCCTAAAAAAAAAAAAAAGGACTTTAAAGAAAGAGGGTGCCTGGGTGGCTCAGTTGTTAAGCATCTGCTTTTGGCTCAGGGCATGATCCCAGAGTCCTAGTATAGCGCCCCACATCGGGCTCCTTGCTCAGCGGGAAGCCTGCTTCTCCCTCTCCTGCTGCCCTGCTTGTGTTCCCTCTCTCACTCTCTCTGTCAAATAAATGAACAAAATCTTAAAAAAAAAAAAAAAAAAAGACTTTAAGGAAAGAGAAGAGAGGGGCCCCTGGCTGGGTCAGTCTGGAGAGTGTGGGAGTCTTGATCTCAGGGTCACGAATTTGAGCCCCATGCTGGGTGTAGAGATAACTTAAAAAAAAAAAGCTTAAAAAAAATAAAGAAAGAGAAGATAAATGAGTAGTTAGAGAACACGTTAGGGAAGGAGGGTGTGGGATCCTTCTCAAAGGATGGGTAAGATTTGCCCAGGAGAATGGGGAAGAAGGGGGGTTTCTAGGGGTGCAATCTAGGCAGTGACACTGCAGTAGGAAGGAGCCTGGCCCCCTCAGCAGGACAGCCAGACCAAGCCGCATAGAGCAGGGGACAGGGACATATGCTGAGCTGAAAATAGGATTTGGATAGGAGGGGTGAGGCCTGATTATGAAGGTTTTGAAAAATCAGGCAAATTATTTTAGACCTGAGATAGCACATGGAGAGGAACCAGGAGAGAGCTGAGGAAGTGATAGTTTAGAAAAATTAGATGGACAGGGGCACCTGGGTGGCTCAGTGGGTTAAAGCCTCTACCTTCCGATTAGGTCATGATCCCAGGGTCCTGGGATCGAGCCCTGCATCGGGCTCTCTGCTCAGCAGAAGCCTGCTTCCACCTCTCTCTCTCTCTCTCTGCTTGCTCTCTGCCTTGTGATCTCTGCCTGTCAAATAAATAAATAAAATCTTTTAAAAAAATTAGATGGACAAATGCTGAAGAGAAGACAAAGAGGAACGTCTCATTCATTCATTCATTCATTCATTCAGCAAACTGGTACTGAGGACTTACTAAGAGCCAGGCTTGGGTGGCCAGCTAAGAGACTCTTCCAGTCCTCCGGAGAGGAAGGGTGAGGTTCTGGATTAGAATATGGAGGAAGGGATTGGTATAAATCACATTTCAAAGGTCTTGGTGACTCACAGATACAAACGATGAAGGAAATGAAGGAAAAGATGGTTAAAGATAATTCCAAAGGTTCAAGTTTGACATGATTTTCCATCTTTATTGGGAACCTCAAAAGCCACTAAGAATAAAACAATGAACGTATAAAAAGTGCTTTGTTGGTGCTGCATAGTCAACAAAACCCCCAAAGACCTGTTCTTTATCCTGGGAGCTCGTTTACAGGTAGTCTGTAGGTAAGAAACTTCAGTGAGAAAAACCACTTCTGCGTGAGTAAATGCTGAGTTCCCTTGGCAAGGAGCACAGACCTCTGCCTACTCAGACAGGTTCCATCAATCCTCCAAGACATCCCCCTATCATCTAAAACAAAACCGATCTCACTAGGAGAGGGCTGCCCACTCATGCCCAGCCAACAGCTTTGACTTTGGAGAAGGGGCAAGGCAAAGTGGACAGAGGGTAAACAGAAAGTAGGCAGGGTCCCTAGGGGGCTGGACCTTAGGGAACAGGGCAGTAGTACAGGACATCATTTTAAACAGAGGATCCCAGCACTGCTCTCATTTCTACACCCACTTTCTAGCGTTTTACAATTATTGGTCCTCAGATAGATAGGAAGACCTTAAAGAGTCTTTACCAAATTAAAAAAAAGGGGGGGGGGTTCTTTACCAAATTGCAGCTCTTTGTCCAGAAACTATTTCAAATGTGCATATCTATGCATACATTAACTCCTAGTACAGTTAGCATATGTCTGAGACACAATTTCTTATAAATTTATATGTTGACTACACAAATTTCAAGCTCATTTTAATTTTACATTCAGCAACAGTACAATTCACTGTTAGGGCACATCCTCAAAGCCTACTCACTGAAAAATGCAAGAAATGAGAAGTCTAGCTATGAAACTTCTATTGCTACGAAGAGTGCCCCGGGCCAAAATAAAAACACAAGTCTCAATACCTTGGAGAAATCTAGACTTATGCAAAATTCAAGGCAGTATCTTCTCGGCATAGCCCAGCTTTAGTAAAAGCAGATCTTTACTTAATTATAAGCGGAAATGAATACCCTCTTCCGCAGAATGCCTTAAACTACTTTTATATTTAAAAGTAAAAGCCCTCAATGTCAGTGTCCAAGTCAGACTTGAAAAGGCACATTACAAAAGAAACGGCTGCTCTGGGGAAAAAAATCCTTCAACACCCCTCTCCTAACATCTACTCAGGTTCGTAAGAAGAAATCAGAGCAGAAAGAAACCCAGTGAAAAATGGTTGCACGTAAATGTGAGAGGATTCCTGCTAAGACCCCATGTGGGACAGCCACAGGCCTAGTCAGGAAAATTCCAAGAACAAGTCCTCCACATTCTACTAAGGGGGCTTCAAACCCGGCACCGGTCTTTCCCCTAACACCGAAAGGTAAACACCCATCAAAATCTTCCAGACTCCGAGCAACCCGGAGTTTCCAAGCCAAGAGGGAGAGAGCCACATGACCGCGAGACAAACTACAGCCCATGAGCCTCTCCCTCTCCTTCCAGCCCCTCGTGGGGGCCCCAGGTAGGGGTCCCCCCACAGCTCCAGTCCTTCACCCCCTGTGACAGATCTCCCGGCAGAAGCCCCTAAATCCCTGGCCCCACTTACTGGCGCCGCGAACCCAGGCGGGGGCCCGCCCCTGCGGTGAGCGCAGCTCCTCGGCGACTGGGGCGCAGCGGCTCGCAAGGGAACTGGGAATGGGGGCGATCCCTGCTAGGACAGGCCGAGCGGTCCGTGCAGGGACGCCCGGGAGGTCCGGCGAGTCGCACGGGCCGCGCAGCGCATGGTGGAGCAGCAGGAACCCGGCCGCTCTCCAGCCTCCCGCAGAAAAACAAACAAAAGGCAGGGAGGCTTCTAGCGGGGACAACCGGCCGCTTTCCCTGGGAAAAGTTACCCTGCAGCTCCCCTCGCTGGCCCTGCGCGTCCCTGCACCGAGTCCAGGCCGCCCAGGGGGCGCCGAGCCGCGGCGCTGCGCTCCCCGCCGGGGCGCACCGAGCCCAGGGATCCCTGCGGCCCGCTGACCGCCCGTGCGCCCCCCAGCTCCACCCGCACGCATTTTTGCAGGTCGGCTGCCTCAGGTACCCAGATTTAGAAATGGAGGCTGTGGGCGCAGGTTCTGAGTACATTTCATTACAGGTAATCATGGTGAAAACCCTTTCCCGGCTTTCGAAAAACGTAACCGGGGACGCACGACATTGTGAATGCAATCCATGCCCCTGAAACGTACACTCCAACACGGTTAAGATGGCAGATTGTGTTCGTTTCCCCGCAAGAAAAATATTTTAAAATAAAAACGCAACGGATTGTCCCGTTCGCGTTCATGTGAGCTGGAAGAGTTCTATAGTTAGCAACTTTAGTTTGAAAAACTGGATTGTTATCCAGGTGGGAAACGGACTAGATATGATGTACGCAACAATTGTCCTCTGTGTGTAATTAGTTATGTGTAACCGAACGCTTGTGTGCTAAACACACTTGTGTCCTAAATTATACTGTAGACATTATCTTAAATCACCAGAACATACAAGGACTGGTTCTGGAAGTACCTTGAGACAAGAAACTGATTCAAGGCTCCCGATTTAAATTCATGTAATTGCCCCCACGTCTTTATATTTTTCAGAACTAGTTTAATGCCCATAGCGGAGGGGGCAACTTTAGTTCGAGGCATTAGAATCATCTGAGGACTTGTGAAAACAGATTGATGGGCCTTATTCCCAGAATTCTGGTGTTGATGCTTCTGGTCTAGGGAACTGTACTGCCATAAGCAACACAATTTTAATCAATAAAGCAATAGCCCATTTACACACTGCGGATCTTTCTCTGAGTTTAGATTCTCCAGCTCATCACCATATCAATTTTCTCTGCTTTTATTTTTGAATTCTAAGAATTCAGCATTGTTTTTTCCTAATAGAATCTATAACAAAGACCTGAATCCCTCTCTCTTCTTGCTCCTATTGAAGAAACCCAAAAGATACAAGATTTCCTGTCCCAGAAGGGAAAGGATCATCTGGCCACTTGGGAAATGTATAACATTTATCTATCTTTGTGTTTACCTATATGACACCCAAACCATATGGTAAATGAAAACTGAAAGTCTTTATCAATGAAAAGACAGGAAAACAAGAGGGGTGACCTAATAAATTATATTCTGCTCCCATGAAAGGTGATTTTTAAAGTATCTAAAATTACCAGTTGTCCAAGCAAGTCTACCCAGCAAATATAGGGACTCTCTTGTTCTACCTTTAACAAGGGTCCACTGAGCTAGTATGTGATTCAGGTCAGGAAAATTATAATCCTGTAAACATAATATGATAGGATAATACAAACCTGAAGTATAGTGGATACAGGGGATATTGGTCTAAAATAGAATATTCGTAACTGAAATATAAGAGCATTTTATTTATTTATTTATTTATTTTAATTTTAATTTATTTATTTGACAGAGAGAGAGACAGAGAGCACCAGCAGGCTGAGCAGCAGCGGAAGAGGGAGAAGTAGGCTGCCCACTGAATAGGGAGCATGATTAGGGATGGATCCTAGGACCCTGACACCATGACCTGAGCTGAAGGTAGCTGCTTAACTCACTAAGCCAACCAGGTGCCCCCATAACATTTTAATAAAATAGGTGTTTAATTTATCATTATGAATACTAATTATTATTTTAAGGTTTATTGTTAATTAGAATAGAAATCATCTGTATTGATTAACTAAGATATCTTAAATTAGCATTCAACATGTTTAATGAAATGGAGTAGTTCTGAAAACATTTCAATACCTCATTGTTTATTTGCAAAACTGATTTTTTTTTGTGTTCATGAGTCACATATCACTTTCTTCTATAAATCCTTACATCTGAACTTCCCACCCATTTAAATTGGAAAATCTAATTTTAAAGAGGTCATTGGGAGGAAATCATCCTTAAAAGACTAACGTTTCCTTTAAAAATTAAAACTGTTGAGTTTCTTGGCCTTCGTTAAACATGAAGTTCCTTTTACTAGGTAGCTGATTTAGGGAGCAATAAAAACACCTATCTGCAGGGTGGATCCTAATATTAAAAGAAAGCAGTTGGGTTTTCTTATTGTAGCTCAGCATTCCCCCCCCCACACACACACACTTTTTTACTCTTTTTTTCTGCCGAAGATGTATTGCATTTCTAGTATCTCCAGAATAAAGTAATGGATAATAGATGTAAACTCTGGGATCGATGAACTCATTCTTGGAAACCTAATCACTGCGAGTACCTGACACTTGGTAGAAATCGTAGAAACTCAGTAAATGTTTGCCAAACGAAGGTATGAGGCTGTAAGACTGTAGGTTTTCACAGAGCATGCAAACTTCCGTACTGATAATAATGTAAAATGTGGAAACATAATAAATTGCCTGATAAATAAGGGTGTCTTCTTATCTTCTTAGGAAACAAAGTCAGGTGTTTGGGCTTTAAGAGGTGGGGCTAGTATCGCGGGATAAGTTCCGGCACTCTAAAAGGAACAGCTGACTACAAATCCCAGAGTACCTCCCGGGCGCCGTCTCCGCAGGACTCGGGTTTCAGGGCCTTAGGAGCCCCAACGTCTTTCAGCGGTTGCATGATGGGATCTATAGTAAGACATGCTTTGCGGGGCATTTCTCTTGCTTCTCTCCTGAGCCTATCTTTTCCTCAACCTCCAGATCCGTGCTTTCAAAAAGTTTAGCCATTCTAACAGCCTGTGACTGTACTGGAGTTTCGCTGTTTCCCCGCATTCCCGGCGTGGGACTCTGGACAACCTCGGAAAAGCGTACTAGCGACCTCCCGAAGCACCAAGTTCAATGCTCTTTAAGGGTTGTTCGCCTTAGGGTCTCAACCCTAAATTTTCAGTTATAAACACTTTTTAGATAATTATAGTTCAAGTTTGCATAAGGGGTCACCGAGACAAACACGTGGGTTGAATTTCAGGTCAACAAATTGGTGACCCGATAGCCAATACCGCGTCGCGCACGCAGTAGGCCCACGCCACCGACCCCTCCACTAGGCGGCGCGCGCGGGGCAGGTGAGCCGGGAGGCGCACGCACGCAGTGGCGGTACTGCGCACGCTCAGTGCGCCAGCACAGGTTTCCGCAGTAGAGGGGGCAGCTACGCCGCGGCGTCCGGGCTTTCCAGAGGCGCCGACGCTCTGGTGTCCGTACGGTCCTCGGCCTCCGCTGGCAGCGGGCGTCCCTCCGCTCCGCGACTTCCCGGCCGTGGCTCTAGCACGCCCGGATCTGGCCCCCTGCCCCGCGAAGATGGCTGCCGTACGCCGGGCCCGCAGTTACTGCCGCTGCCTGGTGCGCTTCTCCGACCGAGAACTCTGCTAAGCCCCGTTGCAGCAGACGGGCAGGAGTAGACACCCGGACACCCAGCGCACCTCCTCGGGGGAGCGGTGCAGAGGGGGCGCGGAGAGCCCCTCAACCGCGGCCGGCTGCCCCGCCAGCATGGTAACCCGGGAGGGGGGGGACTCGGAGGGAGGGATACTGCGAGGAGGGAGTGCGGTGTGCAGAAGGGGGTAGGCCTGGGAGGAGCCCCGAGAGAGCGGGAAGTGGAGACTGGGAGGAGTGGGAACTCGGCCGCCACCCACTGTAAGGCCCTTGGCCTGAGCAGCAGTGGAGCGGGTGCCAGCCCTGACCGCTCCCCGCGGTTCCTTCCTGCCGAACTCCCCCCCGCCCCCCCGCGGCCCGGGGTGGCGGGGACCCGAAGTGAGGAAGAGCGGGTGTGCAGGAGAGCAGAGAAGAATGCCTTTTCTTGGTTCGCTGAGGACAGCGAGCCAGTCTTACTCTCCTCTAGGGATTTTATCCAAAGCAATGAGGATAGGTTGAGGTGAGCCGTAGCAGGTCTGAAACTGGCGGGCGGGGAAGGGGGGAAGCCTTGGCAAACGGAGACACTTGTTGATTTATTCCCCCTCCGGAAAGCAGTACCCACGGAGAAGCCGTTCAGATCCTTTAAGGAGTCCTGGGATTAGGACGCACCTGCCCCGTGACGCGTCCTTGCCGAGGGTAGGATGTTGGCAGGCGGTCCTGGCCTTGTGGGATCAGAGGGATTATGTCTCATCACTGAGCGGTGAGGGCCTGAGCAGCATTAGTGCGGTCCAAATGGAGAGGGACTGAGTTAAGCTCCAGAAATTGACAACGCAAATTCCATGGGACTGTTGCATGCTGGAATATGTAGTCTCTGCTCTATGCTACCTTTCTTTGGCTTTGAATAAATTTCCCATCTGAGAAACTAATCTCTAGCTAGGATTAAATGAATCGAGTGTGAAGTGATACCAGACTAATGAGTTCATTACAGACAAGTGGATGGCCGAAAGAATTTATTAAGTTAACCTGGAGGATAGAAAAAGCAGTAATTGACTGTGCCCTTCAACTTTCGGAAGTGGTTCTCTGACCAGGATTAAGCACTTAACTTCTTATATTTCATTAATCCTGTTTGTAAAACAGGAGTAAAATGATGGAGATGTGAACTGCTCACGCGAAAGGTGCTGTTTATGCCAGACTCAGTTATGAAAAATAACGTGAAAACCTCTGGGTGACAGCTGGGGACCTATTTATCTCAGTTGGTATTTGAGTTGGCAAAATGTAAAACCCCCAATTTATTGTGATTGTACTGCCAGAATTAAAGTAATAAAGGATTGGAATTCAGTAATAGCAGGAATTCAGGGGAGAAGATGATTTCTGTATTATTGATTTCTCATTTCTTTTCCTCATCCTTGAGATATGCTTAATTGGTTAATTCGGGCATTTTTTTTTTTTTCTTGAGCACTTACTAGTAGCCTGGCATAATGTTAGACCCCCAGCACAATATTAGATCTTCAGTATAACCGGATCAAATCACCAAAGGTGATTTATGGTAAACTTTTTAAATCATAGATTCTCATATAAGAAAAGGGACCTCAGAGGTTACCACATCCAACACCCTTTCTTTACATGTGTAAAAGCTGAGGCCTGGACAGGCTTTTACTATAACTCTAGCAATGTGTTTGGCCCTCTGAGATTACAAATTTATGACTGATCCTTGTTCCCAACACACTGACTCTAGGGAAGAGACAAAATGTCAATACAAATGTTAGTTGCTGTGATAAAAGCACAAGTTTTGTAGGCAAACAAAGGCAATTCAGAAGACCAGATAGTCCTTTTTACTGGGATAGTCCCTGACTGGGACCTTGAAGGACGAGAAATAGCCAAATGAGGAAGAAATTATTCCAGGTGGAGAGAGCAAGCCGCATATGCTAGAGCTTGCTGCTGGAGAGAGCAGAGAAAGCTGTTGAAAGAAGTCACTTAGGCATGACTGCTCTGACAGAGCTAGAAGGCTGAGTTACTAAGGGGATACCCTAGAGAGCTCAGGTCCCCACACATTAGCTGTACTTAGAGTTTACAGTAATAAATCAGCCTCTTACTGGAGAATGGAAAGAGCCTTTTCAGTGGGATCTATTAATTCAAAGTCCTTCATTATTATTTTCCTATTAGTAGGAAAACTTCCAGCTTAGATACTAAAAATATGTATTTGGTGATACATTAATGCTTCATTTTTCCAGTTTTCTGGAAATTAATTCAGAATCTTGGCCTCTTTCATTTATTTTTTCATTAATTTATCCTTTACAATATGCCTAGCACTTAACTTACACCATCTAGTTCAAGTCTCAAAGGCACCTCTGCTCTGAGCCTGGTGGTCAGAGATAAGAAGCAGGGCTTATTTATGTTGCTCTGTGAAGTACTGCACGTCCATCTGGTGGCCAAGTTCAAAAATGTGTGTTAATATAAATGTTTTTGCCCTAGAAACAAACTGCAATGAAAATCTACAATTATAAACTTACATCTTTGGAACAAGTGAAATTGGTTTTATAATTTCTTACTTCTGACCCTCAGGTCATTTCCCCTATTGCTACATTATAGGACTGAACACATGAAGTGTTGAGCAAGTCCCATTTGTTAATAAGTCTGTTAGCCAACACACTGACCTGAGGCAACATGTCATTTTCCTTGGAAGGTAGGATTCAGTTTAATTTAGCAAACATATGTTGAGAATACAAGAATAAAATGCAAGGAAACTGACCTGAAACTTGTACTAAACGCCCCAGGCCATTGCACAGTAATTTTAGTCCGGTTTTATTCCACTTTAAGTCAATTCAATATATAAAAACCTGGGTTTGTGAAATGGAACAGCCTTCTTTACAAAAACATTCACTATTACATGTCTTTGATTAATGAGCTTTCCTAGGACATTTAAAATAATAAATGGACAAAAGTCATATTCACATCTTGGTAACATGTCAGTCGTGTAAAAGGAAGGACATCCAAATATGGGCTAAAAATAGTCAAATTTTAAGTGATCCATGAAACAGAAACTACTTGCTGAGCGCTGTGCTGCTGCTACATGTTATTTTTTGAAGCAAAGTTGTTTTAAATCACCTACCAGAACATTTTAACCAGAGCCCAGTGAAGTTGTTTATTCTACAGGGTTACTAAAGTATCAAATCATTAAACTTCAGCTGTGAAGGAGATACCTAGAGAGAAGCAACTAAATATTTCATTGGGCAGGTAGCTCAAGGAAATGTGGATTACAAAGGGAAACTGATGTTCGCATATTCCTGATGATTCTTTTTTTTTTTCTCCCCTCAGGCAGAAGCTGAGGAAGATTGTCATTCTGATACTGTCAGAGCAGAAGATGATGAAAACGAAAGCCCTGCTGAAACAGATCTGCAGGCATGTTTCTTCAAGTGTATATTTAATTCTATTCCATTGCTTTCCACCCATAAGCAAAAATTGGTCTTCCTTAGGAAGATTTATCAGTTCTTTATTTTTTAAAATTACGTATGTATTTATGTACATAAGTACATACCCCCAATATGGGGCTCAAACTCACAGCCCCCAAGATCAAAAGTCACATGCTCTTCTGACTGAGCCAGGCAGGTGCTCCAAGATTTATTGGTTCTTATTTGCATCGAATTTAACTGTATTTTCTTTCTTTCTTTTTTTTTTTTTTAAAGATTTTATTTATTTGACACAGAGAGAGAGATCACAAGTAGGCAGAGCAGCAGGCAGAGAGAGAGGGAAAAGCAGGCTCCCTGCTGAGCAGAGATCCTGATGCAGGGCTTGATCCCAGGACCCCAAGACCATGACCTGAGCCGAAGGCAGAGATTTAATCCACTGAGCCACTCAAGCGCCCCTTAACTGTATTTTCATATTGGCTTACAGAATATGTAAATTAAAGCTGTGTTACAGATTTTTTTTTTTAAGATTTTATGTATTTGACAGAGAGAAAGAGATTACAAATAGGGTGAGCAGCAGGCAGAGGGAGAGGAAAAACAGCGGGGAGTCCAATGTGGGACTCGATCCCAGGACCCTAGGATCATAACCTGAGCCGAAGGCAGACACTTAACGACTGAGCCACCAAGGCGCCCAGACTTTCTTTTTTTTTAAAACCATTTGTCTACATGTCATTATAGTATCGTTGGCTGTATTCCCCATGCTGTGCTTTTCATCTGTGACTTATTTATAATTTTTTAAATTTATTTTTAAAGATTTTATTTATTTATTTGACAAACAGAGATCACAAGTAGACAGAGAAGCAAGCAGAGAGAGAAGCGGAAGCAGGCTCCCCACTGAATAGAGAGCCCAGTTCGGGGCTTGATCCTAGGACCCTGAGATCATGACCTGAGCCGAGGGCAGAGGCTTAACCCATTGAGCCACCCAGGCGCCCAGATGTTGAACATCTTTTCATGTACCGGTCGGCCACTGTCTTTTTTTAAGAAAAATGTCTATTCAAGTCTTCTACCCATTTTTTTTAAGGTTTTTTTGTTTGTTTGTTTGTTTTTTGACAGATTACAAGTTGGCAGAGAGACAGGCAGAGAGAGAGGAAGGGAAGCAGGCTCCCCACTGAGCAGAGAGCCCCATGTGGGGCTCGATCCCAGCACCCTGAGATCATGACGTGGGCAGAAGGCAGAAGCTTAACCCACTGAGCCACCCAGGCGCCCCCAACCCATTTTTAAGGGATTATTTGTTTTGTTAGTATTGAGTTGTATAAATTCTTTATATATTTTGGATTATTTGCAAATCTCTTCTCCCATTAGTGGTTGTCTTTTTTTCTATTGATGTTTCCTTTGCTATGGAGAAGCTTTTTATTTTGATGTAGTCCCAATAGTTTATTTTTGTTTTTGTTTCTCTTACCTAAGGAGACATATCCATAAAGATGTTAGTAAGGCCAGTGTCCAAGAGATTACTGCCTGTGTTTTCTTCTAGGAGTTCTGTGGTTTCAGGTCTCACATTTAGGTCTTTGAGTTTCTGTTTGTGTGTGATACGAGAAAACGGTCCCGTTTCATTCCTTTGCATGTAGCTGTCCAGCTTTCCCAGCACCATTTATTGCAGACTGTCTTGTCCCCCTGGCGTATTCTTGCCTCCTTTATTGTAGATTGACGATTTAAGTGTGGGCTTATTTTTGGGCTCTCTCTTCTATTCTGTTGATCTTTGTATCTGTTTTTGTCCCAGTCTCATACTGTTGTGATTACCATAGCTTTGTAGTATATCTTAAAATCCAGAGAGTTATGATACCTCTTCAAACTTTGTTCTTTCTCATGATTGCTCTTCAGGGTCCTTGGGGTTCCATATGAATCTTAGGATTATTTGTTCTAGTTCTGCGAAAAATACTATTGGTATTTTAGCAGGGATTGCATTGAATCTGTAGATTTGATTTGGGTAGTGTGGGCATTGTAACAGTATTAATTCTAATCCATGAGCATGGCATGTCTTTCCATTTATTTGTATTGTCTTCCATTTCTTTCATCGGCATCTTATAATTTTTAAAATACAGCTCCTTCACCTTTTTGGTTAAGTTTATTCCTAGATAATTTCTTTCAGGTGCAGTTGCAGATGGGATTGTCGTCTTAATTTCTTTTTTTGCTACGTTGTTCTTAGTGTACAGAAATATAGCAGATTTCTATATATTCATTTTGTATCCTGCAACTTTATTAAATTCATTTATTACTGAAATAGTTTCATGATGGAGCCTTTAGGATTTCCTATATATATCTGGAAATAGTGACAGTTTACTCCTTCCTTACCAATATGGATAATTTTTTAGTTATTTTTTTTTCTTAGAGATAGAGAATGCACACGTGTTTGCGGGTACAGGGAAGAGGGAGACAGTCGCAAGCAGGCTCCGTGCCCAGCATGGAGCCTGCCACAGGGGCTTGATCCCATGGCGCTGAGATCATGACCTGAGCCAAATTCAAGAGTTTGACCGACTTAACCAACTGAGCCACCAAGCACCCCATGGATACCTTTTATTTCTTGTTTGATTGCTGCCACTGGCACTTCCAGTACTATGTTGAATGAAAGTGGTGAGTGAGCATCCTTGTCCTGTTCCTGATCTTAGGGGAAAAACTTTGGATTTTTCACCACTGAGTATGATATTAGCTGTGGGTTTGTCATATACGGCCTTTATTATGTTGAGGTATGTTCCCTCTAAACCCATTTGTTCAGAGAGTTTTTATTGTGAATGGATGCTGAATTTTATCAAATACTTTTCTGCATCTGTTGAGGTGATCATACGGTTTTTATACTTCCTCTTGTTAGAGTGAAGTATCACATTGATTTGCAGATATTGAATCAGACCTTTGCATCCCTAAAATAAATTCCATTGATTGTGGTGCATGATCCTTGTAATGTATTACTGAATTCAGTTTGCTAATATTTTGTTGAGGATTTGTACATCTGGGGTCATTGGATGACCTGTAGTTTGGCCTGTAGTTTTCTTTTATTGTAATTTTCCTTTTCTTTGTGGTGTCACGGTAATGCTGACCTTGTAGAGTAAATTTGGGAAATTTCCTTCCTCTTCTGTATTTGAAATGGTTTGAGAAGAATAGGTATGTATTCTTCTTTAAACGCTTGATAGGAAAAAAAAATGGTTGAAATTCACCTGAAAAGTCATCCATTCTTGGACTTTTGTTTGTTGGAGTGTTTCAATTACCAGATCAAATGTTAGGGTAATTGATCTGTTCAAATTTTCTGTTCTTGATTCAGTTTTAAAGACTATATTTTTCTAGGACTTTATCCATTTCTTCTACTTGTTGTCCAGTTTGTTGGCACATACTCTTTCATAATATTATCTCGCAATTCTTTGTATTTCTGTGGTGTCCGTTATTATTTCTCCTCCTTTATTTCTGAAGTTCCTTGAGTTCTGTTTTTGTTTTGATGAGTCTGGCCAATTTTTTTTTCTCTGAAAAAACCAGCTCTTCGTCTCATTGATTCTTTCTGTTGGTTTTTTAGTCTGTTTCATATATGTCTGTTCTGATCTTTATTATTTCCTTCTTTGTACTAGCTGTGGGCTTTGTTCTTTTGTGGTTTCTTTAGATGTCAGGTTAGATTTTTTGAGATTTGTCTTATTTCTTGAGTAGAAACTTGTATCACTATGAATTTCCCTTTTAGAACTACTTTCAACTGCATCCCAAAGATTTTAGACCATTGTATTTCCATTTTCATTTGTCTCCCATGTATTTTTTTTTATTTCTTCCTTGATTTCTTTGTTGATTTTTTGGTTGTTTAGTAATGTGTTATTTAGTCCCTTATGTGGTTATTGTTTTCCCTTGTAACTGATTTCTAGTTTCATAGTGTTGTGGTCAGAGAAAATGCTTGATAATAATTTCAAACATTTTATTTTTTATTTTTTATTTTAATTCCAACATAGTTAATGTACAGTATTATATTAGTTTCAGGTGTACAATATAGTGATTCAACAATTCCAGACATCATCCTGTGCGTGATCACTAGAGCAAGTACACTCCTTAACTCCCATCACCTATTTCACCCATCCTCTCATCCACTTCCCCTCTGGTAACTATCTCAAACTTTCCAAATTTATTGAGACTTATTTTGTGGCCTAGCATGTGATCTGTCTTGGAGGGCATTTCATTTACACATGAAAAATATGTGTATTCTATTGATTTTGGTTGAAATGTTCTGTATGTATCTGTTAAGTCCAGCTGGTCTCCTGTGTAGATTGATTTTTTTTTTTCAGTATCGATTGACTTTTGTTTCCTTATTGTTTTTCTGTCTGGATGATCTGTCCATTGATGTAAATGAGGTGTTCATGTCCCCTACTATTATTGTGTTACTGTCCATTTTTTCTATGTTAATTTTTGTTTTATATATTTAAGTTCTCCTATATTAGATGCATAGGTATTTGTAATATATCTTTTTTTGGATTGATCCTTTTATCCGTTTCACACTATTATATAATACTTTTCTTTCTTTTCTTTTTTTAAAAGATTTTATTTATTTATTTGACAGAGATCACAAGCAGGCAGAGAGGGGTGGGGAGAAACAGGCTCTCCGCTCAGCAGAGAGCCCGATGCGGGGTTTGATCCCAGGACCCTGAGATCATGACCTGAGCTGAAGGCAGAGGCCCAACCCACTGAGCCACCCAGGCGCCCCAAGATTTCATTCTTTTTAATGGCTGAATAATACTCCAGTGTCTATTTATACCACATCTTTATCCATTCATCAATTGATGGATATACTTGGGCTGCTTCTGTATCTCGGCTGATGTACATTTTGCTGCTGTAACCATAGGGGTGCATGTATCCCTTTGGATTAGTGTTTTTGTATTCTTTGGGTAAGTACCCAGTAGTGCACTTGCTGAATTGAAGAACAGTTCTATTTTTAATTTTTTGAGGAACTTCCAAACTGTTTTCTACAGTGGCTGCACCAGTTTACATTTCTACCAACAGTTCCTTTTCCTCCATGTCCTCACTAACATCTGTTGTTTCTTACGTTGTTGATTTTAGCCATTCTGATGGTGTGAAATGATACCTTATTGTAGTTTCGATTTGCATTTCCCTGATGATGAGTGATGTTGAGTATCTTTTCATGTGTTTTTTGGCCATCTGGATTTTTCTTTGGAATAATGTCTGTCTTCTCATTTTCAAATTGTATTCTTTGGTTTTTTGGGGGTGTTGAGTTTTCTAAGTTCTTTATCTTTTTCGGATACTAACTGGTTCTTAATTGTGGATATGTCATTTGTAAATATCTTTTCCCATTACACAGGTTGCCTTTTAGTTTAGTTGATTGTTTCTTTTGCTGTGGAGAAGATTTTAATTTTATTTTTTTAAGATTAATTTATTTTAGAGAGATAGTGCATGGGGGAGGGGCAAGGAAGTGGGGAGAGGGAGAGAAATTTAAGCAGCCACCATACTTAGTGTGGAGCCCAATGCAGGACTTGATCTCACGACCCTGAAATCACAGCCTGAGGTGAAACCAAGAGTTGGACGCTTAACTGACTCTGCCACCCAGGTGCCCCAGAGCTTTTTATTTTGATGTAGTTCCCCAATAGTTTATTTTTGCTTTTGTTTTCCTTAGCTCAGGAGACTTATCTAGAAGAAAGTTGGTATGGCCAGTGTCAGAGGAAGTACTGTCTTTACTCTTTTCTAGGGTTTTTAAGGTTTCAGAGCTCATATTTAGGTCTTTAATCCATTTTGAATTTATGTTTGTGTAGGGTATAAGAAAATGATGCAGTTTCCTTCATTTGCATGTCGCTATCCAGTTTTCCCCAACACCATTTGTGAAGAGACTATTTTTTTCCCATTGGATACTCTTCTGCTTTGTCAAGGATTAATTGACCATATAGCTGTGGGGTTTTCATATATGGCCTTAATTATGTTGACATATGTATCTCTAAACTTACTTTGTTGAGGGTTTTAATCATGAATGGATGCTGTACGTTGTCAAATGCTTTTTCTGCATCTGTTGAAACGATTATATGGTTCTTATCCTTCCCATTATTGATATGATGTATCACATTGATTGATTTGCAAGTATTGAGCCACCTTGCAACCCAGGAATAACTCCTACTTGATTGTGGTGAATGATTTTTTTTTACTGTATTGTTAGATTCCATTTGTTGGTTTCTGTTGAGGATTTTTGTATCTATGTTCATCAGGGATGTTGACCTGTAGTTCTTTTTTTTTTTTTTTTCCCCTTTTTATTAATTTTTTCAGCGTAACAGTATTCATTCTTTTTGCACAACACCCAGTGTGTAGTTCTCTTTTTTAGTGGTGCTTTTATCTGGTTTTGTTATCAGGGTAATGGTGGCTTCTTCAAATGAATTTGGAGGTTTTCCTTCCTCTTCTACTTTTTGGAATAGTTTGAAAAGAATAGGTATTAATTCTTCTTTAAATGTTTGGTAGAGCTTTGTGCAGCAGCAGTATTAAAGCCAATGAAGTTTATCTTAGGCACAATTATTACTAACTAAATGTTTGGTAGAATTCCCTGTGAAGCCATCTGGTCCTGGATTTTGTTTGTTAAGAGGTTTTCTTTTTGCTTTTTCTTCTTACGGTTTCTTTGCTAATTATCAGTCTGTTCAATTTTCTTTTTCTTTTTCAGATTTAGTAGTTTATGTATTTAGGAATTTATGCATTTCTTCTAGATGTCTGTTGGCATAATAGTTTTTCATGATATTCCCATAATTGTTTGTATTTATGTGGTATTGGTTGTTATTTCTCCTCTCTCCTTTGTGGTTTTATTTGATCCTTTCTCTTTTTTTTGATAAGTCTGGCTAGAGAGTTATCCGTTTTATGGGTTTTTTTTTTTTTTTTTCCAGAGACTCTGCTCCTGGTTTCATTGATATGTTCTATTGTTTTTTTTTTTTTTTTTTTAGTTTCTTTATCATTTATTTAGGCTCTAATCTTTACTATTTCCTTCTTTTTGGTTTTAGGTTTTGTTTGTTCTTTTTCTAGCTCCTTTAGGTGTAAGGTTAGGTTGTTTATTTGAGATTTGTCTTCTTGAGGCGACCTACGTTGCTATAAAGTTACTTTTTAGTACCAATTTTGCTGCATCCCAAAGGTTTGGACAGTTGTGTTCTTGTTTTTATTTGTTTCCATGTACTTTTTAAATTTCTTCTTTTATTTCCTAGTTGACTCATTCATTGTTTAGTATCATGTTATTTAATCTCCATGTATTTGTGGTCTTTCCAAATCTTTTCTTGTGTTTGACTTCTAGTGTCATCATGTTATGGTCAGAAAAGATGCACGGTATGACTCCACTCTTCTTGGCATTTGTTGAGGTTTGTTTTCTAGGCTAACATGTGATCTATTCTGGAGAACGTTCCATGTGCACTTGAAAAGAATGTGTATTCTTTCTCATTTTGCATAATTCTTTTTTCTCTTCTGTTCAGCTTTATTACTTTCCATTATTCTGTCTCCTAGGTCATTGATTCGTTCTGTTTCTTCCAGCTGCTGTTTGTTCCATCAAATGTGTTTCTCATTTCGTTTATCGAATCCTTTTTCTCTGTTATTCTTTATCTCTGTGTTAATGACTTCACTGATGTCTTTTACTCTTCTTGAGTCCAGTGAATATCTTTATGATCATTACTTTATTCTCTATTTATATTTATTTATTTTTAATTTTAAATATTTATATTTATTCTCTATATCTCTATGATCATTACTAAATCTCTGTCAGGCAAGTTACTCATATCTGTTTCACCTAAATCTCTGGCCATGGCCTTGTCCTTTTCTTTCTTTCTTTTTTTTTTTTTTTTTAAAGATTTTGTTTATTTATTTGACAGAGAGATCACAAGTAGGTAGAGAGGTAGGCAGAGAGAGAGGAGGAAGTAGGCTCCCCTCTGAGAGAGAGCCCAATGCAGGGCTCCATCCCAGGACCCTGAGACCATGACCTGAGCCGAAGGCAGAGGCTTAACCCACTGAGCCACCCAGGTGCCCCTGTCCTTTTCTTTCATTTGGGACAAATCCTTCTGTCTTTTCATTTTGTCTAAGTCTCTATGCATGCCTCTGTGTGTTAGGAAAGTCAGCTGTGTCTCCTATTCTTGAGGGTGATGGCCTTATGAAGAAGAGGTCCTGTAGTGCTCTGCAGTCTGGTGTCTCCTGTTCCCCAGGGCCTGGTGCTTCAGGGAGTGTCTCCAGTGTGTGCTCTGTGCACTCTGCTGTTGTGTCCTGGCCGCTTTATCCTTCAGGCCAGTCTGCAGAGGCTCCTTTGGCTGTTATGGGCAGTGTTTGGTCCCTGGCCTGAATGTGTTGCATTTTAACCAGGTATGCTCTGGTCTGCTTATGAAACGACAGCTGTCACCACTGCCACCAGAACTGAGGCCCTATAAAACTCCTGGGTCAGGAAACATGGTGTGAGCAGGGGTTTGGGCTGCACTACTGGGGAAGAAGGGGCCTGCCACAATGGGACTGAGGCAGTTGTGAATGGTACCTGTGGATCATGGGGTGGTGGGGTTTGGTATAAGCAAGTTAGGTAGCAAGTGTCCACACTGTGCTCTCCCCTGTGTGCTAGTCTGTCTCTAGCCCTTCTCTGCACCTGCGACTCCCTCCCCCCTGCAGTGCCCGTGATCTCTTTCTCTCCCAAGCTGTGTCTCCACGCTTCCTATCTTCTTTGATGTTGCGTCTTCTCTGCCATTAGTTGTGGAGTTTGTTCTGCCAGTCTTCAGGTCAATTTCTGAAGTGTGTAGGTGGATTTGATAGTTATCTAGTTGTATTGGAAAGATGAAGCAATCCTAGTGTCCTCCTAATCTGCCACCATCTTTCAGACTCTGAAGTGAGTCTCTTCTGGGCAGCATATAGGTGGGTCTTGTTTTTTTATCCATCCAACACCCTGTCTTTTCATTGGAGCATTTAGTCCATTTACATTTAAAGTACTTGTTGATAAGTATACTCTTACTGCCATTTTGTTCTTTGTTTTTGGGGTTTTGTAGCTTTTCTCTGTTCCTTTTTTCTTCTCTTGCTGTCTTCCCTTGTGACTGATAGCTTTCTTTAGTGTTATGTTTAGATTCCTTCCTCTTTATTTTTTGTGTATCCATTACCATGGGTTCATTTATCACATCCTGTGCATGTACCAGTCTGTGTTCAGTTGATGGTCACTTAAGTTCAAATGCATTCTAAAGCACTAAATTTTCATTACCCATTCCCTGTTCTTTGTATATGATGTCTTATTTTACATCTTTTTAGTTTGTGTATCCCTTGCCTAACCTTTATGGATATAGTTGATTTTATTACATTAGTTGTTCACCTTTCATGCTGGCTTCACAAGTGTTAACCTACTACCTTTACTGTATGTTTGCTTTTACCAGTAAATTTTTTTTTGTTAATATCTTCTTCTAGATCTGACCTTTTCTTTCCACTTACAGGATTATTTTTAACATTTCTTATAAGGCTGGTTTAGTGGTGATGAATTTCTTTAACTTTTTTCTATCTGGAAAACTCTCCCCCGTTCTGAGTATAGCCTTGCTGAGTAGAGTATTGGTTGTAGGTTTTATTCCTTTTAGCACTTTGATTGCAGCATGCCACCCCCTTCTGGCCTGTGAAGTCTGCTGAAAAATCAACTGATAGCTTGATGGGGTTTCTCATATAGAACTGTTTTCTTTGCTGCTTTTAAGATTCTCTCTTTATATTTTTTGCCATTTTAATTATGGGCCTTGGTGTGGACTTACTTGGGTTCATCTTGTTGGGGTTCTCTGTGCTTCCTAGACCTGGATGGGTATCTGTTTCCCTCTCCAGATTAGGGAATTTTTCAGGTATTCTTGCAATGAGTTGTTGTCCCCGCCATCTGGAACCCCTATAATACAAATATTACTACACTCAGTGATGTTGCTGAGGTCGCTTAACCCATTCTTTTTTTTTTTTAAAGATTTTATTTATTTATTTTACAGAGAGAGAGATCACAAGTAGGCAGAGAGGCAGGCAGAGAGAGAGGAGGAAGCAGGTTCCCTGCAGAGCAGAGAGCCCGATGCGGGGCTCGATCCCAGGACCCTGAGATCATGACCTGAGCCGAAGGCAGCGGCTTAATCCACTGAGCCACCCAGGTGCCCCAACCCATTCTTTTTTATTATTGTTTTTCCATTTTGCTATTGAGCTTGGTCGCTTTACATTACCCTGTCTTCTGCATCACTGATCCATTCTTCTGTGTCCTCTGATCTGATTCTCTCTAGTGTATTTTGCATTTAAGTTACTGAGTTCTTTGGCTCTGATTGGTTCTTTTTTATATTTTCTATCTCTTGGTTGAGTTCCCACTGATTTCACCCATTTTTAAGTTTGTTGAGTATCTTTATGACCAATACTTTGAACTCTTTATTAAGCACATTGCTTATCTTGTTTTCATTTAGTTTGTTTATTTGTTTGTTTGTTTTCCCCGGTGGCGATTTTTGTCTTATTCTTTCATTTGAGACATTTTCCTCAGTCTCTTCATTTTGTCTGACTCTCTGAGTTTCTTTGTATTAGATAGTCATTTACATGTCTTGGTCTTGAAAGTAGTCGCCTTGTGTGAAAGAAGTCCTGAGGTGCCCTGTAGCTCAGTCCCCTGGTCACCAGAGCTAGTCACACCATGAGCTGTGTAGGCTGTGTTTGCCCCCCTCTTGTGGATGAGCTGTGATTGATACGGGCATGCTGGTGGATTGGACTGCCCTCAGTCCATTGCTTTCAGTGATCTACTTCCTTCCAGTGATTTTCTTCCTGCAGGTGCCCTGGGCAGGTTTTGCTCCTGGTGCTGTTAGATGCCTGGCTCCCATGGGCTTTATAGTTGTTGGAGTCAGTCTTCACAATGGCTGTCTGCAGTTAACTGCTACTCTGACAGTTGCAGGCACACAAAAGGTCAGGGCTTACTTCCTGCACTGCCAGCAAAGAGGCTGGTTGCAGGGATTGACATGTTATTGTGTGGGGTTATCTCCCTTCCCATGATAGGAGTCCCTAGAAGGTTTGTTGGTACTGGCCAGGGCTGCCTTGCTGGCTGTAGCAGGCATAGAGCTGTTTTGGATGGGTGCCTACTAGGGTGGGAGGTCTACAGGTAAATGCAGCAGCTGGGCACAAAGTGCTAGCAAGGGAGGTGGATAGTGTTAGAATTAGCTCCTGCATGCATGCAACTATCCAGGCTAGGGGAGGGAAGAAAAATGGCACCTACCAGCACTTTTGTTCCTGGAGAACTCTCCTGCAAATACCCACCCCTTTGGCACATGTCCTAGAATTAGTTAATAAATGCCCTTTACATATATCCCAGCATTTGCAAAGTGCTACTTCTGTGCTATTTCCTGGTAGAGTTTTTAGTGTGCTGGCCCTTTAAGGATGGAGACTCCTTTTCCATTAGCTCTCTGGGTCTCCTGGAATTAAGCCTCACTGATTTTCAAAGCCAGATGTAATGGGGACTCCTCTTCCCAGGGCTGGTATGGGGTTTGATCCCCTCACTCCTCTATGCTTGTGATGTCCCTCCTGTTAGTTGTTAGTCTTCCTGGGGATTTGGTTCCCAGCTGTTATCTCTGCCCCTCTTACCCTTTGCGAGGTGGTCTTCTCTCTGTAACTAGCTGTGGAAGATCTGTTCTGCGTCTTCAGGTCATTTACGGAATGAGTTGTGGTAGATGTTGTCTTGGTATGTCTGTTGGAGAAGGTGAGCTCGGGATCCTCCCTTTCACCAGCTTCCACAAGCAGCAGGTCCAGTCTGTCCCTCACTACTTCTTCTGGGTGCTTTGGATGATACTGAAGTATCACGGGTTCCTTATGGGCGCTTTCCTACAGATACACGATCTTCGTGGAACTCTTGTTGGTAATTTCTGGACCCCTGAGATTCACTTGGTTTCTAAAAGGTCAATGCCTCTGAATTTATTAGCAGAAGCCCAAAAGGAGAAAAAACTTGTTCAAATGTTAACACCTTTGCAAAGGTCTTAATTCAGTATTTTGTTATATTTTGCATTGAACAGATGTGTAGTGATGCACAAATTATTATTCTGGAAAATTTTGAAAGTGCTCACACTGAAGATAATAATTGCCATTATGAGGTTCAATACATGAGTTTAAAATGTTCCAAATAAGACATAACTTACCCATCACCTTAAAAAGATTAACAGATTTGATCACCCAAAAGTTAAAACCTATATGTAGAAGAGACATCATAAATTGAGAGAAATGATTAGCTGGGAGAACTATTTACCATGTACTGGCAGAGGATTGATACCCACCCTCAGTATATGGAACATCCTTATAAATTAATATAAATGACACAAGATAGAAAGATACGAATGGACAACTAATGGAAAAAATAATATAAATGGCTATTAAATATTTGAAGAGAGAGTCTCATGATTCATAACATACAGATTAAATCTACACTGAGATTTTTCTTAATCACATTGGTGAACAGTGCCCTTTGTTGTCTAGTCTTTGAGGACATTCAGGCAGTGCACAGGAAGTGTAAATTGCTACAGCTTTTTTGGAGGGCAGACTAGCAACATGGAACAAGATGAAAAACATACATTTCCTTTGATCAAGCAGTTCGTTTCTAAAGATTGATTTATTTTGAATAAGAGTACATAAGAGTACATAAGCTACATAAGTCTAACTGCTGTACCGTCTTAATGGACCATTTCAGCCAATTCTGTGGGAGTTCTGAGTATGGAGGAACTAGAGCCTTTCACACTTCGATCAGCTGTTGATCAGTCATTGGGTAGAGATCGCCGGGGAAGAGGCGTGATCCTGCGTAGGCGAGTGCCCACATGGGCTGACAGCTGAGGGCTGTTTCTGTAGCAGTCCCAGCATTCGGGCTGATCAGTGCCTTCATTGCTGAAGGGATCTGGGCAGCACAGCAGAGTCCACCACACGGGGGAACTTCAGTTTCTATATTCAGAATTTTTTTATGAGATATATTAGAGAAAATTTTTAAAAAAAGAGGATCCTTTTGAAAGGAAGACTTAGGGTTCAACTACAGAATTTTTTTTTTTTTATTTGACAGACAGATATCACAAGTAGGCAGAGAGGCAGAGAGAGAGAGAGGAGGAAGCAGGCTCCCCGTGGAGCAGAGAGCCTGATGAGGGGCTCGATCCCAGGACCCTGGGATCATGACCCGAGCCGAAGGCAGAGGCTTTAACCCACTGAGCCACCCAGGCACCCCATCAACTACAGAATTATTAACAGTACTTTCCATGTTTAGTAGATGATGTATTCCAGGTAAACAAATGTTTGAAAGCTTTTATGTTCAGCCCATAGGAGACAGCTTATCTTTCCAACTCTAACCAGAACTTGGTTTTCTGATACCATTAGATTTTTCCCATATAGACAATCAGGCAACTTTTCATGATTTTTTTTTTCAAAGATTTAAGCAGAACAGTATTTTAGAAGGTAACGTGTTGAATGGATATTGATTTAGTAATTTAAAAGACCATGTTTTCTAGTCTTAAGTATGCATTTATATGGAAATTGATGTCGGGCCTGTTGATAAATTGTCCAGGGCTGAGCTGCTCTTCCTTGGTGAGCCCTAAAGTCCTTTTCTTTCCTTAGGCACAGCTCCAGATGTTCCGAGCTCAGTGGATGTTTGAACTTGCTCCAGGTGTAGGCTCTAGCAATTTAGAAACTCGGCCTTGCAGAGCATCAAAAGGCTCTTTACTGAAAGCACCAGACACCAAAGGAAAGCAAGAACTGGCAAAAGAAGAAAAGTTAAGTATTATGGACATTGTGACAAAGGAACTTTTTTTTTTTCAATTGCACATGAGAATTTTCAGAGTCGTAAGTAAGTGATCATTTTAATTGTATTCTGGTGACATAAGCACGTAACTTATGAAATAAAACTTTTCCTCATGTGCAGAAGTATACTGGTATGTCCATCTTCACTACTACTTCTAGGTGCTTTGGATGATACCACCATTCCCCTCACAGGCTTCTTTCTAGAGGTACAGTGTCTTTATGCAACTGTCTTTGGCAATTTCTAGATGCCCAAGATTCATTTGGTCTCTAAAATTTCGACGCTTCTGAATTTATTAGCAGAAACCCAAAAGGAGAAAAAACTTGTTCAAATGTTAACACCTTTGCAAAGGTTTTAATGCAGTATTTTGTTACATTTTGAGTTGAACCAATGTATAATGATGCATTAATTATTTCCTTCTTCTGGAAAACTTTGAAAGTGCTCACACTGAAAGTATTTGGAATGCTGTCTAATAAACCTGGTGAATAAACCTCTTTTTAGTACTTACATGACATAGGCACATTACACTTTCCATTTTTCCTGTTCCGTAGAGGCTCTCACGTTTACACAAAATATTTTACAAGCAATTTGGCATTAAGTAATTGAAATTACCATGATAACTATAAACTTCCATATTCATCTTGTTTTAATTTTTATTTTGAAAATAATTACAGAAACCTAGGTGCATGGAAGCCCCGTGCACCTTTCACCCTTTCTTCTTCAGTGGTGACACCTTGCATAGCTATAGTACCATATCAGAAGCTAGGAAATAGACATTGGTATAATGCCCAGCGCTTATTCGGACCTCCGAGATTTGTAAGCACTTTTTTATGTGCATGTATATAAATAGTACATGGGTAGCTTCCTGTAACCACCACCATGATCGAGATCTGGACTGTGGTAGCACCACGGGACTCCCTTTTTCTGCACCTTTGTAGTTCTCTCCTGTCGCCCACTCCCTCACCATTCCTACCCACTGGCAGTCACTAATCTCTTCTCCAGTTCTGTAACTTTGATATTCAAAAAATGGTGCAAAAATGGAATCCTCCAGAATATAACCTTCTGAGGGGCATTTTTCACTCACCAGAATTCCCCTGAGATCCATCCAGGTTTGAGTATAACAGTAGTTTGTTCCTTTTTATTGCTCAGTGGTACTACACGGTATGGGTGCACCCCAGTTTGTTGAACTCTTCACCAGTTGAAGGACATTTGGGTTGTTCCCAGTGTTTGGTGATTAATAGGGCTGCTACGAATATTCATGTGCAGGTTTCTGCATGAATGTAAGTTTTCATTTCTCTGGCCTAGGAGTGCAGTTGCTGGGTTGTATAGTAAGTGCCTATTTGGTTAAAAGAAACTGCCCAGAGGTTTTCCAGGGTGGCTGCACCATTTTATGTTTCCAGCAGCAGTATCTGAGTGGTCCAGCATCTCCACAGCTTCATCGGCCCTTGGGGTTGTCACTCCTTTTTAGTATATGTGCTGCCGAAGCGAGCACTTGTCACTCCTTTTTAGCTATTCTGATAGGCATATAGTGATACCTCACTGTGATCTTAATTTGTATTTCCTTAGTGGCTAATGATGTTGAATATCTTTTCATGTGCTGTTTGCCACCTTTCTCTCCTCTCTGTATAATATATTGTCTTTTCTAATTGCATTGCTTGTGTTTGTTGAGTTTTGAGAGTTCTTTATTCTAAATACAGTCCTTTGTTGAGTAAATGGCTCGTACATTCTTTCTCTCAGCCTGTGGCTTACATTTTCATCCTCAGGGTATTTCATGGAGCCAAAGTTTTTAATGTTGATGAGTGCCAGTTTATCAACCTTTCCTTCTGTGGATTGTGTTTTTTGGATCAAGTATGCCCAGCCATAGGTCTCCAACATTTTAAAAATTCTTTTTCCTATAAGTTTTTTATTTTACAGTTAAGTCCACGATCCATTTTTGAGTTGATTTTTATGTAAGATGTGAGGTTTAGGTCATGGTTCATTACTTTGCCTGTGGGTGTCCAATCATTCTGGCACTTGGTTAGAAAGGCTATACTGCCATGCATACTCATTTTTAAAATAGACTTTCAAAAATTGCATTTCACTATTTTTATAGGCTCGAGAACTCTTCCTAAAAGCAGTAGAAGAAGAACAGAATGGAGCTCTCTATGAAGGTAAAAAAACTCAGGGCCCAGGATCATATGTCGTGACATTTCTGAATAACAACTCTTAGTTACTGAACAATTTTTTTTTTTTTTAACTAGAATATATTTGGTATGTAGACATTAGTCTCCCTATATTTAAAATTGTTTTCTACCAAATCAAAACTAAATATTGTATTTCTCTATAACCTCTTTTTAAAAAATATTGCTGTGAACCATCATCATATTGGTCTACGTTTAGGTTTCAGTATTTATTAATTCTTCATTATATTAAGGTCTTAAAAATAACTTTCTCATTTTAAAATAGTGTATTCTTTTATGGGTGAAAATTACTGCAGAGGAGGGGAATATAAAAGATAGTTTCTGGAACATATATATATTTACTAGTTTACAGTTTACACTAAGGAATTACCCCTCGGCTTTAATTACCTCTTTTATTAACCCATTAGAAATGCATAAACAAACAGAGCAGTGGGGCATTTTACTGTATTAGGTGTGTAAGTAGGCTTCCATTTTGTGATAGTAAAGCTAATAATTGGGGCGTGGAAAAAATGCTTGTGCTTGAATCACTTTGAAAATGTCCTCAAAATAACATTTTCAGGATTGCTGCATTTTATTCGCAAGTTTCTTCTAGTGATATTTTCACTCAGGTATTAAAAGAGCCCAAATGGTGAGATCCCTCCACAGTCTTCGTTAGTTTGTAAGATTCTCATCTCCATTTAGTGTACAGTAATTCACCCAGAGTAACAGAACACAGCAGAATATATTGAATGGAATAGAGTCTGTCTACAGGAAGAAGAGCTGGTTGACTTCTGCAGTCTCAAGTTCTGTTGTATCACTTTGTGGGAGAGATTGCGAAATACCATAGCTCTAAACCACCTGGCCAGGAACTTTATAAGAAAATAGGTTTTAAATGTTAGTTAGCTAAGTAATAGGCAGCTGGACTAAAGGAAATTGGATTTGAAGGTTAATTTTTTTAAAAAGTCTTTCTTCTACCTAGTAGGAAGCCTTTTTTTTATCCTTAACTCTGCATCCTAGAAACAAAAGGTTGCTTAAAAGTGTTTTTCTTGGGTCTACAGCAATTGCATTTCCAAAGTGTGAAGAAAGACAACCACATAAGATTGCTTCTAACTACGAGGCTGAGGGAAAAGGTGGGAAGGGCTAACCATCCTTAAGCTGCTATAATGTGTTAGCTTTAGAAAAAAAGGTTATTTCTAAGTAGTAAGGCTTGGAAATAAGTTTGTTCACTGAACTACTACTGCATGTAGAAAAAAGGAATTTGGCTGTTTGTAAAGAAAGTTACCAAATTAAACCACAGTTATAGGTAATCAAAGGAAATGACAAAAAATGTGTGGTCATAGCTAATTTAGCTTTATTTCTTCTTTTAGCCATCAAGTTTTATCGTAGGGCTATGCAACTTGTACCTGATATAGAGTTCAAGATTACTTATACCCGGTCTCCAGATGGTGATGGCGTTGGAAACAGCTAGTGCGTATATAATTCGATAGACAGTAATACATAGAGTTTGTTAAAGTTAAGCGTCTTTGCCCTGTTGACTCTTAACATGATAAGAAGATGGTGGTAATTCTGTTAAATTATATAGTCTTTAGCATAAAGACTTGTTTATAAAGTTGTAGAAATTTTTTTTAGTTAGGGAAATTTTAAGATTAAAATATAGAAATGCACATTTTAAACAGATAAAACAAAGATAAGGTGGCAAGAGTTTTTTTAAAAATAAAAGCAGTGATTATTGAAAGTTAATTAAAAGACACAGTTCACCTTCCTGAAACCTATTTTAAAAAGTCAAATCTATGGAAATATAATTAGGCCAAAGCTGACAAAATGTTGATAATGGTTGAAATTGGGTGATGGGTACATGGGGTTTCATCAAACTAGTTTTTCTCCTTTTTGATATGTTTGAAGTTACACATTTTTTTTAAAAGGTTTTTCATTTTATTAAGAAAATGCTGAATTATAACAAGACTTTATTATTCTCTTAAGGTATCTGGGAGGACATTGTTAAGACTATGTTTAAAAGCCCAGGTGCAGGATAGAAGCTGTGTTTCTTTGGATAGATGCCTCTTGCATCAAAGTCATAAAGCGGCATTGATAGTTTTACATGGACAAAGATCAAAAGATTTGCAAGCCAATTATAGAAAATTGTTTTTGGCTTAATCTATCTCCAAAAGCTCAATTTGCCGGTAATAGAGGGAGGAGAGTCTCTCTACCCACGAGAGAATGTCAGGTTAGAAATGAGCAATACATAGGAAAATAGTGTTTTTAGTAATAAAATACTACCATTATGTTAGGGTATTACCTCCGTCATGAAGTAATTAAGTTACCTTTATGGATAACGTTCTCATTGCCAGTGTTTTTTTTAACTGCTTGCAGTATTAACACTCAAGCTTTGGATCATAAAAATATCCCAGTGAAGTTAGTCTTAACTGTCTGTCTGAACTTGGAGGCTAATGGTGTTGTTCACCAAATGAAATTTAATAGTGTGAGGTAGTTGAAACTCAAAATGAATCATGTGGCTTTTTCTAAGCCTCCTTATACCCTGGCGGGCATTTAGACCCAGCTCTCGGCCAGTTTGAGGAATAGTGCAGGTGCTCTTGAGAAAAGCTATATTAAAAACGTTCAAGAAGCATTTCTTTTTTCTCCCATCCCTTTGTACAAGCCCAGATGCTGTGAAAGTTCTTGAAGGATAAAGGTGTTTCTTTCTTATCAGGTCTAATAATCCCTGAAAGTCACTCTCCTGGTTTTGTTCTTGTTTTCTGCCTTCTGTGAAGTGCTGGTAGAGCAGCCGTTGTACCCATCTAGCCTCTGCCACACGTGCCTTTCTTGTGGTATAATTAGCCCTTCCTGGTCTTCAGACCTTAATCTCATCTAAGCTGCTTTGTACATCTGATCGCTTTTAAGGTTAATTCAATAAAAATTAAAGGCAGATTTTTTTTTTAAACACTGAATTACCCTTGTTTAGATGATTGGTAGATGATTTGAGGACCCTGCTAAGATTTTTAAATTACATATTTTCCTCTCTTAAGGTAGGGTGGTAAGGCACATCTGTTAGAAAACTCTTGGTAAGTAAGTACCGCAGATGACATCTGTATATTTGATTTTTATCCAGTTAGAATGGATTGTAGTCACATTAGTATGGAATATATTTACATAAGTTTTTAAAAATCATTTGAAATTATCTTTTTCACTAACTCAAATCTCTACAGTAAAATGGACTAATTAAATCTCAACATTTGTATCCAAAATTCTAGTTCTTTCTGGGTAAGAATGAAAATGGTTGAAGCTTTTTTCGCCAAAAAATTTGGTATGGCCCTTCTTTGTGAGGCAGAGTAAACTTTTATCAAATCAAAAAAGTAGTTAAGAGTTTGCATTTAGATAACTTTTTGTAAAGCAGATTTGAAAGGACTGTTTTTGAAAATCAGTTTCTAAGCTCTACGTTTGTGGAGTGAAGCACTTAATTTATTCACCTCCCTCCTTTTTCAGCATGGAAGATAATGACGATGACAGCAAGATGGCAGACCTCTTGTCATGCTTCCAGCAGCAGCTCACGTTCCAGGAGTCTGTGCTCAAACTGTGTCAGCCTGAGCTGGAGAACAATCAGACTCACATATCAGGTAAGCGTGCATGGCTATTAGAACTCAGGGAGGCACACTTTCACTTTAGATTTAAATTTTCCAAACTTACAGGGTCAGATAACTAGCCAAATAATTGCTCTAGTTCAAAGTATGTTGGGAGAGCTAGTTATAATTACTGTTTGCATATAGTAATAAGCTTTTCAAAATCTGAAGTTGAAAGGAGTTTGGAGTACAGTTCAAGGATGCCCTTCTTGATTCAGTGAAGATTTAAAAGGGTGTCTGAGTTGTTGAAGCTGCCCAAGAAAATTAGAGGAAGACAGGTGTCATGAGGCATTTCAGCCTGAGAGAGGTTGCATTTTTATTTATTTATTTTAGATTTTATTTTTTTATTCGACACAGAGAGAGGTAGTGAGAGGGAGAGCACAAGCAGAGGGAGCAACAGGCAGGCAGAAGGAGAGGGATAAGCAGACTCCCTGCTGAGCAGGGAGCCTGACAGGGCTCGATCCCAGGACCCTGGGACCATGACCTGAGCCCAAGTCAGCCACTTAACCAACTGAGCCACCCAGGCACCCCAGAGGCTACATACTTAAAAATGAGTGTTTGGGGCACCTGGGCCATTCAGTCAGTCAAGTGTCCCGAACCTCATGTCGGGCTCTGCGCTCAGCTCGGAGTCTAGTTGAGACTCTCTCCCTCTGCCCCTCTGTCTTGTGCTCACACTCTCTGACTCAAATAAATAAAAAGATCTTAATAAAAATGAATGTTTCTTTCTTTTCATATGTTAAGTGTTGTTTAGTCATGGGGTTTTCTAGAGAAAGACACTTGAAAATAAGTTTGTCGGCAAATGCAGTATGGATTACGTATACATACATAATTTGGTATAAATATATACATATCGGACTATTTTAATATTTCTTGGTGTTAAAATGATCTTTTGAAGGAAAAGGTGCTTTATAAAAGTAGCTTCTGATCTGTTCTATACTGAAAAAAAAATTGTGTCATGATGTCCAAAACCATTTATTACTCTCTGAGCCATACGGAGGCTGTGATTCACAGAGTCAGGGAGTAGTGAAGCTGCCTGTGTCCGAGAGTGAGACCGTCCAATAACCAAGGAGGGTCGCTGAAGGGACGATGTTTTCTTTGCAGTGCTGCCGATGGAAGTCCTGATGTACATCTTCCGATGGGTGGTGTCTAGCGACTTGGACCTCAGGTCATTAGAGCAGCTGTCGCAGGTGTGCAGAGGATTCTATATCTGTGCCAGGTACTTCATCTTTTTAAAATAACTCAGGCAGGGGTGAAGAAAGAATTACAGCCTTTTGCCACTTTCGAAAAAGAAAAAAACTTGATCGATACTCAGTAAAAACTCAGAATGGACGGTTTTGCCTAAGCTGTATTTATGTGATCTTCCCAAACCCCCTAGCCCTTAAAGGCTAGAGTGCACTGGATTTCCAGGGTGCAGATGTAGTCACACGTATAACTTCCATAGAGCAGTTTGCATGCTATCCTAGCTGATTTGGAAAAAGAATTGTGCTAGGAAAATAAACTTGAGTCATCTTCACAATAACTCTAAATACCATTACGTGGTAATGACTTAAATTTAGATTGCACTAGCATTTTCTTTTGGCCCATTTGAAGTTATCCTGTACTTTTTAAAATACTGCTTTGTGAAGAATAATCATAGTTTAGTATAAAATGATTTGAGACTGGTAATCTTTCATGGATATTTTACATAAAAATATATACTTAGTGGGGCACTTGGTTGGCTCAGTTGGTTAACTGTCTGCCTTCGGCTTGGGTCACAATCCTGAGGTCCTGGGATCTAGCCCCGTGTCGGGCTTCCTGCTCAGCAAGGGAACCTGCTTCTCCCTTTCCCTCTGCTGCTGTACTCTCTCTCTCGTTCACTCTGTCTCTCAAATAAAATCTTTAAAAAAAAAAAAATACTCAGTTTTCTACACTAATCCCATAACTAGTCTTGTTGGTGCTACCTTAAAAATAGATCTTTAATCTGACATTTCCTCCTTGTCCAGGGACCCTTCTTGTTCTGCCCATTACAGCCGGTCTGGGTTATTATGGCAGTGGCCTGCTTCCCCTCTTAGACCCCTAGAGCACCCAGAGAGCAGACTACCAGAGTTAGAAAGCCTAAATCATACTCAGAGCTCTTCAGTGGCATCCATGTCACTAAATAGCTTGTAAGCCCCCGACTGCCCCTCCAGTCATGCAGCCTGTGAACCTGGCTTAGTTAGCTGCAACCATGTGGTCCTCATCGAACACACCAGACACCCTCCCACCTAGAGCTGTGCACTTGCTATGGCTTCTGCCCAGGTACTTTCTCTGCCATTGTGCCTGAAGTAGTCTCTCCTCCCCCACCATAGCTGTCCTTGCCTGTTTACCCTGCTTCATTTGTTTTTGCACTGAGCATACTATCTGAAACTTTTGTTTTCTTAGTATGGTTTGCTTTCCTACAAGGAAAAGAGCAAGGTCTTTGCCTTATCTGTCTCTAGAGCCCTGGTCAATGCCTTGCAGGTACTCATCAAATTCTTGCAGAAATATTTCCGCGCTTAGGGACTTAGCCTTTTTTATAAGTTGATGTTATGCTTTTATTACCTAGAGACCCTGAGATATGGCGTTTGGCCTGCTTGAAAGTTTGGGGCAGAAGCTGTATTAAGCTTGTTCCGTACACATCCTGGAGGGAGATGTTTTTAGAAAGGCCCCGTGTTCGGTTTGATGGTAAGTTGAACTCTTCAGAACTTAGGAGAAATAGTGGTCTAGCATGTTGATTTTGATAAGTACACAGTCTTAACTTTCTGTAACAGATCTAAGTACTCTAATCATACTTAAAGGAAACCACAATAAAAATAAAGCTGGAAACATGTTAGCTGATTTTAACTGTAAAAAAACACACAAAACTAAAAAACCTCAAAACTTTCTTTTATAGGAGTATATATCAGTAAAACGACATATATTCGTCAAGGGGAACAGTCTCTTGATGGTTTCTATAGAGCCTGGCACCAAGTGGAATATTACAGGTACAACTGTAGTAAACTGAGTGAGTGAAAAATTCTCTCTCTCCAAGTATTAGTTCATTAGTTACTGGGCAACTGTTGTTTGTGGCCTTCGCATTTGTCCACAAAATGACCCTCAGTACTTTTCTCCAGTTTTGTAACAGGAACTGAACTTAAAGAACCAAGAGGTTAATACAAATTATTTAATTCCTCCTAGCTTTTAAATCGAATCCCTTTACATTTTAGAGCTCTTCATTGTTTTTTGCTTTTGGTGGGATTCATTTGCCTTTTAACTTAGCTGGTGCTCTTTCAACCGTACTGTCCATCAGATGTTACTGGCCTTGAGAAATAAGGAGACATGTGAACTACTGTGTATGATCATTAGGTCTTACTCTTGACCTTAATTAATTAGTGCTTTAGGAAAAAAAACAGTTTTAACAGAGGTATATTTATTTTTATTCAGGAATAAAACTGAAAGTTTGACAGTTCCCTCTAAGAAAAATAACAGACTGTTTTCACTTCTTTTTCACTGGCCTCATGGGTTGCGAGTCATGTTTGTTTTAATGTTGTTTTGCCAGTTTTTTGGCCCATGGTATTTCTAGTTTGATTTCACAGCAGTGAACAGGTTTAGGTGCCAGGAAACAAGGACATATTTTATACTGTGTGTGTGTGTGTGTGTGTGGTGTTTTTTGGTGTTCTTTTTCTTTTTACACAGGTACATAAGATTCTTCCCTGATGGCCTTGTGATGGTGTTGACAACCCCCGAGGAGCCGCAGTCCATTGTTCCTCGCTTAAGAACTAGGAATACTAGGTAGTATTTTTCTGTAGTTGTCTGTCCAGTTCACATTTTCTGTGGTTACTTGCAGGTTAATATAACCCAGCGCTTCCTTAACTTAGTACCGGCTGATGAAAACAGCACTCCATAGGGGCCCTTAGGAAAAACACCGGTGCCTGAGCCTCTCTGCTTAGGGAGTGTGCTTCAGTTGGTCTTGGTCTCGGAACCCTTGCAAATTAGATTTACTCACATCCTAGCTGATTCTTCTCGAGCAAGTTGAGTAACCGCTGTTAGAACACATTACTTCCTAGATTATTTAAATACATGTAACAACTGATTAATAGACTTGGACTTAAATTGTACTTTTTAATTTTTAGAACTGATGCAATTCTATTGGGTCATTATCGCTTATCACAAGATACAGACAATCAGACCAAAGTATTTGCTGTGATAACTAAGAAAAAAGAAGAGGTGAGTATGTGATTGGAATTAATGGTTCTCTGTTTATTTCAGTACTCTACTTACTCAAGCATTCTTGATTAGAAAGGATAAGAAAATACTGTTCCATAATGTATACTGTTACACAAAATGTTTATTGACTTAAAACATCTCTCTGAAGAGAGCTGGAGGGTTTTCTGAAATGTGGGGTTTTTTTTAATTGGATCAGCTTGTTTTTCTCTAAGTGATTTCTTTTTCTGGTCTAGGTTTTTTACATTAGAAAATGTAAAGCCAAAATGTGCTATGAAATAACTAGTGAAGTTATACCTGAATATGTTTTTTAGCTATCCCTATTTTGAATCATAAGGGATTTCCTTTCTAAGTTAGCTTATATAGATCATTTTTTCTCAAGGATGTTCTTACAGAGAATTTCAATTTCTACTGGAAATTAGCTAAAGTAAGATAATTTCCTTCTTCCTGTTCTTACAAAAAGGGAAAAAAAATGCCAAGCAAATATTGTTGAATTATTACATTCCAGAATATTTTTAACTCTAACACATTGAGGCCCTAATTTTTTTTTCACAATTTTTCTTGTATGTGTTTTTCAATACTGGTTTTAAAAATGGGTACGCAAGGAGTCAGTTGTGATGTAGTTGGAATAAATACTTGCCCAATGCTTTTTTTTTTTTTTTAAGATTTTATTTATTTATTTGACAGAGAGAGATCACAGGTAGGCAGAGGCAGGCAGAGAGAGAGGGGAAAGAGGGCTCCCTTTTGAGCAGAGAGCCCGATGCGGGGCTCGATCCCAGGACCCTGAGATCATGACCTGACCTGAAGGCAGAGGCTTAACCCACTGAGCTACCCAGGTGCCCCTTGCCCAATACTTTTATAATTAATATGGTTTTCGGATGTTTTCCTTATATCAGATCCTCCTCTCTTCCCTGGCATCATGTGTTAGTTAGGGCAGGGTTTCATTGGAGTCACTTCACCTTGTGGCCACTGGTGGCTGGCTTCTCTGCCTGCCTCAGGAAGGCTCTGGGGATCTTGGGGTGGTTGTGTTGAGTAACTGAGCTGATGAGAGAGAGAAAACCTTATTTTTAGAGTGCTTACCATTTTTCAGGTTTCATTTGATACCCAAGACCCCCCTACTGTGTGTAGAGAAGATGTAACTTTTACTTTACCCTTGCATGATAGGTGCCTGTCATAGTTACATGTAACCCCCTTCTCGGGGGGGTTCATGATAGCTCACACACTTTTTCTTTTATAGAAACCACTTGACTACAAATACAGATATTTCCGTCGTGTCCCCGTACAAGAAGCAGATCAGAGTTTTCATGTGGGGCTCCAGCTGTGTTCCAGTGGCCACCAGAGGTTCAACAAACTCATCTGGATCCATCATTCTTGTCATGTCACGTACAGGTAGGTGAATGTAGTACAGATGCCAAAGCTGCACAATAAATGTGTACTTCATATCAGGCTCAGCAGACTCTCTGATTTGAAAGCCCTCAGGGTTAACGTTCTGTTACGAAACCACTTTATGTTCCCTGACGTTACATTACAGAGTATTACATGGCCCCTGTAGACGCCTCCAGAGTTTGCTGTGCTCTAGGTAGAGAGCTGTCAGTGTGATAGTGGCATCACAGAGACGTCCCTGGCCAATGACCGTCTTTTCTAGAGGAGTCTGTCAGGCACGCAAAAGAGTGGACCAGGAGGTGGTGCTCTCCCCAGTGGCCGTGGGAATAAGCATGGGAACGGGTGCCACCACTTCGGAATTAGAATGGTACTCGTCACCTTTACGCTGTCCATGTGTTACCTCCTCAGTGACTTACTCAAGGCACTTCTAAAACCTCAAATCTTTTTTCTTCTCCAGTGCTTCACTCTTACCATTTTTTTTTTGAACTTTTATTTCCAGTTGGTTTACCCTCTGGGATTATACACTGATTTTAATAAAATTGTAGCAAGGAGGGTAAGTCTTCTAAAAGGATGTCACATATTCCAAAGCCAAATCTATTAGGTGTTTCCTATTTAAAGCTTTTTGTGTTCGGATTTACCTGTAAGGAGTAATTAAGGAGCACAGCAATATGTGTGAGAAAGGAGCAGCACAGAAGTAAGTGAACCATCAATCTGTGTGGATAGTGAGGTTTGCTGTTGTCAGGTTTGAGAGAATATTGGTGTGTGATTGATGGCTCTTGCTTCCAAAATGGAATCCAGAATTCTTGGAGACAAATTTTGAGGTCACCTTCTATTAACCTACTTCACAACCTTAGCCACAGGGTTGAAAACTTTCTGTGGCTTATTTCCACGCTTTCCCTACTCGTATGAAAGGTCCTGAGAACTGAGAAAGCATTTTTCTTTTTTTTTTTTTTTTCATTCTTACCTAGCAGTCATGTATCTCCTTTTTGTTCCTCTCAGTAAACCATGCAGTGGAATGTTCTGTTTTCTTCTCATAGAAAGAAACCAAACCCAGCATAGTACCAAATAAATAGAAAGCATCATGTTTTAGGAGAAAAAAAGACATTTTTATAGGTGTCATTTGTAACTGCTAATGCTCATATTCACTTCCTTACTCTACATATAAAGTTACTTGAATTTTCTGCCTTTTTATTTATCCCTTTGGGGGACAAAAATAAAAGGTTGTAGTAGTATTACTTACTATTTGCTTCCCCTCCCTCCCCCACTGGGATGATGCTGTTGATCATGCAAATATTAAGTCACTGAATTCTATTTTAGGATTATAATTCTTCTTAAATTACATTTTAACAAGATCCTTAAAATGTCTGTAGCGTTTTACTTATTAGCATTCCTAAGGAATCTGTTCAAAGGATGTAATCAAAAATACCACATTTTTTAAAAAAGATTTTGAGAGAGGGGTAGAGAGCAGAGGTGGGCAGAGGGAGAGGGACAGGCAGAATCCCCTCTGAGCAGCTTAATTACCAAACAATGAAAACAACATAAATCTCCAACAGAAGGGGAACTATTGGGATACCTTGGTAGCACAGTTGGTTAAGCGTCTGCCTTCAGCTCAGGTCATGATCCTGGGATTGAGCCCCGCATCAGGCTCCTTGTTCAGTGCAGAGTCTGCTTCTCTCTCTCCCTCTGCCCCTCCTCCTGCTTGTACTCAGTCTCTTCAAATAAAATCTTTTTAAAAAAGGAGGGAATTATTAAGGAAATTGTGGTACAGGCAGACAGTGAAAATTTATTTAATTATTATTAAATAAATTATTATTAAATACTTCTGAAGAGTAATAATTTAGGAAAATGTGCATGTCAGAATGCTAAATGAAAAGCAGGATTACTGATAGTACTATGTTACGGATAGTAATTACTGATAGTAAACACACCCACCACCTCCTTGCTCAGCTAAGAGATAATCAAGGACAACTTTGGCTAGAGAGTCCAAGGGTCTTTGTGGTGCTGCTTTGCTTTAGCAGCAAATTTTGCAATAATTTTGAGAATTGGTCAGAGCCTCATTTATATGTATCCTTAACTAAGGAAATTGGGACCTATGAAAAGGAGTGAATCTGAATCATAAATGTTTCCTTTTTAATTTAACAACGTAAATTAGATTCGACCAATGATGATCTGTTATTTTGCTTGTGAAAAGTTAGAAGCCCAGTTAGATTATCTCCTAGCCTGAAATAAAAGATTATTTTAAATTCCAGAGGTTATACTCCTCCCACGCAGTGGCCTGGAAGACACAGATGAGGGTGTTTTCTTTCCAGGCCAATGCTAGAGGGAAGGAGAGGGAAAGAGAAAGGGCTTACATTTAGTTAGTGTATGAAGTCCATCTGTCACGGGGGGTGGAAGAAGACCGCCTCCAAGTCTGCTACTTCTGCTCATTGCTTTGATGTGTGGAGGTCTCTAGCATCTGTACAGGACCAGGTGTTGACTGGAGCCCTCTCTGTGTGACGTGTACCCAGGGCTTCAGTGTCAGTGGTCAGGAGCACCTAGAAAGGTCCTTTTCCAGTGGGGTTGGAGGGTGGTTTTCCCCTGACAACGTTTATACAGTCACCAAAATCTAGGCTGTGATTAACAGGTTTCTTTGAATTGGGATCCAGGAAAGCTTCTTGAATCTATAGATGACAGGCTTGAGCATAAGACATTAGAGACTTAGAGTAACTGGTCCCACGAGCATGAGACACCAAGGGATCAGAAGGTTGTATATTGATAGAATTCCAAGAAGCTTGTAAGGTTTTCGTTGAGGCTCATGTGATTTGTCCAGTGAAATGGCTGCCTTGGTCCCTGGAGATAGTGGAAATATACCCCAAGTGGGAAACACAGTTTTAAGTCTTCTTTTTTTTTGGTTGGTTTTTCCTATGAGGACATCAGTCCTACAGTAGGGAAAATCTCAACCCATCTAGAAGACATACATAAAAGAATAAGAACCTAGTAGTGCCTGGGTGGCTCAGTCGGTTAAGCCATTTCTTTCAGGTCAGGTCATGATCCCAAGGTGCTGGGATTGAGTCTGGCATCGGGTTCCTTGTTTAGCGGGGAGCCTGCTTCTCTCTCTGCCTCTGCCTGCAGCTCTGCCTGCTTGTGCACTCTCTCCTCTCTCTCTCTCTCTCTCTGACAAATAAATAAAATCTTAAAAAAAAAAAAAAAAAAGAATAAGAACCTATTGATCACCCATCCATACTAAGTGGCAGTTGAATGAGGTTCAGCTGCAAGCGTTCAAAGGATCCAGAGGGCAGACGTTGGAAGCCTCTGGGAACAAAATTAGGTTATGGGGGTGGGACATGGTGAGTGGTGGTGACCAAACAGGTCAGACATTAATGGTAGAGTGTTTTTGTATTTTCATAAAAGTCTATCAATGTCTGTTTATAATTTGAGTCTTTGTCAGTGTGCTGTGGTGGGTGAAGGAATGCACAAATTAAAATGTGGGATTTGTCAGGGAGCCAGGAAGAACCGGGCCATCCTGGGTTTCCATAAGTGTGTGTTTAATTTGCAGTCAGTGCTCACTCATTTCACTGTCTTCGGTTTAGAAGCAGGCTGTTGGCAAGTCTACTAATGGGGGGCCATGTTTGTGGACGCAGGGTGGACTTTAGCCATTTGTGCCACAGAGAAGGCTTAGTATTCACTTAACAGCGAATAAGCCTCATTAGTTTAATAGGTCCTTTGAAAGTTTGTCAGAATTTTTTAAAAAGGTTTTAAAGCACTTGCCTTAAAAGTAGGATTATAGATTGTTATGAAACTGTATTCTTAATCAAAAGCAGACCAAAGTTCAAGAAAACTTTGTTTTTTTTTTTAACAGAGAGAAAACTAAATTCTAATTTTGTACCATCTTTCTTTGTATTGAAACTCATTTTTAAAAAATATATTTTAATCTTACCCTGTCTGACCACACATAAATTCCTTTTTAAAGATTTGTTTCCACAACCTTTTTTTTTTTTTAATTTTTACTTATTTGACAGAGATCACAAGCAGGCAGAGAGGCGGCAGAGAGAGGGGGAAGCAGGCTCCCTTCTGAGTGGAGAGCCTGATGTGGGGCTTGATCCCAGGACCTTGAGATCATGACCTGAGCCAAAGGCAGAGGCTTTAACCCACTGAGCCACCCAGGCACCCCTGTTTCCACAAACCTTTTACAACCTCTTTTCTACATCCAGATTTTGTCTTTTTTTTTTTTTCCTTTAACAACCAGCTTTATTTTAGGACAAACTTATTTTCTTTTTCCTTAGTGAAAAAGTGTATCCCTTTTTCTCATACTTTATTCTATGAAAAACATAGCCTGCTTTCCTGGCATACAAAGATATTAGAATTCTTAACTCTTAAAAACCTTAATTTCTAGGGGCGCCTGGGTGGCTCAGTGGGTTAAAGCCTCTGCCTTCGGCTCAGGTCGTGATTCCAGGGTCCTGGGTCTCTGCTTAGCGGGGTGCCTGCTTCCCTTCCTCTCTCTGCCTGCCTCTCTGCCTCTTGTGATCTCTGTCAAATAAATAAAATCTTTAAAAAAAAAAACAAACCCTTAATTTCTAATGAAAACTAAGAAATGAGCAATTTTGAACTGTTAAAGTAGCGTTTTTTAAAAATTCACTTACTTAGGAATACATTTTTAAAATTTCTTGAATCATGCGCTGTTTCACGTTTCAGTGTAGCATTAGCATTTTTAAATCTTTTAGTTTCTCTGTAATATGAAGCCAAAAGTAGATAAACCTATGTTTATTAATGTTTTAGTACTTTATCTTATTTGGAAATGATCCAGATATTTAATGCATTTAATTTAATTCATCATTTAACCTAACTCAGTTTAAGGTTTTAGGCTATTTTAAAAAGTTTGGGAAAACTAAGTAGACATATATTGCCGAAAATCTCATTTATAAACTTTTGTCTTGCTTAGCTTTATTTGTCCTGAATTATGTTTAGATTACTACACACACTTTGTCTAATGTGTTAGACAAAGTCAGCCATTCTCCTAAGCTATTATGTTTTGTGTATATACATCTTAGAGAACGTGAATTTATATGTCTAGTAAACTCAGAATAAGTTTAATATTTAATTTTTTTTTTAAGATTTTATTTATTTATTTGACAGCCAGAGATCACAAGTAGGCAGAGAGGTAGGCAGAGAGAGAGGAGGAAGCAGGCTCCACTGAGCAGAGAGCCCGATGCGGGGCTCGATCCCAGGACCCTGGGACCATGACTTGAGCCGAAGGCAGAGGCTTTAACCCACTGAGCCACCTAGGCACCCCTAATATTTAATTTTGATAACTAAAACCATGTCTTTTAATTAAACCATCAACCATAATCTAGTGTTTATATCATATATTTTCCTGGATCACATGCACTTAACCATTTGGGTTAGTCTCTGACTTTATGATTTTCAGAATGCCCATTCAATACAGGCACTTGCCTTCAAACCCACTAAAGAGCTTTTACAAATTCATTTTAGCAATACCATTAGTGGAAAGTACCACATAACTAAAACACATGTATAAACACATGTGAACAGGTTGGCTCAGAGACCTTATTGCTGGTTTTGAAAATCCTGCCCTAAAATAAATACAGGATTTATCAAAGTCAGATGTGAGTTCGTTTTCCTGGTACATTGAATGTGTTGAGGTTACCTGGCTACGTGGGTAAAGGTTTTCTTTATATACATAAAGTTCAAATGACTTTGCCCATTTTGTTTTTTCTTGATAAGAATCATCTCCTTAAGTTTGTATTTTAAAGAGATGGACTAAGGAATTCTTGGAGAAGACCAGGTAGAATATTGAACATTTAGATTTTAAAAGCACAGGAAAAAGTGCAGGCTCCTTCTACAAGAAATTTGGTTTCCAAAGGCCAGTAATGTACAGGCTGTCTGAGATGAGCAGGGGACATTTTGGGATTGGTAAAGGAATAGGGGAATTTTTGGTTGCCCGGAGAGCTTCATTGCTGGTTTGTAAAGACGTGTAACGTAAGGACAACTGCTTTCAGTTCAGTCCAGAGAACTGGATTGTTGACTTCCATGGCATCAGAGCTTGCTGCAGTTGTCCAACTGTAGTATCCTCAGTTTGCTTTTTTCCCCTCTGGGTACATCGTTCTAACTTTACGTATTTTTGGCAGTATTGAATAGATTCTGTTGGGTAAAAAAGGTGGATCAACAAGGAGGGTACAGAGGATATCAACTTTCCTAAATCTAGAATCACTCACAATGATGGCCAAAAGACAGAACCAACAACCTGCCTGTCCCAAGCAGGCAGAAAGCCAAGCCCAGTTATGCAAAACCAGATAAACAGAAAAGATAGCAGCTGTCCCTGCGAGAGAAGGGATCACTAACCAGTGGGCCTGGATTTAGAAGGGAAGGACAGTGTGATTTTATTTTCTGTTTGACTTGGCAGGCAGAGATTTGGGACTCTGGTAAGAATTTTCACCTTTTGCTGGCTTCTGCCAGTTTGTCCAGGATCCCCTCGGCACGATCTGGTATCTGCTGGTCTCCCCTTGACTGTCTAAGGAATGATGTAGCAGTTTATCAGAAAATCCGTCAGCTCTGACAGGGGCTCATATGAGGGCCCTGCTTAGAAAGCAGATAACAGGGTGTCTGTAAGGCCCTTAACTTGGCAGAATTTCAGATGAGAACGAGTACTCGGTCTTACAGTCTTGTTATAGGTACCCACATTTTTCTCTTTTTAACATTGTTGCAATAAAACCTTTCAGTGAAACTGTTTTTGGAATTTTGAAACCTTTTGGAGGCGTCTGCATGCATTAGGTGACCTAGTGCCAGGCTAACCTGTCATGATCGACTTACCCCATCCCAGCAGTCTTCTTGAGGTTTTGAGCACTTGTAACAGGCCTTAAGTGCTTGACCCATCCCCACCAATTCTTGTGGCCTTTTGGCCTCCAAGATCCCCACTAGCGATAGGCTGTACAAGCCATCCTGCCCTGTAAAGGGACACCATGTAGCTGGGGAGCCTGAGTGTCAGCAATGATGACAAAGAACCCATAACTGAGAGGAACTTACCATGGCCCTCAGAATGGTGAGAAAGAGTGAACTCCAAAGGCTCATAGGTATCACGCCTATGTTTTCTCGTCCCCAGGCACTGCCACAAGTTCACTTTGGATCCTGTTGCTGCCACCAAATCTGTTAAATGACAAAAATTCAACCAAGTAAATTTTAATTATCTTATTGGCTTTATTAAACAAGTCCTGAATTGGGCAGCATCCCATCTAAGGGTACAGAGGGGAGCTCAGAGGATTTGCACAAACTTGGAAGGTTTTTATGAAAGGAGGGTAGGGGCAGGAAGGATTGTTCCAGGCAGTTCTGCTTTCCCTCAGGGGGAGGAGCAGGGAGTCGTACCATGCAGGCTACCTCATCTTCCTTCGCAGGGTAGAGAGGGCCCATGTGGCAGAAGCATGGGCGCCCATTAGAAGATTCGCGACTGATTTGAGATTGCATTTAGATGAGGTATTGGGCCCTGGTTTGGGAACTTGGTCTAAGTGACACAATTTTGGGCCTGTGGTTTTCTCTTATCATGCTGCTCTCATTTTTAGTTTACTGATACGAATTCAAAATTAAAAAGACTAAAGCGTAAGATAAGCTCTCCCCTATAAATATATAAGGATTTTAAATGAGTTGAAATTTCCTTGTAACCGGTAATTTTGTGTTTTCTTTCCAGATCAACTGGTGAGACTGCAGTTACTGCTTTTGAGATTGACAAGATGTACACCCCCTTGTTCTTTGCCAGAGTGAGGAGCTACACTGCTTTCTCAGAGAGGCCTCTGTAGGGCCTCACATCCAGTCCTCTGTCACTGGTGCATGAATAAAAGTATATAGAGCAAAAGAGCACCTAAGTTATAAATGTACATATATATATATATGGAATTGGAACTTATTTTACATTGTTAGAGTTCTTTTAAGAAGAGTATAAATTGATTATTTTTTTTATTTAAAAGGGATAGTTGATACTTGGGGTATTTTGTTTCGAAATTAAGAAGTTGAGATTACAAGTTATTCAGGCACATTTATGTTGTGAAAAATCTTCAGATGAGCTTTAAATCATGTCCTTTTTCAAGAGGATTTCTGAGCAGAATTCTGTCCCACAAGTCTCCTTCCGCCTGACTGTCCTGGTATTTAATTGCTTCAGGGGAGGGCTCCCCTGGGTCAGCATTTTTCTCACGCATGACATAGTGTCTTTGCATTAAAGGCTCAAAATGTGAAAACTTGTTCTGAATTTGTTTGAGACTGTTTGACCAATAAAAATAATAAACATTTCTTTCAACAAAATGCCTTTGGGTGGCCTTCCTTACACAGAGTCATAAACAGCCCTGTGGTAGCCAGCAAGAGCTTAGGAACCTGCCTCTTTTCCATCCGTGGTCTCTGCAGCCACAGACTAGAGATCTCCACACTCCAGCCAAGAGCCCTTCAACAAACTCAGCTGGGCATCTCTGTTCCTCAAAGAACACAGCAGATGATCACGTAAACCCAGTCCCCACTCTGTCCAGAATTCAAACAGGGAGAGCGCCAGCCCCCGAGTGTGCTGTGTTGCCTCCCTAGTGACAGTGCCACTGCTGTGTGGTCTCAGAGTTGGTGCCGGGCAGCTCTCTCCCAGAGTCAGCTCTCCTTGGTGATTCAAACACAGCTAGAGTGAAAGACGCACACACTTACAGAAATCAGCAGCTGCAGCCACAGCTGCTTTCAAGTTAATGTGGACATTAAAAGATGCCTCCTAAGTTCCTGCAATTCGATATGGGAAAAGTCTTTTATGTTTATGTTTAAGGTGAAAACCAAACATCCGGAATGTGTTTGAAAAGAAGAGACTCCTACTTCAGCTGGCTTTTTGTAGTCATCTGAGAAATGGTGTTTCCCTCAAGTTAGGCTTTTTGCTTTCCTCCCTGTTTTCTAAGGTAAGGCGGCTCTTCATGTGACCAGTAGTTTTGATATGCAAGTGAAAAGGACATTTGATTAGGACCTTGTCAAATACAGCTAGAAAAGAATTTCCTAAGGAGAGTGGGAATCAAAGATTTTCTTGTTTGGCCACCATGCCTGGATTAGTCAAGACCTGCTGCAGACAGCCCGTGGGTACCACGTTCAAAGCTTTCCTTGTGCCCACTAAAGCAACTCTCAACATCATTGGCTTGAAGCTGAAAGTAGTATTTTTTAAATTGTTTTCTGTACAGATTTTTAAATTTTTTTTTAAATATTAATTTTAGAGTGCAGGGGAGAGGGTCAGAGATCAGAGGGAGAGAGAAAAATCAAGCCGACTCAGAGCTGAGCGCAGACCTTGATGTGGGGGGGAGCTCTATCTCATGACCCTGATCATGGCCTGAGCCGAAACCAAGTCAGACGCTTAATTGCCTGAACCATGCAGGTGCCTGCCCCCCACATTCAGATTGGGCCGCCTGGGTGGCTCAGTGGGTTAAGCCGTTGCCTTCAGCTCAGGTCATGATCTCAGGGTCCTGGGATTGAGCCCTGCATCAGGCTCTCTGCTCAGCAGGGAGTCTGCTTCCCCCCCCACTCCTCGTGCCTGCCTCTCTGCCTACTTGTGATCTATGTCTGTCAAATAAAAAAAAAAAGCAATATACATTTATTTTGAGAATATTAGAATATACAGAAAATAAAAAAATACCCGAAGACACACCCAAAGATAACTAACTAGAAGGAATTTTTGCCGTGTAGCCTTTTTTTACTGTTCTTTGCAAATCCTGCTACAGAAGCTTTTCAACTTCAGAAATGTCCTTCCTTTGCTCTATTTGGACATTACAGAAGCCAGCAAGTACCAGGGGAAGCTGACAGGGCAGTAGGTACAGTCACTCCTAAAAAATCCATGAAACATTTTCGAGAACTTGCATTTCAGCTCCTGCCTGAACTGTTCAGCTGTCCTCATGGGGACTCTGGCTTAAGCACTAACCCTGGAGTCGGCTTCTCTTGCTGCTGCGTTTCCTCCGCAAACCCCCTTCTCACACCTTGGTGGAGGGCAAGGTAGGAGGGCTCAGGGCTGTTGGGGGCTCTCCCTCCCCGAGACTAGACAGTCAGATACTGGTGGCAACCAGCACTAATGCTCCACCTACTTCGCCAGCACCCCTTCCCCCCCCCCGCCCCCAAAGCGACTCCTGCCATGGGGAGAGGGAAACAACTCAATCTGCCAGTGCGCCCCCAGTTCCAGAGGCAGAGCCTCTTAGCTGGCTGTACAGGGAGCAAAGCCCCACTGCTCGGTGCTCTGGTAACTGCACCAGCAAGATTAATCTGGTCTGACTGTTGGTCCTGCCCATCAGTGAGAGCCTCTGTGGAGCACAGGGAGAAAGTGCTGCCCTTCCTAGGGCCTGCAGCTACAGCAGAAAGGCTGATTTACACACCTCATCTGACTGCCGATCCCATCCACCTACAAGCCCCAAACTGGTATCAGGCCCCTCAACGGCACAGGGTCCAAACCCAGTGCCGTGTGCCCACAGCAGGCATAGCAGGTCACTGCTGCTGACGAGGGGAAGACAAACACAGCTCAGCCGCACAGTGGGGCACATGCAGCCTCCACAGGGACACTCCTGGAGCAGCTGATTCTGGTGCCCAGGGGGCACTCCACTCCAGGACACTACAGGACAGAAGTCCAGTACTTTCAAGACCAGGGACATAGCTTACCTCCCTATTCCACAGGAACAAACACAGAGACTAAGACAAAGTGAAGACACAGAGGAATATATCCCAAATGAAAGCATAGAAAAATCACAGCAAAAATGAAACAGAGAAGCACTATGCCTGATTAAAAAAAAAAAAAAATTCAGGAGAGTCAAGATGGCGGGGAAGTAGGAGGAGGAACCATTTCAACCTGTACCCTAAAGTGAGCTGATTACCTACCAAAGAACTCCGACCACCCATGAAATCAGCCTGAGATCAGAATTATACACGTCTGGATCTCTACTGGAGCAGAAGACGCCAGTGGCAGGTAAAGCAGACTGGGAGCGTCGGACTGATATCGGAAGATAAACAAAAGGGGGAGGGAGACACCAGAGGTGACCGATTGGAAAGTAACACCCCAACACGAGAGTGCTCTGCGTCTGGGGACCAGCATTAACTTGGAGTCTGGTTGAAAGCACTCAAAAAACAAACAGCAAAGGATGGCGGTGGGGGGGGGGGGGTAATAGTGGGAACCTGGGCGGTTAGGGTCAGGGACCTAAGTGCCCGGACCCAGGACAGCCTCCCCTGGCGCGGAGCCAGAGAGGGTGCGGCGGAGAAATCAGGTCTCCGTCCCTGAGCCGCCAGTGCACCTGAACGCCAGCGCGCCCGAGAACGAGTGGGGTCTGGCTCCGGTGAGGGGCTGGGCTGATGGCAATCCTGAAACGCGCGCGTCCCACACCCTCCCTTGGGATAGGTGCTCATAGGCGCTAGCCTGGAGCTCTGGCAGCCGGAAAAAACAGACATTCCCAGCCCGGGACAGCGGGAAAATCTCAGTGTGCGATCTCTGCTCGGAACCTCTCTGGCGGTCTGGAGCTGCCTAGACAGCCACCACTGCCCTGGTTTTGGGCACAACGAGGAGCTCCTGCATCCCCAGGGACAGTGACTCAGAACCAACTCTGCCAGCAGCTTTTGCAAAACAGTCTGAGGCATCTCTTTGAGAGGGAGGTTGGGGTGCTGTTTGCTCTCCTCTAAATCTCCAAAAACCATCAAAAGCTGTCAAGGCGAGAGAAAGCAGATGAAAGAACATAAAAACCCCCAGAGAACAAAAGGCTGAAAAAAAAAGAGCTCACCCCCTTGAGGGGAGTGGGAGGACCTAACTCAGGGAACATCATTGTCTGAAAACCCACGTGGCAGGCCCCTCCCCCAGAAAACCATCCAGGAAGGAAGAAAAAAAAAAAAAAAAAAAAGACTACAAGAGAACAACCACCACTACTTCATAAATACAACTTTTATTTTTAACTCTTTACCAATATTCTGGTTCTTTTTTTTTTATACATACACATAATTTTTTAACCTATTTACCATCGCACTGAGATGTCCAGTACATCAAATTCTTTAATAACCTTCTAACCTGAACTTTTCGATACATACACCCGTGTTTTTCTTTCATTTTTCTATTTTGTTAATTCTTTTTTAATTTTAACTTAGTTTAGTCTAGTTTATTCTTTTTTTAATTTTTATTTTCTACTATACATATAGAGTTAAACTTCAAGGTAATCCCCTTTCCCCAATCAATGCTACCCCTATAGGCAAACCAGTTTCTAATCCCCCTGTAACTTAGGAAAGTTGAGTCCCTTAACAAAAACATCAAGATACCTTCAGGAAGAATCAAAATAACCTTCCTCACCCACACTGAGAATCTATAACCATTCTCCCAATTTTTCCTTCTGTCAGTGTTTCTGTGAATTTGTGTCTGTCCTGAAAATATATAAATCTTATACTTGGGGTTCTTTCTGAGGAGGTTTTTCCCTTTTTTTTGCTTATATATACATATTTTTTTCTCTTGTCATATATTTTTATCACTCTTTTTGTCTGTCTGTTTTTGTTTGTATACTCCACAAATCTTACCTTGTGGCCCATTGGGGCTGAGCCTTCTCTTGTATCTTCCCTTTTTTTCCTATCTCTCTCTCTTTTTTTTTTTTTCCTTTTTTCTTTCCCCCTTTTTTTTCTTTCTTCTTCTCTATTTCTTTTTCTTTTCTTTTTTCTCTCATTTGGGTGGGGAATCCTGATTGCACAGAAGCGTTCCAGGGTGCACATTGACTGCACCACAATCGATAAGTCCAGCTGCATCTGTTTAGTCATCTCTTACCAAAATGACTAGGAGGAGGAATACCCAACAGAAGAAAAATACAGAGGATGGGCCTTCTGCAACAGAGCTAATGGCTATCGACATAGACAATATGTCAGAAAAGGAATTCAGACTAACAATTATCCAGGCAATAGCTAGGTTGGAGAAAGCCATGGATGACCAAACAGAATTGATTAGGGCAGAACTGAAAGCCACCAGGGATGATGTTCACAATGTTAGGGCAGAACTGAAAGCCACCAGGGATGATGTTCAAAATGCTCTCAATGAGTTCCAATCCAATCTAAATTCTCTAAAAGCTAGGGTAACTGAGACAGAAGATAGAATTAGTGATCTGGAGGACAAACAGATAGAGAGAAAGGATCAGGAGGAAGCCTGGAACAAACAGCTCAGAAGCCACGAAAACAGAATCAGGGAAATAAACGATGCCATGAAATGTTCCAACGTCAGAATTATTGGAATCCCTGAAGGGGAAGAAAAAGAAAGAAGTCTAGAAGATATAGTGGAAGAAGTTGTCTATGAAAATTTTCCCAATCTCACGAATGGAAACAACGTTCATGTACTAGAGGCAGAAAGATTTCCTCCCAAGATTTTAGATTCTCGAAAGTCCTCACGGCACCTTATAGTTAAAATGGGGAATTATGTTTCAAGAGAGACCCTCTTAAAAGCAGCTAGGACAAAGAAGCTTCTTACATACAGAGGAAAGCCCATTAGAATAACGTCAGACCTTTCCACAGAGACCTGGAAAGCCAGGAAGGGCTGGCAAAATATATTCAGAGTACTAAATGAGAAGAACATGCAACCAAGAATACTCTATCCAGCAAGACTGACATTTAAAATGGATGGAGAGATAAAGAGTTTCCAAGACCAGCAAGGCTTAAAAGACTATGCAACCACCAAGCCGACACTGCAGGAAATATTAAGGGGGGTCCTATAAAAGAGAAAAAATCCCAAGAATATCATTGAACAGAAATATAGAAACAATCTATAGACAGAAAGACTTCAAAGGCAACACGATGTCAATAAAAACCTATCTCTCAATAATCACTCTCAATGTGAATGGCCTAAATGCGCCCATAAAACGACACAGGGTTGCAGATTGGATAAAACGACAGGACCCATCCATATGTTGTCTACAAGAGACCCATTTTGAACCTAAGGATACACCCAGACTGAAAGTGAAGGGATGGAGAAGCATCTTTCATGCCAATGGGCCTCAAAAGAAGGCCGGAGTAGCAATTCTCCTATCAGATAAATTAGATTTTAAACTAAAGACTGTAGTCAGAGATACAGAAGGACACTACATAATTCTTAAAGGTACTATCCGCCAAGACGATCTAACAATTGTGAATATCTATGCCCCCAATATAGGAGCACCCAATTACGTAAGAAAACTATTAATCAAGATAAAGAGCCATATTGATATGAATACAATAATAGTAGGAGATCTTAATACGCCTCTCTCAGAAATAGACAGATCATCGAAGCAGAAAATTAATAAAGAAATAAGAGCATTGAATGAAACATTGGACCAGATGGACCTCATAGACATATACAGAACATTCCACCCTAAAACAACAAAATACTCATTCTTCTCAAGTGCACATGGAACCTTCTGCAAAATAGACCACATACTGGGTCACAAAGCAGGACTCAACCGATACCAAAAGACTGACATTATTCCCTGCATATTCTCCGATCACAATGCTTTGAAACTGGAGCTCAATCACAAGGAAAAGTTCAGAAGGAACTCAAACACCTGGAAGCTAAAGACCACCTTGCTTAAGAATGCTTGGATCAACCAGGAGATCAAAGATGAACTTAAACAATTCATGGAAACCAATGAGAATGAAGACACCTCGGTCCAAAATCTATGGGATACAGCAAAGGCAGTTCTAAGGGGGAAATACATAGCCATCCAAGCCTCCCTCAAAAACATTGAAAAATCCAGAATATACCAGCTGTCTCTACACCTTAAAGAACTGGAGAATCAACAACAAATCAAACCAACTCCACATGCAAGAAGGGAAATAATCAAGATTAGAGCAGAGATCAATGAGGTAGAAACGAGAGATACAGTAGAACGTATCAATGAAACTAGAAGCTGGTTTTTTGAAAGAATCAATAAGATCGATAAACCATTGGCCACACTAATCCAAAAGAAAAGAGAGAAAGCCCAAATTAATAAAATTATGAATGAAAAGGGAGAGATCACAACTAACACCAAGGAAATAGAAACAATCATCAGAAATTATTACCAACAGTTATATGCCAGTAAGCTAAGCAACCGAGATGAAATGGATGCATTCCTGGAAAGCTACAAACTCCCAAAATTGAACCAGGAAGAAATTGACAACCTGAATAGACCGATATCTAGTAATGAGATTGAAGCAGTGATCAAAAACCTCCCAAAAAACAAGAGCCCAGGACCTGACGGATTCCCTGGGGAATTCTACCAAACTTTCAAAGAAGAAATAACACCAATTCTCCTGAAGCTGTTCCAAAAAATTGAAGCAGAAGGAAAACTTCCAGACTTTTTTTATGAAGCCAGCATTACCCTGATCCCCAAACCAGGCAAAGACCCTACTAAAAAGGAGAATTTCAGACCAATATCACTGATGAATATGGATGCAAAGATTCTCAACAAGATCCTAGCAAGCAGGATCCAGCAGCACATTCAAAAGATTATCCACCATGACCAGGTGGGATTCATCCCTGGGTTGCAAGGTTGGTTCAACATTCGCAAATCAATCAGTGTGATAGAACACATCAATAAGAGAAGAGAGAAGAACCACATGGTCCTCTCAATTGATGCAGAAAAAGCATTTGACAAAATCCAGCATCCGTTCCTGATGAAAACGCTTCAAAGTATAGGGATAGAGGGAACATTCCTGAACTTCATAAAATCTATCTATGAAAGACCCACAGCAAATATCATCCTCAATGGGAAAAAGCTTGCAGCCTTCCCGTTGAGATCAGGAACACGACAAGGATGCCCACTCTCACCACTCTTGTTCAACATAGTATTAGAAGTCCTAGCAATGGCAATCAGACAACAAAGAGAAATAAAAGGTATCCAAATTGGCAAGGAAGAAGTCAAACTCTCTCTCTTCGCAGATGACATGATTCTTTATATGGAAAACCCCAAAGACTCCACCCCCAAACTACTAGAACTCATACAGCAATTCAGTAACGTGGCAGGATACAAAGTCAATGTACAGAAATCAGTGGCTTTCTTATACACTAACAATGAAAATACAGAAAGGGAAATTAGAGAATCGATTCCATTTACTATAGCACCAAGAACCATAAGATACCTGGGCATAAACCTAACCAAAGAAGTAAAGGACCTGTACTCGAGGAACTACAGAACACTCATGAAAGAAATTGAAGAAGACACAAAAAATGGAAGACTGTTCCATGCTCTTGGATTGGAAGAATAAACATTGTTAAAATGTCTATACTGCCTAGAGCAATCTATACTTTTAATGCCATTCCGATCAAAATTCCACCGATATTTTTCAAAGAGCTGGAGCAAATAATCCTAAAATTTGTATGGAGCCAGAAGAGACCCCGAATTGCTAAGGAAATGTTGAAAAACAAAAACAAAACTGGCGGCATCACGTTACCCGATTTCAAGCTTTACTACAAAGCTGTGATCACCAAGACAGCGTGGTACTGGCATAAAAACAGACACATAGACCAGTGGAACAGAGTGGAGAGCCCAGATATGGACCCTCAACTCTATGGTCAAATAATCTTCGACAAAACAGGAAAAAATATACAATGGAAAAAAGACAGTCTCTTCAATAAATGGTGCTGGGAAAACTGGACAGCGATATGTAGAAGAATGAAACTCGACCATTCTCTTACACCGTTCACAAAGATAAACTCGAAATGGATAAAAGACCTCAACGTGAGACAGGAATCTATCAGAATCCTAGAGGAGAACATAGGCAGTAACCTCTTCGATATCAGCCACAGCAACTTCTTTCAAGATATGTCTCCAAAGGCCAAGGAAACAAAAGCAAAAATGAACTTTTGGGACTTCATCAAGATCAAAAGCTTCTGCACAGCAAAGGAAACAGTCAACAAAACAAAGAGGCAACCCACGGAATGGGAGAAGATATTTGTAAATGACAGTACAGACAAAAGGTTGATATCCAGGATCTACAAAGAACTTCTCAAACTCAACACACACAAAACAGATAATCATATCAAAAAGAAGATATGAACAGACACTTCTCCAACGAAGACATACAAATGGCTATCAGACACATGAAAAAATGTTCATCATCACTAGCCATCAGGGAGATTCAAATTAAAACAACATTGAGATACCACCTAACACCAGTTAGAATGGCCAAAATTAGCAAGACAGGAAACAACGTGTGCTGGAGAGGATGTGGAGAAAGGGGAACCCTCTTACACTGTTGGTGGGAATGCAAGTTAGTGCAGCCACTTTGGAGAACAGTGTGGAGATTCCTGAAGAAATTAAAAATAGAGCTTCCCTATGACCCTGCCATTGCACTGCTCGGTATTTACCCCAAAGATACAGATGTAGTGAAAAGAAGGGCCATTTGTACCCCAATGTTTATTGCAGCAATGGCTACGGTCGCCAAACTGTGGAAAGAACCAAGATGCCCTTCAATGGATGAATGGATAAGGAAGATGTGGTCCATATACACAATGGAGTATTATGCCTCCATCAGAAAGGAGGAATACCCAACTTTTGTAGCAACATGGATGGGACTGGAAGAAATTATGCTGAGTGAAATAAGTCAAGCAGAGAGAGTCAAGTATCATATGGTCTCACTTATTTGTGGAGCATAACAAATAACATGGAGGACATGGGGAGATGGAGAGGAGAAGGGAGTTGAGGGAAACTGGAAGGGGAGATGAACCATAAGAGACTATGGACTCTGAAAAACAACCAGAGGGTTATGAAGGGGCGGCAGGAGGGGGGGGGAGGTTGAGGAACCAGGTGGTGGGTAATAGGGAGGGCACGTACTGCATGGAGCACTGGGTGTGATGCCAAAACAATGAACACTGTTATGCTGTAAATAAGCAAATAAAAATAAATAAATTAAAAAAAATTGGGAAGTAAAAAAAAAAAAATTCAAAGTAATGTAGCACCTGGGTGACTCAGCCATTTAACCATCTGCCTTCAGTTCAGGTCATGATCTCTGGTCCTGGGCTCGAGCCCTGCTTTGGGCTTCCTGCTCAACAGGCAATCTTTTCTCTCTCTTTCTTTTTTCTTTCTCTCTCCCCCCCCTCCCCCGCCCTTCTGCACCACTCATTCTCACTCTCTCTCTCAAAAAAACCTAAAAAAAAAAAAAAATCAAAGTAATGGACATAAAGATACTCACTAGACTTGAGAAAAGAGTGGATAGGGGCATGTGGGTGGTTCAGCTGGTTAAGCATCCGACAGCTCAGGTCTTGATCTCAGGGTGCTGAGTTGGGCTCCATGCCAGGCCTGGAGCTTACTTAAAAAGAAAGGGTAGATAAACTCATTAAGAACTTAATAAGAAATATAAAAAAGAACAAGAGGTAAGGAATTCAATAACCAAAATAGAAACTATACTAAAGGGAAAGAGCAGCAGATTAGAAGATGCAGAAGAACAGACCAGTGATCCAGAAGGCAGTAAGGAAGGCAACTAAGGCAAACAAACAAACAAAAAAGAATAAAAAATGAGAATAGGTTAAGGGAACTCACCAACAGCATCAACCCTAATAACATTTGCATTATAGGGATCCCAGAAGAAGAAAAAAGAGAGAAAGGGGGCAGGAAATTTACTTGAAGAGGGGCTCCTGGGTGGCTCAGTTGGTTAAGCATCTGCCTTTGACTCGGGTCATGATCCTGGAGTCCTGGGATTGAGCCCTGCATTGGGCTCCCTGCTCTCCCTCTCTCTCTGCCCATCCCCATCGCTTGTGCGCACGCTCGCTCTCTCTCTCTCTCGATCTCTCTCTCCAAAAAAAAAAAAAAAATCTTTAGCAAATTTACTTGAAGAAATAATACCTGAAAACCTCCCTAAATGTGGGGAAGGAAATAGACATCCAGGTCTAGGAAGCACAGAGAGCCCCTTACAAGATGAACCCAGGGGTTCCACACCAAAACACATAATAATTTAAGTGGCAAAAAGTAATGATAAAGAATTTCAAAAGCAACAAGAAAAGAAAAGAAAAAAAGATATACAAGAGAAACCCCATAAAGCTATCAGTTTTGGGTTTTTTTTTCCCCCCTCAGCAGGAACTTTTAATGTATCATGCCAATCCCTTCTGGCCTACAAAGTGCTGAAATGGGAAAAGCCTATAACCAAGAATACTCTATCCAGCAGGTCATCACTTAGAACAGGAGCGATAAAGAACTTCCCAAACAGAAGTTAAAGGAATACATCATCACTAAAACATCCTGATAAGAAACATTAAAGGGAATTCTTTGACTGGAAAGAAAAGGCCCTAACCAGAAGAAAATTATGAAAGGAAAACATTTCACTGGTTAAAAACAAGCATATAGTAAAGGTAGCAGATAAATCACTTGAAAAGCCAGTATGGAGGTTAAAACAAAGACTAGTAAAATCAATTATTTCTACAACATTCACTCAAGGGATACACAAAATAGAAATGTAGAAAACGGTATCATACACATAAAAAGTTAGGGGGGGGAATAAAAATTTAATACTTTTAGAGTGTGCTTGAACTTAAGAGATCATCAACTTAATATAAAATTGCTGTACACATGAATGTGAATGAATGTAAATATGAATGAAAAGATAACCACAAATCAAACCATGTAATGGATACACACACACAAAAGAAAAAGGAATTCAAACATAACACTAAAGAAAGCCATCAAACTACAAGAGAGCAAGAAAAGAAGAAAGTAACAGAAAATACCTACAAAAACAACCAACACAATGAACAAAATGGCAACAAGTACGTACTTATCAATAATTTAAATGTCAAAGGACTAAATGCTCCAATCAAAATGACTGAATGGAAAAAAAAAAAAAGACCCATCTATATGTTGCCTGTAAGAGATTCACTTCAGACCTAAAGACACATACAGACAAGAGAAAGCATGGAAAGATATCTAGCATGTAAATGAAGTGGGTCGGGGGTAGGAGTCAATGTAGCAATACTTAGATCAGACAAAAATTACTTTGAAATGGTAACTGTAACAAGAGACAAAGAAGGGCATTACTACATAATGATAAAGAGATCAGTTCAACAAGAAGATATAACAATTGTAAATATCTATGCACCCAGCATTGGAGAACCTAAGTACATAAAATGTTAACAGACATAAAGGGAGAAACTGACAGTAATACAAAAATAGTAGGGGATTTTTAACAACCCACTTATTTCCACGGATAGATCATCCAGACAGAAAATCAATAAAGAAACATGTCTTTGAAGGACACATTAGACCAGAGGGCCTTAACAGAGATATATACAGAATATTCCATCTAAATCAAATAGAATACCAATTCTTTTCAAGTACACATGAAACATTCTCCAGAGTAGGTCACATGTTGTGCCACAAAACGTGTCCTAATAAATTCAAGAAGATTAAAATCCTATGCATCTTTTCACACAACATAATGAATCACAAGGAAAAAAAAACAAACACAAATATATGGAAGCTGAACAACATGCTACTAAACAACCAATGATCAATGAAGAAATCAAAGAGGAAATTTAAAAATAGCTGATGAAAAGTAAAAATGGAAACACAATAGTCCAAAATCTTTGGGACACAGTGAAAGCAGTTCTAAGAGGAAAATTTATACTGATACAAGCCTACCTCAAGAAACAAGAAAAACCTTAATCTAATCTCACACCTAAAGGAATAAGAAAAGGGAGAACAAACAAAACCCAAGGTTAGTAGAAGGAAAGAAGTAACAAAGTTCAGAGCAGAAACATATGAAATAGAGACAAGCAAATAAACACAAAACACAAAACCAAGAGAAACAATCAATGAAACCAAGAGTCAGCTCTTTGAAAAGATAAACGATATTGATAAACCTTTAGCCATATTCATCAAGAAGAAAAAAAAAGGGAAGAGGACACAAAATCAGAAATGAAAGAGGGGAGGTAAAAACTGACAGAAATACAAAGAATTAAGAGACGACACTGAAAAATTATATGCCAACAAATTGGACAACCTAGAAGAAATGGATGAATTCCTAGAAGCATATAATCTTCCAAAACGGAATCAGGAAGAAACAGCGAATCTGAACAGACTGGTTACTAGTAAAGAAACTGAATGGGTTATCAAAAATTCCCCAACAACAACAACAACAAAATCCAGGACCAAATGGATCCACAAATGAATTCTACTAAACATTTAAAGGAGAGTTAACGTATATTCTCCTCAAACAATTACACTCACACACACACACACACACACACACACACACACACACACACACACTCTCGAAGGAAGGAAAGCTTCCAAACACATTCTGTGAAGCCAGCATTACTCTGATACCAAAGCAAAAAATATTAAAGAAGAAGAAGAAGAAGAAGAAGACGACGACAACAAACCAATATCCCTAATGAACATAGATGCAAAAATCCTCAGCAAAATATTAGCAAACCACAATCAGCAATATATTAAAAGGGTATCTTGCATCATGATCAAGCGGAATTTATTCTGGGCATGCAAAGATGGTTCAATAATCTCAAATCAATCAATATCCTACACCACAGCAACAAAACCAAGGATGAAAATCCTAGGGTCATCTTAATAGATGCAGAAAAAGAATCTAACAAAATTCACTTCTGTTCATCATAAAAGCTCTCAACAAAGTAAGTTTAGAGGGAACATACCTCAACTTAATAAAGGCCACATATAACAAACCCACAGCTAACATCATACTCAACAGTGAAAACTGACAGCTTTTCCTCTAAGACCAGGAACATGGCAAAGATGTTCACTCTCACTGCTTTCATCCACGGCAATCAGACAAGAAAAAGAAATGAGGCATCCAAATTGGCAAGGAAGAAGTAGAACTGTCATTATTTGCAGATGACACAATACTATACACAGAAAATCTAGGCTCCATCACAAAACTATTAGAATAAATGAATTCAGTAAACTTCAGGACATAAAACTAATACACAGGGGCATCTGGGTGGCTCAGTGGGCTAAGACTCTGCTTTGGGCTCAGGTCATGATCTCAGGATCCTGGGATCGAGGCCCACATTGGGCTCTCTGCTCAGCAGGGAGCCTGCTTCCCGCCCCCCTCTTCCTGCCTCTCTGCCTACTTATGATCTCTCTTTCTGTCAAATGAATAAATTAAAAAAAATTTAAAATTAGTACACAAAAATTGGTTGTGTTTTCATACACTAATAATGAAGTAGCAGAAGCAGAATTTATGAAAACAATTTCATTTACCATTGTACCCCAAAGAATAAAATATCTAGGAATCAATTTAGCCAAGGAGGTAAAAGACCTGTATTCTGAAAACCATAAAGCCCTGGTGAAAGAAACTGAAGATGATATAAACAAACAGAAAGATAGCCCATGCTAATGGACTGGAAGAATTAATATTGTCAGAATGTCCGTACCAGCCAAAGCAATCTACAGATTCAATGCAATCCCAACCAAAATACCAACAGCATTTTTCAGAGAACCAAAGCAAACAGTCCTAAAATTCATATGGAATCACCAAAGACCCCAAATAGCCAAATCTTGAGATCTTGAGAAAGAAGAACAAAGCTGAAAGTTTCACAACTCCAGATTTCAAGATATACTACAAAGCTGTAGTGATCAAAACAGTATTGAGCCAGCACAATAGTAGACACACAGACAAGTGAAACAGAATACAGAGCCCAGGGGAAAAAAACCTATATAGTCAATGAATCTACGAGAAAAGAGTCAAGAATATACAATGGGGGAAAAGACAGTCTTTTCAATAAATGGTGTTGGGAAAACTGGACAGCTACATGCAAAAAAATGAAATTGCACTACTTTCTCACAGCACACACAAAAATAAAGTCAAATGCATTAAAGACCTCAATGTGAGAGGCGCCTGGATGGCTCAGTCAGTTAAGCGTCCAGGTCATGATCCTGGAGTCCTTTGATCTAGCCCACATGTCGGGCTCTCTGCTCAGTGGGGAGCCTGCTTCTCCCTTTGCCTGTGCCTTCCATACTACCCTGCTTGTGTCCTCTCCCTCCTTTCTCTGTCAAATAAATAAAATCTTAAAAAAAAAAGACCTCAATGTGAGACGTGAAACTATAAAAATCCTAAAAGAAAATAGGCAATAATTTCTTCGACATCAGCCTTAGCAATATTATTCTAGATACATCTCCTTAAACAAGGGGACCAAAAGCAAAAATAAACTTTTGAAATTACATCAAACTAAAAAGCTTTTGGGGTGCCTGGGTGGCTCAGTGGGTTAAAGCCTCTGCCTTCAGCTCAGGTCATAATCCCGGGGTCTTGGGATCGAGCCCCACATCAGGCTCTCTGCTTCTCAGGGAGCCTGCTTGCCTTTCTCTCTCTCTGCCTGCCTCTCTGCCTACTTGTGATCTCTGTCTGTCGAATAAATAAATAAAATCTAAAAAAATAAAAAGCTTTTGCACAACAAAGGAATCCATCAACAAAACTAAAAGGCAACCCACTGAGTGGGAGAAGAGCTATGCAAATGGTATATCCAATAAGAGGTTCATACCCAAAATACATAAAGAACTTCTATAACTCAACACTAAAAAAGCAAATAGAGGACCTGAATAGACAGTTTTCCAAAGAAGAGGCCAACAGACATAAGAAAAGATGCTCAACGTCACTCATCATCAGAGAAATGCAAATCAAAACTACCATGGGATATCACCTTACACCTGTCAGAATGGCTAGAATCAAAACGATAAGAAACAACAAGTATTGGTGAGGATGTGGAGAAAAAAGGAATACTTGTGCTCTGTTGGTGGGAATGTAAATTGGTACAGCCACTGTGGAAAACAGCATGGAGGTTTCTCAAAAAATTAACAATAGAAATACCAAATGATCCAGTGATTTCACCCCTGCGTATTTACCCAAAGAAAACAAAAATGCTAATTAGAAAAGAGACACACCTGTAGGTTTATTGCAGTATTATTTTGACAGTCAAGATATGGAAGCAACCCATTTCTGTCAGTGGATGAATGAATAAGGAAGAAATGGTATATACCTATGATGGAATATTACTCAGCCGCAAAATGGAATGATGGAATGGCTTTTGTCATTTGCCACAACATAGATAAACATGAGGATATTGTGCTAAGAGAAATAAGTCAGACAGAGAAAGAAAAATACCAAGTGATTTCACTCATATTTAGAATCTAAAAAACAATACAAATGAACAACAAAAAATCCAAACCAACTAACCAACCAAGAGACTCTTAAATACAGAGAACAGGGGCACCTGGGTGGCTCAGCCATTAAGCGTCTGCCTTTGGCTCAGGTCATGATCCTGGAGTCCTGGGATCGAGCCCTGCATTGGGCTCCCTGCTTAGTGGGGAGCCTGCTTCTCCCTCTGCTTCTCACCCTGCTTGTGTTTTCTTTCACTCTCTCTCCCACTGTCAAAGTGAATAAATAAAATCTTTTTAAAAAAATACAGAGAACAAACTGATGATTGCCAGTGGGGAGGTGGATGGAGGGATGGGAAAAATACACATGGGGGTTAAGAGGTATAAACTTCCAGTTATAAATAATTCATGGAGATGAAAAGTACAGCATTGGGAATATAGCCAGTAATATTATAAGGGTATCACATGGTGACAGATGGTGACTACACTTACCAAGGTGAGCACGGAGTATAGAACTGCGGAATCAGTGTTGTACTCCTGAAATGAATACATCAGTGTATATTAATTATACTTAAATAAAAAACTGGAATTTTGGCGCCTGGGTGGCTCAGTTGGTTAAGCAACTGCCTTCCGCCCAGGTCACGATCCTTCAGTCCCGGGATAGAGTCCCGCGTTAGGCTCCCAGCTCCACGGGGAGTCTGCTTCTTCCTCTGACCTTCTCCCCTCTCATGCTCTCTCTCACTCTCTTAAATAAATAAACTCTTTTAAAAAATAAAATAAAATAAAAATAAAAAACTGGAATTCTATTGCACACACTTTGTAGGTTTGTTTTCTTTACATAATTGTACCACGTACATCATTTCAATATATATTCTCTTTTTTCTTAAGTAAGCTCCATGCCCAGCTTGGAGCCCAATGTGTGGCTTGAACACATGGCCCTGCAATCAAGACCTCAGCAGAGATCAAGAGTTGGCTACCAGGAGCCCCTCAATATATATTCTTACTGACTACATAGTCGACTTTAATCTCTTTTTTAGACATTTCTGTTTTCTAACTTTCTAAATGTCTCTGGAATGAACATTGCTATGGTTAAATCTTCACATACATTATCATTAATCATTTCCTTAGGATGTTTCCAAGAAGCAGAAATGCTGAATCAAAGGGTGAATGTTTTTAAACATCTTAACCATTTCTTGTTAAATAACACATGCAGTATAAAAAAATTTGGAAAACAGGTGAGCAGAAAGAAAAAAACGTGAATTACCTGTAGGCACCTCGCCCAACAAAATCCACTATTTACCTTTTGGTGTTAATTGATCTGGTCTCTGATATATATGTGAGATTTTTCTCACGCCTGCAGTGAAACACTTCCAGTTCTGTCTCCTTTAGCTGATGGTCTCGTGCTCTGAATCGTACAACCTAGCCAGTCATTTCCCCGGTGGTGGATTCTACTGGCAATAGCTCTAGGTAACTTGACCATGATGCCAATAAATATATGAACAAGGGCTCCCTGGGGCTTCTGAGGCTACAACATCTAACTGGGATCAGAAGCAGAAGCTGGGACAGTGGGGCTGGCCTTAGTCTCACACTGGCCATTCATCAGTCAGGTGACCAGTTATGAGGGCCACCTATATCCAAAAAGGGATTTCCATCTCTGGTTATATATGGTGAATGACACCTTCACATTATCTCCACTCTTCTCTGCGATCCTGCTAAAATGGCAGTAAATCCCCAAAGACAAGGAGAACAGGAGAGGCACCATCAATGGACAAGAGAGGGTAGAATTTGGGAAGTAGACAGCAGAGGGACAAGTGACATCATGGTTTTGAGCCTGGGTTCTGGGTGGAAGTGCTAGATCCACGACTCTGTGACCTTGAGCAAGTCACTTAAACTCTCCATGTCCCAAGAAGAAACTGGAGGAAAGCACGGTATCTACCCACAGAGTGCAGAGGAAGAAATGACACATTCCTTGTTAATCGCTTAGAACAATGCTTGATGGAGTTGGTGCTTCATCAACAACAGCCATTGCTCATACTCTCATGACTGCTGCTGTTCTGTAGAAACTTGAGACCTCAGCTGGAAGTAGGGGAGGCTGAAGAGAGCAAATAACTCAACTGAACTCCAACTGGAGGCAAGGCACCACACTGAAATGGTGAGACCTGCCAAGAAGGATTCCCAATTAGCCTCCAGAACTCCAATTGCCAGGCTGATACCTATCAGGCAGGAATGTGGAGACTTCCTCTCTGGGAAAATAGCCCCTCCAAATAAAGACCTCTAGATACTGACACTGAGGTACCTCAACAAACTAGGCTCATCTCTCACTACTCAGTCAACACCCGTCCCCCACTAATCCTCCCCTCCCCGCCAGACAGAGGTTCCGGTCAGCATTCAGTGTCTCATTCCTGAATATCAATGGGCAAGCCAGGAAGGCCAGACATGGGAGGGGAAAGTCTGTAACACAAAAGATAGAGAAGGATGAATACCCAGTTTTTACCTCAATGTAGATGGGACTGGAGGAGATTATGCTGAGTGAAGTAAGTCAAGAAGAGAAAGTGAATTATCATATGGTTTCACTTATGTGAGGGACATAAGGAATAGCATGGAGAATATTAGGAGAAGGAAGGGAAAAATGAAAGGGGAGAAATCAGAGGGGAGACAAACCACGAGAGACTACAGATTCTGGAAACAGATGGAGGGTTTTAAGGGAGGGGGGTAAGGGGATGAGTGAGCCCAGGTATGGGTATTAAGGAGGGCACATATTGCACAGAGCACCCGGTTATATGCAAACAGTGAATCATGGAACACTGCACCAAAAACTAATGATGTACTGTCTGCTGACTAACATAATGTAATTTTTAGAAGTTTAAACAAGGAAGCAAACTTACAGAGAAAAAGAATAAGAAACGCAGAGAAACAGGAAAGGACAGGTAGTAGGAGAAAATTTTAAGAACAAACCAACATTGGGCGCCTGGGTGGCTCAGTGGGTTAAGCTGCTGCCTTCGGCTCAGGTCATGATCTCGGGGTCCTGGGATCGAGTCCCGCATCGGGCTCTCTGCTCAGGAGGGGCCTGCTTCCCTCTCTCTCTCTCTGCCTGCCTCTCTATCTACTTGTGATCTCTCTCCGTCAAATAAATAAAAAAAAAAATTAAAAAAAAAAAAAAGAACAAACCAACATTATACATCTCCAGAGAGATGAAAAAAGAAATACAACCAGGGAAACAAGAACAAGAAACGACAAAAAGAAACCAACCATTGAAGATAGCTCTTTGGAATATTACAAATATGACAGCTAATTTTTTTTTTAATTCAGAGGAAACATAGGACATCAAAGCTGGAATTTATCTTAGAAATAATTTACTGATCAACCATCCCAGCTTAGAGGTGAGGAAATGGGGACCTGGAATGGTGAACTGGTTTGCCAAAGGCGATAAAACTAGAGCCCCACAAATTACAGGAGGGAATTCATACCAAGGGCTTGGCAGTAGGAAGCACTCCATAAATTTGAGTCTTAATAACATTCATTAAGAGTTTATTATTTGTAAATGATACCTCGACAGAGCTGTTTAAATATTTTAAGAGCTTAAATGTGTTATGTATGGAGAAAAAGCTTTGGTTTATAGGGAATATAAACCAATTGTGTATGTTCACAATTCATAAGCATTATTGTCCCCACTTTAAAAGTTAAAATAACCCTGGTGTTAAGAGAGCTTACTTAAACGTGTGTAAGCTTACCCTAGTTACTGAGGAGTGGGGCAAGGCTGACTCCATGGCAGAGCCAAGGGTCCACTTCTAAAGAAGTCGCGTCAGAACTCCAACATTCTGGAATTCCTACTGGAGCTGAACCAATGACTTAGACCAGCATCGCCTAGTTCAAATTTAAACTACATAAATTAAATATTTAAAATTTTCTGGAGCAACACTAACAAAAAAACAAAAAAGAAGAAGAGATTAAATTAATTTCAATAATAGACTTTAATTCAATGGATCCAAGACAGTTATCATTTGAACATGTAATATAAAAACATTAATGTGATTTTTTTTTACACTCATTCTTAATTTCTGAAATCTGCAATATCATTTACATTTACAGCACATCTCAGTTCAGATGATGTGTACCTCAGATGCTGAAGAGCCCCATGAGGCAGGTGGCTACAGTGAAGGACAGGCACGTCCCCAACCAGTGACAGCAAGAGAATGATGTGGGCTAAGCTCAACCCTCACAGCTTCTTAACTAGTGTAACTGGCTGCCGGGATCACTGAGCCAATCATGGAGCTAACGGGATTTCCTCTTAACCTGAGGCTCAGCCCCTCTGTAATACACTCCCCCACTCCACCAGAACTAGCCCTGTTCTGTGTTTCCTAAATACCCCAATTACCGCTCTCCTAGCAGTTACTGATGTGGGGTCATGGAGTGCCGTGGGTAAGAAAGAATCCTTGAGACATTTTACGGTACAAGAAGGTGCCTTTATTATAGCACAGGCATAGGACCCCTGGGGGGGCAATGAGTTGCACTTAGGATTGTGAGGAGCAACTGATTACATGCTACGCCCCCCCCAAACTTAAAAGTATATAGATAACGTAAGTCTCTAAAGGGATTTCCACATGTGAAAGAATATTTATAGGCTCCTGGAGATCTAGCTATTATTGTCAAGATGAGGTTGCTTTTAGTCTCTAGCAAAACATTAACATGAAGGCAGCCATGAGTTCCTTGAGGAATGTCATACTCTGCAGGTCTTGTGTATTTACTAGTGGGCTGAAAACTGTGAGGTCATTTCATTTTAGCTGCGGTCATTTAATTTTAGCTGCGGTCATTTAATTTTAGCTGCATTTCTCTTGCCTTTGTTCTCCTCATCACCCCCCCCCCCGCCCTGAACAATTTTGACCCTTCAATCTTTAATGTCGCTGAGGCTGAAAGGTTTTTATCTTCTGTAACTTCTTCCTGCTGAAGAGGGGTGCAGCGATGTCCCTACCTACAAGTCAACATCGGTCAGTTGGGGAATTTATACAGAGGAGTTACCAAAGGCAGAGGCAGCCGAATCCAAGGCAGACAACCCATGCAAATCTCCTCAAGTAGAAAGATCAGCAGTCAGCTTGAAGTAAGGGCAGATGGAAGAGTCTCCCCAGGGAGACCAGGCGGGGAGACGCTGGAAAAAAACAACAAAACAAGATGGACATTGTTACCAGAAAAAGAAGCCCAATAAAAAGACCTTTGAGAGTTTATCAAGATCCTCCTCCAGTTCAGGAGTTTAGCAAATCATTAAAGGAGAGGGAGGGATGGCGTAAAGTGCCAATTTGAGTATTCATATCTTTTAGCAATCCTGTTACCTTTCTGTGATAAACTGGAATATATAGACAATATTCCACTTTAATAGCAGGGTTGGTATCGCTTTGTGCAGCTGTTAAATATCGAAGGCCATTTGATTTTGTAGAAGTGCTTTGAGCCTCTGTGTAACTTCAACATTTGGTAAGGAAATACTGCTTTGTGAATCATTTAGTGCTTTCATAGTGCTTTCGGTAAGGGATTCCATATGCCAAATGACATCCTCCAGTTCCATTGAGGAACAAAGATGGATGTTAAATGATCATACCAGTGAAATAGTGATTGTGTCTATCATTGATTTAAATTTGGAAGATTAGCCAGACTAGTGATGGTTTTGACAACGTGCCCATGAATCCAAGCAAAACCCAAGGTACAATGACACGTCCATCCCGGAGGAAACCAGGGCCATAGGTTAGAGCCATGTAACCATCAGGGGCCATTTGGAGCCAGCCATCTAATTCTGGGTTGCCTTGCCCAGCCAGTAGCAAACTAATCAGTAACCTGGAGTACAATGGTTTGAGAGCATCTTCTAGCGATAGCCATCTCAAATGCTGTCCAGGTATCACACGTATGATTTCTTTGTAATCAGCATAAAACTGCCTTTTGATTGCATTGCCCAGAAGTTGGTGTGAACCATAAATAATCATCCCAGATTTGGTATATACCATTATAGGTATATTGAGAAGCAGGGTTTTGTAATCTAAGCACTCATTGACAGACATTAATTTGTAGGCTTGTGAATTCAGCTAAAACCTTAATAGTTTGAGGGGCACTTGAGTGGTTGAGTGGGTTAAGCCTCTGCCTTTGGCTTAGGTCATGATCTCAGGGTCCTGGAATTGAGCCCTGCATCTCTGCTCAACAGGGAGCCTGCTTCCCCCTTTCCTTCTGCCTGCCTCTCTGCTTACTTGTGATCTCTCTCTCTCTCTCTCTCTCTCTGTCAAATAAATAAATAAAATCTTTAAAAAAAACACCTTAATAGTTTGAGGGTATCAAAAAGTCTGGCTATGACCTGGAACGTTCCAAGTCATACTGATCACGGGCCAAGAAGAAACACTTTTTTTAAGTGATAGAATTATCACAATATATGCTGGTGTAGGATTATGTATCATATCTAAAATGTAAGTGTATAAGGAGTGCCAGTGAGCACCTTGTAAAGGAGAAACATACCAGGGTAATTTGAATGTACTTGACATGGGCACAATTCCACACAGCCAACAAACTGTTTGATTTTGAAGTTCAGCATAATGTTGTGCCCATTGTAGAAAGGCACGGTCTGTTAATGTTGGTGAACAAAGTACAAAAAGAAAATGTACAACCTTCATAGTCGTTTGAAGAGGAGTTTCAAATCTTCTAAAGGTTCACAGGAGTAAGAAGGCATGGTAGTTTGTTCACTGGTTTCCTATGAAGGAAGTACAGGTTTTATTTTAAATCCAGGAGTCCAAGAAGAGTGTCCCCCTAATTTTCCTGCAGTAGAAGTACATAATATGACCCGACATCAACTCTTCTATTTTGGATTTAAGTCCCCCACTGCACTTGACTTCCAATCCTGGAAAGAAGCCACGTCTCCAGGGCTGGCATGGGCTGGGCTTTCAGTTAGAGTTCAGTCAGGTTTTGGGAACATGTCATCAGCATATTTGTTAAGTAACTTATGAATTAAACCAGCCTCAAATGAATCATTAAATAAAGTGTTATGATCTTTATCTTATCACAGGTCCACTGTATACGGTCTTCCGTATAATATTTCATAACCTATAGGTTCTCCTGGAGCAGTTCTCATTCTGAGAAATCTTAGTGATAAGAAAGTAACCCAGTCTTCCCGGCTATCTAGACTTAGTAAGGTGTTGTTTTAAAGTAGGATTAGCTTTCTCTATCTTTCCAGAGGATTGTGGATATAGAAAATATTTAATTATTTTAATATTTAATAGCTCCCTGTGCTATTTGTTATTTGTGCAGTAAGAGGTCTGTTGCCACTTTGAAGGGTCCGTGGAAGGCCAGATCTAGGAATAATGTCTCACAACGAAACTCTGGTTACTTCCATGGCTCTTTCAGTTTTATACTGAAAGGCCTTAACCCAGCCAGTAAAAGTATCACCAAACACTAGTAGGAACTTAGAGCCTTCGTAAGGAGGCAGCTGTGTGAAATCAAGCTGCCAGTCCTCTCCTGGATATGTTCCATGTCTCTGGACTGGTATCAAAAGGGGAGGAAGGGCACCTGGGTGGCTCAGTGGGTTAAGCCTCTGCCTTCAGCTCAGGTCATGATCTCAGGGTCCTGGGATCGAGTCCCGTATCAGGCTCTCTGCTCAGCAGGGAGCCTGCTTCCTTCTCTCTCTCTCTCTGCCTGCCTCTCTGCATACTTGTGATCTCTCTCTGTCAAATAAATAAATAAAATCTTTAAAAAAAAGGGGGGGGGAGGCGGGATGGACAGCTCTTTCCAGATTTACTTGTACACAAACAATACAAGATCGACAGATCTGAGTTATAGTTGTTAAATTTATGCCACAAAATATATTTTTTATTAAACATTCTAAAGCGGTTTTTTTTTTGCCCAAATGAGTAGCCTGGCGTAAACCTGTATTTTACTTTCCAATGGTTATTTTTGGGTATGGAGATGTTCCCATCATTAACAAGGCAGTCCTGTGCATTTTTAAAAATATACTTGTTTCCGGGCCACGTGAATCTCTTGGTCTAAACAGACTGAAGATATGGGGGCACCTGGGGGCCCCAGTCAGTTAAGTGCTCTTTATTTCACTTCAGGTTATGATCTTAGGCTCATGAGATCAAGCCTCCAAGCTTAAGATTCTCTCTCATCCTTGCCCTCTGCCCTTCCCCCCACCCCCCCCCCACCCCCGACCACACACTTAAGTAAATAATTGGAGTTAAAAGTGGTGTTAAGACTTCGTGTTTGTTAATTTTGTGCTGCCTATTTGGCTGCATGGTTGGCCAAACTATTTCCTTTAGATTCCAAGGTCCTATCCTTTTGATGTCCTTTGAGATGAATTACAGCTGCCTCTGTAGGTAGATTTATGGCCTCAAGAAGGGTAATTATTTCAGGCCCTTATCTGGGGAGCTGACTTGATAGTAATCCCCTTTCTTTCCAAATTGCTCCATGGGCATGTAGTACCAGGAAAAATCATTGGAATCAGTATAAATATTAACTTTTAGGCCTTTTGCCAATTGATGAGCAGGGGTAAGTGCTATTAATTTAGACTTTTGGGCAGACGTATTTACTGGAAGGGCTTTGGCCTCAATGGTCTTAATTAAGCTACAGCATAAGTGACTTCTCCTTCTCCCTTATCCATGAAGCTACCGCCATCGGTAAATCTACTATCTGCTGCATTTTCAATAGGGGGAATCTTTTAAGTCTGGTCAGCTAGAATAATCAAAATCAATAATTTCTGAGCAGTCATGTCCTAACATAGAAGTCAGATGGTCAAGTCCAGGCATCAGGGTAGGTTTAAAGTTTGGGTTTAAAGTTGGACAGGTTTTAAGTATTATTTCAGACATATCTATAAACATAGCCTGGCATTTAGTACGTCTGCCTCTTGTCATCCATTGGTCACCTTTGGTCTCTAGGACACTATGGACCTGATGTGGAGTCACCACTGTCAAGGACTATTACACAGTAAGTTCTGAAGCTGCTTCTACCAGGAGACCTGCTGCAGCCACCACTCCAGGACAAGCCAGCCACCCTGACACTACAGTTATCAAGGGCCTTTGAAAAACAGCTCACTCTTGTTTTGTTCCCTAATTTCTGGGTAAGAAGCCCCAAAGCTTGTCCCTGTTTTTCTGCTATATACAAAGTAAAAGGTTTTTCTAAATTTGGTAAAGCCAAAGCTAGGGCTGACAAAAGATTAGCTTTTAGTGTTTGAAAGGCTGTCTGCTGGGCTTTAGTCCAGAGTAAATGTTCCTTATCAGGGCCTTTAACTGAATCATGCAATGATTCGAAGAACCCAAATCCAGGCATCCATAGGTGGCAAAATTCTGCCACAGCTAGGAAAGTACGGAGTTGTTTCTTTGTAGCTAAGGGTCTGAGATAACACAGTCTTTTTCCTATCAGCGGACAGGTATGGTGAGCCTGGGTTAATTTGTATTGCAGATGAGTACACATTTTGTTTAGATATCTGTGCTTAAGAGAAACATGCTATCCCATTTGCCAAGAAATAAAAAGTTATAGGGGTGCCTGGGTGGCTCAGTGGGTTAAAGCCTCTGCTTTCAGCTCAGGTCATGATCCCAGGGTCCTGGGATGGAGCCCCACATCGGCTCTCTGCTCAGCGGCGCCCCACCCCCTGCCTGCCTCTCTGCCTGCTTGTGATCTCTGTCAGGTAAATAAATAAATAAAATCCCCCCCCCAAAAAAAGTTATAGAATTACTCTCAGATATTTCTTTTGTGGGACTACAGATTAAAATATCCACATATTGAATTATCATCCCTCAAGGGGACAGATCAAGAATCTACCAAAGTCTTTACTAAGTGCAGCCCCAAATAGGTGAGGACAGTCTCTAAATCCTCGTGGCAAGACTGTCCAAGTTAACTGAGCAGCCTCTGGGCTTGAACATGAGGCCTATTCAACAGCAAGTAGTGGCTGTGTTTCTTCATTTAGAAGGCTGCAAAAGAAGGTGTCTTTTAAGTCAAGTGCTGTAAGCCAGTTAGCATCCCCAGGGACCTGGGTGAGAAGAGTATAGGGATTTGGCACTATGGGATAAATAGGTACAACGGCTTCATTTATTGCCCTTGAATCTTACGCCATTCAATAGTCTCCATTTGCCTTTTAACTGGTAAACTTGGAGTATTATAAGGAGAGTGACAAGGCCTTAACATACCATGTTTGAGAAACTTACCGATAGGTGATTATAACCCAGCTTTTGCCTCAAGTTTTAAGGGATATATATATTTTTTATGACGTATAGTGGTTGGATCCTTTAAGGTCATTTTAACTAGTTGGTCTTTAAGTGCCTGTCCTCGGACACTGCAATCCCAGACCTGTGGATTTACTTCCTTCCAAATATTAGCAGGGATAAGAGGGCAAGGTTTTAATTCTCCAAGTGGTAAAGAGAAAAGCCATCCTCCTCTTTAGTAAGAGCAAACCTGCTTCCTAGTTTATGTGTTAAGTCTCTTCCAAGTGATAGAATGGGACAAGATGGAAGGACTAGAAAAACACGAGTCTCCAACTGACTTCTATACTTACAAGTTAAAGGAATTGTCTGACATCTCATTTTAGTTTCCCCTTCTATGCCAACAATGTTGTGGTTAGAAAGACAAGTAGGGCTGGGGTGGTTGGGGTTAGGCATCCTACTCTTGGTTTCCACTCAGGTCATGATCTTGGGGGTCACGAGATCAAGCCCTGAGTGGGTTACATGCCCAATGTAGAGCCTACCTGGGATTCTCTCTCTCCCTCTACACCTCCCCTTTCCACTCACTCTCTCTAAATAAAATAAATAAATAAATGCAAGAAACAAAGAGAGAGAGAGAAAGAGAGAGAAGTAGGGCCTGAGTGCTGAGTAAAAACAGAGTAAATGGCTCCTGTACCAATAAGGAAATTGACAAACTTACCTTCCACATCCAGGGTAACCTGGGGCTCAGTCATCTGGATGTCAAAGGCAGCCGGATCAGCCTCAGGGCCCCATCATGCCAGATCCTCAGGTTCCTGCTCTCAGGCGAAGAAGTGAGTTCCTGTCTTCCTCTCTCTCTGGAGATGAGGACAGTCTCTCTTCCAACGTCCTTCTTCCTTACAGACAGGACATGGCCCCGGTGGAGAGCTTTTTTTGGACATTGATCCAATGTCTGATCTGGCCACACCCATAGCAGGGGTCTTACCTGGTCCTTGGTCTGATGCCGGCTTTTTCTTTGGCCCCTGGTTAGTCTGGTGTTGTGGGGGATCCGCAAAGAGCGGCAGCCAATATTTGAACCTGTATTTTACCCTGCAGCTTAGCTCTCCAGTCCTTTCCCTGTCTTAAAATTTTCTATTATTAAAAACTCCAGCAGTGAACTTTAGTAAGTGCTGGGTGGGGGTTTGAGGACCTAAAGTCACTGTAGTCAATTTTCAGTGGATGTCAGGCTCCAACTGACTTATAAAATGCATGCATAATCTAACTGTTCCCTCAGGTGAGATGGAGTCCAGATTTGTATATGTAAGGATGGCTTCTAGCAGATGACCTTGAAGTAGAGCTAGATTTTCATCAGCTCCTTGAGTAATTCCATGAATTTTAACAAAGCTTATAGGTTTATCAAATACTTCTTTTCATTCCTCTATTAAGTTATCATTTGGTCTCATCTTTCCCCTCCTTGATAATGCCAATGTAGTTGGGTATTTGGGATAGCAACACCTCCCACCAGATAACCATCTCTATCTCTGGCTGCTAGTTCATCAACAAATTCTTGAGCCCCTGCCCAGATAGGGGTCTTTTCCTCAGGGGTACAACAATGACTTTAAACCTAACAGATAATTGCTGAAAACCCTCAATAAATTGAGAAGAGTTTTCAGAATATCATCCTAATTGTTTTATCTGAGCCAAGTCTGCCATGGGACATGGACTCTAATCACATCCACTGTCTCCATTAGCAACCTCCCTAACAGGATATAGTCCAGGTTTAGAAGGAGCTCCCAGAAGACAGGAATTCCACTCCTGGTATGCCCAGCTAGAGCAGAAGGGTCTTGGGGCTTGTAAGGAGGAGGGATAGTAACAGATTCAATGTCTTCTTTGAACTGGCCGGTGATTCCTCCCAGAGCCCAAGTTCTTTGGGAGGAGGGGGCCTATTCAGACAATCATCGTCCAATATGTTGAGGGGATTCATTAGCTTGGTTAGTGGCAGAACAAATTTTGCAAGAAGCCCTGAGGTCAGGATCTTAATTTAAGGCCATGAAGGCCTGGACATAGGGCACTTCAATCCTCTTGCCTTGTTTCCTGCAGAAGAGATCTAACCAGTATGTAGTACTGAAGTCTGTTGTCCCATTATTGGGCTATTTTTCCCCCTCAACTCCTAAGGAGTACTGAGGCCATGCATTATTGCAGAAGATGATGAGTCCTTTCTTCTTTTAAATCTTGCAATCCAAATCGGTTCCAATGGGTTAAGAGATACCCCAAGGGAGGAAGACACCCCGAGAGGAAAATTCCATTCCCATAAAAGGAAAAAAGTCCATTATCATAATCCCTCCTGGACTGTTGGCATCCCATTCAGGATTATGTCAAGGGTTCCTAGTGTTCAGAGAGACCAGAGGCATCCCTCAAAAAGCTGTTAAAATACTGACTTATTTACTGGAGGGATGTCAACATCCCTTTGCTTCCCTATTGTTTTTCCCAGGACACAATAGGTGCCAGTAGGTGAACCAATAGAGCCTGCCATCTTAACCCATGGAGATGCTAATAATTTGCAGGAGGAAATACCTAATGTGACAATTTAAATTGTCAGTAGAGGACACTGAGAAAGAATAGTAAAGATGGAAATCCATCATGGTCTAAGTGACATTCCAACACATGTGGTCTTGATAGCTGACTTCCCCAGGAAATGGTCCCTGGCTGGGTTTTAATTCAGTCAGGGTACCTGTTTTAGCCAGCTCTAGGCAGAGGTCTCCTGGGCAGAAGTTGCTAAACCAGAAATGTGAAGGGGATCACATTAGACTTATGAGGAGGAAACCTCCCATGGAAGCCTGAGCATCAGTAACTCACCAAGTTTGCACTGAGGCTCGAAGTCCAAATGAAGGACGATGCAGAATCCCTGTATACAGGGGACACCAAAAATGATGTGGGGCCATCAAGTACAATGCTCAAGAAAGAATTCTGGAGACATTTTTCAGTGCAAAAAGATGATTATAGCACAGGCACAGGACCCGTGGGCAGACAGACAGTGGCTGATTATATACTTTAAGTTTGGGGGGGTGGCGCATAGAGATACCGTGAAGTCTCTAAAGGGATTTCCACATGTTAAAGAAGAACGACAGGATCTGGAGATCTAACTATTATTGTCAAGATAAGGTGCTTTTAGTCTCTAGTAAAATATTAACATGGGATCTCAGGTCATGATCCCAGGGTCCCGAGACTGAGCCCTACATCCTGCTCCCGGCTCAACAGGGAGGTTGTTTCTCCCTCCGCCCCTCCCCCAACTTGTGCACAGGCTCCCGTGCTCGCTCGCTCTCAAATAGAATCTTTAAAAAAAATTAACATGAAGGCAGTCATGAGTCCTTGAGGAATGTCATGCTCTGTAACCCTCAGGTATTTATCAGTGGGCTGAAAACTATAAAGAAATTTAATTTTAGCTGCATTTTTCTTACCTTTGTTCTCCTCATCTGTTATCATAGACAATTTTAAAGTTTTTACACATCAAGTTCCCTCTATTAAAGTCTGGGTTCCTTGAGGTCTGAGAATATTCCTTTTAAATGCCTGATTCCGAAGCACCTCTGTGCTGTATATATTAAATAATCCCTAAGTTCTGATCCAAGATGTAACGCAGGAACACCCCGAACCCACCACCTCCAAGGACGCACCAAATCCACACCTTTTCATAAAGCAATTCCTCCTGAAGAGGAAGTGATGGCTGACTGAACAACTTCTGCACAAAGAAAAGACCACACTGAGAACAGCATGTGAGATGGAAACAGGCTTGTGTAGGAACATCCATCCCTCACACTGCAGAGGTCAGTGAGTTGGGAGGTGCTGAGAGATGGTAAGCGGATCTGTTTCCCTTATGGCACACACACACATACAAATGCTGTGGGTTTTTTTTTTTTTTTAAAGATTTTATTTATTTATTTGACACAGAGAGACAGAGCACAAGCAGGGGAAGCAGCAGGCAAAGGGAGAAGCAGGCTTCCCACTGCGCAAGAAGCCCCATGTGGGACTCAATCCCAGAACCCCAGGATCATGACCTGAGCCGAAGGCAGATGCTTAACCCACTGAGCCACCCAGGTGCCCCCCCGAAAAAAGCTGTGTTTTAAAAGGAGAACTAGAATATAAAGGAACCAGCCATGGAACTCTCTCCGGGTCTGAGAGGCGCATGAGTGCTGTGGTTTATGCTCCCCACTCACCCTGATGGTGCAAATGGAAACAAAGTCCAAGCAGCATAACAGGCTGGCTGCCTCAGGGAGCCCTGGGCCTTGGCCCACACCAGCCCCAAATGCCCCGGGGCACAGAAAAAAAAACCAAAACAGTGTTTAAAAGAGCAACTAGAGGGCGCCTGGGTGGCTCAGTGGATTAAACCTCTGCCTTCCGGTCAGGTCATGATCTCAGGGTCGTGGGATCCAGTCCCGCATAGGGCTCTCTGCTCTGTGGGGTGCCTGCTTCCCTTCCTCTCTCTCTGCTTGCCTCTCTGCCTACTTGTGATCTCTGTCAAATAAATAAATAAATAAAATCTTTAATAAATAAATAAAAGGGCAACTAGAGGCACCTGGGTGGTTCAGTTGGTAAAGCCCTCTCCCTCTGCCCCTCCCCCTGCTCGTGCTCCCTTTCTCTCTCTCAAATAAAGAAATAAAATCTTTTAAAAAATAAAAATAAAATAAAATAGAAGAGCAACTAAAATACAAAAGAGCCAGTCATAAAACTCCACCAAATGGTGGGGGAACTGCTGGAACTCTCTCCAGACCAGAAGGGCTGGTGAGCACCATGATTTACATTCCCACTCCACAATGGACAGGAACAAGGCCTGGGTGCCACTGCTGGCTTACCGCCTCGGTGAGCCCTCGGGCCCTAAATGACCCCAGCCCCAGCTGCCCCACCAAGGCAGCCCCAGAACTCCCTGGTCCGGGCTCACTGCAGCTCTAGCTGTCACACCAAGGTGCAATGCACCCCAGAACACTCCAGGCCCACACCACTTTGGCTCCAGACAGCTTGCCAAGCCACCTATGGCACAAAGCAATCCAGGACTTTCTAGCTCATGCCTGCCTTGGCTCTAGCTGCCCCACTAAGCCTCTCCCTATGCAGAGTACCCCAGGAAGGCCTGGCCAGGGCCTCCCTCAGTTCTAGCTGCCCCACCAAGCCTCCCCCTGTGTAAACAACCCCAGGACCCCTGGACTACCTAGCAGGGTGTCTGCCCTCAGGGCTGGAGGACCTCAGAACAATCTGGCCCATGCTGGCCTTGACTCTATCACCCCACCAGGGCACCCCACACACTCAGAACCCTGGAATACCTCAGCTTGCACCCACTTTAGCTATAGCTGTCCTGCTAGAAGATAAAGAAGGACACAATAACAGAGGAGAAGACATAACAATTCTAAGTATTTATGCACTCAACTTGGGAGCACCCAAATACATAAAACAGTAAATAACATAAAGGAATGAGTCAACAATAATACAATAACAGAAGACTAACACCCCACTTACCTCAATGAAGGGATCGTCTAAACAGAAAATCGACGAAGAAACAATGGCTTTGAATGACACCCTAGACTAGACAGACTTAACAGCTATAGTCAGAACATTCCATCCTAAAGCAGAATGCACATTCTTTACAAGTGCACATGGAACATTCTCCAGAACAGATTACACATTATCCCACAAAACAAGCCTCAGTAAATTCCAGAAGATCAAAGTCATCCCGTGCATCTTTTCTAACCACAAGGCTATAAAACTAGAAGTCAAGCACAAGAAAAAATCTGCAAAAACCACAAAGAGATGGAGGTATAACATGCTACTTACTAAACAATGAATGAGTCAACCAGGAAATAAAAGAAGTAAAGTTCATGGAGGTAAGTGTGAAAATACAATAGTCCAAAACCTTTGCAATGCAGCAAAAATAGTTCTAAGAGGGAGGTTGTAACAATACAAGCCTACCCTCAAGAAGCAAGAAAAATCTCAAATAAACAACCTAAGCTTATATCTAAAGGAGCTAGACAAAGAAGAACAAACAAAACACAAAACCATCAGAAGGAAGGAAATAAAGATTAGAGCAGAAATAAATGATATAGAAATGAAAAAACTCAACAGGACAGACGAAACGAGGAGCCAGTTCTTTGGAAAAATATCAATAAGACTGATAAACCTTTAGCCAAATTTATCAAGAAAAAAGGAGAAAGGACTCAAATAAATAAAATCACAAATGAGAGAGGAGAAATAAAACCAACACATAGAAAAACAAGCAATTATAAGAAAATACTATGAAAAAGTATATGCCAACAAATTGGACAACCTAGACAAAAATGGATAAATTCCTAGAAACATATAAATTACCAGAACTGAAACAGGAAGAAACAGAACATTTGAAGAGACTGACAATCAGGAAAGAAATTGAATCAGTAACCAATAACTCCCAACGTCAACAACACAAGAAATAACAGGTGTTGACAAGATATGGAGAAAAACCAACACTTGTGCACTGTTAGTGGGAATGCAAATTGGTACAGCCACTCTGGAAAAGAGTATGGAGTTTCCTCAAAAAGTTAAAAATAGAACCGTGATCTAGCAATTGCATTACCAGGTATTTACCCAAAAAATACAAAAATACGGGAACCTGGGTGGCTCAGTCGTTAGGCATCTGCCTTCGGCTCAGGATCCTGGGATCAAGCCCACATTGGGATCCCTGCTCTGCAGGAAGCCTGCTTCTCCCTCTCCCTCTGCTGTGTTCCCTCTCTCACTGTGTCTCTCTCTGTCAAATAAATAAATATGATCTTAAAAAAAGAATACAAAAATACTAATTCAAAGGGATATGTACGCACCCTGGTGTGTACAGCAGTGTTAACTACGATTGCCAAATTATGGAAACAGCCCGTATGTCCATAGACTAACGAATGGATAAAGAAGATTTGACATGCACACACACACACACACACACACACACACACACACACACACATATTACTTAGCTATAAGAAAGAATAAAATCTTGACATTTGGAACAAAATGGATGGGGTAGAGAGTATACTACGCTAAGCAAAATAAGTCAGAGAAAGACAAATTCTGTATGATTTCACTCACATGTGGAATTTGACAGAGCAAACAAGCAAAGGGAGAAAAAGAGAGACAACCCAATAAAGAAACCTTAACTATGGAAAACAAACTGACGGTTACCAAAGGGAGGTAAGTGGGTTAAATAGGTGACACTCGTGATGAGCACTGGGTGATATGCGGAATTGCTGAACCACTCAGTGGGTTAAGCCGCTGCCTTCGGCTCAGGTCATGATCTCAGGGTCCTGGGATCGAGTCCCGCATGGGGCTCTCTGCTCAGCAGGGAGCCTGCTTCCCTCTCTCTCTCTCTCTCTGCCTGCCTCTCTGCCTACTTGTGATCTCTCTGTCAAATGAATAAATAAAATCTTTAAAAAAAAAAAAACTTTTTTAAAAATTAAAAAAAAAATTTCCCAAACAAAATATACAAACAGTAGTTTATTACCACTAAACCAGCCTTTGTGAAAGAAGGGGCGTCTGGGTGGCTCAGTGGGTTAAGCCTCTGCCTTCGGCTCAGGTCATGATCTCAGGGTCCTGGGATTGAGCCCCGCATCAGGCTCTCTGCTCAGTGGGGAGCCTGCTTCCCTCTCTCTCTCTGCCTGCCTCTCTGCCTACTTGTGATCTCCGTCTGTCAAATAAATATATAAAATCTTTAAAAAAAATGTGAAAGAAACTTCTTTAAGTGGAAAAGAAATGTCCGTTAAGATCTAAGAGGGTGACCTGGGTGGCTTAGTCAGTTAAGCAGCTGCCTTCTGCTCAGGTCATGATCCCAGCGTCCTGAGATCAAGCCCTGGTTGGGCTCCCTGTTCAGCAGGAAGACTGCTTCTCTCTCTCCCTCTGCCTGCCCTCTGCCTACTTGTGCTTTCTCTCTCTCTCTCTCTGTCAAATAAATAAATAAATAAATAACTTCAAAAAAGATCAGAAAAATATGAACAAGAAGATGTAAAATATGATAGCATATACATAAAATTTGGAGAGGAGAGTGAAAAAGGGAAGAGAAGGGGAAAATTTTTCTTTCCTAATTAAAAAAATTTTTTGAATATGTTTGAACTTAAATAACCAACAAATTAATATGAACGGTTACTTACTTAGGATGGTATATATGAACCTCATGGTAACCACAGACCCAAACCTATGGTGGATACACAAAAAATAAAGACAAAGCCAAACAAAACACTACAAAGAGCAAGAGAAGAAATACAAAAACAACCAGAAAACAAATTTTTAAAATGGCAATTACCACATAACAATAATAAATTTAAATGTAAATGGCATAAATGCTACAATGAAAAGAGAGTGGTGGAATGAACAAAAAACAATATCCATCTAATATAATGCCTATGAAAGACTTGTATCAGACCTAAAGACCCATATCGACTGAAAGGGAAAGGATGGAGAAACATTCACCATACAAATGGAAGTGACAAAAAAGCCATAGCAACATTTACATCACACATAATAGACTAGTGGGTTAAAGCCTCTGCCTTCCGCTTGGGTCGTGGTCTCAGGGTCCTGGGATCGAGCCCCGCATCGGGCTCTCTGCTCCGCAGGGAGCCTGCTTCCTCCTCTCTCTCTGCCTGCCTTTCTGCCTGCTTGTGATTTCTCTCTGTCAAATAAATAAAATATTTAAAAAAAAAAACTATAACAAGAGACAAAGGAGGACATTACATAAAGGAATCAATCCAACAAGAGGATGTAACAATTGTAAATATCCACTCACCCAACACTGGAACACCTAGATACATGAAGCAAATATTAAAGGACATTAAGAAAAAGTGACAGTAAGACAATAATAGTAGGGGACTTTAACACTCTGCTTACATCAATGGATCATTCCGACAGCAAATTAATAAGGAAAGAGTGTCTCTGAAGGGCACATTGGACCAGATGAACAAATACATACAGAACATTCTATCCAAAACCAACAGAATACACATTCTTGTCAAGTACACATGGAATATTCTTTAGAATAGATCACATAGTAGGCCATAAAATAAGCCTCAGCAAATTTAGAAGATTGAATTCATATGCATCTTTTCTGACCACAGTAGTATGAAACTAGAAATCAATCACAAGAAAAAAAAAAAAAACTGGGAAAAAACCACAAGCACAAGGAGACTAGACAACATGACACTAAAATTCCTAGGAGTCAGTGAAGCAATCAAAGAAGAAATTTTAAAAAAGATACATGGTGACAAATGAAAACGAAAATGTGTAGTCCAAAACCTCAGGGACACAAAGAAAGCAGTTCTGGGAGAGAAGTATACAGTTAATACTGGACTATCTCAAGGAACAAGATAAATCTTAAACAATCTAACCATATGCCTAAAGGTCCTAGGAAAAGAAGAACAAACAAACATCAAGGTAAGTAGAAGAAAGGAAATAATAAAGATTAGAGCTGAAATAAATGACGTACATACTAAAAAAAAACAATAGAAAAGACAAAATTGACCAATCCTTAGCCAGACCAAACAAAAAAGAGAACAGACCCAAAATGAAACAAGATGGGATTGGGAGAAAGACAAACCAGAAGAGACTCATAATCTCACAAAACAAACTTGGGGTTGCTGGGGCAGTGGTAAGATAGGTTGGGTTATGGACATGGGGGATGGTATGTGCTATGGTAAGTGCTGTGAAGTTTGTACCCCTCGGGCAAATAAACATTATATGTCAATAAAAATAATTTTTTAAAGAAGAGAACAGACCCAAATAAAAATCAGAAATGAGAGAGGAAAAGTAACAATTGGCTCCAGAAAGATACAAAGGATTATGAGAATATTATGAAAAATTATATGCCAAGAAACTGGACAACCTAGAAAAAATGAATTAACTCCTAGAAACATACAATCTTCCAAAACTAAAGCAAGAATAATAAAATCTTAAAAAGATTAGGAAACCACATATAGCAATACATTAAAAAGATGATTCACCATGATCAGGTGGGATTTATTCCTAGAATGCAAGGATGGTATAATATTTGCAAATCAATCAATGACATATACTATATCAACAAAATCAAGAATAAAAACCATATGCTCATCTCAATAGATGCAGAAAAAGTATTTGACAAGATTCAAAATCCATTCACAATAAAAATTCTCAAATAAATGAGGTCAGAGGGAACATATCTCAACCTAATAAAGGCCATACATGAAATACCCACAGCTAACATCATCCTCAATGGAGGAAAACCGAGAGCTTTCTCTCTAAGGTCAGGAACAAGACAACGATGCCCACTCTCACCATTTTTTTTAAAGATTTTATTTATTTATTTGACAGAGAGAGAGATCACAAGCAGGCAGAGAGAGAGAAGGGGAAGCAGGCTCCCTGCTAAGCAGAGAGCCCGATGTGGGGCTCGATCCCAGGACCCTGGGATCATGACCTGAGCTGAAGGCAGAGGCTTTACCCACTGAGCCACCCAGGCGCCCCCACTCTCACCATTTTTATTCAACATAGTACTAGAAGTCCTAGCCACAGCAATCAGATAAGAAAAAGAAATAAGAGACATCCATGTTGGTAAACTGTCACTACTCAGATGACCAGGATACTATATATAGAAAATCCTAAATATTCCAGAAAATAAGACAAAACAAAACAAACCTACTAGAAGTAATTAAAAATCCTTAATAAATTGGCAAGATACAAAACTAATGCAGAGAAATCAGTAGCATTTCTATATGTTAACAAAATCACAGAGAGAAATTTAAAAAACGCCATCATTTATAATTGCACCAGAAAGAATAAAATCACCTAGGAATAAACTTACCCAAAGAGGTGAAAGATCTGTACTCTGAAAACTGTAAAACACTAATGAAAAAAAAAAACTGAAGACTACACAAACAAATGGAAATATATTCTAAGCTCATAGATTGGAAAAATTAATACTGCCAAAGTGTCTACATTACCCAAAGCAATCTACAGATCCAAGGCAATCTCTATCAAAATACCAACACTTCTTGCAAAACTGGAACAAATATTCTGAAAACTGGTATGGAACCATAGATTTTGTATAGCCAAAGCACTCCTGAGAAAGAAGAACAAAGCTGAAAGTTTCACAACTCCAGATTTCAAGATATACTACAAAGCTGCAGTAACCAAAACAATATAATATGGCACAAAAATAAGACACAAAGATCAACAGAACAGGACAGAGTCCCAGAAACAAACCTATAGATATATGGTCAATTAATCTATGACACAAAAGGCAAGAATATATAATGGGGAAAAAACAGTCTTTTCAATAAATAGTGCTTGGACAACTGGACAACTACATGTAAAATAAAGAAGCTAGACAACTTTCACAATGTATACAAAAATAAACTCAAAATGGATTAGAGACCTAAAACAGAAATACCATATGATCCAATAATTCCACTATTGGGCTTACCCAGGGAAAATGAAAGCACTTACTCAAAAAGATATATGCAACCTATGTTTATTGCAATATTACTTACAATAGTCAAGACATGAAAGCAACTTGGGGCACCTGGGTGGTTCAGCAGTTAAGAGTCTGCCTTTGGCTTAGGTCATGATCCTGGTGTTCTGGGATTAAGCGCCACAGCAGGCTCCCTGCTCAGAGGGGAGTCTGCTTCTCCCTCTCCCTCTGCTCCTCCCCCTGCTCCTTCTCTCTTGCTCTCTCATGCTCTCAAATAAATAAGTAAAATCTTTAAAAGAAAAAAAAAGACATGGAAGCAACCTAAGTATACACCAATAGATGAATAGAAAGGAAAATGTGGTATATATACACTAAGGAATATTACAAAGCCATAAAAAAGGATAAGATTGTGTCATTTGAGTCAACATGGGCGGTCCTAGAGGCTATTATGCTAAGTGAAATAAGTCAGACTGAGAAAGACAAAGACCATGAATGCACCCATATGTGGAATCTAAAAAACAATATCTACAAAAAGCTAAATCAGAATTATAAATTCTGGGTGCCTGGGTATCTGAGTCAGTTAAGTGTCTGCTTTCAGAGCAGGTCATGATTCTGGGGTCCTGGGATGGAGCCTCACACTGGGCTCCCTGCTCAGTGGGGAGCTTGCTTTTTCCCTCTCCCCACCCCTTGCTTGTGCTCTCTCTCTCATCTCTCTCAAATAAATAAATAATCTTTTAAAAAGAAAAGAACCATAAATACAGAAAGCAAACAGTTGATAGCCAGGGCAGGAGAGAGGTGGGGGATGAGCAAAAGGGTTGTGAAGGGAAGAGGGAGATTCAGACCTTGAGTTATGGAATGAGTAAGTCATAGGAATAGAAAGCAGAGCATAAGGAATACAGTCAATTATAATAGTGATGTAATGGAACAGACTGTAGCTATACTTGCAGTGAACATAGCGTATCATAAACTTGTGAAATCACTAAGTTGTACACCTGAAACTAATGTAACATTTTGTTTCAACCAAAAAAAAAAAAATCAAATTTAAAAAAAGCTGATGTACCAATACTAAGATCAGACAAAATGACTTTAAAACAAAGACAGTAGCAAGAGACAAAGAAGGACACTTCATTATGATAAAGGAATTAATCTGACAAAAGAATACAGATTATTATGTACCCAGCATTGGAGCACCTAAATACATAAAGCAAATACTAGCAGCCATATAGAGAGAAACTGACAGTAATACACAATAATAGGGGATTTTAATGCTCCACTTACTTCAATGGATAGATCGCCCCAGCAGAAAATCAACAAGGAAACAGTGTCTTTGAATGGACACAGTAGACCAGATGGACTTAACAGATATATATATATATATATATACAGCATTCCATCCAAAATCAATAGAATACACATTCTTTGTAAGTATTCATGGAACATTCACTGGGAGAGATCATATGTTAGGCCACAAAACAAGTCTCAATAAATGTAAGAAGACTGAAATCATATCATGCATCTTTTTCTAACCACAGCTGTATGAATCAAAAGAAATCATTCACAAGAAAAGAAAGCACAAACATGTGGAGCCCAAAAAGCATGCTACTAAACAGCCAATGGGCAATAAAGAAATCAAAGAAGAAATTTTAAAATACCCAATGAAAAGTGAAAATGAAAACATAATGGTCCAAAATTTTTGGGACACAATGAAAGCTGTTCTAAGAGGAAAATTTATAGCAAATACAAGCCTACCTCAAGAAACAAGAAAAATCTCAAATAAACAATTTAACCTTACACCTAAAGGAACTAGGAAAGGGAGTACAAACAAACAAGCCCAAGGTTAGTAGAAGGAAGGAAATAATAAAGATCAGAGCAGAAATAAAGACTATAAACAAACAAAGAAACAAAACCTGAAAGCATAGAAAAGATCAATGAAACCAAGAACTGGTTCTTTGAAAAATAAACTAAATTAATAATTCTTCAGCCAGACTCAAGAGGGGAAAAAAGGGGGGGAGGACACAAAATCTGAAATGAAACAGAGAAGGTAACAGCAACACCACAGAAATTCAAGGGATTACAGAGACTACTCTGAAAAATAATATGCCAACAAATTGAACAACTAGAAGAAATGGATAAATTCCTAGAAACATAATCTTCTATAATTCTAAATCAGGAAGAAATAAAAATTCAGAACAGACTGATTCCTAGTAATGAGATTGAATTGGTTACCAAAAGCTCCCAACGAACAAAAATCTGGGACCAGATGTATGCATAGGTGAATTTTACCAAACATTTAAAGGAGAGTGAATACCTATTCTCTTCAAACTATTGTGAGGGAGGATGGAAGAAAAACAGAAGGAAAGCTTCTAAATGGATTCTATGAGGCCAACATTACCCTGACACCAAATCCAGACAAAGACACTAAAAAAGAGTGAAAATTATAGGCCAGTATCGCTGATGTATATAGATGCAAAAATCCTCAGCAAGATATTAGCAAACCACATTCAACAATACATTAAAAATATCTTTCACGATGATCAATAGGGATGTATTCTGGGCATGCAAAGATAGTTGAATATTCACAAACCAATCAACATGCTACACCACAGCAACAAAACCAAGGATGAAAATCCCAGGATCATCTCGATAGATGCAGAAAAAGAATCTAACAAAATTCACTTCTGTTCATCATAAAAACTCTCAACAAAGTTAGTTTAGAGGGAACACACCTCAACATAATAAAGGGCACATATTACAAACCCACAGCTAACATCATATTCAACAGTGAAAACTGAGAGCTTTTCCTCTAAGACCAGGAACAAGACAAGGATTTTCACTCTCACTACTTTCACCCATGGCAATCAGACAAGAAAAAGAAATGAGGCATCCAAACTGGCAAGGAAGAAGTAGAACTGTCACTATTTGAAGATGACACAATACTATACACAGAAAAACTATCAGATGAATGAATTCAGTAACTTGCAGGATATAAAATTAATACACAGAAATTGGTTGTGTTTTCATACACTAATAATGAAGTAGCAGAAGCAGAATTTATGAAAACAATTTCATTTACCATTGTACCCCAAAGAATAAAATATCTAGGAATCAATTTAACCAAGGAGGTAAAAGACCTGTATTCTGAAAACCATAAAGCCCTGATAAAAGAAATTGAAGATGATACAAACAAATGGAAAGACAGTCCATGCTAATGGACTGGAAGAGTTAATATTGTCAGAGTGCCTGTACCAGCCAAAGCAATCTACAGACTCAATGCAATCCCAATCAAAATACCAAAAACGTTTTTCAGAGAACCAAAGCAAACAGTCCTAAAATTCATATGGAATCACCAAAGACCCCAAACAGCCAAAGCGATCTTGAGAAAGAAGAACAAAGCTGAAAGTTTCACAACTCTAGATTTCAAGATATACTACAAAGCTGTAGTGATCAAAACAATATTGAGCCAGCACAAAAGGAGACACACAGACCAGAATACAGAGCCCAGAAAAAAAAAATGTTTTAATGGTCAATGAATCTACAAGAAAGGAGGCAAGAATACACAATGGGGGAAAAGACAGTATTTTCAATAAATGGTGCTAGGAAAACTGGATAGCTACATGCAAAAGAATGAACCTGAACCACTTTCTCACAGCACACACAAAAATGAACTCAAAACTCGTTAAAAACCTCAATGTGAGACATGAAACCATAAAAATCCTAGAAGAAAACAGGCAGTAATTTCTTTGATATTAGCCTTAGCAGTATTTTTCTAGATATGTCTCCTCAGACAAGGGGACCAAAAGCAAAAATAAACTATTGAAATTACATCAAACTAAAAAGCTTTTGCACAGCAAAGGAATCCACCAATAAAACCAAAAGGCATCCCATTGAGTGGGAGAAGAGCTATGCAAATGGTATATCCAAAAAGAGGTTCACATCCAAAATATAGAAAAAACTTCTACAACTCAGTACCAAAAAACCAAATCATCCAATTAGACAATGAGCAGAGGACCTAAACAGACATTTCCCCAAAGAAGACATACAAATGGCCAACAGACATAAGAAAACATGCTCAACATTACTCATCAGGGAAAAGCAAATCAAAACTACCACGGGATATTACTTTACACCATTCAGAATGGCTAGAATCAAAAGGACAAGAAATAACAAGTATTGATGAGGATATGGAGGAAAAGGAACACTTGTGTACTTTTCGTGGGAATGTAAATTGGTGCTGCCACTGTGGAAAACAGTATGGAGGTTTCTTAAAAAATTAAAGCTCGAAATGTAAGATTCCACCACTGGGCATTTACCCAAAGAAAACAAAAGCACAAATTCAAAAAGATACATGCACCTCTGTGTTTACTGTAGCATTATCTACAATATCCAAGATATGGAAGCAACCCAAGTGTCTGTTGATTTATGAATGCATAAAGAAATTGTGTGTATACACACACAGTGGAATATTACTCAGCCATGAAAAAGAACGGGCTCTTGCCATGTGCAACAAATGGATGAATGGAAGGTTATTAAGCTAAGTGAAACAAGTCAAATAGAGAAAAACAAACACCCATGATTTCACTTACATGTGGAATCTTAAAAAAACCAAATATATAAACAAACCAAAGGCAGAAAGAAACTAAAGATTAGAAAGAATAGACGGATGGTTGCCAGAGGAGAAGAGGTAGGGGGATGTGCAAAGAGGGTGAAAGGCAGCGTGACATATAGGTTTCCAGCTACGGAATGTCATGGGCATAAAATGTACAGCATGGGAAAGACACACAACGGTATTCTAATAATATTATATGGTGACAGACGGTAACTATTCTTGTGGTGAGCACAGCATAACAGACAGACTTGCAAAAATCACCTATCATGCACACCAGAAACTGGTATGACAATGTATGCCAACTATACTTCAATTAAAATAATAACAGTAATCCCTAATAAGCACTGGGCACATTCTATGGGCTTTTGATTTTTGTTTATTGAAACAAACAAAAAAAACGAAAGCATACCTTTGCCACTAGGTGACACTCTTGTCCCACCATTCTTTTTCTTTTTTTTTTCTTTTTTTAAGATTTTTTTAATTTATTTGATAGAGATCACAAGTAGGCAGAGAGGCAGGCAGAGAGAGAGAGAGAGGAAGGGAAGCAGGCTCCCCGCTGAGCAGAGAGCCCGACGCGGGGCTTGATCCCAGGACTCTGAGATCATGACCTGAGCCGAAAGCAGAGGCTTAACCCACTGAGCCACCCAGACGCCACCCCCCCACCATTATTTTTGCTTTTATTTGTAGTCAAGTCTATGGGGAGCTGTTTCTCACACTCACAAGGAAACAGAGCACTCCCAAATCCTGCAGATTAGCCTTCAAAGCTGCAAATGACAGGATCTAAGAATTAAGGTGTGTTTCCAAACATGAAATGCCATCTTGATGTCAGAGCTCTGACTCCTGCCATGCGGAAGTACTCAGTATGTCAGCCAAAGGAATCCCAGTTGTCTTGGCCCATTTTTATCTGGCCAGTTTATCTTGGCTGTTTGAGGAAACAGAATATCCTGTTTTGGAAGAATAGGAGAAGGATCCTGGGATGAGTCATCTGGGGAAGCGGTGAGGGGAAGAAAGATAGGAATGGGGTAGAAGAGAGGCCAACCTGTCCCCATTTCACAGGCAAATAGCTCAGTTTGGGACTACTTTGTCTCTGGAGGCCCCCAGCCCCGCCTCCCATAGTCTACCTCAGGAGGCAAGATTTGGCGCATCACTATTAAATCCACTCAAGGCTCACTGATCTCTACCCTGTTCTTGTGACTGCAGCAGGCATTTGGCCGTGGAACTGAGATTCACAAAAGTGCGCGGCACCGTTGAAAGAATGGCGACTGACGCCAGACAGTGTGTGCGTGGGGGCGCACGCACGCACGCACGCACGCACGCACACGCGGCCATGCACACCCAGCAGACTGAAGACGGATGAGGTGGAAATGTCCTCGCTGGTCCTCTGTGCAGACTAACCTTTCCTCAAACACGGGAAATCCATCCATTTTATTGCGTGGAGGCCGAAGGAGCAGTAAGTTGACACCTGCTACATAAGCGAGGTGACCCTATCGTCCCTTTGTTGGCAAAATCAGAATAGTTTTTAGTGGAAAGAGGACTGTGTTTTCTCATTACACTGAGACAAGCACAAACTGGGCCTGTTAAACTGGACGAACTGGGATGAATGGTGACTCTAGATACAAGGCCACTGCCCTACAAACAGCTTTTAATCAGATTTAACTTGGAATCTAAGTTATTTGTCTTGATCTGGCTATTTCTCTTGCTTCTGACAGCAAAGAAGAAAATGGCTTTGAAGCTTCTTCAGTGGGTGTAGACTGACTCCCAGTGGACGCTGCTCATTGCCCTTGGAAGGCTCGCCGATGACTACCATCAGCCAGCAGGGCCTGGTGCCAGCAATCACCAACAGCAGGAAAGTCTGTATCAGTATGCCAGTTCCTCCTTCCCTCGGGTCTGTTCCCTAGTGCAGTCTGATTCTCTGCTCTATGGCTAGTTGCTGCAGGCCTGAACCCACAATCCCAGGTTGATGTGGACCGTTGATGAGTGATACCTTCCCCTTGCCTCATGACTCACATTCCCTTGAGCTATAAAGTAGAGGCCAAGTTCCCCCTCCTGCCTTGATCCTTCTTCATTCCATTCTGTGAGGCACCTCCATATGGCGCAAAGACCACAAATTCGATCAAAGGACATGAGCTCAGAGCCTGACACATAGTAAATGCTCAATAAATGCAAGATGATTGCAAGTTTGACCATCATAGGAACCCTTACAGTGGAGAGGAGGTCTGTGATCTTCTCTACTATCAGGGTATCAGAGGAGGAGTTCCTCGCCTGTGTGCCCCCAATTCAAGCCTACTGTGGTAGGAAGAGGGGAGTACCATTCAGAGTATATGATTAACACTGGGGCTTCTATAGATATAGGGGCTCTCATCTGTACATCTTTCAAACCTTAAACGTGCTTCCTTTGGATCCCTTTGGATCCTTTGGAACTGAACAGGAAAGAAAGGACCTTATTCCTCCAAACAGGAAGGAGTAATGCCTTCCCCTAACTCAGAACTTGAAAGGAAAAGAAAGTAGCAGGAAACAGTAAGACAACCTTGGACTTGGGAGTTAGAGACAGCCTTAGCTGTGAACTCCCACAGTTACTAGCACTAGTTATCTCATTACCCCCTGGAGCCTTACCTGTAAACTAGGGATGATGATGATGACCAGCTACCTGTAGAGTAGCTGTGATAACAAAAGACTACAGATGTTAAGCCCCAGCGCATAAACAGCTCTCTATCTATGGAAACTATTACTGCATGGAATTCTCTAAAGGAACAGTACCACTCAGGTGGCTGGAGAAGATAGCTCCTAAAGTAGGAGTCCCCAGAAAGAAGATTCTAAAATCATGAATCTTGGTCACCTGGTGGCTCAGTCAGTTAAGCGTCTGCCTTCAGCTCAGGTCATGATCCCAGAGTTCTGGGATCCAGTCCTACATTGGGCTTCTTGCTCAGTGGGGAGTCTGCTTCTCTCTCTGCCTCTGCTCCTCTCGCCCCCTCCACTCTGCTCCCTACTTGTGCTCTCTCTCAAATACAACAATTAAAAAAAAAAAAAAAGAACAGGCTTCTCTTCTACTGAGACCATCGTTAAGCAGACTTCTCTGAGTGTGAGGAAACTGCCCACGTGGCTACCATGTTGCTTGGACCCTTAGGGTCAGCCACCATGGAGGAAGCACACCACAGCCCTCGCCTTAATCCCTCTGGGACAGGCAATAATACTTTGCCTTTTTGTCCTCCATCTTCCAAGGACACAGCCCTGGGAAGCACCTGTGAATTCTCCGAACTTTCTGGCAAACGTTACTGAAAAGTAAAGACGACAGAGTCTGGCTCAGTTTGAAAAGATGTGGGTTCTAGACTCGCAACTTTCCTGTATTATTTCTTAGGTAATGTTGGGTTCAAAACTTATTTTTTTCCTGATTATAGAATGCATATACCCATTTTGGAAAACACAGAGAGGCATGAAGAAGAAATTAGCATTTATCCATAAAGCTGCCACCAGAGAGAACCACCGTTTGCACGTGCCGGCCTCACGTCTGCCATTCACTGAGTAGCCGGGTCACCCTTTTCTGTATGTGCTGTGGGACACGGGTATGCTGCGAAGATGTTCCTACTGTCTCCTTACCAGTTTTTCACCCGGTAGGGTTTGATATGGGGAGGATGAGGGGTACTAATTGTGGTTATCACAGTGGTGAGAAATGGGAGGATGGAAGGTGTGAGTAAAGTGTGAGCTTAATGCTTTTCAACTCTAGATGTGGTAACACTAACTGTTGGCCTGGGGAATAATTTCGTGAAGATTACCCTGATGTATCCGGGTAGGTAGCTAGGGGTTTCACCACCTAGAACCACAGTTCCTCACGTTTGAGAAACATCCTCATTCAAAGCCTTGTTTCATTTGTACGGTGGGGAGAGCCTCTGTTTATACCAGATAAATTGTGTCAAGTTCCCTGCAAACTAGAAATGAAACAATTATTTCCCAGTTTGTCTACTTACTGAAGCTCCTGTGGCCGGGGCCTTTACCCTTTAACCATGGGTTCTACCCTCTGCCAGACCAAGGTAGGCAGCGACCACCTGGTTTACGTTGATGGGTGGGGATGATGGGGAAATACAGAGGGAGAAGAGCTCTGGGTCAATCAGAGGCTGCCCTGAGATTAGCTCTATATCCTGATCACCGCAACAGTCCCTGGAATTCTCTGCTCAGCCCTGGGAAGACATGGTCAAGGGGACATTGCTGGAATGGGACAGGCACCTCCAAGAAACAGGAGGTATACTGACCAGGAGATGAGGCGGTTTTACAGAAAGACTCCCCCTGTGCCATTGGTGGCTACTCAGAATTGAACTACCTTCTCGGGATGCCTGGGTAACTCAGTGGGTTTAAGCGTCTGCCTTCAGCTCATGTCATGATTCCAAGGTCTGGGATCGAGCCCTATAACAGGCTCCCTGCCCAGTCGGAAATCTGCTTCTCCCCCTCCCTCTGCCCCTCACCCTGCTCAAGCTCTCATTCTTTCTTGCTCTCTCAAATAAATAAAACCGATGAGGGAAAAAAACAACTTTTAGTCATCCCAGTTACTGCCTGTCATAAATGCCCGAGTTGGGGTTGGTCCTATGCATGGGCAGAGGAACCAATCAGCCTTGCTGCACTCAGGAGACTGGCTTGAGGGGTGACTGCCTTTCAGTGTGGAACAGAGAAGCAGGGTTGTCTCTCACTCATCAGCCATGTGGATTTGAACCCATACCTCCCAGTTTTGTCTACCACTGGGGTCTTCAGACTTCTACTGTTGACATTTATGGTGGGATCTTTCTTCGCTGTGTGTGGGAGGGTTAAGTTCCTGCCCATGTAGGCTATTTTGCCTATTTAGCGATATCTGTTGGCCCTACCCAGTAGGTGCCAGTAGCAATCCCCCTCCCAGTTGTGACAGCCAAAAATTTCTTCAGACATTGCTAAATATTTCCTGAGGGAAAAATTACCCCTGTCGTCACCTCACTGAGAACCACTTGAGTTATCCTGAAGGAGAGAGAACTAGCTAGAAGTCTTGAGCAGTAGTTAGAGAGGTGGCTTCAGGGACAGCCTCTTTCTGTGGGGGGCGGGGAGGGTGAGGATCACACTCACTGCACATCAAGGCCCAGCTAAAACTCAGCTCACATGTCCTTAAATATATTACTTTATGTTTGACCTTTGACTCCGGTTACAGTTTCTATACTGTTGCTCCCACCCAAACACTCAAGACTCTCTGAAACCTCTCTGTGCCCTTCCTGTTTTCCTTGGTTCTAGGAGTTTCCTGCATCTCTGGAGGGTAGGAATGGGACATGAATCTCTCTGAGCTAAAATCAAGGTGTCTGCTGGATGGTGTTCCTTTTTGGAAGTTGTAGGGGAGAATCTATCCCCTTGCTTCTCCCTGTTTCTAGGGACCACCCCCACTTCTTGGTTCAAGGACCCCTACCTCCTTTTTCCAAGCAGGTGGCAGTCATCTTCCTTAGCCACACCTCCCTCGCTCTTGAACCTCAGCTAGCAGAGTTTCTCAGCTTTTAAGGAGCCCTGGGATCAGACTGGCCCCATCTGGATAACCCAGGCTGGTCTCCCCATCTTAAAGTCCTTACTTTAATCCCAGTTACAGGCCGTGTAACATTTTGTCACAGGTCCTAGGCATCAGGGGCCGCCCACCACAGCTGTGCCAACTGCCTAGCCTCTACGAACATCAGTCCAGCTCGGTGTCCGCATTCTGAGGGGTGCAGGCTGTGAGCTCAGGGGTTTCGGAAGGGGCTTCCCTAGGTGCTTATCACGGTCGGCCCAATACCAGCTTGGTTAGCACCAATGATTATACCAGGCAGCATGGAAGTCTACCTCGAGGCTTTTCACAGCCTCCTCCAGTCTTCTTGCTCTGGCTGTGCCAGAAATACAAGCTTCCAGGCCTGACTCCCTAAGAGGAGGGCATAAAGCTAGCGTGAGCCCCATCTTCAACTCCCTCTCTCCACCACCCATCCTGGCCCAGAGGGCTCTGCTCCAACCAACAGAGCCTCCTGTTGGCCAACACTGTGCAGAGAGGGTGTATCAGTACTCCAGCCACATCTATGCGGGTCTCCCTGATGCCCCTGCTGTTCTCTGCTCAGCACAAGACACCCAGGGCTGGGAACAGGCTTCCGAAAAGTGTGGAGAACAAGGAGAGAGCACACAGTGGCTCAGTGAATCTTTGCAGCATCCCTGTGAAGTAGGCACCGCCACCACTTCTTACACCCAAGGAAACTGAGGCAACAGTATTTCTTGACTTGCCAGTGAGTGGGAGCCATGGGATTTGCGGCCAGGCAGGCGGGCTCCAAGCCAGTGCCCAGCCCCCAAGGCTACCGTGCCTCCTCCATCAGGAAACCATCATGCTCTGCTGGAAGAAGGAGAACTGTCTCCTACCTAAATGTAGTTGCAATTTTTAAAAAAGCACAGAGAGGCACGCCTGGGTGGCTCAGTTGTTAAGCGGCTGCCTTCGGCTCAGGTCATGATCCAAGGGTCCTGGGATCCAGCCCTGTATCAGGCTCCCTGCTCCCTGTCCAGCGGGAGTCTGCTTCTCCCTCTGCTTCTCACCTTGCTCCTGCTCTGTTTCACTCTCTCTCTCAAATAAGTAAATATAAAAATAAAAGAGCACAGTGAGAGTCATTCACTCTGGCAGTGCACATGCTCAAATTGGAATGATAGATTTTCTCAAGCCTTGCAATGAGAATGACACTCAAATTCGTAAGCATTCTTTTTTTTTTTTTTTTTTTTAAGATAAAAGCCGAGTCCCTTGTGCAGCATAAAGACGCATGCCTGACCAACGGATATGGCTTCAGGTTGGAAGCCCAAAGGCAAAGGTTTGTTCGGGTTCTTCTGTTGGCTGAGCGGCTTTAGGCAAATACCCCCCACCTCGGAGCTTCAGCCTCTTCACCCACAGAATAGGGCAGACGGTATCAACCCTGCGCTCACTCGTGTGGCTGATCAAAGGAGATAAGGGAGGTGAAATGATCTGGTGTTATTATGGTTCGAGCATGGGCTTCACACTGACTGGGAGGGAGTTTGGGACTGAGGCCTTACCAGCCCCCATATCACACCACCAGACCACCAGGCAGCACCTGTTCCTTCAGCACAGACCACCAGCTTTCTTTTCATGCCCCGCTACCACCGAGGAGCTTGCTGGAACCTCTGCCAACTGTCTTGGCGGGCATGCTGCCTCCATTCCTGCCCCTGCCCCACCCAAATGCTGCATTTCCCACCCACCCCCACCCCCCTGGCCCCACCGGCCTTACTCATTAACTGTTAACCCCAAGCTGCAACCTTCTATGGCCTGGGTCTGGAGGGTGCCACAGATGAGCCGAGCCAGGTGGGGCAGGGATGCAGACACGCCCGGCTGCACCCTATAGAGCTTGTCCAAAAGGGACTCAGTTACTCCACTCCTGCAGATTGTCTCTGTGAGGCCAGACCTTGTTTAAGAAGCCGGAGCACTGGGCTCTCTGCTCAGTGGGGAACCTGCTTCTTCCTCTCCTTCTGCCTCTGCTCCTGTGTGCTCTCTCTCTCGCTCACTCTGTCTCTCAAATAAATAAAATCTTTTGAAAGAGCAGGGGGATGGCTGGGTGGCTCAGCCGGTTAAGGAGAAGCTGGAAATCTGGGTAGTATGTGAAATGCATGTCTGTATTTTTAAAAAGTTGGCTCAAATGAAACACACACACACACATTAAACAGGCCAGACAAAAGCCATCTGCAGGGTAAACGCAATCAGCCATTTCTTACTTTGGTGTCCAAGCTAAATCCAGAATCATTAACATGGTATTCTAGGCTCAGATTCAGCAATGACCTACTTTTCCAAACGTCTCTCTGCCCTTGTTTGGGCCTTTGGCTAGCCAAGAGGCGTTCTGGCTGGCTCCCAGGACACCCGAGTCACCTCTCTGCCCCACACACCTCTGCTCTGCTGGCGCTGGAATGCCTTTCTCCCAGCTCCTCCAGCTCTACGTCAAGAGTTCTACTCCTCCTGGAGGCCTTCCCGGAATTCTCCCCAGCCAAAGACTAATTCAATAATTATATACAATCTGCTCCCCCTGGGCCTCCGGGACACTCTCAGAGGTTGTGTTTCACGTGTGCTCTACTTTCTCCCATATCCCGGCATGCACACCCATCACAAGGCTTCAGAGAAAAGGTGTGATGTTATGTCGCAAGCAACTTGTGTGCAGAGTCCCCTCCCTAGCACCCAACCTTCCCTCATCCCCAAGCCCAGGATACTCCTTGTAGGCCCTAGCCAAATGTCTGGGCTTCTTGAAAGTTCCAGCTTTAAGGAACTACGCTGAGTTTTGCCTGGCCTCGCTAAACTCACACCTGGAAGACTGCGCCTGATGGGCTCACAGTTTTCTACTGAATCCTTGGACCTGCTGCAGGGGGAGTGAAACTCCCCCTTCTTGCAGCCCCTCCACAGGGCTCTGCGCACCCCCCCCCCCCAGAATGCCCCGCATCTCTTAACTGTGTCCTTGGTCACTTGAGAGGTCAGGCCAGGGGCTTTTAATGAGCCAAGAAGCCTTACCCACCCTAGGGGAGTGGACTCAAGTGTTAGCCCAGCTGACTTGGTTAGAGGGATACCAGCACCACCTGGGAATGGGAAGAGACACCTTAAGGCAGCAGCACCTGGACTTGGCTTATCCCCCAGTCTGTACTGATATTACCTTCCTAAAAGCATCAGAGCCCGGGGGCGCCTGCGTGGCTCAGTGGGTTAAAGCCTCTGTCTTCAGCTCAGCTCATGATCCCAGGGTCGTGGGATCCAGCCACGCATCGGGCTCTCTGCTCAGCAGGGAGCCTACTTTCTTCTCTCTGTCTGCCTCTCTGCCTACTTGTGATCTCTGTCAAATAAACAAATAAAATCTTAAAAAAGAAAAATCAGAGCCCAGAGGAGCCTTATAGGCATTCAGATCAAAGTAGGAAACTCAGCCCCAGGAAGTGCAGCTTGCCCAAGGACAAGGCAGAGTGTGCTGGCTAGGATCCAAGACACCCAATGCCAGCCCGAGGGGCTTTTCCCCACCAGGTCATAGATTTGCCGCTATCATTTTTCTGTGAAAAACACAGGGAGATCGGGGCGCCTGGGTGGCTCAGTGGGTTAAAGCCTCTGCCTTTGGCTCGGGTCATGATCCCAGGGTCCTGGGATCAAGCCCCCGCATGGGGCTCTCTGCTCAGCGGGGAGCCTGCTTCCTCCTCTCTGTCTGTCAAATAAATAGATAAAATCTTAGAAAAAAACCACAGGGAGATTAGTGCAGCTATGCATTTTTTCAAAAACTCCGTTTTGCAGCTAAGCAAAGTTGGGCTTCTGATTTCTTATCCTTCCTGCCTTTGTGAATGCAGCACTTGGGAAATCAACACTTGCTGCTCCTCCAGCCATCCCCTCCTTGGTACAATTTCCTTACCAGAAGGTGTTCAGCCACACATTTCAAACTCCTAGCAAAACGTGTCACAAGAGGGGACAAGATGAGAAAACTCTCACGGGGAGTTTGCTGTGATGTGTCTTGATCTGCTTCCCATCGAGCTTGCCATATTTCCCTGGGAACATTCAAGTAAGGAAGAGCTACAATTTAAATGATGAAAAAGTTTTTACACTTAACACTGTTTTTTGGGGGGCACCTGGGTGGCTCAGTGGGTTAAGCCTCTGCCTTTGGCCCAGGTCATGATCTCAGGGTCCTGGGATCGAGCCCCCCCATTGGGCTCTCTGCTCAGCGGGGAGCCTGCTTCCCCCACCCACTGTGTGCCACTCTGACTGCTTGTGATCTGTCAAATAAATAAAAATAAAATCTTACTAAAAAAACACTTTTTTTTTTAAATTAAGAGATTAGGGGCGCCTGGGTGGCTCAGTGGGTTAAGCCTCTGCCTTCGGCTCAGATCATGATCTCAGGGTCCTGGGATCAAGCTCCACATCGGGCTCTCTGCTCAGCAGGGAGCCTGCTTCCCCCCCCCCCCCCTACTTGCCTCTCTATCTACTTGTGATCTCTCTATATATATCAAATAAATAAAATCTTTAAATAAATAAATAAATAAATAAAATTAAGAGATTATACTGTCTCCTTCTCATGCCAACCCTGAGAACCTGTATGTCAGTGTAGAAAGAGATCTAGTGATGGTAAGATGAGATTATTACCCTGGCTTCACAGACAAGGCAACTAAGGACCAGCACAGCTCAAAATCAATTGTCCATGAATTTGTAGTCAAATAAATGGACCAGGCACTGTGCTAGGTTCTGGAAATAAGAGCGATGGCAAGATGGACACAGTCCTTACCTAACTCAGAGTGCTTCCGGCCTAGCAGGAGAGAGACTGTCGATTACGTATATGAAATTGAGTGTTACTGGAATATGTCACCCCAAAACATGCCACTTTGGCGTAGGAATTTTGAGCTGAATGCAACCATGAAAGAGACCGTAGAAAAAGCTCCCTACCCTCCCCATTTGCCTAAAAGCAGGGCAAGATTTCCCATTTTGAAGGGATCCTCCTCTTCTCTCTTGTACCTAGAAGGGCAGAAAGACGGAACCACTGGAGAGGACTCTAGACTCAGCAGTCCCAAGATGGCACGGAGAGGAAGTGACATAACAAAACTTCCTGAACATTCATCGGCCACTACATTTACCTTCCCACATGTGCCAGCTCCAGAAGCTCAAAATTCTTTTTTTTTTTTTTAAAGATTTTATTTATTTATTTGACAGAGAGAGATCACAAGTAGGCAGAGAGGCAAGCAGAGAGAGTGAGAGGGAAGCAGGCTCCCCGCCGAGCAGAGAGCCCGATGCGGGACTTGATCCCAGGACCCTGAGATCACGACCCGAGCCCAAGGCAGTGGCCCAAACCACTGAGCCACCCAGAAAAATCTTTCACTTCTCTACGTATTTTTTGTCTACTATAGAAGCGCTTGGGTCTGACCATGTCTTTGGGGTCTCATTTCATGTCTCTGAGGCCCTCCGTATAAGTGCGAATCCAACCTTTTACTCCTGTTTGTCCATCCCTTGGCAGTTTAATTTCCAGGCAGAGCCTCAGTCACAGAACCAGAGAGGGTAGAGGAGACGGTGTTTCTCCCCTACAACATCTTCTGGCACTTTGTCCAGTGTCCTTTCCAGTTCGCGGTGTTGACACCACACTACCTAATCAGCAGTGAAGGAGAGTTCCCAGGTGAGCTCAAGTCTCAGTCTTCAGTCGCTCCTTCCACCTGACCTTGTCACCACCCTGCCCACTTTCCTAAAGCGTGCTTTACTTTGAGGCGAGTCAGGAGATCTTAATCTTCGTGGTCAACATTTTGAGTTCTGCAGTGCTATCTTTCAAGGTTGGTATGCCAGAGCAAGCTGCCCATTGCTCATCTCTGTTGTAACGTTGAGGCTTAGGCACAGCCAGAAGCCAGAGAGAGCATCGGAGTTTTTTGCTTAACAACACACTTAGCCATGCAAACCGCAGCAGGCTTTGATGGTTTCTGAGAAATGTCCAGCATTTCTAAAGAAGCTATCATGTAAAGCCAGCCTTGTGACCTCTGGTCACCCAGGCACGTTTCCACGTCCAAAGCCTGGGATTCTTGACGTCAGTGCACAGCGTGGAGTCTATCTCACGGCTGAACCCTGGCAGCTTTTGCTACCGCAGATCCAGCAAAATCCAACAGGAGAAACCAAAACTACTCTGAGAAAACAGGTTGATGGAGGCAGAATGACAACTGATATGCAAAGGTGGTGTGTGTGTGTGTGTTGTGCATTGCAACTTTAGGGACACCGGAGAATTTTAAAAATTCTTATTTTGAAGTATTGCAGAAGGGGTTTTGTCAGGACCTAATGGTGGAGCCTGGGTAAATGTCACCAGATGCTGAGTGTCCAGCCCCAGCCAGAGTCCCTAGGCACTGCGTGCCAGGTATAAACTAGGGATGCCTTGGGCTCACCTGCTTGGGTGTCAGAGGTGGTCGACTCCTTTAGCAGTCTGTCCTGAAGTCTGCCCCACTATGCGCGGCCCATCTTCCTTCCACTCCCTGAGCCAAGGAACTCTTAAGGTGGGTCAGGAGTTCAGGGAGAGAGAACTTGGATCCTTCCATGGCCAGGACACAGGCATGTTCAGAAATGGCTGAGAGGGGCGCATGGGTGGCTCAGTGGGTTAAAGCCTCTGCCTTCAGCTCGGGTCATGATCCCAGGATCCTGGGATCCAGCCCCACATGGGGCTCTCTGCTCAGCAGGGAGCCTGTTTCCCCCGCTCTCTCTCTGCCTGCCTCTCTGCCTACTTGTGATCTCTGTCAAATAAATAAATAAATAAATAAATAATCTTTAAAAAAGAAGGAAAGAAATGGCTGAGAGACTTGCAGAGGGTGGGGTGGGGGGCTTATTGTAAGCAAGGCTGCGGGGAAGAACAGCAGGGACCCTAGTGGACCAGTCACAACGCTAAGGAGCAGGGCGGGAAGGCCAGACTCTGCAGCAAGTCCTGCATCCTGGGACAGACTATGGTTGGAGGGCAGCATAGCAGCCTTCCAGTCCAGAGTGCCTGTCCCCAGCGGGATTCCCCTGGGAGAAGCTGTGTGCGAGGAAAGGGACTCCTCTATGGGAGGGGAGATGGCGGAAACCCAGAGCAGGGTCAGGGTCGTGTCAGGGTCGCCAAGAGCCCACTGATGCGCCACACCCTGAAGGTGTCAGGGGTGCAAGGCCCTGCTGCCCGGCACTCAGAAGGATGGCAGAGACCTGGGCAGAGGCCCCAGTGGCAGGGCAGCCCAGCAGCCTGGGGAACCAGGGCAGTGGGAGCGGGCGGAGAAACAGGGAACAGAGCTGCAGCCAGAGGAAGGGGCCAGGATCTGTGGCTGGACTGTCCTACAGCTGCTCCCTCCCACCCATCACAGGGAGAGGAACTGCCACACAGTGAGGGGGCACACTTCAGGACGGACAGACCCCCCAAGGTGAGCCTGAGGCCTCTGGAGAGGAAGTCCGTCACATCGCGCTTAGGGACCCCAGGACACGGGGGCGGGGGGGGGGGAGGCAAGGCACTAGGGATTGCACTTCAAGTGGGAGCCCACATGGACCGGGTGCTCTGGAGGATGGAGTTTGCCCAGGTTCTTAGGACCTAGGTCCTATTTATTGCACAAAATGAGCCACTGCTTTAACAACAGGTTAATTAAAAAACAGTAAGAAACACTATCACATTAAATATATACATAAATCACCACATCCTGATTTCAGAAATATTAGAATATGGTAAAAAAGAAATATACAATGTTATATAGAATTGAGGAGACTCTGTCATACTAACACGGTGACAGTTGCCCTCACAGGCCAGAGGACACGTGCCTCGGTGACACCAGGGGGTCAGGGAAACTGTAACCCTGCCATGTTGGTTTCAGAACAGGTTTCACCATTTGGGGAGCCCTTGGTTTGGGGCCCCGTGACCGCCCCTCAGGACCCTTCTACAGAGCTCCTTGCAGTTCTGGCCCTGAACCTTCCGGTTCAGGAATATTAGGAAGCTCTAGGAATGGTACCCACACGACTGTCTTTTCTTGGCAAAGCTTCATTGAAGCTGCATTTATTGTAGTGAATCTTAGCTTATTATTTAAAGGAATCGTGTGGCATATCCTTTGTGAATTTAAAGGTTTTCAAAGAAGTGAACACTCATCCCGTCATCTGTATTTTCCTGATAACATTTTGGTGGGGGGGTCAGAATTCAGTTGATTTATCTTTTTCCATTTCAAATGAGTTCCGTGGGACTTGTGGAGCATTTGGACTTTTCCTGGTGTGGTGTTTGACTGATGGGGAATGAATTTTCCCTCCCTAGGCTTTCCCCTGCTAGCCCTTTTCTCAGTGGTTAACTGTTGGGAGGACCTGGTCTCCTTACTCCACTAGCCAGTCCTCCTCCTTCCCTGGGTTTTGGGGCATCACTAAGCTCTGGGAGACCAGGGCAAATACTGAGAGTAGTTGAGAGCATAGATCAGGACTAGAATTTCTGCCTGGGTTTAAATCCTGACTCCCCAAAGTGATCAACTAAAGGCCCCTGGAAAAGTTACTTCTTGGCATTTAGGAGAGTGATGATAACAGCACCCTCTTCATGGTACTGCTATCTTAAGTCGGTAAATGAACATACAGCCCTTAAAACAGAACCTGACACAGAGTAATCGCTCAACAAACGTGTTATACTAATTCCAAAACAAGCAAGGCCAAAATGGACTCTGGTTTGAGGTGGACTCATAAAGCACACACCAGTCCTAGAATATTCCCCAGCATCCTGCCAAAGTAGGCCTCCTGTGGATCAAGTCAGTCCTAAGCCAAATCACTGTCTCGCAAAGGCCCCTGCTAGAACGCAGACACAAAACCATATGATAACTTATTCAGAGCTGTTAGCAGAGAATGGGTTTTCACGAGTGAAGTCTTGTGAGGAGGTTCCTGACCCCTGGAGGACACACTCAGAATGGATCCAAGGGACTGGATCCAAGTTTGGTGCTTATGAAAAGGGGAACTGGAAATGAATTTTAAAGGAAACATACGAAGGTTCAAAACACCTGGAGGAATAAAGGCACACGGTAAACAGGCTACCTTTCATCCAACGTGCTGATTTCATACTTACATACTGCAATCCAGTTACCACTAACGCCTCCGTCGTGTCTCCTACTTCTTTTTTTGTGGTAAGAACACTTAAGATCTCTTAAGAATATGAGGCAGTGTTGAAACTATAATGACAATGCAGTGCATGAGATCCTCAAAACTTACTCATCTTCTAATTCCAAATTTGTACTCTTTGATCAGGATCGTCCTAATGCACTGCCCCACCCCCGCCCTCTGCCACCCCCACCACCCCCACACTCATGCTCTGAATCAATCCTCACTCTGTACTCTATCTGGGTAGCCTTGTTAATTAACGTCTTGGGAGTTCAGTTTTCTTCTTTGTGAAACGAAGGTGGTGAAAACGGTCTACATCATCATTCTGAGGGTTAAATAAGGGAATGTATAGAAGGCCTGCAGCACAATGTCTGGCACATTCTAACCCTCTCGATAAAAAGTACATTCTTTCCCAGGCTTCATGAAAAACTTTCTACATCTCAGAATGGAGTTTTGACAGCTCGAACACTTCAGTTCCTCCAAGGGATGTTCTCCATCTCCCTTACAACCAGAGCAAAACCAAATGGGTCCCAAGAAGTGGGAAAAGGGGGCACCTGGGTGGCTCAGTGGGTTAAGCCTCTGCCTTCAGCTCAGGTCCTGCAATCAAGTCCCACATCGGGCTCTCTGCTCAGTGGGGAGCCTGCTTCCCTTCCTCTCTCTCTGCCTGCCTCTCTGCCTAATTGTGATCTCTGTCAAATAAAATTAAATAAATAAAATCTTAAAAAAAAAAAGATACCACCTGGAGTCAAGGCCATGTACAGTCTGGCAGCACCCTGGATGACTGGCTGCTCACTCCCACTCACTGCACTCACCTGGCCAGGGACAGCACCTCACCTGTGTCTCTGAGCTCACGCCTCTCCAGTTACCCAGTTCCCAATTACATATTATCTATGAATGAGCAAGAAAGCACTCCCCGAATGGAGGGCCACTTCGTAACTTCAGAACCAGCTAACAGATCAGCAGTAGGAAGGTACAGAGTAGAAGCACAGCTGTTAGCACTCATGTCATGAACAGAAGTATTACTAATCATATATGCTGAACAACAGAAGCCAATCAAAAGCACTTGTGATGAACTTCTAAGTTCGTATAGTACTTTTTTTTTTTTAAAGACTTTGAGAGGGAGTAGCAGACTCACCACTGAGCAGAGTTCAATCCCAGGACCCCGAGATCATGACCCTTGATCGAGTCATCCTGGTGCCACTCATGTAGTGATTTTTGTTATTCTTCAGTTTTTAATCAAAATGAAATTTGTACATGGTAAATGCATATATATTATATATAACATATATATTATATACATATATACATATGTATATATATGAATATACATACATACATATATGAATATAAAAATAGTATATAATAGTACAAGTGAAGAATTTATAAGAAAAGTCCTCCCCCTCCTCCAAGTTTCTCCAAAGGCAACTACTTTATTTACTTTTTTTAAAAAAAGATTTTTACTTGTCAGAGAAAGAGAGAGCGTGCACAAGCAGGAGGAGTGGCAGGCAGAGGGAGAAACAGGCTCCCCACTGAGTGAAGAGCCTGATGTGGGGCTCGATCCCAGGACCCTGGGATCATGACCTAAGCTGAAGGCAGACACTTAACCGACTGAGCCACTCAGGCATCCTCTACTTTAAATCATGTTTCGGTTTTTCTTTTCTTTTGTAAGATTTTATTTTATTCTTTTGAGAGAGACAGAGACATAGAGAGAGAGAGAGAGAAAGCACAAGCAAGGGGAGAGGGAGAAGCAGACTCACTGCTGAGCTGAGAGCCCGATGTGGGGCTCAATCCCAGGACCTGGAGATCATGACCCAAGTTGAAAGCAGACTCTCAACCATCTGAGCCATCCAGGTGCCCCGACTTTTCAGTTTTTCTAAGGTCACCCTCAGAATTCTAAATCCTGTTCTTATCCAGTCTAGAGAGTTATGGATTCCCCAGAATGAATTTAGTTCAGTGGCAGGACCACTCCTCTCCCTGCCCTCTCCCTTCCTCTTTGTGATCTTTCCATCGTACGTTGTTACAGTATTATTCTTCAATGTTTCTAGTAAGTATCTTGGAAGCTTGAAATAACACATTAAACCACCATGCATTTATTAGTGCATCAATATTCATCAGCATTTGGTGATTCCCTTCCACACAAGGATATAAGGAACCCTACCCAAATTCTCCACTTTTTTCCCTCTCACCATCTATCAACTACACCTTTATGTTTGCAAAAGTTACATGCTGTGCTGTAACTTTTACGAGGTCTTCTGTATTTTGTCTGTGGTTAATTTTAAAAGTTGGAACTCAAAAAAATAAAAATAAAAATTAGAACTCGGGCGCCTGGGTGGCTCAGTGGGTTGAGCCTCTGCCTTCGGCTCGGGTCGTGGTCCCAGGGTCCTGGGATCGAGCCCCGCGTCGGGCTCTCTGCTCTGCGGGGAGCCTGCTTCCTCCTCTCTTTCTCTGCCTGCCTTTCTGCCTACTTGTGATCTCTCTCTGTCAAATAAATAAATAAAATCTTTAAAAAAAAAATTAGAACTCAAGGATGACTGTTTACAGTACTGAGTCTATGTCAACAGCTCCCTGCAGGGTCACCCAGCGGGCTAGGATTTTCTTACCTGTGGGTTTAAGTTCCTAGCATAAAGATCAAGTAATACCAGTTCTTACTTTGGACGCTGGACCCCCAAAAAGCAAGCATGAGGGGTTTTATTCTTGGGAACATGTACCCTATTAAGAGCCTTAGTACTTTCTAGAACACTTAATTGTATTTTTTAAAAAGATTTTCTTTATTTATTTGACAGAGAGAGAGATCACAAGTAGGCAGAGAGGCAGGCAGAGAGAGAGGAGGAAGCAGGCTCCCTGTGGAGCAGAGAGCCCAATGTGGGGCTCGATCCCAGGACCCTGAGATCACGACCCGAGCCGAAGGCAGAGGCTTAATCCACTGAGCCACCCAGGCGCCCCTTGTATTTTTTTTTTTTTTTAGATAAATCTTAGTTTAAGGCTTAGTTTTAGTTTTTTATTCCCCAGGCTACAGGTCTGGATGAATGGCTGCTGGTAGGGGGCCTGACTAGTAGCTGCTGATCTGGAGAAAGACCTTCAAGTGTTGGCCCTGTTTTTGGAGTCGCCACCCTTCCCATTGCCATTCTTCAGCTTGGTGACAAGCCCACAGACTTTCCAGAGCCCGACCTCTAGTCTCCCAACACACCTCCACACTATAGGTCCATATACCCGCCATCTATTTCCCATCTCTCAGTAATGTGTTGACCTTTCTGATGCACTTACGATCTCCCTTATATTCTCTTGGCCTAGGAGTTCATTCTTTTTCTGTACTTCGTCATTGACATTGAGGAAGATGTCAAGAGGTGGCAAAGGCATACATTTGGTCTGAACTAAGTGATAAATGACTTTGTTTTTATACAAAACAAAGGCAGTAGAACTAGTTTCTACTCTGGACACTTTGTTCTTATTTATATGTTTATCAAAGTCAGAATAACAGTCTTGATCATGGATTTTGATTAGCCTTTGACATTTCTTTATGTTTGAGCCATTCTAAGTCATCTCCAGGAGCTTGGAATTAAGCCTGGTGATAGGAGGTTCACTGATTACATATATGAAGCCTGGCAATATTAAAAGTAAAATTTGTGCTACTGTAACTGTTAAGATCTGTTTCTACTTTACTTGCCTTTTATAATTTTCTATTTGTATTTTATCTTGACCTCAACAAATTTGGATTCCTTTGATCTAGTATTATATATTGTAACTTTCTCTAGGCCCAGGTATGGTTCTTATAATCAATCAATACTCAGTAAACACTGCTGATGCAATTCTGCCTGGTACAGTAGCTGAGGCAAATACATGAGCATGTGCTCAATGAAAAATTGTTGAATACAAACACCCAACTAAAAGAAGTTTCAAGGGGCGCCTGCATGGCTCAGTGTTAGGTTAAGCCTTTGCCTTCAACTCAGGTCATGGTCTCAGGATCTTGGGATTGAGCCCTGCATTGGGGGTCCTTGCTCAGCAGGGAGCCTGTTTCCCCCTCTCCCTTTGCTTGCCTCTCTGCCTACTTGTGGTCTCTGTCAAATAAGTAAATAAAATCTTCTAAAAAAATAAGTTTCAAAAAGAGAATGAGAAAAAGAAAATTATTATCCTTTTTTTTTTTTTAAAGTAGGGTCCATGCCCAACATGGGGTTTGAATTTACAACATAAGATCAGGAGTCACATGCTCTAGGCTGAGCCAGCAGACGCCCCCTCCCTCCCCAACTATCATCTTCTTACATACAAGAAAATGCCCCAGAACAGAACTCAGTAAGTGCCTGGCACAACAAATAAAAAATAAAAGGGCCCACACCAAACTTCATTATCATGAAATCTCAGATAATCAGAAATAACAAAAAATAGCTTAAAAGTTCCTGCAAAGAAAAAGTAGGCCACATTCAAATGGCCAGAAATCAAAACATCATCCCACTGTTCTCAATAGCAACACTGAAAGCTAGAAGATAGTGGAGCAGTAACTTCAAATTTTTGAGTGAAAATCACTTCCAACCTAGACTTTTACTCCTAGCTAAAACTTCAAATATATGGACAGAATTAAGACATCTTCAAATATATGGACAGAATTAAGATATCTTCAAATGTACAAAAGCTCAAAAGTTATCTCCCATCCATCTTTTCATAGGAAACTAGTGGAGAGCATGCTCCACCAAATCAGGACCGGAGAAAGAGGGTCCAAAGATGATGGTGAAGAGAAACAATAGGACAGTAAAACATCAGGATTACTGGGCAGTCTGTCCATAGTTGAGGAGAGATGGAAGATTCTAGGAGGATGGTCTTTAAGAAAGCTAGGAGTTACGGGTGGTTGGGTGGCTCAGATAATTAAGTGTCTGCCTTTGGCTCAGGTCACGATCCAGGATCCTGGGATTGATCCCTGCATCAGGCTCTGGGCTCAGTCAGGAGTCTGGTTCTCCCTCTCCCTCTGCTGCTCCTCCTGTTTGTGGTCTCTCTTAAATAAGTAAAATCTTAAAGAAGAAAACTATGAGTTACTATAAAGAAAAGGACTTTTATAACTTGGACAATGGTTAAGGATAAACTATCATTAGTAATATAGCAAACTACGCAATGAGATGAGACAATCATTAACTCCAGAATAAACAATCTGTTGTCTAAGAAGGGTAATGTAATTTTAGTGCACCAAACAGTCTCCCTGTAACATAGTCATAAAAGCAGAAATTCTGAATATTCATTCAACCAAAGATCATAATTACATTTTGATTCAATAAATGGTGTTGAAACCATTTCATATCATGTGCAAAAGAAAACGAAGCTCAATGCTTACCTCATGCCATATAACCAGAAACAGAACACTGACCTAAATATAAGAGTTGAGAAATAAAATTTCTAGCAGGAAACAAAGGAGAAAATTTTTGTGATCTTGGATCAGAAGAGACATTAATAGCTGAGATAAAAATACATAAAACCTATATTTGATTATAGACTTTTATCCAGAAGGTTTAGGAAAAAAATCTGTAGAACTGTAAGCAGACTATGTAAGTCCTACAACTTTTTATTGGGAAATCAACCCAATGAAGTAGACAGAAGTTTTGAATAGGGGCGCCTGGGTGGCTCAGTTCCTTAAGTGTCTGCCCTAGGCTCTGGTGCGGATCGTAGCGTCCTGGGATCAAGCCTCCCCCCACCCCCATCAGGATCCAAGCAGGGAGCCTGCTTCTTCCTCTCCCACTCCCCCTTTCTTCTGCATTTAGGTGCTCTCTATCAAATAAATAAAATCTAAAAAAAAAAAGTTTCGAACAGGCACTTCACCAAAGATATACAAATGGCAAACAAGCATACAGAAAGTTCAGCATCATTAGTCATCAGGGGAAATGCAAATTAAGACCACACTGAGGGGTGCCTAGGTGGCAGTCAGTCAAGTGGCTGACACTTGGTTATCCTTGGTTCTGACTGAGGTCCTTGTCTCTGGGTCATGAGATCGAGACCTGGAGCCCTGTGTCAGGTTCTGCACTCAACGCAGTCTGCTTAGAGTTTCTCCCTCCCTCTCCCTCTACCCCACCTCCCCCTCTTTAAAATAAATAAATAAATTGGGGTCCCTGGGTGGCTCAGTAGGTTAACCATTTGCCTTCGGCTGAGGTCATGACCCCAGGGTCCTATGATTGAGTCTGACCTTCTTCCTCTACCTGCTGCTCCCCCTGCTTGGGCTCTCTCTCTCTTTCTGACAAATATAATCTTTGAAAAATCAACTTTTTTTTTTTAAAGACCACACTGAAATAGCACTATGTATACCTACTAGAAAGGTTGAAATTTAGAAGATTGAGGCAAAAAGCAACTGGAACTTTTGTACACTAACTGGTAAGAATGCAAAATAATATAGCCATTTTGTAAAAATAGTTTGACAGTTTCAGTTACAGTTATATGTGCACACAAGATGAAACAATACTGTATATATTTGCAATACTTCTCATCACAGGAAAAAATGCTTGCAATTATATGCAGTGATAGGTGTTGACAAAACTGACTGTGCTGATCATTTCACAATATACACAAATATCAAATCATTGTGTTATATGGGTAGCTAAAGCTAATACAATGTTATATAAGGCAATTTAGTCTAAAAAAAAAAAAAGTTGCGCACACACACTAATATACCCCATTCCTGCTCTCAGAGATGGAGCAGGAAGAATGGTAAGAATTAGACCTTTCAAAAAGGGAAAAATCACAATATTCAAGGTACATTAAAGTGTATTTTAAGTCTATTGTAGTTTTTAATTGGTGATTATGCTCTGAAGAAAAGAATTTCTCTTCTCTGCAAAGCAATAAACACATGCTGGATAAACTTTTATTTGGGAAATAGTAAGAGAGATTCATGTCTGTTCAGTTATTTGTACAAGTGACCTTGAAACAGTTCAAACTCTTGGATCCAGTGGTTACAGACTCAAGGACCATGTAGAAGAGGGGACTCAAAACCCCAGAAATCTCAGAGGAGAACTGAATTTCTGGCACACTACTTTCCAGAATTTTGAGCCAAAATCTTTAGCCAGCAGAGATCGCTTGCTTTAGAGCATGGAGAAAAGGGATTTATGGGTGAAAAAATAATTTAGGGGCGCCTGGCTGGCTCTGTTGGTAGAGCAGATGGGTCCTCATCTCACGGCTGTGAATTTGAGCCCCACATTGGGTGCGAGGTTACTTAAGTCAACTTGAAAAAATAACTTACTACGACTGAAAATAACAAACCACAACCACACAAAGCAATCTGAATCTTACGGAGACAATCTTGAGCAAACTACATGCTAATGAACTGATGGCTAGATTGGTGTGTGCTTGTGACAATTTACTAAGCTGTATTAGTGCATTCTTCTGTATTGTGCATTCTTCTGTATGTAAGCTGTATTTCAAGTTTTTTACAGTATCCCGTATGATTCTATTTGTTAAGCTTCCCCCAAAAGGCAAAACTGAAATACTGCTTCATAGTACATGCAAATGTAGTAAAAATATAAAAAGCCAGTCAATTATGTAATGTTCAGAATGCAGAAAAGGGTTTAAGATCAGGAGTGGGTGAGATTAGGGGCTCCTATCAGGGGACCTTGATTTACTTACTCTCAGTAAGTTGTATTTCTTGGCCTGAATGGTGCTTACATAAGCACTTGCTTTAGAATTCTGTTAAGCTGAACATGTAAGTTTTATGCCCTTAGAAAACAAAGTAAGTAGATTCAACCCAATCTAAATGTCTGCTAATAGAGGACTACTTAATTATAGTACAGTCATGGAATGTATTCTGTACCATTAAAAATGAGACAACCTGGGGTGCCTGGGTGGCTTAGTCAGTTAAGCACCTGCCTTTGGCTCAGGTCACCATCTCCAGGTCCTGGGGTCAAGCCCCACATTGGGCTCCCCACTCAGTGGGGAGTCTGCTTCTGCTTCTCCCTCTTCCTCTGCCCTCCCTCCTCCACTTGTGTGGTCTCTCTCTCAAATAAAATCTTTAAAACAAAAATGAGGCAATTATATGCTTATAAGGTCCTATATGCTTATAAGGACCGGAAACCCAGATTGTGTCCTAAAATGACAAAAGCCATGCTAGAAATGAATCTGGTATGGTACTACACACACACACACACACACACACATCTATATACACACACAAAGAATACCTCTATCTCTAGAAGAACAGACAAGAAATGAGTCAATATTGCCTTGAGGAAGAGACCAGCAACCAAATTTTGTATTATGTGCATTTGTTATCCTTTAAATAGAAAAACAATAATTAATTTTGGAAAATATTTGTTTATTGCGCAGTGCTTTCCAGATTTTATGTCTAGGGTCATCTTTTATTGTCAAGTACTTTAGCAAAGAACTGGCATTCAAATATGGCTGGCCAACCATGGCCATATTCATTACGCAAGGACTTTTCTGAGCTAACATTTCTCAAGCTCCTATTAGGAACTTGGCACTGACTTAGGCCCTATAAAAACAAAGTTAAATGGGACAAGAGTCTGAGCCTTCATGGAAGAGGAAGGCCATGAAGGAAAGTGAGAAGGAAGAGCAGGAAACCATTTGGCACGATGGGATTTTTCCTCCTGCAGCCATTTAGTCTTGCTCTTTGTCTTAGATGGAATCAGGTCATATTCCTTGTCTTGACAAGTCTTAGAAATCAATCAGAAAGTACAGAGTTCACAAATCAACCCCACAGGTTTAATACTAGGCAACACATTAAACCCCTCCATGATGGAATCTTCATCTTTCTACACCTCTGAAGCTCTCTTACCCTTTATCCCTGTTGCTTCAGCTTCAGCTTCCCAGCAGGCAGAGGTGAGATCCTAGGTAGGTGGGCTCTTCTCATCTCTGCTGTTTGATAGGATTCAAGGACAATGTAACAGATAATGCAATGGAGATGCTGAGACCCCCCCCCAAATAACGAGGGGGGAGAAAAGCAGAGGACATTTCTCACCACAGACCAGACAAGTTTCCATTCCTCACTAAAGATGAGAGGACTGGAATAGAGGAAGACCCAAATTACTTGTGTGAGGAAGTCTTGCCTTCTGCTTGTTGCCATGGTTCTGATTTACCTGTGGTTATGTTCTGAAAGCTCTTGCCCAAAGAAATTTTTTCAGCCATTTCTTAAAAAGTTTTTTTTTGAATGGTTATAAAAAATCTGGGTAATCTTTTTTTTTCTTCCAGTTTTATTGATATAATTAACATATAACATTGTGTAAGTTTAAGATGTAAAACGTAATGACCCGATGTATGTATTTACTGCCAAATTTTTTACAATAAGTTAATATCCATTGCTTCACATAATTACACATTTTTCCCCATTGTAGGAACATTTAAGATCTACTCTCTCAGCAACTTCCCAACACGCAATACAGTATTGCTAACCAGAGTCATCATGTTGTACATTACAGCTTCCAAAATTACATAAATGTACATTTATCTCAAAACTGGAAGTCTCGTTATCTTTTGATTGCCTTCACCCAATTCCCCACCATGACTTCCGCCCTCCAATAACCTCTGGCAACCCCAATCTGATCTGTTTTATGAGTCTGGGTTTTTTTAGATTCCACATGTAAATGAGTTCACAGTATTTGTCTTTTTCTGTCTGACTTATTTCACTTAGCATAATGCCCTCAAGGTCCATCCATGTTGTCACAAATGGTAGGATTTCCTCACTTTTGTGAGGCTGAGTAATATAGTCCACTGTATATGTATGTGTATATATATAAATATACACCACACACCATGTTTTCTTTATCCATTCCTCTGCTGATGGACACTTAGGCAGTTTCCATACTTTGGCTATTGTGAATGCTGCTGCAATGACCATGGGAGTGCAGGTAGTTCTACTTTGAGTTTTCTAAGGAACCTTCCATACTGTTTTCCAGAGAGTCTGCACTAAATTATAGTCCTGCTAATAGTGTACAAGGTTTTCAATTTGGATCATCTTAAAGGACAGAGGTTTAGAAGCATCTCATTGCTGTAATGATCCAAACCCACGCCCCTCATGTCTTCATCAAAATCCCATTTGCTACTCTTGCCTGTCAGTGAGTACTGATGGTGGGGATGGGAGGCGGAGGTAAGGAGAAAGGGGTCTTCCTGAGGTGAGTGGCCTGTGGAGGAAGGGCAGCAGCTGTTAAAATCCACATGCAGCCTCTCTTCGTAAAGCTCACCCCCTGGATTAGGCCATAATGGGCGACAGCTATTTTCGGCCGCAGGCGGTTCCACGGGAATCTGCTGGGGAAAGGGCTCTGCAGAGCTCTGGGAAGGGGAGAAGTCATAAGGCCAGCTGCTCAGAGGGAACGGATAACTGGGAAAACAGTTGTCATTAAGAGAATGTCTCCCCAAGGCAGTGTTTATATTCCATGTTTGCCGATCATCGTAGTCAGAGAAGACTCCGGAAACAGGATGAAGCAGGTCCCCACCATTACAGATCCAACTACTGGACAGTTTGCATTTGTCATAGAGCTTAGTGGGGCCCAAGGTGGAAGTGGGGTCTGCCAGGTCAGTGGTTCCCCCCAAGCAACAGCTCTTGGAGAAGAATAAGCAATCATTCAGAGACTTCTGCTGGGGAGTGTTAGCTATTAAACGTCCATTGTAACTACTGGGCAACTGGACGCCCTCCTGGAAAGACCAAGTTAAAGGTAAACTTCCCCAACCTTGGGTTTCACCTGGAAGAGACTAGAAAGGAAAGCGAAAAGCTCACATTAATAAGTTAAGCAAATTGACACGACTACCACAGGCACTCAGAGTTACTCTGTACAAATAAGCGCTCTGTCCGACTTTCCTCATTCCTCACATACTTGAAGCACAAATGCACAGCGAGGTTTCACCACAAGCACTTAAAGTCTGAAAGAAGTCAAGGTTGCCTTCAGGTCCTCTGTACAGCCTACTCACCAGCATGAGCTGTCTTACTCTCACTCCTCTGACTCTGAGCAGAGTGAGTGTGTTGAAAATGGTTCATCCTCAAGCACAAATCTAATACAGTAATTGTCTTTGTGAGAAACTTTTAAGAGACTATTTAAGAAAAATCAAACTACAGCTTCAAAGATTTATATTATACTCAGTATAACTCTCAGTGGATCTCTGTCCTGCTTGCTCACCCAGTCTCTCTCTCTCTCTCTTTCTCTCACACACACACACAGTCATTTCCTTCCTTGACTTTTCTATTTTTTAGCACTGTCTGCAGTCTGAGAGACTAGGTTTATTCTGTTGTTTTTCTTCTCAAGAGCCTTTTCTCCAAGTTCATGGGGATTTTGTTGACCCATAAATAGGACCTCTAGAAAATGAAGTAGCAAATTTATTTCTATAAATAAAGGAAGTGTACATACTACTTTCCAGTTCATCACAAGGAAAAAAACTGGCTGAGAATTAAGTGATCTACTTGCTTATGTAACAAGAGGGTGGAGATAGAGAGACTGTGACCAGGTAGAGTGGGAGGAAATGCCCTTCAACTTGTCCCATGGCTGGGAGAAGGGGTGAGGAACCTGCCATTCGGTTCACGTGTCCCTATAACAGACCCAAGTGACATTTTCTTTTTCTATGTAAGGCATATTTAGAACCTCTAGGGATGCACGGGCTCCATCTCGGTCCTCATGAAAAGAAATGTGGAGCACGGAGCAGCAGTAAAATACAGGAATTAGCATCACTATCAAGCAGACAAACTCACCAACCTATAATATGATGCCCATAAAGCCAGAGAGTTCACATCACAGTGTGGTCTCTCCAACCCCCAACCCCGCAGGCGGCCAATGTTTTCAGAAACTTCCTGGTTATTTCCTCTGGGTCGAGTCTGCTAATCTATTTAGGGGAAGAATGCCATTTTGGAATGGTATTTTGCCGAGACCACTTCAGTGAACTAAAGTGAACCACTTTAGGTTCACTTCTGAACCAAAATATAAAGTGCCAAATAGAGGTTAAGTACTAATCCAAGTCTCTCCTTGTAATTGTAGCAGGGAAGATGTTTCTAAAATTACAAGAAGTTTAAGAGTATCTGAGAGCATGCTACAAGATGGCAGAAATTAAAGAGGAAAACCCCAGATTCGATTTCTTTTCTCTGGGGGATGCTGCCCTATAGACGAGTCAGATGGGATGGTTTCGACCTCATTTGTCAGTGGGGAGGGACTGGAGAAGGGTATTGTCCTCACCACAGGCGTGGGGAATCGCCACATGTTTTGAACACACGGGGGACAGGTTACCTTTGTCTCTGGGCTCTCCTTCAGCTTTAAGGGTACAGAGGCAGACGCCGCGTGTGCTTTTTTCATTGTTCTTCTTGCCTCGGCTTCCAATTTGGTTTCTGGTTTTGGATGATCGTGCTCTCCCTTTGACTTACAAGAGACAAGGAGGTAAAATAAACAGCAAGATTGGACCTCGGTGTGTGGAGTGTTACCCCGTGCCCTGCCGCCTGACCGGGGACTGCTGCTGGCCCAAGACTTCATAAACCTCTTGGGCCTGTCATGTGCTTTCCTGCCCGCCTTTGAACACGGTGCCCCTCACCCACCTGGTGAAGTCACACTTGCAACCACAATAAGCGACACTACGAAGTGCTTCCTGCGGTGTGCGGAGAAGGCTACAACACACACGACCTCCCTGACTCTTCAGCATCAGTCCTGCCGCCATTCTCACTGCTCCAGCTTACAGAGTAGGAAACCGAAGCATGGGGACACTCCACCAGCCATGGAGGCGACACTCCTCCCCCTGTCCCCCCATGAGTGAGCGGGGAGCCGGGATTCAAAGCATGCTGGAGCTGCCCAAGCTGAGAGCCAGCTATAGAGCGTTCGGGAATTCTGGGAGCTGGCTGGCAGCTGGAGATGAGCGATGATGGGAACTGCTGTGATCACAGATGCTGGCCCACGCTAGCCATCGGGACATTTTCTTTTTGGAGGGTTGGTTGACCAGCACACCACGGACCTTCTGCCATCAGAAGCCAGACTTTATCCTGTTTTTAGCACCGCCCCCTCAAGGACTCCTGCACACCCACATTTTGGGTTTGTTGAAGCCAACCACACGCTGCAGCACTGTGCTAGCCTGAGTGTGATGAGATTATCTGCCTACCCCCAGGGGCCGGAGGCGGAGTAATCCAGCTCCCCTCCTGGGGCTCCGGGTCTTGGCGCCCATGTGCAGGTGTGGGTACAGACATCTGCTTGCCCAGATCGCGCCTCGTGGTTGGTACGGGCTCGCATTCCCCTGCCCATCTCCTGTACGAACCCTCCCCCTGTGCTCTGCACACACTTCCCGAATTAAAGAGAAAACGGCATCTCCTAACTCTAAGTCAAATCCAACCTGGAAGAATATGAAGCGTCCGTCGTGCCTCCAGAAGTTGGTGACTGGGAAGCCCCCATGGCCTCGGCAAGGAATGAGCTTCAGAGGCCCGTCGCAGTTGGGACAGCGTTTCCCTGTAAGAGAGCACAAGCAGGTGACCCTGCCAACTGAGTCCTGGGTCTGTGTGGCCCCCGCGGTTGGCGCTTGACTCCGGGATGGCGGAGAATGGGCCTGGGTACCACTGGGAATTACCTCTGACCCCAGGAGCCCTGGCCATCAAAGCCTCCCAGACCAGTCTCACAGGGACAGAGGAAGCCGTTTCCTACAGACTGGGATATCTCACAGGTCAAGGGAGAGCTCTTCTGAGCAGAAAATCCCTCCCTCCATATTTACTGAGACCTGAAATTCTTTGTAGAGAAGAGGACAGAATTCCTTCACTTCCCAGTGAGAATTAACCGTCAAGGAGCAAAGTCACAGAAGAGAAGAAGCACAGCCCCTCAACGTTCATTAAAGTGTAAATGACTGAGACCAGACCCTTTCCGGAGAGCCAGTTTTCAAGACAGCTTACAAGGAAAGAACATGAAGTAATTTGAGGTCCAAAGTGGGCAGGGCACAGGGGAATGTTGGATGCATCTGTTTCACAATCCGATGGACGTGATAAAGAGGAACACAAGGAACTGGACTATGGCATGGACCTAAATGGTGTAGACTGGAGCCAAATCTCGAACTTCGTCCCACTGCTCCCACTGTAGACCAAAGCATTCACTGAGCTCCTGGGCGAGGCCAGGGGTGGGGGGGCGGGGGGAGCCCATTCCCCAAGATGTCACATGGTCAAATGTTATCAACAACGTTCTCCTAGGCTTTATATGGGTCCCTGATGAACTAGTATGAGCCCCTAAGTGATACCTCCGATTTTGAACAGAAGCCTTGAGTTAGGGGCCTTAACCCAAGGGAGCGGTTTTGTTGGCAGGTGCTCTGTGCACGGGGAGAACCACAGGGCACACCCTGAGGGGTGAGGACGCTGCTGGATGCCAGCTTCCTCGCTGTGCCGCCGACGCTACTCACTCTGCTGCTTCTGCCGGGCTTTGTCGCAGATGGCGGGTCGCAGGTAGATCTTGCGGCCCTCCTCGGCAGAGCAGTCGCGGCTGCACACCACCACGCCCAGGCAGGACTTCTTGAGGATGCGGGAGTTGTGGTTGTTGGTATTGCGCATGGCCCAGCTGCTCAGGTGCCGCTGCGCGTTCCTGTCCTCTGAGCTGTAGATGTGCTTCTCGTAGGAATCGGGCCATTCCTGGAACCAGTCGGTCTTTTTCACATTCTATTAGAGACACAAAGCATACTGCTGTATTTTAAGCCAGACAACACAACTGCGTAGGGCGCCTGCACCGCTCTGTCAGTTAAGCGTCTGCCTCTGGCTCAGGTCCTGATCGCAGGGTCCTGGGATAGAGCCCTGCGTTGGGCTCTCTGCTCAGCGCGATGTCTGCTTCTCCTTCTGCCCCACCCCATCTCGTGCTCTCTCAAATAAATAAATAAAATCTTAAAAAAACACACAACTGTTCTTAGATGTGAAGGTAGTCTTGGCCTCCAAGAGCTGTGGAGACCTTTGGCAAAGACCAACCAGCGTTTCACTCCGACAGCAGGATCTGATCTTGGCGTAGTGACACCAATAGGCCTGCTGGGTCTCCGGAATGTTTGCTCCGAGGACCAAGCTGGGCTGTCATTCAGTACCTCCCACCTCCCCTGAGTTCTACTCCGTGATGATTCTCTAGGCCTTGGAGAGACTTTTGGACGATCTCCCACGAAGAATTTTTGAGGTGAAGTAACGTGATTGTGCTTTTACACAATCACACTGGAGGACACTGTGGCAGGGTAGTGAGATGATGTCTCCTAACATGTTAGTTACCTTACTGGGAAGGTGAAGAGTTGATGCAGTCGCCAGGGCTGAACAGTGGGAAAACCAGAGAGCCCGGGTTTGGGAGGGTTCTGATAGCCACTTTCTCCCCTGGGGAGAACTTCTTCCTTTTCTTCTACTTCTAGATCCATGGGCCTCCAACAAGGAGGGGGAGGAGTTTACTTGGGCTGGAAAGTTCTACGTTCTTGCCTAGCACTAGCACTATTCACCCTGCGTGAACACCTAAGCTCTCCTTAAGAAAGAGCATCAGTACACTTAATCCTTATGGCATGTGTCATTGGACTTTCTGTGCTTCTGTTTCTTTATCTGTAGAATATGGATAACGAGACCTGCCAACCTTAAGTATAGTTCTGAGAATATGATAATATGTAAAAAATACTTAGCACAGCACCTAGCATGGAATAAGCTCTCAATAAATGTTAGTCACTGATGTTGAGGCTCCCATTCCTCAGGCCCTTTGGCGCATAGATCCTGCATTTGACTGATCCTGCTTCATTCTCAGGAATGACAATCGCTGGGCACCTGGGTGGCTCAGCGGGTTAAGCCTCTGTCTTCAGCTCAGGTCATGATCTCAGGGTCCTGAGATGGAGCTCTGCATCAGACTTAACAGGGAGCATTTGCTCAACAGGGAGCCTGCTTCCCCCTCTCTGCCTGCCTCTCTGTTTATTTGTGATCTGTCAAATAAATAAATAAAATCTTAAAAAAAAAAAAGAATGATATTTGCTAAGCAGTCTCCATACTCAAACTTAGGCTGTGTCTATTCCCATACCCTCCAGAGACCTGGCATGACAGAAGAACATTTTTCATCAGGAAGATTCTAGAAGGTCAGAGAGAAGATTCTAGAAGGTCCAGAAGGAGAGGTCAGGGTGCCTTAGTTTTGATTCCCCAACAAGAAAGCAGGCATAGAATATTGCGGGGGAGCGGGGGGGGGGGGCGCATTTTAGAAGGAAAAGAGAAAATATCAACAACAGGATGGAAGGGCAGCATGGGGAAGTTGGTGTTTACTGAGTTAGATTTCAAGTTTGTGTCAAAGAGCTTTGTAACCTGAGACTCCGGGCAAGTGGCTATCTCTGAAGTCTCATTTTGCTCTTCTCCAAAATGGACATAGTGATAAAATACTCTTCAAAGAAGTACCACAAAGAGCAGATGTGTTGTAAACTTTAAGTTTGATATAATGATAGCTGCCATTTGAATGGCATGTCATGGGAACTAAGGTGGATCTGAGGAAACATAAATGAGGTAGAGGTAGTGTTGGGAACAGTTAAGAGCTGGGGTCTGGGGGCACCTGGGTGACTCAGTCATTAAGCATCTGCCTTCAGCTCAGGTCATAATTCCAGGGTCCTGGGATTGAGCCACAAATCAGGATCCTTGCTCAGCCAAAAGACCCTTCTCCCTCTCCCACCCCCCCTGCTTGTGTTTCCTCTCTTGCTGTGTCTCTGTCAAGTAAGTAAGTAAAATCTTTTAAAAAAGAAAAAAAAAAGCTGGGGTCTGCAACATAGGGCTCATGGGTCACATCCAGGCCATTGCTTTTTTTTTTTTTTTGTAAATAAAGTTTTATTAGAACACAGCCAAGCTCATTCACTTGAGTGTTGTCTATGCATACTTGACATTACTACAGCTGAATCAAGTCATTATAGCAGAGACTATAATGGCCCATAAAACTGAAAATACTGACTATCTGGCCCTTTAGAGAAAGTCTCCCGACTTCTGGTTGAGAGTCTGGCCCCTGAAGTAGACAAAGTATTAACCAAGTTCCTTGCCCTCTGGGTGCCTTCACTTCCTGCTCTCCTGCTCTGGAAAATGGAGGTGACAGGAGTACCCACCTCACAGGGATGTTATGAAGACTGACTGAGTTAACATACATAAAACATCTATCTGAAGCCGTGCCTGGACAACCAGATCCAGGGCTACAAGCGCCCATGTGGTTGTAAGAGCCAACGGCTTTCAGGAGGGAGAAGACCCACAGAGAGGAAACTTCGTGCCTTAAACCTTGTCAAGTCAAACCCAAGATGGAGTCAAAGCCCCTCTAAAGCAAAGACTTTACTGGAACAACTGACTCCACAACCTTCTTTCTCAGAGTAATGGCTCAAGGGAACCCTTCATGTGCCTCACTGTAACTGCTGTGAGGTGAGAAGGGAAATGGAGGAGGGCGTGTGCCGTCTGGAAAAGGACCCTATGGTCCATCAGGCAGCTGGAGCAGAGCTTCTGGAAACAGGTGTGGCCAGGCCAAGATGCTGAGTGGACTGCCTGCTTTTTCCAGATCTTTCCCTCCCTCTCCCAATTCCCAGGGAATTCCGAGCTGGGTAAGATTCACCTCTGGCAGCTAGCCCCCTTCCTGCTTCCTCCACACACTTTGTCTTCTCTTCTCTGCCTTCTGACCTAAGGCTCTACGCAATGCCTTATTTTCTGTAGTCACAGAAAGGCCCCAAGAAGCAAAATAGTTTATCTTCTGAAATAAGAAAAATGCGGGTTCAAACACTAACATGTGGACCTTTAACAATTCGGAGTGTAAAATTCGATTGGGGGCATTTGAATAATTCAGACACAAAGCACAGCTGTCAGGGTAGCAGAGACAAGGGCCATGCAGACTTGAAGAAAAGCGGAGATTTTCATTTTCAAGGTGAGGAGCCCCTGCAGGCTGGTCAGCGCCATTAATCCCATGAACCACGAGGAGGGGAAGGTATATGTGAGTGTCTCAGAGGTTCAGAGGAAGAAATGATCTCCATCGTCTTTTCTCCCCACAATTTTCTCTCAGTTCAATGTATATTTTGATCTCCCTTTGAAGCTTCCTCTTTGACTTACGGATGACTTACAAATATACTGTTTATTTGTACATGCAAATAAACTACTGCCCTTTGCTTTAAATTTCTAGGCTGGTTCCACCGTCGTTGGAGAACACTGTATTTTAACTATTTTAACATTGCTGAGGTCTGTTTTAGGGCTTACAGTATTTTCTTTTCTTTTTAAGAAATATTTTATTTATTTATTTTTTAAGTAGGCTCCACACCCAATGTGGGACTTGAACTCACAACACTGAGATTAAGAGTCACATTCTCAAACCCAAGCCAGCCAGGTGCCCCAGGGATTATAATATTTTCTACATTTGAAAATATGATGTCTTTTTTTTTTAAGTTTATTTTTTTGTTTTTTTGTAGCCTCTATACCCAGTGTGGGGCTCGAACCCGGATCTCCAGATCAAGAGTCACATGTTCTTCTGACTGAGCCAGCCAGCTGCCCCTATATTTGACCATGTTTTAAGCCTTTTTTTTTTCTCTTCTTCCCAGCAGCCTCTTCACTGGCAGCCTACATTTCTAGTTCCATCAGTAATGCAGTAATAATTCTGACAACATATTAACTTGAGAAAATTCCTAGAAGTAAATGTGTTCATATCAAGCTCTTCTCTATGCCCAATCTTTTGATTTGGATGCTTAGTGGAATCTTTGGCATTGTTTGACATTGAAATTAAGACAAAACCTAGATTCCCATAATGCAAAGGAACCCAGGTGTCAAATGAATGACAGTGATTTCTGAAAGCCCTGTAAATTCCAGGCACTAGAGAGGTAAAATTTAAAAAGAAAGAATAATCATTTCTTAATCTCGTTTAGCGGATCTCCATAAAATGTTTTCTTCTCTTCTGATCTTGTGTTTATTTTAATTTCTAACTTTTCATGAGTAACTTTGTTTTTCCTCTTGGTTAAGAAGTTTATAATTTAAAGGGAATATTCTTCAGGTTTCCAACAGGAAATCTAACGAATTTATATTTTATAATCTCAAGGGGTAACATCACTGGGGGTTTAACATTTCTATGACTTCTGTAATATTTTTTACTAAGAGACCTAATCCTCTAACTCACTCAGAATCTCTGCAACTCCATGGAATCCTAGAGCAACCAATCTTCCTTATTCTGCTTTACTTAACTATCTGAAGTTCTAATAGGGTCCCTTAAAAATTAAATATATACTATTAAAACAAAACTAATAAAATGAAAATGAAAATTGTGAAATATGGCATCAAAACACCTACACTACCCTGTTATTATATTAAAATGGATTTCACCTAGCATATAATCCACTCTCATACAAAGCAATTATCTGCATTTTTCCTTAATGCTAAGAATAGCTTAATCTGGGGTGCCTGGGTGGCTCAGTGAGTTAAGCCTCTGCCTTTGGCTCAGGTCATGATCTCAGGATCCTGGGATTGAGCCCTGCATCGGGCTCTCTGCTCCTCAGAGAGACTGCTTTCCCCCTCTCTCTCTGCCTGCCTCTCTGCTTGTGATCTCTGTCTTTCAAATAAAAAAAAAAAATCTAAAGAAAAAAAGAAGAGCTCCTTTATAAATAAATGTTTCCAAATAAAACAGGAAGGGCATACAGATATACCTTTAAGCATATCAGATAGAGGGAAAAAATGCTATGTTACTTATGGAACACAGAAAAAAAAACAATTCAACCAGCATTCTGGTTTCTCTGCACATTTTCAGGAACTTAACTCTTCTGCACCAACGGGAAACCAAACCCACATGTTCTCAAAGAAGAAATTCAACTCAACAAAATGCTTTTGAGTTAACTCAAGAGTGACTCCTTATAAGGGCTAATATTGCCATTTCCTACCTTTGTTAAAGGATCAAAATTCAAAACAAAAATGTCCTTATTTGTTCAGAAAACACTAAGATGGGCTGGAGTTCTCCTGTTTTCAAACTCTCCATCGCTTGCTTCTCTCTACTCTCCTTCCTTCCCTTTCCACTCTACTTGGCTAAGCAAGGGACCTCCCGGCAGGCACCCAGAAGACAGTTTCTCCCACCACAGATGCAGTAATGCCCCCATCCCAACAAAAGCCCGGGGTGGCAGAATGATTCTAGCTCCAGTAGTGGAGATTCAATGACCAAGGGAGCCCAATATAGGTGGTGCTGTCCCAGGAAGTTCAAATGACCTTGACATCAAGGGGAATGCTGGCAAGGAGGACAAAGTCATAGGTGTACCTGTTAGACCAACAATAATGTGACCTGATCACGTAGGCAGATAATAACTGACAAGAAACCCAGAATCTGGTTTACCTGTTAGCGCTTCAGCACCAAGACACATCTGATTACTACTGGCTCATTGTGATTACATTTAGCCACACCTGAACTCACTAAAGAGCTCCAAGATTCACCTTCGCTTTGAAGTCTGAGGCAAAGGCAACCTTGCTGGCTAAAATCATGGCCCAGGAAATTAACTAACTGGAGACACTGGCTTCTTTGTGGTTGACTCACCAGGTTTTAGGCTGACCTGTATTTATGCTTAGCCTATGTATATTTATCTTTTCTCTAGAAAAGAATATACTTAAAGCTTGGAATTTTGTGAGTTAATGGCTTGGTGTGGCTTTGGCCATGGTTTGTTGTTTTTTATTTAATTTTATTTTATTATTATTATTATTTTTAAGATTTTATTTATTTGACACAGAGAGATCACAAGTAGGCAGAGAGGCAGGCAGAGAGAGAGAGGAGGAAACAGGCTTCCTGGCGAGCAGAGAGCCCGATGCGGGACTCGATCCCAGGACCCTGAGATCATGACCTGAGCTGAAGGCAGTGGCTTAAACCACTGAGCCACCCAGGTGCCCCTATTTTATTATTTTTTAAGTAAGCTCTATGCCCAACATGGGGCTTCAACTTATAACCCTGAGATCAAGAGATGCTTGCTCTCCTGACTCAGTCAACCAAGCACTCCTGGCCACAGGTTTAAACTGCATACTTAGGAACCAAATGATTCAGGGTTTGTCTGCAATGGTGCTTCTTTTTTTTTTTTTAAAGATTTTATTTATTTATTTGACAGATAGCGATCACAAGTAGGGAGAGAGGCAGTCAGAGAGAGAGAGAGAGAGAGAGGAGGAAGCAGGCCCCCTGCCCAGCAGAGAGCCCGATGCGGGGCTCGATCCCAGGACTCTGGGATCATGACCTGAGCGAAAGGCAGAGGCTTTAACCCACTGAGCCACCCAGGTGCCCCTGCAATGGTGCTTCTGAGTACACCCTGTACTTGTACTCAGAGAAACTGGCGGGTGTTAGGAACAGAACAGGTGTTGTCAGCGCCCTGCCAAAGTGGGTGCTACTTGGGAAGAAAGAGAAGTAATTCTTTCCCAATTTCCAAACAAGAAAAAGAAAAGAAGCACTTTCTTAGCTGTTCAAAGCTGTCAAGAGTTACAGTCAGTATTAATGAGATTGTGACCCTCTCCGGGAACTCCTAATAAACATTTTTATTGTAGGGAAGACTAAACCAACACCAGACATTTGCTTCCTGGGTCAAGCAAACCCTAACACAATCATAGTTGCACCTTTAAAATGAGAATGAAAATGTAAGGGGAATAGAAAGGGAAAGCAAACTGGTGCACCACACTGGTCTGAGATTTTTTATCAATGGTGGTTTTGAGTAAGTTGAGTGCCTGTGGTTCAGGGCTGGCTCCCTGGGGGCTGGATTATGGAGAAAGGGTGTCAAAATGACCACCCTGAGAGGAGGGACCAGAAACAAGTGAAAGGAAGATTTATAAAGATCTAACATGCAGCTGAGAGGAGGAGGAAGCCCACATGAAACAAATAGAGGGGAGGGATGACTCAGCTAGAGCAAGAGGACTTTGAGCCCCAGATCCAATCATGATTCTATCTGGCCCCAAAAGCCTAATGACTACCCTTTTCCTAGAAAATAACTGAATCCTCTTAGGATAGTCTGCTTCCAAACCGCCTTTCCAACCACTAGCCTCCCCCATCTCCCTGCCGACCCTGCTGAATGCCTGTGCACAAGCTCCCTCAAACGCAGAGGTTGAATAGCTTTGGGACTCTGGTGCCCTGTTCTGCCTTGACGGTCTTGTTTGCGTCCCCCTTTTACATTTTACAAGGCATTGCTCTGAGAAAGCCCCTTGCCAGAAGCTGTCTTGATTCCCATGTCCAAGGCACGTTGGATTACATACGTCCTCTTGCAAGGACCTCCAGCATTTTTCTGCATGACACAGACTCTCCATTCAGGCATGGACCTTATTCCATTTGCCCAAAAGATCATGAGCGCATCCATGAAAGTTAGCATAGCTTCACGGCCCCGATATTCCCAGAGCCTGCTGTACTGTCTGACACACTGTCGCCACTCAGAAATGTTTGGATCTTTTAAAAATTTAATTTAATTATTTAATTTAATTTAATTTATTTGAGAGAGAGGGGCAAGCAAGCAGGGGAGGGGCAGAGGAAGGGGACAGAGAAAATCCCCAGCATGTTCCATGCTCAGCACGGGACTCGATCTCCCAACCCTAAGTACATGACCTGAGCCGAAATCAAGAGCCGGGTGCTTCACCAACTGAGCCACCCAGGCACCCCACGGAACATCTAATGTCCTAATGGGGACATCAGCATTCACTATTGGCAAAAATCAACCCATAAATCTTGGCATGATTGAGATGTGTAAGGGGTTACGGAATTTCAGGGCACAGAGCATGCATTCAGCATTCGGCGGCCCATCTCAAAACTTGAAGCATGTGAGCAGATTAGCAGTAAAGAAATGGGTCTACCAGTTGCCTACACACTGTGGAAGTAGTCATCCTGGCAAGCACACAAAATTAGGAAAAAAACAAACTCTGAATTCCTTGTATGAAATTTATAACAATAACAAGCAATTGCATCTGATCCTTCACACCGTTTTTTTGTTTTGTTTTGTTTTTTTTCTTGGTGCCCAAACAGGTAGTCTGAGGAACATGAATCACCTGAGGTGCTCCAACTCCAGGGTCAAAAACAAGTCAGAGCCACAGAGCCCAACACCGCCTTCTCTTGGGAGCACCGCCAACACAGACGTGGATGGAAGTCTCCGATTCACGCAAAGAAATCTGTTTAACCTTGTTGAACCCAGGGCTTCTGTTTTTCTTTACAACACCTACAAAAATGCCACGTCACCCATAGTCCACAGAACATACTTTGGGAAACAGGCCTCTAAGTGGCTTGCGTAAGGAATTACGATTTTTCTTTTTACCGAGGAGGTAACTGAGACTTTTTTTTTTTTTCCTTTGTTTAGAGTCACACAGATTCAAAGCGGTGGAGCCATTCGCTAGTGAATTCCACATTTATCAACTGCTGTTCATGTATGTCAGGTACTGTGTTAACGGTAGGCTGCCAGTTCTAGGAGGCAGGCTGCTTTCCTACTCTGAGGTCCCAGAACCCTAGACCGGTCAGTGCAACCACCTCATTTTCAGAAGAGGAAAGGGAGTCTCAGTAAAGGTTAAAGGTAAACAACTCCCTAAGGCTTTACAGATTAAAAAGAGGCAGAACTGGAATTCCAAGCCGGGGTTTTGTCCCCATACCCCGGCTTGCACAGTGCAACCACTCGGCCTTGAAATACTCACAAAATATACAACCTAATCAGCTTGGAAATCTTTCCAAGACCCTTTTATTTTTCACCTCAAATGGTTCGTGATATGATTCCAGAGCCAGCATCAACCCAGATCAGGATGGTGGTGTCTCTGCTTAGAAAATATTAAAGGGACACGGCACTTTGTTTGTTTGAGAGAGAGAAAACGCATGAGCTGGGTGCGGGGAGCAGCGGCAGAGAATCTTATGCAGGCTCTACACCCTGCACAGTCCCTCAAACGGCTGGACGGGGCTCGATCTCACAACCCTCGATCTCACAACCCTGACATCACCACCCCAACCAAAACCAAGAGTCAGAGGCCTAACTGACCGAGCTACCCAGGTGCCCCAAAGGCACTGCACTTCGAATCATTACCCCAGGATATTTAAGGGTACTTGCTGAAGTTCACTGAGTTCTTTCCAGGAGCAATCCGACTTTTTGATTAACTATAAATGATACATTTTCAAAACTACATTGTGTATTTTTGCAAATTTCTGAATGCAATGTCTTGGGAAACTGAGAATGCTTTTGTTTTTGGAAATTCATAATGGAAAATGAACTTTCATGAGCCCCGAGTTTTCCTCCAGAGAAGTGGTGCTTCCTTCCTTTTTTTAAAAGATTTTATTTATTTGTTTGACACAGAGAGAGAGAGAGAGCACATGCACGCAGAGCAACTGGCAGAGGGAGAGGGAGAAGCAGGCTCTCTGCAGAGCAGGGAGCCCAATGCAGGGCTCCATCCCATGACCCTGGGATCACGACCTGAGCTGAAGGCAGACGCTTAACCAACTGAGCCACCCAGGTGTCCCTGGTGTTTCTTTTCTTTTGTTTACAGATCTGATGAATGATATGGTCCTTGGTCCCAGAAAAAAAAAAGCATGTTAGCAGACAGTGTTACCCACCACTTCAGAGGGTTCTCAAACCCCCTTAAAACGCCTGCTCAAGGAAGCGGTCCTGCAAACCTTCCAGGTCCTTGCTTACTTCTACTCTTGAAGTTTAGATTATCTGGCAGCTACTTGTGAGCTACAATCATGAAATTAGGAAAAGGAAGTGATCTCCGTCCCTGGGCCAGGTAAACTGAAATGTACCTTAAAGTTTCTCCTAGAACAGCAGCAACGATCATAAACCAATTAAGAGCAACCATAAAGGGGCAGCTGGGTGGCTCCTGCTGAGCAGAGAGCCAGATGTGGGGCTCGATCCCAGGACCCTGAGATCATGACCTGAGCGAAGACAGAGGCTTTAACCCACTAAGCCACCCAGGTGCCCCCAGGGTATACTTTTTGACTTCCAGCTCTTCTAAGACCTACTGAGAGGTAACATAGGTAGGAATTTAAGAGAGAACAGAGAACAAAAGAAAACCTTCATTAGAGTGAAATTTGGAATGATCCAGAAGTCTTCATGAGAATGAAATCTGGAATGGTTTTAAATCCAGACTGTGGAATCTCATTCCTTCTGCCCTGCCTTGGTAAAAACCAAATTTGTTCTCAAGAATCAGGCAGACTAGCTTGACCTTTTCATTAAACAGTACTGCTGATCTCCACCCTGCCTTCCTAATACCCTTTCCAACAACTTCCAGTGAAAACATCCTTGGAATGCCAAAAAGGGAGTCAGGGGAGGTCAGTTTTACACAATTAATATTTTCCACCAAATTAAGAGTTAAAAAGTCAAATGCCAAAAATGAAGGTAAAGAAAATATGAAACGGTCTCTCTGTAGCTGAAAAACAGCCCCGTGTATATCCACCCCATCTTACTTACACAAGTTCTAGAAGAGTTGCTCTGGCCCACAAGAGCACTATCATTTGGACATTCCAGTTACAGATTTAATTTAAAACCATTACTATACTGGGGCACTTCAGTGGCTCAGTGGTTAAGCGACTGCCTTCGGCTCAGGTCATGATCCTGGAGTCAGTCCCAAGATCGAGTCCTGAATGGGAAATCCCTGCTCAGTGGAGAGTCTGCTTCTCCTCCTATCTCTGCCTGCTACTCTGCCTGCCTGTGCTCTCTGTCAAATAAATAAGTAAAATCTTCAAAAATATAATTAAAAACCCATTACTATATAGCAAATAAGGCTTTCTGGGAATCTGTGCACTGTGCAGAGTTGTTCTATTGGCAAATAACTTATCATGGACTTTATTCCACCAGCCAGCTGGGGTAGGTGCGACAGGAGCCAAGCCAAACTTTGAAAAGAGAAGGGAAGCAGCATTTTCTTTGTTTCAGTCTGTAACTGTTGTGGGGCAAGGGGTGGTGTCTGCCAGGTAAAGACCCACTCCAATTCTAGGTCATGGCATCTCCTCTTAAAATTCCTCAGTTAGATGCCCAGGCGAAGCTCTGCAGGACGGGAATTTACCCAGCTTGGCCCCTCACCAATTTCTTTCCAGAATGTAACAAGTGAAGGCTTCAGAGTCAAAGGCTGAAGGCAGATTCTTATGTAAGTACGTACCTGTGGCAGTTTCATATCGTTAATATCCCAGCTTAACATCTCCTTGTCCTCGGAATCAAGGTCTTCAGGCGCCATGACAGTCAGGTCATCCATAGGGTTCCGTCTACCCAATTTCCCACAGAAGTGGTGGGGAATCTGCCTCTCCAAGGCGTTTCCTACTGTCGGATCAATCCACTCTTGACTCAGTAGCTTAGACCTGGAGACTGTTTTCTGACACTAAAAAATAAGTGATAGTAATACTGACCGTTAAAGAGATAAAAATCAGTACTCGCCTGCCAACAAAACCTGTTTCATTGACATTTTTGCAAGCAGCAACATACAAAATAAAAACACAATGTAGAAGTCATTAGTGATCTTGTGACAATAAAGCTCGACCATGGGGAGTCAGAAGCACCACGCTTACTGGGTTGGGGCCACCTTTCTCCCTGCTAGGCCCGGGCTGGGAATGCCAGAGCAGGGACCATTGTCACCTGCAGCCAATGGTTAGAACACTGTCCTTCATATACCTTGGGGCAAGAGGGAGAGCTGGCTTGGAGCTGTTTTCATAGATTTACCTTTGTACACTAGCTAACACATGTGTGGTTCAAGTCAGAAGTGGGAAACATTACAACCAAATGTATCCAGAAGTATTTTTTAAATCTAAATTGCCAGAGATGAATTTTTATCTCCTCAATAAACCAGTGTGTACTTTGTATCTTCAAATATTATTTTTTTTTTAAGATTTTATTTTATTTATTTTGACAGATAGAGATCACAAGTAGGGAGAGAGGCAGGCAGAGAGAGAGAGAGGAGGAAGCAGGCTCCCTGCCAAGCAGAGAGCCCGATGTGGGGCTCGATCCCAGGACCCTGGGATCATGACCTGAGCGAAAGGCAGAGGCTTTAACCCACTGAGCCACCCAGGCGCCCCTGTATCTTCAAATATTATTAATGGATAGTCTCAAATCGGATTCCCTCTCAAACCTGGGCATTACTGACACTTTGGACCTGGTAATTTTTTCAGAGATTTTATTTATTTGACAGAGAGAGAGAGAGAGAGATAGCATGAGAGGGAACACAAGCAGGGACAGTGGGAGAGGGAGAAACAGGCTTCCCACCGAGCAGGGAGCCCGATGTGGGGCTCAATCCTAAGACCTTGGGATCATGACCTGAGCCGAACGCAGACACTTAACTGATAGAGCCACCCAGGAGCCCCAGGACCTGATACTTTTTTGGTGTGGGAGATTATCTTGTGCACCATAGGACGTCTAGAAGCATCCTTGGTCTCTGACCATTAAGTGTCAGTAGCAACACATCATTTGTTGTGACAACCAATAAAGTCTCCCTACATGGCCAGATGTCCCCTGGAAGGGGCTGAACTGTTTGAGAACTACCGCTTTAAAATAGTATTTCTTGGGTGCCTGGGTGGCTCAGTGGGTTAAGCCGCTGCCTTCGGCTCAGGTCATGATCTCAGGGTCCTGGGATCGAATCCCGCATCGGGCTCTCTGCTCAGCAGGGACCCTGCTTCCCTCTCTCTCTCTGCCTGCCTCTCTATCTACTTGTGATCTCTCTCTGTCAAATAAATAAATAAAATCTTTGAAAAAAAATAGTATTTCTTCAAGGCAGAAGTTCATAGGGGAAGAAAGGAAAAAATGAAACAAGATGAAACCAGAGAGGGAGACAAACCATAAGAAACTCTTAATCTCAGGAAACTAACTGAGGGTTGCTGGGGAGGGGGGAGGAATGGGGTGGCTGGGGTATGGACACTGGGGAGGGTTATGTGTGTGGGGAGTGTTGGGTGTTGTGTAAGACTGATGAATCACAGACCTGTATCCGTGAAACGAATACCACATTCTATGTTAAAAATAAAATTAAAAGAATGCTATAAAATAAAAAATTTTTAAAAATAAAAATATTGTTTTCTGACTTTAACTCAAAAGCACCCTTCAAGGTTTTCTAATAAAAATCTCCCTCTTCCCTCCCCCCTGCCCCCCCACCGGAGATTCTATCTCATTTTACTCTGATTAAATCATATTATGTAAATGATAGAGATTCAAAAATGTTTGCACACTGAATTTCCTCCCCCATGAGAAATACCACTCTGGTTTCTAATCATAACTGGTTAAAGGAGCCAAAAAAGAAAAAAGAAGGGAAGGAAGGAAGGAAGGAAGGAAGGGAGAAGAAGAAAGGAAATGTTCTACTCCGAGGAAAAAACCTAATCATTCTGCAGATGAAATGTGCGTATTGTAGAACACAAAGTGAAAGATGTTAGTATGCGTGCAATCTCCATTTGCTGGTGGCTCTTGTAAAAACAAGGGACATAATGATGTTACATAAAACAACTTAATAGTCAACCTGAACTATGAGTTAGTTTAATAGTCTCCAACTGAGAAGCGCCATGGGCTCCGTTCCTTAGTCACGTATCTTTATGTAACCCTAACACTTGTCAGTCACTGAGATCTGAGGGCAAGTATACGAATACAGAAGACTGCTGACCCGAACTTATGAGCCTTAGATAATAAGCTAATAGGGGTCCCTTCACCCCTTCTCCCCCTACCACACTCACCTACAACCTAGTGGTCAAAGATTCAAAGAGCATGAAGTCCGTATCACCCGTTTCAAACACTGCCATGCAAGGTTAAATCCCCAGGAGTTCTAAATCAAACTCTATGTTTGGGAAATAACATTGAGCTGCCGAAGAAATGCTGCTACAGACTGACCTGAATTCAGATTTCTATTCCAAGTCTACGAGACACAGAGATCGTGTGGTGACCCGATGGTAACAGCTTTATGGGGTTACCTCTCTGAGTGTTAACAACAGTAACTCAGATGCTCTAAAACTTGTTATAGCTCACTGGGATAGACTGAACTTTTTCTTGTTTTTTTTTAAGACCGTGAATAACAAGAGTCATATCTCAAAAATTCCTAAGCATTGTTTTAAACGACATAGACATAACTCTTTTGTTTTTAAACTAAGGGGAGAGGAATAAAAAATCTTGCTGCACAAAGATTTCATTTTTTATTTTCTCAGTTGTAAATTATTGCCAAATGAACAAGCGTTAGTTTAGTATTTCCCTGAAAGTTAAGAATAAAACACAGGAACGACTGTTTGCAGCCCTTAGAAAATTAATAATTCAGTTTTTCTCCAGAATTAAAAAACTTAATTTGTAAAGATTTCCTGTTTTTTTTTTTAAGCAACTTGGGGCAAAATGTATTCAAATTTCATCATTTCATCATTTCAAGCAGAACTGAAATCCTGTAGAATGGGATCGCTATTAGCATATTCCTTACATTGGCCTCGCCCCAGGATTTCTGGCTTCCTTACCTTCTGACTTCTTATGGAGATGCAGACAACACTGTGTCATAAAAATCTCATCTCTGGTTCAGGTCCCAGCAGGTTCTGGTCATTTTCTTAGCAGAAGCTGCAGTTCCCTAATCCAGGTCAAGGTACACTATGCTAATGAGCTCTGGCAAAAATCCAATCAAAATCTAGATGCTCTGAGCTTGGGATGGACTTAAGAGCTTGGGCCAGGGAAGAGCGATGCAGGCAGTCACTTAACCAGCACAATTGTCCCCACAACACCAGCAATGTGAGGGATATTCATTCTATTGTTCACCTCAGAACTTTCCCCTCCTTTATGTTAAGAGGGGATGTTAACTGAAATGGACACTGAAAAAAGAACTTCATGAGGGGGGCACCTGGGTTGCTCAGTCTTTTAAGTGTCTGCCTTCGGCTTAGGTCATGGTCTCAAGGTCCTCGGATCAAGCCCTTCATGGGGCTCCCTGCTCAGCAGGAAGCTTGCTTCTCCATCTCCCACTCCCCCTGCTTGTACCCCGCCTCCGCCCCCTGTCAAATAAATAAATAAATATATATATATAAATAAGTATCTTTAAAAAAAAAAAACAAAAAACTTCATGAGGAAGTGTAGGTGTTTTCCTGCTCAGAATTTCGTAGGTTGAGCCCAAAGCAGACTAATTTAACAACAGATTCTAATTCATCTACCACTTACCCCTGCCTGTGTATGAGAGAGAACAGAGAGACAGGCAGAGATGGGGAAATCATGCTGATGGAACCTACTGGAACAGATATTGGATGGCCAACATTCCTAAACCAGGAATACTATAAAATGCCCTCCCCCACACACTAATTCTCAGTGTTTAATCCCCTCAAATATCACAATCCTCCCAAGTCAGTTCAGTCCACACGCTGTGTGTGACTCTAGGCTCTGGAGATCTAAGAGAGAATTAAAGTATTAAGTTTCGTAGTGGAAAAGATGAACAAAGACACAAATAAGCCCAAGATAACTAATGCATGGAATCGAGCCATCCAGAAGGAATGTGGAAGGGGAAGGTATGAAGCTGGAGGGAGGATAATCTGGGGAAACGTCTTTCACCACCACGATGTGCATCGTGATGCCCCATCAGCCTCTTGAAGGACAAACAGGTATTTGTCAAGGCATCAAAGAATGGAGGACAGTGTTCCAGGCAGTGGCAATACTCTGGCCAAAGGTGAAGTGGTGTGAAAAGTGCGGTGTGCTCAGCGTTTGGAGAAGGAGGTGCCTGTCAGGAGGGTCCTGACCATGGAAGATAGGCTGTAGAGGAAGGGATGAGCAGGCCAGAGGGCCCAAGCCTTGGGAAGACTCATGGTCTGTCAGGCAGTTGCTAATCGATCTTTGGCAATGTTAAGATTTCTTACTAGTCTTTCAGCTCATGAATGAATTTCTCTTCTGCCTAGATGTTGAGAGCCTGAAAAATTTTCTTGTGCTTATCTGACTAATCTTTTTTTCAAAGGTTTTATTTATTTATTTGACAGACAGAGATCACAAGTAGGCAGAGAGGCAGGCAGAGAGAGAGGAGGAAGCAGGCTCCCTGCCAAGCAGAGAGCCCGATGCGGGGCTCGATCCCAGGACCCTGGGATCATGGCCTGAGCTGAAGGCAGAGGCTTTAACCCACTGAGCCACCCAGGTGCCCCTTATCTGACTAATCTTGATTGGCTCTTGTACTCCCTCCTTGATCAGGGGGCTCTTTTCAACATCCCCAGACATGCTGTAGCAGGACAGAGCCAAGCGCTGTGCCGACGGGCAAGAGAGAAAGGTCTACACAGTCCAGATCCAGCGTCACAAAGCAGGGCCAAGAATGGATTTTAGACCTGAGAGGAAATAAACTGGTGACTGGCATACCCGTCATGATTATCCACTCGCCTAGGTCTCCCCTCTAGAGTGTCTTCTCCCATCCATGTCTAAATCCATCCGCCAGGAACCCCCCCAGATGCCACCTCCTCCTGATCGTCCCACACTAGTCTAGAATGTGGGATTTCTTATTTCTGTGGCACTCCAGAACTCTTAACTGAATTATAGGCATTCTTCGATCTCTTAGGACCAACATTTTTCTTCTAATTACAAAATAAAATGATAATCTTCTTAACAAATTTGTGTTCTCATCTCCTGGAGATTCCCACTATTAACATCTGGTCATATCCTTTTGGACTTTTGTTTTCTCCTCCATGCATCACCGAACCTAGATACTGCTCTGCGTAACTGGAAGAGTACACGTACCTACTGTTCCTTTAACTACTCCTGAGTGTTAGTCCTAGCTCCCCAGCTAAGCTGCTGGTTCCTTTGTGGAGGAGCTGGTATCTTCCCCGGCCCTTCTCCTCACACTGGAGCCCGGCTGGGGCCTGGATGCAACATCGCATCCATCTTCATCCCAACCACCAACCCCACTTGGACACAGCAAGGAACTGAGGAGCTGTCTCCATCCACACTCTGACTGACCTGTGCCCTTATGTCCCACACTGGTTAACAGCACTTCTACTTTCCTAAGGCCAACTGTCCTCGTAGCATCTCGGTCATTGGTACCGATGACAATAATTATGCCACTTCCCTTGACTGAACACTTAGAGCACGTCAGCTGCTATGCTAAGAAGCTGTCCTCACAGCACCCTGCTATCCTTAGTATAACCCTTTGTACAGAGGGGTTAATCAAGGTTTACAGAAATAGTAACTGACCAAAACAAGAACAACAACAACAAAACACAGTACCTCACAAGCACGTAGGTGTCAGAGCTGGGGCAGAACTCAGACAAGCCTTCTGGCCAGGGTCCTGCACGACCTGCCCAGTGCTGTGCAGGGTCTGGAGTCTTTGTCTCTGCTCCTATGTACTCAGAGCTCTGCACTGCTCTCTCCCGTCTCTGCCTCCTTCCTGAAGACAAGAATCCTGCCCCAAAACCCAGGTGCCCAGGGGCACCTGGATGGCTCAGTCAATTAAGTGTCTGACTCTTCGTTTGGGCTCAGGTCATGATCTCAGGGGAATCAGGCTCCCTACTCAGTGGGGAGTCTGCTTGTCCCTCTCCCTCTGCCCCCCCACCCCACTTGCGTGCGTGCACGCACACACACACATACACACTCTGTCTTCCTCAAATAAATAAATGCAATCTGGAAAAAAAAAAAAAAAGGCAGGCGCCCAGAGGCCCTACATCTTGGTGACTGACCTCACCCCCTAAAGCTTGGATTTCTCAGTCCCTCTGCTCTTGTACTCCCTGTCACTCTGGGGCCTGCCTACTGAGGCCATTCTAGTTTCTTACATCAGTGGGGGTGCTTTGGGTATTTTAGGAAGGGGAGTTCTTCTCTGCGTAGCACTGTCCCAGGAACATGCTGTTTCCCCAGACACTAATGGCCAGAAACACATCCGAGTCACAATGTCAACCCTGACGTCTTAGCCCTGCATTTCCAAATGTCTCTAGAGTGCCAGGAAGAGAGTGGCATCATACTGCTGCTTCTGGACAAGTATGCCAGACCTTCAATCCTGAGGTGTTTGCCGAGGTGGACTACCACCTGTGGTTTCCAGTCTGTGGTCTTCAGACACACTGCTACCCTAGAGGCATGAACTTTTCCAGCGTCTGTAAGTCTTGTCTATCTTCCTGGTGCCTCACACACTGTCTGGTCTCTCTACTGTGAACTAAAACTAAGCCCTGGATTTAACCTTTATTGTATGCCAGGCACTGTTCTAAACACTTAATCCTCACAACTGCCTTGTGAAGCACAGTATTATTAAGTTATATTAGTATGAGAAACTGAGGTACACCGCGGTTAAGAAACTCAATCCTTTCTACAAGGTAGAAATGAGGTAACCAATCTCTTGGCATCAGTAATGCGATCTCGGTCAAAGGAGAAACATCAGCTAGAGAACAGTGACGTTAAAAGGCATTCCCCTCATGACAGAGTCAATCACCAGACACATCAGCCCTTCCTGGTGTCAAGTTCCTCCTGCCTCCTAACTTCACCATTTTTAAGGAAACTGTTGTCCAGAACTTTCTGTCCCTTCTGGCATGGGACGCAGTCTGAACTACACAGTCCTTCCCTGCAATTTCCCGAGTCAGAGGTGTTCCTTTCCGCAGGCCTTAGCACTGCTATGGGCGTATGTCTCCCGTCACGGGACAGAATTGGAGCCATGGAACCAGCAAAGGAGCAAAATGCAGAGAGAGGTGGACAAAGGGAGACCCAGGAGAGACACCTGGATTCAGGCAAGCCCGTGGCCAGCTCTAGGCCTTTCCTTTGGGATCGTGCGATCCACGAATACCATCTACACTTTCACTCCTTTGAACTGAGTCCTTCAGTTGCACCTGTTAAAGACCTGCTGACACGGGCGCCTGGGTGGCTCAGTCCGTCAAGCGTCTGCTTTTGGCTTGGGTCATGATCCCAGAGTCCTGGCACTGAGGCCCCGCATAGGGCTCACTGCTCAGTGGGGAGTCTGCTTCTCCCTCTCACTCTCCCTCTGTGCTCACACACTCTCGCTCTCTCCCTCAAATAAATAAATAAAATCTTTTATTTTTTTATGATTTTATTTACTTTCTTGACAGAGACACAGCGAGAGAGAGAACACAAACAGGGGTAGGGGAGAGGGAGAAGCAGGCTTCCCACTGAGCAGGGAGCCTAACGCCGGGCTCCATCCCAGGACTCTGGGATCATGACCTGAGCTGAAGACAGATGCTTAGTGACTGAGCCACCCAGGTGCCCTATAAATAAAATCTTAAAAAAAAAAAAAAAACGCCTGGGTGGCTCAGTGGATTAGGCTGCTGCCTTCGGCTCGGGTCATGATCTCGGCGTCCTGGGATCGAGCCCCGCATCGGGCTCTTTGTTCTGCGGGGAGCCTGCTTCCTCCTCTCTCTCTGCCTGCCTCTCTGCCTACTTGTGATCTCTCTCTCTGTCAAATAAATAAATAAAATTAAAAAAAAAATCTTTAAAAAAAATCTACTAACACATCTTCCGTCTAAGTAAGCCCACATTTTACCCAGATTTCAAAATAAACCACTCTCCTTTTTATTTATCCTTCTAAAGATGGGCACCCAAAGGAACCTGTCTGACACCCCTTAAAATCAGAAAATGCTCCATAATCTCTCTCTTTTGAGTCAACGCACAGGACACAGAGAACCACCATCAGCCCAATCAGACCCATAACCAAACAACCGCTGTTCTTAAAGCAGGTCATCTAGGACTTCTCAGAGCTCTATTTCCGTGCTTTGTAAAACTGAACTTTGGGTTTTTCCGTTAGGGTTTCTCAAATTTTAATCCCCTTGTGGTTCTCATGTGGAGAACTCTCCAAGTTCTGTATAATATACTTCAGTTCGAAAGACCATCCTCCATCACCGTACGCTGATGATGAAGCAAGATGCAGCCTTAGAAAGGAAGGAGGTTCTGATATCTGTTACCACAGGAACCCGGAGGGAGGATGCTACGTGAAATACGCCAGCCACAAAAAGACGAACGCTGCCTGACTCCACTCATCAAATCCATCACAGAGATAGAAAGTAGGATGGTGCTTGCCGGAGCGGGAGGGGAAGGGAGGTGTTACCTAATGGGTGTATTTTCAGGTTTGCAAGATATAAAGAGCTGTATCTGTTCTGAGAGTAAGAAGCTCACTCAGTGTTCTTTCTAAATCTCTGGGTGGACAAGACAGACAGGGTTGACTGTTCCCTAATTGGTGTTTCAGGGGGGGAAAGCCCTGGATGTCATGGTGTTCTCTGGAAAATATTGTGACATTTAGAAATATTTACTTTAAGGGGTGCCTGGATGGCTTGGTGGGTAGAGAATGCAACTCGTGATCTCAGGGTGATGTGTTCGAGTCCCACACTGGGCACAAAGCTTACTTTAAAAAACATTTATACTTTAGGTCTTGAGAACTGCTTTACTTACAGAAACTATGACTGACAGATAATGACTGACAGATGTCTATGTAATATCAAGAAGTCATAACCATGAGCCCAGTGACCCCCCAAAAAAGGAAAAAACAAAAAACAAATAAGCTGTCAAATTCATAATGGTGGATTGTTTAAATTAAAAAAAAAGAAATGAGGGGCGCCTGTGTGGCTCAGTGGGTTAAAGCCTCTGCCTTTGGCTCAGGTCATGATCCCAGGGTCCTGGGATGGAGTCCCGCATCGGGCGCTCTGCAGAGCGGGGGGGCCTGCTTCCTCCTCTCTCTGCCTGCCTCTCTGCCTACTTGTGATCTCTGTCGTCAAATAAATAAAATCTAAAAAAAAAGAAAAAGAAATGAAAACCTCACAAAAAGCTTTTATGTGGTTCTGTCAATGTTTACCCTATTAGAAATCAAAACTGAACATTATTTGAAATATTTATTAATTGATGTAAAATAATAGTAATAACCCATTTCATTTTAACATAAATACCACTTTTGTAAAAAAAATCTTCAAAACAAAAATTCGCAGGATGAGTCACGGTAACATTTTTTGCCAATCTCTAAAATCTAACCTAATAGCAGCGGGACAGGTCGTATTTGCTTCTGCATTTAATGTATTACAGCCCATGAAGAGCACATATAGGCTCTGTGAACCTCACCACACATGTGTGAGAGATTCACCGTGAAGAAAGGTAAATATCATTTTAATATATTCATGAAAATAGTTTTAATTTTGTAAACCTCCTGGTTTATAAAATCCTGTAAGGGTCTGGGGTATCCACAAGACTCACAGGACTATACTTTAAAAACCATTTTCTTTCTTTCTTTTTTCTAAGATTTATTTATTTATTTGCGAGAGAGAGAGCTGGGCAGAGGTGGCGGAGGGGCAGAGAGAGACTCTCAAGCAGACTCCCCACTGAGCACAGAGCCCTAGTGTGGCTCTCTCGCAGGACCCTGAGACCATGACCTGAGCCAAAGTCAAGAATCAGACGTTCAACCGACTGAGCAACACAGACGCCCCTAAAAACCATTTTCTTTATACCACATGAAATACCTTCACAAACAAATGTCACTGACTCACAAAAACACTTTGAATCAGGCATGTTTTTAAACAGATGAGGAATCCGAGAGTCACAGAGGTCAACCAATTCATCCACCATCACATGGATTCCTGTCTTTAGAGTCTGAACCTGGGACTCAATTCCAGATACCCATCAAATCAACTCTGAAAAGCTTTTTAACCACCCGCCTTTTCCCAGAGCAGCAGCCTGAACACTCAAAGACTTTATACACAATAATGAGGATAGCTAATATAGTAACTCTAGAATGTGGTAGAGAAAAATGGAGATCCAGAGGAGTTAAGAGAAGACAGTGTGAGAGCAGAAACAAACACAGTCCTGGCAGGCAGGAGCCCTGAGCTCTGGACGCCATCCCTTCCCTCATTCTGTGACCTGGGCCGAGTTTCTCTACCTCTCCAGTCACCAGGATTGCCTCACCTGCGAAATGGGATGATGATATCTTACCTGCCTGGAGGCATGGTCTGGACCAGATGATTGCCCAAGCTCTCTGCTACTGGAAGGCCTGTCATTTACCAAAAATGCCAGTCATTTGGAAGGAACCACAACACAGCTGAAATGGACTTTCTTTTTGATTGTTCCTGTAATTCTTCCTTTTTCTCCAGAGTCATAGCTGGAACTTGGTATTTATTGAAATCTATTTCAGTCATCTTTCCGGAAATTTCTTCAAACTTCATTCAGAACACGTAACCCTGAGAACAATTCATTGAAATCACTTGAGGGGTACCTGGGAGGGTCGTGAGTTGAGTGTCTGACTCTTGATTTCGGCTCAGGTCAGGTCATGATCTCAGGGTTGTGAGATCCAGTCCCCACGTGGGGCTCATCGCTCAGCGGGGAGTCTGCTTGAGGTTCTCTCTCCCTCTGTTCCTTCCCACCTTGGTGCTCTCTCTCTCTCTCAAATAAATTAAAAAATCTTAAAAAAAAAAAGTCACTTGAAAACTTGGTACACAGAGATACAGTGCAATTCCACAAGCTCCACAAGTGTACTGAACCGTTACTATTATGCTGCCGATAATAAGATTCTAGAGAACAGGGGCCCTGGGGGGCTCAGTCAGTTAAGCGTCTGCTTTCAGCTCAGGTCATGATCCCAGGGTCCTGGGATTGAGCCCCGTGTTGGTCTCCCTGCTCAGTGGGGAGCCTGCATCTCCCTCTCCCTTTGCCTGCCACTCCCCCTGCCTGTGCTCTCTCTTGCTCTGTCAAATAAATAAATAAAATCTTTTAAAAAAATGTTCTAGAGAACCATGCACACCTGATTTTATTTCTGGACATGTTGTCTACCAGGCACTTAAGCTGCTTTATTTTTCTTATTTTTAAACTGTCACTAAATATACGTAACATAAAATTTACTGTTTTAACCACTGAAGAACAGGTCAGTGGCATAAACACATTCACACAGTGGTGCAACCGTCACCCCTGTCCATCTCCATAACGCTTCGTATTTTGCAAACGTGAAAATGCACCCATTAAATATAACTCCCTTCCTTCCTTTCCTGACCTGGCAAGCACCATCCTACTTTTTGTCTCTGTGATTAATGTGACAAGTGGAATCAGACAGCGGGCTGATTTCTCGTAGCATCCTGTCCTTTGGGTTCATGTTGTCGCAGGTGTCAGAACCTCCTTCCTTGGGGCGCCTGGGTGGCTCAGTGGGTTAAGCCTCTGCCTTTGGCCTGGGTCATGATCTCAGCGTCTTGGGATTGAGTCCTGCGTTGGGCTCTCTGCTCGGCGGGGAGCCTGCTTCCCTCTCTTTCTCTCTCTGCCTGCCTCTCTGCCTACTTGTGGTCTCTCTGTCAAACAAATAAATAAAATCTTAAAAAAAAAACCAACTCCTTCCTTTTTAAGGCTGCATCTTATTATACTGTGTGCATGTACTATATTGTATTCATATGTTTACCTACCAATGGACATTTGGATCATTCCCACCACATTGAAGCTTTCCCAGCCTTTCTTTAAAGGCCGGAGAAACTCAACGCAGACAAAGAAGAAAGCAGACTAGAGAGCCAATGGCAGCAGGCACGGATCAGAAAAATATGCACGGAATTATTTCACAGTGGAGATGTAAATTCCAGTACTAAAAAAAAAAAGCCAGATTTTTGTCTTTGTTGTTTTCCCTCTTCTCTAAACAACTGTTACTAAATTCTGAGTGTCATAAGATCATGGAATGCACCGCATTTAATTTCACATTCCACAGAAAAGGTAGGCAAGTTTCTGGCAAAGTCCATGAACTTATCCTTAAATGTATCAGTGTAGTGTACAGTCAGGGAAACGTTTGGATCTAAATGATCACACGTGATCTGACAACAATCTCATAAGATAGTCAGGGTGAGTATTGGTGGAGAAGCTGCGACTCTCAGCCATTAGCTGCTCACAAGGCAACACAGAACAGAAACACCACTGGAGGTCTTACAACAACTCCAGCCCTGCCCCTCTGCCCCTGCCATCTGTCAGTAGTTGTGAATGAGCATTTAAAGTCACTTCTGCGGCTCCTGGGTGGCTCCGCTGTTACGCGTCTGACTTCAGCTCCGGCCATGATCCCAGGGGCCTGGGATCGAGCCCCGCATCGGGCTCCCGGCTCAGCGGGGAGCTTGCTTCTCCCTCTCCCACTCCCTCTGCTTGTGTTCCCTCTCTCACTGTTTCTGTCAAATAAAGAAATAAAATCTTAAAAAAAAAAAAAGGAAGGGGAGAACATTCTATCTTAAATGGAGATGAATGTGGAAGGAAAAAGAAAGCCAACTGGTTCACAGGCTTCATTAGTGCCTGGAGACCCCAGGGATTAAGGAAGGCCAAGCTTGAATAAGGCAAAAGCATTGGCGGAATGTCCTAGTACTGGGCAGTTGAGTTGTTTTCCTTAATCCACTTGTGAGATACAATGTCTCCCCAGCCAGTAGGAGAGCTGAGATTTGTTCTCTGGGGAATCTGAATAACCAAGTCTTTGCATTTGGAGATATTTGCCATCTGGGGTCATAAAGAGTAAGGGAAGGTTGAAGTGAGCCCCAGGCTGACAGTAGCTTGATTAAATAAAAGTCTGCACAACTGTGGGGACCTCGGCCTTTTCTCCCCACCTGCCCTCAGAAGATGAGCAACGAGGCCTACATTTGGACATCACTCTCGTTGCAAGAAATGGATGACCTTTCTTTTCTGCAGGATTTGAACAGCCTTAGAAAAATGAAGTGTGAACAGTTTAGCATTCCATAATAAAAAGGGCAGCTCAAGGACCAGTCCCCTAAAAGAGAATCCACCAACCCACAAAGTTTAACCCGTATGTGTAGAGCTACAAATCAGCTGCCAGAAGAGTGGTCTTACTGGTACGTGTGAATAGTCAAGGATGACTACACACTTGGGAAAAGCCACCAACATGAAAGAGCTTGAAAAACAACCAACTAGGGGTGCCTGAGTGGCTCAGTTGTTGGGCATCTCCCTATGCCTCAGGTCATGATCCTAGGGTCCTGGGATCCAGCCCTCCACTGGGCTCCCTGCTCCATGGGAACCCTGCTTCTCCCTCTCCCACTCCCCCTGCTTGTGTTCCCTCTCTCGCCATGTCTCTCTCTCTCTCTCTGTCAAATAAATAAATAAATAAATAAATAATAAAATCTTAAAAAAAAAAACAAAAAACTCAACCAACTAACCAAGCCTTGGAGGAAAGAGTATAGGAAATGCTGTTACTATGCCATTGACGTTCCTAAGGAGAGAACCACCAAGATTTTACAAGAAAAAAAAAAAAAAGAAGAAGAAAATCAAAAAGCAAGAAAGGGCTCTGGGAAATTGCAACAGTCAAAATGAAAGAAATCATAAAAAGTTAGGAAACTGAAATCAGGGAAACCTACCAACCAGAAAGTTAAATCAAAAGTGAAAGAGTGGGGGCCTGGGTGGCTCAGTGGGTTAAAGCCTCTGCCTTCAGCTCAGGTCAGGATCCCAGGGTCCTTGGATCGAGTCCAGCATTGGGCTCTGTGCTCAGCAGGGAGCCTGCTTCCCTCTCTCTCTCTGCCTGCCTCTCTGCCTACTTGTGATCTCTCTCTGTCAAATAAATTAAAAAAAATAAAAAGTGAAAGAGTGGGACGCTGGGTGGCTCAGTGGGTTACAGCCTCTGCCATCAGCTCAGGTCATGAACCCAGGGTCCTGAGATGGAGCCCCGCATTGCATCCGGCTCCCTGCTCGGTGGGAAGCCCACTTCCCCCTCTCCCACTCCCCCTGCTTGTGTTCCCTCTCTACTTTCTGTCAAATAAATAAATAAAATCTTTTTTAAAAAAGTGAAGAGAACAAAAGTAGGAAAGCAGCTTAGAGGGTCAGATTAGAAAGTCAACCCACATAAAAGCAGCAGCTACCAGAAAAAGAAATAATTGAAAAGAGGGAAAGTAATTAATTAAGAGGGAAATAATTAAAAAAAGGGAAAACAATGTGACATAAGAAATGTTTCCAGCCAGCACTGGAGGGCATGGGACTCCGGACTGAAGGTTGGGCTGAGTGCTCAACCAGGTGAGTGAACAAGGCCCACCTGTCACGTCACCACAGAAACTCAGGACCCTGGGAGTCAAGAGAAAGCATTTTTAACCAACTGAGCCACCCAGGTGCCCTAAGATAAAGAATTTTTAAGCTTTCAGAGAAAAAATGCAGGTAAATCAGAATTTTACTGGATTGTTCGAAAGTGCCAAACTCTAGAAAATCAGCAGATAATGGAGGAAGTCCTCCAAAATTCTGAGAGAAAAGCATCTCCAACCCAGCATTTTAGAGAGCGTGCTGTTATCAGTCAAATGTGAAGGAAGAATAAAAATGTATTGGGCGCCTGGGTGGCTCAGTCGTTAAGTGTCTGCCTTCCGCCCAGGTTGTGATCCTGAAGTCCTGGTATGAAGTTCCACATCGGGCTCCCTGCTCCTCCCTCTCTCATCCCCCCTCCCCACCCCGCTTGTGTTCCCTCTCTAGCTATTTCTGTCAAATAAATTAATAAAAATCTTTAAAAGAAGATTAAAAATGTTTTAAATATTCAGTGACTTTAAACTTTTACTTCTGCTGTACCAGAAGCTACTGAAGGATACGTTCCCCTCAAACAGGGGTAACTGGATAAGAAAGGGTTCCAGGACAGCCATGAAGAAAGTCCACTGGGGCAGGTATGCAGAAGGCTGTAATTAAGAGCAGAGACCATATTAATGAACAGAAGATTCTAGGAAAGAAAGTGCAAAGGATATATATACATATTTTAAATGTTATTTATTTATTTGACAGATAGAGAGAGAGCACAAGTAAGCAGAGCAGCAGGCAGAGGAGGGGTGAAGCAGGCTCTCCGCGGAGCAGGGAGCCCAACTCAGGGCTCAATCCCAATACCCTGGGATCATGACCTGAACCAAAGGCAGATGCTTAACCACCTGAGCCACCCAAGCGCCCTGAGGGTTAAATTTCATTTCTGTGGGTTTTTTGTTTTGTTTTGTCTTTTGTTTGTTTTGTTTTGGTGCTGGTTAATTTTAATGTGTCAACTTGGCAAGTCCAAGATCCTGGATTATTTGGATGTTGTCTGGATGTTGCTGAGGAGGTATTTTTCAGATGAGATTAATGTTTCAATCAATAGACTTCGAGTCAAGCGTATTACCCTATATAATATTGATGGTTCTCATTCTATCAGTTGTATGCCTTAAGAGAAAAAAGAATGATGTCCGTTGAGCAAGAGGGAATTCTACATCCAGACAGCGTTCAGACTTGAGCTACAGTATCAACCGTTCTGCGTCTGGCCTGCCAGCCTATCCTACCGATTCTGGATTTGCCAAGTCTCCACAATCATATGAGCCAATTCCTAAAAATGAAGTCTCTCACTCTCTCTCTACACACACACACACACACACACACACACACACACACACACACGTGCGCGCCCGCTCTCTCTCTCTCTCCCTGGAGAATGCTAATACAGAGGACTACAAGAAAAATGAGTAGCAGTGCCTTTGTAATATTATCAAGTATGTGTGGTAAAGATTCAGTGAAGTAGGGGCGCCTGGGTGGCTCAGTGGATTAAGCCGCTGCCTTCGGCTCAGGTCATGATCTCAGGGTCCTGGGATCGAGCCCCACATCAGGCTCTCTGCTCCGCAGGGAGCCTGCTTCCTCCTCTCTCTCTGCCTGCCTCTCTGCCTACTTATGATCTCTCTCTCTCACTGTCAAATAAATAAAATAAAATCTTTAAAAAAAAAAAAGATTCAATGAAGTAAAGTAGCTGGGCAACTAAATAAGGCAATTATTAATTCCAGGAAAAACAAAGGATTGTACCTCAGCAATGAACTATGTTTTGTCAAAGAAATGTAGCCGAAAATCTTTTGTATCATTACCTGAGGAGAGGGAAATGAATCAGTAATATCTAAAATTGATAAACTGAGAAACACAATCTAAATACCTTATTCAGAAACATGGAGATGAATGCTAAGAAAGATTGCCAAAAAGAAGCCACAGGTAATTTTCCATGAATACAAAGGTAGGAGGTAAGAAAAGGCAGATCAGATATTTGCCATTTTTCATCATAGGCCTTTTTAACTATTTGAACTAATATTCAGGTAATATCTTAATAAAAATTAAAATCAACTCATAAATGCTTGCCTACTTGGGCTCTATTTGTTCTGGGCCCAGATTAGTTACTTGATACAGTAATAAAATAAAGCCTGATAGGTTGTCTAATCCCATCAGATTAATTTACTTAATTTTTAAAGGATTTCAGTGCTATTATACTAAAAGGAATAGTTGTAAAAATTCTAATCAAGACAGGAAATATGTGTGAAGAGTGGAGAATATTCAAGGCTTTTTAAACCAAACCATGGGCTGATGAATACATTTATTTGGGGCCTGGGGCATCATGGTGTCTCAGTAAACACATAATATGGATTCTGATCTAAGAACATACAACTCAACTTGGGATTACTCTGAGTGTAGTGTCCTATCTGCAAAGTAGTATGTGGCGGGGGGGGGGGGGGGGGGGGGGGGGGGGGGGGGGGCAGGGATGGTCACAGCTCAAACCCTTGCACTTCCAGTATTTTCTGCGTTGGTTTTCCACAGACCCGTGAAATTCACGGACTATTTCATTCCCTTGCTTATTGAGGGCTTTTCAATATTCGCAGTTGTCTGCTAAAATGGAAACCTTTCCCAGGAAAAGAGCGTCCCTTCGTAGGCATTATTTTGCTTGCTACCGAGAATGAGAACGGAAGAGTGAGGGGGTGGGGAAAGGCAGAGGCGGTGGCCTCCCAGGGCTAGCTTTTGGCCGGGTCACCGTTTTCGTTGTTGTTGTTGTTGTTGTTGTTGTTGTTGTTTTTAACCAGTCACAGCGAGAAGCCAGCCGCGGAGCTGGGCCGGCGTGTCTGCAGTAGCGGCAATCGGCCAGGAGGTGGCAGCCCTGTCTTATCTGGTGTTCCAGCCAGGACTCCTGCCGGGACCACCTGCAAGCCGTGCGAGCGCAAACAGGGTCCTCGCAGAGGCAGCGCCGAGCTGCCGGCTCAAGTATCTTGCACTGTGACAGTGGCGACCGCGAGCACTGCCCAAATGGCTGTTTGAATGAGCAAACTCTGTGAGCGTCATTAAGACCGCTCTCTTGAATGCACCCCCGACCCGTATGCAGGTAGCACAGCCCTGGATCCGTCCACTCTCCGCTGACCCTGGTCCTGGCCCAACTGCAGCAAAAAGTGGCCGAAGGAAACATACCACCCAGCTCACTGCTCTGGCTTCAAACTCAGACCCATAATATCATGAGGACCCTCAATCACCCTGTATGTCCCCAGTGCGGTCACTCTCACGCCCTCTCCTAGACAGCTGTGTTACACTTTCAGCTCCCTCCACACAGTTCCAACGCCTCTCTGCGCCCCGCCCCGCATGCTTCCCACTTCAGGAGGAAATGAAGCAGCTGGAAGTGAGCGTCCACTACACGCCTCCCCCGGCCCCCCAACCGCACCCCAACAGCCGCAGGGAGATCGCTGGCTTTCTGCTCGCTACCGTAGATGAACTGTCCAGGCTCTTCAGGGCAACCCTGCCTGTGCCCTCAACGAAACGCCCTCCCATCTCTATGGCAACAAGACTCCGGAGATTTTTTTTTTTGCTCCATTTCCCCCTGCCCCGCCCCCCACATCATCAACTTACCTTTCTCTCCTGTGTTCTCATTAACACAGGAACCTGCTCTTATCTGTCCCATCATTATTCATCATCTCTCTTTAGCCTCAATTATGTACTAGCTTCTGGCCTCATTTCTCTCCTTGCTTTTCCAGTAAAATTTCTGGAGTTTTCCATGCTCACTGATGCTAAACCCACTGCTATCAGGCTTTTTGTTCAGACCATACCAAAGAAACTCCTCCTGACCTGCACATCACCTACATCCACCTGTCAAGTCCTTGTTCTCATCTTAACTCTACCTACAGAAAGCACTAGATACAGCCGATTACTTGCTTCTCCTGGAAACACGTTCCTGATTGGCTCCCCTGGTCACCATACTCTGACTCTTCCTCTGTCTGTCTTACTTCTTTGCTGATTTCCACCTTTTCCCCCCAGTCCTATTCTTAAACTGAGTCCTTGGCTTTTTTTTTTTTTTCTTTTTTTTTTTTAAGAGAGAGAGAGAAATCAAGCAGGCTCCATGCTCATCACAGAGCTAGATGCTGGGCTCGATCTGACAACCTTGGATCATGACCTGAACAGAAATCAAGAGTCCACCACTTAACCTACTGAGTCGCCCAGGCACCTGGTCTTCTTTTCTAAACATAATCTCACTCCTTTAGTGGGCTCCTCTAGTCTTCTGACTTTATTTTTACTTTACAAAAAAGATTTTATTTATTTATTTGACACAGAGAGAGAGCAGAAGCAGGGTGAAGGACAAAGGGAGAGGGAGAAACAGGTTCCCTGCTGAGCAGGGAGCCCAATGTGGGGCTTGATGCTACCACCCCGAGATCACGACCTGAGCCAAATGCAGATGCTTAACCAACTGAGCCATCCAAGCACCCTAGTCACCTGACTTTAAATAGATATTACAGTTCCCAAATATACAACCTCTAACTCAAACTTCTCCTGAGTGCCATACTTCACACATCCAATGGCCTACTCAACATCCACACTACCATTTACCTGATACCCCAATTGATATCCTGATATTCCACTGCTCTGTCCATGGTCTTCCTATCTGTTTTGTATTGTTTTGACAGAAAAAGCACCCACACAAGCAGGGTGAGCAGCCGTCTGTCGGAGGGAGAGGGAGAAGCAGGCTCCCCGCTGAGCAGGGAGCCCAACACAGGGCTTGATCCCAGAACTCTAGGATCATGACCTGAGCCAAAGACTGACACTTAACCGACTGAGCCACCCAGCTGTCCCCTCTTTTTTATTTCTACCAAAATTTATTTTAAAAGTTTTTGAGTTGACTTCTAAAAATATATACACTTAAAGAAATATTCACTCATTGTCAGGATCAACGAAAGGGAGGCAACTTAATACACTGCCATAAAACTAGGCAAAACCTGTCATTATTTAATACTGAATCTAACTCTGATGCTTAACTACTCAGTTAAATTGCATCTAAGAGCCAGACAGGAAAGTTAGCCAAGTGAAGACCAGGCGTCCCTTCTTATCGCACTTAAATGCAGCCCTGTTCTTCCAGTTTCTCAGGCCAACAGACTCAGACATCTTTGCCTCCTTCCTTTCTCTAATATCCCACGTCTACTCCTGGAGGAAATCCTAAAGTCTCTGTCTTCAAAATATATTCTGATTCCAGCCACATCTCACCACCTCCATCAGGAGCATCCTGGGCCAAGCCGCCCTCACACCCCTCCCCGGAGTCACTGCCAGGGAGTGACTCACTGCTTCTACACATTAGCTTCTGCAATTTAACCTCAATCCAGTAGCCTGACCCATCCTTTCACGAAAACCCAGGCCATGTCATTCCTCTGCTCTAAACTCTCCAAGAGCTCCCCATTTTAACCAGAATAAAAGCAAAGTCCTTAGAAAGGTATAGATGACTAGCACTGACTAATAGAAATAGGAGCCACGTGTGGCATTTACAATTTTCCAGTAGCCATAATAAAAAAGTAAAAAGAAACAGGTGAAATGAATTTTAACAGTGTATTTTTAAAAGCAGTATCTCTAAAACATTATTACTTTAACATAGGCTCCATATAAAAATTGAGAAATGTTACCTTCTCGTTTTCATTCCAAGTCTTTGAAATACATACAGCACGTCATTTGGTCATATGGCATGTCTCAGTTTGGACTAGATATAGTTCAAGAGCTTGAGAGCCACATGTGGCTAGAGGCCACTGTGCCAGACAATGCAGCTCGAGCCCATGTCTCTGAGGGGTTTCCGGCTGCCCTTCACCCGGCTCAATCAACTCCTGCCCACTGGGCAGGCCCATACCTCAGGACCTTTGCACAGTCTATTCCCTCTGCCCTCCCTGCTCTTTCCCCCTGATAACCTCCCAGATGCCTTTTTCACCTCCTTGTCTTCACTTCCATGGCCATCCCACTTCAACTGAAACCAGAACCTTCCCATTCTGACACTCCCAATTTCCCTTACCTGCTTCATTCCCCCCCCCCAGCACTTATCACCTTCTAAAAGATCACATATTCTCTATTTTCTCACACAAGAAGAGCTCCACAAGGGTAGGTGCCTATTTTCTTGAGTGACAGATGCCCAGTCCCTGGTACACAGTAGGTGCAATAAATGCCTCTTGACTGAAGGAAGTAAGAAGAGCCTAACTCTATCTTCCCAGGATGGTTCTAGCTCAGGGCTTGGAGCCAGCATCTCACATTGTGTACCTGCACCGTCATCTTGGGAGTGACTGAAATGGAGCTATTTCCTCTGTAAGCAATTGTTGTGAGAAAAGGGAGAAACAGGTTCAACACAGCAAGCATTTCCTGTGTGCCCACCGTGTGCACGGCTGTGGGGAGTGGTAACACAATGATCGGTAAGGTCATGGCCCCATCTCCTTCAGGCAGGCCTGGATTTCCTCTGCGCAGCCCTGGAGGCCGGAGCCAGTGACAACGTGGGGCAAATGGATGGAGACTAATCCCAGTTTGTTGGAAAGAACCTTGAATAGTCAGCTCCATGAACTGTCTTAAGATATCTCATTCTGGCCTCCAATCTAGAAGTCACTCTTGCTGACATGTGGGCTCTGTACGGGGGTTTGGATGAAACCTCTAAAGTCACCTTTAATATCTAAGATACTTGAGCCTAAATTATTGGTGTAATAGAAATAATATGGGTTGATTTGTTTTTAGGTTTTATTTTTAAGTAAACTCTACGCCCAACATGGAGCTCAAACTCACAACCCTGAGATGGAGAGTTGCATGCTCTACTGACTTGAGCCAGTCAGGTGCTCCAACAATAGGGGTTTTGATATCTGACAGGCTGGGCTGAAGTTTTATTCCATGATTTACCTGCTATCTGCATGTTTGTTCTATTTTTTTTCAGGGTGTTCTCTATCCCCAGGGATTTGCTTCCAGGTAATAGACGTACCACTGTCTTCCATACGAGTTGACATGTAATAGAAAGCAAATACTTTTTTTAACCTTTACTTAGAGAATTTTCTCCTAGGTTCCAGAACTTCCAAAAATGTTAAAGGGCCCTCCACCCCACTTTTAATTCGAGTTATTTCTAAAAACCTGCTCCCATCTCACAAAGACTATTCCCTATCTCTTTTCCTATCAGCAACCATCACTCCTTTTAACTGTTCAGTGCTATCTCATTCCATCTTTGCAAAAGGTGTGGGGTATTGACCAGAATTAGTCTCATTATTCAGATTGAGGCTCAGGGAGGTTAATTAACTTGCCCAAGGCCACATATCTGGTTAAGTGGTCAAACACAACCTAGGAGATTCTGAACAATTTCTTTCGCTGTTCTGTACTCATTCATTCACTCAACAAATTATTTATTGATCTGTACGTGCCTAGAGCTCTGCCAGGAATGAAGGACACACTCTGCACAAACCCCTTCTCTGCTTTCTGCCACTGACTCTCTGGAGTTGGGGTATAAGGCTTCTTAGCTCTCACCTGACCTGTTCCCTTTCACTGAAGGCGTTAGCATCCCTGCCAGGCCCCATAATGCTCTCCATGGGTGCGGCTGGGTTGCGGACGTGGCAGTCTTCCCCCCGGATATCCTATATCCCAGTTGTGCAAATAAGCCATTTTCCATTTTTGATTGGATAATGCCGTGGAGCGTGTTTTTCCGTAAGCACTGGCAGCCCGTCTTACCGAGTGCACACTGTGGTTTGAGAACCTGGCAACTCAGAAGGCCCTTTTATGTCTCCTCTAATTCCAGTTAGTTTCCAGATCCCAGTTACAGCCTGTGCAGACTACAGGCAAGGGTGGGGGGTGGGGAGTGTGTTCATACTAAAGCAGTACAGAGACATTAATTAGCAAAAAACTGTTGGCTTGCTCCTTCCCTCTTCTCAAAGGTCTGACCTGACACCTTGTTCCTAGGTCATGACCCAGCCCATGCAGGCTCCTCCCTAACCCCTCCTTAGGCCCACCTCCAGGCACTCACCACACAGATCCAACGCATATTTTAAGGACTCAACCTTACTCTTTCTATGCAGTCTGATTTTTACTCGCTTGTTGCGGGGGGGGGGGGGGGGGGGGGGGCGGGAGGAAGTCCTTAAAGTATTTTCTTTCTTTCTTTTTTTTTTTTTTCTAAGATTTTATTTATCTATTTGACAGACAGAGATCACAAGTGAGCAGAGAGGCAGGCAGAGAGAGGAGGAAGCAGGCTCCCTGCAGAGCAGAGAGCCCGATGCGGGGCTCCATCCCAGGACCCCGGGATCATGACCCGAGCCGAAGGCAGAGGCTTTAACCCACTGAGCCATCCAGGCGCCCCCCCCCCCCCCCAGTTTATATAATATGGTAACACAATACGTTTCAAGTCCATGTTTGAAACCTCCCATATTCAGGTGTGTCAATGGATGAGTTGTATTGATTTCACTATTTCTCAACACAGGGGAGGGATCTTAAACCAATGTTCCTAAATTTCTTAGCATGACATTCCGGGGCCTCCCTGATCCAGTTCTAAATGACCTTTCTATGTCACTCTAGCCTGGAACATTAATTAATCTTTATTTCCTGTCCCAACACGGTGCTGGATACATGGGAAGAGTATCATTATTTTAGCCCTCTTAGGGCATTATCAATACCCTATCAGTGTACCCGACCCCTCTGAATGGTGAGTTCCCTGAATTCCTTACCCCCAGTGGTCTTGTCCACCCAGTGCTACTGGCTTATCCCAATAGCTGAACCCTGAACCTTGTCACCACCAGGAGCTGCAACTGCTCCTAATCTCAAGGTTAAGCATCTGATTCTACCTCCCCCTTCCTGGGAGCCCTCTCCAACATTCTTCCACACTAGAACCTCCAGTCCACTGATGCCCCGCACCCACAAGATGCCTTCAACAGCTTTATGTTCTCCCTCCCTCCTGTGTCCTGTGCTTCTACTAAAACATTATTTGTTTACGTGAAATTCAAATGTAACTGGGCATCCTCTTGTTTTATCTGCGAGACCTTACCACCATCATAATGACTCCCCTGCATAAACGCACCTTCTTTGTTCCTCCTACTTGAAACTCCTTTGGCGAAACCACAGCTTGGGAAGGTCCAACTTTCTCACAAGTCGGTGTCCCCATTCATACAGCCAATTGTGGCTGTCTCACTTCCGATTTGGGACCGCTGACCTCAAGAGGGCCCTTCACGCTGCACAGAGAATTATTCTACTTAATCGGCTCCTGGTCAAGTCGCCCTCTGTAGTTCTGGCCTTCGTTTCTCTCCTCAAACCTACTGTACTTTCTCTCTCCTCATTCTCAGGGTCATACTGAACAGAAAATCCAAGCCCTTGGAAGAATTCCTGGATTCCCCTCACCATGTATCTCCACTGTATTTGTATTCATCCATGTTAACTAACCTCCCTGCTGCCACCTAGACGGGAGGCTCGCAAACCATGGCCCATGAGCCATCCAGCCCACTACCCGTTTCTGTACGGCATGCCCGCAAAGGATGGTTTTAGTTTTTAGTTTAGTTTTATTTATTTAGTCTTTATTTTATTTCATTTTATTTTTGGAGATTTTTATTTTGTTTTTATTTTTTAGGTTTTATTTGAGAGAAAGAGAGCACAAGTGGGCTGAGGGTCAGAGGGTGAAGCAGGCTCTCTGCTGAGCAGGGAGCCCCACATGGGGCTCGATTCCAGGACCCCGGGATCATGACCTGATCAGAAGGCAGACACTTAACGACTGAGCCACCCCCGTGCCTGGTTTTTTAGTTTTTAAATAATCGGGAGGGGGGGGGGGGTTGATCACAAGAGTATGTTTTGTCACATGTGAAACGTATATGAAATTAACATTTCAGCTGACCGAAGTGAAGTTTAATTGGAACACACCATGCCCTCTCATTTATGAATTGTATGGGCTCTAGAGACAAGCAGGTTGCAACAGAAACTATATATTCACAAGTACTGAAATATTTACTGTCTCCTCCTTTGTAGAAAAGTTTGCTGACCCTCATCTGTCTGCACTCCAATCCAAAGCCACTTAATCCCGACCCTCTTCCCTCCTCAGGAATATGGCTTTGCTAATTCCACCCACCCCTGCCTCATCAATTTTTCCGTCTGCTAATCACCCTTATGAGCGTACCAAAAGGGTGTTAAAAACAGTCTTAAAAACAAACAACAACAAAAACCAAACCCAAAAAAAGTACCTCTTCTGGCTTCTTTTTTTTTTTTTAACTTAATTTATTTATCCGACAGAGCACAAACAGAGGGAGGGGCAGAGGGAGAGGAAGCAACAGGCTTTCCATTGAGCGGGAAGCCGGAGGCAGGGCTCGACTGGGATTATGACGATTATGACCCGGGTTGAAGGCAAGCGCTTAATGACTAAGCCACTCAGGCACCTTGCCCCTTCTGGCCTCCTTCTGCCCCTACTAGTTACTGCTCTCATTTACAGCAGAAATCCCTAAAGAATTATATGCACCTGAGGACAACACTCCTTCCCCAAATCCCACTTAAACCTTCACCCTTCACTCCACTGAGACTGCTCTGTGCGCACCTCGGTCCCATGGCCGCTGCCAAGGTGCTCCTGCGGCAGGTCCCCCGTGCCTCCCACTTGGTGGGTGGGTTGCAGGACACAGTGATCAATCTCTCGGCCCCAAAGCTCCTTTTCACTTGACTTCAGAGACACCATACCCTCCAGATTTTTCTTCCATCTCCTGGGCACTTCCTCATAATCTCTTTTCCTTGTTCCCCTTTTCTTATCACTGGAGGCCCCAGGACCTTGGTTCCTACCCCTGCTCTCTCCAGCGCAGGCTCCTGCAGGCACTTACGCTCATGTTCCCAAAGGCATACATACTCCCAGCCCAGATCCCGTCCTGAGATCCGAGCTTCATTATCTAACTGCTCACTGGCACGGCCGGGCCAGCATCTAACAGACATATCAACATCAACAGGCCAGTCAGCAGGTCAGAGGGGGGCTGAGACCCAGGTTCCTCTCCACCCCCAGACTCTCTTCCTGCCCCCAGGGGCTGGCAACCCTGCCGAACTTCCTTTTAGGCCTAAATCCTTGCCGCCGCTCACCTCGCACATTCTACCTAGAGTCTGTTGGGAAGGTCTGTTGGCTCTACCTTCACAACCTGTCTGGCAACTGACCAGCTCTCACCTGACCTGACTGACCTCATCTCATCATCTCCCACCTAGATCAAGGCAAACTCTCCCAGTTCCAACCTTGTCTGATACTCTCCCCCTCCACTCAGTGGCCTGGAAACTTTTTTTTAAGATTTTATTTATTTATTTGATAGAGAGTATGTGTGTGGGAGCGAGAGAGAACGCAAGCCAGGAGGAGAGGCAGAGGGAGAAGCAGATGCCCTGCAAAGCAGGGAGCCCAATGTGGGGCTCAATCCCATGACCCTGGGATCATGACCTGAGCCAAAAGAGGTACTTAGCCCACTGAGTCACTCAGGCAGATGCACTGGGCAGGAAACGTTTTTCAAAAAAGTCCAATCAAACGCTCCCGTGGCTCCCCATTTCACTCAGAGCAAAAGCCAAGCCCCCTTAATAAGCCTACAAAGCTCTACCTGATCTAGTTTGCTGTCTCCTCACCCCTTAGCTCTCTGACCCCCATCTCTTGTCATCTCTTCCTGAGTACACACACCCACAGGCCTGCTGCTTCTGGGACAAGACAGGGCTGCTCCCACCTGGGGCTTCTGTGCTGACTGTTCCTTCTGCAATGCTTTTCCCTGTTTCACAGCATGGCAAACCTCTATCACCTTCCAATCTGCTCAAATGTCGCCTCTCCAGTGTGACCTCCCTGGATCTCCTGATCGTTCAGGCCCTGCTCTGCTATTAGGACACAGCTCTACTAACTTTTTACTTTTTTAAAGATTTTATTTATTTATTTGACACAGAGAGAGAGATCACAAGTAGGCAGAAATGCAGGCAGAGGGAGAGGGAGAAGCAGACTCCTCACTGAGCAAGGAGCCCGATGAGGGGCTCGATCCCAGGACCCTGAGACCATGACCTGAGCTGAAGGCAGAGGCTTACCCCACTGAGCCACCCAGGCGCCCCCGCTCTATTAACTTCTGATCTATTTTCCCAGGTGCTTACTTATTATGCAATTTACTAGAACGTTAACTGCAGGCAGCAATATATTTGTCTGTTTTGCTCAATTATTTAGTTCCAAGTGCTTGAAACTAACACAGACTCAATAAATACTTGTTGAATTGAATGTCTACTTACTAGATGGTTTCATCTTTTTTTTTTTTTACTTAATTTTTCAATAACTTGGAGAGTTATGTGTTGTCTCCATTTTACCTTGTTAAATTAACTGGACAAGGAGGCCAGTGGACCAAAATGGCTGTAATGGTTTGGTGGCCTGCATAAGCAAACCAAAATCTAAGCCCAGAATGCCTCGAGGTTAAGAAATCAAAACGTAAAAATGATCAATCACAGCCAACTAGGCTTTAAGCAATAGCCAATGAAATAATTTTCTTTCTATGCTTTAGTTTCTTTTCCTGCATCTGCCATTGCCGATGTTCTGGTCAGCAGAGTGCTTCTCAACACTTCCTGTCTGGGGCTGCCTGAATCCAGCCGATTTTTGCTCAAATAAACTATCTTTTGATAACCTGTAAGGACACCAATGTATAAACAGCTTAAATAACTTGCAAGAATCACAAGTTATTGTTTGAAAGTGAAATTGAGAACCTCGGTCTTTTTTTCACCCCACAGAACATTGTTTTCAGTTTTCCGTGTGGCGGGCCACGGTGTTCCTATTTGTGTGCATCCGAAGAATGACAAGTTCACTCACACCCAAGATGCATGCTTGGAGTCCACAAGGAGGGCGAGGACTTCCCAAAATAAGAGCAAAGGAAAAGTTAGGAGTTGACCTTGCTCAAAATTCCACTTATTCCTAAAATATTTCACACCTTCACATAACATTAATGTAAAATTAATTTTAAAAAATGACATTTTTAAATAGGTAGGAAACTTTTAAAATTCACAAAGAAGTGAACATATAACAAATCACTTACTTTTTGTCAGGTTTCAAGGTTTCCTCGATGAAGTTGTAGTTGAAGACTGGAGATGAACTTGATGAGGCCTGACTGGAGATTTTGGGGAAAGGAAAGTGCTGGAGAATAAAACAAACAAACAAAACAGGGGGTAAGGGAGAAGGAAAAAAATAGATTAAAAAAACTACGTATATAATTTGGACAGATCACATTCCCTCGGCCTCAAGAGGCTGATGATCTCAAAGACCCTTTCTTTGTTTCAGAAAATCTAAAAACTATTTAGAGCCTGCACTGCTTTTTGCCTTCAGGACAAACTAACATCAGATTCCAGATTAAAATGATCTTACCTGAAAGAGAAGTTCAGGACAAAACCAGTAGAACAGCTACTACCAACCCCAAACTCAAGCTCCTCCCACTTCCGCCCTGGAGCCCTCGAATTTGCATCAGGACCTCTGGAGGAGGTAGTCAGTTCATCAAATTGAGGAACCAACAGCCGGGCCCAAAAAGGTACACTCACCCCGCCAATAGGTGGGTGTGGCTAGAATTGGCCCTGAGATTTGTAGGGAGAGGGGAGGAGGACGGTTTCATATGTTACCATTAGTTCTCATTAAAACTGCAGAATCTCTACTGGTTAATAATTAAATGCAAGAAACGTCAATCGAGCAGTATTAGTATTATGCATTTTTAAAAATCATATGCTGCAGATAACTAAGTAAGGATTGTTATTGTATTAATAATGCAGTGTGGAAAAGGCTGGATAGGACACTTTAGTGGGCCTGGAGAGCCCTAGCTATCTTTCTTCGTCTTTCCTCCGAAGCTTAACTTGTTTTAGACGGCAAAAACAATAGGCAGTCACAGAACCAAATGGAATAGGAGGAAACAGTCAGGGGGTGGGGGGTCAGGGCCACTTAGACTGAACTGCCCCTCCTAAGATAATTGCATTTAAAGGGCTCTTTTAAATTGTTCAATGCAGACCCTTTGAAAAAGAATTGAAGTGATCCTCAAGGGGATGATCCTGGGTTGGTGACTGACCCTGCGGAACTCAAAACCAGTCCCTGTCTCCGGAGTTGGCTGGGGATGAGATTCCTTCACAGCTCCTTCAACCAAGGGGAAGCTTGGCTGAAACATCAGGACCCTGGTGTGTCCGCTCTGTTTTTTTATTTTTTGTAAAGATTTTTTTTAAATTTTTATTTATTTGTCAGAGAGAGAGAGAGCACACTGGCAGGCAGAGTGGCAGGCAGAGCAGGCAGAGGGAGAAGCAGGCACCCCGCTGAGCAGGGAGCCCGGTGTGGGACTCCATCCCAGGACACTGGGATCACGACCTGAGCCAAAAGCAGCTGCCTAACCGACTGAGCCACTCAGGTGTCCCCATTGTTGTTGTTGTTGTTGTTGTTGTTGTTTTAATATTTTATTTATTTATTTGACAGAGAGAGAGGTCACAAGTAGGCAGAGAGGCAGGCAGAGAGGCAGGGAGAAACAGGCTCTCCACCGAGCAGAGAGCCTGATGCGGGGCTCGATCCCAGGACCCTGAGACCATGACCTGAGCCGAAGGCAGAGACCTAAACCACTGAGCCACCCAGGCACCCCTCCCCCTGTTTTTTTAAATAAAAGTCAACAGAAGCTAAAGCCACTCCACCTCAGAAACACAGTCAGGTAAAATAGTCACTAAGTACAATTAAGTATTTACTTAGCGAAATAAATGTGGAGTTATCTAAGAACTAAGTTTTGGCCCACTCTATACTTGCTGTGGAAAATATTAATTGAATCAGAACCTTGGTACATGTCTTTATTTTGACCCTCGATGGGGCAATAGAATATTTTTGCTTCAAATCTGTTCAAAGTTTGCTAACTTAATCTAAGTTGCAAAGACAGTTGCATCTAAAATGTAACTTTCCCAAGAGTCATGATTATATTTAATAAATTAAGTCGTAATAGGAAAACTTGGCTTTAGTTTTGAGCAGTTAACCTAAAAAATTATGTCATGGAGTTTGTAATATGGAATGAGCTCTGATGTGTTATAATTGCTTATATTAATTGTTATGTAATTGCTTATATTAATTGTTATATTATAAACAATTAATTGCTTAATTGTTTATAATTACTTGTTTACCTTGATGCAAGACATCAAGTGAGGCAGCTGGAATTCAATTCCCAGCTACCCCATCTTACTACTTCTAAACCTTGGGCAAGTCACTCAGCCTCTTTGCACTTCATCTGTAACATGAAATTGATAAAAAAAATACATCCCTGCCTCATTGGTGAAAGTGACGTATGTAGAATGATTCTGTTAAATAACTCTTTCACCCTCCAGCTCTGTACAGACGTTAGTTATAATGTGGGAAAGAAAGGCAAATGAGAAAACTTAGATGTCCTTGCTGCTTACAGCCCACTGAAACAGGCAGATCCTTGAAACAGGCAGAGTGACCTTCTTCTAGAAACTCAAGGGCTTCAAAGTTGACACGCCCCTAAGGGCAAAAGGCAATCTTAGCTGGACCCCCTAGGGTTCTATCCATCTTCTGTAACATATAAAAATTCCTTTGGAACTTCCTATGTTTCTACCCCCAGCATCTATGTTAGCAATCATCCCCCAAGCCTGTGGCCCACCTGTACACATCTGAAGGGTCTGAGTTTTACTAGACAGTAAATAAATGACTTTTTCCTAACAATAGGTTAGCCCCCCAAGATCCTGGAAACTTTGATTCCAAAATTCCTTAGAGACTTACACTATCCCTCAACCCCTCCCAACTTGAAAGTATATCATAAGCCACTCTTCATGACCCCAATGCAACTCTCTGCCCACAGGTCCTGTCCTCGTGCTTTAATAAAACTAACTTTTTGCAGGGAAGATGTCTCAAGAATTCTTTCTTGGCCATTGGCTCTGAATCCCAACATATTTCCTACATAAAGGGTTTTTTGTTTCTTGGGTTTTTTAGAGAGAGGTGTGGCGTGGGCGGAGGCAGAGAGAATCTAAGGAGGCTCCAGGTCACAGCTTAGGTCAGCACAGGTCAGACGGCGGGCGTGATCTCATGATCCTGAGATCATGATCTCAGCCGAAATCAAGAGTTGGACCCTTAAGCAACTGATCTACTCAGGTGCCCCCACATCAGATTATTTTTAACATCAACTACTATACTTGCCAAAATGGCAAATATTGGCCAAAAGCCACAAAGGATTCTTCCTAATCATATCCTGTGTTGTTATTTTATTATTCCCAGTAGATGAACAATAAGAAAAATGTACTATTATCTTTGAACTTACATTGATGACCACCAAAGAAAACAATTTACATGAAGCCTAAATGTCTTCATTGGAGGTATGAATGAGAGCAAAAGATTGGAATTAACCTAACTGTCCCTTAACAGTGGTCGATAGAATACATTATGTTTCATCCATCCTATAGAATACTATGCAGCTTTCAAAAAAAAATAGGGAAGCTCTTTAGGTAGTTATATAAAAACCTCCGACATATGGGAAAAAACCAAGATGCAGACCTGTATGTTTGTTCTGCTATGATTTAGGTTAAAAGGGATGGGGGAGGGGTCAAACTGCATCTAAAATTTGTATGAAAATGCAAAGGGCCAAGTAGAGCCAAGGCAACCCTGAAGCCTAACAAAGATAAAGGATTCCAACTCTCAGATACAAGTCTTATTATGGAAAAAAGTCCAACTCACTGAAATGGAGAATAGAAAAGTGGTTGCCAGGAACTGGGGTGTGGGGGAAATAGGGAGAGGGAGAGGCGGGTAAAAGGGTACAGACTTTCAGTATAAGATGGATACAGTCTGAGGATCAAACGTGTAGCATGGCAACTCTAGCAGCAAACATGCTGTATGGTATGATTGAAATTTGCTAAGACGGTAGCACTCTAATTTTTTCACCAAGTAAAGAAATAAAAGTGAGTAAGTGAGTTGATGGATGGGATAATTGATACAATATACATCAAATCATCACATTGCACACTTTACATATCTTACAATTTTATTCATCAATTATACCTCAGTAAAGCTGTGAAGATTTAGTAGTGAAATCTGTGTGTTATGGGTGCAACAGCAGGCAAATAGACCAGTAAGACAGAGTCCAGAAATGCACACATACAGGCAATTGATTCGTAACTGATTTATGCTGTAGTAAGACATCCCTTTCAAAAAATGATGCTAAGTTAGCTGAATATTCATATGGGAAAAAAAATGAATCTTGACTCCTAGTTTGCAACAGACATAAAAGTCAACTTGAAAAAAAAATGAAAAAAAAAAGTCAACTTGAAAAAAAATAAAAGCCCTCAGCTTGGAAGGATTCGATATCTGAAAACAAAACAATTGATCTAATAGAAGAAACATAGATAAATATCTTCATAAGCTTAGGGAAGGCAAAAAAAATTTTTTTTTAAAGATTTCATTTATTTATTTGACAGAGCACAAACAGGGGGAGGACAGGCAGAGGGAGAGGGAAAAGCAGGCTCCCCACTGAGCGGGAACCCCAATGTGGGGCTCGATCCCAGGACTCTGAGATCATGACCTGAGCTGAAGGTAGAAGTTTAACCCATTGAGCCACCCAGGCGCCCTGGGAAGGCAAAGATTTTTAAAGCAGGGAATGAAAAGTGCCAACTACAAAAACAAATCATAGCCAGAAATGTAAAGAACTACTGATCAGTTAAAAAAAGCTTGTTTTTTTTTTAAATGGGGAGAAGTCCTAAATAAATACCTATTTACTAAGAGGCTATCCAAATGACCTGCAAATGTGAGAAGTTATTTGGCTATTATTCTTTAAGAAAAGGTATGGAAGCCACTCAGAAGCATGACTACAATGCAAAACTAGTCAACATCAAGTGTTGCGGAGAATACAGCAACTAGAACACAGACAGCCTTGTTAGGAATATGGTCTCTTTGTCAGCATGTACAGAAGCCAAATACACGAATCCTGTGATCCCGCGAGTCCCGTCCTAGGAGTGCAACAGAACTGCTTGCGTGCTATTCGCCAAAAGGCGACATGGGGCGTCTGGCTGCTGAGTCGGTGGAGTCTGCAACTCTCGATCTTGGTTGGGGTCATGAGTTAAACCCTACATTTTGTGGAGAAACTACTTTAAAAATTAAAATCTTTAAAAAAAAAAAAAGAGGCCTGTCTGGGTGGCTCAGTCAGTTAAGTGGCTGCCTGCGGCTCAGGTCATGATCCTAGGGTTGTAGGATCTAGTCCTACATTGGGCTTCACCTGCTCAGTGGGGAGCCTGCTTCTCCCTCCACCCCTCCCCATTGCTCCTGCTCTCTTTCAAATAAATAAATAAAAGCTAAAAAAAAAAAAAAAAGAAAGACAACAATTATAGCAGCACTATTTGTTATAGCCCCATACTCAGATGTCCACACAGAGTAGAACAGATCAAGTGAAGTATATTATTTATGCAATGAGATACTATTTAACAACAAAAATAAATCAGCTACTACTACATATAACAACAGGGATGAATCTCACAGACACACTGTTGAAGGAAAGAGCTAGGTACATTGGGATACACACTGTATTACATAAAATTCGGCCTATGGTGCTAGAAATTAGGATAAAGTGTGGGAGGGTTTGAGCCCTGGTCTGGTTAATGACTGGATATGGGCTTTGAGATTCTGGTCAAGTTTTCTTTGTTGATCCAGGGTTACATGATAAGAAAAACCATTGAGCTGATCACTTATTATTTGTGCATTTTTTTTTTCTCCAGGGATATGTACTTTATTTATTTTTTATTTTTTTAAGATTTTATTTATTTGTCAGAGAGAGAGAGAGCACAAGCGGGGGGAGCAGCAGGCAGAGGGAGAGGGAGAAGCAGGCTTCCCACTAAGCAAGGATCCTGATACAGGGCTGGATCCCAGGACCCTTGAGATTATGACCTGAGCTGAAGGCAGATGCTTAACCAACTGAGCCACTGAGGAGTCCCCAGGGATATGTACTTTAATAGAAAGTTTACACTTTCAAATGGGGTCAGCAAATATTCATATACATATGCATTACAACCCCTGCAAGAATACAAAAGAAACTTGTTTTAGGGAAGGGTGCTCTGTAGATGGGAAGGAAAACTTTTCATTCTAATGTTTTCCTATTTAAAAAAAAGGATTTTATTTATATAATCTCTACACCCAACGTGGGGCTTGAACTCACAAGCCCAAGATCAAGAGTCACATGGTCTAGCCACTGAGCCGGCCAGATGCCCCTCCCACTTCTTGACCTATTGGAATGGATCACCCAAAATGACATTTAAAAAATAAACTTTAAAATAAAAAAAAATTTAAGATATGAAATGAAAACAACATTTCCAAAACCCAAATAGTTCGATTACTTGTTAGTCCCCAAAATTCTTGTTACAAGAAATAAGCAACTATGGAAATTGAAGGTGTACATAGGAAGACAAGACAGTTTATTATTTTACTAATCAATCAACTTTCAGTCTTTAACAAATGTACTTTCTCAAGAAAAAGCTCCGCAAAGCATTCAATACTGTAATTTAGGATGAAATAAGCAGGTTGTGATTAGGTAACTCTCCCTTTCTGAAAGGTGTCGAGGGGTTCTGGGGCACCCCCCTACCCCCGCAGTGAGATATGAGACCCCCATTTGCCAAAATGGAAATAAGGAAGAATTCTCCATCAGCTAGAAGGAGCTAGAAAGGGAACTCCACTGTTTTCCACTTAATTCTTCCTGAATGTTTTTTTCATCAATTCTTGGCCAGACTGCTTAGGCAGCAAAAATACTTACCCATTCTTTCTTGGATCAATACAGTCAGATTCTTTAACAAAAATCTCTGGGTCACCGCTAGCTTGTTCCATCCCCGGAACAGGCTGTTCCAGTTATATCAAGGTGATATCAAATGTTTCAGCCCCTGCTTTCAGCAGCCAGCACCGAGACTAGGAGGAGAGACGGGACTGTCTTCCCAAGAGAATGAAAAAGGCGAGGAGGAGGGGTGACAGCAGAGAGAGAGAGGTATATCTCTCAGAAGTACAGCAGAGGGAAAACGGGAGGGAAGCGAAGCAGAATTTATCTTTCGGTTTTCCTCCCCGAGGCTGTGGAAACAGACACAGGGAGGTGGTGGTTCTCAGAAGGACTTAGGACCTCGCACTGGTCAGTGTTCACAAGGAGTTTTTCTTGGTCTCTAGGTTCCAAGCCTTCTCTGCAGAGTATCCTTCTCTCCTCTCTTCCCTCTCCTCCCACCCTCTGTCCCTCTCTTTCTTCTTTAGCTCTGGGTCTCATCCTGTTTTGTTTTTAAAAATAGGTTTATAAAGTATAATTTACATGGAATAATATTTGCCTTTTTTTTTTTTGCTGCATAGATCTATGAATTTTGACAAGGTAAACAGTTATGTAATCACCAAGATCTACAACATTTCTTCTCCCTCCTTCTCCTCCTCCTCCTCCTCCTCCTCTTCTTCTTCTTCTTCTTCTTCTTCTTCTTCTTCTTCTTCTTCTTCTTCTTCTTCTTCTTCTTCTTCTCCTCCTTCTCCTTCCTCCTCCTCCTCCCCTACTACTACTTCTTCTTCTTCAAGATTTTATTTATTGAGGGGCGCCTGGGTGACTCAGTTGGGTAAAAGTTTGCCTTCAGCTCAGGTCATGATCTCAGGGTCCTGGTATTGAGTCCCATGGTAAGGCTCCCTACTCAGCAGGGACTCTATTAAATAAATAAATAAATAAATAAATAAATAAATAAATAAATAAATAAAATCTTAAAAACAACAAGATCATGGCCTGGGAACATGACCTGAGCTGAAGGCAGACAAGTTAACCAACTAAGCTCTCCAGACGCCCCTTGCTCGAGTGTTACAGAGATGATTGAAGTCGTGTCAAATCTCAGAAAGCACAATAGATCTCTACAGTATGACATTTTCTCCTACGACCACAGTGCCATTATCACTCCTGACTAAATGACTTTTTCTCAGTGTTTTCTACTACATCACCCATAATCAGCCAACCCTGATTCTCTCACCAGTGTCTTTCTACAGTCAGTCTCCTTCACTAGGGTCTACCTTACACGAGGTTCTGTCTCCTTAGTACTGGCACCTCAAGTAGTCTTCTCTCCTTTGACCCCCATGTCATCGACGTACAGAAAACAGATCTGTTTTCCTACAGAAGATTTCCATATTTGGGGTTTGTCCCTATACCTCCTTTGTGGGGTCATCTACCTTTCTCCTCTATGTCTTGCATTTCAGGTTAAATTAGTTCTAAGGACATGAATAGACTGTTCGGGGCATTAAAAGATAAAGGGAGGCAGAAAGAGTTTCTTTCCTTCCAAATGGGGCAGTGCCAAACCAAAAGTGGTTAGGAATACTCCACTAAGTGTGGGGAGAGACTTGTATAGAGAAAAGGCAAGGGTGAAACAAGGAAATTATTGATTGACTAACGCTTAATGTCTAGTTGACTGCTTGTGATGGGTTGTCCTTCCATTTTGTAACCCTGAGGCACTTTCAGACTTAGATTTTGGTTTGCCAGTGGAGACCACTGCTGTCTAATGACCTTCCTGTTTAGTTAATTTGACAGGGACAAGACTCTCCCATAGTGGGGCAGAGGGCTTCCTGTTCCAGCACATCAGGAGCTCCATGTCCACCGTCCCCTATTGGGGATCCTAAATTCGATCAATGTCGGAACACACAGGCAGACCAGGCATGAAAGGGACCATCAAGCCATTTTTGGAAGCTGCGCTGCTCTATTTGCCTGACCCTCTCTGTTCCCTCCCAGGGAGTCCCTGGTACAGATGTGGATGGCTGGACCCCCAGTCCAAGCTCTTGGCACACACATCCCCATGCAGAAGGAACCCTTCCTCCTAATATTCTTATTTGGCTCTGTCTTCTACCTGGCTTAGTGTTCGTGTTTGTGCCTCTTCCTCACCCCCACTTTAGGGTGGAAGGTTTCAAAGGCAAGGCAGTGTTTTGTATATCTTCTTACTCCTATTTCCCTAAGCGGTGCGTTAGTGGAATTCAAAATTTTCTCTACTGCTTATTGATCGTGATTAGGAACAAATGACCTAGCTTGTCTGTGCCTTGGTTTCTACACCTGTAAAGTGGTGGTAGTAACAGACATGAATTCATGACGCTATTGTAAGGAGTAAATTCAGGCATAACTCACACTGTTTCACTTTGTTGCATTTTGCAGACAACTGCATTTTTTACAAATTGGAGGTAGTTCTCCTAGTATGTAAAATTTGGGGGGCGGGCGGGGTGGCTCAGTCGTTGTCTGCCTTCGGCTCATGTCATGATCCCAGGGTCCTAGGATCGAGCCCCACATTGGGCTCCCTGCTTGGTGGGAAGCCTGCTTCTCCCTCTCCCTCTTCTCTCCCCCTTCTTGTGTTCCCTCTCTTGCTGTCTCTCTCTGTCAAATAAAAATAAAATCTTTAAAAAAATAAAATAATTTGAAGTTTATTTATTTTTAGTAATCTCTACACCCAAAGTGGGGCTCAGACCCCTAAGATCAAGCCATATGCTCTTCTGAGTGAGTGAGCCAGGTGCCCCACAAACTTTCTTCTTATTATTATATTTGTTAGGGTGATCTGTGATCAGTGATTACGACTTGCTGAAAGCTTAGACAATGGGCTAGCATTTTTTAGCAATACTTTATTTATGGGCTTTTTTTTTTTTTTTTTTTTGTAGATCTAATGCTATTGCATACTTAAGGGTAAGTATAGGGTAAGCATAACTTTTACATGCACCAGAAAACCAAAATATTCATTTGGCTCACTTTACTTTATTGCCGTGGTCGGTCCTGAACCCACATTCTCTGAGTTGTGGCCGTACTCGGTAAAAATGATCTTCAGCATCCTGATTGTTCATAGTGGTTTTCTGTAAGTAACTGTCTTCTTGGCTGCCACTTGCTCTTCACTGCCTTGGGCTGTGGAATGAGGTAGCAGCTTATGGCTGGTTTTCTCTGATTCGTAAGATTCTGTGGTCATTGACCTGATGGGTACAAGAGCTGACCTTGTCCAGACCCTGGCCATCCGGAGCGGACAGACACTATGGTTTTCCTCTTACAGAGGAGCTAACTGTGGACCTCCGAGGCTAATCCATTCAGACAAGGTGGAGAGACTTGACGATTTACTGGAAGAAGAGATATGCTCTGTAATGGGATAAATTGTTCACGGTAATCAGACGGCAAAGGACTGCTGAAAGCGTCAGATCTCAGGTCCTCTGCTCCCAAATCTAGAGCTCATTTTACTACATGTTAATAGATTTAGCTGTTCTTTAGCTCCTCATTCGTAATTAGTGACAGTGAGCCAGTCGGGGACCTCGGGCACAAGCCCCTGAGCACGGAGGAAAAACTCCCTGCAGTCTGGGAGCTGTTACCACTTTTCTTGCAAAGGAAAACACCAGCTAACTGGCAAACCCAGACCGGTCCCAACCAGTTTGCACCAAAACGAACTCTCATCCTGAACTTTCACCTACTCTCTCCCTCATTATAATACTAAAAATCACGCCTGGGGTGGAGATTTAACATGTTAATTAGGCACGTTAATTAGACTCACAAAGAAGCATGACCTTGAACTCCAAGGTGCTAATAACTACCCACCTTTCCAGGCTTAGACAGCACCCTTTTCCTACCTAGCTTCCTGCATTTGTTTGTTGGTCCCTTTTTTTATTTTTTTAAGATTACTTATTTGAGGGAGAGAGAATGGGTGCGGGAAGGAGGGGGCAGGGCCGAAGAAGCAGACTGCCACTGAGCAGGGAGCCAGTCAGGGCCATGACCCCAGGACCCTGAGATCATGACCTGAGCTGAAGGCCGACTCTTAACCGACTGAGCCACCCAGGCGCCCCTCACCCAAGTTTCTTTAAAAAACTCCCTGCGACCTCTCCTCTGAGAGTCAGCCTGAGGATTCTTTCCTGCTGCCTCTCTTGTACTTGAGCCTAAGTCCCAATGAAGCCTCGCCTGGGCTTTTAAATCCTGGGTCCGGCCTCATTTCTAGCTTTGCTGGCTCCAAGGACCCAAGTCCGGGAGCGCCAGCAACTGCGGTGACGAGCAAAGAATAAAGTGAAGGGCAAAAAGAGCTGCAAGGTCAGTGTGGAGGACGTTGACTCCTGTGGAACTCCACTAGCTCTCCATTTGGCTGTAGGTTTCTCTTCCATCTGTCTTCAGTGTTTCTGGAAGAACGAGAGAGACATACATGCTTTCCCTCTGTGAATGTTTGTAGGAGTAGCCATGGAGCTGTGGTCAGGCCTGTGTAAAGGACTTGAGTGAGCCAGGCCGGGGAATAAGGGCTCTCTCACCTCTGGACCTTACTCCTTGCCTGTGAGGCCCACGTCCACGTGCCACCATTGAATACATGACCTTCAGGAAAAGGCAGCCCGCTCACCCACTTCAGCCCTACCATGCGCACTCGCAGACCTCTTCCACCCCCACCAGTCCCCTGCACCTGAGACGCAACTTCTAGAGAACTCGTTCCCTTCAACCAAGGTATTGTCTCTGAGATGACTTCATTAAAGTGCAAATAGACCCAATAAAAGATATGAGAGCCATTGTATTAATTAACAATGACTTAATGCTCCTCAGTCATACTGATTAAGTAAAAGAGAAGATCCCTAACACTTGCTAATTATCCTTTTAACAAAGGATTCCGGCTTCCAGCGGGTGATAGTATTAAAGCAGACTGGAGAATATTGTTCTATTTCTGTTGTGTTTATTTTTAGTTACTTTGTATTTGTGGCAGATGCATTTTCCATTTTCTGTCATGTGGGATTTTCTTTAAGATGTATTTATTTGACTTCTTAAAAATGTGAATAAATTTAACAGAAACTATTAAGTATGTAATCACGCAGGTGGTACTCAATAATAGCAAAACTCGGGAAGACTATGTACAAACGACCAAGCACAGAATGATGTCATCCCTGACCTAGCAATAACTTAGCCTACCTTTAAAAATCTTTTTGATTTAACTGAGGGTTGCTGGAGGTTGGGGGGTGACGGATGGGGTGGTTGGGTGATGGACATTGGGGAGGGTATGTGCTACCGTGATAGCTGTGAATTGTATAAGACTGATGATTCACAGACCTGTACCCCCGAACAAATAGTATATTCTATGTTAATAAAAAAAATCGTTTTTTGATTTTACATTATCAAATAGTGTAACCAATTCAGAGAAAGTTTGAGAAATAGAGACGGGGAAAAAACATTTATAAAACTTCCGCTCACACGTCTTGATGTGGAAACAAAGGCAGAAGGAAATGTAGATAAAATTAAATGTCCTTATGGCCTGCAGCCCGCTGACAAATCCTTGAGGCAGGCAGAATAAAATGTTCATCCAGGAACATCCTGACCGTCTTAGTGTTAATAACCTTGCTAGAGGGAAAAACAATTGGTTGGACAAATAGCAAGGCCTCTGGTATCCTGTGTCTTCTTTAGCAGAGTCCTGAATCCTTTTGGGATTTTTCATATCTTTACTTCCCCACCTCCTAAGTATATCATCATTTGCTCCTCACAATCCGCTGCAGAATGGAGCCTCAGGCAGCAGTCCCTCTTTCTGCCCACGGGTCCTGTCCCCCGGCCTTACTAAAACCATCAAGAGGTCTCAAGAATTCCTTCTCGGCTGCTGGCTCCGGACCCCACAGAACCTCACATATATTCGCAAATGACGTCAGTATCATCTATGCTTCTGGTGACACTTGTGTGTTTTGGGGAAGGCCTCTAGGAGTGGTGCTCCCTGTGATGTAACAGACCCGGTAGGCTGAGGAGGGGTCACCGTGAGAAAATGGCTGCGCGGGACTGAGAAGTTGGGTCAGTGCTGGAAGCTGAGGTGAGGGGCGGGGGTGGTGGAGAGGGGTGTTTAACCAGAGGGTAAAGAGATTGAAAGGGAGGATGGCAGGGGCACCAATCTGGAAGTTCGGTAAGCACAGCTCTGTCTGGATACTCCCAGGAGCAATTACCTGAAGGAAAATCTCCCATCTAATTGCCTGATGGCCAAACAAGACCTTCCCTCTTCAAGGACCAGCGACACCTTCTGGGAAAGATGCGGAATAACTAAACGCCCCGGAAGTTCCCGAGAAGGCTAATTCCCGGATGAACGCGGATGTGACTTCCAATAAAAACTCACAGGCCAGGGGCGCCTGCGGGGCGCAGTGGGTTGAGCCTCTGCCTTCCGCTCAGGTCATGATCTCAGGGTCCAGGTATCGAACCCGCATCGGGCTCCCTGCTTGGTAGGGAGCCTGATTCCTCCTCTCTGCCTGCCTCTCAGTCTACTTGCTCTGTCAAATAAATAAATAAGATCTTAAAAAACAAACAAACAAAAAAACGACCTCACAGGCCAGAAGTATTATGAGAAGAGGAATTATTTTTTCGATCCACGGAAATAACTCATCCTTTGCAGGGAACAAAAGTTCTCCTATGAGTAGCAAGTGTCTACCGACGAGAAACAGAACTGCAAGCTGCGGAATAATATATGTGTTTATTTGGAGTCCTAGGGATTACAATGAGGATACCCTGATCCAGCTGGAATCAGGAGTGTGCTCTGGAGAGACAAAGGAGGTTATAGAGTGTTTAAAGAGGAAAGAGTGAATTTATGTTAAGTTTTGCACGAAATGTGAGGCTGCTGGTAAGCAGCAGTTACACTCGTCGATCTGTGATTGGTTGCTGGGGCCAGTGTCGGGGGAAGGTCCATTTATGTATATTTTAACATATAGCAGATGCCTTGGCTCTTAGCTGAGCTCAGCAAAAATTCCAAAATTTGACATAGAAGACACGCATAAGCCTTGCTTCCTTAATGTCATCTTGGCTCCATTTTATTATTATTTTTTTAATTTAAAAGATGTATTTATTGATTTTGTTCCATGAAAAAAGTGTATTTTGCAAAACAATGACAAAAAGTAGATTTCATGTGTATATGCAGGTATGCCGTACGTATGTACAGACATATGCATATGTGTAAGATTTTTTTTTCCCAGGTAATCTCTACACCCAGGGCAGGGCTGGAACCCACAACTCCAAGCTCTCCAGTGGCCTGCTTATGCTGCCAGAGCCAGGCAGGTTCCCCGGCTCGGTTTTAAATGATCTTTTGGCAACGCTTTCTCCATTTTATTCTATTATCACAAATGCAAAATTAACAAGGAGACCATTATTAGACTGAGGTGGCTCAGTGCCTTAGTAGCTTACTTCAAAACACCGAAGCCTAAGGGGCGCCTGGGGGGCTCAGTCAGTTAAGTGTCGGCCTTTGGCTCAGGTCCCAATCAGGTCCTGGGATGGAGCTGCTGAAGGATGAAGAGGATCTAGGAAAAAAGCTGGGAAAACCATCAAGCTACGAGCCAGTGCTGAAGCAAAGGCAGACCTAGAGGGCCTTTTAGAGGGATAAGCTGAAGCCTGTGGGCTTGGACAGAAGGCCAGAGAGTGAGGCACTAAAAGTTAAAAGTTTAATGGGAGGCAGTTAAGCATGATGGTTGAATGTGCAGACTTTAGAGTCAGGCTACCTGAATTCAAAACCCCACTCAACACGACCTAGCTCTGTGACCTTGGACATGCTACTTAACTTGTCCATGGCTCATTTCTTCCTCTATACATACAGGTAACTACTTCATGGGGTTTCTATGAAGATGACGTGAGTCATTCTCAGGAAAGCCCGGTGCTGCCTTCGCACCTGGTCAGTCTTCAATAGATACTGGATATTAGTATTATGTGTCCACACCAAAGATTTGCAAACTAGGGTTCCAGGGCCAAACCTCTTCTGATGCCTGTTTTTATAAGTCCTCGAGTGAGAAATAGTGTTTACACTGGTAAATGTTTGGCAAAAAATAAAAATAGGAATATTTCATGACACATGAAAAATATATGAAATTCAAATTCAGTGTTCACAAAGTTTTACTGGAACACAGCCAGAATCTGCATCTATATGCTGTATCTGGCTTCTTTCTTGCTCCAACAGCAGAGTTGAGAAATTTCCAGAGACCATAAGCCCTAAAATATTTATTATCTGATGCTTTACAGACAACGTTTGCCAATCCCTGTAGTACATCATAATTGTTAGTTAGGAATGTGGATTTTGGAGACTGAATTTGCTTCTAAGCAAATGGACATAATGGCAACTCCCTCAACAGGCTGTGATATTTAAGAATATTTATCCTATGGTCTAAGCTCAACAAAGCTTACCCATTGCTTTGACAGTGAAGGTGATGATGGTGATGTTCCTTTTGGTGACAGTTCAGTCTCTGATTGACACCTTTCCTTCTTAAATTATATACATATTTTCCCTGGAAACCACCTTTCCACCCTGGAAGACAGTTTTTTTCTCTCTCACTTTTTATTTTTTATTATTATGATTTTTTAAAAAGATTTTATTCATTTATTTGACAGAGAGAGGCAGCTGGAGAGAGAGCACAAGCAGGGGGAGTGGAGAGGGACAAACAGGCTCCCTGCTTAGCAGGGAGCCCAATGCGGGGCTTGATCTCAAGACACCAGGATCCTGACCTGAGCCAAACGCAGACGCTTAACAACTGAGCCACCCAGGCCTCTCTATCTTTTTTTTTTTTTTTTAAAGATTTCATTTATTTGTTTATTTGAGAGAGAGAAAGAGTGAGAGGGAGAGAGATCACAAGCAGAGGCGATGGGTAGAGGGAGAAGCAGACTCAGGAGCTTGATCCAAGACTCCGGGATCATGACCTGAGCTGAAGGCAGACATGTAACTGACTGAGCCACCCAGGTGCCCTGGTTTCTTCTTTTTAGCTCATTTTGTGTATCTGTGCATGCAATAATAGTTTAATTGTCTACATTTATAAGGGCAGTCTTTCCTCTTTTTTTCTAAGTTCTTAGCGGGCTTCTCAGAGAAACGTCCCAGCATTTAAGAATGCCTATAGCCACGGAGCTTTCTAATTCCCCTCTTTATCTATGCCCAGGTTGGCAAAAGTTCACAAATCTGTTTAAGTACACAGGATGTATTTACAGACAGTTTATTTACTTCGTGGTTATGGAACAAGATGTGGTTTTGATTGCTTTAGGCTATCTCAAGAAAAGCTAGTAACGTACATCATCGGAAGTCAAATATTCCCCCAAATTCGTTCACTTTTTGTTTTCCTTTAAATAGACTTTGTTTTTCAGAGCAGGCTTAGGTGCACAGCAAGAATGAGGTGTTATGCAAAGTTCCTGTATAACCTCTGCCCCCCTGTCCCCCGACACCATCCTCCACATTCAATATTTCACACCAGAGTTGATGACGTTACACTGACACACCATCATTACCCAGAGTCCACAGAGTCCACAAAATCTTTGGATTTTGAAAAACGTGTAAGGACATGTATCCACCATTATAAAAGTCCTCTGTGTTCTGTTTATTTATCTCTCCTTCTCTCTATCCCCTAGCAACCACTGATTTTTTTTTAACTGCCTTTTCTAGAATGTTCTATAGTGGGTATCACACACTATGTAGTCTTTTCAGATGGATTTTTTCACTAAGTAACATGCATTTAGGGTTCTTGTACGTCTTTTCATGATTTGATAGCTTATTTTTTCCCCACCCTCTACCCCCTAGCAACAACTTTTCTACTCTCTGTTTCTATGAGTTCAATTTTTTTTTTTTTTTTTTTTTTTGGTTCTACACATGAGCGATACCATGCAGTATTTGTCATTCTCTGTCAGGTTTATTTCACTTGGTATAATACCCTCAGGGTTTATCCATGTTGTCACAAATGACAGAATTTCTTTTTTTTAAAGCTGAATAACAGTCCATATTTCATATATATATATACACACACACACATACATTTATATGTGTGTATATATATAGTGTATACACACACACACACACACATTTTCTTTGTTCATTCATCTGTTGATGGACACTTAGGCTGTTTCCATACCTTGACTATTATGAATGGTGCAGAAATGAACATGGGAATATAGGTACCTCTTCGAGATAATGATTTCATTTCCTTTGGATATATACCCTGAAGTGGGATTGCTAGATCATATGGTAGTTCTATTTTTAATTTCTTGGGGAACCTCCATGCTGGTTTCCATAGTGGCTGTAGCAGTTTACATTCCCACCAACAGTGCAGGAAGGTTCCCTTTTCTCCACATCCTGGCCAGCACGTGCTATCTTATTGTTTTGATGATGACCATTCTTTTTCTTAAGATTTTATTTATTTATTTGAGAGAGAGAGAGAGAGAGAGAGCACGAGTGGGGGAGGAGGGGCAGAGGGAGAGGAAGAAGCAGCCTCCACAGGGAGCCCAATGTGGGACTTGATCCCAGGACTCTGGGATCGTGACCTGGGCCAAAGGCAGACACTTAACCCACTGAGCCATCCAGGCCTGATGATGACCATTCTAACAGGTGTGACGTTTTAGCTCACAGTGGTTCTGACTTGCATTTCCCTGATTAGTGATGTTGAGTGCCTTTTCATGTACCTGTGGGCCAAATGTATGTCTTTTTTGGAAAAATGCTTATGCTGATATTTTGCCTATTTTTAAATTGGGTTATTTGTTTTTTAGTCATTAAATTATATGAGTTCCTTGTATATTTTGGTTATTAACCCCTTATCAGATGATGATTTGCAACTATTTTCCCCTTTCTGTAGGTTGCCTTTTCATTGGTTGATGGTTTCTCTTGTTGTACAAAAGCTTTCAAGTTTGATGTAGTCCTGTTTCTTTTTTTTTTTTTCCTTATTTATGCTATTGTTGTGGTTGCTTTTTGTGTCATAGCCAGAAGTCTTTGCCAAGAACAATGTCAAGGAGCCTACTCCCTATGTGTTCTTCTAGGCGTTTTGTGGTTTCAGGTCTTAATACATTTAAAAACTATTTTTTAAAGATTTTATTTATTTGTTTGAAAGAGAGAGAAAGAGGGGGGAAGGAGCAGAGGGAGAGGGACAAGCAGAGTCAGCACTGAGCGCAGAGCCTGACGCAGGGCTCCATCCCATGACCCCCAAGATCATGACCTGAGCTGACATCAAGAGTTGGATGCCTAACCAACTGAGCCACCCAGATGCCCCTCCCCATTTTTTTAAAAGTATGCTCTATACCCAACATGGGGCTTGAACTTATGACCCTGAGATAAAGAGTCACATACTATACTGACTGAGCCAGCCAGGCATCCTAGGTCTTAACCCATTTTGAGTTGATTTTTGTGTCTGGTGTAAGACAGGAGTCCAGTTTCATTCTTTTGCACGTGGCTGTCCAGTTTTCCCAACACCACTATTGAAGACACTGTCCTTTCCCCATTGTATGTTTTTGGCTCTTTTGTGGTAAATTAATTGACCATATTTGTGTGGGTTTGTTTCTGGGCTTTCTAGTACCACACTGTTTTTGTTTATGTGTTTGTTTTTTGTTAAGTAAGTTTACACCCAATATGGAGCTTGAACTCATGACCCTGAGATCCAGAGTTGCATGCTTCACAGACTAAGCCAGCTAGGCACCCTGATACCACACTATTATGATTATTATCTCTTTGCAATACGGCTTGAAATCAGGGAGTGTGATTTAATGCTATTGTAAGTATCATTTTAATGCTATTGTAAGTATCATTTTAATGCTATTGTAATGAGATTGTTTTCTTAATTTCTCTTTCTGATAATTAATTGTTGGTATATAGAAATACAACTAAACTTTGTGTATTGATTTTGTATCCTGCAATTTTACTGAATCAATTTGCTAGTTCTAGTTCATTTCTTTTTAATGCTGAATAATATTCCATTTTCTGGATGTACCACAGTTTATCCATTCACCTACTAAAGGATATCTTAGTTGCTTGCCAAGTTTTGGCAAGTATAAATAAAGCCTCCATATTTATGTGCAGGTTTTTGTATGGAGATGTTTTCAGCTCACTCAGGTCAGTATAAGGAGCACAATTGCTGAATCATGTGGTAAGAATATGTTTAGTTTTGTAAGAAACTGACACACTGTCTTCCAAAGTGTCTGTGCCATTTTGCATTTCCACCAGCAGTGATCCCACCAGCCGTGGGTAGTGTCAGTGTTCCGTAATTTGGCCATTCCAGTAACTGTGTAGTGGTATCTCATTATTGTTTTAATTAGTATTTCCCTAATGACATATGATGTAGGGCATCTTTTTATATGCTTATTTCCCATCTATGTATTTCTTGGTGAAGTGTCTGTTCAGGTCTTTTGCTCACTTCTAAATTGAGTTGGTTGTTTTTTTTTTCATTGAGTTTTTAGAGTTCTTTGTATATTTTGGATGTCTGCCCTTTATCAGATATGCCTTTTGCAAATATTTTCTTTCATTTCACTAACTTTTAAACAGAAATCATTTGTAATTCTTTTGGTTGGAGAAGCAAAGTGAGTTCTATAATAGAATTGACTACAAGATGGTAAAACTAAAATAATTTTTTCCATTACAGCTGAAAAATTTTTTGTTAGAATGGCAGTTTTGGGGAGTAAAAATACTGCCAATACTCTTCATCTATCCAATAATTATTTACTGAAGACTCACTAGACTCTGGGGACTATTCTAATCTATTCCTGGGAAAGAGATCAAGGATAAACATACCATAAGTCTCTTCTCTGGGGGATTTTTATGGCCAAGAAAAAGAGAAAGATCCCTCCCACCTACATAAACAAATATTATCACAAACTTTCTTATCTCTGTTCTTCTAGAAGCCCATTTGAAGATTTTTTAAAATTTTATTAATTTGACAGACAAAGATCACAAGTAGGCAGAGAGGCAGGCAGAGAGATGGGGGGCAGGGAAGCATGCTCTTCGCTGAGCAGAGAGCCCAATGTGGGGCTCGATCCTATGACCCTGGGATCATGACCTGAGCTGAAGGCAGAGACCCCAACCCATTGAGCCACCCAGGCACCCCTAGAAACCCATTTGAACAGTTCAATCAAATGAGTGCTTACTCCCCAAGACCCTTTGAAATATTCTCCTGCAGTCCTTACTGTGTCTACTAATTGTAAAATATACCATGATCTTTATACCACCCTGATTAAGCCCCCATAATGAGAGACCTGCCTTCACCCCAAATTTTCAGAACTCATAAATACTCCAACATCAGCCTCTGAGCTCCAAAACTCTCTCATGGTAGTGTGCCCTCTTTCTCTTTTATTGTGGTAAGAATACTCAGCTTTGGGGTGCCTGGGTGGCTCAATGGGTTAAGACTCTGCCTTTGGCTCAGGTCATGATCTCAGGGTCGTGGGATCGAGCCCCGCATTGGGCTCCCTGCTTGGCAGAGAGCCTGCTTCCTCCTCTCTCTCTCTCTTTCTGCCTCTCTGCCTACTTGTGATCTCTGTCTGTTAAATAAATAAATAAATATCTTAAAAAAAAAAAGAATACTTAGCTTTGTCTTAGTAACAGATTGTTTCTCTGTTATTTTCTAGAAGCCCCTGTTGGACAGTAGTAAATTACAGTTTTTTTTTAAGCTTTTTATTTTTAAGTAATCTCTACACCCAACATGGGGTTTGAACTTACAACCCCCAGATAAAGAGTCATATTCTCTTCTGACTGAGCCAGCAAAGTGCCCATTATAGGTAACGTTCTTTTTTCCTTTAAAGATAGATTATTTATTTATTTCAGGATTTTATTTATTCATTTATTTGACTGAGAGATAGAGAACACAAGTAGACAGAACAACAGGCAGAGGGAGAGGGAGAAGCAGGCTTCCCGCTAAGCAGGAAGCCTGATGTAGGTCTGGATCCCAGGATCCTGGGATCATGACCTAAGCCAAAGACAGATGGTTAACTGGCTGAGCCACCTAGGCACCCCAATTTTTTAAAGTAATCTCTACACTGAACATGGGGCTTGAACTTACAACCCTGAGATCAAGAGTTGCACACTCTATCAACTGAGCCACAATTTTAAATGTAAATCGCCAAGTAGGCCTCATTAGGGACATGATATTTGAGCAAAGATTCAAAAAAGGGGGTTCACCTTAGGGACTTATGAGAGGGGAGTGCGTCAGGCAGGAGGACAGTCAGAGCAAGGTTCCAACGGGGTTCAGGCCTGTTTTCATTATAGCAGAGTGAGCAAGAAAAGAGTAGTGAGAGAGAAGGTCAGAGGTAATGTGTGACCCTCAGTGAGGTGTGTATGTGCTTGTGCATGCCTGCGTGTCTATGGGACAATAATTTAATTAAGAATCAGCTAGTTAGTCTCTTATTGAGGTCCTACTACATGCTGTTCTAGGCACATAGGGACACTGATGAGATAAATCAAATTTAATGAATGTGCATTCCAGTAAAGAAACAAAAAAGAGAATTTCAGATATTATGGGCTCTGAAGACAAAAACAGAATAGAAAGTGCCTTGAAGGAAGAGGCTACTCTACTGCTGTTAGGGAAGGTTTCCCGAGAGGTTGATGCCTGGCGGAGGTCCACACAAAGAGGAGGCAGCTTCCTGATGAGTGTGGAAAGAGCATTCCAAGAAGTGACAACAATTCACAAAGCCTCTGGGGAGTGTGAGGGATAACAAGGGGGTCAGTGTGCCTGCAGCCTGGTGGATAAGCAGAAAAGAAGGGCTCCTACTGCCTTGATGGTTGCGTAAGGAAGGCAGAATCAAACCATAGGTAATGCTAAGAGTTTGGATATCACCCAACACATCACTGGAGGTCGTCAGATGGATAGTGATGTGATTAAGCAAGTGGTTATAAAACATCACTTGGATTGCCATCTGGGGAAGAGACTATCAGGAGGGAAAGAGAACCATGGATAGAGGACTCTAAGAGAGGGGTTTCACTGAAGCCTGGAGAAGAAAGAGTTTCCAGAAGGAGAGAATGGTCCATCTGGCCAAAGCCTGCTAGCCAGCCCCATAAGGTCAGGACAGAGAACCAGCTGATAACTTTAGCTGATGAGTGTGGAAAGAGCATTCCAAGAAGTGACAACCTAGGTCATTGGTGACCTCAGTAAGAGGCATCGAGTAGAGGGGTGGGTGTGGTAAGTCTGATTGGAGTGGACCAAGAGAAAGTGGGAATGAAGATGTGGACAAAGCAACCACAGTCAACCCTTGAGAGATGAGTGGAGCCCAGTTTGGTGCCTAGACTAGAATTCAAGTTCATAACATTTGATTGGTAACAAAGAGTTCTCTTCTATGGAGCGCTGGTGGGAATTAAACACTCCTCAAATTGAAAAAGGTAGTTGTGTTACAATATCACCTGATTCTGAGATTGCCAGGAACTTGATTCAAAAACAGTTAATAGTTAGCACTTGGACTAGAAGATCAGGGCTACTGAGAGAATTGCTCCCAGACTCTCTGTCTGCTTCCAGGAGGTCCCAGGACCAGAGAAGAAAAGACCAAATTCTGAGGGCGAGTTTGGGAAGATGTAAGAGGAAAAGGCTGCCTTGCCCTTCGACCTCTTACCTGAGATCCAGGGCAGGGTTGGAGAGAGACATGGCTGGGCCCTGAAGTGGTAGCAAGGGGGTGATCTTAATCATACTGGGTAAGATCCTCCCATTTGGAGAGAAAAGAGGGTAAAACTATGGCTTTTTGACCAGTATTGCCTGAGAGGGCTAGAAAGGGACATTGAGAAATAAAAATATTTTTGTTCAGATTGTGGGCTTCTGTGCACTTTGAAAAGTTTGAATTAATGAGTGGTGTGGTGGCTAAAAACAAATCGGGGTTTCGGGCACAGGCGGAATGGTAAGGCAATGTTTTCCCAGGGAAGCTCTGCAGTACAGACGGAGCCCTTCATAGCCCTTCAATCAAGGGCTGTACACTTGTTCTTTTTTTTTTTTTTTAAAGATTTTATTTATTTATTTGACAGAGAGAGATCACAAGTAGGCAGAGAGGCAGGCAGAGAGAGAGAGGGAAGCAGGCTCCCTGCTGAGCAGAGAGCCCGATGCGGGACTGGATCCCAGGACCCAGAGATCATGACCTGAGCCGAAGGCAGCGGCTTAACCCACTGAGCCACCCAGGCGCCCCTGTACACTTGTTCTAATGCATTGCTAACACTACCCCAAAATTCCTTTTTTTTTTTAAGACTTTATTTATGTCCTTAATTTTATAAGTAAAAGGAAAAAACAAGTTGAAAATTATAGATACTTCTGAATACTATTCAGCCTTAATAAGAAAGGGAATTCTCACACATGCTACAAAACGCATGACTCTTGAGGACCCTGTGCTAACTGAAATGAGCCAGTCACAAAGAAACAGGTGATCGCTGTTGATTCCACTTCCATGAAGTTTCTAGAGTACTCAAATTCGGAGACTGGCAATGAAATGGAGCTTGCCCAAGGCTGGGGGATGGGGAGTTGTTTAATGAGTGCAGAGTTTCAGTTTTGCAAGATGAAAGAGTTCTGGAGATTTGTTGCACAAAATTGTGACCATATTTAATACTACACTTAGAAATGGTTAAGATGGTAATTTTATGCTTGTGTATTTTAGCACAGTTAGAATCATTATTTTTATTTTAATTTTAAGACTTTATTTCTTTGACAGAGAGAGACACAGCGAGAGAGGGAGCAACAAGCAGGGAGATTGGGAGAGGGAGAAGCAGGCTTCCCGCCGAGCGGGGCCTGATGCGGGGCTTGTTCCCCGGGTGCTGGGATCATGACCTAAGCCAAAGGCAGACGCCCAATGACTGAGCCACCCAAGCTCCCCTAAAATTACTATTTATTATTGTTATTATTTTTTTTAGAGAGCCAGAGAGAGAGAACAGCATGTGCTCAAGGAGGGGGAGAGGGAGAGAGAATCTTTTTTTTTTAATTCGAGAGTGAGAGAGAGCGAGTGTGCAGATACAGGAGCAGAAGGAGGGGGAGGGGCAGAGGGAGAGGGACAGGCAGACTCCTTGATGAGCGCAGAGCCCAATGTGGGACTCCACACAGGACTGGACGCAAGGCTCTATCCCAGGTCCCTGAGATCATGACTTGAGCTGAAGTCAGATGCTTAACTGACGGAACTACCCAGGCAGCGCAAGAGAGAGAGAATCTAAAGCAGACTCTGCCCTCAGCTCAGAGCCCCACGCAGGTGATCTCACGCTCTTGAGATCATGACAGGAGCTGAAAGCAAGAGTTGGTTGCTTAATTGACCAAGCCACCTAGGCACCCCTCAATTTTTTCTAATTAAAAAGAAATTACAGGTAGTCCTGAAAACTCCCACCTGGAGGTGCTTGGGTGGAACATATCAGATGTTTTCGTCCATGGGGAAAGAGATAGGGAATAGGAGATTTCTAGGTGGCTTTGGTATCAAAACAGATTTCAAAGGCTTGGAGCACAATTTCATCCTTTTGTTTATGAAGAACTGTGACGTATGAACTACATTGTACTGTCTTGACTTGCCCTGTGTGTTTTCCTATTATCCTGATACTGTTTTATCCAATTCTCTAAAGAAATATTTTTTGAGAGCCTACAATGTGTGAGGCACTGCCTGAGGCAATGGGTATACATTGGTGAATCTAACAGATTCGTCTCATTCTCTGCTCATAAGGCTCCTGTGAGGAAGATAGTTCATCCCATAACTAACTTGTGATAAGTGTCATAAAAAGAAATTCAAGAGGCAAGGAGAGACTGTGACAGGGTCTGAGGCTGGTGGTCTGATTGTGGTAGACTCAAGATGGCTGCCAATTCTTTGCTCTTCTCCCCATGGAGACCTGGGGTCCTTTGACCCTCCCTCTGAATCTAGACTGGTCCTGTGACTTGTGTTAACCAATCAAGTGCAGTAGAAGTGAGGCTAGGTAAGCCCAGAGACTGGGCCCTAAGAGGCTCATAGTTCTTGCCTTTGTTACTTAAAATGTTTTCTCCTGGAAGCCAGCCGTCATATAAGAAGTCTGACTACCCTAAGACCACAGTGTTGTAAGGAAATTCAGATGAAGCATGTGGATGGAGGGAGACCACAAGGAGGAGCACCCAAGCACCAGCCTGTGAATGAAGTCTTCTTGGACCCTCTAGTCTAGTCCCACCCGTCACCAGAAGGATGAAAGCTGAGGAGCTGACCCCAGTGGACGCTGTCTAAGAAGAAGGACCCAGTGAACTGTGCCTGATACCTGTCTCACAGAATCAACAGCATATAAAATCATGTTGTTTTGAACCACTATGTTTTTTTAAAGATTTATTTATTTATTTGACAGAGAGCACAAACGGGGAGCAGCAGGCAGAGGGAGAGGGAGAAGCAGGCTCCCTGCTGAGCAGAGAGCCTGATTCGGGGCTTGATCCCAGGACCCTGAGATCATGACCTGAGCCGAAGGCAGATGCTTAAATGACTGAGCCACCCAGGCGCCCCTTGAGCTACTATGTTGTAGGTAGTTTGTCACAGAGCTATAGCTAATCCAAACATCGGGGAAACCATCTTTGACCGAAACTGACTGATGTTAGACTTGAGTACCTAGCCTTAGCCCAAGATTCCCGAAATGGCACCCTGGCAATGGGGCAGGGGCCTGACAGCTCACCAGAAGGTAGGGCTGGGAGGCAATAGAAGGAGTAATATTTACTAATTAATGGAGTCTTGCTTTCTCTAGGACTCATGGGTGCTGTGGCAGTGGGATGAATTTGTTGCATCTGAAAGCAAAAAGATGTGAGAATTGCTCATACGAAATAAATAGACATGCCCAGTCCTCCCCTAATTTTGTGTCACTGGCCTCTGTATATACTTGTCAACTTTTCATCTCTTCGGGTGCCTTTCCTAGCCTCCAGCAGGCATCCCTTCGACCCGAATTTCCTGGTGCTTCTTTGTGCCTATTACCCCTATAAGCCTGGCGGCACATCGCTGTACACAAATGGAGGGATTTCCTGCAAGCTGTTTCCCCATCACCGGCCCGATACCTGCAAGGCCCCAGAGGGCAATGCTCAGCGGCCAGGCCCTCTCTCCCTGTCTTCCTCGGGGACAGGGCTTAGAGTAAGAGGAGAGGCACTTGTACGGCACGTAAATATCCCAGCAACCGTGAAGAGGGAACAATGATCCCTCTACACAGATGTGGGACCCCAGTCTCAGAAGACAGAGGAGCTGGTCCACATTCACACTGCGGGGGCGGGGGGCGGGCGGGGCTGGGGGGGGGCCTGCTGAAGAGGGCGGGACCTCCCCACACCTGCTCCGAACCGTTGAGTACACGAGGCCAGAGTTCTTCTGGCAGCTTCTCTGCTGGTGGGACACTCATGTTCTTTCAGGCAAGGTCTTTGTTTACAGAGTGGGAGGAAGAAAAGTACTTGGAATTCTGCTCTCTGGGAACAAATGGCCTGTTCTGGAATGATTTCTCTATTTATTAATGGGATTCATCAATTTATAAATAGCACAGGCTTGTATGTGGCCTTGAGCAGAGATCTTCATTATGAGTCAGAAGATAAAAGTTCTACCTCTCATATGACCTGAAACTCTGTGACAAATTGCTTTACTATTCAGATTTTTCAGGTCTCAGTTTATTTTATTTATTTAATTTGGGGGGGCAGGGCAGAGGGAGAGGATCCCAAGCAGACTCCACATGAGTACAGAGCCTGACCTGGGGCTCGATCTCACGACCCTGAGATACGACCTGAGCCGAAATCAAGAGTCAGTTACTTTTTTTCTTCTTTTAAGATCTTATTTATTTATTTGACAGAGAGAGACACAGCAAGAGAGGGAACACAAGCGAGGGAGTGGGAGAAGGAGAAGCAAGCTGATGCGGGGCTCAATCCCAGGACTCTGGGATCATGACCTGAGCCAAAGGCAGATGCTTAACAACCGAACCACCTGGGTGCCCCAAGAGTCAGTCACTTAATTAACTCCCAGGCACTCTTCAGATCTCAGTTTCTGTCTCCTCCACTGGATTCAGAATAATTTGAAAGAAGGGAATGTTCTGGTCTTCTTCATATCTCTAGCATCTCGTGTAGGGCCCCCAGATGTTTAAGGCTGGAAAGAAATAGGAAGAAAGAAGGGATTCAGCATGAAATACCGGTCATGGGGTCAGGTATATGATAAAAAGAAATGTGGGATGTTTGTTGAAAGACAAATGGATCTGGGTGACAAGCTTTTTGGGAGGAGATGGGAGCTGTAGCAAGGGTGTCTTCTGCATAAAGGGCACAGAAAATGAAATTGACACATACATACAGATAAATGCCTTGGCAACCTTCCTTTTCCTTGTTCTTCCCAAAGCAACTGATCCGCCAAGATGACCAAGTAGTGTGACAAGAGGACGGCAGTCAGCAATCGCTCTGTCCAACCACTTCTTTTCCAGTTACCTCTGTAGGTGGGCACAGAGATGGAGAGCTTGGAGGAGCCCTTAACACACATGTAGAATGGCAGCTTGGTTTTCGTGCCACCAAACTTTACCTGATACATGTTCTTTGCCGACCTCAATTCTTTTGACCTTGCAGAGCAAACTCCCCCTTTAGGATTGTGACAGGATTTAAATGGGGAGCCTCGGCTGCAGAGGGCAAAGGAGTCATGCTAATAAGCGTTCCAATTCTGCTTCTTACAGACAGCTTCAGATTGGGAGGAGAAGGTATTATTTTTAGAATTCCTTCTTGCTTTCATCCTGTGCCTTGAATGATTAACTCCTAGTGTTTCTTCTCCAGTTGCTCCTGGGGAAGCAAGGGCGCTTTCAACCAAGACAGAGACTGGATGCCATTTTTTCCCCCCAAATCATGAACAATCTGCCCCCTCTTTCCCTTCAACTCTCTACCTTCTGCCTCCACCCCCCCCCCTTGAAATCACCTCCATTGGGTCTCCAGGACAGTGGATTGTTTGCTGTGGGGGTTGGGGGTCGGGAGGGGGCGGCTAACATGGTGAGCAAAACCTTTAATAATGTTTAAAGTCCAGTTGAACTCTTCTGATGTCTAGAAAAAGTAGCTTCATGGATCTTCAAACAGATGATCGCATCACTTGACTTAGGGCATTAAAATACAGAGGTAGGGGTGAAGGAATAAAGGAAGCACACAGCTCTGCCTTTGCCCTGGGGTGGGTGGGGGGGGGTGTTGGGGAGGCTATTTAAAACACCCATGATATTTCATGGGGTAAGCAGATGCAGCCACTGTTTACTTATAAATCCACAAAATACTTTCAAAATGTAACTTTACTCTGTGGTTAGTTTTTGATAAATTATCCTTTACTAATTTTTATTTATTTATTTGTAAAGATTTTATTTATTTGAGAGAAAGAGCGTGAATGAGAGCACAAGCAGGGGTGAAGGGCAGAGGGAGAGTGAGAAGCAGACTCCCTACTGAACGAAAAGCCGGACATGGGGCTTGATTCTGGGACTTCCAGTTCCATGACCTGAGCCAAAGGCCAATGCTTAACCGACTGAGCCATCCAGATGCCCCCATATTTTACTAATTTTATTTTATTTTTATTATTTTTTAAGATTTTATTTATTTATTTGACAGACAGAGATTGCAAGTAGATGGAGAGGCAGGCAGAGAGAGAGAGGGAGGGGGAAGCAGGCTCACCACTGAGCAGAGAGCCTGAGGCAGGGCTCGATCCCAGGACCCTGGGATCATGACCTGAGCTGAAGACAGAGGCTTTAACCCACTGAGCCACCCAGGCGCCCCTCTTTTACTAATTTTAAAAAAGAAATCTCAGAGGGAAAATTATAGTTTTCAAAGTTATATGCAAATCAAAACTTAAGAGCATCTTTCAGGTAAATTTTCTTTTTTCTTTTTTTTTTTTTTTAAGATTTTATTTCTTTATTTACCAGAGAGAGAGAGAGATCGCAAGTAGGCAGAGAGGCAGGCAAGGAGAGAGAGGGGGAAGCAGGCTCCCCTTGAGCAGAGAGCCTGATGCAGGGCTCGATCCCAGGATCCTGAGATCATGACCTGAGCTGAAGACAGAGGCTTAACCTACTGAGCTACCCAGGCGCCCCTCAGATAAATTTTCTTAAGAGGAAAATAGATGCAAATAGCTATTTGGGGGAATATTTGTGCCTAACACAAAAGAACATGCCCTATATGAGTAGTGAGTAGTTACTAATACTGACTTATCTGACTAAATATATTATTTCTTTTTTAAAATATGGGGCTGTGGTGGCCAGAAAGGTAACCAAGAGAGCTGTTTGACTTTATTATTTTTTTAAATATTTTTATTTTTTCGAAGTAGGCTCCACACCCAGTGTGGGGCCCAAACTCATGCCCCAAGATCAAGAGTCAGCCAGGTGCCCCAAAGACGGTTGACTTTTTTTTTTTTTTTTTTTTTAAAGTAGGCTCTACAGCCGGGGTAGAGTCCAAAGTGGGGCTTGAATTCATGACCCTGAGATCAACACTTGAGCTGAGATCAAGAGTTGGACACTTAATGGACTGAGCCACCCAGGGCCCTGATGTTTGACTTTAAATGCAAAAACCTTGAGTGAATTTGAACTTGTAACAAAAATGGATGGATTTGGTGACCCTGCCCAAAGCGTGGGGTGGGGGGTGTCTGTGAGTGAGTGTGTACTGTGTTTAAAGTTGTATGGAGTCTGATATGGTGACTCCTGAGCTCTGATGATTAAATAAATGTAACTTGTCCTTTAATTCTCTAGAGTAGGTTTTAATTAATGAATTAGTTTGCTTATAAGTTATTTATTTATTTATTTAAGTAATCTCTACACCCAACATGGGACTTGAACTCATGATCCCCAGACCAAGAGTCAAATTCTCCCCTTACTGAGTCAGCCAAGTGCCTATAGAGCAGGTTTTAAATAAGCCTGAATCTGACAAGAAAGCTTCCTCTTCATTCTTTACAAAGTTTCAAGTAGTCAAGTCATAAGAGGAATTTCTCAGTTTCTCTGATATGGCTCCTAGAAATAAAATCTGAGATCTCAAGAACACAGTGTTAAACTCTGAAATACCAAGGACTCAGGCATAAGCACAGATGGGTGTGTGGGGGAGGGGTAGGAAGACAAAGAGAGATTTCTCTGTCCTGAATACATTGTCCCAGAAAGGTGCCTTGTGTATAGTTTTCAAGATCATAGGTAGACACTATGGTTGTTAAGGTTTTAATGAAAAAATTTGAGGAAGCCAGTGTGAAATTCTCAGATGAAACATCAGCGGTGAGATCCTGAGACAGTCAAAAAAGTCATCAAAACTGGATGTTTCTTTTATCTGCTCTGTCTCCCACCAACCATCTCTCTGCCTGCGGGTTAAAGAAGGAAACATCTGGGGAGAGCACTTTTGTCCTAATGTGCTAAGTAAATGAAGAGGGTGTTGCAATAGTGAATGACACAATGTATTGGTTCTTTTGACCTCAAGTACCTGGCATTGTCCTTTACTGAGCTTAAATTTGTCCAAACAAGCTTAATCTCTCTCTCTCTCTCTCTCTCTCTCTCTCTCACACACACACACACACACACACACACACACACACACGCAAACATCGACCTCTTCACTCCTCCAGTAAACCCAAACAAGTCTGTTCTGCTTGAAATAATTTCTTCAGTAGCTCCCACTTCTCTCAGGTTTTAGTCTGACCTGGCAAGGCAGAAGCAGCTACTCAGGAGCTGGTCCCAGGGGCTCTGCCTCTATCCATCTCTTCTCTCCCTCCCAACGCCTCCGCCATATTGACTCTGAGGTTCTTGAAAGTGCCACACTCCCTCCTCACACCACCACACCTTTGTTTTACCTTCTGTCTTTACCTCCATGTCTGCCTCACTCCGACAGGTCTTTCCACAGTTAGCTCAGATGTCACCTTCTCCTGAAACCCTTCCCGGGCTATCTGTTCCCTCAGATCAGGATGGTACCTCACCGGTGAGTTTTCATGCATCTGTCTGGGCCTCTACAACAGTACTACACCAAATGGAACCCTTTGTCTTTTCCTATTTACTGTTTCTTTTATGGTAGTACAAAAGTTATCTGATGGCAAGTGTCCTTTGTACATTTGACGGGTGAATTGTTTAATCAGAGTTAACGTACTTAGCTGTATGCCTAAGTGGATGAGGACAAAAAAATTTTATATAGTCTGCTTTGCTACGAATATTTTCCTGACAGTGATTCAGCAACCTGAAAATTAGTGGGGGAAGTAAACAGTAGTTACAGAAAGAATGGACTGCCTTTGATTATCTTCTGTGCATCATCTGTTTAACCTATGAATGCCTTAAATTATTTTTGTGGGGTAACAATACTAACTAGAAATAACGAAGACCACATTTATTATGGATATATGCTAAACATCTTTTTTTGTGTTGTTCCAAGTTCTATAATTGCAACTCCAAAATTTATCTTCCTCCTCCACCCAGCCAAGTCCCAACACACACACACATAGACACAGACACAGACACACATACACACTCCCCTCAAACCCCTTACCAGATTGCATCTTTTTTTTTTTTTAAAGATTTTATTTATTTATTTATTTGACAGAGAGAGAGATCACAAGTAGGCAGAGAGGCAGGCAGAGAGAGAGGAGGAAGCAGGCTCCCCGCGGAGCAGAGAGCCTGATGCGGGGCTCGATCCCAGGACCCTGAGATCATGACCTGAGCCGAAGGCAGCGGCTTAATCCACTGAGCCACCCAGGCGCCCCAACATCTTTTTTTTTTTTTAAGATTTATTCATTTGAGAGAGTGAGCACTGGAGAGAGAGTGAGCAAGCACCAGGGGGTGCAGAGGGAGAAGCAGACTCCCTGCTGAGCAGGGAGCCTGGCAGGGGGCTTAATCACAGGATGCTGGGATCATGACCTGAGCCGAAGACAGGCACTTAACTGACTGAGCCACCCAGGTGCCCCACCAGATTGCATCTTTAGTAATGTCCTTTAAGAAAAATGTTACTGCATTTCCAAATCAGAATGGGATCTCCTAAAGGAAAATAAAAAATGATAAGAAGATCCATTCAGTTGGCATATGTGGCTCCCCCTTGATGTCTTCAAACGAGCCAAGAAATCAAGACTGAAAATCATATAAGGAGGCAAAACTTGACATTTTCTCCCAAAGCCTTTGGCACCCAGTCATGTGGACCTGTGCTGACTACGAAGTCAGTTCTGCAAGTCAGCCGGTAGACAGAAGAGTTATTTTAGAAAGATCAGCTCAGGAAGCTTATTTATATTCTCTCTGAAGTAATGAGTCCAGTGAACTCTTGAACTGGAGATTGGAAGTCCTTAATTTTTGCTGTTGCTTGGAAAAGGATTCCTCTTGATAATTTTTAATGTGATATTTTGGAGAGCAACAAAAGTGGCTGACATCATTGTTAGTTTACCTTTTGGCCTGTTTGGTAAACACCAGATAAAAGGTTTCGAGGGTAGAGCTTGACATTCAAAATCAATGTCTCAATCTCAAGCATAGTTTGTATTTTTAAGTGGACATGAAAGATTGTTAGAATATTCTGTCTAGTTGGGGTGCCTGGGTGGCTCAGTGGGTTAAAGTCTCTGCCTTCGGCTCAGGTCATGATCCCAGGGTCCTGGGATTGAGCCCCTCATTGGGCTCTCTGTTCAGCAGGGAGCCTGCTTCCTCCTCTCTCTCTCTCTCTCTCTCTCTGCCTGCCTCTCTGCCTACTCGTGATCTCTGTCAGATAAATAAATGAAATCTTTTTAAAAAGTCAAAAAAAGATACATTAAAAAAAAGAATATTCTGCCTAGCAATTCCTTATTCCAGAAAAATGAAGTTAGAGATCTGGCATAGAATCTTTTCCCATAAGGCTTAATGAGAAGGAACACTGGGGCGAGAGACTTAAGACTTGGTTTTAGTTTCGGTTTTGCTTCTGTGACCCTGGCCATCTCTCTTCAATGTGAACTATGATTTCCACAGCTACTGAAGAGAGGAGCTGGACTTCTAGTCTCCTCACATCTCTGAAGATCTCTGTTGGATTATTTCATATCCAAATGTTTTTGGCTCTACCAACTACATTTAAACAAAAAACCCTTCCTTGTGTCAGTGGAGGGGAGAGTCATACACACGCCCTGCCACCTTGCACCCTGGGAAATGCAGATGGTGTCTAATCAGCTGACCAACATGTCTACAACCCATTCCTGTCCAGTGGAAGGAAGGCTTTCGGAGGCATTTGGGTCCTGCTCTCTGACCCAAACTGGCAGAGTGAGAGCAGTCTGGTGTGCGGGCGGTTACATGACCCATCCTCAGGAGGGAGAATGGGGTGAGTGAGCAGTGGTTCTGGGGGAAGCGTCATTCAGGTTATTTGCTCTGCCCAACCCCTTCAACTGGCCTCAGTGCACTTTCTTTGCCTCTTTCTTTCCCCACACCTTCGCTGGATCTTGCTTTCCCTTTGCTCTGCTGTGACTGGATTCTTGTTGGCTCATAGAGAAGATAATGTACCTAAGCCATTAACCACCACCCTAACTCTTCCTTGGTGCCAGAACCCTGACTGGGGTCAAGGGGGCCCCAAGCCTCATGTAGCTAAGGGCAGGGCTCCAAAGACTCAGCTCCAGGCGAAAACCCTGATTGGTGTGAGCCAGGCACGGTGCTCCCATTTGCCTATTATCCTCGCTAGTGATTGGTTTGGGTTTGGGCATGTGTCATAGTTCCGGCCAATGTGAGAGAGATCAGTTGAGAGACTTCTGGGAAAACTCATAGTGTGATGTCTGCATGCAATGCCTTGAATGTCATGGCTGTCTTCTGAAAATGAGAAAGATAAGCTGACAGGCTGAATGAACTTGGTTGAATAGAGAAATGGAAAGAATTACCTGGGTCCTTGGTGATTTGGCGAGTTGCTTAATCACTCCTGGAACCCATCTACCTCTTGAATTCTTACTATCGGAAATAACTTTTTCTCACTGCTTGAGTCAGAAGCCACAAACATTTTAACGCAGTTCATGCTGCCACACTGGTGAGGCAATGAAGAAACCCCTGGGCTTTAGAACTATGTGGACCTGATTTCATATCTCAGTTCCTCCACTAACAGGTTGTTTCTGAGGACCAAATTACTTTAAAACTTCATAACTGGGATGCCTGGGTGGCTCAGTCAGTTGGGCATCTGTCTGCCTTCGGCTCAGGTCATGATCCCAGGGTCTTGTGATCAAGTCCTGCCTCAGGCTCCTTGCTCGACAGGAGCCTGCTTCTCCCTCTCCCTCTGCCTCTCCCCTTTGCTTGTTCCCTCTCTCTCTCTCTCTCTCTCTCTCTCTGACAAATAAATAAAATCTTAAAAAAATAAAAGTAAAAAATAAAACGTAGTGACTTAAAAAACCATTAAACGTGTATCATCTCTCAGATTCCATGTGTTACAAATCTGGGGTTGGCTTAGATTTTTCTTCTCTCATGAGACTGTAAACAGGTGTTGGCTGGGGCTGCAGTCATCTCTCGGCTTAACTGGGGCTGGTGTGTCTGTTTCTCAGGGGGCTTACTCAGGTGGCTGCTGGGAGACCTCTGTTCCTCCCTACCTGGGCTTTCCCATAGGGCTATTTGAATGTCCTCTGTTTTAAATAAAGGCCTATTAGGTTTATAAAGTCCTTATTAAAGGACTGGATGGTGTAGTGGCTTAGGTGTGTGACTTGATCTCAACTCAGGTCTTGATCTCAGGGTCATGAATTTGGACCCTGCATTGGGCTCCGTGCCCAGCGTGGAGCCTGCTCAAAAATAAAGGAATGAATGAATGAGTGAATGAGAAAATAGATACACAAATAAATAGATGTCTTACTGTTCTTTTGATGTGGCAAGGCCAACAGATCAGGAATGACTGCCAGTGAGAAGATGGTTTGTTATACTCCCAGATCACAGAGGAGGGTATGTCTACTCCTTAGGAAAGCACTGGGAAACGTCTGGAAGCAGAGGCAGTTGGGAGAAGATGGAGGCAAGAGACTTTATTGTGGTTTCTATGGGAAGGAATGGGTAAAGTAGGGATTGGCTAGTCTGAATTATTTCAGCAGGCTCTGGGGCATAAGGGCTGTGCCCTGTTTGTCTAGTACCTGGCTATGGGGTGATTAGGGCAAGCAGACATGGGCCCTGGACTGGTTGACTTGCATTTGAAAAGTGTGCTCACAGACAGGGTGTTTGTTACCTCCAGGTCATTAAGGTCCTAGATGTCAAAGCATGGAAATACAAAAAATAAAAGACGTGACTAATACATCCTCATAGCATGGTGGCTGGCTTTGCCCGGAGTAAGCCATCCAAGAGAGCAAGGCAGAAGCTGCAATGTTCTTTGTGATCTAGACTGGGAAGTCACACATTGTCACCTCTGCCAGGCTTGACACAGACCAGCATGGGAGGAGACGATACCAGCGGGCAAACACCTAAGAGGCAAAGATCCCTGGGGCTCATCTTAATGGCTGGTTACCATGTATTTGAGAAATTACTGAACCTCCATGTCTCAATTTCTTCATCTGAAAAAAGATGGTAGTATATTAAGGTAGTCAGACCTCTCTGTTGCAAGCAACGGAAAATGATCCTGGCTTATTGAAACAAAAGGGGAATTTATTGGATATATTCCAACTCACACAATAGAGGGAGGCCTGGGAGCAGGAAATACCACGCAAGGTCAGTGGTTTGGCGAGGAGACCTCTCCTTGACAGTGGATAATTCTGCCAGAGCTGAATTCCCAGCACCACGGCTGTTGCTGTGGGTCACTCTCAATGGCTTCCGCATCCTGAAGGTTCCACCGCACCAGCAGAGTGGAGCAGGAGAGTCTGTCCCCTTCTGTATCCAAGAATCCAGCAAATGTCCACTACGCATCCCGGGCTCTTAGGGATGCTTGTGAAGATTAAACGATATATGAGTCTTTGGAAAATTAAGAGTCATCAATAATTGGTTATTTAATAGACCTTGGGGTGGTGTTGGCATCAAGGGAGTGCAGAGACCTCAGGTGGAGAGGGATCTTGTCTTAGCCTCTGAAGCATCCTCCTAATGGGTCCAGAGACACTGGTCACTTCTAATACACCCTCACCCCACCCCCGGCTCTTATACACATGTACACATTCTGCCCGTTTCCAGCTTTACTGAGATACAATTGTGTGTATTTATGGTGTGCAAGGTGATGATTTGATCCATGTCTACACTGAAAAATTTTTAGGCACGGTGGGGTTAGTGCTTCCATTACCTCCTGTAATTACCCTTTTGTGTGTGTGTGTGGTGAGCACATACACACATTCTTAACTTGCTGAGCTTTGTATAAATCCTATCTCCACCTGTGATTTGGTTGTCCCGTGAGCGGAGCTGGAGGCAAGGGAACAGTATGTGACTAATCGAGAAGAGTGAGACCAAAAGCCTCCCGTGAAAATTTCCACCCTGGCCCCTTGGGACACTGAGACAAACCACCGTGAATCACACTAACTGGTGGTGGCTCTTCTTAGTGACTTTATTAGCTTTACTTCTCTTTCCGTTTGAGTTGTCAAGGCATGACAAGACACTGCATCCCCGGGAGCCTGTGCTCTGTTAGCCGTTGGCATGGGTCTTCCTATTCAGACTCAATTATTTTATCCAAAGTGTTGGGTTTGAGCTCACTGAGGTTGATGCCTTTAACTTGTCAGTGGTTCTCAGCTTTTGGTGTACGTGAGGATCACCAGGAAGCCTTGCTAAAACACAGACTGCTGAACCTCACCCCCAGATCCTCTGTTTTAGTAAGGCTGGGGTGGGGTCTGAGCAAGATTCCATGGTACTCAGAAATAAATACTGAGACATGATTTCAGTCAGGAGGATATTTACATGCATGGAACAGTGTTGGCTACCAGAACTTGACCAGATGGCAGTTTATTATTTTTCTTACATTCTCGAGAAAACCAGAAGCTGTCCAGGGCTAGTGAGATGACATCACATGATCAGAGGCTCAGGCTCTTGCTTTCTTCTCTGCCACCTTTGGTAGATGCCTATGGACCTCATGGTCCCAAGATGGCTGCTGCACCTCAGGTATTGCCTCTGCACTGTAGGCGAGAGGAAGAGAGAAGATAACAAGGAAATGCAGGGGTGGATTTCTGGGTGGCTCAGTTGGTTGAGCAACAAACTCTTGGTTTCGGTTTAGGTCATGATCTCAGGATCATGATCTCGGGGTCATGGGATCCAGGCCTGCCTCTGGTTCCGTGCTTAGCAGGGGGTCTGCTTTTCCCTCTCCCTCTGTTCTTCCCCTGTGTGCTCTCTCGTTCTCTCTCTCAAATAAATAGGAAATGCATGTGGGAGCTTTTCTGAAAGTCCCTTTGTAGACTTCTGTTCCATCCTCATTGGCCAGAACTCTGTCCCATGGCCACACTCAGCTTCAAAGGAGCTTAAGAAATCAAATAGTTTTAGTTCAACACTTGTTTACTCAAATAAAATGAACTTCTGTTAATGAGAAAGCAAGGGAGAATGGGTAGAAACCAGCAGGCTCTGTCTCAGCATTCACCTGCTTGATTCTCAAAGGATCCCACATAGTGTACCCAGTCAAGTCCATATATGGTCTAAAGTAGCCACACAACAGGTGAAGGGCCAAAGGACATGGGCAGATCATCTCTACTGGCATTTCTTGTTTCATGCCCATGCATATTACATGAAAAGGGTAAACTCTGGATTAGAACTTGGTTCTTTCTACAGGACTTCTGAAGAGTCTTCTGTGTTTAGGTACATAATGATTTTCCAAGATGGGGATAAACGTGCTGCATTCCCCAAGCTGATTTGGCCACAGAAGCTTTGTAAACACTTTTCTGGAGTATCTCACCAGACTTTTGCCAGGAAACTTTGATCTATACAATGTCAACTATCAGATCCTCCCAAAATGGAAAAAGCAAATAGGCTCTTCTTGAATCAGCGGGACAGTCCTTTCTTTTTTCAAGAGGAAGGAAATGAATATAGGAACAGCTGATGAGTCAGGACAGGGGCTGTGGTGCCTGTCTGCTTTCTGGTAACTCCATGAACTTGACAAGCCTCTTGCCCTCTCAGAGGTGTCCTGTTCTTATTTGCAAAGTAAGATCTGTAAGAGATCAGGCTGCATCCAAACAAACTAAAATGTTTGCAACTTCACGGCTCCTAGAGACGTCCAGAAGGGATGTCTGAACAATCTTCGCTAATGGGAGACATGGGAAATAAGGAGAATAGTTTAAGATAAGAAAATGTCTCTTAGAAGTCAAGAATACTTGGGTTTTTTTTTTTAAGATATTATTTTTAAGTAATCTCCAACCTTGGACTTGAACTTACAACCCCAACATCAAGAGCTGCATGCTTTACTGATGGATACAGCCAGGGGTCCCTAGAAGTCAAGTATAGTTTTATAGAGGTTGGAGGGGGGTCACCTGAGTGGTTCTGTCAGTTGAGTCTGACTTTGGCTCAGATTATGATCGTGGGGTCCTAGGACTGAGCCCCACATAAGGCTCCCCGCTCAACTGGGAGCTTGTTTTTCCCTCTCTCCTGCTTGTCACTCCCCCAGCTTGTGCTTGTGGGCCCTCTCTCTGTCAAATAAATAAAATCTTCAAAAAAAAAAAAAGGAATAGTTTTATGTAGGAAAAAACATTAATGAATATAAGGGATGGAGAACGTGGGGTTGCATTAGTTTCCTATGATTGCCTTAACCAATTACCACAAACTTGGTGGCTTCCGAAGAACAACTTTTTCTCAGTTCTGGAGATCAGAGGTCTGATACGGGTCCCACTGGGCTCAACCAAGGTGTCAGCAAGATTGCATTCCTCCCTGGGAGTACTTGGGGGAATCCACTTCCTTGCATATTCTGGTTTCTGAAGGCTGAGCACATTCGTTGGCTCATGGCTCCCGTCCTCCATCTTGAAAACCAGCAACACTGCACTGACCGTTCTCCCTTGTCACTTCTGCCTCCTTGACCACAGCTGGGAAATGTTCTCCCCTTTTAAGGAAGGCTGTGATTGGGTTGAACTCACCCAGATAGTTCAGGATGACTCTCCTCTGAATTTAACATCTGCAGGGTCCCCTTTGCCATGTAAGGTGACATATTTATAAGTTCTGGGATTAGGGTGCATTCATCTTTGGGGGCTAGGCAGACATTTTTCTGTCTTCTACATGGTGAAATGTTTGTTTAAAGAAGTGTAGGGTTGTTTTTTTTTTAAAGAAGTGTAGGTGTTGAGAAGACTCACTCTCCTTCCTTTCTGAGTCTCCCTGAAGTTCTGTCCTTATCTACACTTCTCTATATTTTTAATAAACTGCTCTCACTTCCAAAAAATAAAGAAGTGTAGGTGTTGAGAAACCAAAGGATGGTTCTGAAAAATTAAAATCAGGCTTCATAACTTATGGGGTAAAAAGGAGTAGACAGGGTTGATACAGGAAAAAAAAATCTAAGAAAGGAGATAAGTCACAACATGAACAAAAGTCGTTAACAGTGTTGGATACACATTAATCCTTTGTGTAATCCTTGGAAAAAACCAGAGCAGAGATTGGAGGCTTAGCATGGGATTGCTTTTCCTGGTTATATAGCATAACTTCACAAAACAGAACTAAAAACCTAAAACTCACACCACTTAAAAAGCAAGCCTGCATTAGCATTTTTTTAAGGATTTTATTTTATTTGACAGAGAGAGACCCAGAGAGAAAGGGAACACAAGCAGGGGGAGTGAGAGAGGGAGAAGCAAGCTTTCTGCTGAGCAGAGAGCTGGGCTCCCTGCAGGGCTCCATCCCAGGACCCTGGGATCATGACCTGAGCCGAAGGCAGACACTTAACACCTGAGCCACCCAGGCACCCCAAGACTGCATTAACATTAATGGTTGGTCCTGCATAGCTTTGCTTGACTTGTAGGGGTGGAAGATGGAATGGTCTGACGTCATCACAGAGCCCCAGACAGTGTTTGAAAGAATTAATAAGAATCTGGTGAGGGGAGGACAGCCTTGTCTCTATTTAGTGGCTACGGACACAGAACAAAAAGAAACACGGCGTTTACATTCAAGGTAAGAATGGGCTTGGGGCAAAGGGTGGCCAAACTTCATTCATGGGGTCAATAAGATGGTAAGAACCAAGTGCAAGTAAAAGTATCCTAGTGAAGGGTGTACACCATGGCTTACTCAGTGCAATTGGCATTTTGGACCAGATCATTCTTTTTCTTTCTTTTTTTTTTTTTTTAAGATTTTACTTATTTATTTGACAGAGAGAGAGAGAGAGAGAGAGAGGGAAAACACAAGCAGGCAGAGAGGCAGGCAGTGGGAGAGAGAGAGAAGCAGGCTCCCTGCCAAGCAAGGAGCCGGATGCGGGGCTTGATCCCAGGACCCTGGGATCCTGACCTGAGCCACCCAGGCATCCCTGGACCAGATCATTCTTTAATTGGGGGGTGGGGGACTATCCTGTGCATTGTGGGAAGATTAGCAACATATCCGGATTCTACCCATCTGATGCCAGTAGAGACCCTTCCCCAGGTTGAGACTGCTGGAAGTGTCCCTTAAGGAGGCAAAATTGCCCCACCTGAGAACCACCTGTAGAGACTGAGAGAGTGAGCCAGCAGGTGGAACCTGAGGGCCTGGAGAGATTTTTCAGGACAGGAACCGAGGGAACATTCTCCAGAGCTTTTTGCTGGACCTCGGGGGACTGGCAGGGAGCCACAGGAACAGCAGGCTGGTTTGCAGATTGGTCTCTAACTTGGCTGTGGCAGCCTCCAGGTCAGAAAGGCTCAAGAATAATTTGTTTAGGTGTTCCGCTCTGGCTATTGTCTATTTGTTGTGCAAGCCCAGGCTTTAAAAGGTAATTCACCTGGGCAGGTGATACGCTTGTTTGTAATATACACAGCCTGGGATCTATTACCTTGTTTCACTCATCTGGATCAATTGCCAGTCCTCCAGCATCTCTTGATTTGTAGAAGAGGAAGAAAAGGAGGACTGTGGACTCTCGATGCAAGATGGGTCACCTCAAACCTATGCAAACGATCTTAGGCAATTTAGGAAAGTGCACTGCTGAATTTATAAATTTAAATTTTAAATTTAATTTTTTAAAAAAGGTGTCCCTCTGGGCAGGTCGGGAGAGCAGGGTTAGGAGAGCCCTGCACAGTGAGCCCCTGGGCTAGAAGTTCAAGCTCTGTGCCCTGTGATTTTACATATCACAGGAGACACATGTGAGCCTCAGAATTAGATAGACAGTGGGATCCCCTAGCTAGGACAGGTCCTAAACTTTCTTACCATCAGACTTAGATTTTTTCTACAACTCCTGGTCAGAAACAAAGGCAAAGGATTATGAAGCAGTGAGCGAAAGGTGGTTTAGGAATGTTCTAAGGGAGAAAAAAGCAGAATGGATAGCTAAAAGTTGTACCTGTTTGCCTTTTTGTGTCTGGACTATTCATTTATAGATTTAGGACCTAAGTGATGGGGTGGGTGCAGAGACAAATAAGGGAGCTGTGTTTTTTGAGTGAGGGCAGACCTCTGAAAATGCTCCTATCAAACACTGATGGCCCAAGGCCTTAGTTTGGAGATGGCATTCCGTACAGCAAATCGTGATCTACTGCCTGCATTCCTGTGAATTTCCTTCAAGGACCCCAGAATACCAGCACTGTTAGCCCTCTTCCTAGATGGTCTAAGGGTCATCCTGCCGAGGGATAGAGAGATTCTTTTTTTTTTTTTCCTAAAGATTTTATTTGAGAAAGAGAGAGCATGAGAGGGAGGAGGGTCGGAGGGAGAAGGAGACTCCTTGCTGAGCAGGGAGCCTGATGTGGGGCTCGATCCAGGACCCTGGGGTCATGACCTAAGCCGAAGGCAGAGGCTTAACGACTGAGCCACTCAGGTGCCCCCTTAAATTGTTTTCGTTGAGAGAGAGCAAGTGGGATGGGGTGGGGCAGGAGGAGAGGGAGAGAGTATCTCAAGCAGATTCCACCCTGTGATCAGGACCTGAGCCAAAACCAAGAGCTGGGCGCCCCAGGACAGAGAGATTCTAAATCAAGAAAACCTTCATTAAATGCAGATGTCCCCCTGGTATAGATGAAGACCCTGAAACACAGAGTCAGACCAGCCGTTACCATTTACACGGCCTGGGGCGAGAGGACACATGGAGGTCCACATGGCCTACATCTGATATTTAAATAAAATTTGCTCCCTCCTTGCACCTGGGCAAATATATCTTCAGAGCAGCAAGTTTGGGGAAAAAAGTGAAATCTGTGGGTTTTATATGACTGGAAATTCACAAAAATGTTAAAATGACGATTTTGTGATGATTGCACACTTGTGGGTATCCTGCTATAACACCTCTCAGTGAGCATTAAAGGGGCGCCCGGGTGGCTCAGTCGGTTAAGCGTCTGCCTTCGGCTCAGGTCATGGCCCCAGCGTACTGGGATTGAGCCCCGCATCGAGCTCCCTGCTCAGTGGGGAGCCTGCTTCCCCCTCTCCCCTCTGCTCGTGTGCTATCTCTCTCTCTCTCTCTCTCAAAAATAAATAAAATCTTTAAAAAAAGAACAGTATCTTTAAAAAAATCTAGATGCCTGTATATCATAAAGGTTGATGTCATGTTTCATGAGTACTATGTGTGCACTACAGGCACACCCATTTGAGAGTAACACGAGCCGTTTGTGAATATTGTCTAATTCATAAGAAACTCCAGAACCATATACTGGAACACGAAAAGAACAAGAACCTGTGGACGATGAAGGTCTGGAGAGCTAAGGTATCTTTCCTCTCCGTCCAGGAGCTTCTGCAGCTCTCGGCCCCCTCCCTCTCCGAGGCAGTGTCTGTATCTGATGTCAGCAGAAACACCCCGTACAGACGTCAGCGGCTTTGGGAGTGCTTTCCTCTGGTTTGGAGAACTCAGGGCAAAGCACAGAGGTTCGCTGGGAGCTGAATGGTGTTAGCCACCAGCCGTTCAGGGTTACAGGTGGGACTGAGCCAGTGCTGAGAGGCACATGACACAGCCTTTTAAAGGGGCAGGGCCCCGGAACCCCCAGCACGGGTCTGAGGCCAGCACTGGGTTCCTTGCTAAGTCACGATATAAATACGACTGTAGTGGGTTGAATGGTTGTCCCCACTGAACATGCTCATATCTTCATCCCTAGAACCTGTGAATGGGGCCTTATTTGGAAAAAGGGTCTCAGCAGGTGTGTTAAGTTAGGGATCTCAAGATAAATCTTTCTGCATGATCCAGGTGGGCCCTCTGTACCATGACAGGTGTTCTTGGAGGAGACAAATAGAGTCAGAGGGAGAAGAGAAGGCCGTGTGAACCTGGAGGCAGAGAGCGGAGTGCTGTGGTAACAAGCCAAGGAGAACTGACAGCCAGCGGAAGCTGGGGGAGGCTGGGAAGGGTTCTCCCCTAGAGCCTTCAGAGGAAGCTCCCCCCAAACCCCCCGCTGAAAACTTGATTTCAGACTTCTGGCCCCTAGAGCTCTGAAAGGACCCATTTCTGTTGTTTTCAGCCACCAAATTTGTGGTGATTTGTTAAAGGGAGCCTTAGGAATTGAGGGCTAATTTCAACAACTACTAATAATGTTGAACATTTACTAGTCCTGATTACATGCCAAGCTCTTTACTAAAATCCTTTTACAAACATTATCTCATTTAAACCTCACAGCAGCCTCAAGAGATAGGTGCCATTATTATCCCCATTTTATAGATGAGCAAAGGGAGCTTGCTTGGCCAAGTAGCTTGCCCAAGGCCACATGGCTGATAAGCTGGGGTTTGAACACAGAGGTCTCTGATTCCAAAGATCTTTTAAGCAAACGCAGAAACCTCCCTTCCGTGTCATGGACCCAGCTGTAAAGGAGACACCCCACACTTGGTGGTTTTGTCTGTGCAACATGGTCTTTGTCTCCCTACTTAAAAAAGAGCCTGCTTGGATGGGTCGTGATCCCAGGGTCCTGGGATCGAGTCCCACATTGGGCTCCTTGCTCAATAGAGCGTCTGCTTCTCCCTCTGCCTGCTACTCCCCCTGCTTGTGTTCTCTCTCCGAGAAATAAATACAATCTTAAAAAGGGCGGGGGGGCTTGATTCTTTGAGAACTCTCTCCCCCAACCCTGGGCTCTTTAACACCGCCTCAGAAGTGAGATATAATTACAATGGGCCGTTCTTCTAGCTCGGAGGACCATGGGAACACTGTTTCTGTGTCATAAAGAAACATTTTAGGCATACACAATCACTCATAGTTCTTTGCATCTATTTAGCCTCTGGGTCATTCGGGTTTATTTGTAGATGTTGCCAAGATGAATCAGAAATCTGGAGAAACTCTTTGTCCTTGGAGAAGGACAGCAGTCGGGATGGATTCTTGTTACTTTCTTTTTGCTGATTTTGAATTTGTGTTAAGACTGTCTCACTGTCCCAGAAGAAACAGTTAGAAAATTTTGTGTTCTTAAGACTTAAAATATGTTCTCTGAGCTCTCTTAAGCTCGCTCTCAGAACCTCAACGCTGGGCTCTGGTGATGGTGTGATTTCGGAAACAAGCATTTCTTTCCTTCTGTACTCTTGTCCTGTCTTTTGGGGATTGAAAGAGACTGTTCTCCATCAGCTGACAAAGTCAAATACTCTGGGTGTAGGGGGGGTGATGCTGTTTGTTGGGGAAAGAAGGTCCAGGTGAGGTGGTTACTTTTGTTACCCTTTTCTTTCAAACAAAATCTACCCCATTTTACAGGTGGAAACATTGAGTCTCAGTGGATCGAAAGGATTTTCTCCAAGACACTTCAACCAGATGGACTTAATTACAAATGCTATGCTTCTCCTCTCAAGAAGCCCTTCCATTTAGTGGGCACGAGAGCTGTTATACAATGAGTTTTGAGGCTCATTTTAAAGCAAGTCATGTGTCCCTCCAGTGGCTCTGACCCAAATAGGAGACAGAAATTCAGATTTGCGCACAAAGAAAACCAAAATCAATACGGTGGCCCTACATGAGCACTTTGGCTGATTACGGGAATGCATGCCTCATCTTTCTACCACCGCAATGCTTCCTCACTTGGGATCGACTTGCTGTTCCAGTTAGGACGCTGCCCCCCTGCCCGACACTGTGCAGAGGGGGACCGGAGTCCCGAGCCAGGCCTGGGGATGGCTTTGGTTCATTGTTCTCTCCAAACCCTGATTTCCAAGGCAGGCAAGAGATGCCCATCTAACCTCGCTCACAGAGATGGCTTTGCATTGGACTAAGCAGAGGCTTGAAACCCTTGGTCTCTTGAAGGGAGGACAGTGGAAGGGCAGGAGAGCCAGGCAGCGGACAGGCCAGCGCTGGGAGGTGTTAGTGCGGACAGAAGGTGCTGGCCTTGAAGAACAGAAGGTCACTCCTGATCTCATTTATCCTGAGTCCCTGCCTTCTGTGCAGGTGTCCTGTATACAATCTCTCTCCGGAGCTTCTCTCCTTTTTCATTTCTCTAAACCAAAACCTGCTCCCAGGGAAGGGGCTGATCAATTCATTCACGTCAGGAGAATGGACAAACACTTATCTTCCCGGGAGCATATGCATTTTGAAGGCATAAAGCACAATCATGGGTCTCTGTGCAATTCGTGCTGTCAGGGAAGTCAAGTGGGAGGGTGTGGCCCACTCTGGGGTCAGGGCATGGTGCGGATGTGCAGGAAGGTCAGGGTGAGAGCAAGACAGGCATTTTCAGAGACCAAGACAGCTATTAGCCAGGGCTCCAGGGGCAGATGGAGGCGGCATGGGAGCTAAGGAAGCAAAGAGCAGAAAACCTTGAACTCAAAACTCTGTGCTGGAAGTTATCTGCTTTTTCCTTCAAGTAAAAGATTGAAGAAAAAAAATTAACATAAAACTCACTCATGTATACTTTCATTTATTCATTTGAATAAAATGGTATTTGCTAGCAGAGAGAGTCACAAATAAGATACAGAAGGCCTCTCTCTACCTGGAACAATGGAACTTTCTCTCCAGCTAGTGGGGTGAAGCTAACAACGTATACTTCCACGTGGTGCTAAGTGCTTTGAAAAGACAAAACAGGGCGCGGAGGTAAGATAGGGGCGAGGCGGCTTCATGGGGTGGGGTTGTTTAGATGAGGAGGCTGGTCAGGCTCCCTAGGTCGGGTTTCCAGATTTAGCAAATAAAAATACAGGACACCCAATTAAACTTGAGTTTGGGAGTGTTACCGAATGCGGACTGGATCCTGGCCAAAAAAACAAAGCAGCGCTCGGAGACCTCAGAGGATCAGAGATTTATTTCACACCGGTGGGCCCAGAGGAGAGTAATCTCTCAAGGTCTGAGCCCCGAGCACAAACAAAGGGGGTAGTTTGTACACTTTTATTTCCGTATCTGTGCCACTCTTGTGGCTGTGGCCGGTGGGGCTAGGGGAAAGCCTGGAATGGCCCTGGGGCCAGGACTGGGATTCCCCTGCTGGAAAAACACAGATTTCCTTATCAGGAAAAGCGATGACAAGTTTTCAGCCTAAGTGTGTCCCATGCAATATTTGGGACATGTAAGTACTAAAAAATTATGCGTCGTTTATCTGGAGTTCACATTTAACTGGGTGTCCTGCATTTTATCTGGTAAGTCTAGCCCATGAGACCCCCATGAATGAGGTGAGGGAGAGTTCCAGGAGAGAAAACAGGAAGGGCGAAGGCAAAGGCAGAAATGAGTTTGCTGTGTTCAGGAAGCCCCATGTGGTTGGAATACAGGGAGTCGGGGGCACCCCAGAGAGGGGGTCAGGGGCCAGATTATGTGGAGTCCCAGACCCATGTGAAGAGTTTGCTTTTTATTCTCATCTGTGGGATTTTTTTTTTAAGGTATTATTTATTTGACAGAGAGATCACAAGTAGGCAGAGAGGCAGGCAGAGAGAGGGGGGGAAGCAGGCTCTCCACTGAGCAGAGAGCCCGATGTGGAGCTCTATCCCAGGACACTGGGATCATGACCTGAGCCAAAGGCAGAGGCTTAACCCACTGAGCCACCCAGGCGCCCCAGCATCTGTGGGATTTTTTTTTTTTTTTTTTTTTTTTTTTGACAGAGAGGTCACAAGTAGGCAGAGAGGCAAGCAGAGAGAGAGGGAGAAACAGGCTCCCCACTGAGCAGAGAGCCCGATGCAGGACTCGATCCCAGGACCCTGAGATCATGACCTGAGCCGAAGGCAGAGGCTTAAACCACTGAGCCACCCAGGCACCCCCATCTGTGGGATTTTTAAGAAAAGATTGATTTGAGAGCGAGCAAGCACACATACGCACTTGTGGGGCAGGGGGAAAGGGGAAGCAGACTCCTCGCTGAGCACTCAAACTGTGGCCCTATCCCAGGACCCTGAGATCACGACCTGAGCCGAAACCAAGAGCCATCCAGGCACCCCTCATCTGTGGGGCTTTTTAAGGAAAGCCTTCAGCACCGCAATTACTCCTTCCCATGAGGATTCCCCTCGGGTAATGTGTTTCCCAAAGCAGTCCCCACTGGCCTTGCTTTAAGGCCAGACTTTCGAATAGGAGAGTGGGTGCTTCTGCCCTGGGGGAAAGTGAGCAATGTTTCCCCTAAATTTGCTTGACCTCACCCTTCTTCCTCATTCACTTCTGCCTTCGGTTTTCCTAGCACTGAACAAAGTCTTTCATCCCACCACAAGGAACCAGCTTACAACGCTACCGGGAGAGGAGCTTTAGGGACTCGAATTCTGACTAGTCTCTCTAGTTCGAGGGGGAGTTCGACGGTGCTCAGGTCAAGCAGTGGCAGTGTGACTGGTTTGCCTAGTTCCGACCCTGACTGCTGGCCAAGACAACCCGGGACAAACTCTCGCCCCTTCTCTGTATCTAGATGGCCAGGAATCTGTCATGGAAGAGATATTCAGAGCCAGTCTGGCGGCACACCAAGACTGCCAGATGGCAGAACAGTCAAAATATTGTGCTGTGAAGCCCACACTGTGTTTGGGTAAAGACTGAACTTCCATTCCTGCAGCAGACCTTGGTGGGCTCCGGGCTGAGAACGTTTCCCGCCGCCTCTGCCATTTTCCTCGGTGACTCACTGAATGACTCACGGCTCATCTCCCACAGTTCTCTCCTTGCAGAGATTTCTCCCTCCCAAGCAGCCTCTTCTCTGGCCGTCTAGTAAGAGAAGGAGGCGGCTTGACTGTATTTCAAAATGTGAGACTAGAACAGTCCTACCTAACTTTCCATGGAATGTGGGGTTTGGGGACCCAAAATTAACCTTGTGAGGTAAACAGGAAAGCAGTGCCAGGGCCAAGTGACAGAGTGTGGACGTCTGTGTGGACAGCACGAGGGGCTGTCAATTCATTTGAAAAAGTTTTAATGACTTGTGTGAGATCTCCTAGCTGCTTGCTGCCCTCTAAAACAAAACTGTTTGGGGTGCCTGGCTCAGTTGGAAGTGCGCGTGGCTCTTGATCTCAGGGTCATTGAGTTCGAGCCCCACGTTGGGTGTAGAGACTACTTAAATAAAAAAACCTTTAAAATAAACATGTTCTTCTTCTAGAAAACCATGATTTAGAAAACAAGCATCTTCAAGAGGGGAGCGGTTTTCTCCCATTGTTGCAAAGGTATTTCTTTCAGACAGGCTGAATCACTTGCTGGTGGACTGATTCTTTCCAAAAAATGGAATGACTCCCCCATTATACCAATAATGAATGTTTACTGCAGAGCTTTCAGAAGAGTTAGAGAAACACAAAGGGGACCATAAATATCACCTGTAATCCTCCCACTGAGATATAATTGCTGTTGACATTTTGATGTTTCCCTCCTGTCTTTTTCATATGCAGATGACCACATTTTAACAAATTGGAAGGAAATGTGGTATAAACTGATGGATAACTTGTTTTTGTAACTCAGTTTTTTCATTTAATAATATTTCCATGATTGTTTTCTCACATCATAAAATGTTTTCATCATGCTAGAGGTCCCTCAATCCACTCAGTTGGACTTTTAGGTTTTCACCCTTCTTTAAAATTATAAACACCATTGCAATGGTAGGCTTGGCCTTATAAAAATGGAGTGATGTTTGATGCAGTGGTCTGTCTGGGCCTTGGTTTGAGAAAGGATTGAAGACAGGGAAGGAAACAGAGGAAGTTGATAGGTTTTAGTTTGATTTTCATCCGTCTGCTGGAGGAGTGGGGAGAAGGGAGGCCAGGATTTCCAGTGTCCCCACTGTAAAGGCTCTTTCCCTCCCCTATGCTCTTAATTCTGTTTCTCCAACTTGACTTTCGTGGTATTTATCACCTGTGTCTCTCTGTGGCTCTTTGGCCTTCTCTGGGCCTTGCCGCTGCTGCCCTTCCTCGCCACCCCAGAACTAGCCCCATCAGACCCTCCCTGGTCCCGCCTGGCTGATGCCGAGCGTTTTCTGTCTTGACTCTGGGTCCAAAAAGTTGTTTCTAGGAGCAGCGAATGAAGGATCATTGTTATAATATCTGAAGTCGTGCCTATAAAACTCTTCGGAAGATCACTGTCCCGCTTTGCCCATGGGTGCCACCCACTGCCCAGCTATGCCTAACCGGGGAAGTGGTAAGAAGCTCAAAGACAATTAACAATAGTGTGACCTCTAGATTTCTTTAATTTCTTCACTGGCCAAACCTACCATCCCTGCATTCCCTTCTCTTCAGGCAATAAGTGTTTGTGAATTCTAATAACTAGGAAAATTGGGATGATCATAATTCCCAAGCTAGAATTCAAGAAGTAGATAAGAATGTTCATAAAATCAAATCATGCACCACTGAGTGCTTTAAAAACAAAAACAAACAAACAAAAAAAAACCTCCTTTGTTGCAGGACTCTAAAAATAGTTCCCAGGGCGCCTCGGTGGCTCAGTGGGTTGAGCCTCTGCCTTCGGCTCAGGTCGTGGTCTCAGGGTCCTGGGATCGAGCCCCACATGGGGCTCTCTGCTCAGCGGGGAGCCTGCTTCCTCCTCTCTCTCTCTCTCTGCCTGCCTCTCTGCCTACGTGTGATCTGTCTGTCAAATAAATAAATAAAAATATTAAAAAAAATAATAAAAATAAAAAAAAATAAAAATAGTTCCCAATGCTGTCCTTCACCTTCACAATTATTGTAGTCTTCCGTTCTAAATCTGAATGGCACAGAGCAGCAGAATTTATACTTTAAGTTCATAAGGGAACAGACAGCTCATTAATTCTTAACATTGGTGGGATTTGACTGTTCACTGTCATATGCTCCTTTCTGAAATATATCTGGCCTGCTTTTCTGAGATGATTAAGATGTCATATTGATAACCTGAGGGCTATTAACAACCCAGTGTCCTTCTGGTGTGAGACAAGGTTACAGTCCTCCCACGGGAGAGTGTGGGAGACATCTGCACTAATCATCTCAGGTTCCTTTGTTCACAAGTTCATTTATTCAAACCTGTGAGGCTCTCCTAGGTGCCCGGCCAGAGAAGAAGTCTTTGCCTTCCAGAAGGGAGACAAATATTTAATATAATGAAAATGTTACAAAGCAAAATAAAGCCAAATAAGAGAATGGAGTGTGTGTGTCTAGGGGAAGTGGGCGGGGGCGTGTGTGATTTTCAGATCTGGTGGTTAGAGAAGGCCTCTTTGGGGAGGGGGCATTTAAGAACAGGAAGTAGTCGTGAAAATGACTATCTGGGGACAAGCAGCCAGGACAAAGACCTCAAGATGGGAGAGGAGCCACCGGAGAGCCAGCGAAGACTCAAGGGTGGCTGAATGTGTTGTTGGGGGGGAGGGGGAGAGCTCCAAGGAGGTGGGGGGCCAGCTCAGGGAGGGCCTATAGGTCATTGGGAAGAATTAGCATTTTATTCTCTGTGAAGCTATCATCCAGAGGTGGCCCTAAGGCAGGGGGAAGCTAGTGACCCTTAGTCTGCTCTTCCGCACTCTTTCCCACGTGCTGATTCATTACAGGCTCTCCCAGTCCCTGAGCCCAGCAGTGACCACGTCAGGTCCCAGCAGGCTGGGAGCATTGAGCGATTCTGGGGAGAGTCTCTGGCTGCTGGTCATTATGGCTGTCAGGTTTTGGTGGTTTTATAATTCAGATGAGCTGCTTTGGCATCCTAGGTCTATTGGAAACATGAAATTTTAAAAAAATTTAAATTTAATTAGCATATAATGTATTCTTAGTTTCAGAAGTAAAGGCCAGTGATTCGTCTTATATAACACCCAGTGCTTATCACATCACGTGCCCTCCTTAATGTCCATCACCCACTTACACCATCCCCCCACCCCTCGCCCCTCAGCAACCTTCAGTTTGTTTCTTATGGTTACGGGTCTATTATGGTATGTCTCCCTCTTTGATTTTGCCTTATTTTTTACTCTCTTCCCCTATGATCTGTTTTGTTTGTTAAATTCCACATATGAGTGAGATCATATGATAATCATCTCTCTCTGATTGACTTATTTCACTTAGTATAAATATCCTTTATTCCCATCGATGTCGCTGCAAATGCTAAGATTTCATTTTTTGATGGCTGCATAGTATTCCATTGTATATTTATACCACATCTTCTTTATCCATTCATCTGTTGATGGACATCTGGGCTCTCTCCATAGTTTGGCTATCATGGACATTGCTGCTTTAAACATTTGGGTGCACGTGCCCCTTTGGATCACTACATTTGTATCTTTGGGGTAGATACCTATAGTGTAACTGCTGGGTCATAGGGTAGCTCTATTTTGAACTTTCTGAGGTACTTCCATACTTTTTTCCAGAGTGACTGCCCCAGCTTGTGTTCCCACCAACAGTGTAGGAGGGTTCCCCTTCCTCTGTATGCTCGCCATCATGTCATTTCCTGACTTGTTAATTTTAGCCATTCTGACTGGTGTGAGGTGGTATCTCACTGTGGTTTTGATTTGTATTTCCCTGATGCCCAGTGATGTTGAACATTTTTTCATCTATTGACCATTTGTATGTCTTCTTTGCAGAAATGTTTGTTCATGTCTTCTGCCCATTTCTTGACTGGATTATTTTTCTTTGGGTGTTGAGTTTGAGAGGTTCTTTATAGATTTTGGATACTAGCCCTTTATCTAAGAAGATATTTGCAAATATCTTCTCCCATTCTGTCGTCATCTTTTGGTTTTGTGACTGTGGAAACAGATAAGAATATCAAGGAAAGCAGACTTTATTTCTGCTACACTGCCACCTTGCATAACCAACACCTATTATGTGGGGATAAGTCCTTCTGAGTGCCCCCTGTAGACCACGTGAACAATATGTACTTTCACCAACCCTAGAGAACCATGCTGAGTTTTAGAGGACGTTAGATAACTTGACAAGGTCACACTGTGCCTTAATTCAGGCTGCTGTAGCAAAGGACCATTCATTAGGTGGCTTACAGACAGACCTTTCTTTCTTATAGTTTTGGAGGCTGGAAGTCTGGAACCAGAGTGCCAGCGTGGTCAGGTTCTGGTGAGACCCTCTTCTGGGCTGCAGACTGCCAACTTCCTATTGTATCATCATGTAGCAGACAGCAGAGAGAAGCAAGTTCTCTTCTGACTCTTACTAGGACACTAATCCCATTCATGAGGGCTCCACTCATGACCTCCTCTACTCTTCACTACCTCCCCAAAGCCCATCTCCCAATACCATCACACTGGGGGGCAGGGTTTCAACATGCATTTGGAGGGATGCAAACATTCAATCCATGACACATGATTATTGAGTGGCGGTGGGATTTAAATTCAGATCCAGTCGGCTGGAAAGCCTGTTTTCACTATCACACCAGCTAATCCTTCCTGAGTACTTTCATTCATCACACTTGTTAGACATCTGCTGTGTTTGGAGCTGTACTGGGCACGCACTAGGGATATAGATACAAACTAGAGACAGTTCCTGCCCTCAAGCGTCTTAGAAACAGTGGACTGCTCGAATTTATACTGCATCTCCCAGAATGCAGTGAGATCCCACAGACACCCCCGCTGCATACACACGCACCATTTTGGACTTTCTGAAATGGAGATTTGTCCTGTTCTTCTCATTAACGAAACTTGCCAGCGACCAAGCAGATTGTGCCATGCATGAGCAGCATCTGCTGACCCATTTGTCATCGGTTCACGTTGGCACTACCTGTTCACTCTGGATTTCACTGTAATTTGGATCCTAAATTGTCACTTTAAAAAATCTTCAGAGACAGGGGCACCTGGCTGGCCCAGTCAGATAAGCATCTGACTCTTGATTTGGGTTCAGGTCACAATCTCAAGGGATGTGAGATCAAGCCCCGAGTTGGGCTCTGCACTCAGCAGGCAGGCTGCTGGAGATCCTCTCTCCCTCTCCCTCTGCTTCTCCCCACCACCAAAATAAACAAATAAATAAGTAAATCTTAAAAAAATCTTCAGAGAGACCAGCGTGTGATGCAGGATTAAAAGGACACACTGTCTACGTAGCAGCCCACCTGTCACGCAGCAGCAACACAACAGAGGGCAGTAGGAATTGCCAAGCCTTGGAGTGAGGGCTCACAGAATCCTCAGAGCCTGGCGTCGGACTCATGCATGCTCGGGGAAGCACTATTGCTCAGGTGAACAGGGAGTGCTATCAGAAGCTTCTAGATGACTTTCTAGAGAAGGCCTGAAACTTTCAGTGAGATCTCATTCAGCTCAGGAGAATAAGAATTGCCTAACTATGCCACTATTCTTCCATATGCCTCAAAATAATCTCCGTTCCAACAGTGCCCAAGAGATTATTCTCAACAACAGCACCTTCCTTGGTGGTTTCCTTCAGAAGAGCCACCACATTTTGTAATTATTTTGTCTTTGTCTTTCCTCCAGAATGAGGTGAACTTTTCTTTTCTTTTTTTTTTTTTTAAAGATTTTATTTATTTATTTGATGGACAGATCACAAGTAGGCAGAGAGGCAGGCAGAGAGAGAGAGGAGGAAGCAGGCTCCCTGCTGAGTAGAGAGCCCGATGCGGGGCTTGATCCCAGGACGCTGGGATCATGACCTGAGCCGAAGGCAGAGGTTCAACCCACTGAGCCACCCAGGCACCCCAAGAATGAGGTGATGTTTTCATTGTTGTTTCCCCAGCAACTCGCAGAATGCCTCAAGCAGAGTAGGCACGTGCAGAGGAAGAATCCCGAGGGGTTGGAGGAAGCTGTCCATGGCCAAGATGCTGTATACCTACCTGCGGCCAAAATGGTTTGGAATTTTCTTCAGTGTCTTGGAGAAGCTTAGACTCAAAAGCTTTACTGTGGTGCTAAAAAAGATAAATGTTATGTAGTTGTCTGCATAAATAGGTGTCACTGTTAGTTTTTTTTTAAACAAGAGGAAATTAGTTTTCTCTGTTTTGAAGGAATTGTGAAAGTACTGTGTGCTTTATTCTTTTTTTTTTTTTAAGATTTTTATTCATTTATTTGACAGGTAGAGAGACCACAAGTAGTCAGAGAGTCAGGCAGAGAGAGGGAGGGGAAACAGGCTCCCCACCGAGCAGAGCCTTCGATATGGGACTCCATCCCAGGACCCTGGGATCATGACCTGAGCCCGAAGGCAGAGGTTCAACCCACTGAGCCACCCAACCACCCCTCACTGTTAGTTTTTTTTTTTTAAGTTTTATGAACAGGGGACACCTCCGCAGTGCAGTGGGTTAAGCGGCCGACTCTTGATTTCAGCTCAGATCGTGACCTCAGGGTCCTGGGGTCGAGCCCCGCATCGGGCCCCATGCTCAGGGAGGAGTCAGCGTGTCCTTCTCCTCCCCTTTTCCCCTCCCCCTGTGCGCTCGCTCGCTCTCTCAAATTAATAAATAAAATCTTTTAAAAAAAGGTTTTATGAACTAATTTTTCTTCTGAAAAAAATTTTATTAAATTTACAGGTATGATTTGGTGTTAACTTTTATGACTTGGTGGTTTCTTGTACTCACTGGCATCTCACAATGAAGGAAATGGTGTAAATAAGTAAAAGCCCTCTAACTATTCCAAAGCTTTCAGTCAGACATTTTAATATTTGGGGAATCTTTTCGATTGACTCTCCCAACATTCTAATCCATTAACTGAAAACCCTCACTAGGTAATGGGTGGCTTCCCAATAAGATATGACTTGTGGGCAAATTCTCACCTCGTTGGACAGGAAGCAGCCGGCACGATTCACGTACATGCGGCCGTTCACGGGCGCTGAGAAGAGCTGGTTCCAGGGGCTGCTGTGTGGCCGGCCTCTCCCCGCACTGTAAGCTCTCAGGGCCAGCGTCAGCTTGGGAACAGGAGCGCGCACTGCTCCAGAGGCCTCACTCCCCTCGGGCAGGTCACAGGTCAGGTCACTATCCTCTCTGGGACTCAGCTTCCCCTGCAGAATGGGGAGGACGGCTGCCGGTATCTTGACAGAGGGAGGAAAGCTCCCCGGGCCTCACTCCGCTGGTGCGTGGTGCTAGGCCCGTGTCCTAGATTGTGCAGGCTTGGTTAACAGAACATGGCAGACCGACAGAAGACAGACCCGGCAGTTTATACACAATAAACACGACCGTTCTGGAGGCTGGGGGGCCCACAGCCAAGGTGCCACCAGAGGTGCTGTCTGGTGAGGGCCTACTTCCTCACAGAGGGTCATCTTCTCCCTGTCTACAAGGCAGAATGGAGGAGCGAGCTCCCTGGGGTCTCTTGCACAAGGCAGGCATCCCAGTCACAGGGACTGTCCCTCCTGACGGTATCACCTCCCAAAGGCCCCACGTCAGGTACCATCACACTGGGCGTTGGGCTTCAACAAAGGAATCTGGCAGGGGTGGGGGCGGGGAGAGGGGGGACACACACATTCAGACCATGGCCCTGTCCCGGCCTGACTCCCTTCCAGGACACCTGACCCAACGGCGAATGCCCTCGGGGATCTGGAAGTCTGTGGGGAGAGCACTTCTACTTAGATCAGAAGAAAAACTTCTGTCTCCAGAAAGATGCCCTTTCTCTGGTTCTTTTCTTGCACCCAAGGTTCACCTTTAATCCTTTTATCCAATCTGTGCGCTCTCTCCCAATCTTTCCCTGCCTCTGCTTCTTCAGCAACCTCCCTGCAAATCTCACCACAGGTCCCGGGACATAGTCGGTGCTCACTTAGATCTGGGGCTAGAGAGGTTGCCAAGTTCCTTGACCCCATTTCATAAAAAGCCACATTTAAATCACAGATTATTTTCAGTATTGTGGTATATTTAAGACGTGCTGTGAAAGACAATTTTGCTATTGAATATCATTTTGCGATGCCACTAAATTTAAATGTCCAATTCACCCACTTTTTAAAGAAATTTGAGTTCCCTTACCAAAAGGTATTATTAACTGAGGTTCAACCAAGGATAACTAAGTACAAATAATTTGTATTGAATAGATTTAAGGTCTGATACAAAAGCGATCAGCATGCACCTTCTACCTCATTTACTTACCTGTGGGGTCTTTCATCCTTGAGAATAAGTGACTGTTACTGTACAGCTCATATTTTATCTCTGCATTTCACCCCAGCCAGCTGTGCTAAGCATCTCTCTCTCTCTTTTCAGTGCAGGAAATGGGAGTTCAGAAGAATGGGAGGTAACTTTGCTTGCAATCCCACAGGAAATGGCAAAGCCTGGGTTCTAACACGTCCGCTGTGCCCCTTCCCAACCCACACAGACCCCTTCTACACAGGCAAGAGTGCCTTCCGTGCTGGAAGACATGTGTCCTAGTGCACCCAGTTCTAAAATGAGGGTGGAATTGAGGCATAGCTTGGGGCCACCACAATTTCCTCTTCCCAATCCCTTAGGAAAGCTTAAGATTTGGATCCTGGCTGCTCTCTTGAATAAGGGCATTGCGTGACTTCCAGCCTCGGTCTTATCTGTCTTACCCAGTGTTCCGAGAGCAGAGTGTACCCATGGGCAGGCAGGAGGGGCTCCGACAATGCCTGGTCACATAATCTTACAAAGGGCTGCTGCTGACTGGAGCACCGTGAGGGGGTACAAGGAGAGCATGAAGTTGTGGGACACTGGTTTGGATGACTTGCTCCAAATAGGTACCTGTTTCACTGGGAACCCTGTCAAGAGGAGGGCATACAATCGCTGGAAAGTGCTAGCTTGGCTGAAACATTGTCACATTCATCAGTCATGGGAAACCCACACCTATGGCTTGTTATTTGAACATAGAATGCCAGTCATAGTATGTGTTGACATAATCACTTAAGCATTTGTTTCCAAGCCAACACGGAATCCTGCCTGTGAGCCATTCCTTCAGGTGTCCCAAGTTTTCAGACTTCAAATGCTAGTTTCTTTGGCTAGAAGGAATTTTCACAAGGGCAGAGGCCCCCTTTGAATTTGCCCGACACACTCCCATGGGTTTCTAACAGGTGAGTTCCAAGTCTCCTTACACGCACTTCAGGTCCCTCCTCAGTGCTGCTGCCAAGGGAGAGCAGGAGGAGGGCCTGTGGGCAGGAGCCACAGCGAGGCAAAGCCTTAGAAGGTGTAATCACTACCTCCTCCTGGGAACTCGCAGCCACACCCTACACATGTCATCAGTGGGAACACCCAAATTCCCCCCCTTCCCACTTCACCCTCTTTAAAAAAATAAGCACTTTCTCTCACACAGCCAACGGTTCCAACAGACGCGTCATCTCACCGTTCTCAGCTATGGGCTCCTGTACTTCCCTAGAGCCGCCATGCTGTCTCCCAGAAGACCCTCAGTCTTATCTCCTGAGATAAGGAGATTTCACCTCCTGAAATCTCGACGGTCCGGTCCGCAAGGGCTCGGAAGAATCCCCACCCTCACGGAGCTCTTCTCAGGCACCTCACTGGAAGAGTTCTCTCTCTGTGGACTATTACAGTCGTTGGATACATCCATCTCATGGAAACCACCACAGAGCACCTATGAAATCACCCGTGCCCGTGTTTGATCCCAATCTGATACAGGCTCCTTTACGAACTGAAAAGCCTTATCTCACAGTTCCCTGTGTACCAAGCACTCTCCCAGCGAGCCAGGTAACACTCTTCCGAGGTCTGGTCAACACAAGAACACGAATGGGCCACTGAGGGGGCAGTAAGCACTGTTCCCAAGAGTCCGGACCGTCTGAGAAAGGGGACAACCTCCAACAACCGTGTGATTGGTTCTCTGCCACCACTACATCGTCAGCTGCTGGGTTCTACTCTGCTTGTTCCTACAATGTCCACCACGGAGCCTGAGCCACCTGCCACAACCTTACACCAAAAGCCGGGTCCAGGTATCCTATGAAAACGGGAGCAAGAATTGGTCCTGGGGAACTTTCTCCCTTGGGTGAGTGCCATCCTTATGCTGGAAAAGAGAGGAAGTGAAGCTCATAAAAATGTCGAAGATGACAAAAAATGAGCTTGAAAATGGTGTCTTGAATGAGAATTAGTCGCTGATGGTATAGGTAAGGGCAACCACTATCTTGCTTCTATTTTCTCCAATAAGCACAGGATCTTCCAAATGAAGACGGCAGAAAAACACCTGCTCAGTACTCCAAGTCTACGACTGACGTGGAGAGAGTGGGAGACACCTGTTTCAGAGGATCACACAGCAGAGCCACTGTCAGAACTCTGGAGAATCCCTGAACGACCGAGGACCAGATCCCGAGAAGCACTGCCCTACCTTCCCAAGGGGAAATAAAGCAGCTTCTGGAAACCCCGGCCTGGTGACCTTAATGTAAAATGCTGGTAAAATCTGGAATGAGAGAGGTGATCAACATTCTGACTGCTAACGATTGCTGGTTTCTTTCCAGCTCTTGATTCAACACAGTGTCACACCGAAGTAACCTCCTTTTCTGTTTTTCTTGATAGGATTACATCAGCCAACCCAGGACACAGCAAAACAATAGTTGAGAGTTTTAAGACACCAGTGGGGTGGATTGCAGAGAACACAATCTTGAAGGGAATAGCTCACACAGAGGGTTTACTCTGTGCTTGATGTGGCTCCAAGGGCGTCTGCACTGTATTTGCCTCAGTTACACAGGTGGAAGTCCAACCAGGCAATCAGGCCCCAAGCTGTGCTTCTCACATTAGGCTACACCGCCTTTCCGTATGCATGGCCAGGCTGCTAAAAAGAGGGGAGATGTGAATCCTCCCCTTTCCATCCTGGTGGGCAAACCTGCCCTTTTGCTTCCCTGTGAGAGAGAGAAAAGGATGGGGACACATCTGGCCTTGCTCTGCCCTCTGATCAACTTACTTCTCTGACGGGAGGACGACAACCTTCTGGTTGCCAAGATGGGGAGATACGAGTGTATTTTCTTGGCGTGGCAACGTCATCAGGACAGAATACAACATTGCAAAGGAGCATGTAGTTGACGGTGGGTCCATTACTGGGATGATACTCAAAATACTTTAATAACCAGTTCATCCCTAGACTAACAAATGCCACCAAGCACTCCTGTGGGAGGGCCAGCCCTGGTAAGTTTGCATCAGTAGGGTTATCGGCCAGGGTAATAAATCCTGCTGTGGTTTTAGCATCACCAATCCAGTCTTTCCAGTAAGAGATGAACTATTTTGATTCTTACTTGATTTCGAGGTCTTGTTTTTCTCTTTTTCTTTTTAGGTCCTCTTTTAAAAATGTGTTGTGGACTTAGAGGGGAAGGGCAAGGATAGGACTACCACCACCAAAACCCTAGCAGTCCTCTGTATTTTTCAGACAGTACCCAAAAACTAAATGCAGTTTCACATGACATTTTTAAGGTGGTAATGACAAATTAGAAGGCACTCAAAAGCTAGTAAGATCCAGCCTATACTGGGGACCATGCGTTATGCAGGAAATGGAAAGACAGGGGCCATTCAGGTCATGACTCCATGTGTACATAGTTGGACCTGTACGTCAGACTGTGGCAGGCTGGGGGATGGGGGGGGGAACAGTCTTTGGCAAAGAAAGTGGTAGAGTTTGGGGAATAATGTGGGCTCTCATTCTCTAGAGAAGGGGCCAGCAAATTATGGCTGCAGACCTTCTGTTTTGTGAGTAAAGCTTTACTGGAACACAGCCATGACCATCCATACACATATGGTCTGTGTCTGCTTTTGCACGCCACAATGGCATAGTCGAAAGCGGGGCAGAGACTGCATGGACTGCAAACCCTAAAACACGTACTGGCACTTTACAGAAAAAATTTGCAGACCTCTGGTGTAAACGCAGGAAAGGAAAATAACAGTCAAAAGCATGGGGAGGGAGGAGGAAAGAAAAGTGGAAGAAGCGGCATGTTTGGAAAGCTGGGACCTTTGGGGGACCAGAGAAACCACCACCGTGCCTCACTACGTGGGGATCCTTCCTCATGTGTGCTGAGCTACGGAATAACCTTTTCATCTGAATTATCTACATTTACAGGGGTGAGTTCCTAGAAGGTGAAGACTGGATTTTTCTCCAGTCTGTCTGAATTAGCAGTGTATAAACCATGTAACACGCGAGCACAGGTAATCAAAAAAGTTTTAATGATTAATGTTTAGACATTATTTAACAGTGTGGGTATATCCAGATGAGCTAAAGCACACTTTGACAGCACACTATTGAATGTTATAGTTTCTGTATTGAAATATGTAAAGACATTTGCAAACTAGTACCTAGGAAGACATACATTTACAAATATACACATTCTAGATTTGATAAGGTAAATGTAAACAGATGCTGTGACTCCTTCCAAACAGAAAACCCACAAGACTAATAAGAGAACCAATCGGCTCCCTATATAATATGAATGTGCAAAATTAAAGCATGATAAACTGATATTTACATAAATACCAAACCAACAATTAGTTTATACATTGTCGATGACCTTCTAAGATGTGTCACGAGTGGTTCAATGACTTTTTTCTCCCGATGGAGAAGGTATTCAGAGACTAAATTTCAACACTTTAAAATGACACGCACAATAGTCCTTATCCGTTTGACCACTGCCTCAAGGGTGACAGACACGATTTTATGATAAGCAGTCTCATTTTTAAATAAGCAGTTCTACACAAATCTTTAGATTCTAAGCAGAAAAAGAAAATTACAGGTACTATTAGATTTACATGAAACAAATTATCTTTACCCAATTTCCCAGTTCTCTTACGTAGTAGCTATCTGTTTAATTTTACCTTAAAATTTTTTTAAGGTCCCCTTTTCCCCCTTTATTCATTTTTATAAGCTAGGCACATTTTAAAAGAAGTTTGTGTCAAAACAGACAGCAGTACAGAAACCAATTCAAATTTGGACCCTGGCAACCAGTTCCCCATTGCTCATCTATGGGATTCTGTCAAATGGTATTCAATGATCTCTTTTGAAAAGTACACACCCTCTCTCTCGCAAGTGGAAAGCAAAGTGGGCATTGTTTCCTGTATAAAAACACTTAGCACTTCAGAAATTTTAAATGTCCTACTCATCCTACATACTTTCTAAAATCTTGAGACAAAGAATATATATTTAGGTTTCATCAAGACTCCTTTAGAGCCCCCCCCTTTTTACATTATCAATAGTGGCACTCAAAATAAAAAAATAAGATCTGTTAAAAAGTTAAACTGACCTTCCACTAGATTTGAGCCTGCCTGATTTAAAGCCAATATTATAAAACTGAAGGTGCCGTTTCTGATGTCACATGTACAAGTCACTTGATATTATGTGTCACACGCTAGTTTCATAAATTACGGCCTTTGATTTTTTCCTAAACAGAGCTATTAAAAACGAATAAAAACTTGAAACATATCCTAATTTAAATTAATAAGCTTTGGGCCCTGCTTTTTAAATTTTAAGGCATGTGTGTTTCTCTACTGTAACAACATTGTACAAATTTACAATCACATGCATGACCTACAGTAAAAAAAACGTTTGGGTTACAGTGTTTTTAAATTGTGATTCACAATTCAGCACCTATCATGTTATAACTAATAAGGCAACAGCAGTGTCATATACTACAATAATACGCCCTCCACAGTCTAGCGCAGGGGTCGGTGAGAGCCCAGAAATGTTAAATCTTATGCCTACGTGTATAATCTGTATACATTTTCAAGGGGTTTTGAACGATGAAGGAGGTCCTACATGAATCACGCTGTTGTAGGCCGGACGAGTTACAGCAGCTGTTAACGAGCATCGGGCACAACTCATACTGTGCTTACAATCAGACGATGGGTTTTGGAGGTTTCTCAACTCTTCGGCTTCAATCCTTCCGTTGCTTCCTCGGCTTCACATTGTTTTCCAGGGAAGAAAAGCTGTTGGTGTGTCCGTTCACGGCAGCCACGGACCCGTTCTGGTGGTCCTTCAGGTGCTCTTTCCTCCGCGAGGCCCCCTTCTTGTAAGTCTGAAATGCATCAGGGCAGACGGGCCGTGTGACAGGGTGCTCTGCTGGCGGGTGGGGGCCCCCTGCTTTCCTAACTCTAAGCCTAGATTCCTGTTAGGACCCGATGCCACTGAGATGTAAGGTCTATGGTCAAGCAACCCTGGGAATGTTTTCTGCCACTGGTTTCAATCACTCCTCCCTTCCTGAGGCGTCGCCTGAGGTAAGTTCACAGGGGTCTGGGCTACAATGTAAGGGCTATTCTAGAAATGAAGTAGAAAATTCAAAGTATACACCCCCTGGCCGTGCCCTCCCTGTATCTGGATGGGGTTGCAGAGTATCAGGTCACATGGCCACACTGTTTTCCCCCACTCTGTGGTACCTCTCCTATCACTCCCATCTCTCACCTTCAGGATTTGCTCGGGACTTCGGCAATGGCTTTGGCCCATATGTACACAGCGCTGTGCTGCCATAAGCAGTTAGAATAGTGATTTCAGTTCTGTCAGCTCCCAGCCTTCGTCCTCCCTCACGTCGATGAATGTTCCCACATGGGTACACCCCCCCATGTAGCAGCTCCCTGGAATGTGCCTCCACACCCAGGGGGTGGGATGAAGTGGTGGGGGACACAAGGATGGCCACGTGGGACGCCCCCAAGGAGCTGCTCAACCCCCCTGGACCTTACTGTCTCCATATCCGTGGCCTCTACCTTGCCTCCCGACCTTTGGTGCCTGCCTGGAACTGGATGCTGCCCATGGGGGCAGGAACACACCTCACCCAGGGGTAACGGGGAGCCACAAAGTAATCCAGTGGAGACAATCTGCTCTAACTGGACCCTTCTGCGAGTAAAACTGACCTTCCATCATGCACTTGGGAATGAATGGAGCCTCCAAACCTGAGCAGTGGAGATGTGAGGAAGCGGGGACGAAAGGGCAGATTTCTGTCTGCAGCTGAGGGCTGTGATGGACATTTCTTTAGACGTTTTATGTAGTCCCAGAGTTCAGGGCAGTGGGACTGCGGGACTGATGACAGAACTCTCCCGTCCCATGCCTGCAGTCCGCTGTGAGCAAAGTAACACAGAGCTTGCCGAATAGCGCAGCGTTCCCACGTGAATCCCCAGCTCCTCTACCGAAGATCTAGAACTCTGGAGGTTTGGGACAGATACCAGCATCTCCTGTGTCGGCCGTAGTCCCCTCCCAAAGGCAGGGGCTGCCCTGTCACTGTGACTGCACCAGAGCCTGCTGTCTCGCACGCAGGAGGGGTTCTACAGGTCATCCATCCTTCTTAAATGAAAAGAGGAGGGTCTCTGCTGAAAAGGCCACAAGTCCCAACTGCCATGGAAGAGCAAGACTTACCTGAATGTAGAAGTTTGTGAAGAGAGCAATCAGAGAGATCATGTATCCAATCTGGAAGTACAGCCACCCAAGAGGGAATGTACACGGCCAGATGACCCCGCAGCTGGTCTGGATGATTGTCAGCACAAACTGCAGCTGGTGGCAGAGAGGGACACAGCTGAGCAGCGCAGCCATGGCACACCAACAAGGTGCCACGCCGGACGGGCTCTCCACCCAGCACGCCGAGGCCATGGAGGGACACTCACAGGCCTTTCTGGAGGTGAAGTCCCTTCATAGATACTAAGCGTACATTCATGCATAAATTATATATGTGCCTTTGTCATATACATTCTTCTCCCTTCCTTCTACTTAAACCACCTTCTCTAAAATTTGGAGAATAGTTAACAATACTATATAGTATACATGGAAGTTGCTAAGAGTAGATCATGAGTTCTTATTGCAAGAAAAAAAACCCCATAGCTATGCATGACTGTGGGTGTGAACTGGGTGTTACTGTCCCAATCATTTCACAACCCATACATATACCCTATCAGTACACCGTACACTCCCTACAACATTACAGGTCTTGTACAGCTCAATGAAGCTGGGGAACAAAGGAAAACCTAATCCCCCCACCCCTGCCCCATATACAAACTTTAGGGACCCTGTATAGAGAGATGCAAAGTAATTTTTGCTTGCTTTATATTTTTAAGGGAGAAAGGAAGGGTGTGTGGGCTGTATGTTTAAAGAGAACCGGTGATGTTGCTGTGGGATGTGCAATTCCTATTTCTCTTTTAATTTTTTTTTAAAGGTTTTATTTATTTATTTGACAGACAAAGATCACAAGTAGGCAGAGAGGCAGGCAGATGGGCGGGGGAGCAGGCTCCCCCCTGAGCAGAGAGCCCGATGTGGGGCTCGACCCCAGGACTCTGGGATCATGACCGGAGCCGAAGGCAGAGGCCTTAACCCACTGAGCCACTCAGGCGCCCCTTTCTCTGTTTTTTAAAGATTTATTTGAGAGTGTGTGAGCAGGGAGTGGGGCAGAGGAAGAGGGAGAGAGTCCTCAAGCAGAGTCCCTGCTGAGGATGCAGCCCAATGCAGGGCTGGAGCTCACTGCCCTGAGATCACCATCTGAGCTGAAACCAAGAGCCCAACACTTAACTGACTGCACTACCCACGTGACCCAACTCTTCCTATTTCTTACCCATGTACCCTTTTGGTTTGAAGAAGGCTGATCAACAGATTTAAACTTATACCAAGATATAATGCTAAGTCCAGATTTTTCTGATGAATAAATCTTTTTTCTTTTCGGATGAATAAATCTTGAATGGGAAAGGTTACGATGAGGTGTGGCTACTGGAGGGTGACTCTTCAAGAGGAATACCACCACCAGGGGGCAGGGTTCTGCCCACTGGATTTCTGGCCCAGCCCCCAGGGTTTCTTTATAGAACTTACTTCCCTTCCCGCTTCTCTTTTTTAAGATAAGTACTCTAGGCTAAGGAATAACTAGGAGCGGTGCTTAAAATACATCTGGGCAAACTGGGTGCAATCTTCTACCTCAAAGGGCAGAGCTTAATGGGAGACCAACTTCCCCAGTCTGTTCCTTTAAATTCTGCTTTTGCCAGGCTACAACTGTGTGGTATAAATCGATCTCCACATCACTTTTCAAGCGTAACGAGAAGGTTAAGGAACAATTATCCTTCCTCACAGGTGGGTGAAAAAAATGAACAAGGACTAGAGAGCAGCTGGCAAAGAGGTGATAATGAAATGTCAAACACGTAAGTAGCTCAGACGATCTTCTCGGATTTTTTTTCCCCAGACTGTTATTTTTAAATATTGAAGAATCACAATTGACTTGGGAAGACTGGAATCAGCACGGTTCTTTAGAAAAATATGTTGATAAGGCAAGGCTGGGGCTGAAACTTTACACCCCTCAGTTAGCTGGGTTGGGCCTATTGCCTCAGTGTCCTCATCCATAGAATGGGGATAAGAACATGAAATCAGGCTACTGGACTAGTCCATGTAAACTTGCTTACTTAGCATGAGTGCCAGACACTCAACGAATGTCAGTGTTTCACATCAGTAGTAACAGTAATTAGTTCATGAAAGAAGTCACAAAGGGAGAGAAACCGGCGTCGGTCATATCCTGACAACTCAGGGAAGCTTCAGAAAGGACAGTAGGACATAATCACCAAGTGCTAACAACGGCTGGGTGGGCCCTCGCGGTCAATGTCAGGAAGGAGGCTGTCGTCTGAAGCACAGCAGGTGCCATCCTCGCCAACAGGTGCTTCGCTGCAAAGGGGCTGAGCGGTCACCGGACACTGATCTTACCGACACCCTCACTGCCTAATGACTACAAGCACTCAGGACTCCTGGGTCCTTCAAAAACTCCCAGGAACACAGGACACAGTGGTCACTTTGGGTTCTGGATTATAATTACGAAACACACCCAGGCAACACATGCTTTGTGCACAAACTAAGGACAAAGGACTGAACTTGAAGTCAGGAAATTAGATTCCTGTCCTCATTCTATAGCCCAACTAGTTGTGTGCCCACAGATATAGTTTCTGCATCAGCTGGAAGTAAGAACATTCTCTGCTCCACGGGCTGCAGGTAGTTTAGTTGGATCAAAGAGAAAAGGTGGGAAGGCATACATTAGATACTATTAAGTATCTAATGAATAAAGGCAGGGAGAGCAGTCTGCCAGGCAGCAAGTCCTGGAGAGAGGTGCTGAGTGACTTACCAGCTGCCCCTGAGTGATGTATTTCTTCCACCAGAGGTACGGGCGCATGGAGGGCACGGACGACAGACCGTAGTACGAGTACATGAGGACATGGATGAAGCTGTTAAGGGTGGCGCCAAAATACGCTGAAAACCGGGGTGGGTTGGGAGGGAGAATGCATCAGTGTTCTACACAGAACAAGATTCCTTTCAAATCCGGAAAACAGATGCGTTCAAATAGGGGCTGGTAAGCACCGCATGGAGCACTGCTCAGAACTCCGTTTCCACTGGGGCAGGCCGACGGGGGTGCTTTAAGGCTGGACTCAGCTGCGGCTGCCAGGCATGCATGTAACACAGGAGTTGGGAGACCGCCTCACAGCTTTGTTGCCAGAACCCCAGTCGACTCCCAGAGCGAGCTGGTTTTCTTTACGTGCCAGGCGCTTCAGGCTGCTGTGCTGAAGGCCTGGGGAAGGCAGCTGACCGGCAGGAGGTTCAAAGCTGGCTGGCTAACACATCTGCTGGAGCTGGAAGAAGCCTTGGTCTCCTTATTATTCCCCAGGACTGCACTGCTGAGACCACGTATTTTTTTCAACAATACAATCCAGAGTCCAGTTCCTTAGAGATAAAAGACTCCTCTTTTATCACATAAAAGAGGAGTCTTTTATCACATACTTTTAATTTCCAGTAGAACCACTAGTTCTTTTTTTAGCCTCTCTGTCCTCCTCCCCCAGCGGGCAACCCAACAGCGCTCTCCAGCTTTCCCACACACAGTCAGAGGTGTACATGGCTAGGGGCTCAGCGAGGGAGTCTCTACTTCTGGCTATCACAGTAACTGTGCGAGTGACCTTGGACAAGTCACATCCAGGTCCTAGTTGTTTCTCTTGGGCCCAGGGGGGCTAGTGAAAATTTGCCACCCTGAGAGTTCTTTGAAAATGTAAAGAGACACTGTTCCCATTAGGAAGTTAAGTCAGATAATCCAGAGCCATGAAGTGTGTTGGTGGGAAAAACACATGTTGGGGGGGGGGGTGGTGGCGCACTGGAAACCGAATTCTACCGAACCTTCTACTATGTCAGTTTCTTCCCAAACCACAGGGAGCTGGGTTTGGTGAGTCACCTTTCTAGTTCTAAAATTCTATGAATGTGGGAATCTTGGCCGGTTAATCCAGGGCAGTGTCATCCTAGGGAAAAAACACATGAACAGACCCCAAAGCTCTCAAATTCGCTAGTGCTGGATGGCAGAAATTTTGATCAGGACACCTGTTAGAACTCCTAAGCTAAACCTAAAGGAAACAGCTTAATCTCTGAAAATTATGAGAGACCTCCGACCATAAGCTTTCTAAAAACAACAGATATCTGTCTTTGGGAATTTACTTCAAATTTTGGTGCTTGCCATTGAAGACGCCTTGCTAACACGCTTCAGGGAACAAGGCAGGCTCGTTATATAAGCATTATGTGCAGCCCTCCTCCTGTGTTCTTCAGGTAAAGCTTGTTTCATCATTAGTCTTGTTCCCTGGGACTCCCTCAGTGGTGTGGTTCCATCTTTTTGGCCTGCCCCTCTCAGTCAAACAACTTCCAAATTGTAAGAAACAGGACTAGAAATAACCTGGAACAGCTGTCCTCTGTAACAGAGGACACTGTCCCTATTTCCCTGTACGCCCCAGGCTGGGAATTTGGTATTTCCCTCACCTTGCCAAGTCAGCCAGAAAAAGGTTTCGTCAGCTCACTGAGTGCAAAGGCCATACAAACTATCATGAATGCAACTGGGACACAAAGTTCCCGTGTTTGACCTAGAAATCCACAGAAATAGCACCTTCACTAAAAGCCTTGGTTTCAATTCAGGCTCTCTGCTCACACCTGTCCCCAGCGCTGCCCTCCCCCCCACCCCCACCCGCCCCATGTAAGACTTACAGTGGCCACAGGGGACCCAGTTCATCACAAACCACCAGATGTTCAGCATGGTGGCATGGTGGTAGACGTGCAGGACTGTGATCTGGTGGTTGTTCTTCCGTAAGATGAAGAAGAAGGTGTCCATGAATTCAATGAGCTTGGAGAAATAGTACCACCAGAGGACGCGGATAATCTAAGAGGAAGAGACCATCACGGTTTTTCTGGAATATCTCCCCTGACGTGTTTTACTAACATCCCAGACTCCCAGGTTCTCCTGAAGCCTGAGCACCCCACTGGCTCCTAGAGTCCTTCAGAGGCTGGGAGCGCTGGTCATTCTGAGTGTCTCTAACAGAACACTGGGGGGAAGCTGGGGGAGGTCTGGAATGACAACAGGGGAAATTTTAAAAGTGGCACGGACGTCTTTCAAGACTGACAAAACCCAGAGGATCAAAGTTCAAAAAGCCCTGAAGCCTGTCTATTCCCTCTGGAAGGACCTGCAAAACCATCAGCACGGGAAAAACCTCCTGAGTGGCGCTGCTATTTCAGGGACTGGCATGGGGGCAGGGGGCCAGGATATGAGGAAAAGAAAAGGAATCAGAACTTTCCGTGTCGGGTCCCTGCTCAGTTAATATGCCACACAGTTTTTTTTGTTTTTTTTTTTTAAAGATTTATTTATTTGACAGATAGAGATTACAAGTAGGCAGAAAGGCAGGCAGAGAGAGAGAGAGAGGAGGAAGCAGGCTCCCAGCCAAGCAGAGAGCCCGATGCGGGGCTCGATCCCAGAACCCTGGGATCATGACCTGAGCCGAAGGCAGAGGCCTTAACCCGCTGAGCCACCCAGGCGCCCCAATATGCCACACAGTTTTAAGGAAATGAATGCCCATCTGAATTTAAAGCAGCACCCTTTCATTTAAAATGAAACACTGGGGACACCTGGGATTGAGCCCCATAATGGGCTCCCTGCTCAGAGGGGAGCCTGCTTCTCCCTCTGCCTGCTGCTCCCCTCCTTGTGCTCTCTCTACCAAAACAAACAAAACAACAACAAAACCCACTCAGAGTGGAAGTCAGAATCTAAAGATCACCCTCAGAGAGCATTTTCAGGAATGATTACAGCATTTAAGACATTATTCTTATGATCCCGTTTATATAAATGCTGAAAAATGCATGTAGTTACTTGTCCCCCTGCCGAAACGTAAATAACAAATTTTTTTCAAGATTTTATTTTTAAGTAATGTCTCTACCCAATGTGGGGCTCAAATTCAACCCCAAGATCAAGAGTCACATGCTCCACCAACTGAGCCTGCCAGGTGCCTCTTCCTGGACACCATTAACAGGACTTACTTTTATTAAATGAAACTTTAGTTTTCCTCTTACATCGCTCATGTTCAAATTTTCATGTGGAAATAGGTTTTTTAAAAAATGTCAACAGGAATTACCTTGGGCAGTGAGGATAGGAGCCATTTTGTCTTTTGTGCAATTTATTAAAAAAAAAAAAAAAGTATTTAAAACACAGAGACACCATACCTTCATATCTGCTTCTCCCGCACTGCGAGTACCTTGACAGAAGAAGTTGTACCTGCTTTCCCATACTCCTGTCACTAACTAAAACGAAAAAAGGAAGAAGTCCATCACCAACAATATCAGAAATCAGAAAAGCCCTACTTAAACTTCATTTGTTTCAGAATCTGTGACAATTGACCTTGGGCTGGCTGACGCAACTTTGGTCTTTGCTCCTTGGCAAAAATCACAATGATGTGAATACCGGAGAGTCTCCGTTTCACAAGGGGTGGACCAGAAGTCACTCCAGGGTGCTGCCTTACTGAGCTGGCCCTCAATTCTCAATGCCCTGGGCTGTCCCAAGGCCCTGACCAAGCTGACAGCAGGCTCAGTCCCACAAGCAGTCTCAGGGGAGATCACACCTACACAAATTCAGCCCTTCCCTAAACCCCAGCACTTCCCAAACTTGAGAGTGGTGAACCAGAATCGCCTCAGGGGCATGTAAAAACAGGATCGCTGGGGAGTGTTTCTGATCCAGTAGGCCTGGGGTGGAGTCCAAGAATTCATATTTCTAACAAGTTTCCAGGTGATCCTGATGTTCCTGATCTAGAGACCACACTCCGAGAACCACTACTGTCAAACCTAGGATAATTTAGCCAGCCTTGCCTTCATTACTTCCTGTTGCTGTGTCATCTGCTGGGTCCACAAAGCAGAAATCTGCAGTGTCATAGAAAGGACCCCAGAATCAGGGGACATGCCAGCTCTAGGTGACTGACCTGCATCACCAGCTCTCTTTGGTTTCCTCATTTGTCTACAGTGAGGACACGTGGCCTAGATGAGACTTAAGGACCCACTGTGACAGTCCAGAGGGAAGGTTTAATTTGAACACCTGAGCATGTCCACACTACATCTTAGACAAACACCTAGGAGGTGCTATTCCTTGTCCATGTAAACCGTAGCTTCCCACTTCCTCCTAAAGCCTACAGTGATCTTGAGTTTTCCTGGTGACTTTCTCTCTGGGGACCAATTGGCACGCTACAGATGGGGAGAAATCTGAGGTAGCCTCCCTTGTGCCTGATCTCATCTGCTATCCCACATAAAAAGACTGACCCTGGGTCTCAAAGTGTGTTCCCCAGTCCAGCTGCATTAACATCACACGGGAACTTCTAAGACATGGAAATTCTTGAGCCCACCCCAGAATCAAGTCTGGGGGTGGGATGCCTGGGTGGCTCAGTGGGTTAGGTCTCCATCTTCGGCTCAAGTCATGATCTCAGGCCCTGATCCTCAGGGGTAATGATCTCATGACCTCAGGGTCCTTTATCAGCAGAGAGCAGCTTCCCCCTTTCTCTCTGCCTACCTGTGATTTCTCCGTCAAATAAATAAATAACATCTTTAAAAACAAAAACAAACTCTGGGGGTACACCATCAAGGTAGGGCCTCACAGTCACAATCACAGAGCCTTTGAGAACGGAATACTGTGGTTTACGAAGTGTGGTTCCCAACCCAGCAGCATCGCAATCACCCAGGAATTTGTTAGAAACACAAAAATCTCAAGCCCTACCCTAGACCTTCTGAATCAGAAATTTCTGGGTGTGAAGCCCAGTGACATGGCAATAGGCTGTTTTATAGGTGACTTTGATGCAGCTAAAGCTTGTGAACCACGGGCTGAAAGCTGTGGTTCCCACTCTAGTTACGTAACAGAACCACCTGGGGAGCTTCTAAACCTGTTACTGCCTGGCCTCTCCCCAGATCATTAAACCAGACTCTTTAGGGGCCTTCACAAACCTCTAAGGTACTTCCAACCTGCAACTAGGAGTGGGAACCACGGGTTTCCTGCTGGGTAAGCAGCAAAGGGATTACAAGGGCCGGAAGACAGACCGTTAAACTTCCACCCGATCTGACCTCAGAAACGCCACAATGGGTGTGGCCGTTGTACTCTGACTGAAAGCCCTTCTCAAAAACCGCTTTTTCTTCTATTAACTTCCTTTCTGTGGTCTGCCTTCTGGTTTTGTCATCTTCTATATGTAAAAAAGTATTAAGTGTTCACATGGTTTTCAAGACCAAAGAGGCATCATTTTGTGATGAAGAGTTCTCCTTAGGAAGCAGAAGACCGGACCAGGGAGCCAGGATGAGTTAGGCTGCCGTCCACCAAGGCCCAAGACCTGAGGTGAGCCCGCTAAGTTCCTCAGGCCCTGGGTGTTTTCAGGTAAAAAAAAAAAAAAAAAAAAAAAAAAAAAAAAAAAAAAAAAAGATGAGGCTGGACTAAATGACTCTAAAGGTTCTAATTTTCTACAATTTCTACATTAGGACTTTTTTTTTTTTCTAAAAGATTTTTTATTTGACAGATAGAGAGCACAAGTAGGCAGAAAGGCAGGCAGAGAGAGAGGGAAGCAGACTCCCCTGCTGAGCAGAGAGCCCGATGTGGGGCTCGATCCCAGGACCCTGAGATCATGACCTGAGCCAAAGGCAGAGGCTTAACCCACTGAGCCACCCAGGTGCCCCTCTACATTAGGACTTTTAATAAACAGACCATAAACTATGCTGTACTTCACTATCTTTGAAAGACCAACAATAGCAGGGTAATTTATCAGAAGGTACATCATCCTTTTGGACAACATTGTGCTCTCAAGTCACAGCAGGTTAAGCACCCCAAATGCAGACATACCCCAAGTTCCAAGAATCGAAATAAAAAGCCTGAACCCAAAGTGGGGTTGGGAGTGGGGTGATGGCATATGTGCCCTCAGAAGACCTGAGGTGAAGAGAAGAGAGTGTAGTCTCCCCTGCCCTTCCTCCTACCCCATGAGAGAACCAGTGAATTATCTTCTGTGGCTGAGGGATATATGGACAGGGAACAAATGGTTCTCAAGGAAATTTTCACACAACTACTGCAAATGATAAAAAGTAAGGACAACACAGCAAAGTGCTTCATGAAGACGTATTTATGCAATTTAAAAGATACCTTTATTTAAAACGATAGCCTTACTTGACAAAATTAAAAACTTATTAACCATGATTGTCCTCGCTAGACATGCTTTTTGAAATGTTAGCATCTTATCAATTTAATATTCTAGGACCTACCATCACTGTTTTCCAGCTGCTATTTTGGTTTATCGTGTCCTGAGGCAGATGACTGCATTCATGAATGCCTGCCTTGGTAGGCAAGTGGACAGGCAAGGGAGCTGAGGAAGAAGAGAGCTAATTCTTCCTTGTATTCCTGTAGGCACCTCGACCTCAAGGGCAGGCACAGACTGAGGAAGGATCCATTAACTCTAGCAGAAGGGGCTAACACATGCCTTTCTTTTAAAATGTCTTTCAGAAGGCATCCAGGTTGGATTGCTTTGCTCCTTAAGCTAATGACCTTAAAATTCCACTTTCAGAAAGCATCCAGGTTGGATTGCTTTGCTCCTTAAGCTAATGACCTTAAAATTCCACTTGTCCCTCTTCCTATAAATGGGGAAAAAAGACGTCTGTATCTAAAACACCAGTATCTCTGGAGACCAAAGTACTCCAGGTCTGGGGGTGGTGGTGAACTTCCCCAAAGTACAGCGCCACTTCAGGGCCCTGAGCCCACTGCCCTCTTCTCCTAGGAGAGGCTTCCCGCAGTCCCCAGGGCAGCCCACCCTCCCTCTTGACTGCCACTAGGGTAGACCTCTGAATTCTGTGATTAAAACCCTTCAGTGGAGTTCTTTATAGATCTTGGATATCAGCCCTTGTCTGTAGTGTCATTTTTGAGTATCTTCTCCCATTCCGTGGGTTGCCTCTTTGTTTTGTTGACTGTTTCCTTTGCTGTGCAGAAGCTTTTGATCTTGATGAAGTCCCAAAAGTTCATTTTCGCTTTTGTTTCCTTTGCCTTTGGAGACATGTCTTGAAAGAAGTTGCTGTGGCCGGTGTTGAAGAGGTTACTGCCTATGTTCTCCTCTAGGATTTTAGTATATGTGCTGCCGAAGCGAGCACCTCCTCTAGGATTTTGATAGATTCCTGCCTCATGTTGAGGTCTTTTATCCATTTCAATTTTATCTTTGTGTATGGTGTAAGAGAATGGTCGAGTTTCATTCTTCTACATACAGCTGTCCAATTTTCCCAGCACCATTTATTGAAGAGACTTTTTTCCACCAGATATTTTTGCCTGGTTTGTCGAAGATTATTTGATCATAGAGTTGAGGGTCCATATCTGGGCTCTCTACTCTGGTCCCCTAGTCTATGTGTCTGTTTTGTGCCAGTACCATGCTGTCTTGGTGATCATAGCTTTGTAGTAAAGCTTGAAATCAGGCAACATGATGCCTCCAGTTTTGTTTTTCTTTTTCAACATTTCCTTAGCAATTCGGGGTCTCTTCTGGTTCCATACAAATTTTAGGACTGTTTGTTCCAGCTCTTTGAAAAATGCCAGTCAAATTCAACACACACAAAACAGATAATCATGTCAAAAAATGGGCAGAAGACATGAACAGACACTACCCCAAAGAAGACATACAAATGGCTAACAGACACATGAAAAATGTTCATCATCATTAGCCATCAGGGAGATTCAAATCAAAACTACATCGAGATACACCTTACACCAGTGAGAATGGCCAAAATCAATAAGACAGTAAACAACAAGTGTTGGAGAGGATGTGGAAAAAGGGGAACCCTCTTACACTGTTGGTGGGAATGCAAGTTGGTACAGCCACTTTGGAAAACAGTGTGGAGATTCCTTGAGAAATTAAAAACAGAGCTACCCTATGACCTTACAATTGCACTGCTGGGTATTTACCCCAAAGATACAGATGTAGTGAAAAGAAGGGCCATCTGTACCCCAATGTTCATAGCAGGAAGGGATACAATCACCAAACTGTGGAAAGAACCAAGATGCCCTTCAACAGACGAATGGATAAAGATGTGGTCCATATACACAATGGAGTATGATGCCTCCATCAGAAAGGATGAATACCCAACTTTTGTATCAACATGGACGAGACTGGAAGAGATTATGCTGAGTGAAATAAGTCAAGCAGAGAGAGTCAATTATCACATGGTTTTGCTTATTTGTGGAGCATAAGGAATAACACGGAGGGAATGGGGAGATGGAGAGAAGGGAGTTGGGGGAAATCGGGAGGGGGAGACGAACTATGAGACACTGTGGACTCTGACGAACCGAGGATTTTTGGAGGGGAGGAGGGTTGGGAGGTTGGGTGAGCCTGGTGGTGGGTATTGTGGAGGGTACATATTGCATGGAGCACTGGGTGTGGTGCATAAACAATGAATTCTGGAACACCAAAAAAGAATAAATTAAAAAAAAAAAAAAACAACCAACAAAAAACAACCCCTTCAGTGATTCCCAGTTTCTTTAGAACTCAATCCTAAATCCTAGGCACAGCATTCACGTTCCTCCCCAGCTCCCTAACCTACGGTCAGAAAGGCCCCTTTTGCTCCTCACCCACCCCACAGTGGCCAAGGGCAAAGAGCACAGGTTTGGGCACTGGCCAGAAGTACTTTAATTCCTAGCAACCCACATTTACCAGGTGACCTTAGACAAATGTTTGTACCCTCTCTATACACCTCAGTTTCTTCACTTCCCAAAGAGGATAAAAACAACAGTTGTGCCTCTTTAGGCTGCCGTGAAAGTAAATGAGATGGAGGGAGTGTACAAATGCTTACCCTGCTCAACCTGTACATAGGATAAACCCAACAAATGCTAGCAGTGACCACTAGCTTATTCTTTTCAACTGGAATGCCATCTACACCCACGTACCCCCATCTCTAGCTCTTAAAATTCTAACTATCCTTCAAAGTTTGCTTAAAACTCCTTTTTAAAAAGATTTATTTGACAGAGAGAGCGCGCGCGCGGAGGAAAAACAGAGAATCTTAAAGCAGATTCCCTGCTGAGCACAGAGTCCAATATGGGGCACGATCTCACAACCCTGAGATCATGATCTGAGCCAAAATCAAGAGTTGGAGGCTTCACCAAATGCACCACCCAGGTGCCCCTTAAATCCTCTTTTTTTCATGATTGCTTGCTTGGACCTCCAGCCTGAAGTCTGTCCTCCTTCCTCTAAGCTCACCCTGCCACGGCTTGTAGTTGTCTGCTCATATGTTCCCTTTCAGCCCTTTGTTAAAGGGTCTGTTTTAAGCTCTGTGGGCAGCTCACATCAGTGGGGACTGGGGCTCCCACATACACAGAACCCAGCACAGGAACCTGCACACAAGAGGTACTGAACAGTTGCTAAAGTAACGACAAAGCATCTGAGGCCCTGCTTTTTGCCTCACCACACCCCACCCCCAAATAGAGGCTGAATATATTACTCATAGCAAAAAAAACAAACAAACAAAAAAAAACCCACCCCCAAACCAAAAAAGATGTCATTTCTGCTTTGCAAATGGAGAAACGGAAACACAAGAAAGTATTTTAGTGAAACCTAAATTTGACACTATTCATCTGAATTCTGTTCACAAGATGGAAAAACCAGCCCCCATCAAATGGGGGGACATGGAGAGTTGAATTCTCATATATCCTCAGCTTCAGAAGGGGTAGAATAATTTAACAACAAGGACCAAGCTCCTGAGTTAAAGTTTATTACCTAAGATTCTAACCAATTCTGTGTAAAATGGGCCAGTGTCAGAAGGTTCTGCTCCCTCCATCCCCCATAAGAGGGTAACAGCATGGGCTCTGGAAGGCTCTTCCTTCCAGCGCCCCTAGGACCACATCAGTGGAGACAATGCTCTAGTCGAAGTCACCTTGGCTACCATTTCCCTTCAGGGCTTGGGTCTGGCTTCCTTCCAGAGAGCTGCTCCAGAAAGTCAGCACACTGCTGCAGACACTGCAGAGCCAGAGGGCCAGGAGGCTGGACAAAGGTGAGGCACGGAAAGTAAGGCTAGGTCCCTCTACCCCCTGGGCTCCTGGGAATCTGCTCAGGAGCACACAGGACTGTACCTGAATGAAAACGGAGGCCACCGCGAACAGCCTGCCACCACGTGCAGTTCCATACGCCACCAGCTACTCCAAGAGCAACGGAGCGTACGTTACGGCATTATTTACTTGACCTGGGCTTTTCCCAAATAATCAAAATACAAACAGCACCACTGCAAACCATATGTGCTTTCTCCTTCATGGAGTAAAGCAAACTTTAATTAGGCCAGGGGCACAGAAAAGAGCTGGAATTATAGCTGAGCCAGCAGCTTTCTCTTCTTATGGGACAAATGCAATAACCTAAGGTGGTTTTGATGCATCTTTTCATTTAAAGAAGAAACATCAGGCGAGTATCCCAGCTAGGTCTGGGTGACGCAGCTCATGGAGTGAATCATTTCTAACGGTGACAGGTGACTTCTCATCTAACACCACAAATAGCCACCAATGAGGTATGACCTTCAGCATGATAACCATTTACAGGGCACTTTTTGGAATTCTACCAAAGCATCTCAAGAAACACGGTCATTTAACATTTAAAGAATAAGCAGAAGAATGTCATCTTGGGTGGCCAGTATCACAGCCTTTCAGCCCAATATCTTTAGATGTCAGAGCCACAAGATAACCCTTTTCCAAAAGGCCTGGCTGCTTTTAGTGATGAGGGCCTGGTGAGCTGTGTGGCTATTACCCCCAAGCAGACATCTATGCAAGAGAGTAAGAAGAGACTGTCCATACTGGAATTCAAATTGCATCTAGAAGAGGACCCAGGGACATTTCCAAGTAAAACCAAGTATGTGGGTGGTTGACAGTTTCACAGCTTATATTGTTTCTATGTGAATGGCTGAGTGTGTATTTTTTAGACTTGCTACAAGCCCATGTTTTTAATAAGGAAACAGAGAAGTGATATGGATGCCCCAAACTCACACAGCTTTTTGGTGGCACCACTGGGACAAGCACCCAGGTATCTGGGTCCTCAGTTTAACTGCAATCTCAAAAGGAGTTCCATGTTCCTCTGACCTTCCTTGTTTCTGAATCCTTAATAATTCAAGAGCACAGTGGGGGTACTCCATCCATGAAGCAATCTGAGGAAAAGTAGACTTTCACCTGCATCTTTATTTCAGCAGATTTGATTTAAAATTAACCATCAGCTCGGGGCGCCTGGGTGGCTCAGTGGGTTAAAGCCCCTGCCTTCGGCTCAGGTCATGATCCCAGGTCCTGGGATCGAGCCCCGCATTGGGCTCTCTGCTCAGCAGGGAGCCTGCTTCCTTCTCTCTCTGCCTGCCTCTCTGCCTACTTCTGATCTCTGTCTTCCAAATAAATAAATAAAATCTTTAAAAAAAAAAAAATTAACCATCAGCTGCTCCAAAACTGAAAGTATCTCATTCTTTCAGGGCTTAACTACCTGCTCGTGGCCGTGCTATTATGAAACAGGGCCAGGTCAAAGCCTGAGGCTTTGCATTTCAAAGCTTTCATGTCTAGGTCATAAGGATGCTCATTAAAATAATTTCACACTCACAACCTCCAGAAGTGTTTTGTTTTGTTTTCCTTATGACCAGGAATACCCATGGGTCACTGCTGAATGGAATACTCTTGGTTAAGTAATAAGGACAGGCTTTAGAGAAGCCTTTAGAACAAAGCACAAAGGTACAGCCTGTCCTCAGCCCAAGCTGAAACAGGGATGTCTGGCATTCTCCCCTAACCCTAGACCCTGTCCTTGTATGTTGTCCATCCTAGTCTCTCACTTCTCAGGCCTCCTGAGGAGTGGCTTCCGCAAATGCTCGTTTTGTCATTCATGGAGTGTAAGTGGCTAGGGAGAGGAAAATCTCAAGCCAAGACTCAGCATCTCCAGACGGTACTGCACACTGGTCTGAGGCACAGACCCGAATCCCAGGCCTCCCGGGGAATGTGCTCTCTGCAGAAAGGGCGGTGACAGTCCAAGGAACAGTAAAGGAGTTAGCCCAGGACCTGGCATGGGAAGCACTACATAAGTCTCTGCTATGACTCTAGCCAGAAGTTTGCTCTTTCTGCTGCCCATGCACAAAGGCCCCCGACTCCCTGACTAGGTCTGAAGCGGAGCTGCTCCTCCTGTGTTCTGAGGCCCCGGCCACGGCATCCTCTGCATAATTTAAAGAGACTTCTCCAGGCTACCTACCAACTCTGGTTTTGCAGATTAAGTCTGCGTTAGTTGAGGATTTGTCCAGTGACACGTTCCTTGGTACCCCAACTCTAAGTGGCCAAGTTACCAAAGGTTTGCAGAGTCAGTTTAGAGAAGTCAGGCCGGGCTTTGGACCAACTTCGAAGCTTGCGCTCTACTGGAAGGTAATCCCTGCTCTTCCGCTGGGTGTGAGGAGAGAGGGGAAGGCTGCCTGGGCTGCACCCTTTCTCCATTTGCCCAATATAAGGCGTTGTCTCAGGGCAGTGCCAGATAAGCTGAGAGGAACATAACTGAGTAGAGTGCTTCCAGTCCCTGAGAAAAGCTTCCTTCTGAGCAAGGAACTTCAGTTGTGAGGGAACTAAGAGTGAGAAGTATTTTAAGGCAATGATCAAGCCTTTCTGGGAAATATTAATCTCACCACATGTTTCACTTTCTCTGTACCTCTGTTAAAGAAGAAAAAGCAGAATAGGAAAAAAAGTTTTTGAAGTACTTCGGTAAACATAATTAAAAAAAAATTCAATATTCAACTACCAGGTCTTTTAAGTGTTTTTCCAAATCCTATTTCCCCACAATAACATTTCTATTTTCGGAAAGCCTGAAGGGAAAGAAAAACAAGACAGTTTAGAATATAATGTTTCCAAAGCAACTGCTCTGTGGTTCTATCAGGACCTTCAAAGCCAGAGCCCAGGGAAGAACAGGCTGTCAGATACCCGGGGAGATGCTTCAGCTGTATCAACCCCACAGTGACAGAGGGGTTAGAAGGTACAAGCAAAACACCCGCCCAGCAAATCTCTTTCATCTTTCCAATAAAGCAGCGTCAGAAATCTTCAAAAGAAGATTCACAGAAAAAAAGTACTGAATTCTGGTTCTGGCAATGCAGCAAACTGAACAAAAGCAGAACCAACTCCCCCAACTATAAAGACCCACAGAAATGCTCCATGAAACACACCAAGTCCATCATCATTGACGCCTAACTATACAGTGAGGCCCCCCTCCCCAAAACATTATTCAGAAAAGGGGACGTTAGCTTACATGTAAGTCCTTTTAGAATCTCTCCTGTATTTGAGGAAGACATCTTACCTGAGATGAACCCACCCAGCAATACTAGTTTGGGGTGCTTACCCAGGATAAAAGACAAGCCATTTTGTTTTCAAAGAAGAGACTTAATGTAGATTTAATAATTATTTCCAGAGGTTTGACTTCACAGATGTGGCTGAAAGCAAGTGGTTAAGTTTGGAGATAAGAGTCGTATCTAGATCATGGAAACAACAACAAAAACCCCATAATGTTCTTATGTTATGTAATGGGGGGGGGGGAGACAAGTGGTAAACCTTCAAATATAAACAGCATGTAGCCATTTACACTGAACACTCAATAGATGGAACAGCAGAGTAGACACAAATGAAAATGTGAATGAATCAGAAAGAGATAACGAGGCACAAATACAAGGAGAGACGATGTAGGGTCAGGGACTGTTAACACGTGTTTAATAGTAGAGGGAGGAGAGGCCAGAGTTGAGCAGATGAGAGCCAAGTACTTTTCTGAATTAATGAAATACGTAAACTCTCAGACCCAACGCTCACAAGTCCTGAATGAGATAAATAAAAATAGATGACTACCCAGGCACACAGCTGTTTTATTTTCGAACACAACTTAAAAATTACCTGGAACAAAAATGATTACTTATGAATGAACAAAAACAGGATTCTGGAATGAATCTTCAAAGTGCAGAAGAAAAATAACTTCATCTAGAGTTCTATGCTTAAAGACCAATAAAATGATGCTCAAGGGGCGCCTGGGTGGCTCAGTGGGTTAAGCCTCTGCCATCAGCTCAGGTCATGGTCTCAGGGTCCTGGGATCGAGCACCACATCCGGCTCTCTGCTCAGCAGGGAGCCTGCTTCCCCCCTCTCTGCCTGCCTCTCTGCCTACTTGTGATCTCTCTCTCGCTCTGTTAAACAAAATAAATATATAAAAAAAAAAAAGATGCTCAAACAGAGACTGAAAGTTGAGTCTTCACAGCAAAGAACTACTCTAGGATAAGGAAATGGAGCCTCAAAGGGAGGAATGGATTTCACAGATCAGGAGTGAGCACAGCAAAGAGCAAGCCCTGACTGTAAAGATGACGAGAGTGTAGGACATTTAACAAATGCTGGGACAAAACACGACGGACACACACTGGAGATGGGGATCAGCAAACGAACTTCCAGAGTCCTATGTGACTCAGGAGGGTGGAAATAAGAATTCACTGTAGACTTTATGAAGTTGAGGAGGCATATTAAAAACTTATGGGCAACACTAAAATACAGAATTAGAATGAATATTCAATCAGTAAATGAAAAAATAAATATAAAAATTCAACAGAAAATAGGAAAGAAGGGAAAAAAAGGACACGGAAAACACAAACCAAAAAAGGTGATAGAAATTATTCCAAAATAATCACTACACTAAATGAAAATGGGTTACATTTCCCCACTAAAAGAAAAGAGACTATCAGGTTCAGTCATTAAAGTCCTAGTGTATCTAGTTAAAAAAAAAAAAAAAAAAATCACACTTGCACAAGGAGACCATGAGTCCTCCATATAACACTATCAATGGTAACCTGTACGTTCATGCAAAGAAAACTTCCTAAAATGGTACACTAAATTCTAACACTGAAATAATAAAGAAATTAACTAAATTAAAGCTCTATGATTCAACATGGAGTCATCTCACAATTTAATACTGACTAAAAGAAAGCTATCTGAAAGAGTATAAACAGTAAACCATTAACATAAATCTTAAAAATTTCCCAGAATATATACACGTACCGAAAGTATAAAAACATATTCAGAGAAGAAACATATGAACTTCAGAAGAAAGTTGTATCTGGGAAGGGGCTGTATTTCAGATGCATTTTTATAATATTTTCTTTTTTTAATTTAAATTCAATTAGCCAACATATAGTATATCATCAGTTTCAGAGGTAATGTTCAATAATTTATCAATTGTATATAACACCCAGGGCTTATTACATCCATTTTAATATTTTCTTAAAGATTTTATTTGTTTATGGGAGAGAGAGAGAGAGAAAGTGTCAGCAGGGGGTGGGGGGAGCAGACAGAGAGGTAGAAGCAGACTCCCTGTTGAACAGTGAGCCCAATGTGGGGGTTTAACTGAGCCACCCAGGTACCCCTAATATTTTCTTTTTTAAACAAATAATCCAAACCAATAATAAAAGGTCAATATTTGTGAGGCACATGGATATCATTTATGTGACTGTACTTTCCATATGCTGAAGTAGTTCTGAAATTACAATTTAAAGTAAGAAATACAAAGGGGAAGAAAGAGGAAGTTTTGGTTCTGTGCCAATCCAGATCCATCTATCCAGCTATCAACCACTGTTTTAAAATTGCATTTTAAATGTTCTGAATGTCTGAAGTCTCTCACCCTATTCACAACCACAGTTCTAACTGCAAGGGAACAAACACAAACAAGTACTCAAAAAAAAAATCTTATTTGTAATCTGTGATTTTATTAAATAAAGTAAAACCATGGTTCAGGCATTTGCTTTTTTTCTACCCCAGTACTCACGAAACATTTGGTGGAGCCACATTAACAGAGGGAAGAAAACACTGAGATCACAGCCATATTCCAAGCCAGTGATCAGTGTGTGAAGGACAGGATGCTGAGGCCACACCCAGCAGAACACCTGAGTGGAAAGCTGTGTGCTATGTTCCTTGGGAACAGTGGGAAGGCAAGAGAGGCTTAAATCGCAGAATCACTGCTCCGTAGAGCTCAAGTCCTGACTCTGTGTGCTCCGGGCTTCCCAGGGGAACTGCGTAGAATCCTTAAGGAGGTGGAGACTGTCAGAGGTGGACTAGGTCTGAAAGAAGAGGGAGTTTCTCGGGGGTAGAGACCAGAAGAATGAAAGAAACTGTTGTTGGGGGGTTAGAGTGGAACTATGAATAACGTGCAGGCTGGAAGCTCAAAGGGTCTCCTCCTGAGGAAAGGGGCCAGCAGTTCTTACAGTTCGAAACCTAGTGTCCTATTCAATACTGACCCTGCTTCCCCTGCAGCTACTGCTGGAGTCCCAGCATAGGTGCACAAGACTCAGGCCCATCAACAGGGATGCTCCCTTTTGGACTGGAACAAACCAAGCATTTCGATCCTCTCAGCTGAGGGGGCACAAGAGGCGAGAGGTAGGAGGAGAGCAGACACACCCAAATGGCGCCACATCAGGATATACCAGCTGCCTATATACCAGGATATACCAGCATGGGAGTGGGACTCCCGTGTTTGACATGTTTAAAAAGGAGTAAGAAGTGGGGGGGCCAATGGAAATGAGTCCAGCTTGGACATATACTGCATCATGAGGAAAAGCCACATCTGGCATTGTACAGTTGGGCATTCTCAATCTGGAGCTCAGGGACATACAGGTAGCTTGGGGAAACATGGGGGGCTTCGATAAAGACGAAATATGCCCTCCATCTCAAAGGGTAGAAAAGGCACACAAGGATTTTACAATGCTGAGAAACTAAAACAAACTAAGCTGTTTCTCTTCTATTACCTGAAATTGTATTTGAGGCTTCACCACTGATTGTGATTTTATTTTTTTTCAGGATTGTATTTGTTTATTTGACAGAGAGAGAGTATAAGCAGGGGGAGCGTGAGGCAGGGGGAGAAGCAGGCTCCCTTCTGAGCAAGGAGTCCGATGTGGGGCTCTATCCCAGGACCCTGGAATCATGAACTGAGCCGAAGGCTGATGCTTAACTGACCGAGCCACCCAGGCGCCCCTTGACTGTGATTTGTTAACACCTCATTTAGAAAGTAAAAGCCAAGAGGCTTGTCATAAAGTCCTGCATTTTTTTTTTAAAGATTTGATTTATTTATTTGACAGACAGAGATCACAAGTAGGCAGAGAGGCAGGCAGAGAGAGAGGAGGAAGCAGGCTCCAGCTTGCCAAGCAGGGAGCCTGATGTGGGGCTCGTCCCAGGACCCTGGGATCATGACCTGAGCTGAAGGCAGAGGCTTTAACCCACTGAGCCACCAAGGCGCCCAAGTCCTGCATTTTTAATCTAAAACACATCACTGTTCAAATACACTTCTAATCAGGGATCTACGATCATTTTCCTGAAAATAAACACTAAGTTTTTGGGAGAAAACTGTATGTAATCCAAGTCTCTTTTACTCTCTTACAATCAACCACAGTAACTATGAACAAGTGTAGACTTTTTCTAGATTTTAAACTCTGTTTCACAGTTTTCAAACTGTCATTTAGTGATTTTCCTGCTTCTGGTAATTCTAAACTCATAGTGACTCTCCCCCTTTCACTTCCTTGTTATCTCTCTTCTTTTAAGATTTCTCTTTGTCTCCTTTAAGTGACAGCTACCTTTATTTGTATTAGCCCAGAACTTGCCAAGGCAGCTGTGAATTCACACGGAATAAAATAAACAGAACTATCAATGACTACATATTTATTTTTTACATTCCTTATAGACCCAAATATGTAGATAAGCAAAAGGGTAAATAAAGCCTAATAATCAAGACTCTGCCAACTGTGTGACCACAGGCAAACGGTTCCTGGGACACTTCGCTGAACTGTGGGGCCCGACGGGGATCTATGACCTCCTCAGTTTGTTCTGTCATAAAACTCCATGACTGCCCTCTTACGTTTTAACAGCCAATGGAATATAAATCCTAGTTAAAAGAAAGAAAAAAAAAAAAAAAACAAAAACAAAAAACAGGAGCCAAGAGGAAATGAAAAACTTGACAAAGGATATGTTATAATGGTATTACTAATGGGTTTATGTACATACAGGGAAAAAAGTCACACAAAAATCAAATGCAAATACCTATAACAAGAAGTAAAACGTGGGGCTTATTTTCAACTCAGGAACACCTGATCTGGACATATTTTAGAAACTGGATTTAAATTAAAGAATTACTGCCTCCTTAGGATTACTGTTGTACGTACTCTCAATTGTCAGTTAGGACTGTTTTCTTCCACTGAATTATTTCTTACGTCTCTTCATCCAGTGCTCAGATGGCTCAAGGTCACGTCTAGTTCTTACCAAGCTGTCGGAGGAAAATTGGTATTTCCTACCACAGTGCTTCTGGACCATCCAAATTCAGTCCTATGCACACAGCAGCAATTTATACAGCACTGCTCTTCCCCTCTTTACACCAAGAATGATCTGTTTGAGAGAGGGTAATTACGAAGTTCTGGCTCTATCTCCAGGGCTTGAGAAACCCATAAGGCAGATCCTTAATTTCTAGAAGACTTAATAATCTTAAATATTTTTTCTCTAGAATACTGCTATGGATAACAATAAACTCTACAAAAGCTTTCTTAAGGAAATGGCTGTATCATCTATCAATTATGGGAAAGTAAACGATTCACTCTGAAAAACCTGACACTTTGCTGTAGTTTTGTCCCTTGAACACAGAGAGATGTGCACAGTGCTGGGCCCAGGAGTCATTCCTATGCACTGCCCCTGCCTCCAGTCCTGCAATATCCATCTTGGAGGCTAATTAAACTGCCTTCATTCTAGAACAGGACAGAAAAAAGTGAAAAAGGGGGTTGTAAGCATTTCACAGAGTATCAAGCATAAACATAATGATAGTAGCATCTACCATTCTATTCCTAAACTCTTTAGCCAGCTTATGAAACACACATGGGTGAACAAGGCCCAGACCTCCCACAGGTGCAATCAATACCTCTCATGATCAGAGTGTTCTGCACTGGTGTAACCACTCAGACGCACTCTCACACACAACCGCATGCACAGACAGGGAGGCAGGATGGAGAGGGCTGAGGTGGATGGAGAATTCGTTCTTTCCTCTCAACACCAATTTTAAGATTCATTTTGGTTTCCCCTCTCCTTCCCTTATCTTCTTTTTTACTACTCCTTGGAGAATTAAAGCCACAATAAAAGGTTAAAAATCTAAATGGGAGTGCTTGCAAATGTTTGTATGTGGCTAAATTCTCCACCCAGAGATAGAACAATAGTTTTGGGTTGCGAGACATTTGTACTGTAAGGTGGAGTCCCTCCCCTAAAACCGTATACAAACTGTGCTTACCCTCGAAGGGTAGCTTTCCTCCCCCTCATCAGCCTTAAAGCCTGTATTACACAACAAGAAAAACAGGGAGGACCTAAGTTTTGATTCCAGTTTCTTTCATTTTTATTTAAGCTATAATGTTTGCCTCCGAGATCATCAAATAAAGGTTTTCAACATCCCAGTTATATAGAAAAAATAATTTGGCCCAAATTTACAGACCATTCAAATCTTAAATGCAGATCTCACTATACACTCCTCTTAGCTTTTAAAAACTGAATTTGTCAAATCTCAAAGCTATTTACAGTTACCAGATCAGGCGAGAGGCTGACTTACCAAAAAACATACCAAACACAACTGCTACCCACTTCCTTCCTCCCCCACCTCCAAACGAAAATACTGTTTATTAAGCATTTTATTGCTTAATAATAAAATGTTCACAGATCTTTTTTTCACATTTTGTTCATTTTCCACCCTGTATTCTGCCTGCATAAATGTATTTCTGGAACTACTTAATTCTGAATATAATATGAAGCATCACAAAACAATAGCAAAGCCTTCTGTTTTAGATATTCTAGAAGGCATATTTATAAAAAAAACTCTGGCATTTTAGAAAAATCAATTTTAAAACATACTCAAAATGGATTAATGTCTCCCAGTCCCCCATCCCACCCTGCCCTTCCTCATTTAGGAACACCATTCAGGACGGTGATCAGAGCACATTTAAGGGGGAGACCTACCTCACAGAACATATAGAGAGACAGCAACGTGAGGCCAAGGTTATAGACCACTAAAATTCTCCGGCAAGAGAACGGCTGCCTATTCTTCATGTATTTTGGTCCCAGCCATACAATCAGTAAGTATATGACAGAGCAGATAAAAGTAGGTATATAATTGTCCAGAAGAAACCATCCTTTTACTCTGGTATCTGGAAAGTAATAAAAGAAAAATATTTAGTGATTAATAAGGCAGATATAAAAACAACCACAACTTTTTTTTCCCAAACATTAAAAATCTTCTCTCCCCATAATTTTATAATAGTCAGCTAATACTCCAGTTCCTAATGCCAACAAAGCAACTGGAAGAGGAAGCAGGAGTTTTCAATATTTGTCATACAAGGTGAAGCTCCTGTTACATGTTCTGAGTAATGTGCATATCATACATGGTTTTTGCTAAGTAAAAAAAATACGTATTCCAAAGAATGCTAAGGAAAGCAAGGAGAAAGCTAAATTTGCCACTAACTGTATTTACTGACCAGATCTGCTGATTGATGCACAAGATAACAGAACTCCAGAAATGACAGTCTTTTTGAACTCCAGAGTCCTCACCTGAAGTGTCTGCCAGCCTGCCCAGCAGGTGCAGACTCAGAGAAAATGGGCTATTCAACCAGCTTAATGACAGTCACAGTCGCCCCAATGAGAAAGGCAGCATCTACTATGAGTGCAATGGTCAACAGCAGAGGGGACAGTACTTTTTAAGGAAAAATAAAAAGGGGTGAGGTAGCAAGGACCAGTGCAGCGACTATTTAGGGAACCACAGGAGCAGCAGCAGCTTGAAAGAGAAGACCTACACTGATTAAAAGATGCTACAGGGGGAGGAGAGCTCTCCCCTGCTCTCTCCTCCTCCCTTCCCTGCAGGGATGAGGAAAATTAGTTCCACGTAGCTGTAGCTGCGGGAGCAATCTGACAGCCCTCTCTTTGGATGGGTTAACTGCCTAGCAGCCAACCCTCCCCCAGGTGTTAACCTGTCCTCTGTAAGTCAACTTCAGCCTGTGACCGATGCTCAGGAAGCCACCTCTTCAGCACATTCCCCTCGGCATGCTGCTTTGATGAACCCCCCAAAAACCTATCGCTCCTCAATCTTCTGTCCCCTCCAAGGTCACCTACTCTGGAGCTCAGAGGTGCATGCACGTTTTGCCTCCTCCATCTTCAGAGAAGCAGCAGCTAGTAAGGACAGGCTCTGTCCCCGCTTTGACCTCCTGACTGGGCCATCCTGCTACCTTCCCCAAGACTTTTTCTCTTGATCTTGCAGGAAAAGCAGCCATCCAGTTGGAGAACAGGTTGTCAGTCTCCTTTCTTGCAGCCGTTCTAAATTCACGCAGTGTCTCTCTGTAGTGCTCCTCCCATGACTTTAGAGGGAGATGCCCTCCCTCCTCTCCCCATTACTTAGGCTAAGGTGGTCCCAGTGGACTTAAGGAGGAGATTCTTAATGCCTTGTGTTCTCAACTCTAGGCCCTGGCTATCAACTGTGAGAAAACAAGTTCCCATTTAGCAACTAACATTAGACTGTTACATATGTTTGTGTGCACACATAGATCACAAACAGTAAATGCACACACAGAAACCTCCTCCCATTTCCTTTCACTTAATGTTCTATTTTACACCTTGCTTTTTAAATTTCATAAGGCCATATGCCACATGTGCAACCTCTTTCTATACTGCCAAATACTCCCAGTACTTCCAGCCCCACCGTAGCTCCAGGCAGGAAGTCCCCAGGGCTCGAGCCAACCCTGGTAGTCTCTGCCACCCTGTGCTGACTTGTTCAGACACGGGCATGTGAAACAATTGTGGCCATGGAGCTCTGAGGAAATGGCAGTTGGGTGAAAGGTGCTGGGGAAGAGTTTCCTTATTCTCAAATTTATGCAACCGATCACGTTTTCCTTCTCTTCTGCAGCCATGAAAGGTGGAAGGACTTTTCTAGGTACACAACTGCTGATATACTGAGAACACAAAGTAGAAAATGACAAGAACAAGTGTCCTGGGTCCCTGAAATAACTCAGGAGTTGCTCAATCTTGGTCATGTTTATTATTGTTTCAGCCGTTTAAAATTAGATTCTTTCGACCCATAAGGTTGAAATATGGCATCATCTCAATGCAAGTAAATATACAAGATGATCTAACTTGTTTTTCTCATTTGGCTATACACTAATTGACTTAACCTGCCCCCTCCTAATGGGCACCTAGATTATTCCCAGTCTTGTCAAGCAATGCTGCAGAGAACACCCTTATTCCTATCTTCGCATATCTGATCAAGACAAGTTCTAGGTTGAAGGCTCCAGGAGTCAAACAGCTGAGTCAAAGGGCATGTGCTTTTTTATTTCAATGGAAGACACAATTACCCTTCAGAGAGGTCATACTAGGTAGACTCTTTTCCCACATCATCACTGCTATCAAACACATTTCATTTCTACCACACTAAGAGACTGAATTCCTTTCGCTGTTTTCTTTTGTACTTGAAAAAAATCAGAAGTGAAACTGAATCTTTTCATCTATTTAAAAGCTTCTTGCAATTTTTAATGACTCTGTGAACCTAAAAATTTCCTTCTTTATAGATACATCACGAGACATTACAGATGACATTCAAAGAGAGCAATATGGAGCTGATTTACTTCCTAAGAGGAAACAAACGATGAAATATAAAAAAGTGAGGTCAGGTGTATATATTTACCCATTGATGTGACACAACATGAAAGGACATTAATAAGTCTTTAAAATTGTAAAAGGGGGGGCGCCTGGGTGGCTCAGTGGCTTAAAGCCTCTGCCTTCGGCTCGGGTCATGATCCCAAGGTCCTGGGATCCAGCCCCGCATCGGGCTCTCTGCTCCGCAGGGAGCCTGCTTCCTCCTCTCTCACTGCCTGCCTCTCTGCCTACTTGTGATCTCTATATGTCAAATAAATAAATAAAATCTTAAAAAATAAATAAATAAAATTGTAAAAGGGGACGTTTTAAACTACTCCAGCAGTGCGTTTTGGAAACCAGTCTCAGCTGCAGACTCGCAAGAACTGAGGAAAACGTTCCACCAGTGATGGTGAAAGCTGCAGCATTCCCGGGCTGCAAGCTTTCTAGCATAATCTGAACCCCCCAACTACAGTCAGCAGAGGGTCACAGCAGCTGTGTGTCTGCTCCAATAGCCAGGGACACTGCACTTCAAGACCATCATCACAGGACTTCTCTAAGCCCCTTGTTATCCAGGACAAAGCGTTAGTTTTATCATAGAAGATGCTAATGTTTTCTAGAATCTGTTCATGCAATATTTATAAGTATCCATAAGGGGAGGGGAGCAAAACCAAAACCACCTTACCTCGGGGGCCTAGCAATGCCTTGAAATAGGTACTACGTGATGCATCAAAATTTTCCATTTTAAAACCTATTAAGAAAAACAGACATTGATTAATCTCTACTCAAAATGCTTTTTATACAGTGCTTTTTCATAAAAGAACAAGAACAAATCCTTTTCAAAGAACATGCTACAGACAAGGTTATGCTGAAACTTTTTTTTAATTCCCAAAGTAACTTGTGTGCTGTGTCTAATTTGAAAACCAAAGGAAAGACAGAATCCCGTGAATTCACTTTATAAATCAAGTGCCAGTTTTCTGAACTTCTTTTCGCAGTTCCATAAAAATGCTTTCAGTGAAGCTGGAATCTCAGTGGGGAGAAGAGTGGAACTGAAAAAGGCGGCAGACGGGAGAAGATCCCATCTGGGCAGGAACCAGAGCTTGAGGTAAGACTGTAGCCAAGACAGGAAGAGCCATGTTGGAGAAAGGAAGGCCACAGTGAAGAGATGGAGACCTCTGTTTTAAAATATTTCACGTCCAAAAAAATCTCATCATTTCGCTCCAATCACAATCCAAAAGCCCCACTGTCAGAAGGAACCTATGGTAACATTTCTTGGACATACCTGGAGACTTTTCTCTTCTGAGCACAAAAGGGGTCATGCCAATTGTTTTTACAATTGTGGATTTCAACCCATTACTAGATGATTGGTCAACTTAGCATTAGAAAGTAATTACAATAATATTAATCAGAGTGCTCTGCCTCTAGTGAGAATGAATATTTTCATAAATCTTTAGTGTTATTGTATCACATAAGTATGCTGATATATGTTGTGATATAAAATATATTCTTACTGTGGAGGTTACAGTGAACAAAGAAAACAATGTTATATTAAGGAGTACATATTACTTGCTTGCTTTCACTTAAAACATCTTGGAAATATAGTCTATCAGTAGTTACAGATTTACCTTTATCTTCTAAGATTTTATAGCTCCCCACATTTCCCATTTAAGATATACATTTACAGTACAGCTAAGTATCTTTTCAAATACTATTTTCTATATTAAAGCTAGAAGGCATACATTTATTTACTCTTCACAGAATTAACCACAAATATTTCACTTTCCAAGGGTAAAGGCAAAATTGGTTTTATTAACTAAAGTAAGCTGTTAATCATTTAATGATACTTCTCTTTCTTGGCTTATGGCACTGAAGTATGTGTGTTCTTTGGCTAATTTCAAGGATAAACTTCCCTTCATCCATGGACTCTAGTAGTTACAACTGTGTCAATCCAACCGGCAGTGAGATAGAGACCACCAAGAACACTTAGAAAGTAGTAGTTACCAGGGTTCTCTTCTCACACCTGCCCCTCCCACCCTGGATTGGGGGTGGGGAGTGGGGTGCACAGGAAAGGTACTGACTCCCTCAGCCCATGGCTGGAAACCAGGAAGCCACTAACCTCCACTCATCCAAGTGCCAACAATTACACACGATCACAGTACTAGGTCACTTATGAAATCCTGAAAATTAAACAGCTTTTTAATATACTGTATTCCTAAGACCATTCTGGTTCTGATCCATTTTCCTGCCCAAAACTGAACCTCTTCAAGGGGAAAAAATTCTAGATCTTGAGAATTGGTTAAGCTTTACATTTCCTAAGCAGAATTCCTCTTTAAAAGGATGCCATCCATTTAAGGATGCCTTATCTATTCAAAGTCTAGCAGCTGGAAAATAATTTATCTAATTATTTTTTTTCATCATCTACTGAAAAATCACCTAGAACAAACACCATGTTTTTGTGAAATTGAGATCATTCTAATAAAATTTAACTTTATCTATGATGGATGGTGGACCATGTATATGGAGGTCACGAGGTCCCCTTCATCCCCAATCAAAAGCAAACAGGCACAAGGAGGAACAAGGTTATGAACGCCTTGACTACTACACTGAGTCACTGATGGACAAGCTGCCCACCAGGGACAAATCCACCTTCTTCCAAAACATTTTAAATCTAGATCCTGCTTTTACTTAATGAATATATAGCTTATGAATAGATCATATTACACATATAAAAATCAGGTATTAAGGACAAAGGGGCTGAGAGCAGGTATACAGGATAAAAGGCTGGCAGGTGATTTAGGTGGGTAAGTGCTGGGCTCTTCATCATACCACTTTTTTTTTTTTTCTTAAGATTTCATTTATTTTTGAGAGAGAGAATGTGCTCAGCATGAGCCAGGAGGAGTGGCAGACTCCCTGCTGAGTAGGAAGCCAGATGTGGGGCTCAATCCCAGAACCCCAGGACCGTGAGCTGAGCCGAAGGCAGACGCTTAACCAAATGAGTCATCCAGTGCTCCAAGACCACCTAGGTTTGAAATCCATTTTGTCCACTTACTAGCAATGTGACTTTGGACATGTTATTTAACCTCTCATCTGTAAAATGGTGGCAAATGTAAAGTAATTGCCTCAAAGGTTAAGAAGATCAAATGATTTAATACACATTAGATACCTAGATCAGTGCCAAGCATGCAGTAAGGCCTCAATAAAGGTTTCCTGCTGTAGGTCCGCAACAGGTTCAACTCCATGAGGGATACTACCAACTATGGCTGCTTGTGCTTCTCAGCAGAGGCACTGCTGGCCTTCTGTCCCTGGTCCCTGTGTACTCAATGCCATCAGTGAGCCCCTAGTCATCATGACAACCCACCCACAATGTCCCCTTCAAGGCGGACAGCAACTGAAGAAGGGTGAGCTGAGAGCATCACCCAAGAGAGAATCTGTTAATAAGAGGCATTAATCAAGGAAAACAAGGCTGAAATGAATGTAGTGATTAGATTCACAAATACCAAGCACCTACTGTGTACAGAGTGTTGCTGAGCAGGGACAGACACAAAGGAGCATACCTAGAAACCTAGAACAAACTCGACATTCACAGTGCAGAAGAAAGCCCAGGGCTATAAACCAAAAACAAAACCAAGCTCATCCAGCGAATGGGTGGGTGTTAGAATGGTGCATACTACAACAAGCTGTGTACTTAATACTAATAAGCTGTTGAGACACCATTCAAGTAACAGTAAAATGGGATCTAGCATGAGGAAAAGACCTGACAAGGGAATCATTCTAAATTTTAACCAAGAGACCTTCCAGAGGGGCTGTAACCAGTTTTGTTTTTTTTAAATGTAAGGAGGATATAGAAAAGGTGGAAGCAAGTAGGAAAAAAAAGTCAAACATGACAGGGGACAGACCTGTGGGAGAGAGTTGGGAGGTAGGGAGAACATGAGTAGTCTTGGAAAAAATGAGGCCCAGGAACTGGTATAACGACCCATCATTGTAAGAACAATGCCTAGGACAGCGTTCAGTTTGAGAATCTAGGATAACATCACAGCAACAGAAAAGCAGCTTGATTAAACATAAGGTAAAATTTCATTCCAAGAATCCTGAAGCCAGCAGCAGGTTACCAGAAGAAACTGTGAAATTTAGTATTTGGAGATATTCAAGAATTCTGTGACAAGCCATCTGTCTGAGCAACCCCAGTCTAAACCCATCTTGAACAGAGGCCCTGAGGAAGCTGGCAGGTCCAGGAGCACTCCTGTGACTCTCGGAGATGGAACATCTCTACAAAAGCACACACAACATGTGATTTTCTCTGTAACAGCACATCTGTTCTTAGACTGCATTTCTTCTTCACGTGAGAATTCCTGTCTTGGGTTGGCAGAACTTCTCACAATCAAACTTAGGAACACATGAAACAGCTAGCAAAACATTCTCGGCAAGAACATACGTGGAGAATAGTAAGAGAGGAGTGTGATACGCCTGAAATATCCACGGGGAAGGGGGTGAAAGCATGGGCAGAGGCGGTCCCTGGCACACAGGTCCTGACTCAGTGGAGTGCTGGTCTGTGAACCACAGGCCTGATTCTGGGCTGGACTCTGCCATGTGAAAGGTTCCCCCCAAACTCTCCCTCTACCATGCCCACAGCTGGATGTGTACGGTAATCCTGTCAGACGCAGGTGTTTGTTTTTACCCAGGTTACCAAGAAACTGTCGTCAAAGGTTGACTTTCATTATTTACCCAGCGTCAGCTCACGTTTCTGTCTGGCCAGCCACGTATCTGGCATCCATTCGTACCACGTATCCACTTTTTTTTTTTTCTTTTTTTTTTAAAGATTTATTTATTTGACAGAGAGAAATCACAAGAGAGGCAGGCAGAGAGAGAGGAAGGGAAGCAGGCTCTCCGCTGAGCAGAGAGCCCGATGTGGGACTCGATCCCAGGACCCCGAGATCATGACCCGAGCTGAAGGCAGTGGCTTAACCCACTGAGCCACCCAGGCGCCCCCACGTATCCACTTTTTCACTCCCGCCGTACACTTACCAAGTGCCCTCTATGTGACATAGCAGGAACAAGACAAAACTCCACAATGGCGGAGGAACACACATACAGAATCTGTTATGAAAAAGGACTATCAGCAAGAAAGTAATACAGCAGGGGTCGGGGATGGGGTCATGGAACAGGATCCACTTTGGAAAATGTACAAGGCCGCCCTGATGTACAAGGGCACTGGACAGCAGACCCCTGAGCAGACAGAGCATCGAGGCAAAGGGCATTCCAGTTTGAGGGAAAGGCGAATGCAGGGGCCCCAACGCCAGCATGTGCATGGCATGTTCAAAGGCCACAGGCTAGGCTGGGGGAGAGGGTAGTGGATGGCAGCAATGCGAGAGGCCTTCTGTCCCCCACTCCCCGCCTGGCATCCGGAGCTCGCTCGGTGGTGGGCCACAGAAAGCAACCACATGGCACAGCTTGCAGAGAGCACGTGGCCAAAAGGCTGGGAACAGAAGTTGCCAAAGCTTAATTGCTCTCACTGCCACCGTCCCCTCATCCTCCTGGCTGCAGGCTGCTTGCCAGCACCATGCCCTTTTCCTCCTAAACTCCCTTGCTGAGCCACAGGAACAGTACAAAAGGTCTCAGCAAATGAATTCTTCACAGCCAGGCGGGGCTGGCCCATCCTGCTGGGGAATCGGGCACTTGCTGAGAGGTCTATGTGCCCAGCTCTACTCTCTTATACTTCTCTAACGGAACAGGAGAGGCAAACAGCCCTGGAAAAACCCTGGACTCTTTGCCTAGTGATCTGCAATCATGAGAACGATATGACCCACTTTGCACAAGACATTCAACTGTACTGCCAGGCCTGTGGGCGGCCGGACGGTTGCAGTCCCCCCTCTGCCAGGCTGCCCGTGGGCCAGAAACACCCCTTCTTAGTAATCCAAGTCACCCTACCAGCAGCTTGGGCAAGCTGGGCCAAGTGGGAACACAGCTGCTCCGTACAATTGTACTAGCAGGGACCAAGCCCAGGCACTAGGCCCATGGTAGAGGAGCTCGGGTCCTAAATGAAGCAAAAGAATAAGCTATTCTTTGATCTGGCTGGTTCCCCACAGAGACAGGAAAAGGGGGTGGTTAGCACCTCCCAGGAACCAGATCACACTGACACGAGGCCAAGCATAGCTTCCCCAGCCTCCGTAACCCTAAATCTCTGATGCCCACTCAACCTACAGGGCTTCTCAGAGTTACAGGTCATGATGGCAAGCAACAGGATCTGTTGAAAAAAAAAATTCTGTGACGGTATTCAAAGTATTCTTAGTTCATTCATAGGCCACACAGGAAAAATAATGACAATAAAAGTGGGATAAGGGTAGAAATCAGAGGCAAGTAAATTAGAATAGACTGAGGGGCTCAGTCGGTTAAGCATGCCCCTCTGGATTTCAGCTCAGGTCATGATCTCAAGCCCTGTCCTGGCCTCCACACTGAGCGTGGAGTCTGCTTAAGAGTCTCTCTCTTCCTCTGCCCCTCCGCCCCCCTAAAAAAAAGAAAAAGAATAGATCTTCCTCTTTTATGCACATTTTTCAAAGGATACTCTTAGTTGCAAGTCACTTCCCACTATCAAATTCTGGAGTGTTTGTGGTAACCATGCGACTGTATTATAATTGTGCCTCACTATAAGTATCTCACTAAGAAAATTAATTAACGGGGTCTGGTCACTCTCTTAAATTACCCTAAATTATAAGAGGGTGTGAGAGTCAGCATACCCATATCCGAATCAAATATTTAAGAGCTTTATTCACTTGAGAGAGAGAGAGAGAGAGAGCGCACACACACAGGCGGGGGTGGGGTGGGGAAGGGCAGATGGAGAGAGAGATGCAGGCTCTCTGCTCAGCAGGGAGCCCAGTGATGTGGGACTCGATCCCAGGACCTGAGATCATGACCTGAGCTGAAGGCAGACACTTAACTAACTGAGCCGTCCAGGCACCCTAAATCAAATATTAATTGTGTCCTGGAGCAAGTTCCCCCCACACATACTAAGAATTACAGGACTGAGGTGTGCCTTAGGTCTGAACACAGAAGAAACATTGCAACCACCACAGAATGAAATGTAGAAACCTGAACCCACTGATGTAAGCAGAACGCAAAAGCGCAAAAACAGCATCCTCCGAAGAGAGCCCTGCTCACGTGGAAAATCCATCTGTCAGCTCCCTCCAGGAGGGGTATGGCCAGGTGAATCATCTGTGTGAAGTTAAATAAGCATTACTGTGCTCTTTGATCTACTATCAAAGAGTTTCCTAGAGGCCTGTCTGAAAAAAGACACCACACTAAGCTTTAAGCAAATCAGTTGCACCCCCCCCTTTCCATTTGGCTCCCAAGAGGGATCACAAAATGTGAGAGAATGGGGGGATGGGGTGGTGGTGACAACAGAAGGGTGCAGGGGTTAATGAGAGATGGCATAGAAAGTTCTTCCACCGTAGCTCTCAAGACGAGTTTTCAGTCTCACTAAGAATGCAAACACTATCATCTTGGCTGTTTGTATCTGCAGCAGGAGAAAGCTGGAAGGTTGTTCAGCAACTGAAAAGTATTAAGATCTTAGAGCAAATCTGTTTTAAAAGACATTTAAAAATTTACTATAGCAAAGAAGGTTAATTTCCTAAACTCACAGGTAAGTAGTAAAGATCTCTAGGGTCAAGTATTGGCTCTTCTTGCTGCTAAGGTGATGGCAGTAGCTTGCTGTGATAACTCCCTTTCCTGCAAAATCAGTCAAGTCAGACATGGCTTTTGGCTTACAGATGTGTTTACTGCAGACATTTAACTACTGTTTAGCATAACTTCCTCATCACATCTGGTTTTATTTATTCTTTGACTTGTCATAGTTCACGTAAAACTGAGTCAACTGAGTTGACGAGCTACAAGGGGGTCAGGATGAAATCTCCCTCCACTTTCTCTTCTCCTACCCATTCATCTCTTTAACAGTCAACTTGTGTTAGGCAGGCATGGGAACATTCTTCAAGCTGACTGCCAATAACATGAAAAATTAAACAGTGCTTTAATTTGGTAGTCACAACACTCTTTCCTGAATTTAAAAAGGTTTTTCTAGGTTGGAAAAAATCAGCTCCGCAATGAGAGGAGGAACATAAACCATACCTTGCTCAGAAATGTTAACATATACAATATAAAAACTGTCATAAAGACCATAAGGGGAAGAATATCTAAGTACTAGCAAGCTTTCAGATATGAAAGTAAACTGACAAGAGAATTCCTTTAGAATGCTCACATTTAAATAAATGACAACTCTGGATTAAATCTTGGCTCAAGAGAAATTATCTGCCACATCAATAGTGGTATTGTCACTCTGCCAATGCACAAATCTATGCTTATTCTTTTGTTTTAAAAGATTTGATGTGTTTATTTGAGACAGAGAGTGAGTGAGAGAGAGCATGAGAGGGGAGAAGGTCAGAGGAAGAAGCAGATTCCCCATGGAGCTGGGAGCCCAATGCGGGACTCGATCCCCAGACTCTGGGATCATGACCTTAGCCAAAGGCAGTTGCCCAACCAAATGAGCCATCTGGGCGCCCTATGCTTATTCTTTTTTTCTGTAGAATTTCCATACTTTCTAGCCTCCATTCTAAGATCATAACAAATTCTGACACAATCATGTTGTTTACCATACATCACACATGTAGAGAGAGAACACAGTCCTACTTGGGGCTTTGGATAAATAACTGCAAAATTAGGGCACTAATATGCACTACAAAGGATGGCTTTGGGTTAGCTCCACGGTTAAAGAAAGCTGAACAGCTTCACTCTGGTGTAGTGCTCAATGTGGGGGGGGTGGATTTTAAATGTTGCAAAAATCAATTTTCCTTATGACAAAGATTAGATAGGTTAAAAGAGAAGTGCTCAATCTCCCACTCCTTGGGTGCCACCAGTTAATTAAGAAGTACTATTTTAACCACTGCTGGAGAAGGACAGTCTTCTAAACCAGTGGAGTCACCCCTGTGGCTGTGTTTTTAAGTCAATCATCTGTGGGTCTTTCCTCTCTGCTCTCCCTTAGTCTTCACTTCCAACCCCTTCTCCCAGGCCCAGATTAGATGATACAAAGACTCTCCGTTGGCCTCTTGTAGCTCTGTGGTCTTGACAACTCATTTAGCACACAAAAACTTCAACTCTGATAGGGCTTGGATATTTATTTTTTCAGGTATTATGGGAACACACTCTGTACATCCTTAGGTAAAGCCCAAATCCCTCAAAGGGCAATTTTTCTATGCATTCAACAATTATCTATTGGTGATACCATCAATGAGGAGATACACCTGCTATTATGAAATAGAAGAAGGGAAACAGCATCATGCGGTGATACACATGAGCCCACAAAGGGAGGTTCCTGAAACACGGATTAAGTCCTGCTTATAGAAGGCATTCCCCAGAGAAGAGCTCTTCAGTGCTAGGGATTTAGAGCTCTAACAGAGTTGTTCTCCTCATAAGGTGTGAAAGAAACTATAACAAAATACCAAAATGATTAACAGTCCCCCCCGAAACAGTCGTAGGGAATTTCTTCCCCACTTGAGAAAGATTATTTCTCTACTTTGGAAGGCAATACATAAATATACTCAACCTGAGAAATTCAGATGTAGATCATTTTTTCAGCAGTGGGAAGAGGGAGAGTAACATTGCCTTCAAACTTTCTTCTAGGGCAATTCTTATTCACAGCTAAAGAACAGAATGTGCCAACCAATTCAAAGTTCTTCCCGCAGTTCTCAGGAGGAGGAGAAAAGGGCCCCACACACCATCTCCACATCTGGAGAGGGGTTCACTGAACATTCACTGAACAAAGTTACTCTGGCAGGACACCTGCATTCTCACTTGTTCACAGAAGAAGAACGGGTGAGGACTTCCACTCAGGTGAAGCATAATGTCGTGGGAAAAGACAATGCTACTCTACACACAGAACTCTCCTTGCTGGGGGATGAAGGCCAGATTGCTGCGGACGGACTTGGAACTGTTCTCCCAGAGTTCTGCTGACAAGAAGTAGCTAATCCCCACAAGGCTGCAGTGAGAAACAAGGCAAAAGATCAAGCCCTGGGTTTGGGTCATCCCCGTGACTGCTTTTATTCCTGTGCTCCCAATAAATCTCACAGAATGACTGCCTTTCTCTCTACTAGTCATCTGAAAGGTGGCTGACTCATTGAATTCACAAATATTGAACAAGCGCCTACCATGTGCCAAACAGCATACTGCCTCATCGGGAAATCAACAGATGCAGATACAGACACTACAGATCTACTATGGATGCAGACGTGACCCCACCTTCTTGAGAAGTGTAGCAGTATACAGTGTGCAAAGACACCTGTGAGTCCGTCACTTACGGGGGGGCAGTGGTTAGGAGCACACATCCTGGAGCCATACAGCTTGGGTTCAGATCCCTGCTCCACCATACTAGCCATATGACCTTGGGCAAGTGACTCACCCTTTTATGCCCGGTTTTGTTATTTATAAAATAAATGTAATTACAGGGGCATCTGGCTGGCTCAGTTGATACAGCATACGACTTCTGATCTTGGGCCTGAATTCGAGCCCCACGACGGGAGTAGAGGTTATTTAAAAATTAAATTTTTAAAAAAGTAATTACAGTACCTTCCTCCTATGATTAAATACATACCAAATACTCAGACTGGCAAGTGCATGGCATACATTATAGGTTGCAAACCTATTTGTATTACTTGTACATTTGTACATTTGTATTTTCATCTTACAAAGACCTTTGCCATTACCCAATTCACATTCAATGGTTTTAAGAGTTTTGCTAAGCCATATCAGAGTTCCCTGGAAAGGCCATGGGCAATGAAATGTGCCCACATCCACCACTCACAGCTCTGATATTCCCTATTTTGGATGAATCACATGTCATAATGATACTTGCAAATATGGAGATATTTGAGTTTCTAGATAAATTCCTCTGGAATGTTAAGGGGATGTTGCCATTGACTCCCCTGTGGATGGAAGAGAAAAATCAATGTTCAGCCCTTCCTCAGCAGTGTGGAAGGAGGTCTTACCTGAGATACCTTTTTTGTCCTTTCAGCAACCACCATGGAAGATGCCCAATGAATTTATTCATTTACTACAACTGGGAAAGTGGCTTGAGTTGACAAAAGTCACAGGACTTGGGAGGAGAAAGAATGTGAGGCCAATATCCTACCCTATGATCTTAGAACAGCCCATGTAGGGGCACCTGGGTGGCTGAGACAGTTAAGTGTCTGACTGTTTCAGTTCAGGTCATGATTTCAAGGGCCTTGTGATCAAGCCTCATGTCAGGCTCCACGCTCAGCGGGGAGTCTGCTGGAAGATTCTCTCCTTCTGTTCCTCCACCTATTCATGTGAGTGCTCTCTAAAATAAATAAATCTTTAAAAAACAGAAGCTTCTTCATATGCTTATTAAAAGGATGGTGACAATATGTATCAATACTGTTTGAGTTCGTATCTATGAGAATGAGATAATTAATTTTATTTTAAATAACATTGTCAAAAAATAACATTATCAAGTTAAAAAACCAAACACCAGTTGTATCCACCTAAGCTACTTAGTAACAGAGGTCTCAGGGGGCCTTCCCTAGAGGGGAAGATGATGGAAAAAGGAGCAGCAAAAACCTCCTTGCCTCCTTTTCACATACCCATCACCACACTTCCACTCTATCTCAATCAATGAAAGAATTATAGGCTTATTGTTTAAATGATGTGATTATCAGTTACACTGTAATTATCTGTTCATTCATTCACAATCCCAATTAAGCTCTAAGCTCTTCAAGGGCAAACCTCTGACGTTCCCATTGGTAGCTCGAGAGAGCCTGGATCGATGCCTGACAGGTGGCTGATTACTGGTTGAAACTATGAATGAATGACTCCAGCCCTCTCAGAGTTTCCTATCAAAGAGCACTCAAATTTGTCTGCATTGAGAATCACCTAGAAGCTGTAAAAAACAGACACTGATCCTACCCCTAGAAACTTCTGGGACCCACTCCCAGAAATCTGATTCAACAGTCTAGAGGCTGAGAAATTCATCTTTTTGAAATGTTATTTAGATGAAGAGCCTTCTCTGGGAACCACTGCCACATATGTGTCTATGTATGTGATATTATACTGTATACAATATATTTTATATATTCATATATAAAAATTATATACAATATATTACATTATGTATTATATTATAAATATAAATGTTATGTTATATATTTTTAATATACTCTTTTTAAAAAAAAAGATTTTATTTATTTATTTGACAGACAGAGATTACAAGTAGGCAGAGAGGCAGGAAGAGAGAAAGGAGGAGGCAGGCTCCCAGCTGAGCAGAGAGCCTGATGTGGGGCTCGATCCCAGAACCCCGAGATCATGACCTGAGCTGAAAGCAGAGGCTCAACCCACTGAGCCACCCAGGTGCCCCTATTTTTAACATATTCTATAAAATTATATTATATATGTGTGTTAACATATATGTAAATTAATAAATTGGGCTTTTGGATGCTAATAAATCCCCTGCAGTTCTTGAAGTTCTGTCACCCAGACAGTATCCATACATTGCATTACAACGACAGAGTCTAGACAAGGGCTGTGGTCTCAAGGACAAACTATTTTTCATTCTAACAAATTTTGTTACAATTCCCTGTTTGCTCTAACTCCACCAGCCAGGGAAAAAATAACAAAAAACCCCCATTTCCTTTCAACCCATTCTCTCAAGCTGAATGAAATAAAACCTTTCAAACACTATGTTACATAGGACACATCACATATAAAGAGCACTCATTAAAGGAGCCTACATTCTATCCCCATTCTAGAATGTCTGTCAGTAAGAGAGAACCCTCATCTCTAGCACTGCCTCCAGCGCCAGGCGGCAGTGGTAGTCAAGTCGGTAAAGCTCAGTGAGGGCAGGGAACGTCTCTCTTTTGCTCCCCGTATTCACCTACTGCGGTTCTGGGCACACAGAAGGAATTTAGTAACTACTTGTTTCATCATCCTGAACGGGCAGCATGGGACGCCACTGACTGGCTGCCACCACCAGAAATCACGGCACGTACTTGGCCACAGCCAACTGTGTACATTCCTTGGAAGGGGACAAGGGGCAGAATGTGGACACTGGCTGAAATGTGGGTGCTGCCTTGGGCCTTGTTATCATCAGTCCTAAATGGAGCCTTTCTCGGTGACTCCATTGCCTGGATTAGATGGTCAAGGTTCCCATCAGTGGCTCTGGTGTCATCAAAGGCAGCCTCTAAGATGCCCACTGCCAAACAATCCCACTACTACACTGAATCAGGGTTGTGGGTATGACCAAAATAGCAAAAGGGATGGTGTGTCACTTCTCAGATCAGATCTGGAAAAACACTGTGACTTCCACTTGGTCAGTCCCTGTGTTTCTGTCTCTTTTTCAGATCATGAGCCCTGGGGAATGCCAGCTGCCAGGTTGTGGGCAGTTGTACGGGGGAGGACAGCATGGTAAGAAATGGAGGCCCTCTGCCAATGACCTTGAGTGAGCCTGGCAGCTGCAGATGGCTGCAGCACCACTCCGGCTGCATCCAAGACCCTGAGCCAGAACCCCCAGCCTAAGCTTCTGTGGGATTCCTGAACTTCAGAGACTGGAGGAACATAGGTGATTGCTGCCTGAAGCTGTAAATCTTACAGTAATTTGTTCCTCAGTAACAGAGGCAAGGCTTAGAAGCCAACAGGTCAGTGAGCTGACAGCAGAGATTCTTTGAAGTCAACACTCGTTCTCTTGCTGGCTTTCTGTCTGGTAAGGACACATGACCAAGGCACTAGTGGCAGCTCGGCCCGAAAGAATAAATGCTCCCTATACCTTGACTACTGGAACTGGGAAGGCAATGAAAAGCGCTGTTTCTAAAGTACAAAATATGATTATGAAAACAATACGAACACTTCAATTACTAGAGTGAGGGGAAGCGAACATTTATTGATTTATTTATAACACTTATTGATTACTACAGATCCAGCTTTTCAAAAGCTCAATAAAGATTTATCCTCATTTTTAGATGAGGAAACCAAAGTTCTGAGCGTTCAGATAACTTGTTCAAACAACAAAAAGGGCCATTTACTTATTCTGCAGATTACAGACTTGGGGTGGCCAACTGTCCTGGTTTATTGGAACTCAAGGGTTTCCCAAGTTACAAAATATATGGAGTGGGGGAACAAACCAATCCCAGGAAAGCCCCAGACACACTGAGAAGGGCTGGTTACTCTACTCTGTCCACCTCTTGGGTGCTACGCAATTCACCACAGCTGACTTTTTTTTTTTAATGTACCTTTAAAGGCTATCATTTTTTCAGTTTATGTATGTCAAAATGCCACCTATGAAAATGAAAACCACAAACCTTTCTATATCTCACAATACCCAAGACCATTTTTTTCCTGTAAAAAAATAAACTGCTGTTCTTATGATACAATATAGCATAGATATTTTTCTACATAAGAGTTTCTGCAAACATTTGTTTTCAAATAGCACCTGAGGCCAGGAATGACGGGTAAGTACTCGTCCCGGGCCTCTGCAGGCCCTTGAGCCCACCAGCACAGCTCAAAGGGCTGCCAGCCAGATGGGATAGGCTCCTCCCAGGGTTGCACAGCAGGTCAAGTGCTCTGGCTGGGTGGAAGGCAGGTTCACAATTTCACAATTGCTTCCTCTGCTACAGAAACCCGGAGATAGCCAGCTTGCACCACTGAGAAGTAGCATGCAAAGGGGTTTCACATAAGTTAGCATTGCTCAAATAGCTCTGGCCCCATCTCTTAATAAGATCCACACTCACCAGGATGACTACAAACATACAGATAGACAATTACAAGCTGGCGAGGATATGGAGAAATTGGAACACGCAGACATTGCTGGTAGGACTGTCACCTGATATGTTTGCTGTAGAAAACATTAGGCAGGTCCTCAAAAAGTGAAACACAGAGCTACCTTAACATCAGCAATTCTACCTCTAGACAGATACCCAAGAGAAATGAAAATATATGTCCACATAAAAACCTGCACACAAATATTTATAGTGCCATCATTTACAATAGCCAAAAAATGGACACATCCTCAAAGTCCATTGCCTGATGAACAAAATATAGTATACATCCACACAACAGAATGTTCTTCAGCCATGAAAGGAAGGAAGTATTGATACACATATGCTACAACATAAATGAACCTGGAAAACATTATGCTAAGCAAAGAATCTAGAGACCAAAAAAAAAAGGTCACATATTGTATGACTCCATTTACATGAAATGTCCACAAGGGACAATCCATACAAAGAACACTAGTGCTTGTCTGGGGCTGGAGAAGGGTGGGAGTGGGAGTGTGAAGTGCTGACCTATACGGTGTTTTTGACGTAAAAAAAAAAAAAAAAGCTTTGGGATTAGATGTACTTAAAATAAAAACTTTAAAAAAGCTTAAAAATTAAAAAAAAAAAAAGCTTAAAAATTTCACATACTCAAGCCCACTTCTAGAAATCCTTATACTAAGGAAATAAAAGCAGCTGTGCATTACAGTTTACCTACAGGACTGTCATCAGTGATGTAACAGAAGAAAAACAAAGGGTGGGATGGTTTAAATATCCATCTAGAAGTACCAGCTAAATAAACTGTAATACAAAAGGATACAATTAAATATTAAGCTACCATTAAAACAAAATTATTGGTTATTTATAGAAATGAAAACTTATGTTCACATAAAAACCTGTACCTGGTTCACAGCAGCTTTACTCGTAATAGCCAAAAACTGGAAACAATCATGCCATGAAACATTACTCAGCAATAAAAAGGAGCACTCTGTTGACAGACATTAAAATCTGGATGAAGTTCCAGAAAAGTATGCTGAGTGAAAAAGACCAATCCATTTATATAGCATTTTGAAATGACAAACTTACAGAGGTGAGGAAGAGAGGAGTGGGTGCTTGGGGTCAGAGATGGTGTGAAGGCAGGAGGGAAGAGATGTGACTAGGAAAGTCTATAGCTTGACAGTAACAATATAAGTATTGTGCTTGTGACACGGAACTACAGCTCTGCAGGGGAAACTGGAAAAAAGGTACTTGGGATCTCTATTATTTTTTGTAACTGCTTAGGAATCCAGAATAATCTCAAAAAGTTTAATAAAAAGAAAAAGATCCACACTGGGGTGCCTGGGTAGCATAGTTGGTTAAGCGTCTGTCTTCAGCTCAGGATCAAGCCCCACCCAAGCACCAGGCCTGCTCAGAGGAGAGTCTGCTTCTCCCTCTACCTCTGCTCCTCTCCACCCCCGACACTCGTGCTTACTCTATCAAATGAAATCTTTTAAAAAATCCACAAAAGTGAGGAAAACAAACAAACAAGACTAAGCATTTGATTTAAAAAAAAAATTCAAATACCATCCCCCTACACCCCCACCCAATCCAATGACACATGGCTGTGACTTTCTGTATAACTGTAAAGGAAAGTTTGTTCTGAAAAGGAACTGTCTGAACTGTGACTCCATTTGTGAAAGCTTAATCCCTTGACCAAAGTGCTGGTATTTTAACTAAGTTTAATTTCCAGTCTAATGTAGCTTCTTGGTAAATGCTTATTTATATCCAGACTACTCAGGCTATGGGGAATACTGTTTTGATCAGTGTCAAGTTCTGATTCACTTCAAGGAATCATAGAGCTCACATAGGCCAGTTTTCATAGAATAAGAAAATCACTAAGTATATTAAAAAAACTCTTCCTTGGGGCACCTGGCTGGCTCAGTTGGTAGGGCAAGTGACTCTTGATCTCAGGGTTGTGAGTTCAAGTCCCACACTCAGTATAGTGCTTACTTAAAAACAACAACAACAACAAAACCAACACTAATAAAATCTCCCTAAATAAAATTTACAGTGGTTCAGAGGGATTCTGTCATGTTTGAGTGTTTCAGAGTCAGAATTATGAATGCCAAATTCCATTTTTCAGGTCTGCAGATAAGCAGGCATAGATAATTTGGATAAATCTGTAAATACACTATGCCTCTGTGGTTTTAAAGAAGTTCCTGCAATCAGTCATTTCCTTGCCACTTCCCATTCTCATAAATGGAATGTACGAAACTTCAGATAGCAATCACTGAGAGCTGTCAGATTTTAGATGTTTGATACTAAGAAAAGCTTACTGCACTATGAAAGATAAAAACTGTGCTTTCCTCTATTTTTTGGATCATTTTCTCTTCAATCCACTGAGAAGGCGGTTCAGAAGCACTTGTGTAATGCGGGAGAGTCTCCATCATCATGCTTCCGCAGTACACTGGGGTGTGGGTTGTGCACCTGCCACAAGTGAGCTGGGCAGTGGCTCTTCCTGCTGCAGACAGGAGAGAGTCGTTCAACTCCCACAGCTCTCCAGAGGACATGGGCACTCCAGAAAAGGCTGAGATGACTTCTCCTGTAAGCCTCTCTGGAAATTCTCCAGCAAGATTAGATCTCTTCCTAGCAATGCTTGTCTTCTTTTCACCGAGTGCTACTTTCAACAAATGTGCCACTGTGTTTAAAACCCCCTTGACGACCATTAAAGGTGAAATGCTGAGAATCAGGCCCTACAGTGATTACATTTTAGTGGAACTGCAAGTATTTTAGCAAGTCATATTAATGTAACTGAATATTCCAACTGGCTAATAAAAAGATTTTCCCTTCATTTCAATTCTCCCCAAGTACCAGTATTCAACTCCGAGCTATCATAAAAGCCAGGCTGCTGTAACAAAATGAAAAAAGGGAAGCCAGCGATCAAATTAACATGAAGTCAATCAAGTGCCCATCTACAGCCAGAACAAGGGAGAAATGCTAACAAGTCCCAAAATGAAAATGAAGGACATAGTTAAGGAGGAAAAAAACAAACAACCGTTTGTATACAAAACTTGTAAAAATTCTTTCCCAGAGAAGTCTATCAGGTGAAAATTTTAGGAAAAGAATTTAGGTTGTAAAATGGCTTGTATCATTGTTTAACAACATGCCTTTACAGAGCATCAAATGTGTTTATGGCCTTGTGGTCGCTGGTAGAGATAAGAGAACATGGTCCTCTCCCTGAAGCTCCAAGATCTAGCTGTCATCCAGCTGAAACCCACATCTTTTAGTTCATTTCAAAATACAGATTTAGCACAAATCAACAACAGCTCAACACCCCCCCCCCAACTCTGAAAGGCAACAATGTTTAATTGGTGGTAGGGGGAACACATATAAAATGATATATAATATCCCATCTTGGTCAGGAAAAGCCATCACATTTTCTCAATAGAAACTAAATGAAAACTACTATTTGAAGAAAATTAATGTGATTACAGAAGCAGTGACATGTTTAAAATGTACTATGTTTTTTTCCAGATTTTTTTCACAGACATGAAAAATTTAATACACGCCACCAGGGAGGAGAAGGGAAGAGAGAGTGTCCTAGTCCAGGCTGTTAAAACAAAATACCACAGCCAGGTGGTTTAAATAACAGACATTTATTTTTCACAGTTCTGGAGGCTGAGATGTCCAAAACAAGATGCCAGCAGACTGAGATCCCGAGTAATCTACACATCCTAGGTTGCCAACACCCATCTTCCAGCTGTATCCTCACAAGGTAGGGACAGAGGTCTCCTAGGTCTCCTCTCTTCTCAGAAGTGTACTAATCCCATAATGGGCATACTCATGACCCCATCTAGACCTCATTACATCCCTAAGGCCTCACCTCCAAATATCTATATATAGGGGTGGGGGAGGGGACACGCGTGTGTGTTAGAACTTCAATATTTGGTGGTGGGGGGCATACACAAACATTCAGTCTATAGCAAAGAGACAATTTTCCATTTAAGACCAAACAGGAATGATTATATTACAGTGTCTAAAGACAACTGCTGCTTTTTAAAAACCTGGTCTCTTAGGTGAATCATTTTCATTCATTCAAGTTATCAAAACACATAATCTCTACTTGACAAAAGGGCTGTGTTCCAGATGTTAACTTATAAATGAATCTTCTGGTCTTTGGAAAATTTTATTTTCTATAGAAATAACGTTCTATTAGTAGTTATTAACCTTCTGCAGATCCCACACCAACTGTAAAAATCTTATTAGAGCAAAAGAGACCTTTTCTCTATCCACAAATGATAAAACTGACATTTAGAGTCTTCCAAATCCTAGGGATCCCAGTCCCCATATTAGGAACCCTATGTTCTTTTTTTTTTTTTTTTTTTTAAAGATTTATTTATTTGACAGATAGAGATCACAAGTAGGCAGAGAGGCAGGCAGAGAGAGAGAGAGGAGGAAGCAGGCTCCCAGCCAAGCAGAGAGCCCGATGCGGGGCTCGATCCCAGGACCCTGGGATCACGACCTGAGCTGAAGGCAGAGGCTTTAACCCGCTGAGCCACCCAGGCGCCCCAGGAACCCTATGTTCAAGTGGTTGATAGGTCACGTCACTTAGAAGATCACCAGATGAGCCCTCTCCCACTTAACTCATCATGAAGTGGCCCCTATAGGACTATAGATTCTCAGTATTTCTAAGAGAAAATACAATCTGTGATATGCATAATTTGAGTTACAATCCTGTGCTCTGACACAGCACTGTAACATAGGATGGTTGGAAAGCTGCTCACCTGTACAGACCTCAGTTTCCTGATCTATAAACATGTGGACAGTAATGCCTAATACTCCTGGGGTGGTGGTGAGGATTAAGTGAGGTTATCTACAACACCTGGCATGGTGCACAAGCATCTTCATTCCTGGCAGCAGCAAACATCCGTCAAACATGTATTTAATGCATTGTGACAGAGAAATCCACGAGACAATAAACCTGCCTCCAGAGAGGTCAGAGTCTAGCAAAGGGAGAGAGAAGTGATAAATAACTGTAATAAAGTGATAGAGCTGCCTTGACAAAAAGGATGTGCAAGGGAAATGGGAAGATAAAAAAAGAATAGTCAATTTTACATAGGGACAAAAGGGTCAGGGGAGGCTTCAGTATCATGTTTGGGTGAAGGCTTGCCAGGGGAGGATGGGATTGAGGGGAGGGGAGAGCAAAGTGAAAGATGATGCTGGAGAAGCAGGGAAGGGCTCTAGTGTTTATCTGAAACTGGGGAGGTGGAGTGAGAGCGGGGGCTGTGCAGGAGCCTGGAAAGAAGGTGAGGTGAAGGTCACGTCACTTAGAAGATCACTGCTGCAGCCCACATCAGAGGTGGAGGACATCGTCGGGCCAAGCTGGGGAGGGAATGCGGGGGCCAGAGAGAAGAGTTGTCCAGTGGGCCACGTGAGGGAGAGGCAGGGGTCCAAGCTTCTGGCTTCCCACTCCGCACCCTGGATGGGGTACTGCCCAAGGAGTCAGGGAGCACAGGGATAAGCAGTCCAAGAAAAAGGAACAGGAAAAGCTCTGACCATCTAGAAATGTACTGGTCCAGTACTAATCTTATTAATCACAGATCGATTATACAGTTCCATACGTGCCTGCTGAGTTAGGAGGCTCCCCATACAATCTGAATGCCTGGAGTGCAAATTACTGAAAATTCACTGAACTGACATGATCTCTAATAAGGGAACCATTTGGAAGGTGAGCTGTGCACGGAGTTCATGATGTTAAGTGTTAAAGTTCAAGCTTATGTTGGGACTTTTTTTTTTAAGATTTATTTGACAGAAAGAGAGATCACAAGTAGGCAGAGAGGGGGAAGCAGGCTCCCTGCTGAGCAGAGAGCCCAATGCAGGGCTCAATCCCAGGACCCTGAGATCATGACCTGAGCCGAAGGCAGAGGCTTAACCCACTGAGCCACCCAGGCGCCCCTATGCTGGGACTTTTGTCACATATTTGTTTAGAGACATACATTCATGTCCTAAAAAAAAAAACACAAAAAACAAAACAGACCAGCAATGCTCTAAGATGAATTACAACACACTTCTCGAGGCTGAATTATTTAGCAAACTACTAGTTCTCTTTACTAAATAATTTGCTAACGATTGCTCTAAGGGAGTTTCTCAAGTCACTTTCCCATCACATCAACATCCAAGAGAAGCTAACAACCATGGACAACCTAACAAGCCCACCATTTCAAATGATTTTTTTATTTTCAAGTCAATTTCTTTGAAGATCATAATGATTAGAACAATAGCAACTAACACTCAGTCCCTACTATGTGCCAGTAGTTTTTCTGCTATAAATTTACTAGGCTCGTCTCAATTCTATCATTCCTTCACCCATCCCCTCTGCACAGAGGAGTTCACTGAGGCAGAGAGCAGTTGAATCACTTATCCAAGGTCAAACCAACAGCAGACAGAGGGACTCCAGAGCCTGCTCCTTTAAGGGCCATACTTACTCCCTCCCCAATGTTACAGTAAAAATAAAAAAAGGATGTTTACTGCAGAAAAATCTGTCAAGTTTTTTTGTATCATTTTATTTTACTTTATTATTATTTTTAAAGATTTTATTTGTTCATTTGACAGAGAGATCACAAGTAGGCAGAGAGACAGGCAGAGACATAGGGGGAAACAGGTTCCCCGCCAAGCAGAGAGCCCGATGCAGGGCTCCATCCCAGGACCCTGAGACCATGACCGGAGCCGAAGGCAGAGGCTTAACCCACTGAGCCACCCAGGTGCCCCTATTTTATTTTTTTAAAAGATTTTATTTATTTATTTAACAGCCAGAGATCACAAGCAGGCAGAGAGGCAGGCAGAGAGAAAAGAAGGGAAGCAGGCTCCTCACTGAGCAGAGAGCCTGATTAGGGGTTCGATTAGGGGTTCAATCCCAGGACCCTGAGACCATGACCCGAGCTGAAGGCAGAGGCTTTAACCCACTGAGCCACCCAGGCGCCCCTTTTTTGTATCATTTTAAAGTGAAAACAAAAAGCAACAAGAATGTGGCAGAATCCATGTTCCTCTTCTATCATTTACTAGCAGAGTGATGGTGGACAAGTTGACCTCTGACAGCCTCACTCTCCTCACCTGGCATATTCCCTTCAAATGGGACTAAAAATAATACCTTCAGATGAGATGGTTCATGTAGAGCATTTAGCATAGAGCTATGCTAATATTCCATAATAAACATACAAATATTTAAAATATGAATCTTTCTTTTTTCTATGCTTTAAAAAAGCACATACTTGCAATCCTGCATCTTGACACTGTAGTAATCATCTCCTTCAGAAATCTGAGTTCTCAAATATTTACATAAATGCTTTAATTATTTCCCCTATTATCAGTCATTTAATCTGTTTCTAATTTTTACTATTTTTAAATAATACTGCAATGAACATCTTTGCACATAAAACTTTAGCTCTATGTTATTTCCTTGGGTGAGATTCCCCAGAAAACGGCCATTTAGGTTGAAGGGTCAACATATATTGCAAAATTTCTTTCCAAACATTTTTACGTATCATATTCCCACCAGCATCATCTACAGGAACAGCCTATATAACGGCATCCTGGTCAAGGACTAGGTAATCAATCTCAAGGAAAAAAGATTTTTTCCCCCTAAGTTAGTCTAATATAAAATGCTCTGTATATATATAAAAAATATAAATCCTACCAAAACCCCAAGGGCTGAATAAACACCGAATTATAGACTGAAAATCTGGATAAATAGCCATTTCCAGATAACGCTCAAAACAGAAAAGGAATAATGAATACTGTGTATCCTCCACTTCTAAAGGATTAATTTGTGAACATAATAAGCTGATATGTGTTAAGAGGTCACTTATGTTAGGAATCTTTATTTCTTTCAGGTTATTAGTTAGTGGAATTGTCTGCATGCCACAAAAACTCCCCCTCAAACCAAGGAACTAAGTCTAGTTACCAATCCGTAAAACCTCTCGGAGAAGCATTCCATCTTACATAAACAATAGTGATCTTCGGGAACAAGTGCAGATTTCAAACAGCATAGTTAAAGCATTTGTTGTCTATTTTGTCTACGGACATGGACCTTTTTTTTGTTTTTTTAAACTGAATCTACTAACCCAACCACAAGGGAACCCCTGTAAAACAGTAAATTTGATTCTAGTAAGATAGGCCATAAAATTAGCTTTAAAATAACTAAAAGTTTGGGGCGCCTGGGTGGCTCAGTAGGTTAGAGCCTCTGCCTTCAGCTCAGGTCATGATCCCAGTGTCCTGGGATCAAGCCCCACATTGGGCTCTCTGCTTAGCGGGGAGCCTGCTTTCTCCTCTCTCTCTCTCTGCCTGCCTCTCTGCCTACTTGCGATCTCTGTCTGTCAAATAAATAAATAAAATCTTTAAAAAAAAATAACTAAAAGTTTAAAAAATCCAAACCCCAAACCACCCCAAATATTCTATGTATTTAACAACTTGAAGAACGAAGACTTCCCAGTTGGGTTTTTGGTTTTTTCTTTTTTTCACTGTGTACACCATTTTGCAGAAGATAGGCCATTTTTGCTAATCAGTAGCAGAGTCAGCCAAATTCAGTTTGTGTCATTACTAGTTTTGTCAATAAAGCAACATAAAACAGCCTGATTTTTCTAATCCCATGTGGAGGCACTGAGTGAGCAATCAGAAAAATACTGACTGGCTTACAGAGAAATTTCATATGCATTTCACAGGACACAAATGAGAAATCCCAAAGAGTTCTCTTGCTGGACTTTTCATTCAATCACCACATCCAGAATAAGTAAGTGGCACAGGACCCAACGGCTTCAATTTAGAATGAATCAACTCCTACTTGGGTCACAAAAATCCTCATGATGACAAGTGGCACACTGTCCAAGAATTAAGTCACAAAGAAAGGAAAACTTGTTCAGTAAAATGTCAGGCAGGCATCAGGATAAGCTATCCAAGGTCTAATAGGATGAATGGCATTAACTCCATCCTCATTTGTTCCAGCATCAAACAAATCTTTCACCGTTATAGATTGTAACACCTCACTAATGAGTTAAGAGGATTTCATTATGAAACCATAATATTCTTCCTTTAGAGAGTCCCTGGCTTCAGGACGGTAACATTATTAAAAACAGAAAACATGACAATGGTAATCATAATTGTAACTAACACTCAGTGCTGCTAAGCAGGCTACCATGCACTTCACATGCACCATTTAATCTCATTAGCCTTGTAAAGGGCTATTTTTCTCACTTTCCAGAAAAGAAAGTGGAGGCTCACACACCAGTGTTCTTTGCGTACTGTCATTGAGTCTGTACCTGCTGTAGGGGTGTCAAACCCTGGCCCTCTGTTTCCACAACTTGAGCTCGTAACTGCCTCTCTTTGCAGTGACATTACACTAAGTTTAACTTAGCTAGGAAATTAAGCAAGTGCATCAAAATAGCAACTCACAAGTACCTGTAACACGCTGCTGGGTACTAAGTAATAATGTACTATGGGGAATAATTTCTGCCCAAGGCAACCTAACACCAAGACAATGGTATACAACAGTGTCAGTGGGCGGATGGTTAAAACTGATGGCAGTGCTTCTGTGACACCCATTTGATTTGGGTTCTCTCCCCCACATAAATAAATCATCATAAAGACTTTGGTATCCTGTAGGCAGCATAAATAAGGTCTTATTAATCTCAGGTAGCAGGCCTGCTTAGAAATGTCATAAAAGCAAATAATGATATTGTGATTTCAGCCATGCTGGGACTAAAAAAATAAGTGAAGACTTCTGGTAAGGATGTTCTGGAGGTTAACGTGATAGGGAATGAGAAATGTGTCCATCATGTTTAGTACTTGTCAGTTTCTAGGGCCAGGATGAATAATGAGCTTTTCCCATATCCCTTTAAAATATTGATATGCAGGCATGTGAAAAGATTATAGATATATCTTATCTCTAGATATTAATTATCTAAATTTGTTATTAAAATACACATTAAAAACATGGCTATGTATAGCTAAGATTTTTTTTTAAAAAAGAAAAAGAAAACCAGGCCTATGGGAATGAGTTTGAAATAACTAGGCTTTGGCAAGACAAAAAGTTGAGGGATAAGCTATCATAAAAACAAAACAAAACATCAAAATTTATTTCCAAAGAAGATAAAAAAGAAGTAGTAACTTGAGGTTCGACATATGAAAGAGCTTCCAGAGATGCACAAACACTAGAAAAAGCCTGCATAAAAAAAAAAAATCCGGGCGCCTGGGTGGCTCAGTGGGTTAAGCCACTGCCTTCGGCTCAGGTCATGATCTCAGGGTCCTGGGATCGAGTCCCGCTTCAGGCTCTCTGCTTGGCAGGGAGCTTGCTTCTCTCTCTCTCTCTGCCTGCCTCTCTGCCTACTTGTGATCTCTCTCTGTCAAATAAATAAATAAAAATCTTAAAAAAAAAAAAAAATCCAACCCCTCTGGGGGTACAAATTAACCCAAGGCCAAACACTTTTTTTCAGACACCGATAACCCTAGTTCACACAGACTGTGCTAAACTAATTCTCCCAACTTTGCCCCACCCTCCAGGCCTACTATCTAAGGTGAAAATCCCATCCCACCGCTAAGTTCTTTCAGAAAGGTCAGTGCACAACAACTTTTCCAAAATGCCATTTGTTTCCCACTCAATTTATGACTGACCAGCTTCTCACATGTTTAAATGTCCTACCCAAGCACAAAACAAGTGATGGAAAGACACAGCAAAGTAGAGTCATTTGGGAATTATTCTTCAATCTGAAACGCATGTTCTAGGTTGTTACCCCTTACCGCCTCATAAGCCAAATATATGATGTTTATATTCAAATGCTGTGCTTTTTTTCTTTTTAAAGTGCCTATATCTTATCTATCGTTCATAGAAATTTACGAAGATTATAAGCCATGTGTAGATACTTACGCATGTGAATTATTTCCAAGCACCCTCTTGGATGGAGTGGACCTTAAGAGTCTGTAATTGTCTGGGGCGCCTGGGTGGCTCAGTGGGTTAAGCCTCTGCCTTCAGCTCAGGTCATGATCTCAGGGTCTCTGGGATCGAGCCCCGTATCGGGCTCTCTGCTTGGCGGGGAGCCTGCTTCCTCCCCTCTCTGGCTGCTGCTCTGCCTACTTGTAATCTCTCTCTCTCTCTCTCTCTCTCTCTCTCTCAATCTGTAAAAAAGAAAAAAAAATTAAAAAAAAAAAAAAAAAAAAAAAAAAAAAAAAAAAAAAAGAGTCTGTAATTGTCTAATGTAACTGGAATCATATACACATGGAAAGTTAACACCACAAAAGCACCAGGTAAGAGGAGAGCCAAGGGGGTGAGAGCTAGGGTGAGGAAGCAGAGATCTGGGGCTGGGCCATCAAGAGACTTCCCCAGTGCACTGGCTTGACCTGACACAAGATTAGTAGGTGTGGGTAGGTCAAGGAATGAGGGAGGGGTATTTCAAATGCAAAGGCATGGAGAGAGAAGTGGGGTGCCACACTCCGGGAAGAACCACGATACGGGTGAGCCTGAGGAACGTCTCTGATTTTACCTCGACTACATCACGCAGCCCCCATAGCTGACCTGCAAGTGATAACACTACCTTCACTAGAAAATCAAGTCAGCAAGGAGTTGAAGCACTGTCAAACATGTGAGAGCCTCACGAACACTTGTTAAATGGATTGCTTCTAAACAGGACACCGGGAACCCTCACACAAGTGGCATGCGACCAGCTTATTCAGGACTTTTCAAGGCGGAAGGCCCAGGAGGCGGAGTGTGGATGGGTAGTTCACACTGAAGGCACAGCATGGGACGAGGCATGAAGGACAGAACAGGAAGACGACTCAGCGCTTCAGTCACCTTCTCACCTGTTGATGCCATCCCCCACGTTCCTTGTCAACATCCTCTTCCCATCTGTACCAGAATTCCTGACAGCAGACTTCCAGGTGTCCATTCCTGTCCCCTCCCATCCACGCCCACACTGCGCCAGAGTATCGTTAAGCCACCAAACTTATCAGGCCACCTCTGCCTGAAGCACCTCAACCGTGTCCCTTAATCTTAGATACAATCAACAATCCTTCACTTTGCTTAGTGCCCTCTTCATGCACCAGCTCACAACAGCTTCTAGCTCAGCTTCTGCCCTTCCCTCCAGTGCTCTGCTCCCCAACCACACCCGTTTCCTTCCCCCTTCTCTACTGCAACATTTACTCTGGCAGATCCTATGCATGGAAGTGCCCTCATCCGCCTGTCCCACTTTTATGCTGCAACCTTCCTATAACAGGTTGGTCACTCTGGAGAAATCTTCCCTGACTCCTCCCCCAAAGCCCAAGTCTAGGTTAGGACTTCCAGTTTACTCTCCAATCACACCCCAAATACACATTAACACCTACTTAGTATGTAAGTCCTCGAGCGCTGGGCCTGGTCTGGTCCAGGTACCAGCAGCCCAGTGCGTGGCACACAAGGGAAACCATGAGCTCTCTGTGGAATGGGTGGTATGCTGGGTTGTGATGCTGGGGAGGAGACTGGGGACAAAACGGGGAAGACTCTGAAAGCCAGGAAGTCCTTAAAACCTCATTCTGGAGTCAGTCAGGAGGAGACAGCTGGGCCCTGCAGTGGCCTTGCTGTCAGCATCACTCGACTCCATCACTAATCTCAGCACCAACCAGAACGGCTGACTCAACCTCAAAGAAGCAGAAAGAAACTCCAGGTCTATCACCCTGCTTCCACCTGAATGAGCAGCCCTCGAGCAGCAGCGCTGCATCAGTCCCCAGCAGGCCACAGCTGCAGAGCCTTCCACCTCACCTGCCTACTCAGAAACTTGGATCTGCGCACCTGCTCACTGCAGCAAGCGGTTCTCGGTGACCCTGACTTACGAACACAAGAGATCACCCCCACTTTCAATGGGCTCCTGTTTCCACATCTATTCTCTAACTTGGGACCCCAAATTCACCCTTGAAATAGGACACTCCTCCCCCCTCTTTAAAGCAAGTTCCTTCCTACCCACCCATCCTCCCCACTTCCCCCATGGCAGTCATTTTGCTCCTGGTGATTACCACCACCAGATTCAAACCTCTGACCCTCCCAGCTCTGGCCCCTGCGAGTGCATCTCCCTGCTCAGAATGGACCTCACAGTCAGCCATTCCACCAATACTCTCGAGGCTGCGTCCACCTCAGCGAAGCCTTAATCCTATGGAACTCCAACTGGAGGAACTGTTAATTTAGCTGAGATTCGGGATGTCAAGATGAATTGTCATTTTTTACCTGCTACCACCTGGATGAACCTCGAAAATATTATGTTAAACGAAAGAGGCCAGATACAAAAGGTTACATATGTTGTATAATTCTACTTTCATGAAATATGCAGAAGAGGCAAATACATCAAGATAGAACAATTAGTGGCTGCCTAGAGGCTGTGGGGGCAGGGAGAACAGAGTGACCAATAAAGGGCCCAGGATCTCCTTAGGGTGTGGTAACAATGTTTTGGAATTAGAGGCAATAGGAGCACAACACTGTGATTGAACTAACTCCACTGAGTTGTCCACTTTAAGATGGACACTTATGTGACTTTCACTTCAAGAAAAATTCAAATACTTTAAAAAAAAATCATTCTTTTCCCTTCAAATTCATAAAGAGTGGCTTTCCACCTTCCTACCTGCACTCTAGATCCTTTCCTGCCTCTTTCAAGAATTTATTAAACTCCCATTTCCTTTTACCTTCAATTTCCTCTGTCTGTAAGATTCTTCTTACTGCTGACAAATCTGTTCAAGCCTCCCCAACCTAAAAATTCTCCCCTTAACCTTGTTTTCCCCCTGAAAGCTCACCTAGAAGCATCTCAAAATCTCATAAAAACAGCCAACATCAACAGTCTCCATTTCTTCAGCTCCAACATTCCCACTAGTTCCCTCCCCAGGGATAAGGCAGCCTACAGATAGTGAAACCTACCTGCTATATCACTTATAAAACTGACAAAATACACCAAAAAACTATTCTAAAAACGAACAGATGAGCCTGCAAAAAAACTGAGGTCAAGAATGAGCCATGCATGAGTCATTAAAAAGAAGCTGCCAGAAACCCTTGGAGCTGCACTGCCCAGTAAGAGGGACATGACCCCCATGTAGCTGTTTAAAAGTACATTCCTTAAAATTAAACTAAAAACTCAGTTCCCTCGGTTGCACTAGTGCTATTTCAAGTGCTGAATAACTGTGGCTACCAATGACTATTACAATGGACAGTGCAAAATACATCTCCTGGAAAAATCTTGGTAGGTACAAATAGTGCAGTTCAGTATGTACCTGATGTACACATTGTAGAACCAGCAGCTATGAAGATTCTTCAAAGAATCCCCTAGAGTAAAATCAAGAAGAGGTGCATGCAGTGCTCACTGAAACCCAACTACAGTTCTACTTGATTACACGTTACACAAAAAAGGCCAGAGGGACCTTTAACACATGAAATTATGAAAGTTAAATGGAGTAAACAGAACAAGATGGAGAAGTGGGATGGGATGCAGCAAATTTTTATTAAAGCAAAAGCATTGTCCAAAATCAGCAGTTAAAAAAAAAAAAGTTAAAAAAAAAGTTAGATAGGCAAACAGTATCAAATAGGCATGAACAAAAAAATAAATTAGCTATTTTAAAAACTATTCTAAAAAACAGTCAATTTAGAAGCCCAAATATTAATGTATAAATAGCAAACAGAATGGGATAAATAAAAAATAAAATATACATCTAAAAACCTATTTATTGCTATTGAGACCAATCTCTTAATTTAGTCCTTTCTGCTTTGGATTTTAAAAAACTGACTGCTGGGGTGCCTGGGTGGCTCAGTGGGTTAAAGTGGGTTAAAGCTTCTGCCTTCGGCTCAGGTCATGTTCCCAGGGTCCTAGGATCGAGCCCCAAATCTCTGCTGAGCAGAGAGCCTGCTTCCTCCTCTCTCTCTCTCTGCCTGCCTCTCTGCCTACTTGTGACCTCTGTTAAATAAATAAATAAAACCTTATTAAAAAAAAAAAAAAAAAAAAACTGACTGCTGACAGTCTTCCGGGATCATTCACACAAGCAACCAGCATTGTTAGAAGGCACGGATTTACTTTTAAATATTATCCTAGGTAGGGTACCCCACACATTTATTTGATAAAGTGACCCAAACCAGCCTACCTAATGATGCACTAATTTTTTTGTTTTGGAAAATATAGGTTACTTATGTTATCATGTAATGGATTATTATTTAGATGCATTACCATTTAAGTTGTTATTTTAAAATAATTTCTAACAGAGTAAATTTCAAGATATAACCCACATAAATGAAAGCTCTCTGAAGTTCTTAATAATTTTTAAAAGTATAGGTTCTAAGACCAAAAATTTGAGTAGATGTATTAACAGTTATGTATAGAATTTTTCCCTCTCTACAAGGTTTTATTGCTAAAAAAGTATTATAAATTCAGCTTCCCAATTTAACAGTGACTATCCCAAATATACTTCAAAAAGAATCTATCTTTATATTTTAGTGGTAGTTAAAAACTGCACTCTCAAAAAAAAAAACAAACAAACTGCACTCTCAAATACTTGAAGCTCGTTTAAATGTAGTCATTTTGTAGTCATTTTGAAAGCAAGCTAACAATAATGAATAAAACTTACAATAAACATATTTTAAAGTACCCCAAGAGATAAGAGACTCTTAACTATAGGAAACAAACTAAGGGGAGGTGTGAGGGAGTGTTGGGGAACTAGGTGATGGGCATTAAGGAGGGCACATGATGTAATGAGCACTCAGTATTATATAAGGCTGATCAATCCCTGACCTCTATCTCTGAAACCAATAATACACTATATGTTAATTAAATTTAAATTAAAAAATAAAATAAAGTCCCCCAGGAGATAATTAAGTTCTTACGGTTCCCCACCAGTTCAAGTTATATATAATATGGTATGATGAGAAATTCAACACTGATCAGATAGGATGAGCTGATTTTCAACATTACCATGTAGGCATGAAAACTCTGGAAGTTTCTTTAGTCAAAGAATGATACTAACTCCCCCCTTTCCAAATGAGGCTACTCCTCGTGGACACTGTTACTCGCTCAAAACCGAAATTTAAAGTCATAAATAACGAGAGCTGCAATTTTCCTGTGGCCCAATCACCTTACGCAGTTCTGCAGGGACAGTAAGTCCACTCATCAACCATGACACAAAAGCTGAAGTACTTACATATTCTTTTTATAGAAAGAGAAATTGCTAGCTTAGAATGAAAGTCAAAAATTCACTTTCCTGACTTCAATTTGTCATAACAAAACACCTTTTTAAAAACCAGACTTCCCATTTGTCTGCTGTCACCTCTGTTGTCCAGTTTTCACCAAATCCTCATTTGACTCATTCTGCAATTCAGTTCAAGCTAGCATTGTGCAGGTTTTTCAAAACTTCAAAATGTAGCCACCTCAGAAAGCAAGCCTCCCCCCTCCCCTGCTCCAGGCTGGAGCATGGCCTCTGTCTAATCCCAGCACCACTGGCTGGCCCATGTGCTCACCTCCTTTCTTCCTCTAAATGAGGTGTCTGGTGCAGCTACGGCGACAGTGCACAGAAATGTAACTAGCAGAAGAAAAGCAAGAGTCCCAGCTGAAGTTTAAAGTTTAAAGCAGGTCAGCAGAGACAGAGAATGCACATGAATAAAAGAGGGAGAAAACTGCTCGACACTCCCTCCTCCTCCAAAATAAGAATCTAAGAGTGACATTTCACCTCTCCAAGCATGACTCCTTTCACTGTTTGAAGCGTATTTATTTGGAACAGACAGAGCCAATGAGAGAATAAATCTTGTGTGAAGCTTAACATTTACTTGCTCAAAGGTGTATTACCTACTCCCATCTGTTAGGAAGAAACTCCATACTTTTCACCCAAAGCTCAGGGCACTCACCTTTAGGTCAGAGCTAGAGAGCAGGTATTTTTGCAGGTTTCTCTCTACAAAATCTTTCTTTTATTTTTCCTTTATTTGCTTTCTTAGTTTGGAAAATGTTACAGCCAAGTAGACTATTTCACTAGCGGAAACAATTCAATTCAAAGAAAAAGCTGACATGCTAATGGGCACCTACCAGGACCAACACTTTCTCCTTTATCTCCTTTTTAACAGGGCTTCAAACCATTTTCCACTTGGTTTCTGCTTTCTCGGTGTTTCGGAGGGCTCTATCTTATAAGGATACTGATTAAGGTAAATGCAACCTACAATTTAGCACACATAAGTCTTAATCAAAGGGCAAAGGGAAGGGAGAACAGAAAGTTAAGTTGGTCAAGTCAGAATGAACGCGATTTCTTATTTCAATCTTGTTTCCTTTTTTGAAACTTTTTTTTCTTTTTTAGATTTTATCTATTTATTTGACAGAGTAAGCATAAGGAGGGGGAGCAACAGAGGCAGAAAGAGAAGCAGACTCCCCGCTGAGCAGGGAGCCCAATACAGGGCTCGATCCCAAGACCCTTGGATCATGACCTGAGCCAAAGGCAGACCCCAAACCGACTGAGCCACCAAGGCGCCCCACATTTGCTTTTTTGAAGAATGAAATATAAGTAGCTCAATGAAATCAAAGTTATTTCATGGGTGGTTTATGGAAGTCATTATTTTATTAGTCATACCTCCTATCTTCACTGGCTTTAAAAAAATTTAGATTATATTCAGTACAGCCTTCACTAAAACATCTTTTCTTCTTTTAAGCTCCAATTACATGGTGCAAATGCCACCAAGTAAAGGACAGTGATCAAAGAGATAAAACAGCATCAACAGACAGGTGGGAAAACAATGTGGTGCACAGAAAAAAAAATCTGTCATTTCAAAAAGTTCTACACAGTTGCCCTGAAATGGTTTCTCTCCCATTTCCCAGGAAATAGGCTGTAATTTCAATCACTATTACCAAGCTCATTATGAAGAACAAAAGAATGGCAACCAAGAACTTTCAGGATATAACCATGTCTAAAATAGGGGTGTGCATAGTTCAACAGCAAATTAATACAAGATGGCAGCAGGGCTGCACTCCTTTCTGGAGGCTCTTACAGGAGAATCCTCTTCCTGCTTGCATTTCTTGGTTCAAGGATCCTTCATTAATCTTTTTTTTTTTTTTTAATGTTTATTCGACAGAGAGAGATTACAAGTAGGCAGAGAGGCAGGCAGAGAGAAAGGAAAGCAGGCTGCTTGCTGAGCAGAGAGCCCGATGCGAGGCTCGATCCCAGGACCCTGGGATCATGACCTGAGCCGAAGGCAGAGGCTTTAACCCACTGAGCCACCCAGGCGCCCCTCCTTCATTAATCTTGAAAGCAAGCAACACTGGGCCAAGTCTCCTTGCGCCACCACTGTTCTAGTCTTCTGCCTGCCTCCTCCACAATCAAGGATACCCGTGATTACCACCAAACTCACCTGGATGATCTGGGATAATCTGATAATCTCCTATTTTAGTTAGTTGATCAACAACTTCAACCCCATCTGCAACCATAATTCCCCTTTCCCTGTACCCTGGCATCTTCACACAGGTGCTGGGAATTAGGGCACAGCCATCTTTGGGGTGCTGCTATTCTGCTGACCACAACCACTTGATACAAAGCACCCAGACAGGCAAAAGTTAAAAAAAAAAAAATGCAGAATTTGCTGTCAAGAAAATCACACTAAATCCTTTGATACCAAGTGTTAATTGGCTCCCTAGTGCTTAAAGAATTAAGTCTAATCCACTTAGTCCTACATTAAAGGCTTCCATGATTTCAAAACACTTCTGTAGCATTATCTTGTACTACTTTCTTCTAGTATCCTAGGACTGGACTCAGAAACTGCAGAACTCGGGAGCACCAAACACACCTGACATTGCCCAGTCTCATGTAATTTGCTCTATCCAGAGGTCCTTTCCACTCTGCTGTGCAGATTATTCTCAAGACCCAGATCCAAAGCCACTCAGCTTCACCTTATCTCTGCCTTCTCAGAAGCCCACAATGCCGTTCTGCCTTAGTGGCAGATCCATCAGTGACAAAGGGGAACAAGTTTAGGCAGAGAAAATTTCGGATGCGGTTCCCCAACTAGCTGCGTGACCCTGGGCATGCTATTTCAACCTGCAACCTTGCTTTCAACATGTTAAGTGAAAGGCAGGCCAAATTACTTCTAAATTCTTTCCCAGTTTCTTTTATTCTTTTTTTTTTTTTTTTAAGATTTACTTATTTATTTTAGCAAGAGCGAGAATGAGTGCGGGAGGGGCAGAATCTTTTGAGCAGACTCCAGCTGAGCTTGGAGCCTGCCCCTCGGCTCAATCCCATGACTCATGACATCATGACCTGAACTGAAACTGAAAACCGGACGCTCAACCAACTGAGCCACTTAGGGACTCCTCTTTCCCAGTTTGTAAGCTCCTATGAAACTGGTAGGACTTGTATCCACTTCCTTCCACACCCAAAGCCGCTCTTCTGGTCATCTCGAATGGATTAACGTACTCCCTCCCGATGCATCATCTCTGCCTTCAGTCCAGTCTTGCTCCTCATCCCCCCAAAGCATCTTGCTGGGTTACTCACCTCCTCACAACCAGTTAAAGGCTTGCAGGAAATTGTCCACACTTCTCAGTATGGTCCCCAGGGCCCACATAATCAAGGTCTCTGCTTCTTCCTCCGGTTTTCCTGACTTATGTTTTCAGTTCCTCACATGTTCCTCTATCCCCTTGCCCCTCTCTCTTCAGAGCATCTGTAGAATACTCTGCCTATTTCCTCCTTCCGTCAGACTGAATCCTGCTTATTCTCCAGGCAATCTTTCCTGTTCCTCCCCATATGAATTAGGTGTCCTTCCTGTTTGTTCTCATGGCACGCTGCACTGAACTCATGTATGACCCATCACTGTAGGACTGATACAGATACTTGTCAGTATCTGCCCCCTTAGTCTAAATTTCATGTGGGCAGGAGGACTGTCAATCTCCTCTACCACCTGTGGTACAGACTGGGGGTTATTGCCTAAATTCTGTAGAGAAGTAGCAGGACTTTTGGCTGCGTATGGCCAGAATCCACTGAGATTTTTCCAGCCTCTCTTGCTTAATATAGCCACATGTTTAAGTTCTGACCAAGGGGACAGGCAAAATTATCCAGGGGCAGTTTCTAGGGACCTACCCAAGAGAAGGCACAGATGGCCCTTCTGCTCCTTCTTTCCCTCTTCAGCCTGCTGGTTGGAAGACAGGGATATCACATGCTAAACCTGATGCACAGTGAGCTGGCAGGGAGCCCATGGAAGGTTAAACCAGTCCTGGACCACCTGTGCAACCTTTCATCGGAGATAAAAACTTCTACCTTATTTTGAGATCTCCCTGTTGGAGCCACTGTTATTTTGAAATCGCCATCACTTACAGCCAAACCTTACTGTAAAAGACATGGCCATTTCCACAGTACCAATAATTATGCTGACTCAAGTACACATCTCACCTCTTCTACTGGATTATAATCTCTGCCAGTGCGTGTACGGTCACGTGTCACGGCAGAACTATGCTCTTTAGCAGAGGGTAGCACGCAAGAATCTTCAATGGCGAGAGACTGTAACGATCAATGAATTAATGACCATGTGGCTACTGACGCAGACAGGCTCTGTCCAACCTATACAGTCTACTTCAACCTATTGTGGCCAACCAAAATAAGGTTTAAAAAGTGTGTCAGCGTCCTTCACTATTTTAGCATGAAATAGCTGGATGTCAAGATACCAGAGTTGACTCTCTTCCTTCCCTAGGCATAGTGCCATGGGTGTGGTCTATCATTGGCATAGCCTCCGTGAATGCTTTACAAGGTAATAAGCAAGTAAGCAAGGTTCTTTAAAATAATAGGACGAGTCACCTTTGCTCCCGGCTAAGTCGGATGTCCGGCAATTTGTATGGCCCGAGGGCTATTGCTGCTCTCTACGCTCAGCTTGGAGTAGGAAACGGTAACCCTACAGGCAGGGAAGCCAGTCCTCCACAGTCCCCTGCTAGGTGGGCTCCTCATTCCTGAAATATCTTGCATTCTCAGGCTACCACTCATCTTCACACAGCCATTAGCACAGATTACTGAACTGATACGTGAAAGCTACATCTTTAAAGACATATTCATGCAAATAATTGCCAGACAGCTAACACACGCCTGATGGTGTATACGTCCGGAGGACACAGAGATAAATGTGCCAGACACTGAGCAAAAAGAAAAGGAAAGTCACGGAATGGGAGAATATATTTGCAAATGACAGTACAGACAAAAGGTTGATATCCAGGATTTATAAAGAACTCCTCAAACTCAACACACACAAAACAGATAATCATATCAAAAAATGGGCAGAAGATATGAACAGATACTTCTCCAGTGAAGACATACAAATAGCTATCAGACACATGAAAAATGCTCATCATCACCAGCCATCAGGGAGATTCAAATTAAAACCACATTGAGATATCACCTTTCACCAGTTAGAATGGCCAAAACTAGCAAGACAAGAAACAACGTGTGTTGGAGAGGTTGTGGAGAAAGGGGAACCCTCTTACACTGTTGGTGGGAATGCAAGTTGGTGCAGCCACTTTGGAGAACAGTGTGGAGATTCCTCAAGAAATTAAAAATAGAGCTTACCTATGACCCTGCAATTGCACTGCTGGGTATTTACCCCAAAGATACAGATGTAGTGAAAAGAAGAGCCATCTGTATCCCAATGTTTATAGCGGCAATGGCCACGGTCGCCAAACTGTGGAAAGAACCAAGATGCCCTTCAATGGACGAATGGATAAGGAAGATGTGGTACATATACACGATGGAGTATTATGCCTCCATCAGAAAGGATGAATACCCAACATTTGTAGCAACATGGACGGGACTGGAAGAGATTATGCTGAGCGAAATAAGTCAAGCAGAGAGAGTCAAGTATCATATGGTTTCACTTATTTGTGGAGCATAACAAAAAACATGGAGGACATGGGGAGATGGAGAGGAGAAGGGAGTTGAGAGAAACTGGAAGGGGATATGAACCATGAGAGACTATGGACTCTGAAAAAGAACCTGAGGGTTTTGAAGGGGTGAGGGGTGGGAGGTTGGGGAAGCAGGTGGTGGGTAACAGAAAGGGCACATATTGCATGGAGCACTGGGTGTGGTGCAAAAACAATGAATACTGTTATGCTGAAAACAAACAAACAAAAAAAAATAAAGAAAAGGAAAGTCATCCTTACATTAAGAATGAGGAAACTGAGGCACACAAAGGTTAGGTATCAGAACCAAGGTTACACAAGTAGGCAGGGGTGGGAACATTTGATTCAGTCAAAAAGACCACAGGCTCTAGGGTGTGAGGATTTGACTCATGAACAACAGAGCTTTTTCTGCTACTAAATTGGCTTTACTCTTGTGTGTGTCTGTTTGCTGTGGAACAACTGATGAGGAGGCATTCAGACACAGCCTGCACAGAGTAGAGATGGGAACAGACAGGCACATGAACAGAAATGAAGTCTGTGGTGTGTTCAGGGTGAGAGGTGCAGGCAATCAAGTGGCAGGAAATGAAGAGAGAGAAAATGAAGCTTTTAGGATGGAGTGAAAGGATCCTATTAAGGCGTCAGGACACTGCTGTGACAACAGCATATGAACCAGACCAGAGAGGAGACAGGAAGGAGACATGGAGAAACTGTAGTTGTCTGGTTAGGATCCGAGTGCTACAAGGGTTGGACGATTGGGGGTGGGGGGAGCTGCAGAGAGGGACAGAGAGGAGCCTGAAAGGACAGTATTTGGTGACTGACAGCTACTGTGAGGGAAGAAAGGACATGGCTGATAAGAGAGAAGGACCCAAACACCAGTGCCGGCTCGAGACCTGGGCAAACTGGCAGATGGTGGTGCCCCTGACCACGCTGGCCAACAGGACAGACATGTTTGTAGGGCATCCAGGTGAACCTCGCTGAGGAGAAGTTGATTCTGGAGCTCAGAAGAGGTGTATCAGAAATAAATGAGATGGAAACTAGGTGGACAGTCAAATCTATGGCCTTGTACATCACCCACTGAGATTGGTCTTCCAACAGTACTTTGCAATTACTCACCTAAATCTTGAATTTTGGGAAGTCCTTTAACATATGCCAGTCCCATTTCTCAAAATGATAAACTCAATCATGAAGCTCTGTACCAAGGCTCAGTGAAAAGCATCTCTCTGTGTACTGCATTCATAGCCATCTTCCTTTGGGGTCGCTGAGCCTATTCCAAACCTACCAGTCCTTGCCAAGTAAATAAGAAGGAGCTGCTCTGAAGAGGATGCAAGCATAGTATTTATAGCATTCTCCTGGGGACACAGGAGTCCTGAGATACTGTGTTTAAGAGGCTCTTTGGAGAAGCTCTCATCTGTTTCACTGGGCAACCACTGTCTCCTCTATAAGCATGCTTCAAGAAAATCGATGGCCAAAGCCCATCATGGACATCGAGCTCTTTTGCATGCCTCTAACGACTGTCTTAAAGACTAAGCTTAAAGAGCCCAAGAAATGCCTCATATTCCTAAACATCTAAGTCAGACTGCCAGTTGAAAATAGCTGGGAGGGGTGCCTGGGTGGCTCAGTGGGTTAAAGCCTCTGCCTTCGGCTCAGGTCATGATCCCAGGGTCCTGGATCGAGCCCCGCATTGGGCTCTCTGCTCAGCAGGGAGCACCCTTTCTCTCTCTCTCTCTCTTTCTCTCTGCCTGCCTCTCTGCCTACTTGTGATCTCTGCCTGTCAAATAAATAAATAAAATCTTAAAAAAAAAGAAAATAGCTGGGAGACAACCATTTAAGGGACTTTTAAGCTTTTCTGCTATGGGCAGCTACTTATAATTCTTATCTGATTGCAGTCTCTGATGTGATTACTTGAATATTCAAAGTAAATTATCATGTTCTTCAAGCTAATTCATACCAATACACAAAGGCAACATCATAGCCTTGGTTGAAATTAAAAGAGGGTGGAAAAACATAATTAAGATAGGTTATGCAACCCCCAGAAGTCTTGAAGGATTTAAATTCGAGCCTGTCTAACATAAATAAGGCACATGACATGAGAACACATTTCTTTGTTTAAACTGAATCCAAACACCCACATTTTATAAATGTTACTAGGGTATGGAGGTGAATGAGGAGAGGGAGAGGCAGAGTTCAAATATGTTTAAAACACACACACAGACACACACACGTGCGCGCACGCAGTTTGGGGCCCCTGGGTGGCTGGCTCAGTGGGTTAAGCATCTGCTTTTGACTCAGGTCATGATCTCAGGATTCTGAGATCGAGCCCTGTGTGAGTTCCCTGCTCAACAAGAAGTCTGCTTGTCCGTCTCCTTCTGCCCCTCCCCATTTGTGCTCACTCTCTCTCTCAAATTAAAAAAAAAAAAAAGTTTGCTACAATGTGGCATTTTTTAAAGCAAACACAATCTGGTAATCATTTATTCGTCTCTTCTACAGAGTATGTCCAAAGCCAGCAGTTACCACCTGGTCATAGTCCACGTTAATATATAGGCCACTCTGAATTTTGTGATTCTCTTATTTTAGGAACATAACAATCATGTTGTTAGATCTACTGACCCACACCCAGAAAGAAAATCAAAAAGTTCTAAGAGACTCTTAACCCCAAGAGAACTAAGGGTGGTGATAAACGTGTCTATCTTGAGCCTGAACAGGTGCCCTTTAACCGGGCCTGTGTCAGAATGACCTAGTAGATGTTTTCAAAATCCACATGACTTACACCTCCGTCCAAGGGAAATCAGACAAGCTGGAGACAGAGGCTCCCTAGAGGATCTGGGTGCCCTTCCGTCCCAGCCCACACCTCTCAGGTCTTATACACCTTGTAAATCAAACCAGCTGCATCTGAGGCCAGGTAAGGAAACTGATGCTGGATGCCCATGACCAGTCACACCAATCCAGCCTATTGGCAATTGAGCTTTTGGGTACGGATTTTTTTACACCAAAGATTCTAGAACTCTTCTGTGTCTGTGCTGCTGATTACACCAAAAAGAGAATGCTAAAGTGCAGAATTGTGAAAAAAGGACTCGAGAAGAAACAAAAGTTTACCCTTTCAAGGACTGATCATAAATGTTATTCTGTTAGCTTTCTTTGTCTAAACCTGTGTTCAGTTATTGTCAAAAGTTCTATATTCATTATACCATCAACCTCTCATCAGTTATTGTCAAAAGTTCTATATTCATTATACCGTCAACCTCTCAGAATGTAATGATGAATAAGAAACAACTTTGTTTCCTCTAGTTCTATGTCTAGAGCTGCAAATGGAAAGATGGCTACCTAGTCTCCCAGGCTTACAGAGTATCAGGGTGGCTGAGAGCTGTCTAGGGCCAGACTGCGTGGGTTTGAAACCTGGCTCTGCCAGCTACTGGCTGTGGAGCCTTACATGAGTCACTTCACCTTTCTGTAACTTAATTTCTGCATCTGGTACTTATCTTGTAGGGTTTTGTGAGGCCAAAATAAATTAATATAGGTGGAGCACTTTAGAAAAGCACCTAGTATGTGCTGTTGAACAGCTATATTCAGCACCCACAGAATAGGCTCATTCTTTTTATAAGCAGCAACTGCTTATTGCCCAGCTGTAATTCATTCTTCTGAAGGACATTTACCCTATTGTATCTTGCAATCTTGTTATTATATACAATGCTTCAATGGACATCCTATACAGGAGAGAGATCTTTTTACCATGATCATCAAATTCAGCCGCCAACTTAACTTTCATGTTTACTACTGATGGTTTGAATACCTTTCCAAAGTAGGCAAAGATATTACCACCTCTCAGTTCTACCCAGTCATAAGTGGCAGAGCTGGAACCCCATCTGGACGTGTGGCTGCTAACTTGAAAGGCAGTGGCTTTAATCAACTTCCCACAACTTTGCTTACTTAAAAAAAGGCATCTTATAAATGTACCTCAGATCCACAGTAAATATTTAGAAGTTCTGTAAGTAAAACTCAAATTTTCAGAGGTACATAACAGCTCACAAATATGGCAGATGGAGGTAACAACTTCTGTAAATATTAATTTATTTCCTCTGCCAAAAACTGAAGCAGAAGTACCCTGAACACTACCCCCTAGAGACATACACCACACTGCCAAATTCCCAGAGAGGTAATGAATAATTATCGAATTTGGTATCATGAGAACTGTTCTTCGGGGAAAGAGAAATTTGTAACAATTACTCTGTAGTAGCATTTGCTATTATGCCAGGACAAGAGGAGAACAGGTCTCTGAGGTTCAGAATAACAGATAAAATAAACACTTGAGTGGCCAATTCTCCAGCATGACTTTAATTAGGTCTTTTTAGTATGGGCTTATAAAGATTGTTCTGACAGGGTGAAATTGTTGACAACAGGGACAGGAAAGGGCAAAGGTAGAACTTCATAGAGATGGAAACTGTAACCAGCATGTACTAGCAGGAGGGTGCTAACATAGTAGGATTATACTTAGAAACTGCAGGTGTTTCAAGAAAATGGTTACTCTCCTAACTAGAGAAAGCATGACAGTATCAGCACAAAAACACTTTTTAAAAAGAAATGATATCCTAAGTCTCTGTCAGCAAAGACATCAAACAAAAGTACAAATGTCTAATTTAAGAAAGAAGGTTACACATCACTGTACTTCAAACACAAATGGAACGGGGCTGGGGAGGAGAAAGGGTGGGAATTTAGTCTTTCTGAACACTAAGTACCAATACTTTATATACAGGGACCACACAAATATAAAAGGAAATACACATGAGTAAAAAAAAAAAAAAAGTTCCTACTGAGGAAATATACCAGCAGGAGCCCAGTGGGAACCAAACAGTTTGCTAATGATAACATTTATGGGTTCAAAGGGGGATCGGGGATATGTGTGAGTGAGTGGGGTGGGGGGGTTGCTGTATTACAAATACTCAAAATTAGGTCAGGTTACTTTCCTAAACAATTCACTTTGCTAGGCCAGAACATGTCCAGTAGTCAAGCTTAACCTCAGGGAGAAAACTGTAACTTCCATCACTGATTTTGCCGTCACCTTTCTAGGACCTAAATAGATTTCAACTTCCACGCTCTATCCCTAGTCAAACAGACAAAGGATTTGCTCTTGGCAAAAGTAAAAATAAAAAAATTTAGTTCTTGGAAGTCACCTTAATCTCTTAAAGAAAAAGAGACTAATACCCAGAGCTTTTCTCTTGGTTGGTGGCAAGTTAGGATAGGAAGCCAGGTTCTATACAAAGGCGAGGTCCCCCTACTTAAACAACTATGCTTTCCCGTCTTCTCAAATTATTTCAATCGTAATAAAGAACTATGCATACACTTTACTATAATCCTGTATCATGAGGCATCACTGATTTTTGTATCCATTACACTAGCTGAGGTAAGTCAGCTGAGGGATGGAGCCCAGCAGCCTTGGTTCTTACTCCTGGCTCGGCCAGAATCAGCTGCATGAGTTTACCAATACTGGCTTTTCCTACTCTCACCAATGATACTTCATTAAAAGTTGGGAAGTGTTCTGATTTCAGTAATATTAAAATGTGAAGTGCCTGCAGTGATTTTAAGAGGCCGCAGGTTTTAAGTCACATCTCTCCCAAGATAGGCTGAAACATGAGCAACTCTGAAAATGGATGAAATGTGGAAACACGCAGCTGTGAAGGGTGACAAAAAAGAAGTGGCCAAGAGAGATGGGGGTGTGTGTGTGTATGTGTATGAAACAGCCTGTCCAGATATGTATCTGGGCCATCTGGATATTCCACTTGATTGCAAAGCTTCCTTTTTCTTCCTCTGTAACGCCACGTTTCTTCAACCAGTCCTATGAGTGCTCTTCATCTTCAAATCCACTGGTCTCCAGGTCTCATGTACTTATCCTAGAAATAATCTCGTACATTTAAGTAGCTCTCCCCAGCCTGTGCTGGTGGCTGTGGTTCCACGTGGGGTTTTCTCACTGCCCTGGCCGCCTAACAGCCTCAACCCATCTCCAAGTCCTAGCCTCCGTCCAAGCCAATCCATCCTACACATTCTGATAAGAGTCATACTCCTGGAGCACCACAGTCATACTGTACTCCTAGTTGGAAAGCTTCAGTGCTACTCTGTAACCTCAGGAGAGCAGCCAGGCTAGGGGCTCAAGATGACCTGGGCTGGAATGTTTAGTGACCCTAGCCAAGGGTCTAAACTTCGCTAAGCCTCCAACTCTTCATCTGTAAAGCGGGGAAGGCTCACAGCACCAATTAACAGCAACTGGAATAAATCCATGTAATGCCGTCACTGCAGGGTTTGACACTAATAAGAGCTCAGTAATAAAGAGCCATTATTATCATCAACAACTTGTCTTTGTAACCTTTCCTTTCACTTCTGCAGTATCAGCTTCAGCCAACTGGGTTACTCGATTTTTGCCCAGTGATTCCACAGATGTTTGCTCTCCAAACTCCTTCTGTCCTGGAAGCCTATCCTATCTTTTCAAATCAGTAAGACTCCTTTATGAAATTTAAGGCTACATTCAAATGCTGACTCAATTCTACCCACTTTAATCCAATCATCTCTTTAGGATTGATATCCTTGGAGGCCCTTCCAGTTCACAATGTGGCTGACTTCCCCTGTGTCCACACTGGTCCTCACTGAAGGTATAGTGGCAGCTCAACAGGTGAGGTGAGATTTAAATCCACTTCCTCAGTTCTGGGGTGGGCCCCCAGGTTACCAGATCTCCAGGCTTAAGTTAATTCCCTCAAAGCCAAGGGCCCTCTTTGGAAGGTGATGGAAAATGACGTTCCTACATGAGAATGTTAATGAGGTCCAGAGAGTTGCTGGCAGTCATCTTGCAAAATCAGCCTCTGGACATAACCATCATCTGAAAGGGCTGCAGAGACACTGATAGAAACTTTTGCCCTCAGAATTTTTCAGGTCAGGTGGTCATTTAAGCCCATTTGAGTCAAATCTTCTGTTTCCTGTATGTACTGAAAGCATCCTAACCAATCTTATGGTGGTAAGCGTTGATATGTCTAACATAAATAGCTCTGCCACATAAAGCTTTTCCAGGCATAGTTACACAAATCCTCCAGAAATCTGTGTTTGTCCCCTTTTTAGTGCAAGGCATAGATTTCCTACGGGTATGGAAGGATTAACATGTAAACCAATTCAGGAAGACTTTTGGGAGTTAGAACTGTATCATTCAGCTTTGTATATAACCTCTCCCAACACAAACAAACTACATATAACTGACAAGTCAATGAATTAAAAAGACATCTAGGGGGGAAAAAAAGGAAGGGAAGAGATTTTAGGTAGATCTGAAAGATGGCAAACTCTCAATCTTAGGTTGACTAGGTTAGATTTTTTTTTTTTAAGATTTTATTTATTTGACACAGAGAGATCACAAGTAGGCAGAGAGGCAGGCAGAGCGAGTGAGAGGGAAGCAGGCTCCCTGCTGAGCAGAGAGCCCAATGCGGGACTCGATCCCAGGACCCTGAGATCATGACCTGAGCCAAAGGCAGCAAGCGGCTTAAACCACTGAGCCACCGAAGCACCCCGACTAGGTTAGATTTTTAAGTTACGGTGTAACAGAGTTACATAGATTAGACACAGCTGACTGAACAAATCCTGGCAGTACAAGGACAGAAGGAGTGGGTATGATACTGGAGACAAGGCTATGTGAATTTGGACAAGTCACTTGGCATCTCTAGGCCTTAGGTGTCAATTCTTTCAAAGAGGAGGTAGGGGACAGCACTTCTCAAACAGATGTTATAAGAACTACATCTGGCAAACAACTATTACTCAGAGGGGCTCCCATCGATACCTGAAACTGAATGCCCCTCAAAAAAGAAGACGTATTTATGGATAACTAGTGGAAAGATCATCCCATCAGTAACAGAAGAGTTAGCAGCACAGAAGAGTAATTCAACATCAAAATGTCCTAGGGGAGAGGATGTGGCCAAGTAAAAAAAGAAATAAAACTATCACTCACACTCTCTACTATGTCCTTGGACATCAAAGTGCCTGAAGGGAAGGTAAACAGCTTTGCCTTGATTTATATAATTCATCGGGAAAATAAGACACCCAAGGATTTAGACTCATCTCTAGCAGCAGGAGGGCAATCAATATTATGCTGAGAGCAAAAGAAAAGATAATGGAAAAAAAAAAAAAAAGATCCTTGCATACACATTAAGGTCTCTAAGAGGTCAGGTGGAAAAAACGAGGCTCTGCTAGTTCCAGGCAATGAGATAACTTACCTCACTTCAACAGTGACTTCATAAGGATACTGGAATTTGTATCTGTGAAAACCTCAAGTTTTGAATATTTTCCCAGTTACTTGAGATTCTTGAGGTTTATTATTGGCCAAATCCTCTAAATCTCACTTTCCCAGGAAGAAAAATAAGGAAGCATTTATTAAACCACTATTTGGTGGACCCCAAGCCAGACTTCCATTAGTAGCTCCGGAAATCTGTAAAAATTCTGCAACAGAAAACACCCATTTATACATAAGAAAATTGGGTCAAGAGGACGAGGATAGTGTTTGAAGTCATAAGATACTTTTCTTGAAAAATCTGACAAATTTTAATATGCTTTCTACTTTCACTTTTCAGCGAAGTTCCATATTCTGTAAAATTAGCCATCTGTAGCCATCAATAACATTTTCCTTTTTGTCTGCAGTTAGAAATGGAAAAAGAAAATGCAAAAAAGAGAAACAGTACAAGAAAAGCTCCCAGAAATGAGAATTTATAATCTGGGGTAAGAAGCTAAAAGGGACGTGAGCTACATTTCTCCTTCAAGCGCGGAGCTTTCCAGGAGAATCCCAGGCAGCATCTGAAGCTGACAACAAAAGGAATTCACTTGTGTCCTAACCGAAGATACAAAGTTAAAGTGTACGTCCACAGTCATAGAATGCAAAACCGGCCATATCGGTATCTGCAGATTCTGCACCAAATGCTGTTGACTGAGATGTGTAAGTAAAACAAGTGTAAACCAACAGGTTACCTACCAAGCAGTTAGAAGAACAAGTTAGTAAATCTCACAAGCAACAATAGCTCTTCCGCACAACCCTAAAAAGCACTTCCTGCCACGGGTCCGTTATTGGAGAATTAAGGCCGCTCCCTCGCCACAATCCTACCCGGCCCCCGCCCCCTCCAACCCTCACCGCTGGCACCTCTCGGTTCCCCAGCCCAGCTAGTAAGTCAGGCACCGGCTTCTTCCATACGGGATCCCCAAGTACGGAAGAGTCGTATTCCTGGAGCACCAAAGTTGGCCTAATGCATTCTCCAAATCTGCAATCAAGAAACCAGGAGATGAGCTTAACTACAGTCGTGAGAAGAGGAAACCACCCTTAAAGTGCAAGAGAACGGAACAACTGCAAGAGGCAGTTTAAAAGAACAACTCTTGCTTCAGGCACGACTCCCCCCACCCCCGCTCCACCACCATCCAGACGCGGGCGGGCAGACGCGGCACAGAGGAGCGAGTCTTACAAGCGTGGAAACTGTAAAAGGGCACTTTCCCTTACAAGACTCAAAAGCCACCACCTGGGGCTTCGCCAGCCCAGAGCCGCTGCTGCGCTGCGCTCCTCCTTCCCGGTCCTCCGCTCCCGCGCGGGGACTCCCCAAAGGGCCGCCCAGATCGCCCTCGAGTCCCCGCCCCCCAACCCTCCCCCTCCGCTTCCCCGCCGGCCTCATCCCTCCCCGAGTACCGCCCGCAGCAGCTCTCTGGTTTTAATAAAACCCGAGTGGCCCTGAGCTAGCGGGCTTCCCTCCGGGAGGCAGAGGCGGAGAGAGGAAAGGGGAAAAGGAAAGGCCGGGGGCGGGGGGTGTCTCCTCACTGCCTGCTCCGCGGGCTCCGCGCGGGCGAGGGAGGGCGCGCCCTGGCTCCCGGTGCCGACCCGACCCGCGAGCCGCAGAGGTTCTCCGAACTCAGCGAGGTTCCGTTCTGCCCCAACGAGAGCACTCGCTCTCCCGGCGGGCGCTTTCCTGGTCCTCTCATGTGCGAGTTCATCCCGACAGAGCGGGCGGACTCGAGCTCTGAGAGCCATCCTCCCGCCCGTGGTCTGGGCACAGCGTGAGTCCCCGCGGCGCCTGTCAGCGAGCAAACGTCCCCGCCGGCGGCTTCCCCTCGCCGAGCAGGTGAGCCTGCTACACCGGGGAACTCCCGAGGCGCCCAGCCTCGCTCCCGCACCGGCCGTCCGTGCCCCGGGAGCCGGGCTGGGGTCCGCCGGGGCCGCCGGGCTTCTCCGCCACGCGGACGGAGCGGAGCGCAGCGCCGCGCCGGCGGCCGTAGCTGCCCTGGGTCCGGTCCTGACGGCGGGTCGCAGCCCTCGCGTCCCGGCCGCGCGCCCGCGCCGGTGTCATGGCCGAGCGGCGGCCCCAGGCGAAGTTTCCAGGAGCTGACGGCTTACCTCTTAGTCCGAGGGGCAGCCGCAGCTTTGCGAAGCGGCGCGGCGGCAGCAGGGGCGCCCGTGGCCCGCGGAGCCGAGGAGGATGTGAGAGGGAGGCTCCGGTAGCGAGGAACCGCCGAGATGGGAAGAGGAAGGCGCCGGGTATCTACAATCAGAACGTGGGCTGACCGTGACGTCACAATGGCGCGGCCAGCCAATCGGCGCCCGAAGGCTGAATCAAGCGCTATGATGTCATGCGGCCCTGGAGCCAATAGCGAAACAATAGAACTTTCGTGACTGTAAATTCCAGAATCCGAGGCAGTGGGGAGCCGAGGCCCGGGTTGGTGCCCTCGGGTTCACGTGTCTCCGGGCAATTTTTCCCCCTTGCCTCCTAATAAGCCTGCGTGGAACGCAGAGCCTGCGCAATAGCAGCGGCGGAGTTCCTGATGCTCTGAACCCTGCATCGCTGAACGCCAGGCAGGGCAAGGTTGCATGGCCGCGTTTGAACGACGGGAAGTCCACTCGCCTTTATGATTCTGAAAGGGATCCAGTTCTCCTTGGTTTTAGCTGAAAGGGTTAAATACCTACGCAGACCATCAGAGCGAAGGTCTGCAGTTGAGCAAGACAAGGCAACAGCGAAAAGCACTCAAAATTGATGTTATAGTTAACTCCCTTACCGCGATTTTTCTTAGGGACTCTTTTTCTCAGAGGTCACTACCAACTTCATTTCTACTCTAGAAATTATTCCAGCGGCTTTTAAAAGGAGGAAAGGTGGCCAATAAGTGACGCCTTTTCAGATAGACAAGTGTAACCACTTAAGCCGGAGTGCTTTGTGCTGCAGGCACAAATAGATCCTTGCTGTTTTTTACAGGTGTTGGGTAACTTCAGGCCTTTGTTATCCCAGTAATCCACTCTTGCCCCATAGCCCCAGAAATTTAGCCTTTTTCCTTGCGCCCTCTTACTACCCATGTCCATTGAGCCAGCATAGTCAACCATTTAATGTAAGGAATTCTTTTACATAATTACAGTGTAGTGTTTATCATGCACCAGCTGTGTTCCAGGCACTGGGCCATTGCAGTAAGAATACAGGTGTACAAACTGTATACAAATTAGGTAATTTAAACATACACAGGGGTGCCTGGGTGGCTCAGTGGGTTAAAGCCTCTGTCTGTGGCTCAGGTCATGATCCCAGAGTCCTGGGATCGAGCCCTGCAGATAAGCCTGCGTGGGCCCCCTGCTCTCTGCCTGGGGCTCTCTGCTCCCCCCCCCACCTCTCCCACCCCCCCCACCTGCCTCTCTGCCTACCTGTGATCTCTGTCAAATAAATAATAGGTGATACAGTCGAGAAACAACCTCCATGCAGTGGTAAATGCTACAATGGAAACCGAAATACACAGATTAACTAAGATTTCTGATAAGGGGTGTGTGAAAAGTAAGTGCTAGAAACATAGAAGAGTTTGGCAAAGATATTTTATTGATTCTTCACTCTTCTGCTAGCAACCCAAGGCTGGAATTGGTTCAGCTCTCTGTTACCCTATACATGTTCTGTCTTTCCTGGTTTTAAAAGTTTCAAATTTAACTTGGTATTCCAAGTTAATAATATCAATTATCAATTGTAAATATCAAGTTTTACAGTACACCCAATTGTTTTTATTGTACTCACTTATCAGTAAAATGTTTTAAGCCTGTACTACCAAAATATTTGTGTTTATTTTTAATTATGGACTTATATAACTGTCAAATCATACATTAAATATTTTTTCTTAAGTTAAGGCAAAAGTAACTACAAAGTTCTAATATTTTATGCATGTTGTTTCCTGACTGTACCATCTGGCTCAATCCATGGGACACTTGTACCCTCACTTTAAAGATCCCTGCTTTAGGTTGTAAACTGCATGGGGAGGGGAAACGTGTTGAATTTTGCTCACTATTTACCCACAGATCTTAGTACAGTCCCTGGTATATACTAAGAGCCTAGTAAATACATTCTGAATGAGTGAATGAATGAATTCTTACTCCTCACCTTCACCATCGTCCCTCTGGTGCTTCCATGTTCTGTTCTAGATTTCCAAACATCTGTCAAATAGTGTCCCAGGATTATTGATTCTTCTTAAACCTAAAGTAATAAAGTCATGTTCTCTTTCTTCCTCCAGCCAGACTTAGGGTTCTGAATACATATATGATTTAGGGAGAATTCCCCTCTCCCCATGGCCTGAAGCTCATCTTACACCCAGCAGAGTAAACTACCATGACTACAGTATGAATTATGGTAGATTGCAGCACTATCACATTCATGGATAAAGCTTTAAGGAAAGCAGTAGACCTGAAATGACTCCCCAACTTAAACGTGTGTTTTTTGTTTGTTTGTTTTTTCCCAAAATAAATCAAAGAATGCCTAGGATTCAATGCCAGGGTTCAAGAAAAGTATCTTAGTTACTGTCAGAATCAGATTCTTGGCCAACCAGGTTCTAGACACTGTACTGGAGTCATCCTAGTCCTTGTAACTAACCTATCAAGAGTAAACCCAGGTACGGTGCAGTAAAAACAAAAAAACCCTATAACTCTTGCCTTTTTCTTTACAACATCCATACAATAGTCCCTAAGAAGTGATTGTCGAATTGTTTTCATTAGTTAACTATTTTATTCCTTTTTATCTTCCTCCTCCTGTGTATCTTTATTTTTAAATTCTGGTAACATTTTTTCCTTCTGCTCTTAATTTTCATCAATGGTCTGATATCTCCTCCAACCACACACTTCCAAGCATATTAGAAAGTTATTCCAATATTGCTCTTGAGAAAGAATTTAACATCTTGGGAAATATATTCCATTGTCATAGCATCTGTAGTTGAATTAAAAAAATACAATTGAGAGGTGCCTAGCTGGCTCAGTCAGTAGAACATGCGACTCTTGATCTCAGAGCTGTGAGTTTGAGCCCCACGTTGGGTGTAGAGATTACCTAAGAATAAAATCTTTAAAAAAATACAATGGGGGGCACCTGGGTGGCTCAGTGGGTTAAAGCCTCTGCCTTCGGCTCAGGTCATGATCCCAGGGTCCTGGGATCGAGTCCCGCATCAGGCTCTCTGCTCAGCAGGGAGCCTGCTTCCCTTCCTCTCTCTCTCTGCCTGCCTCTCTGACTGCTTGTAATCTCTGTCTGTCAAATAAATAAATAAAATCTTAAAAAAAAAAATACAATGGGGGGCACCTGGGTGGCTCAGTGGGTTAAAGCCTCTGCCTTCGGCTCAGGTCATGGTCCCAAGGTCCTGGGATCAAGCCTCACATCGGGCTCTCTGCTCGGCAGGTAGCCTGCTTCCTCCTCTCTCTCTTCCTGCCTCTCTGCCTACTTGTGATCTCTGTCTGTCAAATAAATAAATAAGATCTTAAAAAAAAATACAATGGGAGATTTCATTAGAATGCAATTCTTATTAATGAGACTTGCTTCATTTCAGGATGAAATACTGTATGTGCTCAGGAGGTATCTGCATAACATAATGAAGTCTGTCTTTTGAGATTAAATATAAGTCTATGTTTGCCTCTAGACATTTGAAAGTTGACTAAAATATAGGACAAGCATAAGCTAGTTTATGCTAAGGATATCACTATGAAGTCTCTACTGGTTCCTACTCCTCCCTCCCCCCTTTTCTATCTTCTTTTTTCTTATCTCCTAATTTGTTATCTTGTTACCAGGGGTTCCCATTGGCCTGGCTTATCTTTGTTAGAGGAGATAGATTAAAGGCAGTTTCCTTTCCTCTCCAGAACAAGGAGTCATTTCTCCACGCCCATTGTTATTCTGCTGCGACTCCTCCTCACTGCACTGGGGTTTATCTCTATTCCTGTCCTTGAGTGTTCACCCTGATGGATGTGAACTACTTGAAGGCACTGCCCATGCCTGGTCTGCCATGTTTTCCCAATGGCCGGTAGAACCTCTGGTGAAGAACAGATGCTCATAAGTATCTATGGAATGAATGAACAATCTGAACTATTTCTGGATTCTCTAGTTTTTCTTCTCAACTCCCTTTTATACACTCTTTAGTACTCTATCCAGGAGCAACTGGACAATGAAAGGGGCCTGTGTCTTCAATCCTCTCTATATACATTTACTTCTTAGGTGTTATTATCACCGTCTTTCATGACTTTGGGATCTATCTATACTCTACTGACTCCCAAATGTATTTCTCCCAAGTGTATTTTCCCCTGAAGTCTAGACTTTTATACGTAACTGCCTACTAATGACTTCTCTTCGATGTCTAAAAGGCATCTCAAACTGAAATAATAAGAAAGAAACTCTTGATTTTCCCTCAAATTCATGGATTTCCCCAGCTTTGTAAATGGCAACTCTAATTGTTCAGTTTCCCAAGCCAAACACCATAGAGTTTTGTTTAGCTTCTATCTTCCTCTGACGTCATACATGCACGCATCAGCTAAATTCTGTCTACTCGATCTTCAAAATATATCCAGAATCTTATTACTTTTCACCAATTTTACCACAACCACTGGTTTAAGTTACCATAAGCTGATGCCCAGAATTTTCCAATAGCCTGGACCTTTACTGCTTTTGCCTCCTACAGTCTATTCTCAACATAGCAGCCTGAGTGATCCTCTTAAAACCAAAGGCAGATGGTGTCACTTGTGTACTTAAAGCATCAAGCAACCTCTTATCTCAGTTCAGAGGAAAAATCGAAACTCTTACAATGGTTTATGAGGGTGCTTCTTGACTTGGCACCTGTGTCATTTCTCCGACCTTCTAAAGCTACTTTGTCTTCTACCCACAATTACCTCCCTAGCACTAGACTTGTCTCAGGGCCTTTATCCTTACTCTTCCACCATGCCAGAAATCTCTAAGGCTTACACTCATGCTCCATTCTCATCTCTCTAAATATCATCTTCCTAGAGTGTTCTCCTTAAACTCCCTAAATTTGCACAATCTCCTGCCCTGTCTCCCATATTCTGGAACTTTTTTACACTGCTTAATTTTTCTCCTTAGCACTTAGCACTGTCTGACATACTGTCAATTTACTTTTAATATTAAGATTGAATTTAGGGGCGCCTGGTTGGCTCAGTGGGTTGAGCCTCTGCCTTCAGCTCGGGTCGTGATCTCAGGGTCCTGGGATCGAGCCCCGCATCGGGCTCCCTGCTCCGCGGGGAGCCTGCTTCCTCCTCTCTCTCTGCCTGCCTCTCTGCCTACTTGTGATCTCTGTCTGTCAAATAAATAAATAAAATCTTTAAAAAAAAAAAAGGTAGAATTTAAATCTCAGTTCTCAACTTCTTCAAATCCTTAGCTATGTTAAAGATAAGATTTTCAACCAGGACAGATTCTCAATGTGTCTTTTACTTTGTTGGTTATTTCATAACTTTCATAACTTGATTTTTAAAAAATTCTATCACATATTAAAGAGCTAAGGATTTGTGAGAGTAGACAAAAGCAAACAATAACCAAACTTCTACCCAAAAATCAAGTGCTACTGGCAAAGAGTAGCCATGTGGTGTCTATTGTTGTGGAATATGTTCTGGTTAAGCGGTGTGTTCTGTAAGTGCTCCTTATGATTTTAGTACCAGGGATAGAGTATAGAATATGCTTTGCCTTTATACTGTCATTCACAAAACAGGTTCTCCAAACTATGATTTAGTCATGCTAAAGATCATGTGATATTTTAGTTATAATTATTATAAAAGGCCTTGCTTTTGTGCCCTTGCAGTATCAGACATGCCCTTATATGTCAAAAACTGGTAGTACAATTTCTTTTTACAATCTCAAGTTCAGTGTTTGCCAGGAGTGAACGCATGCTGAGATTCACCTAAAAATCTACAAGTGTTGCAATTCAATTATTTTGCAAACTATTGCTCGGCATCTGGATGTGAAGCACATCTTTTTTTTTTTTTCTTTTTTTTCCAAATTTAAGTGCATTCCCTAAGGTTAGTTTCACTAAGTCAATTCTCCTTCAGCTAAAGAGCATTACAGGATTGTCTTCTAATTTGAGTGATTAAATGACACACTGCACTCTGTTGGATGTATCTCAATAAAATGAGCTCAGATATAAAACTGAAAATGCCGTCAGATACCCTAGAAGCATATAACTGAGGCAATTTTGGGCTATTTAAGGTCTAGAAATAAAAGGTACAGAAGTATGTCATTACTTTTGCATTTTGCTGATCAATAAGATTAACTTCTACATAGTCTTAAACGATATGTAATCTTTTCTTGATTTTTTTGTCTCCACCTCTCCCACCCTTTTTGCTTCCTTGAATGTGACCTAGAACAGAATGTTTCTTTCCTATCTCTTCATAATCAGAGTGCTCTGTGCAGGCCCTCCCCCCCCCCCTTTTTTTTAAGATTTTATTTATTTGACAGAGAGAGTGATCACAGGTAGGTAGAGAGGCAGACAGAGAGAGGGGGTGGGGGGGTGGGGGAAGCAGGCTCCTTGCTGAGCAGAGAGCCCGATGCGGGGCTCCATCCCAGGACCCTGAGACCATGACCTGAGCAAAGGGAGAGGCTTAACCCAGGTGCCCCAGGCCCTTTTTAAAAAAATCACTTATGATATTAATATTATAATTATTTGCTTATATCTTTCTTCCTCAACTCAAGGCCAGAAGATTTGTCATATATCATCTTTGTTCCTCTAGCTTTGTGGTATGCCAGGTATTTAGTAGGCATAAAAGTTCACTGAACCAGACTCTCAAAAGACCATTCACTTTCTTCATGATAAAGACAGCAAATAAGACATAGGAAGCTGTTTCACGATATGCAAAAAAGACTTTTAGAGTCCTAAATTCATTTCATCAGCTTAGTGGGCTCTGATAATATGATTGGAACTTCTCTTTTTTTTCTTCTTCTTCTTCTTTTTTTTTTTTTTTAATTTATTTGTCCAAGAGTGAGAGAGAGATCACAAGCAGGGGGAGCTGGAGGCAGAGAGAGGAGCAGGCTTCCCGCTGAGCAAGGAGCCTGATGCAGGACTCCATCCCAAGACCCTGGGATTGTGAGATGAGCTGAAGTCAGATAGTTAACCTACTGAGCCACCAGGCGTCCTGTGATTGGCAACTTCTGAAAGTGCTCCTCATGATCTCTGGCACCTGTTCATCATGCCCGAAGGCTGGACCTAGTAACTTGCTCCTAACAGATGGAAAGAATATGGCAAAAATAATGGAATGACCTTCCAAAATTAGGTTAGGAAAGAACTGACTGCTATCTTACTGGTACTCTCTATTCAATGTTTTGGATTGCATACTTTGAAGAAACAAAGGGACCATGTTGGAGATGCTCACAAATCAAGAAATCATGTATGCGTCTGGCCAGTTGACAGCTAGGAACTGAGGTCCTCAGTATGACAGCTCACAAGGAACTGAATCGTGTCAATGACCACAGGAGTGAACTTGGAAGTGCTTCCTTCCTTATCAAGGCCTTAAGATGACTCGATGTCCAGTCGATATCTTGATTGTAGACTGTGAGAAACCCGGAAACATAAAACCCAGCCAAGTGAACAACGCTCTAATTCTTCACTTATAGAAACGTTGGGAGTGGGGCGCCTGGGTGGCTCAGTGGGTTAAAGCCTCTGCCTTCGGCTCTGGTCATGATCCCAGGGTCCTGGGATCGAGCCCCGCATCGGGCTCTCTGCTCCGCGGGGAGCCTGCTTCCTCCTCTCTCTCTGCCTGCCTCTCTACCTAGTTGTGATTTCTCTCTGTCAAATAAATAAAATATTAAAAAAAAAAAGAACTACGCTTTAGAAACGTTGGGAGAAAAGTCATTTGAAGACGCTGTTTTGGGATCATTAGTTACAAAGCAATAGACAACTAATACAGATAAGTCAATAGTTTTACTTTTTAAAAAACAGAATCAAATAAAGTTTATTTACTTGCTGGAACAATCAATGTATGCTTAGTGTTTTGATAACTATGTCAATATTTTAGTTATAAGAAGTTGCCTTTCCCAATGTGCTTCCGGGAAAACATATACACACATGGGAGTAGGTTGACAAATTTCAGAAGAAGGAGGTGGAGATCAAGGCAGGCCACTTTGTAAACAAAACAAGGTACTGCTCTGTGGAATGAGGGCTTACTGAGAAGGGATGTACATTCTCAGTCCAACACCAACAAACATTTTCTAACTCAGTGGGCCAATCAAGTCCTTCAAATTTTCATTTCATTTATTGGTTTGAATTAAGGAATTGCAGGTTAGTTACTAATAAAACACAAACAGGAAAACAGACACAAACATTATATAACAAGAATAACACACTGTACATTCACTTACTAATAGGTAGGCCCAGTTAGTTTATTGGATCAGTCAATTAAGCTCTGAAAGCATGAAAGCCTGGGAAGTTTCTCGCTGTGGTCAAGAAAAATTCCCAAAGACAGGGGATAAATGGTGCCAAGGTGGATGCACAGGACAAGCATAAAAATACAAAATTCATATTCAGGAAACACTCATGAATGCTCGGCTCACTTTTAAAATTATCCTGGGCACCTAATAGTGTATCTGGAAATCAGTGGATGCTAAGTATATATTTATGGAATATTCTTTGGGGACCTGGTATGTGCCAGGAGTTGAGATAATAACACTGCAATACTTGGTAAAAAGTATTTGCACTTAAGAAGTGTAAAAAAAAAAAAAAAGGTCCTATGAAAAGTCAGATGTTGCAGAGGATGAGAAAATTGAAGCAGCAGGGCCTTTGCGAAGGCTACACTCTCTCCTTAACACTGTTCACTTACCCCTTTTCCACGTTTCAATTTAGAAGTCACCTTCTCAGATTGGTCTTTCCTATTATTCTGGGTAAAATCAGTCTCTTCTCCTTGTATTTCCCCTTCCTCAGTCACTAGCAAATACTCAGTTCACAGCACTTTGCACAATCTGTAACTGTTTTGGTTGCTTATTTTTATTCCTATCTGCCTAATTAGCCTTTAAACTCCAGGATGTTAGGAAAGAAGCTGCCTTGCCCACTGGGATGTGTCAGGCATAAAGTAGACACATAATAGATATCTGTTGAATGACCGAACGTGAAATATGAAGCTAAAAAAAGGGTACTGGAGTAGGAATGGAAAAAAGCTGCGTGTCCACACAAGGATGTCCAGACGAGGATTCCAATCATAGCTCTCACTCCAAAGAGCAAGGCCCTCTTTGCACAATACGCTCGGAGCACCCAGAAGGGATTCTCAGGAGGCGGGGATGCCCTTTGCCGGTGGTCTGGGAGCAAGCGCAGCTTCTCCCTTTCCCACCCCCCACTTTCTCTAGTCTGGATCGCAGCCCTCTGGAGCCCCGATCACTTCCGGGCCCCCACAAGCCCGCCCCTCCCGGGAACCAGAGCCCGCCCACCGGGCCCCCCTCCTCCACTCGCTGGGTTGTGGGGACCGTTGGCTCGCGGCCGCACAGGGCGGTGCCGCCTCCGCCCTGCGCCCCTTGCAGCTCCCCCCCCGCCGCCCCGGGCGCCCTCCGCATCCCCGCCCCGCTCCCCCGCCGCGGTCACCCCATTCATCCCGCGGCCGCACCCGCCAATCACCGCGCACCAACGGCGCCGCATCTGGCGATGGGGCGGGGCCTCGTGAGGCGCGCGTTCGCTCCTTCCCCGCCCCGAGCTCGCGCCTAGACCGGGTCATTCCCGGGCATTGACCGGCCTCGTCCCGGCGCTGACCAGGCGGGCGACTGCGGGTGGGGGAGGCGCTGAGCCAGGGAGCAGACAGTTGTGCCGTCCGGACTGCGGAGTCCTGGAATCGGAGGACGGCCGAGGCCTTGGGGGAAGGATGGAAGGTGGCCTTGACTTCAGGGGTCTCCACGCCCCGGACATCCAGCCCCTAGCATCCAGATGGGCGCGTATTAGGTTCCCCGTCCTCAGACGCGCGACTGGGTGCAGCTGTGTGGGGTGGGCGCAAAGAGGGAGATGAGGAAGCAAGAAAATGTGTCTTTGAGCAGCTCAGCCCAAGTCTGGTGCTGGGGAAAACCCTCTGGAGAGAAGCTTCAAATCGTTACTCATCTTTTGGTCTTTTTTTTTTTTTTTTTAAATAATCTGTGAATTTGGGGCGCCTGGGTGGCTCAGTGGGTTAAAGCCTCTGCCTTGGGCTCGGGTAATGATCTCAGGGTCCTGGGGTAGAGCCCCACATCCCGCTCTCTGCTCAGCAGGGAGCCTGCTTCCCCCTCTCTTTCTGCCTGCCTCTCTGCCTGCTTGTGATCTCTGTCTGTCAAATAAATAAATAAATAATCTTTAAAAAAAAAAAAAAAAAAGGAGAGTGATTCCAGTATTAATAGCCTTAGATGGTGGGGAAAGCCCAATGGCTCACGAAGCATTTTCATATACTTGATTTAATTTGCCAAATAAATCTAAAAAAAAATCATTAAAAAAATAGTAATCCATTAGTTTGGCTTGTGCAGACTTTGTTAACGTCTGTCCACCCCGGAGAGTGAAGTATAACAAAAGGTTGCCCCTGTTGAGGTTAAAATTATATTTACTTGTATCCTCATAAATTGTGATACTGAAAATATTTCTTTTGGAATATTTCATAAATGGGCTCTCCCAGTCTGATTTATCTTCCATTATGTCTTATTCATCAGGAAAGTTAACAGGATACCTAGTGGCTTTTCAATTGGTGGCAAAAGTCACTCCCTAACCCCCTCCAACTCCCCCACCCCATCCCCCAAACACTTGAAGGCACAGAAAGCAGTTTGATCACTGCTGCTTGATGTTTTCACTTCAAGTTTAATTCTCTTAGCCAGTGTGTAGGAATACGTAATATCACTCTTTTCAGATGTCAGAACAGGCCCCAGATTAATCTGGCCAAGATCACAGGTTTGTAAATTTAAAAGTTTGGGTCCTGTCCACATTTCTTTTTCTGAGATGATGAAATTTCAATCCACTTTAAGTGGAAGGTGGGAAGAAATCTAACGCTTTTGGAATCCTTAACTAAAGACAGTACACCTAGCCAAGTGCAAGCACCTCTTGGAGATGAGTTTCTGTTTCTTGAGAACTCTGTTGAGTGCATACTTTTCATGTCAGAACTTTGAAGGGTTCTGGAAGGAGAGTTCCTTGAAGTTCTGAAATGCCCGGTCACATGTGGCCTGATGCTTTTTGCAACCCTTGCTTTAACCTGAAAAAAATCCCCTTTTCGTAATTAAGTATAGCCAGAAGGGATGCTGGAAGGCTGCCTGGGTCTTGCTCAGGGACTTCAGTCTTTGTGGCAGAGTACAGAAAATTTGGATTAAAGACAGAGTTAATTAGGTCACAGAATGCTTTTTGCGGGCAGAAAGAAGCAAGTTATGATCAGATTTTTAACAAAATCTGATTTAACAGATTGGCTGAGTATATCTGTTCCATGCTCCATGCTGTGGGTACACAAAGATGAGTGAGAAGTTTTCCTGCCTGCCGGAAAAGGTTCCAGTTGGATTAAGGGGCATTAGTGAGTTAGTGTATGGATAACAGTAAAGGAGGGCAGCACATAAAGTGACAATGGGTAAATACAAGGCAAGACTTATGGTTGAGCTCTCACCAAGCAGTGGTCTAAATACAGAAGGAAAGGAACACCCCTGTAGGCTCTATGCCTACAGTTAGGACATTTCTTCATCAAGCAGCCAGAATGGCCTTAAAAAAAAAAAAAAAAGGCCAACCCAATGTCCCTCAACATCCTTTAAAACCCCATTTTACTTGGCCCCAAATCCCAAATCCTTCTTATGATGTGAAGCCCTGCATGAAGCAGGTCAGGCCTACCTGCCATCCTCCCAGGGCACCATTGTCTTTACTTGCACAGTACTCAGTTCTTCTCTTTGTTTCTCAGAGATGAAACTTCTTTCCCACCTCAGTCGTTTTACACGTGCTGTCCCCTCTGCCTGGTCTCTTCACTACCCTGTCCCCTTTCTGTACCTCTTTTCCTAGCTCATCTGTTCTTTGAGTCATTTCCTTTGAGAAGCTCCTCTTTTAAATAAAACCCACTGTTGCAACCCTCAGTGGACCTTTTTTTTCCCCTGTGCACTTTTCAAAATTTTCTAAGATATTGTTATTTGTGTGATTATCTCTTTGATATCTGCCTGCGCTGGCATTGCACCATTTTTTTCCTCAGTGGGCTTATAACAATGTATAAGATAGAGTTATTACTGAAATTACTTGTTTATGTTTGCCGGCCCCACTTGTTTCAGGCTTCATGTGAACATGGTTTTGTTTCCTATCATATCCAGCAGTTAGCAATGGTTGACACATGGTCAGTGCTCAATAAATATTTCTCTCTTTTTTTTAAATTTATTTATTTGAAAGACAGAGATTATAAGTAGTCAGAGAGGCAGGCAGGGAGAGAGGAGGAAGCAGGCTCCCCGCTGAGCAGAGAGCCCGATGTGGGGCTTGATCCCAGGACCCTGAGACCATGACCGGAGCCGAAGGCAGAGGCTTTAACCCACTGAGCCACCCAGGCACCCCTCAATAAATATTTCTTGAGTTAATGCTCAGAATCTGTCTATCTAGAATCCGTTTTGGGGAAGAGTGGGAGGCGGGCTGAGAAGGCAGGCTGGAGCAGGTGCCGGGGGCAGAGAGAAGCATTTCTATCTAGCCTGTCAGTTAGATCCTCACTGTTTAGTATGGCAGTCACTGGCCACAAGTGGGGATTGAGCATTTACAACATGACCGAGGAACTGAATTTTAAATTCTGTTTAATTTTGATTTATTTACATGTCCTAAAGTATATCTGGGACAACGTGTCTATGTGATTCTAAGTTTTATGAAATCCAAATACAGATGAATTTTGGTGAAAATTGATCATCTCAGCTGGATTTTGACATCATACAAAAGAAGATTATAAAAAATCTTATTTTTCTCTGAAGATTGCATGTTGAAATGGTACTATTTTGGATATATTGGGTTAAGTAAAAAATATTTTTAGAGTAATTCCAGGTATATAGCCAAAGAATTGAAAGCAGGGACTCAAACATGTACTTGTACACCAAAGTTCATAGCAGCGAATACCCAAAAGATGGTCACACCCAAATGTCCATCAACAGATGAATTCATAAGCAAAAACGGATATATATTTGAATATTATTCAACCTTAAAAAGGAATGGTATTTTGATCCATGCTACAACACAGATGTACCTCGAAAGTGAAATAAATGAAATAAGCCAGTGGCAAAAGGACAAACATTGTTTGAGTCCACTCATATGAGGTACATAGAATAGGCAAATTAATAGAAACAGAAAGAATAGAGGTTACCTGGGGCCAGAGGAATTGGGGAGCTACTATTTAATGGGTATAGAATTCCTGTTTGGGTTAATGAAGATGTTCTGGAAATGGACAGTGATGATATTTGCCCAACACTGTGAATAGACTAAATGCCTCTGAATGTGAATTTTATGTACATTTCACCACATCAAAAATTAATTTCACTTATTCCTTTTTGCTTTCAAAAAATTTGGCTACTACTAAATTTGGCTCCTAATTTAAAAGCCACTTTTAAATTACAAAAAATGGCTTCCTCATCCATGTTCTGTCAGACAGCTGTGGGCTAGACAATGGAGGACCTTGGGAGAAGATGAATATACATCTGTGGTGAAGAGTTCACTAATGTCTGTTGCACTAGGAAGGCCACTTGCAAGGAGGGCAAGAGGGTAGCACATTATGATGAATCCAAGAATTTAAGACTTGGCTGAATAGGTTGTGTATAAAAAGATGCATACAGGAAAGCCTGGATGGGCGGGGGAGGGGACCCACACTAGGACTTCATCCAGGAAGGGCTTTTTTTGTGGCTGAAGTGGGAACCTTCTAGAGATAGTTTTCTCTGAAGTGACAGGATAACTTGGCAGTCATCCCAGCGTGATGTTTCTTAATTGTCGTGGGATCAAATGAATACCACATGTGAAAGAGCTTTTTAATCTGAAGTGAGAGGTACAGGTGAGGGGAGATACAAGGGTGAGGCACAGGTAAGGTTAATCACAAGAGTGGGATTTCTTCAGTGTGCTTTTTTTTTTAATATTTTATTTATTTAGTTGACAGAGATCACAAGTAGGCAGAGAGGCAGGCAGAGAGAGAGGGGGAAGCAGGCTCCCTGCTGAGCAGAGAGTGGGATGTGGGGCTCGACCCCAGGACCCTGAGATCATGACCCGAGCCCAAGGCAGAGGCTTTAACCCACCGAGCCACCCAGGCGCCCCTTCAGTGTATTCTTGATGGTATTTTCCATCTGCTCCAGCGTCTATAAAGAAGCACTGGCTTGGGAAGTTTTCTCTTAGTGCCACAGAATCTTTTGTATAAAACTGTGAGAAGAGTCATCCATGTTGACTCTCTCAGTCCCTTGACTCCATTCCTCCAAAACTTCACCATCACTATTTTCAGAATATTGCTCTTGGAGTATGATTATCTTCCCATGTTCGATATTGTCCTGTTACTCGTAAAGTTTCCAATCACCCAGAAGCCAGGTAAGTGTTGACCCCAACTCAGGAGTGCGTCCCGGGTTTCAAGGACAAGTTGTACAGGAGAAGGTGAGAGAACAATAATGGGAGACAAATTTGTTCAACTTGGTCTGAAGCTCAGGGAAGCCAGTAGGAGATATAGGATCCGGAACTGCTCGAGGGCTGATCTTGTGGGTTTTCAGGAGTTTGAGCTACACTGGTCCCCTGGACCTTACTCCAGCATATCCTTAAAGCCCTCCCATAGTTTAGGAAACAGTCCAGTTCTGCCCCAGATCAAGAATGGCCATCACTGGGGCCACAACCCCACGTCCCCCCACATCAGAAGGATGTGGACCGCTCTGGAATTAAAATTTCACCTGAGTTGGGCTGAAAATGGCTCTGACGTGGGACGATACTGGGGAGAAAACCAAGTTTCCTGAAGAAAAATCCATATCCTCAGAATATGAGTTTAATACTCTACAAAACAATGCAGGGGCCTCCTCTATCCAAATGCAATCAGAAGCATGTAGCACTACTAAAAAGCTTGCCCCAAACAAGCTTTTTTTTTTTATCTCTGTGTATTTTATATTTATTGCCGTTTTTAGGTTTAGTGTGCCTTCGTTCTTTTAAAAGATCCCTATAAGGCCTAGGATTATGTCCTGTTCTGACTTGTCTCGACCAACTGTGTATAGATAGCATTGTTGCTGATATGGGATGACGGAGTAGGTGTTTTGTTTGTTTTTTTAAGATTTTGTTTATTTATTTGACAGAGACAGTGAGAGAGAAAACACAAGCAGGACAGGAGGGGAAGGGAGAAGCAGACTCCCCACAGAGCAGGGAGTCCTATGCCGGGCTTGATCCCAGGACTCTGAGGTCATGACCTGAGCCCAAGGCAGACACTTAACAACTGAGCCACCCAGGTGCCCCTGAAAGAGTAGGTTTTTAATATCCAAATTTCCACAGCCCAGCTCTGGTGTAAATAGTGCTTTTGGTGGGAGTTTACCCTTAGCCCTGATTATGTTGTCAGGGTCATGGCTAAGAGTTTGCATTATGTTTGTAGATATCACAAGTAATTGAGTTACTAGAGTTCATTGTTTCTTTCTGTCAATTCTGAGAAGAAAGCTATTTCTGGGTTCCGAGGTTCATGACTAGGTTTGCTCTCCACAAAGTAGGAATTAGAGGTAGTTATCTGAAAACAGAGAAGATGGACTTTGGCTTGAATCTTTTAAGTCACAGCTGGTTTAACTCAACCTGGTAACGATTCTAGCACCCACCACACCCACGTTAATGGGACAGAGGAGCATGACACAGTTTCTCAGGGAAATGAAGAGGCATGGGGGGAAGGTACTCATCTACTAAATGCTTAAATTATCTGAGATAAAGACTGGGCTCCAAACAGGAGACTACTAAAAAAAAAAAAAAATCACTATTTTATAAATTAGCAAACTTCTGGGGGCGCCTGAGTGGCTCAGTCATTTAGGTGTCTGTTGGTTTCAGCTCAGGTCATGATCTCAGGGTCGTGAGATCGAGCCCCATGTCAGGCTCATTCTGGGTGTGAAGGCTGCTTGAGATTCTCTCTCTCTCTCTGCCCTCCCCCCCACTTTTTTTTAAATTAGCAAACTTAATTCTTCTTGTCTGTAGTACCAGAGAATGCAGTTCAGCTACAGGTGCCAAGGGATTAAAAAGGATACCTAAACCTTTTAATCCAGCAACACTAACAAATGGTAAAGTCAAAGTTCTTTAATCTTTTGGATTGTTCTGGGAGAGCCACAGTAGTTTTATATGTGTGTGACTATAATATCTGCACACTAAATTGTCAGGATGCCAACATTTCTGCGTTCTCAATTTCTGGTAGTAGTTCTGTAGTTGTCGCTTTGTGTTTTTTATAAGTTAATGGCATGGTTGTGCATTGTGTCTTGTCCTCTTGTCTCCTGACAAATTAAGCTATTTTGCTAAAGTCCAGTAACTATTGAATCCACTAATTAGTAATGTTTATGGGAAGGGCAGAAACAACTGCTATCAGCTGTTTGTTTTTTTTTCTGAAGGATTCATAAAATCTCAAATCCACATATTGCTTGATTCTGAATGAACATAGATTTTTTTTTAAAGATTTTATTTATTTATCTCAGAGAGAGAGATCACAAGTAGGCAGAGAGGCAGAAGCAGGCCCTCCGCTGAGCAGAGAACCCGATGCAGGGATCGATCCCAGGAACTAAGATCATGACCTGAGCTGAAGGCAGAGGCTTAACCACTGAACCACCCAGATGCCCCGAACATAGATTTTTACATCCTATAAGCAATTATCATGTTTTTCCATGTTGCTACATTATCTTTTTTAAGATTTTATTTATTTATTTGAGAGAGAGAGCGTGAGTTGAGGGTGGGGCAGAGGCAGAGGAAGAGGGACAAGCAGACTCCTCGCTGAGCACAGAAACTGCCCCAATGCAGGGCTTCATCCCAGGACCCTGAGGTCATCATCTGAGCCAAATCAAGAGTCAGTCACAACCAGCCGAGTCACCCAGGTGCCCCTACATTATCTTTTTTAAAATGTCCATTTAATAATTGCACCATAGGGCACCTGGGTAGCTTAGTGGGTTAAAGCCTCTGCCTTCGGCTCAGGTCATGATCCCAGGGTCCTGGGATCGAGCCCCCGCATCGGGCTCTCTGCTCAGCAGGGAGCCTGCTTCCCCCTCTCTCTCTGCCTGCCTCTTTGCCTACTTGTGATCTCTGTCTGTCAAATAAATAAATAAAATCTTAAAAAAAAAAATTGCACCATAGCGATTGTTTGAGCCATTGGGGATCAATGCAAATTTCTAGGTGTGGGACCAATCTACTGAATCAAAAAAACAGAGGGTGAGCTCAAGAATCTGTTACATCAATTCTGCTTCACTAGAGCTGGGTTAAAAGCCATGATTCTCCATTGTTGTAAATAATTTTGCAGTAATGTCTCTGTGAACTTTTGTTTTCCTTCTTTGAGTAATTTCCTTATTTTTTAGTATGTCATTTTTTTTCTAAATGTGATGAACTAGGAGTACTTATAACATTTAATCTATTTTCCTAACTTTATTATTTTCTTTTCTCATATTAATCAACAAATATTTCCAACAATAATAGACTCAATTTTTACCTACATTTTAAATTCTACACGTGAGACAGGCAGTAGTTTAAATCTAGGGAAGTTATGAGACAAAAGACAAAATCTTTCTACACTCTACTTGGTTGACTAGGTTAGGAAAGAAGGCAGTGGAGGTGTAAAGTGGGTTTGTAGCCACACGTATGGGAATAGTATTAACTAATGGAAGGGAATGTTCTTCATACTTAGAGAGCAATTTCACATACCTTTTTTTAAAAAAAGGATTTTATTTATTTGAGAAAGAGCACAAGGAGGTGTGGTGAGGGGCAGAGGGAGAAGCAGACGACCCACTGAGCTGGGAGCCTGACACAGAGATCCTGACCGGAGCCCGAGGCAGACGCTTAACCAGTTGAGCCACGCAAGTGCCCCATAATTTCACATTCATTATCTGATTAGGTTCTCTTAATCCTGTGAGGCAGGTATGATTCTTCACACAATATATGTAAAAGGAAGCCAAGGCTTAAGGTTGTTAAGAAAATGCTCAAAGTGTGGGTCATTGTCTGAATGTGGAAGCTTTCCTGCTTGTTCTTTTCTATGCTGCCTCACATCATAGGATTTATTTACTGGGGGTACCTGTTTCTTATTTATTTATTTATTAACATACAATGTATTATTTGCCCCAGGGGTACAGGTCTGTGAATCATCAGGCTTACACACTTCACAGCACTCACCCTTTCACATACCCTCCCCAATGTCCATCACCCATTCACCCTCTCTCTCCCACCCCACCCCCCAGCAACCCTCAGTATGTTTCCTGAAATTAAGAGTCTCTTCTGGTTTATCTCCCTCCCTGGTCCCATCTTGTTTCATTTTTTCCCCTCCCTTCCCCCCATGACCTCCCACCCTGCCTCTCAAATTCTTCATATCAGGGAGATCATATGTTAGTTGTCTTTCTCCGATTGACTTATTTCACTAAGCATAATACCCTCTAGTTCCATCCACATCATTGCAAATAGCAAGATTTCATTTCTTTTTTTTTGTTTTGTTTTTTAAGATTTTATTTATTTATTTGACAGACAGAGATCGCAAATAGGCAGAGAGGCAGGCAGAGAGAGAGGGGAGGAAGCAGGCTCTCTGCTGAGCAGAGATCCCTATGTGGGGCTCGATCCCAAGACCCCGGATCATGACCTGAGCTGAAGGCAGAGGCCTTAACCCACTAAGCCACCCAGGCGCCCAAGATTTCATTTCTTTTGATGGCTGCATAGCATTCCATTGTATATATATACCACATCTTGTTTATCCATTCATCTGTTGATGGATATCTAGGTTCTTTCCATACTTTGGTTATTGTGGACATTGCTGCTATAAACATTTGGGTGCAAGTGCCCCTTCAGATCTACCTTTGTATCTTTAGGGTAAATACCCAGCAGTACAATTGCTGGGTCATAGGGTAGCTCTATTTTCAACGTTTTGAGGAACCTCCATGCTGTTTTCCAGAGTGGCTGCACCAACTTGCATTCCCACCAACAGTGTAGGAGGGAAGTACCTGTTTCTTTCTTTCTTTCTTTTTTTAAGATTTTATTTATTTATTTGACAGACAGATCACAAGTTGGCAGAGAGGCAGGCAGAGAGAGAGAGAGAGAGAGAGAAAGAGAGAGAGAGAGGAGGAAGCAGATTCCCTGTTGAGCAGAGAGCCCGATGCGGAGCTTGATCCCAGGACCCTGGGATTATGACCTGAGCCGAAGGCAGAGGCTTTAACCCACTGAGCCACCCAGGCACCCTGAGGTATCCGTTTCTTAATAGAATGTTGAGAGAAGTTTTCTTCTTTACCTCTACTTTTATTTCTGCTTTAAAAAATTAGAAAATTGGGGCTCCTGGGTGAAGACACAGAATGGCAAAGGGCCTGTTTGAGGGGTTGGCGGAAATGATAAGCTGGAAATTAGGCCTGGCTGAGATCAGAGCAGAGGGCCTTGGAGAGGCCATTTAGGTCTTGGGTAACTGAGAAAGTTTTGAAACTTTTGCAGAGGAAAAATAAATGGTTATCTGTATGAGGGTGGTTTCCCTGGTGGTGGTGAGAAGGGTTCACCAGAGAGGACCGAGACAAATTGGGAGGGTCTTCCACAGAGCCTGCTAGGAAATACTAGACTAGAGCAGGAGGGAAGAAATGAGAAGAGGGAAGAGAAGCCGTACGGGGAGAAACAATACAACTAGGTGGCTCATGGAGAGAATCAGTGAGGGTGATCGGTATCTGAGAAGGTGCTAGTGACATTGGCCATTACAAATGCAGGACAATGAACAGGCTTTTGATTGCTAGATGTGAATGATATAATGAATGCAACTTTGGATATTTTGTACCAATTATGTAGGACAGCATCCCTCATATGGTTGATGCCAAATTATTAGTTTTAATTCATCTCAACACCTATGAGTTCCTACCACTTGCTAAGTGTTAGAGATCATACAAAGATGAGTAAGACAAGGAAAAAAAAAGATGATTAAAACAAATCTTGCCTCAAATAGCTTTCAGCCTGATGACAGAAATACATAATAATAATAATAATAATAATAATAATAGGTATAAGAATCATCAAGACCTGAAGAAGAAAAAGATTATAGTCCTTTAGAGGCAAGCTGTGATGGTTAGTATACATTTTTTTAAGTCAAACATTTTTCAGCTGTTTCCAAGGGCCGTGGTCAACTATGGCCATAGGATCTCCAACTGTATGTGAGAGCAACCTGGGGCAGCTCTGACAGCACTGGTCTGCGTCACATCTACCTGCAGCTGCTAGAATGGCTCAAGAGGAAAAGGAAGGGCATTTCCCCCCCTGTAAATGGCAAAAATATTCATTGAAATGGTCAAGTTCAGAAGTATCTAATAAATGTTGACTCTGTGCACTCAAGTGTAGGGATTAGACTATAAAAATCTTGGCGAATTCCTTCCAGGGGGATGGTAGGAGCTGCTGTTGGCTCACCAGCCTCCTGGAGTTTCCCTGGTGAAATCTGAAACCAGCCTCTACTCAGAGGAGAGAGAGAAAGAAAGCAGGAGGCCACTCCAGGTTTGTAGGTGGCAGGTTTAATAAGCAAAGGGGACTTGCATATGAGGTTTATCTTGGACTGCGGCAAGATGAGAAAAAACAAATTTTTTTTAGCAACAAAACCTGTTTTATTTTTTCAAATACAGATACAGAAGTTTGCATGTTTTGCAAATATTGCTTCAAAGCAACCTTTCTGTACACAGCACCTTCTGTTCTCATAGATCCTAAGCACATTTGTATCCACAGTGCAATGTGGGCTCATTGAGTATCCAACTTGCACAACACTCATCATTTAAAGAGGCAAAATGATTAGTCAAAACACAACTGTTTTTGTCAAGGCAATTTTTAAAAAAGATTTTATTTATTTGACAGAGAGCACAAGTAGGCAGAGCAGCAGCAGAGGGAGAGGGAGAAGCAGACTCTCAGCTGAGCAGGGAGCCTGATGCAGGGCTGGATCCCAGGTCTCCGGGATCAGGACGTGAGCGGAAGGCAGATGCTTAACCTACAGAGCCACCCAGGCACCCCACAAGGCAATTTTTTATAGGTGGATAGTTTTTCTCTAAAGAAAATTTAGGTAGTGTACCTATTTCTAAATGGTAACAGTAATCTTTGCAAACAACAACTTCCAGTGGCCCTGCTTGGGGTTAATTCGGCTTGACCCAGAAATTGGAATGGAGCCTCTCTCAACCTGACTTTAAATTAGACAGGCACCCCGAGGTAATTAGAACCGGGAGTCATTCCTCCTTCCCTAATGACAAAAGTCATAGTGGGTGAAATGGGATTATTTTCTTGGCAAAATTTAAACAACAAACCCAACCAATGATGGCCACTTGACACAATGAGGGTAATTCAGTTTCTGCTTCCATCTTTGGAAAATAAATGAGATTGAGTCCCTTAAAGTTGTAGTTTCCCCAGAATTGATGCTCAAATGTATTTTCAGAAAAGAAAAATCAGTAATTTAATAATACCACAGTGCTCATACCTCACAGTTGTGGCTCACACCCACCGGCCAAATCTTAAAAGTTTATACGGTGGCCTTGACCGGGTTCAGTCATGTACAGTGTCCGTGCTCTCAATAACCACATCCCTATCTCAAAGCTGTGTCCTTGGAGCTGCCTCTGGGAGCAGGAAAGGCAAGCACCCCACGTCCCAAGGACAGGGGAGGTGGGGAAACCTTTGAGTATCTGGGTCCAGCTCACAGGTCAATAGGCAGATACAGATACATGAGTGAAAATCCATGCCTATAAACAGCTAAGAAAAAGATGGACAGAAATGATTTGGTAGATCTCAATTTACTGTAGTCTACACTGGCAGACTGGAGATACACATACTTAGGCAGTTTCTCTGCTCCTGAACACTTTGACCGAAACACCACAGTTTAGGCTTTCTTTGGGCTCGTCAGTCCCAAGGCAGATTGGCAGATGAGGGAAGCCTTTTTAAACATTGCAGCTGGGGTGTCTGGGTGGCCTGGTTGGTTCAGCGCCTGCCTTCAGCTCAGCTCATAATCTCAGAGTCCTGGGATCTGGCTCCAGGTCTGGCTCCCTGCCCAGTGGGTAGTCTGCTTCTCTCTCTCCCTCTGTACCTCTTTGCCTCCTCCCACTCCCCACCCCTCATGCTCAGGTGCTCTCTCTCTCTCTCTCAAATAAATAAATAAAAATTCTTAAAAACAAAACAAAACAGGGGTGCCTGGGTCGCTCAGTGGGTTAAAACCTCTGCTTTGGTCTTGGGATCCAGCCCCCCCCCCACCTACTTGTGATCTCTGTCAAATAAAATATTTAAGGGAAAATAAAAACAAAAATGAACAACAATACAAAACAAGATTGCAATGGACATTGTAAGCAGCAGGACAAACCTCTTCTGAAACTCATAGGTTTTTTAGTACTATTTTTCTGAGTTTATTTGATAAAAACAAAGATGCATCTTCTTCCAAACTGTCAGTGGTAGGTTCTTCAGTAAGTGGTATGTGATAGCCAGGTTGTGTGGTAAACTGTTACTTCCTTCCACATACATAGGTGCCTCTGGAAGTTCATGCCTGGTGGAGCCTGATACAGATGCCACTTTTTTTTTTTTTTAATATTCATTCATTTGACAGACAGAGACACAAGTAGGCAGAGAGGCAGGCAGAGAGAGAGGAAGGGAAGCAGGCTTCCTGCTGAGCAGAGAGCCCCATGTGGGGTTCGATCCCAGGACTCTGGGATCATGACCTGAGCTGAAGGCAGAGGCTTTAACTCACTGAGCCACCCAGGCGCCCCCAGAGGCAATATTTTTAACTTTTCCTTTAAATATTCAACCTTTGCCTCAGGATAGACACATACTCCAGCAAGTGTCAGGCATTACATCAGCTCCTGCCCTTTCTGACCAAGAATGTTTCAATCCGTGTACCTTCTCCTCCTCTCCTTGTTCTTTTTTTGTAGTTGACTCCCTTCTTTCATAAAGTCTTAAAGTAACCAGATGCTTCCTGTCTTCCAACTTGGCAATATTTTTCCACATCTCTAGGATCAGAAGAATTAAGAGTCTTGTCCATGGTTCTCTTGGCTCTTTTTCTTTGTTGGAGATGATAAGCTGTTTTATTTTCAGCATCTTTGCTTTATTTAATAATTGTGAGGCTGCCTTCTAATGACCTGTTGACCATCAGTTGCAGACTGAGGTCAGGAGGTGTGATTCTGTGTCCTAATAGCACTGCTGAGTCAGTGATTCGAATTTGATCATTATTTGACCAGCAAGCAAGAGCACCTGTCTTCTCTTGCCTTTCCTGGTCTCAGAATGAGGAGAGTTATTGAAAACATGAGCCAAACCAGACTACCCACACTCTCTCAGCCAAAACCTCTGCCCATCCCTTGCTGGAGTAAGCTTTGGCTACGAATCATGATAGGGTCTCTATAGCAGGGAGTATTGAATTTAAATCTGCTTTTATTTATTTTTTAATCTTTAAAAATTTATTTATTTTTGCTTTTAAACACGCACTGATTCCAGCTGTTTGGGTTGAACGTCCATTTAGTTAAAAAAGAAAAAAGACTTCCTTTCTGTGTGTGTTTTTGTATGTAAAAATGATATAGATTCATTGTAGAAAACTTGAATTATAGAATGCTAAAGTTTGAAGTAAATGACCCAAACTACCCATCATAACTCACTCGCGATGTTTTATTTCCTTCCTGGCATTTTTGTTTTCAAAAACACAATTTATGATATATACCTTAGTGAGAAATACATATACATATGCTTAGTTTTTCATTCTGATTTTGCTTAGCAAGTTCTGTGTGTTTTACACTTAAACAACCAATCCTTTGCACCCCAGTCACCTTTGGAGTTGTCTTTGTTACCCTCCTGTTATACATTTACTTAACATCTGGACCTTTGTGTCTGGTCAGCATGGGACCTTTGGCCACATTTCATTAATAAGGCAAATGCCCAGGAGGAGGGAATCACACCACTTTTCCAGTTCTGATTAAGCATCCTACTGCATAAGCTTTCATTTTAATAGCTTAATGTATAATTTGATTACTCTTCTGAAGGATGGGTTGTGCCAGAAGCTGTGAATTTCATATGACTTTGACCTGACCAAAGTCTATCCCATTAAACACGGGCTTTAAAAATAACTTTCAGAGAATTTATCATCATTTGGTCAGATGCGCAGAATCTGCAGTTGCTGCAGTCCTATTTATCTAAACCCAATAGTCTCACGGTTGATGACTGGCTCCAGGGGGAGACTAATGCATTCAGGGAGTATGAAATTAAGGGAATCACCTACCATCTCTACATTTTTTTTTCTTTTTTGAAACTTTGCTCTTGGCCGCTTTAGCAGAGCCCAGACCTAGAACTTCAGTTGTGTGATTGTGCTTCTAGGAACCATAGGTAACTTATCACTGTGATTGGTTCTCGTCAGGTTTAGGTGGAAGGAGGGAAATAACCTTTCTGAGCTTTATTGATGCCTGAAATTTTCTAAGCAAGGCAGGTTGATAAAGACCAGTGTCTGAAAATTCAGAAAAGACTCCGGTTTTGCCTTACTCCCTTGAGGAGCCTCCCACTTGGTTGAAACTGGTTATAATGGCAGCTACCGCCATTGCCAAATCCATGCCCCATGTCCACTCAATTGTCAATTGTAAGCATTATGTACTTCCATAGTTAATTCAGACAAAAAAGGTTATGTTGTCAAAATTTCTTGTTTTAGTCACTTTTGTTTCTCTGAGTAGCCTTGGCTCAAAAGTGCTTCATGTCCTGACAGAGAAAGATGCTATAACAGGGCATGTCAATATCAGTATTCTCTAATATGGTACCCAGTGCAAACTAGAAAAGGACACAACACAGGCGTGTCCATGTTGCTCATGACAACAGCAGACACTCTGGCCAATCTCAGAAATGGCTCTATAGCTGAAGGCGCAGAGAGATCCTCTTAACCTCAAAAATCAGTAGAGAAGCCAGATGTGTGAAGACGCGATCAGTCCAAGCATGCAAACGCTGAGCTGGTCTTTCTCTGAGGCCTTGAATATCAATCAGATAACTGCTGGCCCGAGAAACCCTTGAATTGCAGGCAGCTGTTGTTTGCAGCCCTCTTTGCAATGGCAAAAAGTTGGAAACAATCCAGTGAGATAAATTATAGAACAAGAGAACAAACAAGGGAATTCTACCCGGTTGCCGAAAAAAGAATGAGGCATCTCTTTATGTTCTGACACAGGAATGTATTTAAGTTTTTTTTTAAATAAATGAAAAAGAATAGATTACATAAAGGCATACACATCATGATTCCATGGGGGGTGGTGAGGAATAATACTATGAATGTCTATGCCTGCATATACAAGTTCTCTAATGGCACAGAAAAACCTATTGACGGATAACAGATACATGAGCGCTAAGGAGCGAAGTGGGGGCTGGTAAGGCAGAGATTTTTACTTTTTACCTTATGCACATCTGTACTACTTGAATTATTTTACATACACACATATTTTAAAAATGAAAATTAAAAAGGAGTTGAAACATTGTACCTATAGTTAACAATATTATATCACACACTTAAAAAGTCAAGAGGGTAGATCTCCTGGGTTCCTACCACAATCAAATAAAGTATAAGTGAGACATGCTTGAGGTGGAAACTTAAAAATACCAAAAAGCATAAGAAAAATGGAATTCACCTGCGAGTCGTTCAACTAGAGACAACCACTGTTAATATTTTGTGATATTCCTTCTGGTGTACTTTCTGTGGGTGTATATACATAATTATATTTTGGATGAGAGCATACATCTGTAGAGTTTATTCTGCCACATTTTTGAGCCTGTGTTTCTAGATTTAAATCTCTAAAACACCATTTGTAATTATATAATGTTCTGTTTTGTGGCTCTATTATAATTTCTTTCCCCATTCATCTCTTTCCTCACTAACATCTTCAGCTCTTCTCCTTAATACTTAAACAATCCCTTGTGAGTTTGTTTTTTTTTTTTTTTAAAGATTTTATGTATTTATTTGACAGAGAGAGATCACAAGTAGGCAGAGAGGCAGGCAGAGAGAGTGAGAGGGAAGCAGGCTCCCCGCTGAGCAGAGAGCCCGATGTGGGACTTGATCCCAGGACCCTGAGATCATGACCCGAGCCGAAAGGCAGCGGCCTAAACCACTGAGCCACCCAGGCGCCCCTCCCTTGTAAGTTTTATTGGCAAAGGTCTGGGCTCTGAGCAACAGCAGTGGCTTGCCCTCAGCCTGGGGTGAGGATGGCCTTGGGGCCCTCCTGGCAACATTTCAGGCACATGTTAGCATTCTCTAGAGAGAGCTACCTACCATTTGCCATTTGCCCTTCATCACTCTGGCTCCTTACCCAGGTTTATACTATTGTTGTTAATAGTAGTGTAATGGATAATGTTTTTGGTTCCTAGAATTCTTTTTTTTTTTTTTTTAATTTTATTTATTTATTTGATAGACAGAGATTGCAACTAGTCAGAGAGGCAGGCAGGGAGAGAGAGGAGGAAGCAGGCTCCCTGCTGAGCAGAGAGCCCGATGTGGGGCTTGATCCCAGGACTCTGGGATCATGACCTGAGCTGAAGGCAGAGGCTTTAACCCACTGAGCCACCCAGGCGCCCCATTGGTTCCTAGAATTCTTGCCACCTGGCCATACTCTATAAGCCTTTGTTTGTGGTCTGTCTCTCTACCTGGCCTCCACAGATGGCAGGGACTTTGTGTGGTTTTGTTCTCTGCTATGCACCCCCTGTGCCTAGGTCAGTGTGGGGCACGTGGTAGGCTGTCAGTAAACATGAACATACAGAAGGAGACTCTTCATTGGTCCTATTTCTCTTTTCTACTTAGAAAGGGTAATGACTGGGGCACCTGGGTGGCTCAGTTGGTTGAGCGTCTGCCTTCAGCTCAGGTCATTGTCCTAGTATCCTGGGATCGAGTCCCATATCAGGCTCCCTGCTCGGCGGGGAGTCTGCTTCTCCCTCTCCCTCCGCCTGCTCTTCTCCATGCTTGTGCCCTCTCTCTCTCTCTTTTTCTCTCTGTCTGTCTCAAATAAATAAAATATTTTTTAAATGGGGGGAGTAGTTACTATTCAGGTCCTGAATATAAATATTGCCTAAGCAGCCTTTGTGAAGTCAGTATGCTGTACTTCTTGGATTTCCACACCTTGCTCTTAGAATCACCCAATGTTAGACCTAATCTACCTTTCATCTACATGAAAGGATACCTAGGTTCATCACAATAGTAAGGGCTGAAGAAGTGAAAGATGGAAGGAACAAAATGATTTAACTCCTTAAAAAATTTACTGTCTGAATGGAAGGAAGATGAAGATCTATGAGCAAATGGTAAACATTTGGTGGCAATAGATCATTATGTGTCAGATTGTACATGTAATCCGCTTCTGCCTTCCAGGATTTCATAATCTGGTAAGAGACCATTTAAACAAAGGGCATATTTATAGGGGTAAATATGGGGGAAGCACTAAGAATGGCAATAGAGAGATATTTTGGGGGAAAACGGGAAGGAAGAATTCCTTTTGCTTGGAGGAGTCCAGCTGGGTTCCTGGCGGGAGGAAGGAGAGCTTGAGCTGATGTTATAGGCCATGTAGAGAGCGATGGTCAGAGCTGTGTGGGAAGGAAGGCCTCAGACAGCACACTATGCAAGGAAAGGCACAGGGAAATGAAAATGCTTGGCATAACTGAAGAACAGCAACTCTCTCACACTTAGAAGAGAGGAGGAGAGGGATCTAGGTGTTGAGGGCTGGCCTAAGAGGGAAGGAGTGATACACCGTGAGACAGAAAATACTCTTGGGCCAGATGCCTCTGTGCTGCGGGCTTGGACTTCATCAGTTAAGTAGTGCAGAGACACACTGAGGGTTTCTCAGTAGAGATGTGACAAAACCAGATCTGTGTCTTAGATGATTGATAGGATCTCTGACACACTGGGTTGAGCCGAGAGGAGAGCTAGAAACAGTGGAATGAGGAAGAATCTTGCAGTTGATGGTTACAGGGTAACAGAGATCTGAGCCAGGGAAGCCCTGGAGATGGTTTCAGAGATACTTTGGGAGTAAATTGATTGGAAGGGGTGGGGGAACTTCCAAAAGCTGAGAGCTGTCGGGGTAGGAGTGTTTATTTATAGGTAACCTAAACATGGGCTGTGCTATCCGGTCAGGAGAATCTCCAGATTTTCAGATTGTGGCCTTAGCCAACCAAACCAGGGGAGGAGCAAAAGAAAACTACACAAGAAAACCATAACAAGAAACCCTGAAAAGTAGAAGGAAACAAAGTTTATCTCTACCAGTGTCCTGACCCCAAGTAACTGACTTCAAGTAACTCACATGTCCTTTGTGTTGTGAGACACAGCACAAAAGCTACAGGTTGAAATGCTTGGGGGCTCTGATTCAGCTTTTCCTCTTCCCTGCATCCCTGGCTTCTCAGAATATTCTCCTAAGAGTCGCTACCTGAGGCTGGAAAGCCTTTCCTGGTTTGCACACGGTCTGCCCTCTGCCTTGGTAGATCCTGTCCTTGGCCGTGTTGGGAAAGTGCCTATTGCAGCTCAGGAGGACGACTGTCATGGCATGCTCTGTGACTAAACCAAAAGCAGGTGTTCCCCTGAGTTACAGACTTTCTACCAAGCAGGATTAACTTGCAGGACCCCTTTGTTCCTTTAGGACCCTCACCCCTCCACTCTTGCTAAACTTGTCTGTCACTCAAACAATATCCATGCCCATCATTGGTTTCCATCTCTGGCAGGACTGGGTTAGCTGTAACCTTTTGCTCTTTTTAATTTATTTTTTAAAGATTTATTTTTTTGGGGGGGGACAAGAGTGGGAGGGAGAGAGAGTCTTAAGCAGACTCTGCACGGAGGATGCAGCCTGATGTGGGGCTCCATCTCACAACCCTGATATCAGGACTTGAGCGGAAACCAAGAGTTAGTTGTTTAACGGACTGCGCCACGCAGATACCCCCACTCTTTTTTAAACTATGCATGTCCTCTCCTTGCTTTATCATAATGCATCCTTTCCAAAAAGCTTTCTTGATTCAGTTCTATCATTCTACTCCCAAATCTCTGCTACTTTTTGGTCTCTATACTATAGTAGCTGAGTTTATATTTACTGTTTGTGTGCTCTGTCTGCTACTTGACTGTGAGCCCCTGTAGGCTCTACCCCACTCACCTTGTTTTTGGTGGCCGCTGAGTAGAATCAAAGATGGACATTAGGGGCGCCTGGGTAGCTCAGTGGGTTAAAGCCTCTGCATTCAGCTCAGGTCATGATCCCAGAGTCCTGGGATCGAACCCCACATCAGGCTCTCTGCTCAGCAGGGAGCCTGCTTCCCTTCCTCTCTCTCTGTCTACTTGTGATCTCTGTCTGTCAAATACATAAATAAAATCTTAAAAAAAAAAAAAGATGGACATTAAAGTGGTAAGGGCAGATTTTAAACAGTAATATATTATTGCAACAGGGAAAAGAGTCCAGTGTGAACTGAACTCAATTTTGATCTGCACAGAATTGGCGGGGCATCTTAAAGAGAGAACAAAGGAATAGGGAGGAGGAGGATAAGTGAGGGCTTTAGAATTAGGAAAGCAAAAACTTACAAAAAGCCAGAGGTGGTGGGTGGGTGTCTGTGTGAAACCCATCTGGGTTTGCTAACTGGCACTTACTAAAGTCCAGCTCCTACCCTCCCACAGAAACTGGGAGACAATAGCCTGTTCTGTCTTCAGGTGTTGGCTGGAACAAACAAATTCTTTTTTCAGCCTTGGATTGTCTGGGGCAGAAGCTTTAGGAGGGGGTAGGGTCATCCAAGGGATTTGGCTTTGAACTGTTGGAAACTGTGTTCATGTTTGTTTACTTCTTTGTAGGCCCAGGGTGGGGCCTAGTAGGGAAGAGGGCTCAGAGAAACCCGGCTAGAGTTTAGGTCAGGGAGAGAACTTTGTCAATAGGTCAAGAAAATAAAGAACAAGTGGGAAAGTATCTACTCTGATCACAACAGAAAGTCTTGAGGCCAGTAGAGGATATTATAAGGAAACAAGGGATAACTTTAATTACACTACCCCACAAAAAGATTGCTAAATTTGAATCACCAAAAAAACTAGGTTTATTGTCCGTACTGTGTTCTGCTAAAATCCCAATAAATAAACTGTTTAGTTCATCTATCTCTGGTCTCCCAAAATAAATAAAAATTAATATTGTGAGCAGAATTTTAGCTTAAATAACTTGCACATTGTTAGTTCCTGGTGATACACAGAAACAATTGTGCAGCTAGAATTGTTATTTAAGAACTTGCTATCTTAAAACGAAGGGAAAGTGACCTTTGCTTTCAAATGTCTGGCTCGATCATTTAAAAGTAGTTAAGGAGGGGCGCCTGGGTGGCTCAGTGGGTTAAAACCTTTGCTTTCGGCTCAGGTCATGATCCCAGAGTCCTGGGATCGAGCCCCACATGGGGCTCTCTGCTCAGCAGGGAGCCTGCTTCCCTTCCTCTCTCTCTGCCTGCCTCTCTGCCTACTTGTGATCTATCAAATGAATAAATAAAATCTTTAAAAAAAAAAAAAAGTAGTTAAGGGGCTCCTGGGTGGCTCAGTGGGTTAAATGTCTAACCTGGGCTCAGGTCATGATCTCAGGGTCCTGGGATCCAGCCCCAGGCTGGGCTTCCCACTCAGCAGGAAGACTGCTTCTCATTCTCCCCCTGCCACTCCCTCTGCTTGTGCTCTTTCTGTCTGTCTCTCTTTCAAACAAATAGAATCTCTTTAAAAAAAAAATAAATTTTCATTCCTTAGCCTTCATTATGTATATTTTGTAAATGTACAATGTTCTTTTTTCTTTTTAGCTTCTTTGTTTTTGAAATTGGTAATTTGATTTATGTTCTCTGATATTCTGGTCTGCTATGGTTTATAGTTAGTGATATAGTGACCCTTATTTTTCCACATGATGCTCCTGATAACTCTTTTCATCGTGGTCAAAAAGGAAAAAAATAAAGGTGGGCATGTATAAGAATAGCCTTCAAATCTTTATGTACTTTTTACTGAAAGTAAGAGCATTGGAGAGCTAGAGTTGTTTGCAGGAAATATGTTGTTTTTTGATGAAATGGAATTTAGAGACCCTGCAATACACAATCTTAAGTATACAGTTAAACCAGTTTTAACAAATGCTTACACTCATAGAACTCACACCTCTACTGAGATAATCAAGGTGTAGATATAATTCCATCAACCAGAAAGGTCCGTCACACCCTTGAACAGTCAACACCAGCCACTTACAGAGGTAACCACTGTTCTAACACATAAATTGATCAGCTACAGAACTTCACGTACCTGGAATTACACATTTTGTACCCTTTCGTGTCTGACTTATTAAACTTCATATAACGTTTTGGAGATTCATTCATGTAGTTAGCAGCTTGTTGATTTTTACTATTGAATAGTAGTACCCCATCGTATGAATATACTACAGCTTGTATTCTATTGATGGATAGCTGGGCTATTTCCAGGTTTGGGCTATTAGGAATAAAGGTGCTCTGAACATTCTCGTATAAGGCATTTTGTGGACATATGTCTTATTTTCTTTGGATAAACACTAGCATTAGCATTGCTGGGTCATAGGATTAGATGTATGTTTAACTATTTAAGAAACTTCCAAGCAGTTTTCCAAAGTGGTTGTACCATTTTACCTTCTCACAAGCAATGATAAAAATTCTGTTTGAGAAAACAAAAATTCTGTTGGTTCTACACTCTTGCTGATATGTGATGTTTCCATTCTTCAAAATTTTAATCATTTTAGTGAATTTGCAATGATATTAAGGTTAATTTACACTTCCTTAACAACCAATCCTCATGAGTGTTTATCTATTATATATCTTCTATATATAAAATATATACACATATATAATCCTCTTTATGTGTTTATTAGATATTCATATGCCTTCTTTTGTGAAGTATCTGTTCAAGTCTTGTACCCATTTAAAGAATTGGGTTGTTGGGGTACCTGGTGGCTCAGCCAGTTAACCATCTTCCCTCAGTTCAAGTCATGAACTTGGGGTCCTGGGATCCAGTCCAGGCATCAGGCTCCCTGCTCTGCAGGGAGTCTGCCTCTTCCTCTCCCTCTGCCTCCCCCTGCTTCCTGTTCACATTCTCTCTTGTTTCTCAAATAAATAAATAAAACCTTTAAAAAATTGGGTCATTCATCTTCTTATTAAGGCAGTTTAGGGGTGCCTTACATATCCTAGTTAAAAATCCTTTGTCAGATTTATTTATTGCGAATACTTGCTCCTAGTCTTTGGTGTGTCTATTCATTTCTTAACGGCACCTTTGTTGTTTTTTTTTTAAGATTTATTTGAGACAGAGCAGTGGGGAGGGGCAGAGGGAGAATCTAAAGCAGACTGCACGCTGAGTGCAGAGCCCAATTCAGGGCTTGATCTCATGACCCTGAGATCACAACCTGAGCTGAAACCAAGAGTTGGATGCTTCACCAAATGCACCACCTAGGTGCCCCTTAATGACATCTTTTGATGAGCAGCAGCTTTTGCTTTTTTTTATGGTTTAAAGAAATTTTTTAATGCAAGTGTAGTTGACATACAACGTTATGTTAGTTTCAGGTGTACAATAGAATATTCAGTAACTCTATCCATTATGCTCTGCTCATACAAGTGTGTGATGACCCACTAGGATGGGTCTAGCCCCTCCTAAAGCTTCTGCCTGAGACAGTCCAAGGCTGCCAAAAGAATTTATTGTTTGTTCCAGCCAACACCTGAAGACAGAGCAGGCTACTGTCTCTCAGTTTCTGTGGGAGGGCAGGAGCTGGACTTTAGTTAAGTGTCAGATAGACAGTCACCAAACTATCAGTCACCAAACAATGCTATTACAACACCATCGATTGTGTTCCCTAAACTTTCAACCTGTGAATTATTCATTAGATAACCAGAAGCCTCTACTGCCCATGCGCCTTCACCCATTTTGCCCAAACCCCATTACCTTTCCTTCTGGCATCCATCAGTTTTTTCTCTGTATCTCTGGGTCTATTCCTGTTTTTTTGTTTGTTCCTGAGTTTTGGTTTTTAGATTCCACATACAAGTAAAATCATATGGTGTTTCTTCTTCTGGCTTATCTCAGTTAGAATAACACCCTCTACATCCATCCATGTTGTTGTGCATGGCTATATGTCATTCTTTTTCATGGCTAATGTATATATTTATGTGTGTATGCGTATGTATATATACACACATTACTACTTCTTTATGCATTCATCTATTGATAGGATGGATACTTGGGTGGCTTCCATGTCTTGGCTGTTGTAAATAATGCTACAACAAGCAAAGGAGTGCGTATATTTTTTTAAATAAGTGTTTCTTTTGGGGGGGTTAATACTTGCATTACTGAATCATATTGTATCTTTATTTTTAAATTTTGAGGAACCTCCCTATTTTCCATAGTGGCTGCACCAATTTGCATTCCCACTAACAGTGCACAAGGGTTCCTTTTCTTCCATATCCTCATCAATACTTATTATTTCTTGTCTTTTTGATTCTAGCCATTCTGACAGGTGTGAGGTGATCTCTCATCATTTTAAAAAAATATTTTCTTTATTTAATTGACAGAGAGAGGGAGAGAGTATGAGCCATGGGAAGAGGCAGAGGTAGAAGCAGACTCCCTGCAGAACAGGGAATCCTACTTGGGATGCAATCCAGGAACCCCATGATCACGACCGGAGCTAAAGGCAGACACTTCACCGACAGAGCCACCCAGGTACCCCACTCATTATGGTTTTGATTTGCGTTTCCCTGAAGGTTGGTGATGCTGAGCGTCTTTTCATGTGTTTATTGGTCGTCTACATGTGTTCTTCGGAAAAATGTCTATTCAGGTCCTCTGCCCATTGTTTAATCATATTATTCATTTTTTTGGTGTTGGGTTGTACAAGCACTTTATGTATCTTGGATATTAACCCTTTATTGGATATACTATTTGCAAATATCTTCTATTCAGTAGGCTACCTTTTTGTTTTGTTGGTGGTTTCCTTCAGTGTGCAAAAGCTTTTAATTTTGGCCTTATCCTAATGTTTATTTCTGCTTTTGTTTCCCTTGCCCAAGGAGACAATAATGCCAAAGTCAAAGCGATTACTGCCTATGTTTTGTTTTAGGGCTCTTATGGTTTCAGGTCTCATGTTTACGCTTTTTATCCATTTGGAGTTCATTTTTGTTTATGGTGTAAGAAAGTGATCCAATTTCATTCTTTTGCATGTAGCTGTCCAGTCTTCCCAGCACCATATGTTGCAGAGACTGTCTTTGCAGTATTCTATTGTGATATTCTACTGCAATATTCTATTGCAAAGACTATACTATCCTTGCCTCTTTTGTGTTATAGATTGACCATATAAGTGTGGGTTTGTTTCTGATTTATTATATTCCATTGATCTACGTGTCTACCTTTGTACTAGTGCCATATTGTTTTGATGATTATACCTTTGTAGTCTATCTTGAAATCTGGGATTGTGATACTTCCAACTTTGTTCTTTCTCAAGATTGCTTTGAACTATTTGGAGTTTTTGTGGTTCCATACAAATTTTAGTATTATTTGTTCTAGTTCTGTGAAAAATGCTTGTTGGTATTTGATAGGGGTTGCACTGTGTCTACAGATTGCTTTGGATGGTATGAACATTTTAACAATCAGTATTATTTCTTCAGACCCATAAACCATACTCTGTCTTTACATTTGTTTGTGTTGCCTTCAATTTCTTTCTTCAGTGTCTTATAGTTTTCAGAGTACAGGTCGTGTACTTGCTTGGTAAATTTTATTCCTGGATATTTATTGTTTCGATGCAATTATAAATGGAATTGTTTTCTTAACTTCTTTCTGCTACTTTGTTATTAATGTATAAAATGTAACAGATTTCTGTATAACTATGTTGTATCCTACAATTTTACTAAATTCATTAATTACTTCTGATAGTTTTTTGGTGTAGAACTCAGGTTTCTCTGTATAGCATCATATCCTCTGCAAATAGTGACGGTTTAACTCCTTCCTTACCAATTTATTTATTTTCCTTCTCTTATTGTTGTAGCTAGGACTTCCACTACTATGTTTAATACAAGGGGTGAGGGTGGACATCCTTATTTTTCCCAGAAGAAAAGCATTTAGTTCTTCTCTATTGCGTTATGGTGTTAGCTGTGTGGTTTTCCTATATAACCTTTATTATGTTGTGGTATATTCCTTTTAAACTCACTTTGAGAGTTGAGAGTTTTTATTATAAATCAATGTTGAATTTTGTCAAATGCTTTTTCTGCGTCTAGTGAGATAATATGATCTATATTATTTGTTTTGTTAATGTCGTATGTCACATTGATCTTGTGAATATTGAACCAATCTCACATCCCTGGAATAGATCCCACTTGATCGTGGTGAAGGATCCTTTTAACGTGTTTTTTAATGTGGTTTGCTAACATTTTATTGAGGATTTTTGCATCTATGTTCAATATAGCTGTACCTTTCCTATTTCTGTTTATATTTTATCTAATTCCTCCCTCACCCACTTTTCATCCTTCTCCCTTCTGTTGTCATTTATATTGTTCCTTTAAATATTTACCTATTTTTCTTAGTACACTATTTTCATTCTCTAATTTTCTTTTCTCTAAGATTTTATTTATTTATTTGACAGACAGAGATCACAAGTAGGCAGAGAGGAAGGCAGAGAGAGAGGAGGAAGCAGGCTCCCTGCCGAGCAGCGAGCCCGATGCGGGGCTTGATGCCAGGACCCTGGGATCATGACCTGAGCTGAAGGCAGAGGTTTTAACCCACTGAGCCACCCAGGCGCCCCTCATTCTCTAATTTTCATCCTCCAAATCATATTGCTTTCTCCCACAACAGACTGCAAGCTTTGTGAGGGAAATAACCATGTGTATTTTATTCATGACCATGTTCCTAAGCTGTAGTAAGAGCCTGACAAATGATTGATTCTTAGTAAATCTTGCCAAGTGAAGAAATAAAAGAAAAAACAAGATCTAATATATGCAATTCTCTCTTTGCTTTATTTCTTTAAAGTTTAAAACCTGCCTTATAAACTGTTATTTTATCTCCATTAGGTTGGGTCCAGAAACTATTTTGTTTGAACTAAAGCATACCGTAGTGTCTAGTGCACACCTATGTGAAAGTGGCTATATATGATTTTTTTAAATCTTGTAATATTTAGGAATGAGAAATCAAGTTTGTATATATGGATAGTTTGAGGACATACTTTTAAAAGTAGAACAAAGCAGAAAGATGTATAAGTATTTCTTCATTCTTTAATGGTAGCCATCCAAGATAGCATCTGTGATGGACCAGCTTCCTCTGCAAACAGAAGGTTCTGTCATCCGATCTTGTCCCTGATACATTTGGTCTCAGGAGGCATCCCTTTGTCAAACTATTTCTGGGGAAACTGGACAGGCAGATCACACTGTGGATTCTTCTTCCTTCCGGGGCACGTCAATTTTGGTACAAAGAAATCAGGTTAAAACAAGTGTCAAGGAGAACATTAAGGGGAGAAGAAAAGCTTTAAAATGCAGATCAAAGACAACACATACATAGTCTTTTACCCTCCGTCTACACTTTTTCTGGCTGAACTAAGTAATGCCATGGTTTCAACACCACTCAGTGTCTGTAACTCCCGTCTCTCCAACCACTTTGTTTTCTCTGATACCTCAGATTCAACGTGTCCAAACCAGAACTCACTGTTTTGCCTCTCCCCTCACAAAAGTATAACTTTCCCTGCATTTTCATTTCCCTTCTATCACCAAAGGAAGATGCCACCAAGTCATCCATGATCTCTTCCCCTGCTCAGGTGCTAAAGCTCCATGAGTTGATCTCTCAAAGTCCCCAGTCTTTTCTCCTCACCCCCTTGCTTGTTTCTCTTGCTTTGATTCAAGATTTCATTAATTGGGTTGCAATACTTTTTTCATTGGCATGCCTGCTTTCACCGAATCCATCACACCTTTGTTCATTCATTCAAAACAAAGATACTTGGTTCTTACTTCATGCCAAGAAGTGGGCCAGGCATTTGAGACATTAAAACACTAAGACACAGCTGTGGATCTCAATGGGCCACAGTTCTTTGCACAAGGAAGGTATATGAACAAATGAGTGGAGAATCATTTGCTAATTGTAGTGATAGAAAAATGCCCAGGGTGTCATGACAGCATCAAGAAGGTATATGTGTATGCTTATATATGTGTGTGTTCAGATTAGTGAAGACTTCCTATAAGGTGATGACTTGGTTGGGATGTAGAGGAGGAAGGTATGGGTAAGGTTGTGGAGTCTGGTCAGAGGACTGAAGGTTAGAGAGAAGGGACATTCCATCCTGAGGAATAGTCTTAGCAAAAGTGCAGGAGCAAGAAAAAGGGTGTGTGGACTTAGACATTTGTAAATTGCTAGTACATAAAATGTCCAATTCGGGTGATGAGAGATGAGAACTATATAAGTATGCAAAGGCCAGATCATAGAGGACCTTGTATACCCAGTTAAGGAGCTTAGACTTAATTTAGAAAATGAATGAGATCCATTGACGGTTCCATGCCTGGGAATAACATGGACATATTATCATTTTAGATAGATTATTCTGCTAAAGTGGGCAAGTAGATTTGAAGGGATACCTGCTGTAGTAAAAAACCTGAACTATGACACAGAGATAGACATGGAGCTAGGAGGTATATGGGCCATGTCATTGGCAGGACCCACCAGTTACCTAGATATCCAGTTTGAGGAAGAGGGATATTAAGGTTAACATGGGTTTCTAGATTGGGTGTATGGAGGTACCATCATTAGAGCTAGAGCATATGAGATGAGAAGGTTTGGTAGAAATGATAAATTCACCTTTTTAGACAAGTCTGAAGTGTTTATGGGATGTTCAGAATGCAGCTGGATATAAGTAAGTATCTGAAAAGGAAGGGACCAGCCTCAGATGTCCTGGTGAGAGGTCATCTGTTGCCAAAATCCAGCTGTCCCTGTAAGGTGGCCGTTGGCAGGCAGGTACAGTCCTCAATGGATAGGTAAAACGCAAAGGAGATACTGATTCCCTCCAAGCACTTCTATGAGATTTAAACCTGGGAGCACGATCCTTCCTCTCCAGCTGACTCCTTCAAAAATGGCAGATCTGTTGATTGGTTAAGAGTGAATTTTCAGGGTGCCTGGGTGTTTCAGTCTATTAAGTGTCTGAATCTTGGTTTCGTCTTGGGTCATGATCTTGCAGTCATGCGATTGAGCCCCACTTCGGGCTCTGTGCTCAGTGGGGAGTCTGCTTTAGATTCTCTCTTTTTCCCTCCCACTCACTCTCTCTCTTTCAAATAAATCAACAAAATCTATATATATATAAAAAGAGTGAATTTTCATTAATGATCCTGGTACCGTTGGTCCCAGAAAGAGTGTGAGTTCATAATTTTAAAGACCTCTTTTCCTATACCAAAAGTGTTTACGATTTTTTTTTTTTTTTTTTTTTTTGGTCCCTGACATACTTGCTAATATAATTTATCCAGACTGTCTGGAGGATAAGTGGAGTGGCCCTAAAATGAAGACAGTTTTTCCTTTGGTTGAAAGAGGAGGTTGGGCTGGCAGAAGGAGGGCATGGTAAAGTTGATATAAAGGACCATCAGGCAGGCTGCTGGTTCTTAGTTTATTTTATCTGGCCTTCATTTGAGGTTGCAGTTGTTTCTTCTTCAGTCTTTTCCTCATCTTCCCCAAGTCAGGTAAAAATACAGAGTGCTGTTCTTATAATTTCATTAACATTCAACATTACTGAGACTCTGCTATGTGCCCAGTACTGCTTGGAATATAAAAAGGGTCATGACACAGCTCTTGTCCTTAAGAAACTCAGCCTGTAATGTTAGTTCTCAATGCTAGCTATACTGTAGAATTATCTGGAGCTTTAAAAACATGCCAGTGCCGGGGCGCCTGGATGGCTCAGTGGGTTATTCGGCTCAGCTCATGATCCCAGGGTCCTGGGATTGAGCCCCACATCGGGCTCTCTGCTTGGCGGGGAGCCTGCTTCCCTTCCTCTCTCTCTGCCTGCCTCTCTGCTAACTTGTGATCTCTGTCTGTCAAATAAATAATAAATAAAATCTTTAAAAAAAAAAAAACATGCCAGTGCCTCATCCCAGACCAACTAAGAGTCCCTGGCATAAGGTTTGACTATTAGAATTTTAAAAGAAATGTATTATGGAAAAAATAAAGGTAGAACTTTATCTACCAAGATAAAGATAGAATAGTATAATGATGCCTTTCCCCCATATATATATTACCCAGATTCAACAAAATTCCTCATCACTATTTAATTGTTCTGTAGAAAATCACCAAAAGGGTATCATATCATCTTTGATTACTTAGATATGTATATCTAAAATTATATATAAAGCATAATATCTTTATCATAGCTAAATAATAAATAAAATTCCTAATGTAACAAGTATCCAGTCAGTTGTCACATTTCCCCAATTGTCTCATATATAACTTCTTGAAGTAGGTCTGTTTTAATTAGGATTCATGCAATATCCACATACTGCATTTGGTTAATGTACCTCCTACACTTATTTTAATCTAGAGGTTCATCTGCACTCTTTTTTTTCTTTGTAATTTTTTTTTTTAAAGAAAATGGGTCATTTGTTTTGTGGAGTATCCCACGTTTTGGGTTAAAAAATATAAACACACATATATAAACATTTTTATGTATATATGTATTTATAAACACATATACATTTATATATATATAAAGCACATATATACATATATACACACATATATGTGTACACACACACACACACACACACACAATTTTTGTCATTTATACCTCAAAGCTGGGAGAAAAAGAAATCTCTGTATACAAATGGCTTCACTTGTGAATTACATTAAACAGTTAAGGAATATAAAATTCTAGTGATACGTAAACTCTTCTGGAAAATTAAAGAGGAGGGAATATTTCCCAACTCATTGTACAAGACTATCAGATCTTGATAAAGACATCACAAGAAAACCACATAAAGACATCACAAGAAAACTACAGATCAATGTCCTTCATAAACATAAATGTAAAAATTCTAAACAAAATTTTAGTAAATCAAATCCAACAATATGCAATAAGGATGATACCTCATGATCCGTTGGAGTTTCCCAGAAAAGCACAGTCATTTTTTCCTCTCTTTCAAACAATTGTTTATTTTATTTTTTAAAAAAGGTTTATTTACTTATTTATTTACGGGGTTGGGGGTGAAGAGAGACAGAGAGTGAGCATGAGCAGGGTGAGGGGCAAAGGGAGAGGGACAGAATCCCAAGCAGACTCCTTGTTGAGTGCAGAGCCTGATGTGTGGCTCGATTATAGGACCCCGAGATCATTACCTGAGCCAAAATTAAGAGTTTGATGCTTAGCCAACTGAGCCACCCATGGGCCCTGAAAAATTGTTTATTTTTTATTAAATTGTAATTAACATACAGTGTTATTTTAGTTACAAGTGTACAATACATTGATTTACATCACAATACAGTTCTATGCATCACTGAGTGCTTGCCAGGATAAGTGTAGTCACCATCTGTCATCATGCAATGTTATTACAATAATATTAACTATATTCCCTATGCCATACTTTTAATCTCTGTGACTTATTTAATGTATAACTGGAATTTTGTAGTTCTTTTTAATTTAATTTAATTTTATCTATTTGACAGAGAGAAATCACAACTAGGCAGAGAGGCAGGCAGAGAGAGAGGAGGAAGCAGGCTCCCCGCTGAGCAGAGAGCCCGATGCGGGGCTCGATCCTAGGACCCTGGGATCATGACCCGAGCCGAAGGCAGAGGTTTTAACCCACTGAGCCACCCAGGCGCCCCTGGAATTTTGTAATTCTTAATGCCCTTTATCTATTCTGCTCATTCCTCCCACCACTCTCCCCTCTGACAACCACCAGTTTGTTCTTTGTATTTAGGAGTATGTTTCTGTTTGTTTGTTTTTGTTTTTTAGATTTCACATATAAGTGAAATCATATGGTATTTGTTTATTGTCTTTCTTTGACTTATTTCACTTAGCATAATACACTCTAGTTCCATCCATGTCCTTGCAAATGGCAAGATTTCATTCTTTTTCATGGCTGAGTAATATTCCATCATATATTTTATATCTATATAACTATATATCTCTGTATATGGAACTATATAGGTGGTTGTGTACATCTTCTTTACCCATTTATTAGTTGATGGACATTTAGGCTGTTTCCATGATTTGGCCTTTGCTGATAATGCTGCTATAAACATTGGGGTGAATATGCCCCTTCGAATCAGTACTTTTATATCTTTTGGGTAAATACTTAGTAGTGAATTTGCTTGGTAATAGGGTAGTTCTATTTTTTAACTTTCTGAGGAACCTACATATTGTTTTAAAGAGTGGCTATACCAGTTCGCATTACCATGAACAGTGTAAGAAGGTTCCCCTTTCTCTGCACCCTTGCCAACATCTATTGTTTCCTTAGTTGTTATTTTAGCCATTCTGACAGGTGTGAGATGTTATCTCATTTTGGTTTTGGTTTATATTTCCCTGATGAGTGATATCGAGCATCTTTTCATGTGTCTATTGGCCACCTGGATGTCTTCTTTGGAAAAATGTTTATTTATGCATTCTGCCCATTTCTCAACTGGATTATTTGTTTTTTGGGTGTTGAGTTTGGTAAATTCTTTATAGATTTTGGATACTAACCCTTTATCAGATATGTCATTTGCAGATATCTTCTCCCATTCTGTAGGCTGCCTTTTAGTTTTGTTGATGGTTTCCTTCACTGTGCAGAAGTCTTTATCTTAATGAAGGCCCAATAGCTTATTTTTGCTTTTGTTCCTCTTGTCTCTGGAGACCTGTTTAGGAAGCAGTTGCTGCCATCGAGGTCAAAGAAGTTGCTGTCTGTGTTCTCTAGGACTTTGATGGTTTCCTGTCTTGGATTGAGATGTCTCCAGCTTTACTTTTCTTTTTTAAGATTGCTTTGGCTATTTGGGGTCTATTGTGGTATCATACAAATTTTAGGATTGTTTGTTCTAGTTCCATGAAAAATGCTGGCAGTATTTTGATAGGGATTGTGTTAAATGTTAGATGTCTTTGGGTAGTATAGACATTTTAACAATATTTTTCCTTCCAATCCATGAGCATGGAATGTTTTCCCATTTCTTTGTGTCCTTTCTAATTTCTTTCATAAGAGTTCTTTAGTTTTCGGAGTACAGATCTTTCACTTCCTTGGTTAGGTTTATTCCTCAGTGTCTCATGGTTTCTGTTGCACTTATAAATGGGAACAATTCCTTGATTTCTTTTTCTGCTGCTTCATTATTGGTGTTTAGAAATGCAACAAATTTCTGTACATTGGTTTTGTATCCTGCGACCTGTTGAACTCCTCTATCAGTTCTAGCAGTTTTTTAGTGGTCTTTAAGGTTCTCTACCTAGAACATCAGGCTATCTGCAAATAGTAAAAGTTTGACTTTTTCCTTGCCAATTTGGATTCTTTTATTTCTTTTTGTTGTCCGATTCCTGAGGCTGGCACTTCCAGTACTATGTTGAATAAAAGTGGTAAGAGTGGACATCTGTATTCTTGACTAGAGAGGAAAAGCTTTCAGTTTTTCCCTATTGAGAGTGATACTAGTTGTGGGTCTTTCATAAATGGCTGTTATGATGTTGAGGTATGTTTCCTCTCTCCCTACTTTGTTGAGGGTTTTTACCAGGAACGGATGCTATACTTGGTCCAATGCTTTTTCTTCATCTATTGACAGGATCATATGGTTCTTGTCCTTTCTTTTATTAATGTGGCATATCACATGGATTGATTTGTGAATATTGAACCACACTTGCAACCCAGGAATAAATCCCACTTGATTGTGGTGAATAATTCTTTTAATGTATGGTTGGATTCAACTTGTTAGTATTTTGTTGAGAATTTTTACAGCCTATAATTCTTTATTATTATTATTTTTTATTTTTAAAGATATTTAATATGGACAGTATAAAAAAGGATGTTCTGGAATTTTTTTTTTTTTTAAGATTTTACCCTTTTATTTGACAGAGATAGATCACAAGTAGGCAGAGAGGCAGGCAGAGAGAGAGAGGGAAGCAGGCTCCCCGCTGAGCAGAGAGCCCGATGCGGGACCCGATCCCAGGACCCCGAGATCATGACCCGAGCCGAAGGCAGCAGCCCAAACCACTGAGCCACCCAGGTGCCGCTTCTCGGCTTTTGGCTAAGATCAAGTGTAGTATCTGTTCTTATCAGTTTAATGTTCTGGAATTTTTAAGCATTCTTTTTCTTATTCTTTTTTTATTAATTATTTTTATTAACATATAATGTATTAGTTGCCCCAGAGGTACAGGTCTGTGAAACATCAGGCTTACACAATTCACCACACTCACCATAGCACATACCCTCCCCAATGTCCATAACCCAACCACCCTCTCCATACCTCCCCTCCCCCCAGCAACCCTCAGTTTGTTTTGTGAGATTAAGAGTCTCTTATGGTTTTTTCCCCTCCCGATCCCATCTTGTTTCATTTTTTTCCTTTCCTACCCCCAAATCCCCCACTCTGCCTCTCAAATTCCTATCAGAGAGATCATATAATTGTCTTTCTCTGATTGACTTATTTCCCTGAGCATAATACCCTCTAGTTCCATCCATGTCGTTGCAAATGGCAAGAGTTCATTTCTTTTGATGGCTGCCTAGTATTCCATTGTATATATATACCACCTCTTCTTTATCCATTCATTTGTTGATGGACATCTAGGTTCTTTCCATAGTTTGGCTCTTGTGGACATTGTTGCTATAAACATTCGGGTGCACGTGCTCCTTTGGATCACTACATTTGTATCTTTAGGATAAATACCCTGTAGTGTGATTGCCTGGTTGTAGGGTAGCTCTATTATCAACGTTTTGAGGAACCTCCATGCTATTTTCCAGAGTGGCTGCACCAGATTGCATTCCCATCAACAGGGTAGGAGGAGTCTCCTCTCTCTGTATCCTCGCCAGCATCTGTCATTTCCTGACTTGTTAATTTTGGCCATTCTGACTGGTGTGAGGTGGTATCTCATTGTGGTTTTGATTTGTAGTTCCCTGATGCCAAGTGACGTTGAGCATTTTTTCTTGTGTCTGTTGGCCATCTGGGTGTCTTCTTTGCAGAAGTGTCTGTTCATGTCCTCTGCCCATTTCTTGATTGGATTATTTGAGTTTGATAAGTTTTTTATAGATTTTGGATACTAGCCCTTTACCTGATATATCATTTGTGAATATCTTCTCCCATTCTGTCAGTTGTCTTTTGGTTTTGTTGTCTGTTTCCTTTGCTGTGCAAAAGCTTTTGATCTTGATGAAGTCCCAATAGTTCATTTTTGCCCTTGCTTCCCTTGCCTTTGGTGATTGTTTCTAGGAAGAAGTTGCTGTGGCTGAGGTTGAAGAGGTTGTTGCCTGTGTTCTCCTCAAGGATTTTGATGGATTCCTGTCTCACATTGAGGTCTTTCATCCATTTTGAGCCTATTTTTGTGTGTGGTGTAAGGAAATGGTCCAGTTTCATTTTTCTGCATGTGGTTGTCCAATTTTCCCAACACCATTTGTTGAAAAGGCTGGTTTTTTTTTTTTTTTTTTTTCTATTGCACATTCTTTCCTGCTTTGTCGAACATTAATTGACCATAGAGTTGAGGGTCTATTTCTGGGCTCTCTGTTCTGTTCCATTGATCTATATGTCTGTTTTTGTGCCAATACCATGCTGTCTTGATGATTATGGCTTTGTAATAGAGCTTGAATTCTGGAATTGTGATGCCACCAACTTTGGCTTTCTTTTTCAACATTCCTCTGGCTATTCAGGGTCTTTTGTCATTTCATATATTGGCCTATAATTCTTTTGAGTGGGGTCTTTAGTTTTGGAATCTCAAGGTAATGCTAGCTTTCTAGAATGAGTTTGGAAGTTTTCCTTTCATTTCTATTTTTTGAAACAGTTTGAGAAGAATAGGTATTAACTGTTCTTTAAATGTTTGGTAGAATTCCCTTGGGAAGTCCTCTGGCCCTGGACTTCTGTTTGTTGGGAGATTTTTGATTACTGATTCAATTTCTTTGCTGGTTGTGGGTCTGTTCAGGTTTTCTATTTCTTCCTGTTTTAGTTTGGTAGTTTATATGTTTCTAGGAATTTATCCATTACTTCTAGATTTCCCAATTTGTTTGCATATAATTTTTTGTAATATTCTCTTATAATTCCTTGTATTTCTATCAGTTACTTCCCCTTTTGTTTCTGACTTTATTTATATGTGTCATCCTTTTTTTCTTAATGAATGTGGCTAAATTTTATCAGTTTTGTTTATTTTCTCAAAGAACTAACTTTTTTTTGATATTTTTGGTCCCTATTTGATTTATCACTGCTCTGACCTTTATTATTTTCTTCCTTTAAATACCTTGGGCTTTGTTTGCTCTTCTTTTTCTACCTCTTTTTAGATGTAAGGTTGTTTGAGATTTTTCTTATTTCTTGAGGTAGGCCTCTATCTCTATAAACTTCCATCTTAGAACTGTTTGTACTGCATCCCAAAGGTTTTGGACTGTTGTGTTTTCATTTCTTTTGTCCCCATGTATTTTTTTGATTTCCTATTTGGTTTCTTGGTTGACCCATTGGTTGTTTAGTAACCAGTTAGCCTCCACATTTTTCTCAGATTTTTTTCTTTTGATTTCTTGTTTCATATTTTTGTGGTCAGCAAAGATGCATCATATGATTTTAATCTTAAATTTATTGAGACTTGCTTTGAGGGCCAACATATCTATTCTGGAGAATGTTCCATGTATACTTGCAGTATAAACACTTGAGAATGTGTTTATACTGCTGTGTTTGGATGGAATGTTCTGTATCTGTTAGATGACTGGTCTAATGTGTCATTCAAAACCAGTTTCCTTGTTGATTTTCTGTCTGAATGATCTATCCATTGTTTTAAATGGAGTGTTAAAGTCACTTACTATTGTTGTATTACTGTCAGTTGCTCCCTCTATATCTGTTCACTTTTTCTGTGTGTACTTAGGTGTTCCTGTGTTGAGTGCATAGATATTTATAATTGTTATATCCTGTTATTGGATTGATCCCTTTATCATTATGATTGCCCTTCTTTGCCTTTTATTGTAGTTTTTGTTTTAATGTGTATTTTGTCTAAGTATTGGTCCTGCAGCTTTTATTCTCACTTCCATCCCTTTCTTTTTAGTCTATATGTGTCTTTAAGTCTACAGGGAGTCTCTTGTATGCAACATATAGATTGGCTCTGTTTTTTCATCCAGTCCATAACTCTTTATCTTTTGAATGGAACATTTAGTCAATTTACATTTAAAAGTTATTGATATGCATGTACTTATTGACATTTACTAGTTGTTGATGGTTGCTTTTGTAATTCTCTGTTCCTTTTTGCCTCTTTTGTACTCTTCACTTTAATGTCTTTCTTCAGTGTTATGTTTGGGTTTCTTTCTCTTTAGTTTTTGTGTATCTATTATAGGTTTTTTAAAAAAGATTTGATTTATTTATTTGAGAGAGAGCACATGTGGACACAAGAGGCAGGGGAGAGGGATTCCTTTTTGGGAATCTTTTTATCTCTCCTTCCATTATAAATGATAACCTTGCTGAATTAAGTGTCTTCAGTTGTAGTTTTTTACATTTCAGCACTTTGAATATATCATGCCACTTTTTCTGGTCTGCAAAATCTGACAGCTGAAAAATCAACTGATGGCCTTATATGTGTAACTGTTTTCTTTTCTCTTACTGTTTTATAAAATTTTCTCCTTATCATTACTTTTTGCCAAAATTAATTATTAAGTTTTTTGGGCTTATATTCTTTGGAGCTCTGTGATTCTGGGATCTGAATGTCTATGTCCTTCCCCAGATTATGGAAGTTTTCAGCTTTTCTCTCTCTCTTTCCCTTTCTTTCTTTCTCTATTTCTTTTCATTTTCTTTCCTCTTTCTTTTCCCCCTTCCTTCCTTCCTTCTTTCTTCACGTGCACACATGCACACACAAGTGGCAGGGAAAGGAAAAGGAAGAGGGAGAGGGAAGAGGTATGGAACCCAACATGGGGCTCAATCTCATGACCCTGAGATTATGACCTGAGCCAAAATCAAGAGTTGGATGCTCAGTTGACAGAGTCACCCATGTGCTCCTTCAGCTCTCTGTTCCCTTCTCTCTGTCTTCTTCCTCTGGGATCCCTATAGTGCAAATGTTATTATGTTTGATGATGTTGGTGATTTCCCTTAACCTATTCTCATTTTTATTATTCTTTTTTTCTTTTTTCTGTTCAACTTAACTTGGTTGCTTTCGATTAATTTGTCTTCCAGAAAATCTTTTCTTCTGCTAATCTCTTCTTCTGCTCATCTAATCTGTTCCTGATTCCCTCTAGCGTCTTTTTAATTTTAGTTATTGAGTTCTTCATCTGTGATGGTTCTTTATAATTATTTCTATTGAAGTTCTCAATGAGCTCATCATCTTTACACCACCATCTTCTCCAAATTCCTTACATTTTGAACTTTGCTGACTGCCTCTATGTGGTCCTTATCATATTGCTTTATTTCCTGTATTTTGAGAAAATCAGTAATTAGATCTACTTCATATTCAGGTCAGAATTCTTAGCAAGGATAATTCTTAGGTGATAATGTATGTATTTCCTATTGTTTCACATCATTGGGGATTTCAAATCTGGTTGCCTTTCTCTATATCAGAGGATGTACCTTGGCAGGTACGATAGAAAAAGTTCATGATGCTAATGTCATAAAGAACTAAGTTTTCAGGAGACAAAAAACAGATTTGAACACAAAACAAGATGGGTATATAAAACCTTTTTTTTTTTTTAAAGATTTTTATTTATTCATTTGACAGAGAGAGAGAGATCACAAGTAGGCAGAGAGAGAGGGGAAGCAGACTCCCCAAGGAGCAGAGAGCCCGATATGGGACTCCATCCCAGGACCCTGAGACCATGACCCGGGCTGAAGGTAGAGGCCCAACCCACTGAGACACCAGGTGCCCCTAAAACCTTTTTAACCCTAACTTTGAATTGGAAAGGTCAGAATAAAATTGTAATATATCTTCTTCTTTAAAAAAAAAAAAAGACATTAAAAAAATTAAAAAAAAGACTTGTCCTAACTCTGTTTACAAAAAAGGCATATAAAAAATAACCAGCTTAGAAGCAATAAGCACCTGTAAGCCCATATTATCCTTTGTAAACATAATTTCTCACCAAAAAGTACCAAAACTTTTTTGGAGAAATACATGGGTTGAATCTGGGGCAGGAAATATAGTAAATGAGCCTGGAATTTTCTTGCCTTTCCTGAATGTTACCTTAAGATGTACAAAAAGTAGATGAAGAAAAGTTCCTTATGGAAAAATTCTAATTAAAAAGGAATAAAAGAATTAGTTTATCACCATTTTGCAATTCCCCAGTGGACTAATGGAAATAGTCAAAATACAAAGTCAGGTTCTTTTGTTTCATTTTGCCTATTTTACTAGTTATTCTAGAAGGGAAGGAGTATAATTTTGGGATCCTCCTTGTGCCAATCTTTAGGGTGATCTGTGCCTTTTTTTAATACCCTTCCATCTCAGGTACGAAGTTGTCAGGCACAAAGTAAACACCCTTTCTTTCACCCTTTTTTTCTTCCTTCCTTCCTTTCTTTCCTTTGTGTGCGTGTGCGTGTGTTTAAGGGTTTATTTATTTGTTATTTAAGAGAGAGTTTGCATGCGGGGGGTGGGGGGGTAGGGTGGGAGGAAGGGAAGGGACAGAGGGAGAGGGAGAATCCCAAGCAGACTCCTGGCTGAGCACAGAAACTAATGGGGGCTGGATCCCTGTACCCTGAGATCATGACCCAAGTGGAAACCAAGGTTAGGCCTAACCAACAAAGTCACCCAGGCACCCCAAGGTACACATTCTTCAGTGATTATAGAAAGATAATAGTATCAGGTGCTTGTGAACCTTCATTTCAGTGGGGTCACTCCTTCCTCAGAGACTCTTGCCAGGTTATTACTAATAACAAAGGAATTCCATTCCAGGAGGTCTTTACCCTCTGAGTCTTCTGTTGCTGAGGTTTCATGAGGTTTCAATTCCACATGCAGTTAATGACTAACCATCCCAACAGCTGGCCATGCTACCTGAAGGAGGTTTGTCCTACCCTCTCATTGGACTTTGATTCCTGATCTGCTAATTATTTTCCAGTCGCTATAATTTAATTATAGTGACTGACTGGCCAGATGGCCAGCTCACTGTATTAGTTGAGTGTAAAAATGGGCAAATGATCAAGTAGTGTGCATATCAGACCAGTTGGCACAGTACTCACTGGGAAAAACTTACAGGATTAGTCTCTCTTTGCCTACCTGTGGTGGATCTGAACCCTAGAGTCCCTTCCTGTGCCATGGGGCATTTAAGCTAAATGATGGAGGAAGCACTCACCCTTCCTCTGTCATCAGGACTGGATGCCATTGCAGTATAGTGAGGCATCTCCTACTTCCTGGTCTGATCCTGCCAAATCAGTTTTTCAGGTTAGGAGAATCACCAGCCCTCCCAGAGGGCTGAGGTGCAAGCCTTGTAGTTATACCTCTTCGAGGTGGCTTTTTGGCAGCAGGATTTTCCACAGATGTGTTCAGGATTGAATTCCAGCCCTGACGCTGGCATCATTAAGATGAGGCGGGGGAGGAGAGTGGTGCTGAGATTTAAGCCTACTAGAATTGATCATCTGAAGCACAGGGCCAAAAAGATTTCCAGGGAGATTCACAGGAGGCCCACGAATTTTCTGGAAAACTAGCCTCCAAAGGTCCAGTCTTATGCATGTTAGTCCTTTCTCTCTCAGCATTTGGGTTGTTTCCAAGCTTTTGCTATTGGAAATAGTGCAGCAATAATAGCCGTGTACTCATCTTCTTTTCAAAATTTACCATCACATCTTTGAAATTGAGTCCTGGAAGTAGGGATTGTGGGTCAGAAGCCACATGCAAATTTTCTAGAAAGTACTTATTCCCTTCTCAGCAGTTGTACTAGTTCTTCAGAATTTTTAAGAAGTTCTCTTAGTGATTTTTATAGGCAGTATTGAGAAACACTGATCTAGAAGAGAGTCCCCCAAATTTCTTATGTCATTTAAAAATTACTTGTGCTCTTTCATTTCTTGTTAAATCTCTAATTGGGCCTTCAGTTAAAAAAAAATCCCTGCAACACATTAGCACTACCATTATGGGCCATTAAATCCTGCCTGAATGTCACAGTAATACCCTATATTCAGACCACAGTTTCACTAACATCTTCTCGTTCAGTCCTCCCACTATTTCAGTGACATAAAGGAAACTGATGTCATTATCTCCATGTTATAGTTTGGTGCATAGAAGGAAGCCAGATATCTATACCATAGAGGACAGTCTGGGGTCCATGGGTGGACTTTGGAGGAGGGCCTCTGAGCCCCTTAAATTATAGGTAATATTACTGTGGGCAAATTGCAGTGGTAGTAATGGAGGGAGACTTGGCTCATAGTTTTCATCAGATTCTCAAAGGGATCTGTTGCCGCAAATAGGCTAAGTGGAAAGAACATGGGATTTGAAATCGGAAGAAAAATTCTCCTAGTATTTTCTGGCTGTATGATTGGATTGGAGGGAGGACTGACTGCTGCCCACGGCTCAGCCGAACTAGTTGAATTGACAAGGCCAATCTGTCTTTCCCATGCAGGGTACTCTTACTTTACTGAAGGGTGGGGAAGAGTAGGATCTAAAGGCAGGGTGACCAAGATAGAAAACAACTCAGGCACTCACTTCTTATTCTTCATGGTGTTTAAACATTTTGGATTTGAATGATTTGGGTGGGAAACATTCTTGTATTCCACCACTCCCTGTTATTTCCTAAGGTCAAGAGTCAGCCCATCTTATGTGAGTTTCCCTCACCGTTCCCTCTTCCTGGGGAACCTCCTTTCTCAGATCCTCTTACCGCTAACTCTCTCATCACTGAGGTCTCAGCTTCTGAAAGGCTTTCCCCGGTCCATCTGGATCAGCAGCATTCAAAGGACATACGATAGGAGTCACAAATATGAGTCACCCATGTAATTTTATATTACATTAAAAACAAAAAGAACCAGGTGAAATTAATTTTAATAATATATTTTATTTAATCCAGTATGTTTAAAATATGTCAACTTGTAATAAATATATAAATTATGATTGGGATAGTTTACATTCTTTTGTTTTTTTTGCAGTAAATCTTTAAGATTCAGGGTATATTTTATACATATGACATACCTCAATGTGGAGAAGTCATATGACAAATGCTTAAACGACATGTGTAGGCGAGAAGCTATCTGAGGCAAAGTGCCTCCCACCTCCACTCAAGAGGACTGTTTTATTGGTTTCATAGTATTTCTTATATTCGAAAATTATCTTACTCATTTATACTGTATAAGCTTGTTATTTTCCTCTTTGACTGTGACCTCCAGGAAGGCAAAGATTTTATACATTCACTACTGTATTCCTCGTCATCAGTACTCAATAAATACTTCTTAAATGGATAAAGGAGTAAATCCTTATTTGTTAAAGAGATAAATGAATGAATCAGTGATTGAAATAAAATGGATGAAACTACCTGGTTTCTAGAGGCATTTGAATACATGACCCCTGCCTTAGCCAATCACTTGATTTTTCTCAGACTCTATAAAGTAGGGGTTAATTTTATCAACGTCATAGGATTGTAAGAATTAAATAATAGTGTGAAATTGTTTCATATACTGTAAAGTCCTCTGTAAAGGGCAGTTGTTAAATGACTTGCCTAAATGTATATGATTAGTAATTGTGTGTAAGAATGTGTGAGAGCAGGACTTTGAAATCACAGAGTCCGGGCTCTGCCATTTACTTCTCATTTGACTTGGGCACATTGCTTACATTTCATGACCTACTGAAACAGAATCTTTAGGGAAGGGGCCTGGCAAACTGGGTTTTTAGCAAACACCCCAAGTGATTCTTTTTTTTTTTTAAAGATTTTATTTATTTATTTGACAGAGGGAGAGATCACAAGCAGGCAGAGAGGCAGGCAGAGAGAGGAAGAAGCAGGCTTCCTGCTGAGCAGAGAGCCCGATGCAGGGCTCGATCCCAGGACCCTGGGATCATGACCTGAGCCAAAGGCAGAGGCTTTAACCCACTGAGCCACCCAGGTGCCCCCCAAATGATTCTTATTATCAAAAAAGTGTGGGGAACACTAGTTATGACATGACTGCTTTATCAGGGTTATCCGTGATTCTCATTAAGATATAGGTATCTTGCTAAGCCTTTGGATCTTGTTCAGTGTTTTTGAATGCATAGCTTTGGAAAGACTGGTGAGCAGCCATGAGAAAGCTGATAAAAACTAAAGAGGCAGTATCACTCTGGTGGTCAGTGGAATGAGAGATACCACTGCCAACTCTTTCTCTCTCACCTGAAGGCTGATGTCAGCTCTGGCAACCATTACCTGATCATGGTGTATTTTTCAGACCAGAAACCAGAATCAAGACCAAAGACCTTAGGAAGGAGCAGCAGTTTCTCTCTTTTGTAGAAGTGTTAGTCATCAGAAAGAGGGATCCTTGTGGTGGCCACCAAGAAGACACTCGCCACCTGATGACAGGCCCCCAAATAGAAATCAAGGTCCAAAGTAATAGCCTTGTGAGATGTGCTAGTCCTTTTGGGTTAGAGTATAGAAATATCAAGACAGCCTGCAAATGGGTGTTAGGCAGCTATGATACATATAATATCTTTACTCTCTAAGATGAATTTTAAAAAACATTTATTGCCCTCTTCTAATGTCTTCTGAATATTCCTTATTATTTAGTGAATATTTATTTGAAAGTGTTCCCATGTCTCACCTAAAACATACAATCCTCAACTTATAATATCACCTTTTTATCTTTTATTTATCCAGTTGGTGAATATCTAAAAGTCAACATACTGCGTTGGCAAGGATACAGGAATTAGATACTCTCATAGATTGTTGATGGGAGTATAAATTGCTACAAAACCTTCACTGCCTTGTGGGGGAGTGTGCAATTCAACAATAGACGTAAAATTTGATCTCCTTGAGTCAAATAATTCTATTGCTACCCCATGTATGTGAATATACATGTACAATATCATATGTGCAAACATACAATTGAATATTGTTTAGCCTTAAAAAATAAATTCTGGGGGCGCCTGGGTGGCTCAGTGGATTGGGCCGCTGCCTTCGGCTCAGGTCATGATCTCAGGGTCCTGGGATCGAGCTCCGCATCAGGCTCTCTGCTCCGTGGGGAGCCTGCTTCAGGCTCTCTGCTCCGTGGGGAACCTGCTTCCTCCTCTCTCTCTGCCTGCCTCTCTGCCTACTTGTGATCTCTCTCTGTTAAATAAATAAATAAAATCTTAAAAAAAAATAAAATAAAATAAAAATAAAAAAAATAAATTCTGATATATGCTACAACATGGATGTATTTTGTCTCAGTGAAATAGGTGAAATAAGCCACAAGCAGCTTATAAATAAAAGGTTAAATGAAATAACCCAGATAAAACAGGACAAAATTATATGCTCCCACTTACATGAGGTACCTAGACTAGTCAAATAGATAAAGACAGAAAGCAGAATAGTGGTTACTGGGGCCTGGTGGGGAGCAACAAATGGGGAGTTATTGTTTAATGGGTGCAGAGTTTCAGTTTGGGATGACGAAACCGTCTGGAGATGGTTGGTGGTAATGGTTGCACAGTAATGCCAATGTACTTAATGACATTGAAGTGCATCCTTAAAATGTAAATTTGGTATTTGTGTCTTATCATAATAAAAATAAATGCAAGTGATTCATTATAATATAGTATTGATAACAGTATTGTTGACAAGATTGGGAAACAACCTAAATATCTCTGAGCAGAGGACTCCTGCATATAACTCCCAAGTATATTCATACAATGCAATCTAGATAATCATTAAAAATTAATGTTAATACACTGACATGTATACAGGTTAGTGTTTACTTTCCTCTCCAAATTCACTGTTTGCCTTCTTTGTCCTGTTTTGTTCCCTGGAAGGCTACTGTTTCTACAGTGTATCGGCTGGGCTCCCTTGCCTTCTGGCTTCCATTGGTAAGGTCGGGAGGCAACACCAACAGGAGTTAGTTCCTTGGCTCTCTCTCCTGTAGGTCTCAGGTTGGCAGTGGCAGAGTCTGTCTCCTATTGGATGGAGTTCTGGCAATATTGCTTCCTATCCAAGCATAGGGTAGAGGTAGCTCTGGGGAACTTCACTGTGCTGTGCTGTACGTGGAGATATTTTACTAAAGTCTGGGCTTAGTACTGACATATAATCACTGATACAACTGATATGTTGTTAGTTCCCTGGAATACTGTACAGGGAGAGGTCCAAAGGATTAGGGAGAGGAAAATGTTTCCATTAATTATTTATGTGCAAATTGCTATGTCTCCCTAGAAGGTCTGGAGGAGACTTGTTTCCTAAGACATTAGAAAGTACATTATTAGTGAAAAGAGCACCAGCAGTTTTGGAAAGTCCTGGGGCAGCTGTTCTCTCTGGGTTGGAAGTGAGGGTAGGAGATGCTGCAATGGAGTTTCAATGGGAATAATGAAATCCTGGAGTAGTGGAGGCCAAGTGGCAACAAGGGGCAAGGAGTACATTGTTATAATAAGCCGTGAGGGTTTCTGAGTGGAAATTAGAGATTTTGATTTGTAGGGATCTGTGATGGTGGCTAATTGATCACAGAGTTCTTAGGAATGAAATAGGTGGGCAGACTTCTAAGGTTTCTTGAACTAGTAGCTTGACCTGAAAAGCAGAAAAAAAATTCTAGGGAACGTGGGAAGAAATCTGACCTGGTGTCTTGTTTGGTTTCCAGATCTAAGATAGAACAGGCTTGGAGCCCATTGACTGAAGAGGTAAGGAAGAGGTAAGACCTTTTGAGGAAGGATTCTGCAGTGTGGCCACAAACCTTCCTTGGAGAACCTGTGTTCAATTAACAGGCTGGCTATACAATAGAAAAACTTTATAGCCAAACCCCCCTGCAATTACCAAATACTGGTTCTAACATAATGCTAATTTCTGGAGACCCCCAAATGCCACTGTAGATTCCTCTTTTGAGAAAGGACTTACAGAATTTGGGTAATAGATGAAGTCTTGTTCTAAGCCTATTGCAAAGTGGATCCTGGACCCATCTGTGCTCATTTCCCTTGTCCCAGATAGTAGTGATAACAGATACACTCTGCAAATTGATGAACCCTCATACTGGCTCCCTGACCCATTAAGTGGCATTAGGTAGCAAGAGATCAAATAGAATCCCTTGGTACCTCCAACCCAAGGTAGTAAACAAAAAGCAATACCACATCTCTGGGGGAATTATAGACATTAATGACTCTCTCAAAGACTTAATGCAGAATGGGTAATTCCTAACATATCTCCATCTAACTCACCTATTTGGACAATGCAAAAACCAGAGCAACTTGGAGAATGTAGATGGTTTCAAATTTATTTGGGAGTAGTGCCAAGCTCAACTAAGGATCTGGATATAGTATCTTAACTGGCACAAATTAGCACAGCCCCTCATTACCCTTTACTAGTATTCTCTTGTTGATTTATCATAAATTTTTTTGTTCATTACTATCAGCAAAGATAACAAAAGCTGTTTGCCTTCACCGAGCAGGGATATTAATATCTTTATTATTTTACTTAAGGGCTAAGTCAATACTGTTTCTGTCACAACACAGGCTAGAGGGAACTCAATCATCTGGATATCTCACAGAATGTCACATTGTTCTATATTAATAAAGTTATATTAACTGGACCTGGTGAGGGAGAAGTAGCCAGGACCCTATTTGCCACAGTAGAAAGCATGCATACCAGAAGATGGGAAATAATCCTAGCAAGGGGCTTGGCCACAATGGGGGATGTTTCTATGGAAATCCAGAGGACTGGGGCATGTTTGGATAGCCCCCCCTGAAGTGAGACAGAAGTTTCTTCACTGTCTTGTACTATGGAGCAAGAGGCACAGTACTTGGTGGGTCTTTTCTGATTTTGGAGGCAACACATCCTTTGCGCTTGATGCTCTGATCCACATGCTGGGTCGATTGTAGGTGATACCCAGTGAAAAGACTCCATCAAGTCAAGGTAGTGATACAAAATGCTCTGCCACTTATGTCTTACAACCCAGCAGACCCAGTGGCCTCTGTGATAGACAGAAATGCCCTATGGAGGCCCTGGTAAGGCTCAGTAAAAGAATTATTACCCAGACTCCTGGCATTTCAGAATAATGTCATGTTCTCCTCTTCTGACTACTATTCCTTCTTTGAAAAGCAACTCCTGGATTATTACTGGGTCCTGGTAATGACTGAATGAATGTCTTATTATGGCATGCTAATCAACTCTGTCCCAAACGACCCGTCATCAACTGGATGTTATCGGACCCACAAAATCATAAAATTAGACACATGTGGCAGCATTCCAGTGTTAAATTGGAATGGAATATCCAAGACCAAGCTGAGGAAGTCTGGCAGCTCAGATCAGGCAGCTCAGACTCCTGTGATGTCTGTGGCCAATGTGTTGCTATATCTCATTCAACTTACACTACAGGCCATGGGGGGATTCCCTATAAACAGTTAGAGGTGGAAAAGGCACAGGCCTGCTTTACTTATAGATCTATTACTTATGGTATGCTGGTACCAGCAAAGGCAGATGGCCACTGCTTCTCAGCCTTACTTAGAGATGGCCTAGAGTTTGTGGTGAAGGGAAGTTTTCACAGTGGGTAGAACATCAGATGGATTGGTTGTCCACATCTGGTTGTCCACTTTGCATGAAAGGAGAGATAGCCTGATGTATGGCTCAATCCTAATTTATAGGCAGTAACTAATGTACTGATATGCTTATGGTAGAGAGAACAAGACTGGAAAGTTAAGGACAAAGAAATGTGGTGGGGGGTGAAATATGTAGATTGAATGGCCACAGAATGTGAAAATATTTTTGACCCATGTGAACGTTCACCAAAGGTCATGCATTGCAGAGTTTTTTAGTAAGTTGAAAACAAGATGACCAGTCAGCCTCTCTCAACAAACTTCCTTGCTTTCTTAATAGGACATAGTACAATATGTCCTTGGCAGCCAGGATTTACCCTCACCTATGTGATCTGGTTGCCAACACAGTTTTTTTTAAAACTTATATTCAGTGTAATTTTATTTTTTTATTATGTTAAGTTAGCCACTTTATAGTACATCATTAGTGTTCAATGATTCACTAGTTGCATATGACACCCAGGGCTCACTGTTTGAATGTTCAACCTACCAATAGCGGAGACTAGGGGTGACCTCCTAATGTGGCACCATTCCCTGGAGGGATTAGCCAGACACCTCGTGGCAGGTTGACTACCTGAGATCCTTTTTATCATGAAGGGGGGCAGTAATTTGTTCTTAAAAGATAAATACATATTCAAGTTGTAGATTTGCTTTCCCTTCTCACAATGCTGTTTCCAGAATTTGTTGACTGGAAGAAGGTTTTTATCGTTTAGCCTGGTATTCCATTTGGCATTGACCCTGACCAGAGTCACATTTTATGGCAATGATGTTGCAACAAAGGACTCGTGTTCTCAGAATTTATTGTCTTGCCACATGCCCCATCACCCAGAAGCAGCTAGCTTGAAAAAATGGTTGGAAAATCTTCTGAAAGCTGAAGTACTTTTCCAGAGAATGCAGTATATGCCTTCACATAGGGACCACTCTGTGGTTGTATCGGCTTTATAGTCAGGATCCAGGGGTCCAACAATCAAAGGCAGAGGTGGGAATGGCCTCTCATTATTCTTTATGCCTTCACTTCCAGAAGTTTCCTTTTCTATCCCCATAACCTTGAATACAGTGATTTAGAGACCCAGGTTACCAAAGGAGGATTGCTTTTCCAGATAAGACAATCAGTCAATCTTGTTAAATTGGAAACTGAGACTTACTCTTTGGCCATTTTGGCTCCTGCCCCACTCCACTTTTTTTGGATAAATAGTTCACTGAGTGAACCACAGACTGTTTTTTACAATTAGAAAACAAAATACTATATAACAGTTTTATCCATTGCAGGAATAATTACTGTAATTTTCAAAACATCAGATGAATAGGTTGGATCAATGGTTACAAGACTAATTTTCAACCAACACAAATTTTCATTCAAGGTCTAGGCTTGATTTTTATATAATATTGCTCACTTAAATTCTCTCTACCTATTTATTACCAAAATGGGGGCTCTTGGAAGTTGAGCCTGACTTTGTCTTGTTTTCAAAGAGACCTATAAAAAGGTGTCTCTACTGGCTAGAGTGACAAATCTCAATTAATAATGAGAAAATGGGTCACTGCTACACAGTGGAGGCAAGGTAGATTATATCTGAAATCCAGGAGATTCACTTCAGCAATCAATCAAGATAAAACCTCCAAGGACTAAAATACTTCAGGAATGAGGTTGAGACTATATCTTAATCTGTTTGGGCTCATCATCACTAGCCATCAGAGAGATTCAAATCAAAACCACATTGAGGGGCGCCTGGGTGGCTCAGCGGGTTAAAGCCTCTGCCTTCAGCTCAGGTCATGATCCCAGGGTCCTGGGATCGAGCCCCGCATCGGGCTCTCTGCTTGGCTGGGAGCCTGCTTCCTCCTTTCTCTCTCTCTGCCTGCCTCTCTGCCTACTTGTAATCTCTATCTGTCAAATAAATAAATCTTAAAAAAAAAAAAAAAACAAACCACATTGAGATACCACCTTACACCAGTTAGAATGGCCAAAATCAACAAGACAGTAAATAACAAGTGTTGGAGAGGATGTGGAGAAAGGGGAACCCTCTTACACTGTTGGTGGGAATGCAAGTTGGTGCAGCCACTTTGGAAAACAGTGTGGAGATTCCTTAAGAAATTAAAAATAGAGCTACCCTGTGACTCTGCAATTGCACTACTGGGTGTTGACCCCAAAGATACAGATGTAGTGAAAAGAATGGCCATCTGTACCCTAGTGTTCATAGTAGCAATGGCCACAATTGCCAAACTGTGGAAAGAATCAAGATGCCCTTCAATGGACAAATGGATAAAGAAGATGTGGTCAATATACAGAGTATTATGCCTCCATCAGAAAGGATGATTACCCAACTTTTGTATCAACATGGATGGGACTGGAAGAGATTATGCTGAATGAAATAAGTCAAGCAGAGAGAGTCAATTTTCATATGGTTTCGCTTATTTGTGGAGCATAACAAATAACATGGAGGACATGGGGAGATGGAGAGGAGAAGGGAGTTGAGGGAAATTGGAGGGGGAGATGAACCATGAGAGATGGTGGACTCTGAGGAACTAACTGAAGGTTTTGGAGGGGAGAGGGGTGGGAGGGTGGGTAAGCCTGGTGGTGGGTATTGTGGAGGGCACGTATTATATGGAGCACTGGATATGGTGCATAAATAATGAATTCTGGAACACTGAAAAGAAATTAAAAATAAATAAAAAATTAAAAAACCCCACAAAATACCATAAACTAGGTAGCTTATAAACAACAAACATTGATGTCTCACAGTTCTGGAGGCCAGCAGATCTGGTGTCTGGTAAGAGCCCACTTCCTGATTCATACATGGTGTCTGGTTTAAGCGTCCTTACATTGTGGAAGGGATAAGAAATCTCTCTCCAGGGCTTCCTTTGTTTGGATACTGATTTCATATGAGAGGGCGTGGCCCCTTATGACCTAATCACTAACTAAAGACTCTACCTCTTAATAATAACATCTTGGAAGTTAGAATTTCAACATAAGAATTTTGGGGATAGGGGAGAGAAACACAAACATTTAGTCCACTATGGGGTAAAGAAACCCACTCACTGGAAGTCCTGGTAGAAAGTCAGGGGAATGAGTAGTAGAAGAAAGAAGCTATGATTCTCAAATTATGCTTTTAACTGGTTAGAAACAATAGAAGGAATGTAACAGCTGTGTTTTGCATTGTCTCCCCACTAATTTTTAATTATATTTTAAGTAAAATACAACTCCTGTAACATAAAATTCACTATTTTAAAGTGTACGATTCAATAATTTTTAGTATATTCATTTTTTTGTGCAACTATCACCACTAATTCCAGAACATTTTGGTTATCTAATAATAGAAATCCCATACTTACTTGTAATTTCCCCTTAGCCTTCCTTTCTCCCATCCACTGGCAATCACTAATCTTTTTGTCTCTACGAATTTGCCTACTCTGGACATTTCATGTACATTAACTCCTACAATATGTGGCTTTTGTATCTGCCTTACTTAGAATAATGTTTTCAAGATTCATCCATGTTATAACATGTATCAGTACTTCATTCCTTTTTGTGGCTGAATATTCCATTGTATGGATATATCACATTTTGTTTATTAGTTCATCAGTTGATGGAAATTAGGATTGTTTCCACCTTTTGGCTATTATGAATAATGCTGCTGTGAACATTCATGTATATATTTTTGTGTGGATATATGTCTTCTTTTGCTTATATATCTAGGAGAGAAATAGTTAGGACATAGTAACTCTGTGTTTAAATTTTTTATGAACTTCCAAAATGTTTTCTACAGTGCTATGCAATTTTACATTTCTACCAGCAATGTATGAGGGTTCAATTTCCTCCACATACTTTTCAGTATTTGCTGTTGTTGTTGTTGTTTTTATCATAGCTAACTCAGTGCCATCTCAGTGGGACTTAGATTTGCTTTTCTCTAGTGACTAATGATGTTGAGCATAATTTTATGTGCTTATTGACCATTTGTATATCTTCTTGAAGAACTGTCTATTCAAATCCTTTGCCCACTTTTTAATGGAGTTAATTGTCTTTTTACTGTTGCATCACTAGAGCTCTTTATGTATGCTAGATAGACCCTTATCAGATACATGATTTGCAAATTTTGCCTTCGATTCTATGTGTTGTCTTTCCACTTGCTTGGTGTCATTTGACCCATGAAAATTTTGATGAAGTTCAGTTTATCTATTTTTTCTTTTGTTGCTCATGCTTTTGGTATACTTCTAAGAAACTGTTGCCTCCTCCAAAGTCACAGAGATTTATGCCAGTGTTTCCTTTCAAGAGTTTTATAGTTTCAACTCTTATGTTTAGGTCTTTGTTCAGTTTTGAGTTAGTTTTCACCTATGGGGTGATGTAAGAATCCAAATTCATTTTTTTTCATGTGGATATCTAGTTGTCCCAGGACTATAACTTGAAAAGACAATTCTTCCCCTATCAAAGGTCTTGGCTCCTTTGTTGAAAATCAGTTGAATATAAATGTATGGGTTTTTTGGGGGCCCTCAGTGTATTCAATTCTGTATATCAATCCTTGTGCTATAGCACAGTGTCTTGATTATTGTTGCTTTGTAGTAAGTTCTAAAATCAGGAAATGTGAGTCTTTCAACTTTGCTCTACATTCTGTGTGTGTGTGTGTGTGTGTGTGTGTGTGTGAGCATGTGTGGGAGTGTGAGCATGTGTGGGTGTGTGAGCATGTGTGGGTGTTTTCCCTCCTTGGGGTCCTTTTCATTTCATTATGAATTTTAGGATCATGTGTCCATTTCCACAACAAAGACATCTGAAATTTTGATAGGGATTTCACTGAATTTGTAGAGCAGGCTGATAATTTAAATGAAGAGCAATGTAGTGACTAAAGTTTAATGATTTTGAAATATGACTGAGTGATATTCCCCTATGATGGTATGGTAGCTGGTGGGACTTATGTTCCTTGTTTTGAGGACATATTTCTCACCTAGACAAAGGACAAAGTAGGTGCTGAGAAGTAATATTAGTGGACAATGCAGGATATTTTCTTTAGATAAACTTTCTACATTTTTCCATATTGCTCTGGGCTCTAGGAGGCTGACACTCATGCATTGTATCAACCAGACTCTCTTCTCTCTGGCTTTTGGTTGGATTCAGCCAAAGGGAATTGAAGAATTGAAGAACGGGAAGAAAAAGGTTAGAACATTCCTTGGGCTTCCTCCCTGCTAAGGTACATGTTAGCAGTGGCTATGTTTTCTTCTGTTGGGTAACCCTGTCATACAGCAACAGATTTTTCTGGGTTCTGATAATCAATCAGTCTATTTACATTTTCAGGCCTGAGGGTACTAGTGGCTTCTCTTCCCTTATTGGTTTCTCCTAACCCTGCAAAAATCATCATAAATAGTCCTGGTATTTTTGTAAATAGTCTTGTTATTTTTCTCTTGATCACCTGTTTATAATGTGTCATCTAGTTCTTCCCATCCCTGACAATACATAATGGGAAGAGCTACAAGATATATTAAGGCAAAGAGGCAAAATACAGAGCTATGTAATAATTTTTTTTTGTTAAAGTAGGGTTAGGGAGAATGTATCTATATATTTTCTTAGATACTGTACAGTTGACCCTTGAACAACAGAGGTTTGAACTGTATATGTCTATTTATATGTGGATTTTGTTGGAAAAATACAGTATAGTGCTATAAATAAATTTTCTCCTAGGATTTAATACACTTATTCAGAGAGAGAGTGAGAGAGTGCATGCCTGTGATCAGCTGGGAGTGGCAGAGAGAGAGGAGGATAGAATGTGAAGCAGACTCAATGCTGAGTGTGGAGCTTCATTTGGGGCTTGATCCCATGACCCTGAGGTCATGAACTGAGCCAAAATCAAGAGTTGGATGCTCAACTGACTGAACTACCCAGGTGTCCCCTTATGATTTTCTCAATTACACTTTTTCTCTAGCTTACTTTATTGTAAGAATATAGTATATAATACGTATAACATACAGAATATGTGTTAATCAACTGTTTATGTTATTGGTAAGGCTTCCAGTCAAGAGTAGATTATTTGTAGTTAAATTTTTGGAAAGTCAGAAAAGTTTTATATATAGATTTTCAGTTTTATGAGGGAGGGGCCCTAACACCCAGGATGTTCAAGGGTGAGCTGCACTACTTAGGAATTAAGTTTAGTTTCAAGAGATAATTCCCCAAAAGAACAATGACTTAAACAAAAACAAAGACAAAAAGATTCTTCTCTCTGTAAATGTCTGGGTGAAGGTATTCCAGACCTGAGATGACTCTGTTGCATGGCATACGCAGGGAGCCAGGTTCCTTCTAGCTCCCAAGCCCCTTATCTTTAGGAAATGGCCTTTTCCGTAGTCCATGGACGCATCTACTTTCCAGGCAGAAAAATGGAGAATGAGAAGAAGAAGAAGCAAAGGGCCTACACAAAGGAATTTTCCTGGAAACTGCCACATAGCCCTTCTTTTTATACCCCTTCTAGTCACACCTAGCTATAAAGGAGCTTGGGAAATATGGTTTTTATTCCTGGTAGCCATATGCCCAAATTCCAATTCCAATGCTATTTAAGAAGAGGAGAATTGATATTGGAAGTATTTAGCAGTCTTTGTCACATATGTGTATTTGAAGTAATTCAGGAAGAATATCAAGAAACTAAAAGCTGTGATTCCTAGGGAGAGGATTGGCAAGTGAGAATAGGACCGATGAAGGATAACAGTGACAGGAAGTGTTTTCATTATGTATCTTGTTACATATTTTGATTTGTGAAACATGTATATGTATTTTCTACTTACAAAATCAGATAGGTTAACTAAAATTTCCTCTCTAAAGGAATTTTAGATAAGTAAATAAAAGAAGAATAATTAAAAAATAAAAAATGTTTTACTCAGTGTCAACTTTGGTGAGAATAAAGAATCACAGAGTCCAGTGGACAAATGACCCCAGCAATAAAATGACCTGCTTGAAAGTGGATGCATTAGTTTTCTTATGCTGTGTAACAAATAAAATAAATTTAACAGCTCAAAATAAAAAAAATTGTTATTTCACCATTTCTGTGTGTCAGAAGTCTGACATGTTTTTACTGGGTATTCTGTTTGGGGTCTCGTAAGTCTGCAGTCAAGATATTGGATGGCTCTATCATCATCAGGAGGTTCAACTAGGGAAATATCCACTTCAAGTTTATTTAGATTTATTTCCTTAGTTGTCAGCTCTCAGGGCCTAGCCAAATGTCTTCTTCCATCTCTACAACATACCCTTGTCAAATATTGCTCATGCTGCTTTATCCAGTCAGAGAAAATTCTCTGCTCTTAGATGGCTCATGTGATGAGGTTAGGCACACCCAAATAATTTTTCTTTCTTAAAGGTTACTGTGCTAATGTAGACCAATGAAATAGAATAGTGACCCCAGAAATAAATCCTCATATATGTGATCACACAATTTTCCCTAAGACCACTCAATAGGAAAAAGACAGTATCTCCAATAAATGGTGTTAGGAAAACTGTATCCCCACATGCAAAAGGATGAAATTGGACCCTTATCTTCTGCATATACAAAAATTAACTCAAGATGGATTAAAGGCTTTTCTTTTTTAAAATTTTTATTTATTTTTTAATTTCTTTTCAGTGTTACAGAATTGTTTATGCATCACAGCCAGTGTTGCATGCAATACATGCCCTCCTTAATACCCACCACCAAGCTCTCCCAAACTCCCACCCCCACCCCTCCAAAATCTTCAGTTTGTTTCTCAGAGTCCACAGTTTCTCATGGTTCATCTCCCCCTCCAATTTCCCCCAACTCCCTTTTCTCCATCTCCCCATGTCCTCCATGTTATTCCTTATGCTACACAAATAAGTGAAACCATATGATAATTGACCCCCTCTGCTTGATTAAAGGTCTAAATGTAAGACCCCAAATTATAGAACTAGCAGAAAAAAGGAAAAACTCTGAGATTGGATTTGGGAAGATTTCTTAGATATGACACAAAATGTACAGGCAACAAAAGCAAAAAAAAAAAAAAAAATATATATATATATATATATATATATATATATATATATATACATATACCATACCAAGCTTAAAAACTTCTGTGTCAAATGAAAAAAATCAGCAGTGAAAAACAATGTATGGAAATGGAGAAAATATTTGCAAATAAAATATCTGGTAAGGAGTTAATAGCCAGAGTAAGGAACTCCTACAACTAAACAGCAAAAATAAATAACCTAATTCAACAATGAGTAAAGAACTTGAATAGACATTTCTCCCAAGATGATATAAGTGGCCAACAAGCATATCTAAAGATGGTCAACATCACTAATCATTAGAGAAAAGCACATAAAACCACAATGAAATATCATCTCACACCCATAAAAACAGAAAACAACAGAAAAAAAAACCAGAAAATAACAAATGCCGGTGAGGATGTTGAAACCATTGTGCACTGTTGGTGGTATTTCCTATCTGAATTTTAATTCCCAGTTATAAGCTTTGGAGGTCCTGGATTCTGTTTAAGAGAGACAAGATTTCCTTCTTTTATAATATTCAATGATGTCTGTCTGAGTATACCTCTGTTGGTGGAGATTTATTTTTTAGAGTGAAATGGCTGCTCATTCATGGTGTGTCCTTCATGTTAGATTGACCTGCTTGTAGCAACTCCGGGTTGGTCTGCCTGAGATGATCATCAAAACTCTCTGGGAAAACTTATTTTTAGTAAAGAAATATTTTCTTGAGAGTTTATGATTTGAACACGCATAGGAAATAGGAAGAGGTTAAGGACTTGAAAGTATTATTTTCATCACTTTTAACTTTTTCCAGATCTCGAGTGTTAAACAATAATCATGGAAAATCTGAGTTTGAATAATTCAGTACCTAAGAAAATATTCTTAATGGTTAGAAGCTTGAATTGTGAATTTGTATTTACACAAATGATACACAAATGAAGGCAGAATGGCTGGTTTGCCAAGAGAACTTAATGTACAGGTTGGAGTACATAAAACATTTTAGCTATAAGAAAGGTAGATGATAAATGAAGCAGTTAAAAATATATAGCATCTAGCATTCTAAAACAAAGGAAAAACAATCTTTTGTATGTGTGTTTTTCAAGATGTAACTTGTATGCAGAGAGAGGCAGAGAGACAGAGAGAAGATTCCTCTAACACTTCTTCTTAAATGAACATGAACCTTAAGGAGCATGCAATCTACCCCCAGTTTTTCCCATCTCAACTTCTCTCTCCTTAGTGTCTTCATTTTTAGAAGCCAAATGATTGACATTATTCTTGTGGGAAGGAAGTTTAGTGAATCCCCTTTAATGATTTGGATCATTAACCTGTTAGATGACCCTGAATTCTACTCAGCTTAATGTTCCCAAAATATCACAAGGAGTCTGAAGGGCTATTTTTCTCAGCAAATGAAAGTCCAAAGAGACTATATCTTGGCAGTCTGCCTGCTCAGCTAGTGAGCACTAGAAAATACCTGAGCTAGAAAGTTGAGGTAATGCCGCCTCTTTTCCAGACAAGATGCTTTCAATTTTTTAGGAACACTCGGCAATTTGTTGGCTGAGAGTGTAACCTAGTTTCAAAGCTATTCTTGCCAAAGAACCACTTTAATGTTTTCAAGCAGTACATTGATTGGGCTTGTCAATGATAGCCAGTCCCATTTCAGACCAGCCTTTCATACTGAGGATGGAAATACTACTAATGACCTGTCTTAACTGGTCACAGTCTTGGAAGCTGCAGATTTGAGTTTCTCCTGGCAGAATTGATCTGCCTACATACTAAGCAGCCAGATTGTATGGTCTGCGGATATGGACATTACAGGATAAATCCTCTTCTACTCTGAACCCATCTTGGATAATATCATCTATCCTTTGGTTTAATCTGAGGGCTCTCTGAGCAACCTCCAGACTCCAGGGACACTGTCTAAACTGATAGGCCCCTTAATGTTTTCTTTCTTTCCTTAGCCAAGGCTATTCTATAAGAAAGCAATGAGTCATTCAGATCAGCCTGGAAATTTTTCTAAAAACCGTTCTCTCCCAAGAATCATTTGAACCTGTTATCTGATTTTCTTGATTTCTATCTTATTACTTTTGTATTTAGATGTTTTCCCCCTCTCTCCCAGGTCTTCTCTGTTTTTGTTTGTTTTAGCCGATGGTCTATCAGATTTTGGGATTCAACTTCTTCCTGAGGTAGTGTTGGATAGCCTGGGATGCAGAGCACCCAGGTGTGGGCTGGTCTGGGAGGGAGACCAGACACTTGTGGGGTTTGTTTCTGGTAATTTATTTCTGGAGGCCGCATTTACATTCTATCCCCATTTATAGCTGTGTTGAAAGCAATTCTTTATGGCATTCCTACGCTTTTTGGATTATCTGTTCAAGGATGTTTGAAGAATAAATGACTTTGGAAGCTAGAGATAATAAAGCTTAGAAATCTCACCCTCCCCAGGCACATTCCAGGGTAGTAAAATCTTCCTCCTCTCTCTGGGAAGACTTGTTTACATTCCAGAGGGAAGATAACTCCTCTCTCTCTGGAGAAGAGAGTGGGCAGGTCACCTGCAGTTCCAAATAAAATCGATTTTCCTAATTTGGGGGTTCCTCTCTTATGAGGTACCCGGTACCCCAGTGTCTGCCCAGGTAACATAGGGCCCACACCGCATCACCCTATGGGATGAGGCTTTGGGAACCCACACAAGATACTGCCTTGGCAGCTGATTTTGCTGTGATTAATCAACGGTCTTTGTCTTTGATCTAAAGAGTATGTGTTCTGTCAGTATTACAGTATGTGTATAACACTCTACGTAGCAGTCTTACTTGGTAGCTTTCAAGTAGGGCAAAATCTTCAACCCTTGATTTCTGACTTGCAGTCTTTTAGTATTCGCATGAAATTCCAAATTCTGGAATAGAAGAACACAGTGAATGAAATCTCTAATTCTGGAATAGAATACTTTTCAGGCCTCAGTTGAGATTTTTAAGCTATGCATGTTGACACGAAGAAGACCTAGCTATAATTTAACCACTAGAACTCTGGACCGTTCTTATTATTCTACATGACAAGATCTAAGCTGTTTATATTTCTCATTTTCTGTGATAAGAAATAGCTTTTATGGGAACTAACATCCCAGAAATAAATATGCTGGATGAAAATAGTAAGAAGAGATTTTCATATAAAGTATGGGGGAAAACAGTTTATTTGGTCATAGAAATAGGTTAAACACTGCAGTTTTGGAGATATTGTTCAGGGGGTTAGGTGAAGCTGAATTTAGAGAGTCCGTTGGAAAAAAGGAAGTAAAATAGAAACAAGCAATAAGTTAATGTGAAAATATGACTAATTAAAATATAGTACACAAACTTTGGAAATATTGTTTTCCTTGGAATAAAAGAATATCAAAGTTTCTGGAAAGTGACATTTCCCTTCCTCATAGAAATGTATTTTACACCATCAAATGAGGTTTGGGGACTTGAATTAGGGATGATTAACAAAACAGGCTTCCTCCTACCTTCTTAAGAATTTATATGTCTTTTGTCATTTACGTTCTTTGCAAAGTGAGAGCTTTCATTTTGCCTTAAGGTTTTGCATTTTGCTCCAAAGTGAGCAACATGATATTTATTCATGACACATAATTTTTTTAAAAGATTTTATTTATTTATTTGACAGACAGAGATCACAAGCAGGCAGAGAGGCAGGCAGAGAGAGAGAAGGGGAAGCAGGCTCCCTGCCGAGCAGAGAGCCCAACGCGGGGCTCGATCCCAGAACCCTGGGATCATGACCTGAGCCGAAGGCAGAGGCTTTAACCCACTGAGCCACCCAGGTGCCCCATGACACATAATTTTTAAAGCAATCTGTCTACTTGCATTTGTTGCTACATTCAAGGAGCCAGAGGCATATTTAGTAGGTTATAGGATCAGTAGCTTAGAGCTACAAAAAGGGGTGTTTTAAATCAATACAACCCACCATTGTGTTGAGATATTTTTGGTGTGGTCATGAGAAGTCTTTTGCATGCAAAACAGGTACTTGCACATAATGTTTAGAGGTGACTATGACCTTAAAGGCCATGCAAAGGAGCCAAATGTCCATGGTTTTGCAAAGTTCCACAGCAAAATAGCAGTATAGCCAAGAAGGGGAGGGCATGTGTTTCCTATACTGCCTAGCATTCCCGCATTTGATCTGTTCCCACTAACCATTAGGTGAAACACTCAGGTGAATATTAGCACTTACCTCTGAGGAGTCTGTAGATGAGTTTAAGAATTAATGTTGCTTTGACTGTTTTTTCTACTTGACATCAGGATGGTATCTCATGGTAGGAGCTTGGACTTTCATGTCATTTAAACTGGGACTTGAATCTTGGCTCTACCACATATTAGCTCGTGACCTCAGATGAGTTATTTTATCTCTCTAAGTCTGTGTTCTTGTCTGCAAAGGATATATTAAAAGAATCTTATTTATAAAGAGAAAATGAGATGGTATATGTGAAGCATTTAACACAGAACTTGGCATGCAGCAGGCATGTGATGAGTAATATTACAGTGATCATGTGCATAGCCCTGGGCTGGGAGCACCCTTCATATTCAACATGCCTTAGAGGTATTCCTAACGTGTTCTCTTCTCTTATGCTGTCAGCTCATTGTGCCTCACTTTGTGCTTCTCACCACCCTCAGAGACCTACTTTATGTTCAATCTTGTCTCCTTGAGGTTACACTGATTTTCTTTTTCCTCTGAAAAACAAAACTTCCTCCTTCATGAAGTCTCCCCAGATTTCTGTAGTTTCCAAGGACCCCTCCCTTTTCTGAACTACTGAATTGTCTATCGCATCCGTAAGTCATTAATTAATTGTTATGTGCCATCATATACGTTTGTTCAGTTTCCCCAGAGAGTAGATAAGCTTCTGTAAGATTCCAGTCCTTCGTTGGACTGTCATAGCAGAGTGCTGAAGCTATCCAAGGAATCTGATAAATAATTAATAGGTGAGTTGACATATTGTGCCAACAATGACACAATCCAAGTTCAAGAACAATTCATGATTACAAAGATCCATAATTTCTAAGCCAAAATCAAGACGTGTGATTTGGCAAGTACATTATAATTTAGGGGAAAGTAGAGCAGACAATTTGAAATTGGGACTGTCCCAGAAAACGCAGGAGTTCTCATCACAATTCAGCTAGGGAATACACATCAAAGTAGGAGAATATCTTTCTCAGTGTTTCTTCTTGGAATGCAAAGTGTTCTTAAAACTCTAGTTTATAAATCCTTTGTGGCTAGTGAAAACCAGATGACTTCTAGTGCTGTTTCTTCTTCTTCTTCTTTTTTTTTTTTCCATTTTTCTTCTCCTCCCCTTCCTTATTCTTGCTTTTAACAAATTCATTTTGTACAGAAGAATTGGGGGTAATAACACTGGGCAAGACAAACAGACAAGGGGACTCTTAAGACAAGAATTGATCAAATTTTAACTTGAAAATTTTAAGGAATATTTTGGATGGTGAGTATGCCATCTGATATATGCCATCAGAAATATGCTTCATATTTGTTCATATTGTTTCAGAAATGTTCGTGAAACAATTGAGTGTACGTTGATTGCTGAAAAGTCTCATACTATTTTCAATCCATAGGAAATTTTTATAGACATTCTACAGTGAATCCTTTTGCCAAGAGATGGGTGTATTAGTTGTGCAATGTAATATAAAAAAATTGTACCAACATTAAGCAGCTTGAAACAATAACATTTATTATCTGGAAGTTCCTATAAGTCAGGAATCTGGTGCTGCTTATCTGCGTCTTGGGGTTTAGGGTCTGTCATGAGGCTGCCATCAAGGTGTCAGCAAAGACGAAGTCATTTCCAGGTTCGATTAGAGGTCGATCCATTTCCAAGTTCACACACATGGCTGTTCCTTGCTCATGGGTCTCTCCATAGGACAGCTTAAAACATGGCCTCTTGCTTTACCCAAAGCAATCAAGTGACTTAATCTCAGAAGTGACTTCCATTGTTTTTTTTTTTTTTTTTTGATATTCTATTAGAAGCAACTCACTAAATGCAGCTGCAACTCCAAGGGCAGGGATTATACAAGGATGTGGATAGCAGGAAATGTGGCTCATTAGCAGCCATCCCAGGGGACAGAGGACAAAGGTAAAGAATTGCTTTGGTTAATCTGGATTTTTGCATTCAAGATTATGTGAAATAGCTTAATGATGAGTGGAGTTGAGAATTTACTAATTTATATCTCATCCCTTAAGAAAATCTCTGTGGAGACAACTAATTCAGTTACTTAGTTATCCTCCTCTTCCTCCATGCTCATTTATAAAATTATAGTTTAAATCAGAAAGTACACCCCACCCATCATAAAAGAAAGAAAGCTGGGATAAAAAAAAATTTTTTTTTAAACTATAAACAATTTTCAAGAGACAGAAAAGTAAGGAAAATAGTATAATAAACTGCCAGGTACCCACTACCCAGAAGAGGTGGTTTTAGCATTTATTGAGCACCTGTGTATATCATTGTACAAAATGTTCCCAGAACACTGTTTTTACTTGGTCCTCTCAACAACCTTGTTTTACTTAAGAATAAGATAAATATTATACTCTGTGTATGGAGATCATTGAGACTCAGGTTTGGTAAAAAAGAAATTGTTCAAGGTTATATAATTGGTAGAGCTAGGATTATTTTCTCCATTTTTGGAATATAGTTTTATTTGTTTATTTATGTTTTTTGAAATTCATTTTTAAAGTAAACTCTACCCCCCATCATGGGGCTCAAACTCATAACCCCAAGATCAAGAGTCAAATGTTCTACTCCCTTAGCCAGGCAGACACCTCCCCATATTTTTTCCTATTCCATTATCACTTCTTTTCCCCTCCCTTTCTTTATGCTATGATTGTGCTGCAATTACATCTTTATACATTATAAGTCCTTCAACAATTTTGTAGTTCTTGCTTTATGCAATTGTCTTTTAAATTAGATAGAAGAAAGTTCCTAACTCAAATACATACACGCTGTAGTTGCCTTTACTGGTACTCTTTTTTTCTTAATAAGGATTGGAGTTATTAGGATTTCTTGTATGGCAAGTCTGCTAGTGCAGAGCTAGGATTTGAATCTCCATCTTCAAATTCCAGGTTCCAGACTATTTTTATCACACCTCTGGAACAGTGATAATCCTGAACTACTTTCCCATGAGGAGCTCAATTTTATCATCCTGGATGTTGATCTGGATAGAATTTCTCAGTGCTCTTATGAATACTTTCACTCTTCATTGCCACAGTAACTTTAATGAGCAAGCGAGTTTTATTATGTCCTTCGTCTATGTTGACCAGTATCACATTACGCAAATAGCAGTGGGGCAAGGGAGAAGAAATAACTGAAACCCACAGTGTGATATAGGTTCAGATTGCAAAAGAGAAGTGGATAATCTAATTAGAAATCTACTTGTAAGAGAACTAGTGAAGTCAAGTAGTAAGATTAGGAATTCAGTTGTTAGAGTAGAGCAAACTGCAAACCACAGTCAAGCCAAAATCTAAATAAGTAATCAGCTACAAGCATTCTAACTTAAAAAGAAAATCTTTGCATTGGTTATCGTTGTATTCAGTGCTGGAAACTGTAAGTGCGAGTGTCAGGGTTGCCTAGTATTTGCCTAATAGAAATCTCTAAACTGGGTATTAGGTAGGAAGGAGAAGGGAGCCTCTAGGAGTCCTCCTAGGGGCCATGTGCTTCCTGTTGTGTTAATCAGAATTTCTTAACTATGACTAATGTGTGCAAAATGTTATTAGGTTGTTAAAGAGAAGTGGATACCTTGAGCATCCAGGTATGACATATATATATATATATATATATATATGTATATATATATATATATACACACACACACACACACACTGTGTTTTAAATGTTTAATGTTGTCAGCATATCTCTGTTGTGGTACACATGTTTTATTTGGAGAGACACCTCCCCTACCACCGCCAAAATCTAAGTCTCTGGTCTTTGTGAATGTGAGAGCCTTGATCAGTGGGTCTTCTGGTCAACTACCCTCTCCTCTCCCCAGCCATACCTTGTGATTATTCAGAAGGGAGGAACCATTTAAAAAGTACAGGTTTTGTAAACTGATTCATACCTAACACAAGAAATTAAGTATTATGGAAAAGTTAGAGAAAAAAGGCACAATAAAACATTAAAAAAAAAAAAACACCCAAGCAAAACACTATCAACTACCCAGAAATAATTATCTTTTTTTTTTAAAAGATTTTATTTATCCATTTGACAGACAGAGATAACAAGTATGCAGAGAGAGAGAGAGGGAAGCAGGCTCCCCGCCGAGCAGAGAGCCCAATGCAGGGCTCGATCCCAGGACCCCGAGATCATGACCTGAGCTGAAGGCAGAGGCTTTAACCCACTGAGCCACCCAGGCGCCCCAATAATTATCTTTAATAATTGGCAGACATCCTCTTAGTCATCTCTTTGTATATCTATTATGTATATAGATATAATTAATGAAAATAGGATCTAGATGCTTTTCAAAAGTAAAAAGTATTAAATTTATCTTTACTTGAATTCAACAGGAGAAAAGCAAATGAAATTAGCAGAATTGCTCAACCTCAGATAAATAATAATTTGTTCATATAAACACTTTTATTTATTAAAAGATAACTCTAAAATATTTTAAGGAAGATGTGGTCCATATACACTATGGAGTATTATGCCTCCATCAGAAAGGATGAATACCCAACTTTTATATCAACATGGACAGGACTGGGAGAGATTATGCTGAGTGAAATAAGCAGAGAGAGTCAATTATCATATGGTTTCACTTATTTGTGGAGCATAACAAATAACATGGAGGACATGGGGAGATGGAGAGGAGAAGGGAGTTGAGGGAAATGGGAGGGGGAGATGAACCATGAGAGACTATGGACTCTGAAAAACAATCTGAGGGTTTTGAAGGAGTCGGGGGTGGGAAGTTGGGTGAGCCTAGTGGTGGGTATTATGGAGGGCATGTATTGCATGGAGCACTGGGTGTGGTGCATAAACAATGAATTATGGTACACTGAAAAGAAATTTTAAAAAATTTAAAAAATTTTAAAAAGTTTCTTTCACTTAAAAAACACCAAAATGCGAGGGGGAGTCAAGATGGCGGGGAAGTAGGAGGAGGCGCCGTTTCAACCTGTACCCTAAAGTGAGCTGATTACCTATCAAAGAACTCCGGCCACCCATGAAATCAGCCTGAGATCAGAATTATACACGTCTGGATCTCTACAGGAGCAGAAGACGCCAGTGGCAGGTAAAGCAGAGTGGGAACGTCGGACTGATATCGGAAGATAAACAAAAGGGGGAGGGAGCCACCAGAGGTGACCAATTGGAAAGTAAGACCCCAATACGAGAGTGCCCTGCATCTGGGGACCAGCATTATCTTGGAGTCTGGTTGAAAGCACTCAAAAAAAAAAAAAAAAAAAAAAAAAAGAGCAAAGGATCGCCGGAGGAAATAGTGGGAATCGGGGCGGTTAGGGACAGGGACCTAAGTCCCTGGACCCAGGACAGCCTCCTCTGGCGCTGAGCCAGAGAGAGTGCAGCGGAGAAATCAGGTCTCGGTCCCTGAGCCGCCAGCGCGCCCGAGAACGAGTGGGGTCCAGCTCCCGTGAGGGGCTGGGAGCCTGGCCAGACGGCAATCCTGAAACGTGCACCTCCCATACCCTCCCCTGGGAGAGGTGCTCATAGGTGCTAGCCTGGAGCTCTGGCATCCGGAAAAACCAGACATTCCCAGCCTGGGACAGCAGGAAAATCTCAGTGTGTGATCTCTGCTTGGAACCTCTCTGGCGGTCTGGAGCTGCCCAGACAGCTACCGCTGCCCTGGTATTGGGTACAACGAGGAGCTCCTGCATCCCCAGGGACCGTGACTCAGAACCGACTCTGCCAGCAGCTCTTGCAGAACATTCTGAGGCTTCGCTCTGAGAGGGAGGTCGGGGTGCAGTTTGCTCTCCTCTAAAACTCCAAAAACCATCAAAAACTGTCAAGGTGAGAGAAAACAGATGAAAGAACATAAAAATCCACAGAGAACAAAAGCCTGAAAACAACAGTTTCCTCAGAGCCCACCCCCTTGAGGGGAGCGGGAGGACCTAACTCAGGGAACATCATTGTCTGAAAACCCACGTGGCAGGCCCCTCCCCCAGAAAACCAACCAGGAAGGAAGAAAAAAAAAAAAAAGACTACAAGAGAACAACCAGCACTACTTCATAAATACAACTTTTATTTTTAACTCTTTACCAATATTCTGGTTCTTTTTTTTTTATACATACAGATAATTTTTTAACCTATTTACCATCACACTGAGATGTCCAGTACATCAAATTCCTTAATAACCTTCTAACCTGAACTTTTTGATACATACACCCGTGTTTTTCTTTTGCTTTTCTATTTTTTAAAAAGTATTTTAATTTTAACTTAGTTTAGTCTAGTTTATTCTTTTTTACTTTTTATTTTCTACTATACATATAGAGTTAAACTTCAAGGTAATCCCCTTTCCCCAATCAATGCTACCCCTATAGGCAAACCAGTTTTTAATCCCCCTGTAACTTAGGAAAGTTGAGTCCCTTAACAAAAACATCAAGATACATCCAGGAAGAATCAAAATAACCTTCCTTGCCCACACTGAGAATTTGTAACCACTCTCCCAATTTTTCCTTCTGCCAGTGTTTCTATGAATTTGTGTTTGTCCTCATAGTATATAAATCTTATACTTGGGGTTCTTTCTGATGAGGTTCTTCCCTTTTTTTGCTTATATATATATATTTTTTTTTCTCTTGTCATATACTTTTATCAGTCTTTTTGTTTGTCTGTTTTTTTTTGTATACTTCATAAATCTTACCTTGGGAACCATTTGGGCTGAGCCTTCTCTTTTATCTTCCCTTTTTTTCCTGTCTCTCTCTCTCTCTCTCTTTGTTTTTTTCATTTTTTTTTCTTTCTTCTTCTCTATTTCTTTTTCTTTTCTTTTTTCTCTTATTTGGGTGGGGAACCCTGATTACACAGAAGCATTCCAGGGTGCAGCTTGACTGCACCACAATCGATAAATCCAGCTGCATCCGTTCAGTAATCTCTTACCAAAATGACTAGGAGGAGGAATGCCCAACAGAAGAAAAGTACAGAGGATGGACCTTCTGCAACAGAGCTAATGGCTATCGACATAGACAATATGTCAGAAAAGGAATTCAGACTAACAATTATCCAGGCAATAGCTAGGTTGGAGAAAGCCATAGATGACCAAACAGAATTGATTAGGGCAGAACTGAAAGCCACCAGGGATGATGTTCAAAATGCTCTCCATGAATTCCAATCTAATCTAAATTCTCTAAAAGCTAGGGTAACTGAGACAGAAGATAGAATTAGTGATCTGGAGGACAAACAGATAGAGAGAAAGGACCAGGAGGAAGCCTGGAACAAACAGCTCAGAAGCCACGAAAACAGAATCAGGGAAATAAATGATGCCATGAAACGTTCCAACGTCAGAATTATTGGAATCCCTAAAGGGGAGGAAAAAGAAAGAAGTCTAGAAGATATAGTGGAACAAGTTGTCTATGAAAATTTTCCCAATCTCACGAATGGAAACAACGTTCATGTACTAGAGGCAGAGTGGTTTCCCCCCAAGATCTTAGATTCTCGAAAGTCCTCACGACACCTAATAGTTAGAATGAAGAATTATGCTTCTAGACAGACCCTCTTAAAAGCAGCTAGAACATAGAGGCTCCTTACATACAGAGGAAAGCCCATCTGAATAATGTCAGACCTGTCCACAGAGACCTGGCAAGCCAGGAAGGGCTGGCAAAATATATTCAGAGTACTAAATGAGAAGAACATGCAGCCAAGAATACTTTATCCTGCAAGACTGACATTCAAGATGGATGGAGAGATAAAGAGTTTCCAAGACCGGCAAGGCTTAAAAGACTATGCAACCCAAGCCGACGCTGCAGGAAATATTAAGGGGAGTCCTATAAATGAGAAAAAATCCTAAGAATATCATTGAACAGAAATATAGAGACAATCTACAGACAGAAAGACTTCAAAGGTAACACGATGTCAATCACAACCTATCTATCAATAATTACTCTCAATGTGAACAACCTAAATGCGCCCATAAAACAACACAGGGTTGCAGATTGGATAAAAAGACAGGACCCATCCATATGTTGTCTACAAGAGACCCATTTTGAACCTAAAGATACACACAGACTGAAAGTGAAGGGATGGAGAAGCATCTTTCATGCCAATGGGCCTCAGAAGAAGGCTGCAGTAGTGATTCTCATATCAGATAAATAAGATTTTAAACTAAAGACTGTAGTCAGAGATACAGAAGGACACTACATAATTCTTAAAGGGACTATCCACCAAGATGATCTAACAATTGTAAATATCTACACCCCCAATATGGGAGCAGCCAATTACATAAGAAAACTATTAATCAAGATAAAGAGTCACATTGATATGAATACATTGATAGTAGGAGATCTTAATACACCTCTCTCAGTAATAGACAGATCATCGAAGCAGAAAATTAATAAAGAAATAAGAGCATTGAATGAAACATTGGACCAGATGGACCTCATAGACATATACAGAACATTCCACCCTAAAACAACAGAATACTCATTCTTCTCAAGTGCACATGGAACCTTCTCCAGAATAGATCACATACTGGGTCACAAAGCAGGACTCAACCAATACCAAAACACTGACATTATTCTCTGCATATTCTGAGATCACAATGCTTTGAAACTGGAGTTCAATCACAAGGAAAAGTTCAGAAGGAACTCAAACACCTGGAAGCTAAAGACCACCTTGCTTAAGAATGCTTGGATCAACCAGGAGATCAAAGAAGAACTTAAACAATTCATGGAAACCAATGAGAATGAAGACACTTCGGTCCAAAACCTATGGGATACAGCAAAGGCGGTTCTAAGGGGGAAATACATAGCCATCCAAGCCTCCCTCAAAAACATTGAAAAATCCAGAATACACCAGCTCTCTCTACACCTTAAAGAACTGGAGAATCAACAACAAATCAAACCAACTCCACGTGCAAGAAGGGAAATAATCAAGATTAGAGCAGAGATCAATGAGGTAGACACCAGAGATACAGTAGAACGTATCAATGAAACTAGAAGCTGGTTCTTTGAAAGAATCAATAATATTGATAAACCATTGGCCACACTAATCCAAAAGAAAAGAGAGAAAGCCCAAATTAATAAAATTATGAATGAAAAGGGAGAGATCACAACTAACACCAAGGAAATAGAAACAATCATCAGAAATTATTACCAACAGTTATATGCCAATAAGCTAAGCAACCTAGATGAAATGGATGCATTCCTGGAAAACTATAAACTCCCAAAATTGAACCAGGAAGAAATTGACAATCTGAATAGACCAATATCTAGTAACGAGATTGAAGCAGTGATCAAAAACCTCCCCAAAAACAAGAGCCCAGGACCTGACAGATTCCCTGGGGAATTCTACCAAACTTTCAAAGAAGAAATAACACCAATTCTCCTGAAGCTGTTTCAAAAAATTGAAGCAGAAGGAAAACTTCCAGACTCTTTTTATGAAGCCAGCATTACCCTGATCCCCAAACCAGGCAAAGACCCTACTAAAAAGGAGAATTTCAGACCAATATCACTGATGAATATGGATGCAAAGATTCTCAACAAGATCCTAGCAAACAGGATCCAGCAGCACATTAAAAAGATTATCCACCATGACCAGATGGGATTCATCCCTGGGTGGCAAGGATGGTTCAACATTCACAAATCAATCAATGTGATAGAACAAATCAATAAGAGAAGAGAGAAGAACCATATGGTCCTCTCAATTGATGCAGAAAAAGCATTTGACAAAATCCAGCATCCATTCTTGATGAAATCGCTTCAAAGTATCGGGATAGAGGGAACATTCTTCAACTTCATAAAATCTATCTATGAAAGACCCACAGCAAATATCATCCTCAATGGGAAAAAGCTTGCAGCCTTCCCGTTGAGATCAGGAACACGACAAGGATGCCCACTCTCACCACTCTTGTTCAACATAGTATTAGAAGTCCTAGCAACGGCAATCAGACAACAAAGAGAAATAAAAGGTATCCAAATTGGCAATGAAGAAGTCAAACTCTCTCTCTTTGCAGATGACATGATTCTTTATATGGAAAACCCAAAAGACTCCACCCCCAAACTACTAGAACTCATACAGCAATTCAGTAATGTGGCAGGATACAAAGTCAATGTACAGAAATCAGTGGCTTTCTTATACACTAACAACGAAAATACAGAAAGGGAAGTTAGAGAATCAATTCCATTTACTATAGCACCAAGAACCATAAGATACCTGGGAATAAACCTAACCAAAGAGGTAAAGGATCTGTACTTGAGGAACTACAGAACACTCATGAAAGAAATTGAAGAAGACACAAAAAGATGGAAGACTGTTCCATGCTCTTGGATTGGAAGAATAAACATTGTTAAAATGTCTATACTGCCTAGAGCAATCTATACTTTTAATGCCATTCCGATCAAAATTCCACTGATATTTTTCAAAGAGCTGGAGCAAATAATCCTAAAATTTGTATGGAATCAGAAGAGACCCCAAATTGATAAGGAAATGTTGAAAACTGGCGACATCACGTTACCCGATTTCAAGCTTTACTACAAAGCTGTGATCACCAAGACAGCATGGTACTGGCATAAAAACAGACACATAGACCAGTGGAACAGAGTGGAGAGCCCAGATATGGACCCTCAACTCTATGGTCAAATAATCTTCGACAAAACAGGAAAAAATATACAATGGAAAAAAGACAGTCTCTTCAATAAATGGTGCTGGGAAAACTGGACAGCTATATGTAGAAGAATGAAACTTGACCATTCTCTTACACCGTACACAAAGATAAACTCAAAATGGATAAAAGACCTCAACGTGAGACAGGAATCCAACAGAATCCTAGAGGAGAACATAGGCAGTAACCTCTTCAATATCAGCCACAGCAACTTCTTTCAAGATATGTCTCCAAAGGCCAAGGAAACAAAAGCGAAAATGAACTTTGGGGACTTCATCAAGATCAAAAGCTTCTGCACAGCAAAGGAAACAGTCAACAAAACAAAAAGGCAACCCACGGAATGGGAGAAGATATTTGCAAATGACAGTACAGACAAAAGGTTGATATCCAGGATCTATAAAGAACTCCTCAAACTCAACACACACAAAACAGATAATCATATCAAAAAATGGGCAGAAGATATGAACAGACACTTCTCCAACGAAGACATACAAATGGCTATCAGACACATGAAAAAATGCTCATTATCACTAGCCATCAGGGAGATTCAAATTAAAACCTCATTGAGATATCACCTTACACCAGTTAGAATGGCCAAAATTAGCAAGACAAGAAACAACGTGTTTGGAGAGGTCGTGGAGAAAGGGGAACCCTCTTACACTGTTGGTGGGAATGCAAAGTTGGTGCAGCCACTTTGGAGAACTGTGGAGATTCCTCAAGAAATTAAAAATAGAGCTTCCCTATGACCCTGCAATTGCACTGCTGGGTATTTACCCCAAAGATACAGATGTAGTGAAAAGAAGAGCCATCTGTACCCCAATGTTTATTGCAGCAATGGCCACGGTCGCCAAACTGTGGAAAGAACCAAGATGCCCTTCAATGGACGAATGGATAAGGAAGATGTGGTACATACACACGATGGAGTATTATGCCTCCATCAGAAAGGATGAATACCCAACTTTTGTAGCAACATGAACGGGACTGGAAGAGATTATGCTGAGCGAAATAAGTCAAGCAGAGAGAGTCAAGTATCATATGGTTTCACTTATTTGTGGAGCATAACAAAGAACATGGAGGACATGGGGAGATGGAGAGGAGAAGGGAGTTGTGGGAAATTGGAAGGGGAGATGAACCATGAGAGACTATGGACTCTGAAAAACAACCTGAGGGTTTTGACGGGGTGGGGGGTGGGAGGTTGGGGAACCAGGTGGAGGGTAATAGAGAGGGCACATATTGCATGGAGCACTGGGTGTGGTGCAAAAACAATGAGTACTGTTACGCTGAAAATAAATACATAAATTAAAAAATAATCTTCATATCCACAAGCATAGTATATCTTTCCATTTTTATCATCTTCAGTTTCTTTTATCAATGTCTTACAGTTTTTAGAGTACAAGTCTTTCCCCTCCTTGATTATGTTTATTCCTAGGTATTATATTCTTCTTGGTGCAATTGTAAATGAAATTGTTTTCTTAAATTATGTTTCTGCTACTTTGTTATTAGTGTATAGAAATGCAACAGATTTCTGTGTATTAATTTTGTATCCTGCAACTTTACTGAATTCACTTTATTATTTCTAATCATTTTTTTTACAGAGTCTTTAAGGTTTTCTATGTAATACTATGTCATCTGCTAAGAGTGGGAGTTTGACTTCTTTGCTGATTCGGATGGCTTTCATTTGTTTTTGTTATCTGATTGCCATGGCTAGGACTTCCAGTACTATGTTGAACCAAAGTGGTGAGTGTGGACATCCGTGTCTTGTTTCTCATCTTAGAGGATAAGTATTCAGGTTTTCACCTTTGAGTATGATGTTAGCTGTGGGTTTGTCATATATGGCCTTTATTATGTTGAGGCATGTTCCCTCTAAACCCACTTTGTTGAGAGTTTTTATCATAAATGTATGTTGAATTTTGTCAAATGTATTCTCTGCATCTGTTGATGTAATTATATGACTTTTATTCATTTTGTTAATGTAGTCTATCATGTTGATTGATATGTGAATTATTAAACCACATCCTTGCATCCCAGGGATTATTCCCATTTGATCATGATGAATAATCCTTAATGTATTGTTGAATGCATTTTGCTACTATTTTGTTAAGGACTTTTTCATTTATGTTCATCAGGGATATTGGCTTGTAGTTTTCTCTTTTTTATAATATCTTTGATTTTAATGTCAAGGTAATGCTGACTTCATTGATTGTATTTGGAAGCTCTCTGTCCTCTTCTGTTTTTTGGGATATTTTAAGTATTGATGTTAATTCTTCTTTAAATGCTTGGTAGAATTTACCTGTGAATCCATCTTGTCCTAAACTTTTGTTTGTTGGGATTTTTTTGATTACTGAATTTTTTTAAATTAATAATAGATGTGTTTAGATTTTCTATTTCTTCCTCATTCAATTTTGGTATATATTATGTTTCTAGGAATTTATTGGTTTCTTCTTGGGTTGTTCAATTTGTTGGTATATAGTTTTTCATAGTATTCTCTTTGTATTTTTGTGGTATTGGTCATTACTTCTACTCTTATGTTTATGATTTTATTTATTTGGTTCTTCTTTTCTTTTATTGTTAAATTTAGCTAAGGGTTTATCAACTTTCTTTACCTTTCAAAGAACAAAAGTCTTAGTTTCACTAATCTTTTCTATTGTTATTAAGTCTCCATTTCATTTATTTCTGCTTTGATCTTTATTATTTCCCTTTTGCTATTCACCTTGGACTTTGTTTTTTCTTTTCCTAGTTCCTTTAGGTGTAATGTGAGATTGCTTATTTGAGCCTTTTCTTTTTTCTTGAGACCTGTATTACTGTAAATTTCCCTGTTAGAACTGCTTTTGGTGAGTTCCAAAGATTTTTGGACTGTTCTGTTTCATTTTCATTCTTCTCCATTTATTTTAAAAATTCTTCCCTTGATTTCTTCATTGACCCATTGGTTGTTTAGTAGTATATTCTTTAACCTTCACATGTTTTGGTTTTCTCCAGTTGAAAAAAAATTTTCCTCGATTGATTAAAAAAAATATATCTCACCAAAACCAAATGTAAAAACTATTCAGACATTCTCTTCATAAAAATGTCCCACTTTCGGGGCACCTGGGTGGCTCAGTGGATTAAGCCGCTGCCTTCAGCTCAGGTCATGATCTCAGGGTCCTGGGATTGAGCCCCACATCAGGCTCTCTGCTCCGCAGGGAGCCTGTTTCCTCCTCTCTCTCTGCCTGCCTCTCTGCCTACTTCTGATCTCTCTCTCTGTCAAAGAAATAAATAAAATCTTTAAAAAAAAAGTCCCACTTTCTCAGATATAGTATAGTCTATGTTTAGTTAAAATAACGTTACTTCATTCATTCAAAGGACATTTATTAAGTACTTCTTATTTATTATGGAAGGTTGTGTCTGGATTAAAAAATAATAAGTCTTTCTGCCCAAAAAACCACCCAAAACCAAAAACCAAAACAAAAACATTTCTTGTGAGACTGATTTAATGGTAATGAACTCCTTTACCTCTTGTAAACTATCTCTTCTTCAATTCTGACAGATAATAAGTAGAGTGTTGTTGGTTTAGGTGTTTCCTTTCAGCACTTGGAATATATCATGCCACTCCCTTCTGTCCTACAAATTTCTGCTGAAAAATGAGCTGATAGCCTTACGGATTTTCTCTTGTACATAACTTTTTGCTTCTTCCTTACAGCTTTTAAAATTATCTTTTATTTTTTTAGGGAAGCAGGCTTCCTGCCAAGCAGAGAGCCTGATGCAGAACTCTATCCCAGGACCCTGAGATCATGACCTGAGCCAAAAGCAGAGGCTTAACCCACTGAGCCACCCAGGCGCCCTAAAATTATCTTAAAAGATAATCTTTGACCCTTTAAAATCTTTGACCCTTTACATTTCAATTGTTATGTGTCTTTGTTGAAATTCCTTGGGTTCATTTTGTTTGGAACTCTTTATGCTCCTGAACCTGGATGTCCCTTTCCTGTGTTAGGGAAGTTTTCAGCTATTTATTCATTTTTAAAATTTTATTTTATTTTTTCAGTGTTCCAAGATTCACTGTTTAGGTACCACACCCAGTGCTCCATGCAATATATGCCCTCCTTAATACCCACCACTAGGCTCACCCAATCCCCCACCCCTCCAAAACCCTCAGTTTGTTTCTCAGAGTCCACAGTCTAATTTTCTGCCCCTTTCCTTTTCTCCTTTTTCTGAGACCCCTATCACCTATAATGTGAATGTTTATGTGCTTGATGTTACCTAAAAAGTTATGCTCATTTTTCAAGTTGTTGTTGTTGTTGTTCTTTTTAAATTTTGCTGCTTAGCATGAGTTATTTCTGTATTCTGTCTTCCAATTCACTGATTCATTCTTTGGCATCATCTAATCTATCATTTCCTCTAGTGTATTTTCCATTTTAGTTACTACATTTTTCAATTCTGATTGGTTCTTTTATATTTATTATCTTTTTGTTGAAGGTCTTGCTGAGTTCTTTCACTCTTCTACCTAGTCCACTGAACATCTTTATCATCATTACTTTTTTTTAAAGATTTTATTTATTTATTTGACAGAGAGAGAGAGAGGTCACAAGTAGGCAGAGAGGCAGGCAGAGAGAGAGAAGGGGAAGCAGGCTCCTTACCAAGCAGAGAGCCTGATGTGGGATTCAATCCCAGGCTCTGAGATCATGACCTGAGCTGAAAGCAGAGGCTTAACCCACTGGGCCACCCAGGTGCCCTATCATCATTACTTTAAACTCTTTATTAGGTCTACTGCTTATCTCTGTTTCACTTAGTTCTTTTTCTGAGACTTTTGGGTTTTTGTTTTTGTTGTTGTTGTTTGGAGCATATTCCTCTGTCTCCCTATATTGCTTGACTTTTTGTTTTTGTTTTTATGAATTCGGTGGAACTTAATAGTTTAGATACTTCTAAACTTGAAGGAATGGTCTTACGTATGGTCATTTCCTGTGTCGACTGGGGGTCTGCCCTGATCAGATGGCCAGAGCAGAAGTGTTTGTGAGCCAGTGTGGTCCTGAGGCTCTGTGAAGAAAATGCCCTGGGAGGACAGCTGAGGCTGAAGTGTTAGCAAGCCAAGGGGCTGGAGCTTTCCACAGAGTAGGCAGCTTGCCTGAATAGCTAAAGCTGAAGTAGGTGCAAGTCCAGGGGTCTTGTGCCTGTTTGCACAAAGGACATTTTGACAGGATAGCTGAAGCTGAGGTGGATTGGGTGTAAACTATAGTATTCTGGGGCTCTCTACACAGAGCATGCCCTGGCAGAGTTTCTGGAGCAGAGGCAGGGTGTGAGCTGAGAGGGTTGGGGCTCTCTGAACAGCAGGTGCTCTGGCAGGATAGCTAAAGCTTCTCCTGATTTCTTACAGCACATTTATAGTTTTATTATTTCAACTGAAATCTTTGATACAATAGGAAATTTTCCTACTGTAAATTAAGAAGTATTGATATAACTTTAGTTTTATTTTTAGATTGCTACTTGGTTTCCCAAAGTCATTTATAAAACAAACCTGTTTTCTTAATTGAATTAAGGTTCCATCTTTTCTTTCTAAGTGAAAGAGAGGGCTTTTTATATAGAGGTTTTAGAATATATTTGAATGTTGTCAGAAATGATCCAGTAGAGAGAGAGTGAGTTGGAAATTCAGGAGTAAAATCCCTAAGATGGTGAAAGACAATATGATTCACAACATTTTAGTAATAAATAATAAAAGTCAATATTTATTGAGAGCTTATTTTATGCCAGGCAGTGTTCTAAATGCTTTACATGGATTAAATAATTTAATTTTCCAAATAAGGATATATTCCCCTTATAACATCACTTATTTAGGAAATACCAAAACTGGTTCACCATAGCTGATTCTAACCACTGAAGCTGGGAAAATGACAAAGAACTCTGTGTGAACTTGAATGGTGGAGCCCCATTAAAATAAACTGAAGATTCTTTCATGGACAATGAAAAATGGAACTCATATAGACCTATGGATTCATTCTTCCTTATCCAGTGGGCAAACTTTTTATCCTTAATTAGTTTATCCCTGGGAACCCCAACTGCTCCTTTATTTATATACCCCCTTCCCTGTGACCTTCTTCACAGATGCATGTGCCCTTGCCTGGAAAATAAATAAAAAAGCTTGTTTTATTGATCACAATAATGGTCAATGGCTTTCCTTCATAAGCTCACAACAACCCATGAAGTGGGTTCTAAAATTACCCCTATTTTATTCTTGAGGAAACTGAGGGCAACAGAAGCTAAAAAACTTAGATAAGCTAAGATCACATCGCTGGTAAGTAGTGGAGCTGGGCTTTGAGCCTAATCTAACCTGCTCTTAATCACAATTCTATGTTGGAAGGGTAGAAAAGATATTAACAAACATGAATATACATGTAGGTATAAACTTCGTTGTAGGAAGAGAATATGACTTCTATTTTCCTGCTGAAGTAGAAGATTATGATGAAAACAAGAAAACCAGCCTGCTGAATTGCTTGATTTTCTTTAGTAATGATGTCATGCCTTCACGTATACAAAAGAAAAGTCCACCCGTGTTGAGAAAGGGGCTCTGGAAAGCCTGTGGCTGATCTGAAGAAACAAGTAAATGGACGGACAAAGAGCCTCTAAAGGAGAACTAAAGAAAAGGGTAACAGGGCACTGAAAATCAAGAATGCATTTCACAATGTTCTCTGGAGCTGCTCTTGCATTAGAATGGATGTGAACCTAAACTGTCAGGGTTCAGGTGGGAAAGGAGTATGATTCTATTTGTTTACATTTAGTTCTGGCGGACAGGTCACTGTCCCTATTTTCTCCCAGGAGGTAATGCCCTCACTGACAGATGACAGTGATATCTGACTGCTCTAAACCATGAACATCAAAGGATGTTTTGATGCTCTTGGGTAGTTTTGCTTTCGCGTCCTTCATTGCTGAACTTCATCAACCCATGCATCTTGGCTAAGTTTCTACTAGCTGCTCCTAGTGATCTCCTAGCTATTGATGATTGTGGGCTGAGGGAGCAGCAGGTGAAAAACAGTCCCATGACAGATATGAGAATATGGGTGAACTGGATAGAGGGTATTAAAAAATAAATGCATGGGGAAAGTAGCAGAAACCTCAATATTTAACAAAAGCTGATTACAGAGTAGATGTTGTGTTAGAAGATTGAATGGCTCCTAAGCCATTCCTATAAAGGCGAGGAGCATGATTTCACCTTTCAACTAATCTTTAAAGATACTGATTACTGGTCACGGTGTGAATTAAGTACTTATGAAATGATTATTGAATGGATTAATAAAGGAAGGAGGGAAAGCCTTGGTGTCTTTGCTTGTGCCATTCTCTTTTTTTGTTTTTGTTGTTGTTTGCTTTTTATGTATTTTTTTGTTATGTTTGTCACCATACAGTATGTCATTAGTTTTTGATGTAGTGTTCCATGATTCATTGTTTACGTGTAACACCCAGTGCTCCATGCAGTATGTGACCTTAATACCCATCACTGGGCCAACACATCCCCCCACTTCACTCCCCTCTAAAACCCTCAGTTTGTTATACTTTCTCTCTTTTCAAGACAACTCACAAATCCCACCCTTGTTTGAAGACTCTTTGTCCTCCACGAATCTTTCTCTAACTTCTGTCTGGCTAACTTCCCCTTTTCTAATGTCTGTAGTACAAATACCACCTATATTTTCCTTCCATTTCTCTTTCTCACTCTTATTCTTTCTCATACTATACGGATACACAAATATAATTTACAACAATTGTGTGCATTTCGTAAATGCAGAGACTACATCTTTTCCCTAATACCCGTTGTTATTGATATAATGTACAAAGTATTGCCCTTGGAATACTTATTGATTTAACATTTTGTTGTCTCAAAAGCAACGAAATGTCCACTGTCCATATCCTCGCCAAGAGGGGAAGGGAGGGAAAACTGGGATGAAATCAGAGAGGGAGACAAACCATGAAAGACTCTGGACTTTGGAAGACAAACTGAGGGTTACAGAAGGGAAAGTGTGGCATGGAGTAACTGGGTGATGGGTATTAAGGAGGGCAGGTGTGGTGATGAGCACTACCTGTTATATGCAACTAATGAATTGTTGACCACTACATCAAAAACTACTGATGTAAAAAACAAACAAACAACAACAACAACAAAAAACTACTGATGTATTATATGTTCGCTAATGGAACATAATAAAAAAAAGGAAAAAAGAAAAGAAAAGTAAATATATGATTTGTAAAAGCAAAACAAACAAAAAAACAAAAAAAACCCCACCATTCTCAGAAAAAAAGCTAAGGGCTTCTTGCCAACCTGACTGATTGCAGACTTGTAAGGACTTTTTGCCTCACCTTCCAGCCCTGCAAATGTATGCATCCTTGATCTATAAGGGATGTTATAGCATGTTACTCTATTAAGCAGTGAAAATTGAAAGATAAATTAAACTATCTTTATTTGGAAGTATGATTAAACTATTGACCTTTGTAGACACAACCTTCATGTGACTGTTAAGTGTAAATACTTATTATCAGTTGATGTCAAGTCCAATGTTACAGAGCCATGATGATATTAACTCACTAATCTTTCTTGAACAGACTCTATTTACTTTGTCAACTCTGAGTTTTAATCAGTTGTTTTCTTCTGTCTAGTGAACATTACAATGATTTTGTTTTATATGCGTCAGTCTAAAACTTCAGAGGTTTTTAAAGGCCAGCAGCCATTAGTGAGTGTTCAAATAGACAAAATTCCAAAGTACACATTTATTATTGACTAAGCTTAGCTTCCAAAAAGACAAGCAGAAGTTAGTTCATACTAACATGAAAGTAGATTATATATTTGAACTAGAAGGACAGAGGAGCTCTAGAAATATTATGGGACGAATAATAGAAGACATTATAACAGATAATCTAGACAGTTTTTCTCCCAAGCTTATCTGTTATTTTGTATTTTTATTACTGGCCCAGTCATAACCTGAAGATTTACACCAGAATTTTGTGGCTTCTCAAGGTTGTGGTGTCATTACCAAACTACATTTTTTTTTTAAAAAAGATTTTATTTATTTACTTGACAGAGAGAGATCACAAGTAGATAGAGAGGCAGGCAGAGAGAGAGAGAGGGAAGCAGGCTCCCTGCTGAGCAGAGAGCCCGATATGGGACTCGATCCCAGGACCCTGAGATCATGACCTGAGCCGAAGGCAGCGGCTTAACCCACTGAGCCACCCAGGCGCCCCCAAACTACATTTAAGGTTTAGCAGGAAGGCATGTAGAAAGAGTACTTTTTTGAAATGAAATAATTTGATAAACTTGTTGAAACTCAGTTTTGGACTAAATGACCTCTAATACCTCTTTCTGCTCCAAGATTCTCAATTTATTTTCACAGACCTAAATGCCCTTCCTGACCATTTTCACCTCTTCAAGACTTACTCCATCCAAATATGACATCTTTTGTGATCTCTCTACCTGGAAGTGGTCATCCATTCTTTTGAACTCTTCGTAGATATAACCTTATAACTCTTTCATAGCACTGGACACTTTCTTTTTTTTTTAAATTTTTTATTTATTTCTTATTTTTTTATAAACATATAATGTATTTTTATCCCCGGGGTACAGGTCTGTGAATCGCCAGGTTTACACACTTCACAGCACTCACCATAGCACATACCCTCCCCAATGTCCATAACCCCACTCCCCCTCTCCCAACCCCCCCTCCCCCAGCAACCCTCAGTTTGTTTTGTGAGATTAAGAGTCACTTATGGTTTGTCTCCCTCCCAATCCCATCTTGTTTCATTTATTCTTCTCCTATCCCCCTAACCCCCCATTTGCATCTCCACGTCCTCATATCAGGGAGATCATATGATAGTTGTCTTTCTCTGATTGACTTATTTCACTAAGCATGATACCCTCTAGTTCCATCCACATCATCGCAAATGGCAAGAGTTCATTTCTTTTGATGGCTGCGTAGTATTCCATTGTGTATATATACCACATCTTCTTTATCCATTCATCTGTTGATGGACATCTAGGTTCTTCCCATAGTTTGGCTATTGTAGACATTGCTGCTATAAACATTCGGGTGCACGTGCCCCTTCGGATCACTACGTTTGTATCTTTAGGGTAAATACCCAGTAGTGCAATTGCTGGGTCATAGGGTAGTTCTATTTTCAACATTTTGAGGAACCTCCATGCTGTTTTCTGCACTGGACACTTTCTTGCTGGTATCTTAGATATAGATGTACGTAACATCTTCCTTAATTAACTAAAAACTTAAAAGTCAGGAGAGTAACTCAGTCATATTTGTACTAATCACAGCAGAGTATCTGACCTTACATATTTTTTTAATGCTCACTAAGTGCTTATTGAATATGAATAAGCTCCTACAATGTATTAATGTTAAGATATAAATTCATTCATTCATTTATTCAACCATTCATTAATAGAAGAGATTGTACTTAGGGACAATGAGTAGACGATGGTACAGAGAACTTGTGCTGGTAAGTAAAAAACTAGTTGAGAGTAGTTTTAGTAAGTAGTAAGAGTAAGTAAGTAGTAGGAGACATTTGAATGGGTGAGATCAAAACATCCTACTGTCTTCCTGCCTCCAGGTTTGGGGCTACTGTCTACCCATAAACATGAAAAATTATTTTATAACTTAAATCAGATAATATCATTTTCCTGTTTAAAAACCATCAAAGTCCTGGGGTGCCTGTGTGGCTTAGTCATTAAGTGTTTGACTTTAGCTCAGGTCATGATCCCAGGGTATTGGGATTGAGCTCTGCGTTGGGTTCCCTGTTCAGGGAAAGCCTGCTTCTCCCTCTACCACTCCTCCTGCTTGTATTCCCTCTCTCACTGTCTCTCTCTCTCCCTGTGTCAAATAAATAATAAAAATAAAATCTAAAGAAAAAAAAACAACAACAAACCTTCGCATACTTGCCATCATTGTGTTCTGGTAAAATCCAGTCTCCTTGCACTGCATACAAAGCCTGACAGGACCAGGCCCTGCCAACTCTGCATTCTTTTTTTTTTTTTTTTTTTAATTTTATTTATTTGACAGAGATCACAAGTAGGCAGAGAGGCAGACAGAGAGAGGAGAAAGCAGGCTCCCTGCTGAGCAGAGAGCCGGATGCGGGGCTTAATCCCAGGACCCTGAGATCATGACTTGAGCCGAAGGCAGAGGCTTTAACCCACTGAGCCACCAAGGCGCCCCCCAACTCTGCATTCTTGCCACCTACTGCCTTCTCCATTTTTTTCTACTTGCTATGTCCACATTGAAAATCTTCAGTTCATTGGACATGTCAGTCTCCCTTTCATCCTAATTGTTCTAGACCTGCCCTCTGCCTGCAATACTCTTTCTCTTGTTTTCTACTAGAACGAATAATGAAGATAATTCCATCTTTGGTTTGGATGATGCATATCCGGCTAGCAAAGCAGATGGGGGTGGTGAGCTAATACAAAGATTATAGAAACAAATTCTCCATGAGTAAAACACTAGTATTTAGATTTCCAAAAAGTTCTGCACATGACTCTGGCCAAGTACCTTAGTTTGGATACACATCCTTTATATTTGCTATGTACGTCATATAGCATCTGTTAATTAAATGCCTTCATACTTTCCTTTAGGAGGGAGATCAGGCTAGATTCCTGATATTCATAAGTGCTAAAAAAAAGGGGGGGGAGGACAAATTAATAATTTTCAATGAAACAATTTTCTTGTGAATGCTGATTAAAAAAAAAAAAAGACTAACCCTGCATGAGAGACTTCCATTTTGGGCCATATGGTCATCTACATTCTACAAAGACCACTACTGTAAAACAATTAGAGCCTACATAAGACTTAAGTTTTATTGCATTTCTGGCCTTAGAAGATAAGGGAAATCTCTAGGCCCACAAACCCAACCCCAAAAAAATGAATTTGAGAGAAATGAATTATGAGCAGACATAAAGTGAGACTGCATTACATGCTAACATCAACACTGAAACTAGACCAAATCTTGGGTCTGCATAGATTGGGGGAGATATACTTGAGACTCCTGGATTAAACAAGAGATCCTACAGGGAGCCAAATTCGTCCCAGGTTAATAGTATCTTTGGACCATTGGAAGAAATGCATGGGAATCATCTCTGGAGGAAAGCATGCCTTATTTAATGGCCTAGGATTTCTAGGGATAAAGATCAACCTAACATGAGCCAGTAAATGAAGACCAACAAATAGACAAGAAAACATACCTTCATGAATGAAGAAACTCAAAGATATCAGTTCTACAATGATCATATTCAAAACAAAAGAACTGCATAAAGTTTTTTTTAAAAAAGCTTTATTGAGGGGTGCCTGGGTGGCTCAGTGGTTTAAAGCCTCTGCCTTCAGCTCAGGTCATGATCCCAGAGTCCTGGGATCGAGCTCCACATCGGACTCTCTGCTCAGCGGGGAGCCTGCTTCCCCCCCCTCTCTGCCTGCCTCTCTGCCTACTTGTGATCTCTCTCTATCAAAGAAATAAATTTTTTTTAAGAAAAGCTTTATTGAGATATAATTAACATACTGTAAAACTTAATCACTTAATCCATTTAAAGTGTGAAATGTAATGATTTTTAGTATATTCTCAGATACTTAAAACCATCAGCAGAGTTGATTTTAAAATATTTTCATTGCCTCAAAAAGAAACTCCATACTCTTTAGCTATCACCCCCATCTCCCATATCCCTCTCCCTTAGCTCTAGCAATCACTAATCTACTTTCTATTTTTGTAGAAAATATTTCTATTTTTTCCTATTCTGGACTTTCATATGAGTGAAATCATATAGTATGTATATGTGTATACATATACATGTGTATATGTGTGTGTGTGTGTGTGAGAGAGAGAGAGAGAGAGAGAGAGACTGCCTCCTTTCACATACATAATGTTTTCAAGGTTCATCCATGTTGTTGCCTGTATTAACACTATTCCTTTTCATGGCTGAATAATAGTCCATACATTTCATTGTATAAATATACCATATTTTCTTTACCCATTTGCCCATTGACAGACATTTTAGTTGTTTCCATATTTTGGCTATTGCAAATGATGCTGCTATAAACATTTATAAATTTCTGTGTTGACATGTTTTCATTTTTCTTGGTATTTACCTACAGGTAGAATTGCTGGATCATGTGGTAAATCTATGTTTAATCATTTGAGGAACTGCTTGACTGTTTTCCAAAGTGGCTGCACTATTTTACATTCCCACCTGTAGGTGTTGAAGGTATTGATTTCTTCACATCCTTGTCAACATTTGTTATTATTTGACTGATTCTAGCCATCTTATGAGTATGAAGTGGTATTTCATTATGGTTACGATTTGCATGTCCAAATGCTGTCAAGAATCTCTTTGTGGGAGCTCCTGGGTGGCTCAGTGGGTGAAAGCCTCTCCCTTCTGCTCAGGTCATGATCTCAGGGTCCTGGGATCCAGCCCTGTATCAGGCTCTCTGCTTGGCAGGGAGCCTGCTTCCTCCTCTATCTCTGCCTGCCTTTCTGCCTACTTACGATCTCTGTCTCTGTCAAATAAATAAATAAAATCTTTTAAAAAAAAAGAATCTCTTTGTGGATTTGTTATTTGCATATTTTTGGAGAAATATCTATTCAGATCTATAATGGACTAAATATGCGTCCCCGCCTAATTTCATATGTTAGATCCCTAACCCTCATTGTAATGGTATTTAGAGACAGGGCCTTTGGGAGGTAGCTAGGTTTAGATAAGGTCACAGGTGTAGGATCATATGATGGGATTAGTGTTCCTCCTAAAAGAGGAAGAAGGTCTAGCTTTTTCTTTCTCTCTGTGAGGAAATAGTGAGAAGGCTGCTATCTACAGGCTAAGGAAGAGGGCCTACCTCAGGAACTGAATCTGGTATCACCTTGATCTTGGACTTTTCAGCCTCTAGAAATGTGAGAAATAAATATCTGTTGTTTAAACTACACAGTCCATGATATTTTTAAATGGTAGCTTGAGATGACTAATGCAAGATATTCTGTCCATTTTTAGTTGGGATATTTATTTTTTTATTGAGTTGTAAGAGTTCTTTATGTATTCCAGACCCATATCCCTTTTGAGATGTATGAATGCCAATGTTTTCTCCCATCATATGGATTGTCTTTTACTTTCTTGATGCTGTCCTTGAAGCACAAAAATTTCCAATTTTGATGAAGTCCAACATACCTATTTCTTTGGTTGCTTGTACCTTTGGTGTTGAATTTAAGAATCCTTTGCCAAATCCAAAGTCATGATGATTTATCTTTGTGTTTTCTTCTAAGGGTTTTAGTTTTTGCTCCTTTTTAAGTTGAAATATGGTTGACATACAGTGTTATATTAGATTCAGGTGTACAACATAGCGATTTAACAGTTCTTTGTATTATGCTAGCTCACCATGGTAAGTGTAATTACCATCTGTCACCATAAAACATTATTATAATATTATCAACTATATTACCTATGCTCTACTTTTAAATCTGTAACTTATTCATTTTATAACTAGAAAATTGTACCTCTTAATCCTCTTCACCTGTTTCAGCCATACCCCTAACCTCCTCCCCTCTGTCAACCACCAGTTTGGTATCCATATTTTTGGTTTCTTGTGTGTCCACTGTTTTGTTTCTTAGGTTCCACATATAAGAGAAATCATACGGTTTTTTTTTTTTTTACCACTGGACTTATTTCACTTAGCATAATGCCCTCTAGGTTCATCCATGTTATCATAAATGGCAAGATCTCATTCATTTTTTATAGCTGAGAGATATTCTGGTATATATATATATATATACACACATATATATGTATATATATTTATCATTTATATTTCAAACACTAATTTGAAAACAGGTATCCACTTTTATATTGCAGAATTCTAAACAATATCTAAGTAATAGAAGCAACTTAAGTCCATTAACGGATGGATAAACAAAATGCAGTACATATGTATATATATATATATATATATATTCTTATTTTTTTTTAAATTTGAGTATAGTTGACACACAGTGTTACTTCAGTTTCAGATGTAAACATAGTGACTTGTGGCACCAGAAGCTTAGTTGCCATCTGTTATTAGACAATGCTATTTCAATACCATTGAATATATTCCTTATACTGTAACTTTTATTCCTGTGACTTATTTATTCCATGACTGGAAGCCTTTTTCCTAACCCCTGTTATCTGATGGGTTTCAATCTTAGGACCCTGAGATCATGACCTGAACTGAAACCAAGAGCTGGATGCTTAACTGACTACACCACCCAGGCACTACCCAGGCACCCCTCCTATAGTATTTTTATCTTTAATTTTTTTTGAGGACCTCCATACTGTTTTCCACAGTGGAAATGCACCAGTTTGCATTCCCATCAACAGTGCACAAGGGTGCCATATTCTTCACATCCTTACCAACACTTATTTCTTGTCTTTTTGATTCTAGCCATTCTGACAAGTATAAGTTAATATCTCATTCTGGTTTTGATTTGTTTTTCTCTGATGCTTAATGATGTTGATGTATGTTTTCATGTGTTGGCCATCTGTATGTCTTGTTTGGAAAAATGCCTATTCAGGTCCTCTGCCCATTTGTTTAATTGAATTATTTGTGGGGTTTATTTCTGAGATATACAGATTCTTTATATGTTTTGGTTATTAAGTCCTTGTTGGATATGTAATTTGCAAATATATTCTATCATTCAGCAGATTGCCTTTTAATTTTGTTGATAGTTTCTTCACTGTGCAAAAGATTTTATTTTTATGTAGTCCCAACAGTCTATTTTTGCTTTTGTCTCCCTCGCTTTAGGAGACCTAAATAGAAAAATGTTGCTACAGCTGATGTCAAAGATGTTGCTGATGTTATTTTCTAGGAGTTTTATGATTTCAGGTCTCACATTTAGGTCATCAATCCATTTGGAGTTTATTTTTATGTATGGTGTAAGAAAATGGTTCAGTTTCATTCTTTCGCATGTAGCCATCCAGTTTTCACAGCACCATTTATTTGAAGACACTGTCTTTTCCACATTGTATAGTCTTGATTCCTTTGTCATAGATTAATTGAACATATAGGTGTGGGTGTCAGTACCATACTGTTTGAATACTATAGCTTTGTAGTATATCTTGAAATCTGGAATTGTGATATGGCCAGCTTTGTTCTTCTTTCTCAAGATTGCTTTGACTGTTCAGGGTCCTTTGTGGTTCCATACAAATTTTAGTAACCTTTGTTCTAGTCCTGTGAAAAATTCTGTTGGCATTTTGATAGAGACTGCATTGAATATGTAGATTGCTTTGGGTAGTATGATTATTTTAACAATATTCTTTTACTCCATGAGAATGGTATATTCTTCTGTTCGTGTCACTTTAATTTCTTTCTTCAATGTTTTATAGTTCTCAGACTACAGGTCTTTCACTTCCTTGGTTAAATTTATTCCTAGGTATCTTATTATTTTTGATGCAATTGTAGATGGAATTGTTATCTTAGTTTCTGTTTCTGCTACTTTGTCATTAGTGTATAAAAGCACAACCAATTTCTGTGTATTAATTTTGTGTCCTTCAACTTGACAGAATTCATTGATTGTTTTGAATTGTTCTTTGCTGGACTTTTTAGGGTTTTCTATGTATAATATTATGTCCTCTACAAAGAGTGACAGTTTTTTTTCATACCTTACAAATTTTAATCACTTCTATTTCTTCTTATCTGATGGAAAGGGCTAGGACTGTCAGTACTATTGAAAGCTGAATAAAATGATGAGAATGGATATCCTTGTCTTGTTCCTGATCTTAAAGGAAAAGCTTCCAGTTTTTCACCTTTGAGTATGAGGTTAGCTCTGGATTTGTCATTTATGGCCTTTATTATGTGTCGAGCTATGTTTCCTCTAAACCCACTTTGTTATGAGTTTTTTATCATGAATGAATGTTGAATTTTGTCACATGCTTATTCTGCAACAATTGATATGATCATATAATTTTTTACTTGGTTTCCTTGATTTATGTTTCACACGGATTGGTTTGTGATTATTAAACTATCCTTGAGTCTCTGGAATAAATCCCACTTCATTGCTGTATAATCATTTTTAATAGTTTGCTGAATGCAGTTTGGTAAAATTATATGAAGGATTTTTGCATTTATGTTCATCATGGATATTGGCCTATCATTTTGTTTTTTTGTAGTGTCTGTGTCTAGTTTTGATGTTAGGGTAATGCTGGTCTCATAGACTGTAGTTGGAAACTTTCCTTCCCTTTTTTTCCCCTCCAAATTTTGATTTAAATTCCAGTTAGTTAACATACAGTGTAATATTAGTTGCAGGTGTAGAATTTAGTGATTCATCACTTAAACACAATATCCGGTGCCCACAACAAGTGCCTGCCTTTGTACCCATCCCCCTTCTATTTTTTGGAACATTTTGACCAAGTATAGTTGTTAAATCTTTTTAAAATATTTGGTAGAAGACACTTGTGAGTCCATCTGTCCTGGACTTTTGTTTTTTTGGTAGTTTTTAAAATTACTATCTTAATTTAGTTACTAATAATAGGTCTGTCAGATTTTCTATTTCCTTGTAACTCAGTTTTGGAAGATTATAGATTTCTGGAAATTTATCCATTTCTTCTTTGTTTTCTAATTTGTTGACATAATTTTTCACAGTATTCTCTTAAAATCTTTTGTATCTCTGTGGTTTCAGTCATTATGTCTCCTTGTTCATTTTTTATTTACTTATGTCCTCTTTCTTTTTTCTTGATGAATCTGACCAAAGGTTTATCAATTGGTTTATCTTTTCAAAAAATCAGATACTGGTTTCATTGATCTTTTCTATTGATTTCTAATATCTGTCATTTGTTTCTGCTATGATCTTCATTATTCCGTCTTTCTCACTCTGGGCTTCATTTCTCTTTTTCTAGTTACTTTAAGTGTGAGGTTAGGTTGTTTATTTGAGCCTTTTTTTGTTTTTGTTTTTGTTTGTTTGTGTGTGTGTGTGTGTGTGTGTGTGTTACACCTATATCACTATAGTTCCCAGTAAGTACTACTTTTGCTGTATCCAAAAGTTTTTGGACCATTGTATTTCATTTTCCTTTGTCTTCATATATTTTTGGTTTCTTTGTTGATCCACTGGTTGCTTAGTAGTATGATGTTTAGCCTCCACATGTTTATGTTTTCCAATTTTTTTCTTATTATAGATTTCTAATTTCATTTTCATTCATATCATTCAACCATTGTGGTTGGAAAAGGTGCATGCTGCTATTTTAGTCCTCTTCAACATATTGAGACTTTTTCTTGCAGCCTAATGTAATCTATCCTGCAGAATTTTCCATGTGTACTTGAGAAGAATGTGTATTCTGTTTTTGAATGAGCTATTCTGTCTGTGTCTGTTAAGTCCATCTGGTCTGTGGTGTTGTTCAAAGACACTGTTTCCTTACTGATTATCTGCCTAGATAATCTATCCGTTGGTGTAAATGGGGTGTTAAAGTCCCCTACTATTATTGGTTTACTTTCAGTTTCTCCCTTTATATCTGTTAATATTTGCTTTATGTATTTAGGTGCTCCCATGTTGTGTGCATAGATATTTATAATTATTATAATTATAATATTTATAAACTTCTTGTCAGATTAATCCCTTTATCGTTATGTATTGCCCTTCTTTGTCTCTTGTTACAGTTTTTGTTTTAAAGTGTATCTTATCTGTTATATATATAGCTACTATGACTTGTTTTCCTTTTTCCTTCCATTTGCATAGAATACTTTCTTTGCTTTCATTTTCAGTCTGTATTTGTCTTTAAAGCTGAAATGAGTCTCTTGTCAGCAGCATGTTGATGGGTCTTTATTTTTAATCTATTCTGCCATTCTGTGACTTTTGATTGGAGCATTTAGACCACTTCTGTTTAAAGTAATTATTGATAGGTATACATGTACTGCCATTTTGTTAATTGTTTTCTAGTTATTTTGTAGTTCTTTTCTGTTTCTTTCTTCCTTTCTTGCTCTGTTTCTTTGTGATTGATTACTTTCTATAGTGTTATTTTTGGTTTTCTTTTTTTAATATTCCTTCCATATCTGTTGCAGGTTTTGGATTTGTAGTTACATTGAGATTTATATATAACCTCCTTTATATATGTGGTCCCTATTAAGTTGATGGCTATTTAAGTTCAAACACATTCTAAAAAGAACATTTTTTTGCACCCTCCTCCATGTTTTATATATATGTCATATTTTACTTTTTTTATTCATAATTTTCTTTTTTCTAATTATGCATTTTTCTTTTCCACTTAAAGAAGTACCTTTAACATTTCTTGTAGGACTGGTTTAGTGGTGATAATCTTTAATTTTTCTTTGTCTGCTAAACTCTTTATGTTTCCTTTAAATCTGAATGATAACCTGGCTGGGTAGAAATTTTTGGTTGTAGAGTTTTTTTCTTTTCACCACGTTGAATATATCTTGCCATTGCTATCTGACCTACAAAGTTTCTGCTGACAAATGAGCTAAGAGCCATATGGCATTTGCCTTGTTTTAAACTTTTTGCTTTTCTCTTGCTGCTTTTTAAATTCTTTTTATTGACCTTGGCCACAGCAACCTCTTGCAAGACATGTCTCTAAAGGCAAGGGAAACAAAGCAAAAATGAACTATTGGGACTTGATCAAGATAAAAGTCTTCTGCACAGCAAAGGAAACAGTAGACAAAGCTAAAAGGCAAGCTACAGAATGGGAGAAGATATTTGCAAATGACAGATCTGATAAAGGGCTGGTATCCAAAATCTATAAAGAACTTATCAAACTCAACACCTAAAAAACAAAGAATCCAGTTTAGAAATGGGCAGAAGGCATGAATAGATATTTTTCCAAAGAAGACATCCAGATGGCTAATAGACACAAGAAAAGATGTTTGATATCACACATCATCAGATAAATACAAATCAAACCACAATGAGCTACCACCTCACACCTGTCAAAATGGCCATAATTAACAACACAGGTAATAATAAGAGTTGCTGAGGATTCAAAGGCAGACCCTCTTACACTGTTGGTGGGAATGCAAGCTGGTACAGCCAGTCTGGAAAATAGTATGGAGGTTCCTCAAGAAATTAAAAATAGAACTACCCTATGACCCAGCAATTGCACTACTAGGTATTTACCCCATAGATACGTATGTAGGGAAAAGAAGGGGAAACTGCACTCCAATGTTCATCACAGCAGTGTCCACAATAGCCAAATAGTGGAAGGAGTCAAGATGTCCTTCAACAGATGAATGGATAAAGAAGATATGGTTCATATATACAATGATATATTACTCAGCCATCAGAAAGGATGAATACTTACCATTTACATTGACATGGATGGAACTGGAGGGGATTATGCTAAGTGAAATAAGTAGATAAAGACAGTTATCATATGGTTTCACTTATAGGTAGAACATAAGATATAGTGCAGAGGATCATAGGAGAAGGGACAGGAAACTGGGAAGAAATCAAAGAGGGAGACAAACCATAGAGCCCCTTGGCTCTGGGAAACAAACTGAGGGTTGCAGAATGAGAGGTGTGTTTGTGTGTGGGGGTGGTAACCAGGTAATGGGCATTAAGGAGGGCACATGATGTGATGAGCACTGGGTGTTACACACAACTAGTGAATCATTGAACTCTACATCAAAAACTAATGATCTACTTTATGTTGGTTAATTGAATTTAAATAAAAAAGTAAAAAATATATAAAAATTCTTTTTATCTTTAATCTTTGCTATTTTAATTATCATGCATCATGGTGTGAACTTCCTTTGGTTTTTCTTGCTTGGAACTTTGTGTTTCCTCAACCTGGATATCTAGTTCCTTAGGGAAGGTTAGGGAAGTTTTCAGCTATAATTTCCTCAAATAAGTTTTCTTTCCCCTTCTCTCTTTCTTCTCCTTTGAGATCCTGACATTGCAAATATTTTTGTGCTTGTTGTCCAAAAGATCCCTTAATCTATTTTCATTTATTAAAATTCTTTTTATTTTTGCTGTTCAGCTTGTGTACTTTCCATTATCCTATAAATTGGTGACCTGTTCTTCTGGATTTCTCTCTTTCTTTTTTTCCCTCCCTCCTTCCCTCCCTCTGTTCCTTCCTTCCTTCCTTCCCTCCTTCCTATTTAAATTCAATTAGCCAACATATAGTACATCACTACCTTTAGATGTAGATTTCAATAATTCATCAGTTGCATATAACACCCAGTGCTCATCATATCATGTGACCTCCTTAATGCCCATCACCAAGTTACCTAAACTCTCCACCCATCTCCCCTCCAGCAACCCTCAGTTTGTTTCCCATAGTTAAGAGTCAAGTCAGAGAAAGACAATTATCATTTGTTTCACTCGTATGTGGAATATAAGAAACGGCACAGAGTATCATAGAGGAAAGAAGAGAAAATTGAATGTTAAGTCATGAAAGAGGGAGAAAACCCATAAGAGACTCTTAGTTCTTTCTAATATTTTCTATCTCTTTGTTGAAAACCTCTCTGATTTTTTTCCAGTCTTCTCTCCAGCCTGATGAGTATGTTTATGATCATTACTTTAAACTATTTATCAGGCATATTGTGTGTCCTCATTTCCTCTTCTTCTGGAGGTTTTTTTCTTATTCTCTCTTTTGGAACATATTCTTCTGTCACCTCATTTTATTTGATTTTTGGTGTTTGTTTTTATGAGTTAGATGGAATAGCTACTTCTCCTAAACTTGAAAAATGGTCTTGTGTATGTTCATCCCCTGTGTAGACTGTGTGTTTGATGGCTTTTTTGGTTGGGTGGAGCTGTGGTTGGTTTGGGTTGGGGGTCACAGGGCACTCTCTGCCTTGGTGGGATGGCTGGAGCTGAATGGGCATAGGTTAGGCTGTCTTGGGCTCTTTACAGGGTTCCCTGGCAGTATTGCTGAAGTAAGTGCAAGCTGGTGGTTCACAGGGCTCCCTGCATAGAGGGTGCCCTGACAGGACAGCTGAAGCTGAAGCAGATATACACTTGGGTATTCCAAGGCTCTGCACAGTAGGTGCCCTGGTGAGTTGCTAAAGCTGAGGTGGAGTGTCAACCAGGGGCTCTCCATGAAGTGGGCAGCTAAAGTTGAAGTGGGTACAGGCAAGGAGGGTCTCAAGTCTATGCAGAGAAGAGGGAGACATGAAGCCAAAGTGGGTGCAATATGTCCTGAGGTACTCAGCGTCAGGGGTCCCTGGTGGGGCAACAGGGGCTGAGACCAGCACAACCTGGGGAAATCCCAGGGTGTTTCATGCAGTGGGTGCCCTGGCACAAAAGCTAAAGCTGAAGAGGCAGAAGGAGTCCTGGGACTGTATGTGTAGAGGGCATCTTCATAGGACAGCTAAAGATGAGGTGGGTACAAGATGGGGAGTTCTGGAGCTCAGCACACAGAGGTACCCTGGCAGGACAGCTAAAACCAAACTGAGTGCAGGCCATGGGATATAAGTCAGGGTGTCTTGGGCTTCCCGGGAGTGCTCAGGGTGACTGGAGCCAAGAGGTACCCTGGCAGGACAGCTAAAACCAAACTGAGTGCAGGCCATGGGATGTAAGTCAGGGTGTTTTGGGCTTCCTGGGGGTGCTTAGGGTGACTGGAGCCAAGGCCCATGCTGGCCAGGGTGTCTGGAGGGATTTGTTCAGAGGGTGTCTTGGCCAAGTGGCCACAACTGAAGCAGACTTGGGCCAGACTTTCTTGGGGTGCTCCACGCAGGGGACACAGTGGTGAGGTGGCTAGAGCTGAAGCAGGTGCCAATCAGGAGAACTTGGAGCATTCTGTACCCGGGGTACCCTAGCAATCTATATGAAACCAGAGTGGTGCAGGCATGGAATGTTCCAGAGTTCTCTGTATCTGTGTCACTTTAGTGTAACAGCTGGAGCTGTAGTGAGCACTGACCAGGGGTATCCTGTTGTGTACCAGGAGCCACCTTGGTGAGATCGCTGGAGTTGTTGTGGTGTGAGGTGGCAAGCCAGTTAGGGCACCTGGACACTACTCCCATTTGTTATCAAAGTGGAGAGGGGGTGTAAACTGTAACAAGTTACAATGGCTCTCCCACCATTTGGCAGAGTTCTAGGGTTACTACTTTATACTAGTTGCTCTTTTAAAGCATCGCTATTTTTCTGTGCCCCAGAGCATCTGGGGCTGGTGTGGACTAGGGACCCAGTGCCCCTGATGTGGTAGACTGGCTATGTTTGCATCTGGACACTGCTCTCATCTGCACTCCAGAGGTGGACAGGGAGTGTAAACCGTGGCATTCAACAACCCTTCTGACACAGAGAAAGTCCCAGCAGTTTCCCTGCAGCTTGGCAGGGTCCTAAGGCTGAATCTCTTATGTAATAGTTTATCTTTTAAACTGTGACTGTTTTCTGTGAAACGATGAATCTGCTCTTGGTCCCTCTGTACTTTCCCTCCCCACTGTTTGCAGCACCTTTGCTACTGTGTTTCCCTCTATCTTGCCATTTCCTCTATCTTTTGTTGTATAGAAGCTGTTCAGTCAGCTCTCAGTTTTTCTGAGGAATTGCTTTATAATTAGGCATAGATTTGGCATGTCTGTGGAGGTGAGTTCAGAGTCTTCCCACATTGCCATCTTGGACTGGATGTTCTCCATTTTTAATTTTTTGAGAAACCTCCACACTGTTTTCCACAGCGATTGCATCAACTCACATTCCCATCAATAGTGTACAAGAGTTCTTTTTTCTCCACATTCATGCCAACACTGGTTATTTATTGTTTTTTTGATATTAGTCATTCTGACTGGTATAAGGTGATATCTCGTTATGGTTTTGATTTGCATTTTCCTGATGATGAATGATGTTGAGTACTTTTTCATGTGTCTCTTGGCCATCTGGATGTCTTCTTTGGAAAAATGTCTATTTAGGTCTTCTGCCACTTAGAAAATCAGATTATTTGCTTTTTTGGTGCTGAGTTGTATAAGTTCTTTATGTATTTTGGAGGTTAACCCCTTTGGATATATCATTTGTAAATATCTTCTCCCATTCAGTAAGTTACCTTTTCACTTTGTTGATCATGTTCTTTGCTGTACAAAAGGTTTTTATTTTGGTAGAGTCCCAATAGTTAGGTTTTGCTTTTGTTTTGCTTGCCTGAGGAGATTTATCTAGAAAAATGTTGTTAAGACTGATGTCAAAGAGGTTACTACCTATGATATTTTTTAGGAGTTTAAGGTTTCAGTTCTCACATTTAGTTCTTTAATCCATTTGGAATTCATTTTTGTGTGTGTGTAGGGGAAGGGAGGGAAAATTGAAAGGGAAGTCATCAGAGAGGGAAAAGAACCATGAGAGATTCTTAACTATGGGAAACAGACTGAGGGTTGCTGGAAGGGAGGTGAGTTGGGGGATGGGGTAATTGGGTGATGAGCATTAAGGAGGGCACATGATGTGATGAGCATTGGGTGTTACATAAAACTGGTAAATTATTGAGCACTATATCTGAAACAATGTACTATAAGTTGGCTAATTGAATTTAAATAGAAAAAGGTATCTGTTTAGAATGGATAAAGAAGATGTGGTATATATATATATATATATGTATATGTATATATATATATATAAATGAAAGATTACTCAGCCATCAAAAGAAAAAAAAGAAATCTTGCCATTTGTAATAACATGGATAGAACTAGAGGGTATTATGCTAAGTGAAATAGGTCAATCAGGGAAAGACAATTATCATATGATTTCACTCATATGTAGAATTTAAGAAACAAAACAGAGGAGCATAGAGGAAGGGAGGGAAAAATAAAACGAGATGAAACCAGAGAAGGAGACAAACCGTAAGAGACTCTTAATCATAGGAAACAAACTGAGAGTTGCTGGAGGGGAGAGGAGAGGCGAGATGGGGTTACTGGGTGATGGACATTAAGGAGGGCACATGATGTAATGAGCACTGGGTTTTATATAACTGATGAATCACTGAGTTCTACTTCTGAAACTAATAACAAACTAATAACGCATTATATATTAATTGAATTTAAATTAAATTAAAAAAATAAATGTTAAAGACTTCTGTATATTAATTTTGTAATTGTTTATTTATTTATTTATAAACATATAATGTATTTTTATCCCCAGGGGTTCAGGTCTGTGAATCGCCAAGTTTATACACTTGTGAATCCAATTTAAATTTGTTACTAGTACTTGGTCTGTTTAACATTTTCTGTTTTTTCTGATTTACTTTTGGGAGATTGTATGTTTCTAGAAACTTTCCCATTTATTCTAGGTTGTTTAATTTGTTAACATATAATTTTTGTTGTTCTCTCTTGTACCCCATGCACGAGTACCCTGGCCTTGTGGTGGAACTGAGGAGTGCACAGTCTGAGGTTCTCAGGGCTCTTCACACAGGGGGGCTTCCTAGTGGATGGCTTGTGGATACTTGTCTCAGATCAGGAACTTCTTGGAGAATTTTTCTTAAGAATGAGAGGATGGTTGGTTCCACCCACTCCAATTATTTGAAGTTTTAATTCCTTTGAGGCATTTCCGTTACTGAAATATGATGCATAATTACCTCAGTTCTTCTTTGAGTAAATGAGAACACCATGGAGGCTCCTAAATTGATTGCACATCTAGAAGCCTCCATTGAGAAGTCCAGAAAGGCCCTGTTATTGCCAACCTCACATTAACTGTGATAGGACATACAATTATAAGCTATCTGGAAGTTACAGTTTCCTATATACATTAAGTTATAGAGAATATGAGAAACATTTCCCTGTCCTCTGTTAATAAATTTTTAAGAAGTGTGCTTGGAAGTTGGTAAGAGAGTAGATCTTAAATGTTATCACCACAAAAAATATATAGTAATTGTGTGATATAGTAGAGATGTTACTTAAAACTACAGTGGTAATCACATTGCAATAAATAAGTGCATCAAATTGAACATCTTGTGTCTTAAAATTATACAATGTTATATGTCAATTATATCTCAATGAAGTATGGGGGTGAGATGTGAATATTATAAAAATGGACAGAGACAAAATCCAGAATATGCTTACTGAATTAAATTTTAGTTTGGTAGCTATGTTATCAGTTCTGGAGAAGAGAATAAAAGAGACCGGTTAGTGCAGAGGTAAGAGGCCTGGATTCTGGCTTTGACTGTGTCCCTTCTGACAATGGAAGCTTGAGTGAGTCACTTACCTTGTCTAAATTTCAGTTTCTTCTATAACAGAATATTAAGAACACTTAGAGGCACTGATCACATGTCAGGCACTAGTATGAACACTTTATGAACCCTTGAAGCAAACCAATGTGTAATCATCATCACTTCCATTTTTTTTAAGATTTTATTTATTTGACAAAGATTGCAAGTAGGCAGAGGCAGGCAGAGATAGAGAGAGGGGGAAGCAGTCTCCCCACGGAGCAGAGAGCCCGACGCTGGGCTCAATCCCAAGACCCTGAGATCATGACCTGAGCCGAAGGCAGAGGCTTTAATCCACTGAGCCACCCAGGCGCCCTTTATCACTTCCATTTTAAGGATGAGGAAACTGAGGCACCTGGAGATGGGTTAACATTCCCTAAGATCACACACATTCTAAGTGGCTCACCTAAGATTTAAAATAGGGCAGTACACTTTAACCCACCCCCAACTAGGTCACTTGGTTTGCCTGTCCTCCATTCTCCATTCTGTTCTATGTTTTGGGAGGATGGACCCACATGTATGGCTTTGGTGGGGTTCCAGCTGTGGCAAAAGCTTGGAGGGCAGGAGAAGAAAGAGGTTGGACACCTTCTTTCCCCAGGATACAGGCTAACTTTATCAAGGATAATATCTTTTGAAAGGTGTCCTCTCCACACAGTTTATCTACTCAGATTCTAGAAACTGCTCTCTTCCCATCTCTCTCCTGACCTGCACATGAAAGTAGCTCTTGATTCTTGCCAGCCTGGTGTACTGCACCATCCTTTGCTTCTACAATACAAACTGATTACACTTCATAATCTATAAAGTTGCATACAACGTACTATACCAGAAGTAAGTTCATTTTGTGGTCACTGTGTTTCTGACTGGGACACTGGCTGTTCTGCTTCTGTAAAGCCTCCTAGGTGGAACTCTTGGAAAGGAGAACACTGGAACATGCTACAAGGGGCAGCTCCAGAAATGAGATACTACGGAAAGTGTGGAGGAGATGAATGGTTTTGTGCCTACATGTCCTGGCCATAATTTTGTAGAATTTAGGCACCCTCCAACCTTCCAAATTTATGTAGCTCCAGTACATAAAAATTCTTTCATTCACTGAATGTATCATGAATTGTCACAACTTCTTCTTTCTGCTTGGCACAGTCCTTCTTTTTGCCCAGAAAACTCCTTTGGATATGAGCGTGATTGTTACTTAGGGAAGTAAGTGGAATGTTACTTGCTTAGGGAAGGCTTCCCTGGAACATGCTTTTGGTCCTGCCAGAATAGATCGGTATCTTCATTATGTGATCTATTAGCTGTGGGGAGTGTTTCTTCACATTTATCAGAATTTATAATTAAGCATCCGGTGATAATTTGATCCATGTCTATTCCCTCACCAGAAAGGAGCACCAAGAGGACTGAGATTTCCAGAACTGAGCACAGTGACTGAGTCCAGCGTACACTGAAAAATCCTTGTTAGATGAATAGGTGGATGTATGACAGAACATCATATAAAATGGGGAAGATGGTAGAGTGGGAACGAAAACAGGGGAAAAATATGAGAGAGCTGTATAGTGGCTCCAGGTGCATATAAGCAAAATGGGAGCATGTTTTTGCCTGAGGCCTTATAAAACTGTCGAAATGCTTATGGAAAAGTTGTTTTTTTTTTTTCCCCTCTCATAAGGGCAACAAAATATCCTTAGACGTGACTAAACTGATATTAGTAATGACAAGAGGAAGAGTATATCATATAGTTAATGGAAGTTTGACTCCTAGCATGAGAAGTGAGGAAGGACTGGGGAGAACCATAAGGGAAGGAAGGAATTTTCTTAGTATTGTCACTGTTGGACCACAGGTGGAGCCTGGAGGTCAAGACAGAACAGACCACTTGTGTTACATGCCCTGGTCTTCAGAGAACTTTAGATACTGCAGGAAAAATGTGCAAGAAACTCCAGAATCCATCCAGTTAGAAGGAGATGAGGGAGTGCTGGTAATTTCATTAGTATAGGCTTTAAACAATGATGGTTGTTTTATTCTTGTTTTATAGTGTTATCCACACACCACTTTAAAAAAAATTAGTTTAGTTAGCCACTGTGTCGTTAGCCATCATTAGTTTTTGTGTGTGTGTTTTTTTAAAAATATTTTATTTATTTACTTGACAGACAGAGATCACAAGTAGGGAGAGGGCAGGCAGAGAGAGAAGAGGAAGCAGGCTCCTTGCTGAGCAGAGAGCCCGAGTGGGGCTCGATCCCAGGACCCTGGGATCATGACCTGAGCGGAAGGCAGAGGCCTTAACCCACTGAGCCACCCAGGCACCCCGATCTTTAGTTTTTGATATAGTGTTCAGTGATTGACTAGTTGTGTATAATACCCAGCGCTCATTGCAACATGTGCCCTCCCCAATACCCATCAAATGGCTGCCCCATCTCCCCAGGCCCCTCCCCTCTGAAACCCTCAGTTTCCTGGAGTCCAAAGTCTCTCATGGCTTGTTTCCCTCTCTGATTTCTCCCCCTTCAGTTTTCCCTCCATTTCCCTATGGTTCTCCATGCTATTCCTTATGTTCCACATATGAGTGAAACCATATGATGATTGTCTTTCTTTACTTGACTTATTTCACTTAGCGTAATCTCCTCCAGTTCCATCCATGTCAATGCAAATTCCATATACCCTTTTAATTACATATCTCACCAGGCGTGGGAAATGTGTGTTAGAAATTGATATCTTTTGACTAAGCCATTGATTTTAATATTCACTTCTCTTCATCAGAAGTGATATTTCAGAGTTCATTATGATTCTTTCTGTAACTAACATTTGTCACACTATCTCTGTACTTTGACATCATATCTGAATTTAGAATCCTGTTTTATAATTTACTTGGATCTAAAGTTTGGCAGCATCTTTATTTTTTAGTATGTTTTTATTTGGCTTTAAATTTTTCCACTTACGTTGCACAGTTGGATGGAAAGCTTTACTCAAATATAAGTTGCTTATTTAAATTGGCCTATATACCATAAATGGGAAAAAAAAGCCCACTTCACATGTAAATGATAAAATAACATTTCTAACTTTAGCTACAGGTTTATTATTGAATTCTGCAGGGAACTGACTGAAATAACCCCAAATGCCATCCTTTTATGACCAATTTATGTGGACAGTTAAAAATAGTACAGTGAACTCTGTCTATAAGGCTACAAGCCAAAAATCTTTGAGTGTCATAAAAGGGCTGTTGTTCTTTGTAAATAGACAATTATTAAATAGCCTTTCTGAAACTGGACACTTAGTAAAGTGATTTATCAATAGACAACTTAATTTAAGAAAAAGAAATTGATTAGATGAAAGTTCCATTCAAAAATGATTTACTTTATATATTATGTATCTATTTACACCTTTAAAAATTACTTCCATGTAGATTTGGCATTGATAAGACATACATGCTCAAAAATGTATTCACTACAACAAATTATGTAGTGTTGAAAACTTTGTCAGCATGTTAGTGTAAAAATTGCACTCTTAGAAATTATTGTTTATAAGTTTAATGCATACTTTTTGCCCCTGTAATGATAGGGGCACCTGGGTGGCTCTTGGTTTCAGCTCAGATCATGATCTCAGAGTCATAGGATTGAGACCTGTGTGGGGCTCTGTGATCAGGCTGGAGTCTACTTGTCCCTCTCTGTTCCTCCCCCTGCTTGCACATGCTCTCTCTCTCAAATAAACAAATAAATAAAATCTTTTAAAAAACTGTGATAATAATCCGTGATGGTTAAAAAAAATAGAAAAAGAAATGTCTAAAATCTGACTATCTAGAAACAACCAACATCCCTCCAAAAATATGACTCGGAGCTCTATCCAAACTAACAAATATGGGTATACATCATCCTTTTGAGTTGCTACTGTTGACAACTTCAATTGTTTCAAAAATATTTTATTTATTTGAGAAAAAAACAGTGTGAGCAGAGGGGGAAGGAGCAGTGGGAGAGAGAGAAGTAGACTCCCTGCTGAGCAGGGATCCTGGCATGAAGACTATCCCAGGACCTTGGGATCATGACCTGAGCCGAGGGCAGATGCTTAACCAATTAAACCACCCAGGTGCCCAATGACTTCAATTTTTAAGACCAATTTTTATTTTTATTTTTTTTTTTTTTAAAGATTTTATTTATTTGTTTGACAGAGAGATCATAAGTAGGCAGAGAGGCAGGCAGAGAGAGAGGAGGAAGCAGGCTCCCTGCCAAGCAGAGAGCCTGATGCGGGGCTCGATCCCAGGACCTGAGATCATGACCTGAGCCGAAGGCAGAGGCTTAACCCACTGAGCCACCCAGGTGCCCCTTAAGACCAATTTTTAAAACCAATTTGCCTTAGCCTAGGTTCCCCATGAAACAGAACCTAAGATGATCAATAAATGTTTATGTTTTATTTGGGAGGTGCAATCCCAAGGCAGCCAGAGAGGAGGAAAAGATGGGTAAAGTAATGAAAGATGGGAACCATGCCACATGATGTCTTTCGCTTCATGATGAGACTACAAGAGGTAAAACCTGTTCCTTCACAGGTATACTTGTTCTATGATGCAACATATACCCAGAAAGACAATATGAAGTCAGAACAGTCTTTGGAGGGAGGAAGGGAGAAAGAATTTGTCTGCCAGCTCTCTTTCTTCTCCTCTTTTTCATTGGTCAAAGTTTTCCTCACAAGGAAGTTTACTTTCTCATACCCTCTCTCATCACTCAGCCTCTTTGGCAGCCGTTTGCCAAGCCAGATCTGTTCTGCAGTGCAGCTCTCCATTTGAAGTGTCAGAAAGAGCCAGAGACTATGAGTGTAGCTGAATGGACTCAGCAGGTGGACTTCTATGAGTCTATGCAGAATGGGTCCACATAGCAATAGCTGAAGTAAAGAAAGCAAAGTGAACCAGGGTCTAAAATGTAAGTAAGGCTGGGAGAACCTGTGGAGGCAAATAAGATATAAACTGAAGAACTATAGTTTATTTTCCAAATTTCATTATAACCAAGGCTGCAATGAAAATCATTTTTAATATTATTTTATTTTTATTTTTCAGTGTTCCAAGATTCATTGTTTATGCACCACACCCAGTGCTCATTTTACATATACGTTGTGCACTTATCTGTATATTATCTTGAAATAAATTCTCAGACATATATTGCTGACAAAGGTTTCTCAGTCCAAGGAATTTTCCATATTGCCCTAAGAGAAAAGAACAAGGAAAGGGAGGATATACAAGGAACTTGGGTGGAATCTAGTTTCACAGATTGTCTCTTGCCTTGGCAGCTGGCTGGATTCTGCTGCATGATTTAGAAGAAATGCTGAAGATTTGGGAACGTCCCCCTTCTTAGTTTCTCAGTTTTCACTTTGTTTCATACGTATGTACCTGATGTTTAACATGAAGATGGTTCAACCAGGATGTTCTAGCACAGAAATGCATGCATTTTTCACTTTAACAATCTTTTTTTCTGGGAAGTTTGTCTACATCAACCATACATGTAGATTCAAGACCAATATATGGGACTACTGATAGAAGGGGGGGCAGCTACTACCCCAGTCAGTTACACCAGCCAGAAAATCAGTCCTGGGGGTTGGGGAGCAGTAGTGAAGTAGCTAGTGAAGCCAGACTGTCCTATTTTCCATCTCTTTCCCCCTGCTAACTAACTTATATCCTTGGACATGCCACACACTCTGTTTTACTTTTCTACTTCTATTAAGTGAGGGAATTGAACTAAATGAGATTAATTCTAAGGAACACTTTAGCTTTATGATTTTGGTAAAACATGGAAGTACAAATTAATGAATAATACATTTCTTCTTTGGTGTTTGGCAGAAAAATAGAATATAGTGAATAGAATGTCATGGAACTGCCAAGTCATGGCAATACTGTAAAATAATTGTTGTAAATATTATTTATGATGGTAAAAATATTGGAAGCATCCCACATGCCTCAAAGTAAAAGAACAGTTAATGAAGTGCTTACTCTATAGTGCAGAGAGGGTGATGGTGATGATGGTAACAGTACAAGTGATGATGATGCTAATGATGGTACTTGGGTGGAATCTCGGTGGTGGGAATGGTGGTGGATGGGTGGTTAGAGCAAGATGGAGTGAGGTTTCTTTATTTTTTAAATTTTTTAAAATTTATTTTCAGTGTTCCAGTATTCATTGTTTATGCAACACTCCCAGTGCTCCATGCAATACACGCCCTCCTTAATACCCAGTACCAGGCTCAACCAAGGTCCCACTCCCCTCCCCTCCAAAACCCTCAGATTCTCAGAGTCCACAGTCTCTCATGCTTCATCTCCCCCTCCAATTTCCCCCAACTTCCTTCTCCTCTCCATCTCCCCATGTCCTCCATGTTATTCCTTATGCTGTACAAGTAAGCGAAACCATATGAAAATTGACTCTGCTTGCCATATTTCACTCAGCATAATCTCCTACAGTCCCGTCCATGTTGCTACAAAAGTTGGGTATTCATCCTTTCTGATGGAGGCATAATACTCCATTGTATCTATGGACCATATCTTCTTTATCCATTCATCTGTTGAAGGGCATCTTGGTTCTTTCCACAGTTTGGCAACTGTGGCCATTGCTGCTATGAACACTGGGATACGGATGGCCCTTCTTTTTACTACATCTGTATCTTTGGGGTAAACACCCAATAGTGCAATTGCAGGGTCATAGGGAAGCTCTATTTTTAATTTCTTAAGGAATATCCATACTGTTTTCCAAAGTGGCTGTACCAACTTGCATTCCCACCAACAGTGTAAGAGGCCTCCCCTTTCTCCACATCCTCTCCAACCCTTGTTGTTTACTGTCTTGTTGATTTTGGCCATTCTAACTGGTGTAAGGTGGTATCTCAGTGTGGTTTTGATTGTAATTTCCCTAATGGTTAGTGATGATGAACATTTTTTTTTCATGTGTCTGTTAGCCATTTGTATGTCTTCTTTGGAGAAGTGTCTATTCATATCTTCTGCTCATTTTTTGATGTGATAATCTGTTTTGTATGTATTGAGTTTGAGGAGTTCTTTATAGATCTTGGATATCAGCCCTTTGTCTGTACTGTCATTTACAAATATCTTCTTCCATTCCATGGGTTGCCTCTTTGTTTTGTTGACTGTTTACTTTGCTGTGCAGAAGCTTTTGATCTTGATGAAGTCCCAAAATTCATTTTCACTTTTGTTTCCTTTGCCTTTAGAGATTTATCTTGAAAGAAGTTGTTGTGGCCAATGTCGAAGAGCTTACTGCCAATGCTCTTCTCCAGGATTCTGATGGATTCCTGTCTCATGTTGAGGTCTTTTATCCATTTTGAGTTTATCTTTGTGTATGGTGTAAAAGAATGGTTGAGTTTCATTCTTCTACATATAGCTGTTCAATTTTCCCAGCGCCATTTATTGAAGAGACTGTCTTTTTTCCACTGTATATTTTTTCCTGCTTTGTTGAAGATTATTTGACCATAAAGTTGAGGGTCCATATCTGGGCTCTCTACTCTGTCCCCCTGGTCTATGTGTCTATTTTTGTGCCAGTACCATGTTATCTTGGCGATCACAGCTTTGTAGTAAAATAGAAATCAGGCAACATGATGCCTCCAGTTTTGTTTCTCTTTTTCAACATTTCCTTAGCAATTCAGGGTCTCTTCTGGTTCCATACATATTTTAGGATTGTTTGCTCCAGCTCTTTGAAAAATACCGGTGGAATTTTGATTGGAATGACATTTAAAGTATAGATTGGTCTAGGCAGTATAGACATTTTTACAATGTTTATTCTTCCAATCCTGAGCATGGAATGGTCTTCCATCTTTTTGTGTCTTCTTCAATTTCTTTCATGAGTGTTTTTTTTTTCAATGAGATTTAATTTATTTTTTCAACATAACAGTATTCATTGTTTTTGCACAACACCCAGTGCTCCATGCAAAACATGCCCTCCCTATTACCTACCACCTGTTCCCCAACCTCCCACCCCTGACCCTTCAAAACCCTCAGGTTGTTTTTCAGAGTCCATAGTCTCTTATGGTTCGCCTCCCCTTCCAATTTTTTTTTTTATAAACATATAATGTATTTTTATCCCCAGGGGTACAGGTCTGCGAATCGCCAGGTTTACACACTTCACAGCACTCACGATAGCACATACCCTCCCCAATGTCCATAACCCCCTCCCCCTTTCCCAACCCCACCTCCCCCCAGCAACCCCCAGTTTGTTTTGTGAGATTAAGAGTCATTTATGGTTTTTCTCCCTCCCAATCCCATCTTGTTTCATTTATTCTTCTCCTATCCCCCTAACCCCCCATGTTGCTTCTCCATGTCCTCAAATCAGGGAGATCATATGATAGTTGTCTTTCTCCGATTGACTTATTTCACTAAGCATGATACCCTCTAGTTCCATCCACGTCGTCGCAAATGGCAAGATTTCATTTCTTTTGATGGCTGCATAGTATTCCATTGTGTGTATATACCACATCTTCTTTATCCATTCATCTGTTGATGGACATCTAGGTTCTTTCCATAGTTTGGCTATTGTAGACATTGCTGCTATAAACATTCGGGTACACGTGCCCCTTCGGATCACTATGTTTGTATCTTTAGGGTAAATACCCAGTAGTGCAATTGCTGGGTCATAGGGTAGTTCTATTTTCAACATTTTGAGGAACCTCCATGCTGTTTTCCAGAGTGGTTGCACCAGCTTGCATTCCCACCAACCGTGGAGGAGGGTTCCCCTTTCTCCACATCCTCGCCAGCATCTGTCATTTCCTGACTTGTTAATTTTAGCCATTCTGACTGGTGTGAGGTGATATCTCATTGTGGTTTTGATTTGTATTTCCCTGATGACGAGTGACGTGGAGCACTTTTTCATGTGTCTGTTGGCCATCTGGATGTCTTCTTTGCAGAAATGTCTGTTCATGTCCTCTGCCCATTTCTTGACTGGATTGTTTGTTCTTTGGGTGTTGAGTTTGCTGAGTTCCTTATAGATTTTGGATACTAGCCCTTTATCTGATATGTCGTTTGCAAATATCTTCTCCCATTCTGTCAGTTGTCTTTTGGTTATGTTAACTGTTTCCTTTGCTGTGCAAAAGCTTTTGATCTTGATGAAATCCCAATAGTTCATTTTTGCCCTTGCTTCCCTTGCCTTTGCCGTTGTTCCTAGGAAGATGTTGCTGCGGCTGAGGTCGAAGAGGTTGCTGCCTGTGTTCTCCTCAAGGATTTTGATGGATTCCTTTCTCACATTGAGGTCCTTCATCCATTTTGAGTCTATTTTCGTGTGTGGTGTAAGGAAGTGGTCCAATTTCATTTTTCTGCATCTTTCATGAGTGTTTTGTAGTTCCTCAAGTACAGATCCCTTACCTCTTTGGTTAGGTTTGTTCCCAGGTATCTTATGGTTCTTGGTGCTATAGTAAATGGAATTGATTCTCTTACTTCCCTTTCTGTATTTTCATTGTTAGTGTATAAGAAGAAAGCAACTAATTTCTGTACATTGATTTTGTATCCTGCCACATTACTGAATTGCTATATGAGTTCTAGTAGTTTGGGGGTGGAGTCTTTTGGGTTTTCCATATAAAGTATCATGCCCTCTGCAAAGAGAGAGAGTTTCTCTTCTTCATTGCCAATTTGAATACATTTTATTTCTCTTTGTTGTCTGATTGCTGTTGCTAGGGCTTCTAATACTATGTTGGACAAGAGTGGCGAGAGTGGGCATCCTTGTTGTGTTCCTGATCTCAAAGGGAAGGCTGTCAGCTTTTCCCCATTGAGGATGATATTCACTGTAGGATTTTTGTAGATAGATTTTATGAAGTTGAAGAATGTTCCCTCTATCCCTATACTTTGAAGGGTTTTAATCAAGAACAGATGCTGTATCTTGTCAAATGTTTTTTCTGCATCAATTGAGAGGACCATGTGTTTCTTCTCTCTTCTCTTATTGATTTGTTCTATCACATTGATTGATTTGTGAATGTTGAACCACCCCTGCATCCCATGGATAAATCCCACCTAGTCATGGTGGATAATCTTTTTAATGTACTGTTGAGAAGCTAGGATTTTGTTGAGAACCTTAGCATCCATATTCATCAGGGATATTGGTCTGAAATTCTCCTTTTTGTGGGGTCTTTGCCTATTTTGGGAATCAGGGTAACGCTGGCTTCATAAAAAGAGTCTGGAAGTTTTCCTTCTGTTCTTAATGTGCATATAATTTTATTTTGTTTTGATTTCTGTAATTCCAGTCGATATTAAATTTTTAAAAAATTAATACTTTGATGTTTTAGAATATTCATGGTATATTAAGATATTTTAAGAGGACAGTGCAGTTTTTGCATGTGTGTATATGTGTATAAAATGATTCCAATTTTGTTCAAAAATGTGCAAAAAAATCAGAAAAAAATACTGAGAGTGTTAACAAATACAGACAGCCTCTAACTTAGAATGGTTTGACTTAAGGTTTTTTGACTTTACTAAGCAAGACACACTCAATAAGAACCATACTTGGAATGTGAATCTGGATCTTTCCCAGGCTAGCTAAATGCAGTAATACTCTCTTGTGGTGCTGGGCATCAGCCACAAGTCATGGCTCCCAATCAGCCCCGTAATCACAGAGGTAAACAATTAATATACTTATATTATTATAAGTATATTAGTATACTTATAACCATTCTGTACTCATAAAACATTCTGTTTTTTGCTTTTAGTATAATATTCAGTAAAGTACATGAGATCTTTAAAACTATTGTAAAGTAGGCTTTGTGTTAGATGATTTCACCCAACTGCAGGCTTCTGAACACACTTAAGCTAGGCTACCATATTTGGTATGTTAGATGTATTCAATGCATTTTTTACTTAAAATATTTTCAACTTACATTGGGTTTATCAGGATGTAACCCCACCATAAGCCAACAAAGACCTGTATTTTGGGGAAATGAGTTTGAAAGTAATATATTTATTTTTTTATTGAAGTGTAATTAGCATACAGTAACATATTATTTCAAGCATACAACATATTGATTCAACTGTTTCACAAATTACTCAGTGTTCACCACAGTAACTGTAGTCACCATCTGTCACCATACCATGTTATTACACTATTATTGACAATATTCCTTATGCTATACTTTTCATCTTTGTGATGAATTTATTTTATAACTGAAAGTTTGTACCTCTTGATCTTCTTGTCGATTTTGCCCATCACCCCACCTGTCTCCTTTCTGGTGGTTACCAGTTTGTTTTATTTATATAAGAGTCTGAGGGTTTTGTTGTTGTCATTGTTTGTTAGTTCTTCTTTTTTTGGTTCCACATGTAAATGAAATCATATGGTATTTGTCTTTTTCTGTCTGACTTATTTCATAGCATAATACCCTCTAGGTCCATCCATATTGTTGCAAATGGCAAGACTCATTATTTTTTATGGCTGAGTAATACTCTAATGTATCCATTCATTTATCAATGGACATGGGTTGCTTTCATATCTTGGCTATTATAAATGTTGCAATAAACATAAGGGTATCTATATCTTTTCAAATTAGTGTTTTTATTTTCTTTTTTTAATTTTTTTTTATAAATTTTTTTTTAAAGATTTTATTTATTTATTTGACAGAGAGAGATCACAAGTAGGCAGAGAGGCAGGCAGAGAGAGAGAGAGGAGGAAGCAGGCTCCCCGCAGAGCAGAGAGCCTGATGCGGGGCTCGATCCCAGGACCCTGAGATCATGACCTGAGCCGAAGGCAGCGGCTCAATCCACTGAGCCACCCAGGCGCCCCAGTGTTTTTATTTTCTTTGGGTAAATACCCAGTAGTGGAATTACTGGATCATATTCCTATTCTTATTTTTCTGAGGAACCTCTAAACTATTTTCCACAGTGGCTGCACCAACATACATTCATACCAACAGTGCATAAGTGTTTCCTTTGCTCCATATTCTTGCCAACACTTGTTATTCTTTCTTTTTGGTACTAGCCATTTAGACAGGTATAAGGTGATATCTCGTTGTGATTTTGATCTATAATTCCATGATGATTAGTCATGTTGGATATATTTTCATACATTTCTTGGCCATCTGTATGTCCTCTTCAGAAACATGTCATTCATGTCCTCTGCTCATTTTGAAATTGGATTTTTTTTGTTATGTGTTGAGTTATATAAATTCTTTATGTATTTTGAATATTAACTCCTTATCAAATATGTCATTTGCAAATATAGTTTCCAGTTTATCAGGTTACCTTTTTGTTTAGTTGTAGCTTTCTTTGGTGTGCAAAACATTTTTATTTTGGTGTAGTCCCATTCCATTGAAAGTATTTGTAAAACCACCTTGAAAGCGAAAGGAGCAATGAGACCAAAGGAAAAGGCTGACAAGTCCAGCTTGATGAGAAATGGCTTATTAGAGACCTATGCACAGAAAAAGCATGTCTTCAGTGGCTGCAAGACAAGTAGATCTCTGCAACCCTATCTCCCATAAGACCTACTTTTATAGCCCTAGAGGCCAGTGGGTATGTGTTGGTAGACCACCTGGGAGGAAATGCAGTCATATCTGAGCAAATCAAGAATGTTAGACACAAGGGTATATGTAAGGGTTATTACATGTATGGTGGGATGAAAAGAAAGAATAAGGAGGAAGGGAATATGGTCAAGAAGACTTCAGGTCACAGAGTGATCATCATGGCAGATTTGTCCAAAATGGCATTTAGTCTTGTGCACACACCACAGGCCTCGATTCTGGCTCTTACAATCTCATGTACCCACCTCTTTTGTGATATCCCCTGAGTCATCAGAAAGGGGCTCTTTGAGGCACGTTTTCCCCCAGATGGTATTCAAGTTGAAGGCATAAACCACAGCAGTATGGAGAGTATGTATATATATATATATATATATATATATATATATATATATATATATATATATGGAGAGTAATGGGAAAAGACATCTATCCTGGTGACACAACAGAAATGAGGAATATTCTTCAGCTTGACAACCACTGGCTTAAAGTGGGCCTGGGATCATTTCCCTGTAGGAGTGACACCCACCATCATAACCTGGAAAAAGGTAACTTGAATAAAGGGAGAAAATGACATATCTAGCATGAATCCCATTGTAAAGCGTCCACGTAGGTCTATGCCCATTGCAGAGAAAGGTTTCCTTCACTTGAAAAAGAGAGGAACAGCAGCTAGGGATGAAAGAATAAATGCTTAGTAGGTACTTGTCTGGGAAGGTCGTCTCCATCTATTAAGATGACATTGGTGGCTTCTCTCTTTGTCATGAGGACAGAGGTAGCCTGAAGTTCATGAGAGGAAGGGACATACCAGACCTATTGCCCGGGGGAAAGGAATTAGCATATATATATATGCTATATATATATATATATATATATATATATATATATATTTAAAGGTGGTGCAAATGACCACATTTGGTAATCTGCTCGGAGTATAGTTACCTGTCCAGAATATGTGTATATTGGCTATTTTGGCCCTGACTTCAGCAGGATTAGCAGGGACCACTTTAGCTGTCCAGTACATTTCTTACATTCTGGCAAGAAATAACCTATCCATACTGAGGGAGGTTGCCATTCCAAATACCACCCAGATTTTTTCTCTCATGGGAGGATGTGATAAGAAGTGCAGAACCACACTTGTCTCCTGTCTGGTGTGAGCTCAGGAACCAGTGCCTCAGGCCTTGGTTTCTGGACAGCAGTAGTCATAGGTGCACTGGTTTTGGTATCTAATCACATGTAGAGGGTGGTGCCATAGCCTGTCCGAATTAAATTTAACAAGGGTATGGCTTCTGGCAAGATTTTCATCCATACATACAACTGTAGTGTCCATAGGAGGGCTCTGAGTTGAGCTTTAAGAAGGCCATTCTTCCTTTCAATTAGCTGGACAGCTTATGGATTATGAGATAAATGGAGTGGCCAATTTATGTCCCACTCATGAACTCAGTCCTATACTTCATGTACAGTTAAATGTGTTCCCCTATCACTATCCTTCAGGAATATCTGTATATAACACAAAATTGTTCAGGGTCATTGATGGTAACTTTTTTTTTTTAATTTCTTTCCAGCATAACAGTATTCATTGTTTTTGCACCACACCCAGTGCTCCATGTAATACGTGCCCTCCCTATTACCCACCACCTGGTTCCCCCAACCTCCCACCCCCCGCCCCTTCGAAACCCTCAGGTTGTTTTTCAGAGTCCATAGTCTCTCATGGTCCCCTTCCAATTTCCCACAACTCCCTTCTCCTCTCCATCTCCCCATGTCCTCTATGTTCTTTGTTATGCTCCACAAATAAGTGAAACCATATGATAATTGACTCTCTCTGCTTGACTTATTTCACTCAGCATAATCTCTTCCAGTCCTGTCCATGTTGCTACAAAAGTTGGGTATTCTTCCTTTCTGATGGAGGCATCATACTCCATCGTGTATATGGACCACATCTTCCTTATCCATTCGTCCATTGAAGGGCATCTTGGTTCTTTCCACAGTTTGGCGACCGTGGCCATTGCTGCAATAAACATTGGGGTACAGATGGCCCTTCTTTTCACTATATCTGTATCTTTGGGGTAAATGCCCAGTAGTGCAATTGCAGGGTCATAGGGAAGCTCTATTTTTACTTTCTTGAGGAATCTCCACACTGTTCTCCAAAGTGGCTGCACAACTTGCATTCCCACCAACAGTATAAGAGGGTTCCCCTTTCTCCACATCCTCTCCAACACACGTTGTTTCTTGTCTTGCTAATTTTGGCCATTCTAACTAGTGTAAGGTGATATCTCAATGTGGTTTTAATTTGAATCTCCCTGATGGCTAGTGATGATGAACATTTTTTCATGTGTCTGATAGCCATTTGTATGTCTTCATTGGAGAAGTGTCTGTTCATATCTTCTGCCCATTTTTTGATATGATTATCTGTTTTGTGTGTGTTGAGTTTGAGGAGTTCTTAATAGATCCTGGATATCAACCTTTTGTCTGTACTGTCATTTACAAATATCTTCTCCCATTCCGTGGGTTGCCTCTTTGTTTTGTTGACTGTTTCCTTTGCTGTGCAGAAGCTTTTGATCTTGATGAAGTCCAAAAGTTCATTTTCGCTTTTGTTTCCTTTGCCTTTGGAGACATATCTTGAAAGAAGTTGCTGTGGCTGATATCGAAGAGGTTACTGCCTATGTTCTCCTCTAGGATTCTGATGGATTCCTGTCTCATGTTGAGGTCTTTTATCCATTTTGATTGGCCCTTTTACAGGATAAGTCTTACATGAGCCACGCAAGTTAGGGTGTATTTTTTTGCTTGACTCATGAGTAAAGTGCCTGTACAGTCAATTTGTCAGTCTAAAATTGGTTGCTGCCCAGTGATTGCACCCTGTGGTGTGTGACCCCTTCATAAGTCTCAGAAGGGAGAAGATAAGACATTGCTGACAGCTGCTAGGATGTCATTATGGGCAGCTCTCTTTGCTGTGTTCCAACCCATATTAGCACTGTGATGCCCACTGTGTTTATGAACTCATACAGCCAATTCTGAACTTTGTACAGGGGTAAGGGCCCTGATATTTACTCTTTACCTCAGTATTCCCAGGAGGTAAGACAGGCCTATGTGCTGAGACAAGAAGGACAATAAGGGAGGCAGCAGTGTCCCTTCCCATATATCTTTCCATAGTTCTGCTTTCCATAATGGTTTCTGTAAAACTTAGCAGTTGTCCCAAGACCTTTGGGCCATCCAGGTTGTCAAACACTTATAGACAGCTCAACTGTACAAAAGTTAAGGATTTATGCATGCATACCATCCAGAAAGTCCTCAATTCAGCCCACTGGTTGCTTTTATGATCTCCAGTTTCAAACCAGGTAGTCTGAGGTTGGATTGTTACCACAGTCCAGCGATTAGAATTTCTTTTACCGAAGAAACTTCAGGAATAGGGTATGTGTCTTCATTTACTTGTGAGAAAGTCTCCATAGGAGGTTCTGGGGGAAAATTAAAGATTTCATAATTTACTTGCCCCAAAATAGCATGCAAGTCAGCTCCCAATGGACTAGCGGAGAGAATATTCTCTGGTTCTAAGTAAGCATGCCTTTTTTGCAGTGTAGGGGCTGGTCCTGTGGCAGATGCTAGTCTTCTGAATATGTCATCTGTCTACACATTTATAGGCAACTCAGTCTGTAAAATTACCACAGGAGTGGCCATTAAGGGCTCTGCTTATTGAAGGGCCTTATAGACCCCCAAAACTTATTGTTCAATAGAAGAATATTGCAACTCTACTCCCTTCCAGAGTTGTGACCAAAAGCCTAATGGGGTTATCTTTCCATGCTGTTCCTGCCATAATGCCCAACTTATCCCATCTGGTGTCACATTTAGGGCCACTTAGGCATCATCTAGGGTCATGGGGATACCAGATGAAGGTGTTCGTAAAGCTTGTGCATGAACAACTGGTATCTGAACTTGATCAAAGTCAGCTTCATATTCTACCCAATGCCAAAGTGTTCCCTTTTCTACCATATGGTAGAGACAGTTCAGGCATTGTACTAGATGCAGGATAAAGGTCCTCCAGTACACCTGAAACTTACAGTTGCTCCACTGTGTTAGGGATGGGAAATTGTTGGATCTAGTCATTCACAGAACCTGATATAAGATGTGTCTTAGCTGACCAAGTAACCCCTAAAACTTGGGGCCAGGGCCTTGTACTTCCTGTGGATTGATGGCCCATCCTCACTTTTTCAAATGAGAACAGAGACCTTTCAAATAAGACTATAACAGAGAAAAGTCTTCAGAATTTAGAATCATATCATCAATATAATGGAACCTTTTAACGATGGGTGGTGGGTGGGTATAAAGACAAACCATGGGCAATCATACCATGGCAGATAGTGGGACCATGCAAATAAGTTTGTGGCAATACCTGGAATTCCCATTCTTGACCATCCCATGCAAAATGAATTGGTCTTGTGATTCCAGATGCAAAGGAATACTAAAGAAAATGTTGGCTAAATCCAAAACCATGTACCATTTATTCAGTGATTTGGTTGATAATAGGCACAGAAGCATGCATTTCAGGTACAACCATAATCACTCCTCCATAATCAACAGTCATTCTCTAGGTGCTGTCCAGTTTTTTCACAAGCCATATAGAGCTACTATAGGAACTTTGTGCAGGCCTGGTTTTTTATACTTTTGCTCATTCCTGTATAATGGCAGATATTTCCTCAAATCCTCTTAGTAACTGATAATGCATTACATTTAACAGCCTGGTGCAGGAGAGGGAGTAACACAGGATCCCAATTTGCCATTCCACATAGGACAGCTCTGATTACCCTATCTCAAAGGTGAAATTCTCCTTCAGAGGTTTGTAAGCATTTTTCCCAAGAGAATATCCATTCCTAATATATTCTCTGGTATTGGGAAAATAACCCTGTAAGGGGTGGGTCGGCTTTTACCTATTCCCAAATACACTACTATGTGCTTCACCTTATGGTCTTTCCTTAATGGTTTCACAATTAATGGCTTCCAAATTCCTTGAGTGCCATTGCGGATAACCATGAATTAGAGTGCCTTATGCTCTAGTATCTACTAAGGCCATAGGTTTTTTTTTTTTTTTTGAGTGTTCTTTATTTATTTTTTTCAGCGTAACAGTATTCATTGTTTTTGCACAACACCCAGTGCTCCATGCAAAACGTGCCCTCCCTATTACCCACCACCTGTTCCCCCAACCTCCCACCCCTGACCCTTCAAAACCCTCAGGTTGTTCTTCAGAGTCCATAGTCTCTTATCACTCAGCATCAGGGAAATACAAATCAAAACCACAATGAGATATCACCTCACACCAGTCAGAATGGCTAAAATTAACAAGTCAGGAAATGACAGACAGATGCTGGCGAGGATGCGGAGAAAGGGGAACCCTCCTACACTGTTGGTGGGAATGCAAGCTGGTGCAACCACTCTGGAAAACAGCATGGAGGTTCCTCAAAATGTTGAAAATAGAACTACCCTATGACCCAGCAATTGCACTACTGGGTATTTACCCTAAAGATACAAACATAGTGATCCGAAGGGGCACGTGTACCCGAATGTTTATAGCAGCAATGTCTACAATAGCCAAACTATGGAAAGAACCTAGATGTCCATCAACAGATGAATGGATAAAGAAGATGTGGTATATATACACAATGGAATACTATGCAGCCATCAAAAGAAATGAAATCTTGCCATTTGCGACGACGTGGATGGAACTAGAGGGTATCATGCTTAGTGAAATAAGTCAATCGGAGAAAGACAACTATCATATGATCTCCCTGATATGAGGACATGGAGAAGCAACATGGGGGGTTAGGGGGATAGGTGGGACTGGGAGAGGTTTTTTTTGTTTGTTTATTTTTAGCAAACACTAAGTTGTGAGCTCTATGTGGGGCCTCTGATTGCCCCCACAGTTCTCACACAGATCAACCTTGGCCTCACCCCTAGTCTCTTGGAAATGGTATCTGGACTTGGTAAGAAGTCATCTGTGGCTTAGTTGTTTCCTCTTCCTTCACCTCCTCCTTCTCCTCCCATGGAGGGCAGTGGCCTCCTTTCATAAAGGCACAAGAACAGCATTTGCCCGGTGGTCTATCTTATGCCCCAAGATTGTACCTAATGGTACACATTGCTTTATTGTCCCTTACATGTGTAGTTAGACAAAAGGAAAGAATATGAATGAGGCTCTGCTCAAGAAGGCTTCATGTCACAGAACAGTTATCATGGAAGATTTGTCCGAGAACGGTGTTAACCTAGTTCAATTCCAACACTTTATTTTTATTTTTCATTTCCCTTGACATATATTCCTAATCCCTATATCCCTTGACATATTTCCCTTTCATTTCCCCAGACATATATTCCTAAGGCTGGTGTTCAGGAGATTACCACTATGTTTTATTTTAGGAGTTTTATGGTTCCAGGTCTCACATTTAGGTCTTTAATCCATTTTCTTTCTTTTGCATATTGCTGCCCAATTTTGTTGAGTAGACTATCTTTTTTCCATTGGATATTCTTCCCTGCTTTGTTGAAGATTGATTGACCATATGGGTGTGAATCTATTTCTGGGACTTTCTATTTTGTTCCATTGATCAATGTGTCAGTTTTTGTGCCAGTACCATACTGTCTTGAGGACTATAGCTTTGAAATAGAGCTTGAAGTCCAGAATCATGATGACTCTAGCTTTGATTTTTCTTTTTCAGGATTACTTTGACTATTCAGGGTCTCTTGTGGTTCCATACAAATTATAGGATTGGTCATTCTAGTTCTGTGAAAAATGCTGTTGATATTTGATAGGGGCTGCATTAAGTGTGTAGATTGTTTTGGGTAGTGTAGACATTTTAACAATATTTGTTCTTTGAATCCATGAGCATGGAATGTCCTTCCATTTCCTTGTGTCATCTTCAATTTCTTTCATCAGTGTTTTATAGTTTTCAGAGTATGGATCTTTCACCTCTTTGATTAGGTTTATGTTTAGGTATCTTATTGTTTTTGGTACAGCTGCAAATATGATTGTTTTCATAATTTCTATTTTTGCTACTTCATTTTTAATGCATAGAAATGCAACAAATTTCCGTACATCTGATTTTGTATCTGCAACTTTACTACATTCATTTATCAGTTCTAGTAGTGTTTTGGTGGCATCGTTTAGGTTTTCTATAGAGAGTATCTTATCGTCTGCAAATAATGAAAGTTTTACTTCCTCCTTGCCAGTTTGGATGACTTTTCTTTCTTTTTGTTGTCTGATTGCTGTGGCTAGGACTTTAGTACCATGTTGAATAAAAGTGGAGAGAGTGGACATCCTGGTCTTGTTCCTAAACTTATGGGAAAAGCTCTTAGCTGTTTCCCATTAATGGAGATGTTAGATGTGGATTTTTTATATAATGTCTTTATTATGTTGAGGTGTGTTCCCTCTAAACCTATTCTTTTGAGGGTTTTTATCATGAATGGTTGTACCATGGCAAGTATTTTTTCTGCATTTATTGAAATGATCATATGATTCTAATCATTTCTCTTATTGGTTTGCAAATACTGAATCACCCTTGCAACCCAGAAATAAACCTCACTTGATCAGGGTGAATGATTTTTTTAAAAATGTTTGTTGAATTCAGTTTGCAAGTATTTTATTGAGGATTTTTGTATCTATGTCCACCAGGGATATTGGTCTGTAGTTCTCTTTTTTAGTGGTATCTTTATCTAGTTTTGGTATTAGGATAATAATATTGGCTTCATAGAATGTATTTGGAACTTTTCCTTCCTCTTCTATTACTTGGAATGTTTGAGAAGAATAGGTATTAACTCTTCTTTAAATGTTTGGTGGTATTCACCTGTGAAGGGTCCTGCCCTTTTGTTTATTGGGAGTTTTTGATTACTGATTCAACTTTTTTATTGGTTATTGTTTTGTCCACATTTCTTATTTCTTCCTTTCCCAATATTGATAGTTTTTATGTTTCTAGGAATTTATCCATTTGTTGGCATATAGTTTTTCGTAATATTCTCTCATAATTGTTTGTATTTCTGTTGCTTTTTTCATTGTCATTTGTGATTTTATTTATTTAAGTCCTTTCTCTTTTTTTTGATAAGTCTAACTAGAATTTTATCAGTTTTATTCTTTTTTTTTCTCACAGAACCAGCCCCTGGTTTCATTGATCTGTTTTATTTTATTTTATTTTTTTAGTTTCTATATCATTTATTTCTTTTTAAAATTTAAAATCAATTAATTAACATATTGTGTATTAGTGTCAGAAGTAGAGTTCAGTGATTCATCAGTTGCATAAAATACCCAGTATTCATTACATCAAGAGCACTCCTTAATGCCCCTATCAGCCAGTTATCCCATCACCCCACCCACCACCCTTCCAGCAAACCTGTTTTTTCCCCAGAGTTAAAGTCTGTTATGGTTTGTCTGCCTCTCTGATTTCATCTTATTTTATTTTTCTTTCCCTTCTCCTATGTTCATCTGTTTTTTTCCCCTTAAATTTCACATGTGAGTGAAATCAATGGTAATTGTCTTTCTCTGACTTATTTCACTTAGAATAATACTCTCCAGTTCCATTCACGTTGTTGCAAATGGCAAGATTACATTCTTTTTGATGGCTGAGTAATATTATATTGTATATGTATGTACTACATCTTCTTTAACCATTCATCAGTTGCTGGACATCTGGGCTCTTTCCATATTTTGGTTATTGTGGACATTGCTGTAAACTTTGGGGTGCATGTGCCCCTTCAAGTCATTCTATTTGTACCCTTTCTATCATATATTCCTGCATTAATCTTTATTAATTCCTCCTTTTGTTGGTTTAGGGGTTTTGTTATTACCCTTTCTCTAGTTCCTTTTGGTATAAGTTTTGGTTATTTATTTGAGATTTTTCTCGCTTCTTGAGATAGGCCTGTATTGCTATAAACTTTTTTCTTAGAACTGTTTTTGCTGCATCCCAAAGGTTTGGGGCCTTTGTGTTTGCATTTTCATTTTTTTTCCATGGACTTGTTAATTTCTACTTTTATTTCCTGGTTCACTCATTCATTGCTTAATAGCATGTTATTTAACCTCCATGTATTTGTGGTGTTCCCAGATATTTTTTATAGTTGACTTCTAGTCTCATAGTATTATGGTCAGAAGAGATGCATGGTGTGACTTCGATCTTCTTGAATTTGTTGAGAATGTTTTGTGGACTAATATGTGATCTTTTCTAGAGAATGTTCCACATACACTTGAAAAAGATGTGTATTCTGTTTTAGGATTCAATGTTCTAAATATATCTGTTAAATCCCTCCATTCCAGTGTGTTATTCAAAGCATTGTTTCCTCCTTGACTTTCTGTTTAGATGACATGTACAGTGATGTAACTGGGGTGTTAAAGTCCTCCACTATTATTATTATTATTGATTAGTTCTTTTATGTTTGTTATTAATTGTTTTATGTATTTTGGTGATCCTGTGTTAGGTGCACAAATATTTACAATTGTTATATATTCTTGTTGGAATTTCCCCTTTACTGTCATATAGCATCCTTCTTTTTCTCTCATTACAGTCCTTGTTTTAAAGTCTATTTTGTCCAATATAAGTATTGCTACTCTAGCTTTCTTTTGACATTTATTTGCATAATAGATATTTTTCACTCTCCTCACTTTCAGTCTGCAGGTGTCTTTAGATGTAAAATGAGTTCTTGGAGGCAGCATATAGACAGGTCTTATTTTTATTTTATTTTTATTTTTTATTATGTTATGTTAGTCACCATATAATACGTCATTAGTTTTTGATGTAGTGTTCCATGATTCATTGTTTGCTTATAACAACCGGTGCTCCATGCAATATGTGCCCTCCTTAATACCCATCACTGGGCTAACCTATCCTCCCACCCTCCTCCTCTCTAAAACCCTCTGTTTCTTGGAGTCCACAGTCTTTCATGGTTCATCTCCCCCTCCGATTTTCCCTGCTTCATGGTCTTGTTTATTTAATCCATTCTGTCACCCTGTGGTGGCTTTTGGTTAGAGCATCTGGTCCATTTACATTCAAAGTAATTATCAATTGATATGTAAATGTTTTCATTTTATTATGTGTTTTGTGGTTGTTTCTGAAGGTTTTCCCTGATTTGTTCTTTCTCTCTTCATGGTTTACTGATTTTCTCTAGTGATATATTTGGATTTCTTTTTATTTATTCTTTGAATATTATTAGTGGTTTTTGATCTATAGTTACCATTAGGTTTGTATATAATCTCTTCTGCGTATTAACTTGATTAATTATATTAACTTGATGGTCTTTTACCTTTGAACCTATTCTTTACTCTTCTCTTCCCCACATTTTTTTTATTCCTCTGCAATCTCTTCTGCGTATTAACTTGATTAATTATATTAACTTGATGGTCTTTTACCTTTGAACCTATTCTTTACTCTTCTCTTCCCCACATTTTTTTTATTCCTCTGTTTCCCACATTTTAGGTAAATATTGCCATATTTTCATTCTTTTGTCTTGTGAGTTCCTTGACTTATTTTTTACAGGAATATTCATTTTTACTGCTTTTGTGTTTCCTACCTCTATACTGTCACTTTTGGTCTTTCCTTTCCACTCAAAGGATCTTGTTTAATATTTCTTGCAAGGCTGGTTTATTGGCCATGAACTTTACTTTTTATTTTCTGGGAAATTCTTTATCTCTCCTTCTATTCTGAATGATAGTCTTGCTGGATAGAGTATTCTTGGCTTCAGATTTTTCCCATTCAGCACTTTGAATATATCATGCTACTTCCTTCTGGTTTTCCATGTTTTTGCTGAAAATCCCCTGCTAGCCCTACGGCTTTTCCATTGTATATTACTGTCTTCTTTCATCTTATTGCTTTAAATTTTTTTTATTACAATATTTTGCCAATTTAATTATAATATATCTTGGTGTGAATCTGCTTTTGTTGCTTGTTGGTGGGAATTCTCTGTGTCTCCTGGATCTGGATATCTGTTTCATTCTCCAGAGCCAGGAAGTTTTCAGCTATTTTTTCTCCAAATAAATTTCCTGCCCCCTTTTCTCTCTTCTTCTTCTCCTGGGACTCCTGTAATATGAATGTTATTATGTTTGATGGAGTCAAACATAATAAACAACTCAGTCTGTTCTTGTTTCGTATAATTCTTCTTTATCTCCTTTGTTCAGCTTGATTACTTTCCATTACTCTGTCTTCCAGATCATTAATTTGTTCCTCGGCTTCTTCCAGCCTGCTGTTCATTCTGTCAAGCATGTTTTTCATTTAATTTACTAAGCTCTTCATGTTTGCTATGTTATTCCTTATTTCTGTATTAAGGGTCATACTCATGTCTTCCAATCTTTTTTCAAGTTCAGTGAGTAAGTATCCTTATGACAATGATTTAAATTCTCTATCAGGCATGTTACTTATAATTGTTTTGCTTAGGTCTCTGGCTTTGGCCTTGTCCTGTTTTTTCATTTGGGATAAAATTTTCTGTCTTCTCATTTTGTCTGCCTCTCTGTGTCTGTTTCTGCGTGTTAAGAAAGTCAGCTATTTCTCCTGTACTTGAAAGTGATGGCTTTATGAAGAAGAGGTCCCGGAGTGCCCTGCAGCACAGTGTCCCTTGTTCACCAGAAGTTGGCACTTCAGGAGAGTATCCTATGTATGTTACTTATACCCTGCTGTTGGGTCTGAGTCATTTTTCCTTTCAGTGCAGCCATCTGCCCTGACTCCCTGCCTGTTGTGAGCTGTGCTTGCTCTCTGTGGTGTTAGTGGGATCCAAACAGGCTAGGTCTGAGAGGCCATACCTGTGGGGGAACTTGGGAGTGGGATGACAGTGTTAGCAAAATTTGTGCTGGGTCACTAGTCTTATGCTGGATCCCCTGAAGTGCTGTAGTAGCTGGGGGCTGTGTGACCAGGGAGATGAAGCTGGACATGGTGTGCAGTGATGGCTGGGCTTGTCTGGGCTCAGTGTACTACAGTGACTGGGGGTGAATGGCTGGGTATGGTGTGGTGGCTGGGCACTGCATGGCATCTGTGCACCTCATGGCTGTGTAGGGAAGGTGTTTAGCATGGCTTTCACAAAATGTGCCCTGAGCCCAAGGCTGAGGCTAGCAGGCTTTGGAGTGGGTGAGTCCTCAGGAGAATTTGTGGGTGGAACATACTGCTATCAGGTTAGGTAGCAAATGTCTGTGCAGTCCCACTGCTTGCAGATGGCCCTGTGTTTATGCTGGGGGGTGGAGGAGGAAAGTGACACCTGCCAGCTCCCTCATTTTTGGAGAAGTCCTCCAACATGCTTTGAAATCAGTATGAACAAATCTGCCTCCTATTTGCCCCTGCTGTTGTGTAAATTTTCATTTTTATGTTGCCTCTCTGTCCAGGCTGTTCTCTTTTTAAGGGCAGTGACCCAGCTATCACTGTCCCTTTCTGCTTGTCCAGTGCTGAGTCAGGCTCTAGGCTCTAAGTCCCACTGGTTATACAAGCTCATGAAATTCAACCCCTCTGTTTTTTAAAGCCAAATGCTGTGGCGATTAGTCTTCCCTGTGCAAGCTCCCTGGTGCAAGTGCCCATTTCTCTGCCCTCTCCATGTGTACAGCTCCCTCTGTCCTGCAGGCAGTCTCCCTCTAGCATTCTGACCTTCCTAACCTCTCAGGTACAGCTTCTTCTCCATATTTAGTTGGAGTTTGTTCTGTCAATATTTAGGTTGTTTTCTGGTTTATTTACTTGGGTGTGGATGATATCTAGTTGTAAACGTGGCTTGGGATAAACTCAGGATCCTCCTACTCCGCCATCTTCCCAAGCTCCTCACATTCACCGTATTATACTCAGCCCATTTTTAAAAAGCATTGTTTGGGGGCGCCTGGGTGGCTCAGTGGATTAAGCCGCTGCCTTCGGCTCAGGTCATGATCTCAGGGTCCTGGGATCGAGTCCCGCATCGGGCTCTCTGCTCTGCGGGGAGCCTGCTTCCTCCTCTCTCTCTGCCTGCCTCTCTGCCTACTTGTGATCTCTCTGTCAAATAAATAAATAAAAAATCTTAAAAAAAAAAAAAAAGCATTGTTTGTTTGTTTTTTCTAATGTATTGTATGAGTTCTTTATATATTTTGGATATCAAACTCCTCTCAGGCTATGAGTGAGATATATTTTCTCCTTTTCATTTTGTTGATAAGTTCTTTTGCCATGCAGAAGATTTTTAGTTTAATGTAGTCCCACTTGTTTATTTTTGTTTTTTGTGTCAAATCCAAAAAATCATTGCCAAAACCAATGTGAAGGAGATTAGCACCTATGTTTTCTTCTAGAATTTTGATAGTTTCAAGTCCTTATTAAATCTTTAATTCCTTTCGAATTGATTTTTGTGTATGACGAAAGATTGGCTCAGCTAATTCTTTTGTCACATGGCTGACTAGTTTTCCCAACACGATTTGTTGATGAGACCATCCTTTCTCCATTGTATATTCTTGGCTCCTTTGCTGTAAATTAATTGGCCGTATATATGTGGGTTTATTTCTGGACTTTCTATTCTGTTCTTTTGATGTTTTGTGTCTGTTTTTATACCAATACTATGTTTTTAGATTACTGTAGGTTTGTAATATTGTTTGAAATCAGGAAACAGAATGTCTCCAAATTTCCTTTTTCTCAAAATTGCTTTAGCTATTTAGGGTCTTTTGTGGTTCTGTATACCCTCGCTTAAAAATAACATCTATTTCTATTGGAATTAGACAGATGGGGCTCCGTTACTTTTAGCATCAAAGAGACCTGATTTGGCATTTGGGTTCCATGTGAAGGCCTGATCTGGGATAGGTCAATTAAAGAAGAAAAAAGAAGGTACTACTAAATGTGGCTTTCCCAAGCTTTTATGTCATGATAGCTTCTAGAAAATAGGGGTTCTGGGTCCTTCAGTGATGTTGCTGGCAGAAGAGGAAAGTTTAGGGAAAAGTTAGCTTTGGGAATATGGGCCTTCAGTACGGGGTGTTGGTATCCATACTATGTATTGCCATTCCTACCAGGACCTTGTAGTGACCAGTTATAAGCTAAATAACTTTCAGGGTGCTGGAGGTGCCAGAGAGTCTTCTTCCAATACTTAATTAGTCTGCAAAACACTGAGATTGAAATCTAGTCTGAGGCTAAGAATGAATGTGTATTGCAGTCTAATGTTACCTAAAACATATTCATGGAAATACAGCTCTCAAGGGGTTGCTTTATAGTGAAAGAAGTCTTTAGGAGAGACTGGATTAAGTTGTAGACTGGGCACATATCATTCTCCCCTCAGGTTCATCCCCTGAAATCACAGGACACACACACACACTTGACATGTAAACAGAAGACATGTAAACCAGACAGAAAGTATTTTAATTCGGGTCTTGGATTAAGTACAAATCAGTATCTACTCTTCCTACTCAAACCCCATTAAAAGGATGGTAAGGGGAGCACTTAGGTGGCTCAGTCGGTTAAGAGTCTGACTCTTGATTTCAGCTCAGGTCATGATCTTAGGATTATGGAATCTAGCCCCATATCTGGCTCTGCACTGGACGTGGAGCCTGCTTGGGATTCTCTCTCTTCTCTCTTCCTCTGCCCATACCAGCCACTCCCTCCGGGGCCAGGTGTGCATGCACTCTCTCTTACTCACTCTTTCTAAGAAAAAAAGATGGTAAGGAATTTTTTTAAAAAGTTGAAACCCACAATAATTCAGGGGCATCCACAAAGCAAATATTTAATGATTAATCTAAGTCAAGGAAATCAAAAGAAGTCCTCATGTTGGCATTCAGGTACCCTAAGTTCTCTGTCACTTGCTCTAAAGGGAAGCCAAGGAGAAGTCTGTTTCACATCTATTCATGCCCTAGGTGAAAGAAGCTGGGAACAGGACATGGGTGACATGATAGAAGAGAAAATGGAGCCCAGACATTCTGAGCACAGAGCTGCTTCTAGCTGAACAATTGTTTTTCCCTGACATAAGCTTCATCCATTAGGTAACAGAAAAGTGAGATAGCCAGACCTCAACATGTAGATTCAGGGAAGTAAATATTATCAAATGTAGAGAAAAGAAAATAAAGAAGTTACACATACTAGGTAAGAACAAATAGAATATCTGAATGGTACTTCTAAGCATCAGAAAGATGAAAGAAAATGTATAGAAATTTTGCCAGACTGATACAGATATACAGACATATCTTGGTGAATATGTACATATCTATATTCATATATAGTGAAATGGAATACAGCAGGCAAAAGACAGAAACTCAACATAGAAGAAAAAGTGACTCAGAACATTCCTACCTATTGCTTACCAAGAGATGGCAGACCGAGGTGAATAAATTTAGAAACAGATCAATGCATAATGTTTGTGATACAATCCCATAGTTTGGATTCAGTAAATAATATTGTGGCAAGTAGTTGTCCATGTAGAAAAGAATAAAGTTAGATTCTAAATTCATATGGCTTACAGGGCTAAACATGAAAAATAAGAAACCAAATACAATTATTGAAACATATTTTTATAATTTCGAGTTATGTATAGTCTTCTGGTGAAAAGAGAAAAAACATCCACAAAGGAAAAGACAGATGGATTTGAATATTCAAAAATTTGTGAACAGTGAAAGACAGCATAAATCACATTTATAAGATTTAAAAAATAGTTGATTTAACAAAAATGCCAAGAGAAAGAGTTAATAGTCAGCATCTGACATTTAGAAGAGAATTTTGCTATAAGAAATAAGCATATCAAGAGACAGAAACTGGAGACAGACCACAACATTTTCACCTTAGAAAGGTCTCAGCTGGACAGGAGGAGAAACAGGAAAATATCACCATTTCCAGTTCTGAGGGAATGTGAGAAGAGGAACCGGGCAACATGGCAGGAGAGTAGACAGACAGTAGACATGTCCTAAGAAAGGAGTTTCATGGCACATCAACTGAGGGGAATACCAAAGGCAGAAGGGCTCCTTTACCCTGTGTATGGGTCTTGGAAGAGACAGTTGTATGGAGGTCTTGTGCACCTATTGGTGTTGTCCAATAAGGCTAGGAGAAGGTGAGAGATTAGTAGAGTATTTTATGTTTCTGAGTTCCTGCAATGCTAAGTGGGCCCACTGCGCTGAAATGGAGCCCACTATCATGAGGGTGAGTTAGCCTTGCCTCAAACCCTGACTGTTGGTCATCTGGGTTGGAAGGCAGGGTAAAATACGTGACAGATGCTTAGGGGAGTCTGCAACTCTGCAAGGACTGGGAGAAGCCAAGGTTGTGGTAGTGGCAGATGAGGAATGGGGCTGTGGTTCTCTCTAAACTGAGACTAAATCAACTTTGGTGTCACCAGCTGAAGATGCCATAAGTAGATGCGTATATAATATGTGTGGCTTGGATGGGTCAACTGTAACCCAGCGTGTATCAAGCCAGCCATTCTGTAGATGGCATGTACTGTGCACAAAGGACATTTTCACTTGTCCCCTGATCTCACATTAGTCCATTCCTTAGATAGACTAAATTCCATCTTGGAAGGAGTAGAAATAAAGGTAGAGGTAGTGGTGGTCAAGTGCATGCAAGACTGACTAAATGATTATATTCTGAAAGTGAACATTACCTCAAATACTATTTAAATTATTCAATAGATTTAGGGGGAAATTGGTCTGACATTTAGTTAATTATCCCTTCTCTTTAGCAAGTGGAGTTCATGAGGATGATGAACAAAATAAAGAAACTATATTCTCTGTGCACATCAAAGATTGTGATTCCTTTACATTAGCGATAGACTCGGAAGAAATCTTTTCAAAAATATAACAAAGAATTAACTTGCCAAAGGCAAGGGAAGAAAGGGCAAAAATGAACTATTGGGACTTCATCAGGACAAAAAGCTTACGCACAGCAGGGGAAACAATCTATGAAACCAAAAGACAACCAACAGAATTGGCAAATGACATATCAGTTGAAGGACTAGTATCTAAAATCTATAAAGAACTTATCGAACTCAACACCCAAGGAACAAATAATCCAACCAAGAAATGGGCAGTAGACATGAATAGGTATTTCTGCAAAGAAAATATCCCAGTGGTCAACAGACATATGAAAAAGTGCTCCACAACACTCAGCATCAGGGAAATACAAACAAAAACCACAATGAGATATCACCTCACGCCAGTCAGAATGGCTAAAGTTAACAAGTCAGAAAACCACAGATGTTGGCGAGAATGCAGAGAAAGGGGAACCCTCCTACCCTGTTGGTGGGAATGCAGGCTGGTGCAATCACTTTGGAAAACAGTATGGAGGTTCCTCAAAAAGTTGAAAATAGAGCTACCCTATGACCCAGCAATTGCACTACGGGGTATTTACCCCAAAGATACAAACGTAGTGATCCGAAGGGGCACGTGCACCCAAATGTTTATAACAGCAATGTCTACAATAGCCAAACTATGGGAAGAACCTAGATGTCCATCAACAGATGAATGGATAAAGAAGAAGTGGTATACATATATATATACACAATGAAATGAAATCTTGTTGTTTGCAACTACATGGATGGAACTAGAGAGTATTATGTTAAGCGAAATAAGTCAATCAGAGAAGACAATTATCATATGATCTCAATGATACAAGGAACTTGAGAAACAAGGCAGAGAATCATGGGGGAAGAGAGGAAAAAAATGAAATGGGATGAAACCAGAGAGGGAGACCACCCATAAGAGACTCTTACTCTCAGGAAACAAACTGAGGGTTGCTGGGGGAAGGGAGGGGTGGTGTGACTGGGTGATGGACATTGGGGACGGTATGATGAGCGCTGTGAAGTGTGTTAAGACTGATGAATCACAGACCTGTGCTTCTGAAACAAATACTACATTATATGTTAATTTAAAAAATTAAGAAAAAGATAAAATAAGATGGTATGAAGGAACTTCAAGTCAATTATTCATTCATTCCTTCATTTTATAACCCCTGAGTACCCTTTCCATGCCAAGTCCTAAGCTGGACATAGCATTGAGTCATTAGTAGCTCTTGCTATCTAAGATTTATAGGATGATGCAGACAAGCAGGGCCATTTTAAAACATTCATAGCTATACCTCAATCTCCTCATCTCTAAATAGGGATAATAGCATAACACCAGGGGGCTGTCATACAGTTTAAATTAATTAAAAATATGTAAAACACTTAGAATAGTGAATAGTACATATAAGCACTTAATAAATGTTACCTATCATCAATCATCATCAACACCACTAGCTTTATTCACTCTTTCTTTGGAAGCTGCATTTCATCAGTTAAAATTAAAATTTTTTACAATTAGGGGTGCCTGGGTGGCTCAGTGGGTTAAAGCCTCTGCCTTCGCCTCAGGTCATGATCCCAGGGTTCTGGGATCCAGCCCCGCATCGGGCTCTCTGCTCCTCGGGAGCCTGCCTCCTCCTCTCTCTCTGCCTCTCTGCCTACTTCTGATCTCTATCTGTCGAATAAATAAATAAAATCTTTAAAAAATTTTTTTTTACAATTAAAACAAAAAACAAAAAAAGAATTAACATTTTTAATTAAAAAAAGAAAAGACATAACAGTAGAAAACCTAGCAAAGGATTGGAGAAGGCAATTCACAGAATAAAATGGTCCATGCCTATATGAAAAAACATTTCTTTTTTTTTTATTTTTAAAAATTTTTATAAACATATAATGTCTTATTAGCCCCTGGGGTACAGGTCTGTGAATTGCCAGGTTTACACACTTCACAGCACTCACCATAGCACATACCCTCCTCAATGTCCATAACCCCACCACCATCTCCCTACCCCCCTCCCCCTGGCCACCCTCAGTTTGTTTTGTGACATTCAGAGTCTCTTAGGGTTTGTCTCCCTCCCGATCCCATCTTGTTTCATTTATTCTTTTCCTACCCCCCAAACCCTCCACGTTGCCTCTCCACTTCCTCATATCAGGGAGATCATATGATAGTTGTCTTTCTCTGACTGACTTATTTCGCTAATCATAATACCCTCTAGTTCCATCCACATTGTCGCAAATGGCAAGACGAAAAAACATTTCTTAAGGAACTATAAAGTAAACAATAATGAAGCATTTTTTGGTCAGTATATTGGAAAACCAGAAAAAGGCTTATAATCTTCTGACATGATTTCTAATATAAATGTTAAGGTTTTCATTACTCTGGTTGACTAGATGCCTCCTGATTAAAAATCCACATGAATTCTATTTAAGGTCATCAGGGAAATCTAACAGAAAATTGTCCAGAAGAGATTCAGGAAGCCCAGAATCCAGTGGCAATTCTAAAACAGATTTCTTTAATGACCTTAGGTGTAGAATTTCAGTGCCCGTTCTCCATATAAAACCTAAAGAGGGGGCGCCTGGGTGGCTCAGTCGTTAATCGTTTGCCTTCAGCTCGGGTCATGATCCCAGGGTCCTGAGATCGAACCCCACATCGGGCTTCCTGCTCAGCGGGAAGCCTGCTTCTCCCTCTCCCACTCGCCCAGCTTGTGTTTCCTCTCTCGCGTTATCTCTCTCTGTCAAATAAATAAATAAAATGTTTAAAACAAAACAAAACAAAACAAAAACCTAAAGAGGACAGACCTACTTTTTCTATGTATTACTGAAATGTGATCAAGATGAATGGCCTAACATAGAAAATATTTTCAGCACATTGAAAGACTGGGCACATTACTCAATGTCTGAATCTATATATCTGGTACCAACCAGTCTAATGCACTTAATTTGTTAAAAATTGCTCACTTAAAACCATTCATTTTTAGAGCTGTTTAAAACTGACTTGTTTTTTTGAACATTTTTTGAAATGTCCTTCAGACTGATAGATAGTATTAACTCAGACTCAGGGAACTGGTTGAATCTTATAGCGTGTAAATTTAGAAGCCACATACAATAGTAACCCACTGTACCCAGCTATTGTACCCTAAGTCTACATTACAGTCATTGAATTTCTATAAGTTAGCATTCAAACATTACAAAAATTCTTTGTGGCTCCAATTTTTAAGCTTTTCAATGTAACACGTTATTTTTCTGAAGTAAACTAAAATCAAATATTTCAGGGTTCATGCTACCTTGTTTAGCCACATTTTGAAGGAAGGTCTTTTGCGTGGCCGTGAAAGATGAAAAATGATCCAGATTGCAAGTCATGTTTTTTTTTTCTTTTAAAAATTTAAACCATGTACAACTTTGGTGCAAATTGTGTTGGATAACTTTAACTAAATTACGCTATACTAACCAATATGAGTGGATTCCTGTAAGAATAGTTCTGTGAAAATAAACTATATTAAAAAGCAAAAAGAAAGTCTCAGGTCATTCAGAATCCATCCTGAGGGGTGAACCTCTGCCTTACTCCTCTTTGCAATAATACTAAACAGATATCTTTCATGTGTGAACCATTATAGTTTTTTGTTTTGTTTTGTTTTGTTTTTGTTTTTGTTTTAGCTTATTTCACCCTCAAGACCCAGCTTCCACTTACTGATGTGATATCTAAAGTTTGGACAGATTCTGTAACTTAGCCAAGGTCTCACAGAGGCTAGAGCCTACAAGTTGAAGAATACACCAACTCTACCACTTCCTTCCTGAAACAGAGAAGTTACATTTTTATCTATTTTAAATACTGAACTCTTGTTTCTGATGCCATTGAGTACCTTCCACATAGGCTTTAGGGAACTAAATAAAATGCAATTCTAAAAGTGTTACTTCCCTGCTTGAAGCCATTAAATAGCTTCTCCTCGTGGTCCCCCAGATCAGCAGCATCAGTTGGGAATTGCTTGGGAATTGCTAGAAACACACATTCTCATGTCTCACCCTAGACCTAACAAGTCAGAAATGGAGGATGAGGCTCAGAAATCAGGGTATAAACAAGTTCTCTGGGTGATTCTGTTGCTGCATGCTGAAGCTTGATCTTTAGATGACATTCAGAACGCTTCTGTGATAACGCTTACTTCTTTAGCTTCTCTTGCCATTCATTGCTTCTCTCATCAAACTGTATCACTAAATACACTACCGCTTCTTCCTGTCCAAGAACAGTGTCAGCTGGTGGTTAAACACAAGGATTCTGGAACCAAGCTTCCTGACCTTGAAAGCCACCTATGCCATTTACTAATAGTACGTGTGACCTTTACTGAGCTACCTACAAGTCTTAGTCCCCCCTATATAAAATGGGGATGAAGGTAGTAATACTATCTGCTTAGTTCATTGTTGTAAGGATTAAATGAATCAGTATATGTGGAGCACTAAGAATAGTGGCCAGTATAGTAGGTGTTCTAGAAATACATCATTATATTTTTGCTTGTTGAATTAGTTTCCTGGAGCTTTTGTAACTAATGACCACAAACGTGATGCCTTGTAACCAACAGGAATTTATCTTGCAAAGTTCAACTGAAGTTCAACATCAGTTTCACTGGGCTGAAATCAAGGTGTCCACAGAGCAGCATTGCCTCCAGAAACTCTGGGAGAGAATCCATTCTTTGTCTCTTTCAGCTTCTAGTAGCAGCCTACATTTCTTGGCTTGTGGTCACATCACACCAATCTGTGCCTGCACTTCTACAAAACCTCGTGTGTGTGTGTGTGTGTGTGTGTGTGCGTGTGTGTGCGTGTGTGTAACTTCCCTCTACCTCTATCTTAAAAGGGTGCTTATGACTGGATTTAGAGCCCACCTGGAGAATCCAGGGTAATCCCCCATGGAAAGATTCTTAATTTAATCACTGCTGCAAAGACCCCTTTTCTTAATAACATTTGAGGGTTCTAGGGATTAGGACTTGACCTCATTGGGTGGCATTTATTCTGCCTGCTACACTTGTGTTATCCTCTCTACCTATAGTCCTCTTTTCTCTCTGATTCCTCCTTTTCTTAGAGATTTAGTGTAGAGTTTGCCTGTTCCAGGAAGCCTTCCATCAATTCCCCAGTGCCAGATGTAATTCTGTTCCTCTTTGCTCCCGTACTATCCTGAACCCCTATGCTATCTTTTTTCTAAAATAGACTTTATTTTTAGAGCAGTTTTAGGTTTAGAGAAAAATTGTGTAAAAAGTACAGTTTCCATATACTCCCCCTTCCTGCTCCCTCTTCATAGTTTCTCCTATTATTAATGTATTGACGAGCCAATATTGGTTCATTATTATTAATGGAAGTCCAAAATTCACATTAGGGTTCACTCTTATTGCTATGCAATTCTATGTTATGCAAATGTACAATGTCCTATATCTACCTTGACCTTATCATACAGAATAGTTGCATGTCCTCAAAGTGTCCCATGTTCTACCTATTCGGGACTCTCCCTATCCTCCTGATTTCTTGGCAACCATGGATGTTTTTACTGTCTTCATAGTTTTAACTGTTCCAGAATGTCACATAACTGAAATCATATAGTATGTGGTCTTTTCAGATTTCCTTCTTTAAAAACAATGTGCTTTTATGTTTTCTCCAAGTCTTTTTGTGGCGTGCAAGCTTATTTCTTTTTGTTGCTGAATAATATTCCATTGGTTTGGATGTTCCACAATTTTTTAGCCATTCACCTGTTAAAAGACAACTTGGTTGCTTCCAAATTTTGGTAATTTTGGATAAGAATTTCATAAACATACATGTGAGTTTTTGGGGGGACGTAAGTTTTCAACTCCTTTGGGTACACACCAAGGAGGATAATTGCTGAGTTGTATGGCAACAGTATGTTTAGTTTTATAAGTTTTATAAGAAATCACCAAAATATCTTCAAAAGAGGCAGTACCATTTTGCATTTCTAACAACACTGAATTAGCGTTCCTGTTGCTCCCTATCTTCACCTGCATTTGGTGTTGCCAGTGTTTTGGACTTTAGCTATTTTAGTAAGGGTGCAATGTCAACTCATTGTTCTAATCTGCAATTCCCGATGACATATGTAGAGCACTTTTCAAATGTTTACTTGCCATCTTTTGGGGTGAGGTGTCTGTCTGGATCTTTTGCTCATTTGTACATTGGACTGTTTGCTTTCTCATTACTGAGTTTAATAGTTCTTTGTGTATTTTAGATCTAAGCCTTTTATCAGATATGCTTTAAAACATATCTGACGAAGCCTCCTCGTTGGTGGCTTGTCTTTTTTCATTCTCTTAGCAGTTTCTTTGGTAGAGCAGTTGTTTTTAATTCTAGCAGAGTCCAATTGATCCATGTTTTTTTCTCATGGATTGGACTTTTGGTACTTTATCTTTTTTTTTTAAGATTTTATGTATTTGTTTGACAGGCAGAGATCACAAGTAGGCAGAGAGGCAGGCAGAGAGAGAGAGAGAGAGAGGAGGAAGCAGGCTCCCTGCCAAGCAGAGATCCTGAGTTGCTTTTGCTATAATGTGTCTGCAAGGGTCAGTGCTTGTTGACTTCAGTATCAGTTTGGTGTTGGAAGATGCAGCAGGCTTGGCTAGAGTTTCAGAGGTCAGGCTTATTGACAGTGTCTTCCTTCTTTCTACATCCTGAGAACCGGTTTTGTCACTAGATGAAACCATGTTTGATTGCAGTAATTCATTCTCCAGAGCCCTTTCCAGATCGTAATGTTGGCAGTGGTTCTCCTCTCCCTGTTTCACAGTGCCCTGAGCACTGTCGCTGTGACTTCTTTTTTTTTTTTTTAAAGATTTTATTTATTTATTTGACAGAGAGAGAGATCACAAGTAGGCAGAGAGGCAGGCAGAGTGAGGGGGGGGGGAAGCAGGCTCCCCGCTGAGCAGGGAGCCCCACATGGGGCTCGATCCCAGGACCCTGGGATCATGACCCGAGCTGAAGGCAGAGACTTTAACCCACTGAGCCACCCAGGTGCCCCTTGCTGTGACTTTTGATAGGAGGCTGCACCAGCTGTCTGTCCTGAGATGCCGTGCTCCCAAGGTTAGTGGTGATTACCACGTTTGTGACTCTATCACTTTTCATGGTCACACGGTGGGTATCTGTGGGCAGAGGCTCTGGGGCTTTAGGGTCAGCAGCTAAAGGTTTCTTCGTTGTTGCCGAACTCTCATCTCTTACTAGCAGGGGCTTTCTAAATGAATTAATCTTAGACTGAACAATTTGGCCACGGTGAGACCCAAGCACAAACTTCTTGGGCATGTTAGCATCTTGCTTTGGTTTTTCTGTGGATATTTGTTCCTTTTTATTGTTGTTTTTAAAATGAGACACTTGGCTTAATGTCATGTGTTGATGTTGAGGGTCATCTTTAATTGGTATGGACTGTCCCATTTGATTATTATCTTTAAAATTATGTAAAGTCAATCACTATGGTTGAATTGGTTGATTCATTAGAAGGTCTTAAAGGAATACAATTTTTTCTCATTGTTATATGATTTTTGTTTCCAGGAGGTCTACTGACATTTTCTTTACCAGCCATTTTTGTTTTAAATTTCAGAACTTTTGTCTCTTTCTGGACCTGACCCTCAGTGTTCATCACTTTCTGGTCTCTACTACTGGGTATGTAATCTTCCTGTTTGCATGCAAAAAAAGCTTTTCTTTTTAATATATGTTCCCTGAGTTTTTGTCTCCTTTGTTTTCTGAATGTAGGCTGAGCCGTTTAGCTGGGGGCAGTGTAGCTCCTGAGGCACGGCTGGGAGCCCATGGCTGCTTCCAGATGGGGAGGCGTCTCGGCTCTCTATCAGGTAAATTGTTTATCTTTGTTTCATATAGTTATTTTTTGGAAGCTTTATCTTATTCTTTAGTTTAATCTTAGAGAAAAAGCTTTCAGTTTTTCACCATTGGATATGAGATTGGTTATAGGTTTTTCTTTTTTTTTTTTTTTTTTTAAGATTTTATTTATTTATTTGACAGACAGAGATCACGAGTAGGCAGAGAGGCAGGCAGAGAGAGAGGAAGGGAAGCAGGCTCCCTGCTGAGCAGAGAGCCCGATGCGGGGCTGGATCCCAGAACCCTGAGATCATGACCTGAGCCGAAGGCAGAGGCTTTAACCCACTGAGCCAGCCAGGTGCCCCAGTTATAGGTTTTTCATAGTTTTCATATATGGCCTTTATTATGTTGAGGTATGCTCCCTCTAAACCCACTTTGTTGAGAGATTTAGCATGAACAAATATTCTTCTGTTTTTTCATTTTGCCTGACTGTCTGTTGGTTTCTATGTACTAGGTAGTTTAATTATGTCTCCGGGCCTTAAAAGAATGGTCTTATGAAGATTTCCTGTGGGGCCAAGAGCAATGATAGCCTCCTTAACCGGTAGAGCCAGGTGTTCTCGACATTTCCCCTGCTGGGCTATGTGTGACCTTCTGTTGTAAGATAGCTTCAGCTGCGATGGGCACAGTGACAGGTGGGATGGCTGCGACTGCTGCAGGTGCACTGGTGGGCTGGGATGACCTTGGCCCGGATGGCTGCAAAGCCCTGCCCGTGGCAAAGCCTTGTTGCAACCGCTTTAGGCATGCTGGTGGGCAGGGTGGCCCCAGACCCTGCTGTTAAAGTTTCAGTGTGACTTCTGTGGGCAGTCTGGTGAGCAGAAGTGGCACTCACTTTGTTGGCTATGAAGCCTGTCTGCAGCTTGATGCACGGGTGTTTTTGGTATAGTTATGTTGCGATATTTTCGCTTTACTTTTTGGTTTCCTGTCCAAGACACCATTGCCTAACCCAAATGTCATGAAGATATTCTTCTACATTTTCTTCTAAGACTTTTATAGTCTTAGGTCTTACACTGAGGTCTTTGACTTATTTTGTGTTGACTTTTGTATATGGAGTAAGGTAAGAGTCGAACTTCATTCTTTTGTACACAAATATCCAGTTTTTCTAGCACTGCTTGCTAAAAGAACTGTCCTTTGTCCTTTGAGTGGTCTTGTCACCCTTACCAAAAATCCTTTGACCGTATATGTGAGGGATTACTCCTAGGATCTCCATTCTATTCCATTGGCCTAATTATTCATCTTTATGCCAGTACCACACCGTTTTATCGATCCAATTTTAGTATATGTGCTGCCAAAGTGAGCACAACCACACCATATTAGATACTATCTTTGTAATCAGTTTTGAAATAATGAAATATAAGACCTCCAAATTTGTTCCTTTTCTTCAAGATCGTTTGACCATGCAGGGTGCCTTGAGAATTCATAGTTAATGTGAATTATAGGATGGATTTTCTATTCCTGCAAAATATACCATTGTGATTTTGATAGGAATTTTGCTAATTGTAGACAACTTTGGGTAGTACTGATATATTCATGATAGTAAGTGTTCCAATTCATGAACACATGATGTCTTTCTAAGTTTTATCTCTTTTATGAGTAGTTTTTCCATCTTCTTTACCTTTTCTGGGCAGTCTTAATATCTTATTTTTCAATGTTTATAAACTCATTATGTATTAAGGGCATTTACTTTTTGTCATATTGTGGCAAATATTCTGCCCAGTTAGTTATTCACCTTTCTACTTTTTTGATGATGTTTTGATACAAGTTTACCATCAAGTTAAAATTTATAATAGTCTTTTGAAGACTTTTTTTCCATTGAGGATAATTTTTTTGTTGTTGAAGTATAATGGACATATAGCATTATATTAAGTTCCAGTGTAGAGCATAATGATTTGATATTTGTATATACAGTTGACCTTTGAACCTCATAAGTTTGAACAGCATGGGTTCATTTATATGTGGATTTTTTCAAAAAGTACAGTACTATAAATGTATTTTCTCTTCTTTATGATTTTATTAATGATATTTTCATTAAAGAAAATACCATTTTCTTTTCTCTAGCTTACATTAAGAATATATATGCATAGCATACAAAGTATGTGTTAATCCACTATGTATTACTATTTCAATAACTCTCAGGTAAATGATTTCTTAAGTTGATGTCCTCTATGCAAACACTGATTTATTGTAAGTGACTCTCCTAATACTAAACATTCACTTCACTGGTAGTAACTTTCTCTTACCAGGGGATTTTTTTGAGATAGAAAGTAAGAAGCAAGGCTCTTTCTTAGTCTTGTTACTTTTTTCTTTTTTTTTAAAGCTTAGCAGTGTGTTAAATTCATCCCTTCATTTATCAAAGAATGCAATCTAAGCTCTCTTGATCAAACTCAGACTTGCTTTATTTGGGGCATATATTAAAGAGGGGGAGGGGAAAACCCTAAAAGATTTTGGATACCATCCTGTGAACATTGCGATACCAAAGCAAGATTGGATCCTTATTTCACATCTTGTTTACTTTTTCATCTTGTTTACACATAGTCCTTTCATTTTTGACAATATTGCTTTTCTCTGTTCAGTGGTGTAGGTGATGTTTTGTTGGCCTTTGCTTCATGGCAAGTCCCAGTAATACTTCAGTAGGTTTCTCGTGGCTGTCTCATGCATGCTCACAAGCAAATCTGTCACCTGCATACTTTTCCAACCTGGGCAGCCAGTCTGTGGGGTCCAGCTGGGGATATAACACCTGGCAAGTGACAGTAGTGTCTACTGATGTTGGAACCCTTGGGGTAGCAAAGCTATTCAACCTTCAGCAGGAAAAATGGGTGAAAGTGTGTTCTGCTTTCTGTGTTTTAGTTTTTAAAAGGAGTAATGTAGAGAAATATTGGTGCCCCACTGTTTTAAAGGGTTTCAGGAAACAGCTCTTCTGTGTTCTCCGTAGAACTCAGAAATGAATCCAGGGAAGTTGGACTCTGAAAGAAAAAATCTGAGTCATGAGGCCTATGTATAACACTTGGTGTATACTCATGCAGAATTTTTGAGGGGAAGGAACTGTCTGTCTGTCTTGGTCATGCTGCATTTCCAGTTCAGTGGTCCCTGCCATTAAAAGGATACTCAATGAATATTTGTTGGCAGCCAGATGCAACTTACCAACGCATTGTCAATGTCTTCTCAGCAACAGGGCAGTGAGAACTTAAGTAACTTAAGTAATTCCCAGGAGCTTCAGGGCCTGGGAATCTTTTCTCCAGGTACAGCAGATGATCTAGTGTCCTGTCTATAATGTGGTGACTTAAAGCTGCCCTAGGAAGAAAGGTTTCCCCAGGGATGCCTGAAATTCCCCGAAGAGATCATTGTTTTTCTGTTTATGTTTATTCTCACATGGGGGGATGGGCTAGCCTGGTGATGAGTATTAAGGAGGGCATGTATTGCAATGAGCACTGGGTGTTGTACACAACACCCATTGTACAACAATGAATCATGGAACACTACATCAAAAACTAATGATGTACTATATGCTGATTAACATAAGAAAAAAGAAAAAAAAAAAGAATCAGGCCTCAATCTTTTTGTCCACAAGCCTATTTCCTGGGAGCAGAGACCCATCCCTTTCACCCCCCACTACTCTCTGCCTTGGCAGGTTCCAAACAGAGAATTTATCCCTGGCTAAACAGCCATTATTATGGATATAGATATACATATACATACACACACACACACACACACACACACATATATACATATATATGATAAATTTATTTCCTATTAAAAACTCCACAGTGTTTGTGTGACTTGCATCTGAGACCAGCCAAAGGACCTGCTTACAAGGCAGAGTGGAGGCTGACATTTATTGAGTATCTCTTGTGAGCAAGGTACCTGGCCAGATGGACACTGCCTGGTGGAGATGACTTTATTAGGCAGATGTTACCATTTCCATGTTTACTGAGAACAAAGCTAAGGCTCTGAGAGAAATAAGGGACATTCTCAGGGTGATAGGACTGTGTTGGATTCCAGAACCCCAGTTCTCTTCTCTAGCACAGAAGACCACCCATTCCCGGGGGGGGGGGGCAAGGAATAAGTCATACATCCCTTCTTATATTCTCGCTAGGCTTTGCACAGGACTTTGGTATGTTTTATAGGAAATGCATGCAACAGAAACCCATTCAAAATAAGCTTCAGCAAAAACCACCTAAGGTACCACCTCGGATCTGAGGAAAGCTGAACAACCATGGCCTCTGCAGCAAGAGCTCTTGCGCTTTCTTCCTAATGCTCCACCGTGAGGGGACTCAATAAATGTACCTCTTTCTCTTAGCTGAAGTCCTCAAGAGAGAACGCAGTTGACTTCTGGCTAGCCAGTGAATTACCTCTTCTGGAGTCAGGTATTAACTGTAATTCAATCAGCTATGACCAAGAGTCATGAAGTAAAAATATGGTTCCCGGGAACTCATTTTTTGGGTAGATGAGACATTTCTCCAAAAACACAGTCATGTGTTGGGCAGACAGTCATGTGTTGGGCAGACATATCTGTTATATGTAACTCCATAAATGTTTGTTGCCTGGTTGTTTTTGTCCTGACCAAACACTTTGGGAACCTTGACTGAATCATTCTGTTTTTTGTTTGTTTGTTTGTTTTATTTTTATTTATTTATTTATTTTTATTTAGCCCCAAGACAGGGATTCATACGTGTTAAAGAAAAATATGTGTCATTTCTATATACCAGAGGTCCCCTTGCTTACAACCATTGGAGCAAATCAAGAAAGAAGAAATAGACTATTTATTCGTAAATGCTTGGTTTCAAGGGGGCAGAGGAAATAGGAAAACATCTGTGGCTAGGGCTATTGTGTTTGCTGCTGGAAGACGACCAAGGCCAGTTATCAAATGGGTGGGCAGCAACAAGTAGGTGTTTGCTTTGTTCTCTTAGGAAGTTATTTTGTTTTGCAAGTTGGTTGAATTTCTCTGGAGTCAATATCCGGGTGTTCAGAACTCTTTTTTTTCCCCCCCACTCAGAGTGCCTGAATTTTACATTTCACCTAACTCTAGAATTGAGCCAAAGCTGGTTTGTAGAAGTACGTTACTTGCAAGTTGGCTCTGAAGGTTACACACGCATGGGTTATGTCTATACTGCCACCTTAAGGGAGCTGCTGGAATTCCAATACGCTTTTTGTTAAAATGATTGATTATCAAATGTAAAATTTCAGAAAGGAAAGTGAGAAAGGTGTTTTATTTTTTTTTAATCATAATGGAGTAATTCACCCCTTTAAAAAATGACCTTCTGGAAGATTTCAAGGCATAGACAATGTTGCCAGGTATGTCTGAGTCATGTAGGTTAGGGTTTGAGAACCGCCTCAACCTTCCATGGTCAATGACTGTCCTTAACTCAGACCTTTTCTAAGCCACAAGTATAAAAAAGTGTTGTTAGTACTATTTCACTAACTATTTGACTAAAGGCCATAGCATGTGTTCATCTTTTGTACTTGGTAAGCACTTGGTAGATGATTGCTATGTTATCTGAAATTTGCTATGACTGAAGGCATTAGGGAAACCTTCTGCAGGGAGAGGGAGAGAAAGTGGGGGAGGGGGGTATCAGGAACTCAAATAAAGCCAAATATTCAACATATAACCTACAGTGGATATTCGGTAAACAGTTAAATGAGGGAAAAGGGGAAAGGAACAATGTCACTGGAGATGAGTTTAACTGTCAAAATGGGGATGGAAAACATTCTTTCCACCATTCTTTTTAGAATTGGGGAATCATAAAAATACAGAATGCTCATGTGGTGAGGACCCTAGACATGTGCTACCTATTTCTTTTCTCAAATGGGGCAACCAAGTGGTCGAATCATTTCTCAAGTATTTGATTATGATTCAGTAACACTGCAATTAGAACCCAACATCTTGACAAATAACCTAGTGCCCTTTATATAATGTGGAGATACCACTCAAGGTTGGCCAAAACAAGACTTCCCTGGGTTTTCTTTCTTTCTTTCTTTCTTTCTTTTATAACTTGGGAAAGTTATTTAATATGACTATGCTTTGATTTCCTCACCTGCAAAACAGCCATAATAATAATATCCTACTTCAGAGGTATAGGTCCAATGAGATGCTTCATATCAAGCATTTAGAACTGTGCTATTAACGTCCAGTATGATTATCAGACCACAGAGTTCACCTTTCACAGTTAAATGGTTTCCTGCGCATGACCAATCAGGCTTTGCAATCTCTAAAATCATTGGCTCCCTAACTCTGTGTCTCCATGATAATCAAAACGTTATTCCTTTATAGCTCTTGGTATGTGGCACAATTGCCCTTTTTTTTTTTTTTTAAGATTTTATTCGATAGAGAGAGAGCAAGCAGGGGGAGAGTCAGAGGGAGAGGGAGAAGCAGACTCCCTGCTGAGCAGGAAGCTTGATGCAGGGCTCGATCCCAGGACCCTGGGATCATGACCTGAGCTGAAGGCAGATGTTCAGATGAGCCACCCAGGTGCCCCTATTTTGATATAATTATAGATTCCTTTACAGTCCTAAGAGATAATACTGACAGATCCTGTGTACCTATTACCCAGTTCTCTCCAGTGTAAACAGTTCACGGATATCACAAACAAGATACTGACATTGATATTGACATCGATCTTACTCAGATTTCCCCAGTTTTACTTATACTCATTTATGTATGTGCTTTTAGTTCTATATAATTGTATCACATGTACAGGTCCCTGTATCTAATATCACAGTCTAGCTACAGAATAGACCCACCATCCACAAAGACCTCTTGTACCATTCTTTTATAACTATACCCTCTTCTCTCCCGCACTCTCTCCACTCTGGAGACCACTCAACTCTGCAACCACTAACTGATATTAGGCTTTTCTCATTGGGTGTAATTCATGGAGACTCACCTAGATTGTTGCCTATAACCTTAGTTTGTTTTTTGGTATTGCTTAGTAGTATTTGATGATAGAGGTACCACTGTTAAACCATTCACCCCTCAAAGGACATCTGGGTTGTTTCCTGTATTTGCTTACTAGGCATAAGGCTGCTATGAATATTCATGTACAGGTTTTATATAAATATAAGTTCTTATTTCTCTGCGGCAAATGCCCAAGAGTGCAGCTGCAGGGTAAGAACAGCAATGACATATTTAGTTTTATGAAAAATTGTCAAGCTATTTTCCAGGGAGCACTGCTTTATAGCAAATGCAAGTGGTCCAGTTTTGGGACATTCTTACCAGCATTTAGTATTATTGCTATTTTTTATTTTAGTTTTCCGAATAGGTGTGTAGTGATACCTCATTGTGGTTTTAATTTGCATGCCCCTAGTGACTAATGATGTTGAACATCTCCCATGCTTTCTGGCCATCTGCCTCTCTCCTCTTTAGTAAAACATCTCTTCATATATTTTGCCTCTTTGTAATTGGGTTATTTTCTTTTTACTGTTGAGTTTTGAGAGTTTTTTTAAAGATTCTATTTATTTATTCATTTGTCAGAGAGAGAGTGAGAGAGAGGGAGCACAAGCAGGGGGGAGCAACAGACTTAGGGAGAAGCCAGCTCCCCACTGAGAAAGGAGCCCGATATGGGGTTCGATCCCAGAACCCTGGGACCATCATGATCAGGGCCAAAGGCAGATGCCTTACTGACTGAATCACCCAGGTGTCCCATGAGAGTTCTTTATATATTTTAGATATTAGGTCATAAAAGACATCTTACTTTTATTTTTTTTTTAAAGATTTCATTTATTGGGGCGCCTGGGTGGCTCAGTGGGTTAAAGCCGCTGCCTTCGGCTCAGGTCATGATCTCAGGGTCCTGGGATTGAGCCCTGCATCGGACTCTCTGCACAGCAGGGAGCCTGCTTCCTCTCTCTCTGCCTACTTGTGATCTCTGTCTGTCAAAAAAATAAATAAAAATCTTTAAAATAAAAAAAAAGATTTCATTTATTTATTGGAGACAGAGTGCAGAGAGAGAGAGAGAGAGAGAGAGAGAGACTGTGAGTGGGGGTGGGGCTGGGGAGGAAGCAGAGGGAGAGGGAGAAGCAGACTCCCCACTGAGCAGGAAGTCCAATGTGGAGCTTGATCCCAGGACCCTGGGATCACGACCCGAGCTGAAGGCAGACAGTTAACCAACTGAGCCACTTAGGTGCCCTGACATTTTTCTTTTAGAGTGAAATATCAACATTGGATTATGGGTAGCATAGTGTATGTACTAGTAAAATACATGACCACAACAGCCAAAGAAAGGGAGGAGGTAAATGAAAGTACACTGGTATGGTTCTTAACATTATATATGAACTGACAGTGTTAATCCATGCCAAACCATAAGAATGCATATTGTAATCATTTAAAAGACACAGAAAGAGAAATCATTAAAAAAAAAAAGATATAATTAAATCAATAGAAGAAATAAGGTGATGGGGCACCTGGGTTGCTCAGTTGTTACGCGTCTGCCTTCTGCTCAGGTCATGATCCCAACGTTCTGGGATCAAGCCTCACATCAGGCTCATTGCTCCATGGGAAGCCTGCTTTCTCTCTCCCACTCCCCTTGCTTGTGTTCCTGCTCTCGCTGTCTCTCTCTCACTGTCAAATAAATCAATAAAATCTTAAGAAATAAGAAAAGAAAGAAGGTGGAATACCAAAAGATGGCAAGAGAGCAGGATTAATGGGAAAAAGTGCAGCTAAAACAATAGGAAATGAATAAAAAGATAATACACTTAAATCCAACCATATTGATTATTATATTACAATAAATGTTAGTGGACTATGACCTTTAATTTAAGAAGTTTTTAAAAAGACCCAACTATTGAGGTGTTTACAAGGGACACACTTAAGTATAAAATCATAACAGGTTGTGAGTAAAATGACAGAAAATATTTATTATACTAGCACTCATCATTAGAAAGGTGATATGGCTATATTAATGTCAGACACAGTAAACTTCAAAATAAGGAGTATTACCAGAGGTAAAAAGAGACATTGTATTATGTTACATGGGTCAGTTCATTAAGGAAACCAACCGATCCCAAATGTGAAAGTAACTGCTAACAAAGTTTCAAAGTACATGCGCCAAAAACTGACAAAACTAAATGGAGAACTAGACAAATCCACAGTGGTATTTTGAGATTCAACACTCCACTCTCAGTAACTGACAGTAAAGCAGACAAAGAGGAGGGCGAAGGATTCAGAAGAGTTGAGTATTATAAAAACTCAGTGTAATAAAGAACACCACACACTGGATAGGTCAGATACACTTTTCACGTGAACATGGGGTTTTCATCAGAAAAGACCCATGTTGAACTATATGTTGAACCATAAGACAAGTCTAAAATTTAAGCTTTAAATCACATAGGCTATTATATGACCACAATTAAATTGTTAGACATTAGGCGCCTGGGTGACTCAGTTGGCTAAGTATCCAACTCTTGGCTTTGGCTCAGGTTATGATCTCAGGGTCCTGAGATTGAGCCCCACATTGGCCCTGCTCAGCGGGGGTCTGCTTGAGATTCTCTCTTTCCCTCTGCCCCTCCTTCCCTCTTGTTCGCTCTATCAAATAAATAAATCTTTTTAAAAAATTGTTAGACATCAATAATAAAAAAGATATCTAGAAAATCCCCAAAGATTTTGAAATGAACTAACATGCCACTAAGTAACACATGGGTCAAAAAAATCATAAGAGATTAAACATATGAACAACAATAAAAAATACCACCTAAGAAAATGTGTGTAATCAATACGAAATCCGTAGCTTTAACCACTTATATGTTAGAACACAAGCCTTTTACATTTTAAAATGAGAGTGGGAATAAAAGAGATTTCAATATGGAATTTCATTTCACAGTAACTTTGTTCATACCATTTCTCTTTGTGAGTTGGAAAATGTTTGTAAACCAATGAAACTAAATACAAAGGCAAGTATAGAATAGACCATCAGAGGGCACTATTCTTTAACTCCAGAGGAAAAAGCCTTTACTGTGAAAAACTGAACACGTGCTCACTCTGCAGGAAACCTGAGATAGCACTGAGATTGGATGCCTTTATTTTGAGAATGAGACAGTTAAGGGTGGGGGTGGGGGTGGGGGTGGGGAGTGGTGGAGCAAATGACTTCCCAACATAGTAAAAATTCTAGGAATAGAGTCAGAACTAGAAACCAGTCTCCTGACTGTTAACAGCGCATCATGATTCTTTGTGAAATCAGACACAGACCCAGACTTTCCTATGGGCTTATGCTCATGAGCGCTATTCCACCAGAATCTCCCAGCGATGAGATGTACGCCTGGAGTTGCTGCAGCTGCTGTGGGTAAGGGGAGGCAAAGAGGGACGGAGACACCAGGACCTGGAGGCATTTGAGCGCCCAAAAAGTTGTGCTTGAAACTAGCGCCACCTCTTGGATGTTCTGGTGATGCAAACCCATATAATTCCTTTTTATTGAAAGCCAGTTGGTACAGGATTTTCCGTCACTTGCAAGCAAGAATCTTGAATATGACAAGCTCCTCTGCTTTACAAGACAGCCAGTGGAATTCAGGACATAGGGTTTTATTTTGGAAAGCAAAAAAAATAAAAGGTTCTAGGTAACTCACCAGGACTATGTGTTGCAAGGTGATAACTAAGGATAGAAAAACAGATGAGGACATGCTCATGTTTCATTTTCCCCCAGAAATTTTAGTTCCTAAGTTATGGATACAATTATTTTCTTCTCTGATGACTTACCCATTGCATTCTTGGCAAGGTAAATTATTTCAAAGACCATTAAGAAAATATGCTGCTAGCAGGGAGATGCCGTTTGTGTCATCTTTAATACAACAAGAGTATTTAGCCCTGACTCTCCAGGGCTAAAGAGCAGGGAGTAAAAATACTATACAGTTGATGTACTTTGCTTTTATGTGAATTATCTCATTTCCATCCCACAGCAACTCTGCAACGTATTCTCAGGTGTCTTTTACAGACAAAATAGAGACAAAGAAGTTATGAACTGCCTAAAGTCTCCCCACTACTATGTATAAATATGAAGATATGAACTCAAGTCTATGTTCTTGCCTTATGCTAGAAGTACTTGTATCCCCTTTGAACCCAGTCCTGACAAATTTCCTAGGAACTTCAGCGCATAGTACTTTTGATTGAGGTGTTAGCTGTTAAACAGTTTTCATTAAGAGGGCATATGGTAAGGCAGGTTCCCTTGCACAGACCGCCTCAGAGTCCTGCTGTAACAATCAACAGTCTCTTCCTCCTCCCCACCATCTGCTCTGCAGCTGCCAAGCAGCAACCATGAGTGAATGCATCTCCATCCATGTTGTCCAGGCTGGTGTCCAGACTGGTAATACCTGCTGGGAGGTATATTGCCTGGAACATGGCATCCAGCCTGATGGTCAGATGCCAAGTGACAGGACCACTGGGGGAAATGACTCCTTCAACACCTTCTTCAGTGAGATGGGCGCTGGCACGCATGTGTGCAGGGCAGTTTGTACACCTGGAACCCACAGTCATTGGCACCTTGTCCACGCTGAGCAGCTCATCACAGGCAAGGAAGATACTGCTAATATGCCCAAGGAGATCACTGACCTTGACTTGGACTGAATTCAGAAACTGGCTTACCAATGCACAGTCTTCAGGGCTTCTTGGTTTCCACAACTTTGGAGGAGGAACTAGTTCCGGGTCCACCTCCCTGCTAATAGAGAGTCTCTCTGTCGAGGACGACAAGAAGTCTGAGCTGGAGTTCTCCATTTACTCAGCCCCTGGTTTTCACAGCGGTGGCTGAGCCCTACAATCCATCCTCATTACCCACACCACCTTGGAACAATCTGATTGTGCCTTCATGGTAGACAACAAGGCCATCTATGACATCTGTCGTAGAAACGTCAATATCAAACACCTAACCTACACTAACCTTAACCACCTTATTAGCCAGATTGTGCCCTCCATCACGGCTTCCCTCAGATTTGATGGAGCCCTGAATGTTGATCCGACAGAATTCCAGACCAAGCTGGTGCCCTATCCCTGCATCCACTTCTCTCTGGCCACCTCTGCCCTGTCATCTCTACTGAGAAGCCTACCATGAACAGCTTACTGCAGCAGAGATCACCAACACATGCTTTGAGCCAACCAACCAGATGGTGAAATGTGACCCCCGCCATGGTAAATACGTGGCTTGCTGTCTGTTGTACTGTGGCGACATGGTTCCCAAAGATGTCGGTGCTGCCATTGCCACCATCAAGACCAAGCAGACCACCCTGTTGGTGGACTGGTGTCCCACTGGCTTCAAGGTGGGCATTAATTACCAGCTTCTCACTGCGGTACCGGTGGAGACCTGGCCAAACAAAGTGCGAGGCCTGGGCTCTCCTGGGTCACAAGTTTGACCTGATGTAGGCCAAGTGTGCTTTTGTTCATTGTTATGGAGTTAGGGCATGGAGAAAAGAGAGTTTTCTGAGACCCGTGAGGACATGGCTGCCCTTGAGAAGGATTGTGAGGACGTTGTGGATTCTGTTAAAGGAGAGGGTCAAGAAGGAGAGGAATAGTAAAGTTAAAAACGTCACAGGGGAGGACACCTGGATATCTTAGTCAGTTAAGCGTCTGCCTTTGGCTCAAGTCATGATCCCAGCATCCAAGTCAGCTCCTTGCTTGGCAGGGAGCCTGCTTCTCCCTCTGCCCACTGTAGCCCCTGCGTCTGTGCGCACTCGCTCTCCAACGAATACATAAAATCTTTAAAAAAATAAAAATTTTAAAACTTAAAAAAAAATGTCGCAGAGGTGCTGCTTTTACCAGGAAGCTTATTCTGTTTTAAGCCTTAAAAGTTTGTGCTCTAATCAGTTAATTTGTATGTAGCAGCATATACTCCCATATACAATTACTGACCTGTGCTAAGGGTGCCTGTGTGGCTCAGTGGGTTAAGCTTCTGTGTTCGGCTCAGGTCATGATCTCAGAGTCCTGGGATTGAGCCCTGCATAGGGCTCTCTGTTCAGTGGGGAGCCTACTCCCCCCCCCCCACCTACTTGTGATTTCTGTGTGTCAAATAAATAAATAAAATCTTTAAAAAACAACAACAATTACCTGTCCTCAAAAACACAACGCTTTGTTACAGACCCAAGCTATCCATTTCTCTTTTGGGTGTGAATAAGGTATTCCTGTCGTTAGTGGGGGGAGGGGGGTGGGGGGGAGGGCACCGTGAGAGCATAATGGATTCAAAGGTATTAAAAAAATGCTAGTTTTTGCTCAGAAGTTCCTTCTCAATCATTGGTACCCACTCCTCCCCCCCACCCCCCCGTTTGAGGTATGACCTACATAAAGTGTTTAAAGTAAGCTCATCTTAATTGTACAGCTTAGTCATTTTTGAACATATTTATAACCATGAATCATCACCTAGATTAAGATGTAGAGTGAGTCTAGCACTGTAGAAGTTTCTTTTATGTCTTTCCAGTTGGGACTAGTCCATTCCCACCTAGAGGCAATCACTGGTGGGGTTGGGTAATTGTCACTTAGTCCTGTCTGTTCTTGAGCTTATAAATTGAATCGTGTAGTATATATATATTTTTAAAATCTGGCTTCTCTACTCAACATGACATTTGTGAAATTCATTCATGTTGTAGCAGTTCTTTTCTATCCTGGTGTTATAGTACGTTGCTGTACCTTTTTAAAATTGAGGTATAATGGACATGTAACATTCATTTCATGTGTACTACATAATGATATATATAGATCATATGATATATGATATATATCATTATGATATATGATAAATATACATGTATGTATATATGTATGCATACATGTATATATATGCATATATGATATATATCATAATGATATATAGATATATAGATCTATATGTCTAGATATATATCTAGATCTAGACATATATATAATCATATATATAGATCTCTATATGATAATCTCTATATATGACTAGATCTATATATATATCTATATCTAGATAAATATTGGCAAAATGATTACCATAATGAGTCTAGTTAACATCTGTCTCTATACATAGTTACAAAAAAGTTTTTTTCTTATCACAAGAACTTTAAAGTCTATTCTCTTAGCAACTTTCGAACATGACATATAGTAGTACCGACAGTTACTGTGCTGTACCTTACATCCCCATGACTTGCTAATTTTATAACTGGAAGTTTGTACCTTTTGACCTTATTCATCCATTTCTCCTACCCTCACCCCACACTTCAGCAACCACTAATCTGTTCTCCGTATCTGAGTTTGTGGTTATGTGTGTTTTAAGATTTCACATATAAGTGAGATTATACTGTATTTTGTCTTTCTCTGTTTTACTTCAGTCACTATAATGCCCTCAAGAGCCATCCGTGTTGTCACAAATGGCAGTATTCCTTTCTTTTTTATGGCTGAATAGTATTCCTCCATGTATACGTAAACCATACTTGGTTTATTCATTCATCCACTGATGGACACTGAGGTTGCTCTCCTGTCCTGGCTGTTGTAATAACGCTGCAGTGAACATGGTGGGAAAGGGGTGCAGATAAGTGTTTTAATTTTCTTCAGCTCTGCACCCATGGAATTTCTGGATTATATGGCAGTACGAGTTCTAATGTTTTGAAGAAGCTCCATATACCGTTTTCCATAGTGGCTACGCAAATTTACACTCCACCAGCAGTTCATAAGCAGTCTCTTCTTTCCATATTCTTGCCAATGTTTACTTCTTGTCTTTTTGATCAGAGTCATTCTAACAGGTGTGAAGTGATATCTCACTGTGGTTTTGATTTGCATTTCTCCGACAATGAGTGTTGTTGAATACCTTTTCATGTACCTGTTGGTCATTTGTATATTTCCTTTGGGAAAATGTCTATGCACACTCTCTGCCCATTTTTAAACCAGATTTCTTTTATTCTATTGACTTGTATGAGTTCTTCGTAGAGTTTGGATATTAACATTTTATCTGATAGAAGATTTGCAAATATTTTCTCTCATTCAGTAGGTTGCCTTTTCATGTTGTTGATGGTTACTCTCCTGTGCAAAAGGTTTTCAGCTTGATGTAGTCCTTGTTGTTTATTTTTGCTTTTTCTGCCTTAGTTTTTGGTGTCGAGTCCAAAGAAACATTGCCAATTAATGTCAAGAATCTTACCACCTTTTTTTCTAAGAGTTTTGTGGTTTCAAGTTTAACGTTCAAGGCTGTAAGTCATTTTTTAAATTGAAGTAGAGTTAACATACAAATGTTATGTTAGTTTCAAATGTACAACAGAGTGATTTGATCACTCTCTATGTTATGCTATGCTGACCTCAAACATAGCTACCATCTGTCACCACATGATGCTACTACAATATAACTGACGATATTCTCTATACCTTATATCCCATGAATTATTCATTCTATAACTGGAAGACTGTACCTCTTGCTTCCCTTCACCCATTTTACCCGTGTCCCTATCCCTTCTTCTCTGGCAACCTTTAGTTCCTTCTTTGTATTTATGATTCTGTTTCTGCTTGTTTGTTGGTTTGATTTTTTTGTTAGGCTCCACATATAAATGAAATTATATGGTATTTGTCTTTTTTTCCTGATTTATTTCACTTAGAGTAATACCCTCTAGATCCAAACATATTGTTGCAAATGGCAAGATCTCATTCTTTTTGATGGCTGAGCAATATTTCTGTGTGTGTGTGTGTTTCTGTATCAATGGACACTTGGGTTACTTCCATATCTTGGCTATTGTAAATAATGCTGCAATAACCATAGAGCTGAGTATTTCTTTTCAAATTAATGTTTTCATTTTCTCTGAGTAAATACTTGGAAGTGGAATTATTGCATCTTAGGACATTTCTATTTTTAATTTTTTGAGGAAACCCATGCTGTTTTTCACAGTTACTACACCAATTTACATTCCTACCAAGTACAGGTTTTTCACCTCCTTGGTTAAGTTTATTCCTAGGTATTTTATTGTTTTTGGTGCAACTGTAAATTGAACTGTTTTCTGGATTTCTCTTTCTGCTACTTCATTATTAGTGTATAGAAACAGTCTATTTCTGGGCATTAATTTTGTACCCTGCAATTTTACTGAATTCATTTATCACTTTGAGTAGTTTTTGGGTGGAGTCTTTAGGGTTTGCTATGTATGGTATCTGTCATCTGCAAATAGTGACAGTATTATTTCTTCCTTACCAGTTTTGATGGTTTCTGTTTCTTTTTCTTGTCTGATTGCTGTGGCTAGGACTTCCAGTACTATGTTGAATAAAAGTGGTTGTTCCTGATCTTAGAGGAAAAGCTCTCAGTTTTTCCATCATTGAGTTGATGTTAGCTGTGGGTTTTCATATATGCCCTTTATTATGTTGAGGTATGTTGCCTCTCAACCTGTTTTGTTAAGAGTTTTCATCATGAACAGATGTTGAATTTTGCCAAATGCTTCTTTAGCATCTGAGATAAAATCTCATGATTTTTATTCTTTGTTTTGTCAATGTAGTGTATCACTTTAATTGATTTGAAAATACTGAACCATTCTTGCATTCTTGGAATAAACCCCACTTGATTGTGCTGAATGATCTTTTTAAAGTATTGCTGAGTGCAATCTGCTAATATTTTTGTTGAGGGTTTTTGCCACTATATTCACCACGCATATTGGCCTGTAGTTTTCTTTTTTCTTATAGTGTCTTTGGTGTTTATATCAGGGCAATGCTGGCCTATAGAATGTATTTAGAAGTTTTCCTTCCTCTTCTTTTTTTAAACAGCTTGAGAAGAATAGGTGTTAACTCTTTTTCAAATGTTTGGTAGAATTCACCTGTAAAACCGTCTGGTCCTGGACTTTTGTTTGTTGGGAGTTTTTTGATTACCAGTTCAATTTTGTTATTAGTAATTGGTTTGTTTAGATTTTCTATTTCTTCCTGATTCAGCTTTAGAAGATTAAAAATTTCTAGGAATGTATCCATTTCTTTTTGGTTGTCCAATTTGGTGGCATATAATATTTTGAGCATTCTCTTATAATCCTTTATATTTCTATGGTATCAATTGTTATTTCTCTTTAATTTCTGTTTTTATTTATATGAATCCTCCCTGTTTTTTTCTCAGTGAGTCAGCTAAAGATTTATCAATTTTGTTTATCTTTTCAAAGAAGTAGACCTTTGTCTCAGCAATCTTTTCTATTTCTTTTGAAAGTCTCTATGTCATTTATTTTCACTCTCTTATTATTTCCTTCCTTCTACTAACATTGGGCTTTGTTCTTGTTCCTTTGTGTGTAAGTTTAGATTGCTTGAGGTTTTTCTTGTTTCTCAAGGTGTACCTATCTCTATAAATTTCCTCTTAGAACTGCTTTCACTGGATTCTAAAGATGTTTGGACTGTTGGGTGCTCACTTTCCTTTGTCTTCATGATCTTTTATATTTCCTCTTTGATTTCTTGGTTAACTTTTTTAGTACATGTTATTTAGGCTCTACATGTTTGTATTTTTTCTCCAGCTTTTTTCTTTTGTTTCTAGTTTCATATCATTGTGCCATGAAAAGATGCTTGATATGATTTTAATCTCCTTAAATATACTTGTTTTGTGACCTACGATGGGATCTCTTCTGGAGAATATTCCATGTACACTTGAAAAGAATGTATAAGCTGTTATTTTTGGGTGGAATATTCTGTATATATGTTAAGTCCTTCTGGCCTACTGTGATTTTTTTTAAAACTTTGTTTCCTTTATTTTCTAGATGGACGATCTCTTCACTGATGTAAGTGGGATGTTAAAGTCTCCTACTATTATAGTACTACTGTCAATTTCTCCCTTTGTGTCTGTTAATATTTGGTTTCTGTTTTTAGATGCTCCCATGTTGGGTGCATAGATATTTATAATTGTTTTATCCTCTTCTCTGATCAATCTCTTTATCACTATATAATGCTCTTTATTGTATCTTGTTACAATTATTAGTTTTAAAATCTATTTTGTCTAAGTATTGCTACTGTTTTGTTTTGTTTTTTCTCTTCCATTTACGTGGAATATCTTTTCCATCCCTTCACTTTCAGTTGCATTTGTCTTTAGGTCTGAAGTGAATCTCTTGAGGCAGCATATAAGTGAGATTTAATTTTTTTATATATTTATTCATACCATGTCTTTTGATTGGAGCATTTAGGGTATTTAAAGTAATTACTGATAGGTACATATTTATTGCCATTTTGTTCATTGTTTCTGGTTATTTTTGGAGTTCTTCTCTGTTCCTTCCTACTTCTTTCACTCTTGTGATTCAGGAGTTCCTTTAGTGTTATGCTTTTATTCTTTAAAAAATTTTTTTGTCTGTTTAGGTTTTTGATTTGTGGTTAGCATGAAATTCATATAGAACATCCTAAGAATATAGCAGTCTATGTTGTCACTTAAGTTCAAAAACATTTTAAAATCACTAAAATTTTACTCCCCCTCTTCCATGTTTTATGTATGTTGTCTTATTTTAACATCTTTTTAAAATTCCCTTAATTTTTAGATATAACCGATTTCAGTACTTTGTCTTTTAACCTTCATTCTATGTTTATAAGTGATTAGTCTTAGGTGTATATTTGCTTTTACTCATGAATTTTTTCTTTCCTAATTTTCTTCTAATCTAATCTTTTTCTTTTTCACTTAAAGAAGTCCCTTTAATATTTCTTGTAAGGCTTGTTTCATAGTGATGAAACTTTTAAAACTTTTACTTTTTATTTTTTGGGGGGCCTGGGAAACTCTTTACCATCTCCTTCAATTCTGAAGAGTAACCTTGTCAGGTGGAGTATTCTTGGTTCTAGATTCTTTTCCTTTAGCACTTTATTTTTTTTTTAAAGATTTATTTATTTATTTGACAGAGCGAGCTCACAAGTAGGCAGAGAGGCAGGCAGAGAGAGTGAGAGGAAAGCAGGCTCCCTGCTGAGCAGAGAGCCCGATGCGGGACTCGATCCCAGGACCCTGAGATCATGACCTAAGCCGAAGGCAGCGGCTTAACCCGCTGAGCCACCCAGGTGCCCTCCTTTAGCACTTTAAATATATTGTACTACTCCTTTCTGTACTCCAAAGTTTCTGCTAAAAATTCAGTTGGTAGCTCTATGGCACTCCCTTATATATATAACCAGTTGCTTTTCTCTCGTTGCTTTTTAAATTTTCTCTTTATCCTTAATCACTGACATTTTAATTATTACATACTGTAGAGTGGACCTGTTGGGTTCATCTTGTTTGGAACTCTCTATGCCTCCTCAGCCTGGATGACTATTTTCTTCCCCAGATTAAGGAATTCCCGAGCTATTATTTCTTTAAATAAAGTTTCTGTCCCTTTTCTTCCTCTCTCCTCTTTCTTGGGCCCCTGTAATGCGAATGTTTGTGTTTGATGTTCAAGAGATCCTTAACCTGTCTTCATTTAAAAATTTTTTTCTTTTTGGTGTTCATTATGGGTGCTTTCTACTACTCTCGTCTTCCAGTTTGTTGATCCATTCTTCTGTATGCTTTGTACTGGCTCCTTGTAGTATATTTTTATTTCAGTTATGGTATTCTTTCTTCAGTTCTGATTTTTTTTTAAAGATTTTATTTATTTATTGACAGAGATCACAAGTAGGCAGAGAGGCAGGCAGAGAGAGAGAAGGGTGGGAAAGCAGGCTCCCCGCTGAGTAGAGAGCCCGATGTGGGGCTCGATCCCAGGATCCTGGGATCATGACCTGAGTCGAAGGCAGAGGCTTTAACCCACTGAGCCACTCAGGTGCCCCCAAGTTCTGATTCTTTTTAAAAATACTTTCTATCTCTTATTGACATTCTGAACTCATCCACTCTTCCCTTCAGTCTAGCAAGCATCTTTATGATTACTTTGAACTTATCAACTAGATTGGTTACGTTTAATTTACTTCTTTTTCTGAGACTTTTGTCTTGTTCTTTATTTGGAGCATATTCCTGTCTCATTTTGCTTGACTTCTTGTGTTTCTTTGAATTAGGTAGAATAGCTACTTCTAAACTTGAAGGAATGGTCTTGTGCATGGTTGTCTCCTATGTAGTTGTGTGTGCTTGGTGATTGGCTGGCTGGAGGTGTGGATGGTGGGAATGGTGGCTGGCATATGAGTAGGGGGTCCCAGGACATTCTATGTTGGTGGTGTGGCCAGGACTGGTGTGGGCACAGGCTGGGCAGTTTCAGGGCTCTCTGTACAGAGTGTCCCCAACAGGATGCTGAAGTGGGTGCAAGCTGGGTTATCTCCAGGAGTTCCTCTCAGGAGGCATCTTGGTGGGTGGCTGGAGCCCAGGCAGGGCATAGGCTGGAGAGATCCCAGAGCACTCCACACAGGGGGTGCCCTGGTAGGGTGGCTGGAGGCAAAGTGAGTGCAGGTTAGGTGCACTGGCAAGTTATGGGGAGCTGAGGTGGTGCAGACCTGGAATGTTTTAGGATGCTTTGTACCCGCGTCACCTTGGTGAGATGGCTAGCGCTGTGTTCTCTGGTAGTGTCCTAGTGTGTGCCACCCTGGGGGCCACTTTGGTGGAAGGGCTGGATCTAGTATGGGCTAGGGGTTGGGGCTCTGAGGTGGTGGACTGGCGAGGTCGCCTGGTCTGCTCCCATCCATGCTACGGAGGCAGAAGGGGAATATAAACCATGGTGCTCACCAGCCCCTCCAACTCAGAGAGAGTTCCAGCAGCCCCCTCCCCGCCACCCCCACCGCCCAGCATTTGGCAGTTTCTAGGTCTGCAGCCTTCCTATTTGCAGTTCCTTTTATAAACTGCAGCTTTTTTTTCTGTGCCCCAGAACATCCAGGGCTGCTGGGGGCTAGGGTCCCAGGGCTCACTGAGGCAGTAGGCCAGCTCGGGCACCTGGAACCCTGCTCCTGTCCACACTCTCAAGGTGGAGGGGTAAACTGCGCTACTCACCAGCCTCACTCACCCAGAGAGAGAATTCCAGCAGCTCCCCTGCCATTTGGCAGGATTCTATGGCTGATTCGTTTATATTCTAGTTCCCTTTTCAGACTATGACTTTTCTTCCCTAGGGAAGACGACCCTGTCTCTCAGTACTGTCCGTCCCCACCACAGTTCACAGCATCAGGGGTGGGGGTTCCTTTGTTACTGTGTCTCTGTCACTCTTGTTGTTCTCCATAGGGCCTCCCTAGCTTTTGTGGTGCCGCTGCTCAGTGAGCCTTCAGGGAGGAATTGCTCTATAAAGAGGTGTTGATTTGGTGTGCTCCTGGAGGAGGTGAGTGCAGGGTCTTCCATCACCATGCTGGCTTTGACCAGAAACTGTCTCGTCTTTAATTCGAGTTACTTGTTGTATCTAGCACAAAATAGTAGTCTAGTTTCCCACTTTTGTATGTGGCTGTCCATTATTCCCAATATCATTTACTGAAGAGACTGTCCTTTCCCCGTTGTGTATTCTTGGCTCTTTGGTCATAAATTAACCATATGTGAGGGTATTCCTGGGCTAGTCTGTTCCATTAATCTGTTTTTATGCCAATACCATACCGTTTGGATAACTACAGCTTTGTCATATAGTTTGCAATCAGAACGGAGCTGGATACATCATTGCCCTTTCGTAATCCATCTTCCACACTCGGTTTTATAATGTTTCGTATCATAGAACGTTAAGAGTGGAGGGAGCTTTAGGCATTATCCAGCTAGTTTCAGCTTCCACTTACAACAAAAACATGAATAGTCCAAAGGGTGTATTTCTCCCAGCCAAGGTCGCCTACCCAGGTCTCTGCCTTTCCAACTCAGACCTCATCAGCTCCCCTTTTAATTCACGCTTCTCCAAATATCTCTTGGACTGTAGGTTCAGAAATGTTTACAAAGAGTGTTAAACATTTGTACAAAATCATAATGGAAGAGAGCAGCTTATACTCATGGAAGTCTTAAAATAAATGAAAAGCTTACCCCAGAAGCACCTATAAAAAACCTTGCAATTAAGTAGGCTATTTATAGCTTTGAAAGGGCCCCTTATCTAAGCCCACACCACATCCTGGATTTCTACACATTTCGTGGCTCACGTTTGCGTAGGTGGTGGTTTAGAAAGAAGTGGTCAAGGCAAGGCTTTCTCCATTTTGAACAGAAAGGCTCACACAGCCTCAGGGGTGAGCCAGACAGCAGGGGCAGAGGCATTCTGGGACCAGAAACTGACCTCTTACTCATCCAGATCTGACGTGTAGTAAAATTAACCTTTGGGTTAAGTGACAGTCGGTTGTATTTTAAGTGAGTGTCTGAGAGTTTGGGTTCAGCTGCAACTGTTTCCACCAGGGAGAAGGCCCTTTTTGCTCTTCTCAGTGCTTACAGTTCTGTTCCTAAAACCCTGAATTCTCTGTTGTGCTCAAGTGGTAAAGCTCAGGAAAGGCAGTAGTCTGGTTTTCAGGCAGAGGAGGATCTGGCTACAATACATTAGAACTGAAGTGTCATTGAGACATAAATTGCCTTGCCTCTAACAGGTACAGAGCATGATCTAAGTCCTCGTTACTCAAAGTGGCCTGCAGAGCATCAGCCTCGGCATCTCCTGGGAGCTTCCTAAAAGTGGAGAATGCAGACCCAAACCCAGGCCCCCTGAACCAGAATATGTTCTTCACTAAGATCCTAGCAGATCTGGATACAGATTAGTTTGACAAGTCCTGCCCTAAGATCATTCAGATAAAGAAGTCTGAGCTGAGAAAAGTGGACTGACCCTTACCTTATGTTACAAGGGGCTGGGCAGGGAGGAAAGGGATGCTGATCCAAAGACATGGGTTGGCAAGAGCTCTTGGCTAGGCTGGCTGACTCAGTCCTGCATCTCGAGCTGAGTGTACACAGCACCGCCCCTGCACCCACCGACTCAGCACTGCAGCAGTCTAGAGTCAAAGAAACATTCCCTTCCAGGGTTCCTTTCATCCATCCAAGCAGGTTTCTCCCCGCCCAGTGGGGTGGACAGCTCCTAAGGAAGATGAGGCACCTGTTTGGAGACCAGGTTTCTTTCTAAAAATATCTGAGGATTGCAATGAAGAAATAATGTTATTGGGGTGCCCGGGTGGCTCAGTGGGTTAGGCATCTGCTTGGCTCATGATCCCAGGGTCCTGGGATCAAGTCCTGTGTCGGGCTTCCTGCTCGGCGGGGAGCCTGCTTCTCCCTTTCCCACTTCCCCCTCCTTGTGCTCTCAAAAAAAATATCAAGGAGGATCTGGGCTAACTACAACAATCCCCATCACCCTCCATTTAGCTGTGGAACTCACACATCCAAGAGCTGTCAGAATGCTAATTCCATTCTTTTATTTCCTCATACCACAAACATTTTAGTTCATCTGCCTTTTTACAACTTGATTTACACAAGCAAACTGCAAATGAAAAACAGGCATTCTTTAATCTTCCAAAATACATGTATGAAACATCACACAAAGCCTAGTATTTATACACAAACAGGCTTAGCTGAAGCAGCTTTATTGCAGTTTGTTAAAATTAGCATTACAGTTTAAATATTTATGCCTGTAAAAGTTTGCATAATCTACTATACATAGTTATTTCAGAAGCAGTTAGGACCTAACTAATTGGGGAAAAAAAAAACCTTTAACAGAAAGCACTAACAATTATGTAAACTTAATTTACAATTAAACATGTAGGGTCCTGATTCACAGAACTTAGTGCACATCATGATTCATTCATGGTTTTCACAGAGAAGGTAAGCACTATGTGGAATATTCCCCAGGTAAAATCTAGAATGGTCTTTAGGAGAAAGTCAGTATATTTACGGGAAACTAGAGAAAATAACAAAACAAAGACTTAAGCAACTGCATTTGATTTGAAAAGTATATATATAGCAGCGATCAGAACGAACAGGGGCCACAGCAGAAGGGCTGGTGCTATTTCTGACATTACTCTTGGTTTGTACAGGAAGAGAAACAATCACCCCGCTAATCACTACAGGTGAACTCAAAGGAACAGTCTTTCTTCCTACAGACTTCTCTTTAAACATAATGCCTAAATCAGCAAATTTAAACAAAGAAATACCTTTAATAACAGCTTTCAGTTCAATGCATTTTATTTAGAGGGGAAAGCTTGAGGCAGGGTGACCAAGCCGTTAGCTATTCCAATTACAAAAGAAACGGAGACAGGATGCCAGAAACCCAAGGTTACTCTTGAAGCATTTCAAGGGATTCAATAAGTGATTTTAGAGTACACAACACTGGGGAGGACTCAAAGAAAATGAACATGACCAACTTTTTTAAAGTAAAGGGATACATTTCAGTGAATCAGGTCCCAGGTAAAGTCTTAAAAAAAAAAAAAAACACACCCAGAATTTACAGTAAACATCTTGAGCTCTGGAATGCAGGTAGAGTACAGTGAGTACGTTACATCTACAAAAGTGCTCGGACCATAGGTCTTCCAGAGTAAGAACTGAAAAATGTACAAGCTAGTTCACAATAACTTTACAATGTTATTAAAATACCTTGTTAATCATAAAAATACTTTACTATGTACATGTACACTGTATAAACTCTATACCTACTGAAGGAAAGCCTCTAAATCCATCTCTGGCCGACTGGCCCCAGACAGTGCCATTCTAGAATTTGGTCTTCATCCCACACAAAGGGGCTGAGGAGTACTGCCGTTAGTTCTTCAGTAAAACAGTAATGGTTTTCTCCCTCTGCAGAAGGTCTAGGTGGAAGAGTCAGTTTTACTTCCACTATATTTAACTTTCCTAAATGCTGGTCCAAGTAACTCTGGGCATTCACATAATTCATTTGCAATCTGGTTACACTTTAAAATAAGGCTGTAGTTCATTTCGTCAGTTATGACACTGTCTTGCTTGTAGTCGGGATGGTTGGCGATAAACTCTCTCATCCACCTGGCAACTGTCATTAGTTCTCCTGGGGTGGGGGGAGAATTAAGACAATATAAGTTAACAGAAGGTTGTTTTAAAGTAAGGTGACATTTAGTGACCAGCACAAACACAATCCTGAAGAATAATCAGTAGGGCCCTCTGGTGTACCCACATGGCAGAGGCTGGGGAAAATGTTTGCCAGGGTGTTGGAAGAATTCCTCCCGGGGAAGAAGTCTAGGTTGCAGGCAGGCAACTAGAACTTCACAGCCAAGGTTCGATGTTACCCACACAGGGATGCGGCCGGCACTTCAGACACAGGGAGCTACTAAAGATGTCACGTACACAAGGACTACAGCTAACACTGAAGTGTTACATGGAAGTTGGCCAGAGAGTAGGTCCCACAAGGAGAAGTTTTTCTTTCTCTTCTATATAACAAGAGGATCTTAACTGGGCTGACTGTGGTCATCGCTTCACAATATATGTAAATCACAAAAACCCACCACGCTGTAGGCCTTACACTTATACTGTGATGTGGGTCAATTATCCTTCAACAAAACGGGGAAGAAATTCAACATCGGGAGCTAACGTGTGTACTAGAGCATGGGTCTTCCCATTTGGTCAAAGATTGCATCTGAGTCCAGAACTATAGGGTCTGAAGTTCCCATCTTCCATCAAAAAGGTGGAGAAAACAAGCAATAGTAAGTAGAGTGAAGGAAAGGAGGAACCGGCAGACACACCGTTTGGAGGTATTCTTTTGTGACTCCAGAAGGTTCATGAAAACCTCAAGGGAAACATTGATGCCATTACTCTTATAGCTGACCACTCCCTTGTGCCAGGCCCTTGCTAGGCGCCATCATGTGATCTCAAAACGAACCAAAACACAGGGGTTCTGGGGTGCTTACTGGATGGAAGCAGGCTGAAGAACCAGAAGTTCTAGCCATTGCTCCTGGAACCTAGAGTAACTTAGCCCTAAAGAGCGAGCCCGTGATGATGTACCACAACTGGTCCTAAATGACTAACAGGCAATCTAGTTCATTGTCTAAGATGCTATTTATTTTTTTAAAGATTTAAAAAAATTTATTTATTTGATAGAGAGATCACAAGTATGCAGAGAGGCAGGCAGAGAGAGAGGAGGAAGCAGGCCCCCTGCTGAGCAGAGAGCCCGATGCAGGGCTCGATCCCAGGACCCTGAGATCATGGCCCAAGCTGAAGGCAGAGGTTTCAACCCAGTGAGCCACCCAGGCGCCCCTAAGATGCTATTTAAAGATTCATCACTGCTTTATGAACCAGTAAGAGAAAAAGGACCCCTAATCAGTCAATGATTATAAGGTGTATCGTACTGTAGAGACATCAAATGTGAGAAAGAATGCACTGATAAAACACAGTGTACTCGAGCAGACTACTACTCAAGAAACTAAGATTGTAAGGCTGTAAGGTTCTGCCTACGTTAAGACTTAAAACAAGAAAGAAAAGCAAAAGATGCCATACCAGATGCTCTCTTCTTAATTAGCTTTAGATAGTTCAGAATGCTGCATCTGGTGTCCACATCCACTTCCATGTTTTCAAGGTAAGAGTTCAGAATCGGGATCAGCCCGGGAAACACACCTTCCTGTGAAAAGCAGGACCCATCATTAGTGCTCCGGCCACGGGCACAGGCAGTGAGGTGAGCAGAGCAAGGTCCCTACCTTCCCATTGATGATGGTGTCTATGCTCATCAGGGCATACTCCTCGAGCGCCTGCTCCGTGCTGTTCTTGGCCTTGCCGTAGCCGTCCACCACAGTGTTGCCACCTGTCGGAGGACAGGACACAGGCGCTTCAGCAGCCTGCTGGAGCCTCAAGTAAGTGACCCCTAGGAATCTAAGAGAATGTAATACCTTTGCAAATATCTTTCCTGAAATAAAACATTCCCTGCAAGACAGCATCTCGTTTCTGTGCAACTTTCATGTTTTCATCAACCTAAGGGAGAAAAATAATCATAGCTACGTCAGAACATTCTCGATCCAACATAGAAGTTGGGCTACCTCCCTTGCTTCTGCGATTAAGACTCACCCCATAAGAATTCTACTTTCCCCTTCAACGTTTTCTGCTGGAAGAACAGACTTTTCACTTATGTGGGGCCCGTGTCCTCCAACCACAGGTCAGCATGTGCTTTTTAATAACAGGGGAATTCTAAGTTTACTATTAAAAAACACAACAAAAACTTTTATTCATACAGGCTGCCTGCACTCCAAAGCACCTTTGTGACTGAGCCTACTAAGAAATCCGTGGAGGGCAAGGGATCGGTTCTCCCCACACAGCACAGTGACTCATCCAAGATGCCAGGGTAACCAGAGGCAGAGAACCCAGAGAGAACGTCTGCTTCAGGGCTGTGCCCTCCCTGCCACTGGGGATTTGCTGCCTCACTGTGGTGAGCAGAGGAGAAGAGTCGACAGGTTGTCAGATCCGGAATAAGCTTAGCTCTCCAAGAACAGAGGGTCCATCAGGTAGTTCTAGCACATCAACTAAACACGAGCCCAAAATATTTTTTTAAAAAATATATACCCAGGAGCACCTGGGTGGCTCAGTTGGTTAAGCATCCGACTCTGGATCTCGGCTCAGCTCTTGATCTCAGGGTTGTGAGGAGTTCAAGCCCCACATTGGGCTCTATGGTGGCCAGGGAGCCTACTTAAAAAAGAAAAAAAGGAAAAAAAAAAGGAAAAAATACATACTCAGCAGTAAGACTGCTGGATCATGTGGCATGCCCAGGCCACACACCAGACCAGTTAAATCAGAGCCTGCGATCGTGGGTCCCAGCTATCTGTATCTTTACTTTATATCAAAGCTTTGTTGACACACAATGTTATGTTAGTTTCCCACGTACAAAACAGTAATTCAACAACTGTATCCATTATGCTGTGCTTGCGACAAGTATAGCCCCCATCCGTCACCATACAACACTACTGCAGTACCACGGACTATATTCCCTTCATGCTTTCTCTTTCCTCCCTAGGACTTAGTCATTGATATCCGGAAGCCTATACAATCTGTTGCCCTTCCCCGTTTTGCTCACTCCCCCATCCCCGTTTCCCCGCAACCATCAGTTTGGTCTGATTCTGCTTTTATTTTGCTTTTTTTAGATTCTACATAGAAGGAATCACGAGGAATTTGTCTTTCTCTGACTTAGAATAATACTCTTTAGGTCCATCCATACTGTCACAAATAGCAAGATCTCATTCTTCTTTATGGCTGAGTACTATTCCAATATATATAGAACCACATCTTTTTTCTCATTCATGTATTAATGGGACACTTGGATTGCTTCCTATGTCTTGGCTATTGTAAAAAATGCTGCGATAAATATAAGAGGGGTGTATATCTTTTTGAATTAATGTTTTCATTTTCTCTGGGTAATTACCCAGTAGTAGAATTACTAAATTACCAGTCTCATTTTTTTTGCATGTAGCTGTCCAGTTTTCCCAGTACCATTTATTGAAGAGACTTTTCCCCATTGTATATTCTTGCCTCCTTTGTCCCAGGCTGACCACATAAGAGTAGGCTTACTTTTGGGCTATTCTGTTCCATTGATCTATGTGTCTATTTCTGGGTCAGTACTTTACTGTTTTTTTTTTTTTTTAAAGATTTTATTTATTTATTTGACAGAGAGAGATCACAAGTAGACAGAGAGGCAGGCAGAGAGAGTGAGAGGGAAGCAGGCTCCCTGCGGAGCAGAGAGCCCGATGCGGGGCTCGATCCCAGGACCCTGAGATCATGACCTGAGCCGAAGGCAGCGGCTTAAACCACTGAGCCACCCAGGCGCCCCAGTACTTTACTGTTTTAATTACAATAGCTTTGTAGTAGACCTTGAAATCTGGGATTGTGAAACCTCTAGCTTTGTTCTTTCTCAAGATTGCTTTGGCTACTTGGGGGAGGTGGTTGTTGTTGTTCCCAACAAATTTTAGGATTGTTCTAGTTATATGAAAAATACTCTTGGTATTTTGATAGGCATTGTGCTGAATCTGCAGGTCGCTTTAAGTAGTGGGGGCATTTTAACAATATTCTTCCAATCCATAAGCATGGTATATCTTTCCATTTTTTAGTGTCATTTTCAATTTCTTCCATCCATGTTTTATAGTTTTCAGAGTAGAGGTTTTCACTGCTTGGTAAAGTTTATTCCTAGGTATTTTATTCTTTGTGGCTTAATTGTATATAAAATTGTTTTCTTTCTGCTTTACTATATATATGTAAATGCAACAGAGTTCTGTCAATTTTACATCCTGCAGCTTTACTGAATTCACTTATTACCTCAAATAGTTTTTTTTTTTTTTTTGGTGCAGTTTTTAGAATTTTCTGTATCATATGTCATCTGCAAATAATGAGTCTTACTTATTCCTTACTAATTTGGATGCTTTTTATTTCTTTTCTTGTCAGATTGCTGCGACTAAGACAACTTTCAGGACCATGTTGAACAAACCTGGTAAGAGTGGATATCCTTGTATTGTTCTTGATCTTAGAGGAAAAGCTCTGTTTTTCACCATTGAGTATGATGTTAGCTGTGGGTTTTTCATATATGGCCTTTATTAAGTTGAAGAATGTTCCCTCTAAACCCACTGTGGTGGGAGTAATCATGAACGGATGTTGAATTTTGCCAATGTTTTTTTTGGTGCATCCGCTCAAATGAATTTTCTCCTTCACTCTGTTAATCTGGTGTACCACACTGACTGAGACTTACAAATACTGAACCATCCTGACATTCTCAGAATAAATCTCACTTGATCATGGGGAATGATCTTTTTAATGTGTTGCTGAATATGGTTTGCTAATATCTTGTTAAGGATTTTGCATCTATGTTCATGAAAGATATTCAACTATACAATCTTCATCTGGTTTTGGTAATAGGGTAATGCTGGCCTCAGAGAATATATTTGGAAGCTCCTTTTCCTTTTTTTTTTTTTTGCAAAGGTATAAGGGAAATAGATATTAACTGTTCTTTAGATGTTTGGTAGAATTCACCTGTAAATCCATATGGTCCTGGACTTTTGAGTTTTTGAATTATCAATTCCTCTTCATTACTAGTATTTGGTCTGTTCAGATTTTCTATTTCTTCTGGATTCAGTTTTGGAAGATTCTATTTCTAGGAATTTATCCATTTCTTGTTTGTCCAATTTGTTGGCATATAACTTTAGTAGTCTCATAATCTTTTGTATTTCTGTGGTGTCAACTGTTACACTTCCCTATCATTCTGATTTTACTTGTGTCCATTTTTACTTGAGGAATCTAAAGATATTTCAATTTCATTGATCTTTCCTAATTTTTTTAGTGTCTGTTTCACTTATTTCTATTCTGAGCTGAATTACCTTCCTCCTACTAACTTTGGGGTTTGTTCTCCTTTCTCTAGTCCCTTTAGGCATAAGGCTCATTGGAATTTTTGTTTCTTGTGATAGGTTTGTATTACTGCAAATTTCCCTCTTTAAACTATTTTTTTTACTCTGTCTCCCAATTTGGAGCATTGTGTGTTTATTTTCATTTGTCTCCATGTATAAAACACTCCTCTTGATTGTAATTTCTCAATGACTTTTTAAGACCCTTAAAGTAGACCTTTTAACACTTTTTATTTCCCATAATGAAATCTTAGGAGAATCTTAACCTCTATAAGATAAAGGGTCATGTTGAACTAGGATGGATGGTGCCAAGTGTTTAATTACTGAGCTTCTCTCCCATACTTAAATTCTACTGTTATGGGTTTTGGGGTTTTTTTGTTTTGTTTTGTTTTTGTTTTTTGAAAGACACATGACCTCCCTGAATAATCTAGACACTTCTAAGAACATATCCAAATAACAGCCTAAAATTCCATCATGGTTATGGACAGGTTTTCATTTCTAGTATTTTTTTCTTACTCTTGACAAAAGTTCATAAAGATCATTGTTTTAACTTTTGCTTTAATAAGTTTCTCTTTAGAAATATACTTTACTACTGCATTTTAGATTCTCAGTTTGACTGCTAGCTAAGGTTTACTTTAAATCTCTGAAGTACTTAAAGCTATGGTTTTCCCTTTAGAGACTAGCTTTACCAGCATACTAGTTTTGAGTTCACTTAAAACCTATGAGGAGGGGCGCCTGGGTGGCTCAGTGGGTTAAAGCCTCTGCCTTCAGCTCAGGTCATGATCCCAGGGTTCTGGGATCGAGCCCCGCATGGGGCTCTCTGCTCAGCAGGGAGCCTGCTTCCCTTCCTCTCTCTCTGTCTGCCTCTCTGCCTACCTGTGATCTCTGTCTGTCAAATAAATAAATAAAATCTTTAATAAAAAAAAAAAAAAAACAAACCTATGAGGAAAGCAATTTTAAACTTCCAACTTCAGTTAAATTCCTCTTGAATATCTTTTTGTTGAATTTTAGTGGGAATGCATCTTGTATGGTGTTTATTCTTGTGGGGTGAAGATTTTCCTTAATTTTTGTTAAATCTTCTTCAGGCACTTGGAAAAACATGTGCTGTGGTAGGAGACTTGTGATAAGAACCATATAACCCAGCTAATAAACTGTGCCTTTTAATTCCCCAACAACCTTTCTCCTCCTTCGGTTATATGGCCCGTCAGGTACTGCGTACAGGCAAGGCACTCTTAAGTGACTTACCTCCATGAATCCCACATGTTCTTACAACAGCCCAATTATCCCCAATTCTACACATGCAAACCGAGGCACTGGGATGCTAAGTACCTTGTTCAGGTTAAAAAGCCTGTAAGGAATGCAGGTGATTTATGAATTTACTGCTCACCATGCAGCCCCATCAGAGCCACCACACTAGAGTGCCTTTAATTTGCTTCTGCTTCTGAGAAAGGTCTGCTACATTTTAAGGTACAAAACAAAAATCACAGGTCTGCTATCCTGGAAGAATACAGAAAACTGCTTTCTCTGTTTAATATTTTATTCTCACACTTCTGTTACAGTTGGTCATTTCTGCTATCTCTTCAAAAGGTCATTATCCAGTTGTTTTTCCATAGTTGTCCTTGTTTTAGGGAAGCAAACTTCTACACCATTATGTTGCTCTTCTGGATCATCTGTTTTAGCTTTTTAACAGGATAGTTTAGTCTGTTCAAATTTGTTTTCATCTTATTTTCACCATTTTACATTCTCTGGGCTATATCATCATACCACTCCTTTACCCCACCCCAACCTTTTGTGGCACTTGGAAAGGTTCTCTTTGTTTTTCTCCCACTCCTTTTACCTAGCGGGTTAGAAGTAAAATCTCTTATTTCTATACTGTACCATAAATCTCCTTCAAGTATCCCCCTGGTAAGTAAGAGTTCTGACATAATCTATTAAATTTTGATAGGATCACCTGGAATTTCAAGTTTGGGAAGAAATTCTGTTCTCTTTACCCTTCCAGATTCTGTAGACTTTTCTCCAGCTCATAGTATTTAATGTTGGAGATGAGGAGGGGTATCAATTAATTTTTTTCCCTCTTGGAGCTATCTGAATTTTTTCTCCAATTCAGATGGTTGATTTTTCTCTTTAGGATTCAGAAATTCCTAGATTTGGGTTCTTTCAGTATTTCTGTCTCATCCTTAATGGACTCTCACTCTGGGAAAATTCTATTTCTCAGATTACCAGATCTCATTTTTTATAAAGACCATTCTCTTTTAAGTGATTATAAACATCGAATTTTCCAGAGGAATTCTCTGCTAGTTTTTCCATGATTTCCCATTTCTTTCTCATCCTGCTGAGATAAATCTCAATTTGGTCTCTAAATTATTAACTTGGATCTTTAATAATAACATCAGCTCTACTGGTAAAAATAGTTTTAAAAGTATAGCTTTGGGGCTCCTGGGTGGCTCAGTAGGTTAAAGCCTCTGCCTAGGTCATGATCCCAGTGTCCTGGGATCAAGCCCTGCATTGGGTTCTCTGCTCAGCAGGGAGCCTGCTTCCCCACCCCCTCTCTACCTGCCTCTCTGCCTACTTGTGATCTCTGTCAAATAAAATCTTAAAAAAAAAAAAAAAAAGTAGCTTTTCCTAAGAAGTCTTCTCCAAATGCTCTCCTGTTCATTGCGCTTGTTTATTTTGTGACCTTCCCATAGAATATTTTCCAAGGGCACTAACTAGAAATTCTTTAGTTCTTTCCAGTTGCTTGAATTAACTATATTTCACCGAGGGGAATGCATTCTGTAAGCCCAGCTGGGCCCTTCCCTTAAGGCTATTAAAAGTTGGGGCGCCTGGGTGGCTCAGTGGGTTAAAGCCTCTGCCTTCGGCTCAGGTCATGATCCCAGGGTCCTGGGATCGAGCCCCACATCGGGCTCTCTGCTCCGCTGAGAGCCTGCTTCCTCCTCTCTCTCTGCCTGCCTCTCTGCCTAGTTGTGATTTCTCTCTGTCAAATAAATAAAAAATATTTAAAAAAAAAAAAAAAAAAGGCTATTAAAAGTTTACCCACTTTCTGCTGGCTTTCAGACATCTATTCAAATCTGTTAACAAAGGCTTAGATGGGGAACTTCCCGGGACGCTCCCTTATAGGGCCTGATCCCACTAGCACGTACACCCATATGGGTAAATGGTCCACAGAATCCTACGGGTTACTTTTTTTTTTTTTCTCCCTATGGGTTACTTTTGGTCAGGGTGTTAAGAACAGGCAGAGACGGGGCGCCTGGGTGGCTCAGTGGTTTAAGCCGCTGCCTTCGGCTCGGGTCATGATCTCGGGGTCCTGGGATCGAGTCCCGCATCGGGCTCTCTGCTCAGCGGGGAGCCTGCTTCCCTCTCACTCTCTCTGATTACGTCTCTGCCTACTTGTGATCTCTCTCTGTCAAATAAATAAATAAAATCTTTAAAAAAAAAAAAAAAAGAACAGGCAGAGACAAGCTGACAGCCAGACTTCCCTCAGGGTGTGCGGGTGGGACAGGTACAGGCTGGCGATCCCTCTCAGAGAGATGGTAGGGAGTGAGGAAGGGTGGATGCTGAACAAGGCATTTCTCTGTGCTTGCTCTGTCAGGCTGCTCTACCTCTCCCTTCTTTGACACTAAATCCTCAGCAGACCCCTCACTCAGCCCAGCAACCTTTCCCAGCCACTTGCCGTGCCCAGAGACCCACTAGGCCCGGAACCAAAGGTCTCCAGTTAGTTAGTTGCTGCCTCACAGTCTGCAATTGTTCCAGGGCTCCTCTGGGAAACTGCTTCCAGAGAGTTTCTTTTCTGGTTGTTACTGGATTGGAGTGGATGAACTATTAGTTGTTTTTCTGAAAGTCTAATCTACCTTCTCCAGAAACATCTCCAGTTTGGCTCCACTGAGGTGACCCTTCCCTACATCCCCTGCAATTACATTTGCTCCACTCCTCTTTTCTTTTAATACGGTCACCAAAACGGCATTTGGGGGAGGATGAAATCAATCTGTGGATTCCCTCCAGCCATCAACCTGAATTGAAAGCCTCTATAAAGTAGTTATTCAAAAGCAGCCCTAAATCTCTTTCAAACAGGCTAAGAAACTACTGTTAGCACTTTGTTTTCCAGGAATCTCTACTAATGCAGTACTAAAATCTATAGCACAAGCTTTGGTTTAAGAGGAAAAAGAATAGGGTGGAGGAGAAGCATTTTATTCTAAATGGTGAAAATTCTCCATCAGGTCAGATCTAAAATAAGTATTACACATAAATGAGCAACAGATAATCTACAGATACCCAAACCCATTGCTATACTGAAACACATTCTTACCTTTGATAGTGGAATGAGAAAATCCAGTTTGTATGAAAGGATCACTCTGGTAAGCAGCACCACAAACACCACATATGCAGAGTTCTCAAAGTCTGTTAACTGAACCTGGACAAGCAAGAGCCCAGAGAAGTTACAGACCAACCACACAAACAAGCTCTTCCCCGACAGGACCCTCCTCAGATCATGTCATTCCCAAGCCAGCTCCTACTTCAAGAAGGCCTGGGAAGTCCTCTCTCCACAGTCTAGTCTCAGAAATCAATCCTTAGCTTTTGGAGCTGCTTTTACCATGCACACATATGATTTGAATTTGAAGAGCCTCTGAGAAGAGTGTTAGAAGGATAAGGGGCAGAGGACGGGCATCACTGAATCACTTCTTGCTGACACACATCTTACCTCCATGGGTCGGAATTCTACTCTCCATCCAATATCTGAGTTTGGAGGAGGGGGCTTAAATCTCATTGTCTGCCAATTTGTAGACTGAATATTCTATAATAAAAAAGCAGAAAACCAACTTTCCACATGTCCAGGAAAATATTAAGATGGTTTGATGTTTAATAAAGGAAGATTATGCACTGTTGATACCAGATACTCTTTAATTAAAAATACAAAAAGGTACAATTTAAGATTTCCTTGGTGTGTGACTTGCTGGGAAAACAAATGTTTAACAAAAGTTGGGTGATAGGTTGGTAGCAGAGAAATATCTGATCCTATTTTTTTTATTGCAGCATATGTGAATTTTTCACCTTTCTGCGAGCAAGAGAAAATAGTGAAAAAATGCAGAATCAGAGATACAACTAATCAGAATCATAAAATAAGGGTACTTTAAACCACTCTAAATGTCTTAATTCTTTACTGCACTAGACAATGAAAGGCATCAGAGATTTCTCCTATTACTAACCACTTGCAGGTACAGAAAATGGCCTCTGTTAGTGAAGTGAAATGCATTTAAAACAGAGGAGATACCTCAAAATGGTCAGATTCATTGGCATCATCCAAGTGTATTTTCTCTTCAAACAGAGTCAGTGGGTCTCTAATGAAGAGATGAGCAACATGCTGGGCCAGGAGATGATCAATGCCTGTCAAGAGAGGTCACACCAGACTCCCGTCAAAGCCTCAGGCTCCACTGTGTCTAAGTCCAGTAAGAAGACAGGACAGTTCAGCAAGTTTGAAGACAGGGCATCTAGAAGCTTAGGAAATGGCTGGTTTGTTCAGTATCCACAGGTCCCCCAGGGTTTTACGCTACAGCCCCTGAGGAAGTGTCACAGGTTTATCTGCTGGTGGGGCACTGGTGTGGACCTAGATACAGACCTCCCAAGTAAGTTCCTTTGCAAAAAGTCAGGATGATGTCACAAGTATTTGGAACTTGAAACTTCAGAAACAAGCAGTCTCGTAAGAAAAGTTAAGAGACTTCACAATAAAAATAGAAACCAGACCAGAAATCAGCAAAAAGTTCTCAATAGCTCTGAAGAACTAAAGGTATACAATCCAATCCAGAGAAAAGGAGGGGCTGCTCACCTTCCTGCAGCAGCTGCTCGTAGATTTCTTTGTCTATCGTCAAGTCGATGTCATTGTATTTCTCCCCGCACTCAGATAAGTAGCTGTCTATTGAATCATATCGGGACTTACTGATCCTATAGTTATTGTTCTTCAGTGGCTAAAATTGAAAAAAATACAAATGAATGCCCCAAATAGTTCTATTTAAATGCTTTTATGTTTTATATGTAATAATTATATACAACTATCCAAACTTAAGATCCTGAAAAGAAGTTAATCCTGAGAAATTATTAGGGAAAATTATGAAATTTGGAAGTAACTGTAGTAGCTGTTCTCTGATAGGATTTAAGTATACTTTTTTTTTTAAAAAGCAGATTGCCTTCATTCTTACTAAGCTAGCAAAATATATGCCAAGCTTGAAAGCAAAACTATTAGCATAAAAGTTATTAAAACCATTTCTCCTTTAAAGTTTTCTTCTACTCAGGCAACATGTTCAGCAGCTCATGAGCACTCACACAAAGACCTGAGCAGCAGTGCAGCCCTGGCTGGGAATGTCAGAGGCACTTGGAAGGGCTCATTTAAAACCCTGTCCAGGTCCCGGTTCTGGAGATCCTTGTTCATTAGATCTAAAATGAGCCTGGTTGTCTATTTATAAAGATCTCCATAGGTGGTCTTGATGCACACTCCACGTTGGAGAGGTGCACGGTCACAGTTCAACATGCAAACAAGAGGCATTAACTTCCCCTTATTAGGCATACCTAACCCTTTACATGGGGCAAAATAATCTTCGACCACAGATTCCACAGCAGAAAGCTTATATACAAAGCACTCATGTAGTGCCAAAAAGCCTTTTGGTAACAAGAGCCTTTCACCACTTAGTTTGAAAACGTAGGAAAAAAAGCACCAGTAAGTTTCAGAAGAGAATGAAACAAATACAGATTTCAGCACGTGATGAGATCATCTTATCCAACCAAATCATGTTTCCCATATACTTACCCCAAAACAAACATGTATGACATCAAAAACAAGTTCAAACCTGTGAATTTCTTCCCACATGTGACTAGCCCATTCAAGATAACAATTTAAGGGAGACTTCAACATTGTTAAATAGTTACAATAACCCCATTTTACCTGCTTGACTTTTTAAGAAGACTATTAAGGAAAATCACTCCTACCTCCAGTCCTCTCTCCTCCCGTGTTCTATCATCCACAGATGCAGAAATCACTCCCCAGCGACAATCAATGTCTGACACATAGCCTCGGTAAAAAGGGGATGCTGCGCTCAAAGCCATCTAAAAACAAACAAGAGTCAGCACCTGCAGGTTCAAAGTGTCACTTACATGCTGAGAAAAGCCCCATGCGGTTATCTCTGGTCCAGAGGAATCCGTTGAGGTGAACCCTATGGAGTTCTACTCCTTTGTGCCTGCATTTTCATAGCAAAAGACACCAGAAGGGACTCAAATCCTTGAATGGGATTCATTTAAATCACCCCCTCTGTCACACTGAATGTGAAGGATGGGAGAGGGGAAACGGCTACACTCAAACTTGACGCTAACACACAGGTGTCTTGCCAGTGATAGTAAACTCCTACAGCTGGGAGTCTTAGTCCATTAGCTCTAAAGGCATACTATTTATGTCCATTTCTGAATAAAGTCTGAACTGGACTTAAATGGCAGAGTAAGCAAATGTTGCACAAGCAGTCTCTCTACAAGGAAGTCTTTAAATAAGATGTCGTTTCTACTTACAACAATTGGACAGATTGTGGCCAACTGATCATAAAGGTATCTGGCCTCCGATATGCTGCAGGCTTGGAACGTTACCTGTTTAAGAATTACAAGTTATTAACAATGACGAAACAACATCTTCCCCGAGGAGTTGAGTCTGAGAAGGGGGATGGCCGAGGAAGACAGTGGGCATGGTGTGCAGTGGTCACTCCACGGCTAACAACAGTTATTAACACAGCAGTTTTGTTTACATCTTGCCTTGGATGAACTCTGCCCAACAAGGGTATTTGATCACGTTCCCGATATAAATAACCATTTCCTAAGTTAAATAAGATTAAACTGGCAGGAACAGAAAGGAAGACACTGGGTAAATGTCAAGTTCTGAAAGGCATCCCCTTTTCTGCTGGCTTGTTTCCTTCGCCAGCATCCCAGGCACTTAAGTGAGCTCAAGGGCTAGAGAAATTTTGGCACAAGAGCATAGAGATGCTCATGATGGATTCCCAAGCTCACTGGTGGCAAGTATAAGGACTAGCCTGGGGCAGAGTGAGACTGGAGGAAGGGAGAGCAGTTAAAATACTGCAGCTGACAAGGATGTAACCCAGGAGGCTGTAGGAGGCACACCAGAGTCCAAGCAGCAGCTGCTGGGGGTCAGAGGGTAGGGTATAGAGATTGAAGGTATGACTTAGGCTTTGGCTTGGGTGTCCTGGAACAGCCAGTGAACAGAGGCACCAAGACACGATGGGCATATGAAGGAAAGAAGCACATAAAGCAGCCCTTTATTTAAGTGGCTGGGTGTCCAGGACTGATGCCCATCTGAGTTGGAGAAGTATTTAGGGAGTAGGCTCAGATAATTTTCTGACGATGGGCAAGATCACCCAGGAAGCCTGCACAAGAGGGATAAGTAGAGCATTTCAGACTCAGGCAGAAAAAAAAAATCCTACTGGTCATTAGTACAAAATGTTCTAGAAACAATTACCCAAAAGAAACCAAAAAAGTCCTGCCTGCCTTGGGGTGGGGAGCAGTGGAAGGGACTAGGAACACAAATCCTGCTTGTGTTAGCATATCTATATTAACTACAAATGGGGTCACAGTTTTCCTGTCTTCTGTGGTTATTTAATAATGGTATTTTGAATTTAGTGTTGGTGCAGGAAATAAGGTAAGGGCTTGATCCTTGAAGGAGCAGCAAAGTGAATATGTTTATTATTGTAAGCCCAACCTGTTATTTCCCATAGTTTTAGCCAGGTCTCAATTTTGCTTTTTTAACAAAGAACTTGTGTTAGGAGACTTGCCGTCTACCTGGAGAATTATATTCATGTCAGTGTGGTAACTAACTACAGAAAACTGTTTAGATAACTTGCTCTAATTTCTGTTAATGATTCAATGCTATATTTTAATTGGAGTGTACTGGCAATTAACCAGCCATTACAAGTTAATACAACATAGAGAAGAGCTGTGTCCTAGACCTCAAGGAGTAAGAGTACCAAAGGTTAAAATAAATGATTAAGAAGTGTCGGCAATTAGGTCACTCTTCACCAAAACAAGGGAAGTTTCTGCAAAGAGGTGGGAACTCAGAAATCAGCTTGTGCAAGGCTAAGGATAAAATGGCAAGTGAGGAAATGGGAGACAGTAAGCCAAGTATTTACAAACTTCTCTGCTGGGACAGATTGGCTTCTCTTAGATGACCTAGTATATACTAGACAATTCACAGGCAAATCCTGGAAAAAAGTATGCTTAAGAAAATCTGCACCTGGAATTCCAAAGTTACAACAGTGATTCTAGATATATTCAGTAACTGGCCTCAGCACTTGAGAGCTAATGTATCTATCTCCAAATCAGACAGGATATGACTGTGGTTAATGGCTTGGGGTGGGGGGAGTAAAAGAATCTTTATGCCTTAAAGTATGAACAGTTTTGGCTTCTGGTGTCCTTTTAAAGTATCTCATAAAAGGAGAAGCACTGTCACTAGGAAACAGAGGGGAAAAAAGAGGAAGTATGAAAAATAGATGTTAGAAACCTAAATGTCTAAAATTTACCTAGAACCCATTCTTGAAGCCACCCGGTTTTCTTAGAGGTTCCTGGAAAAACCTATTACGGCGTGCGTGAACTTAAATGATTCTTAAAAAAACTCCCCAAGAGTCAAGCATTTGAGTTTGCTTATGTGACTTCTGTTTTGTACAGTTAAGTCTTCCATTAACCTTAAAAAACTCAAACATTTTCTGCTTTAACAAGCAGTTTCTAGTTTTCCACTTGAGAGACACAAAGCGGGGTGTTTTCTGAGGTGATGTGTGGAATTCATCTCATTTCCCACACACTTTATGTGATTCACGCTAATAACTTTTTTAAAAAAGATTTTATTTATTTATTTGACAGGCAGAGAGAGAGAGGAGGAAGCAGGATCCCCGGGAGCAGAGAGCCGGATTTTTTTAAAAGATTTTTATTTATTTATTTGATATAGAGAGAGAGAGATCACAAGTAGGCAGAGAGGCAGGCAGAGAGAGAGGGGGAAGCAGGCTCCCCACTGAGCAGAAAGCCCCATGTGGGGTTCGATCCCAGGACCCTGGGATCATGACCTGAGCCAAAAGCAGAGGCTTTAACCCACTGAGCCACCCAAGTGCTCCACTGAGCCACCCAAGTGCTCCACTGAGCCACCCAGGTGCTCCACTGAGCCACCCAGGCGCCCCTCACGCTAATAATTTTTTAAGTTGAGTATTCAAAGTAGGGTCTTGGATGTGCAATCAAGAAAACTTCATCCTAAACCCATGACAAAGTGTAAACTTGGATGGAAAATTCTATCTACAAGTAAAAAGGCTAGAACACATTTATTTGAATGGTGTTTCAAGGGAAAGACTATCCCTTTGGAGAGAAGTGACTGTGCTATCCCCCGCAGGGCACACTGGTTTAATATTGAACCAGAAACGGCAATCAGTACCCCAACTGCACAGATACAATTTTAAAGCCATGCTCTGTAAGTTCTAAAGCTTTATGGTTCTCTTTAAAAACATTTGTAATTAAGATAGAAGAGCAGATACATGGGTAAAAAAAAGTTGAAAGGTCTTTTTTAATGAAATGTGACCCTCTGTAAGGAAACTTACTGGCCTATGCTTGTTTGGAAGACCACACACTTTATACCACCTATGTAAGTCAGGGAAATTAGGAAAAAAAAATTATGGTTATGTAAACACATTCAGCATGGAGAAATCTGACTCTGGCATTCGATTTTCATTTTAGAGAGTTATAAAAATAAGCACATCAGAGCTTTATGTGCAAGAAGCACAAGAGCATAGAGATGCTCATGATGGCACACGTCTACACTGCAGCTGTCTGAGATGATGGGAATGCTGAGTTTTGGGGCCTCTGGGTGAACAGCAGGCAGACCAGAGGCCCAAGAACTCACATAGGGGCCAGGCTTCACACCACTCCAGGTCTCTAAGGATACTTCTAATCTTCTGAAGTAATCCGAACTGGATACACTCTCCTTGGACAATAACAAGTGGCCTTTTTATTTGAAATGGTCAATTTTCACTTTATACTTTGTGCAAGTCCTACTCCTGTTATGATTTTAAGCAAAGGAAAGGTTAAAACAAGCACTTCCATTGATTAAAAAAAACAGTGAAGTAATTATTAGCTTCGAGTCAGACCTAGAAGAGAACTTAATATAAGCCCTCCGGTGAACCGAGAAAACCAAGATGAAAAGAAGTGAGGGGAGCTATCCAAGTCCCGCATGAGGGACAGGCGCAGCGCGAACCCACTGCTGCCAGGTGGGTCCTGTGCCCGCCCATGCAGGTCCTAAGTGAGCTTGGGCACAGTACTTGCCAGGGGCACCAGCCATCTGACTAGAGCTGCAGGAAGCTTTAACGGAGGACACAGAGAAAGGCTGTGCCACCTCCTATGTGACTTTGCCAGGAGGAAGGCAAACACAGGCTGCTCAGTCGTTCTTTTCCTACCACTAGATGGCCTTGCCTGGATATGAACAATTACGGTCCAAACAATCCTTCCCTTGGATCACAAGGGCACTGGAGTGCATCCAGAGTTCCCTTTCAGAAACAGATCTGAATGATGTTACAAGCTCCAGGCCCAACCATCACTAGAAAGAATAGAGGCAGGGATCATGGAATAGTTCACACTGTAAGTAACAACCATTTATCTCTGTAGCAAACTGGAGATGCCATGATTTCTCCAACAGGAGGTAGCCACCAATGAATTCAGTAAGTATCACTGGTTTTCAGAAAGGCATACTTAGCTTTCATTTCAACTGTTATTACAGTGTAATTGTAAAACATGCGTATCTATAAAGCAAACAAGTTAGTAAGTAGAAATGGATAAGGGCACTCTGCCTCTCTGTGTATTTGAAACAATACCTGAAGACAGCAATTGCCCATTCCAAATCCCATGGCATCCATGTAAATATGATCAGGCTTAGAAGCTTTGGCTGCCTCTTCATCTTCAGGAAATGTTTCTATAAACGGAGACGGTGTATTCTTGTCCTTAAATACTGTAGGATTAAATGAAACAAACAAATGAAACACGGGACAAGGGTGAGATTCAAGGATTAAACAGCAATTCCCCAGCTGCTCCTCCCACCCCACCACCCCTCTGTGGACTTACTTGGTACGTTGATAACAACCTTTTCTCCTCTTCTGTGTCGGATATTTCTTGTTAGGGTACTGAAACAGACAACCAAACATCATAAATCAGCCACCTAAGAACCAACAGGTAAAAGAATTCACTCGTATGCAAGTAAACAGAAATCCTCCTTCAAATGAAGTGTCTGAGGCAATCCTACAGAATATCCCTGTGAATCAAGCTATTCTAAGGGAATTTTCTGTGAGAAGTCTTTGCATTAACACCACTTCCTCTGCCTCTTGATCAGGAATGCTATTCTCTTCCCTGTTCCACCCTGGATACCTGAGTCCTGTAACTTCTCAACTCAAATTCAAGTGTCTGGGGTCTGCCAGTGGTCTGGGCTCACCATGTATTCCTAACCCTCCCCGTGTTCACTCTGAAGACTTCAAGCTTTAATAACTCACTTTCCCTAGGCACCTCTGGAGCCCCAATACCTTGTTACTGTCCCTCCCAATTGGCAGTATTAATACCTATTCTCTAGACCCACAGCGTCTAAACCAGAAGCCAGCAGGCACACTGTGACCGCTGTGCACCTGAAATGGAGCAAGTCCTAATTAAAATATGCTGTGAGGATAATATACACAGCAGATTTTGAAGACTTACTACAAAATACAAAAATAAAGCAAAATGTCTTATCAATAATTTTAAAATACTGATTCCATGTTGTAATAATTTTGGATAAACTGGATTAAACAATACAATAAAATTAAGTCCATCTTGTTTTTACTTTTCTCATGTGACTGTTAGAAAATTTACAACACCTGAGGCTTGACACAATTGTAGCGGACAGCGGTGATGCAGACTCAGCTTGGGGACCAGCCTCTCCCATGCCTGCTGGGATCTCCTCAGTCAGAAGCACCCTCTCCCTTCTCCGAGGAGGGTCTCTAATGCATCTACCTTGTGGCATCCAGCATAACCTTATCTTTTCTTGCAACTGAATCTATCTTCCCCCTGGGCACACTCTAACATTTGAAGTCGGGAACGTTGCCTACAATCTGTTCCCCCAAAAGACTCTGCATGTGACAGGCGTGCAGACCTGTCCATGGAATCCACACTGACAAGACCCAAGGTCCCCACCTGCAGGTCAGGAGCATAGGTTGGGGATGATACAGGAGACTCAAGGTACAAAGCAAGATCAGAGTGGTGTGCGCCCTGAAGCCACTTTAAACCCAGGAATGAAACTACAAGCTAGTAGAGCTTGGAGTTAACAGAACACAGAAGGTAAAGAGTTGTATATATTTTGCCCTATTATGAAAGTATATTGACTAGAATGAGATCACTTAGGGGGAGAAAAGGTAGGAATAATTAAGATAAAACTTCCCCAAATGGTGTTTATAGAACTAGGACAGAAAAATATCTACCCTGAGGACCACAGTGTCTAAGCCAATGACTTTAAGGTAACTTATAAGATGGGCAAGTCAGCTGTGCTCTAGGAAGCAGCTCAAGCAGCCAAATGTGCATATCCTGCTGGCTTCCCTGGTTCATTACAAAAGGAGCCTGAATTCAGTCTGTGCTCCGCAAGGATTCTAGGAAGGAGCACCTTACTCTCAGCCCGCAGGATTAAGAGTGAGGGACATCCGTTCCGTGTCTTTTTAAAGGCAGAGCCATACTCACCTAAAGCGGGGGTGCTTGTTTATGGCTTCATCAGGAAAGAAGAGGGACTTGGAAGCTCCACCTTCAACCGGATTGGGCTTGAACTCTGGCAGCGTGAACCCAGGACAGCCTAATCTACAACAAATTGAAGAACTAAGTAGATAGGATTTGTTTTCACAAGTTAATAATGTCCCGCCATCACTGCACCTGTTGAGAACCACCCACACCTGTCTCGCTTCCCCACTCTAGGGGCTCTAGTCCACAAATGCTGTGTAAGTACGGTGCTTTACAAACACCCACTTGTACTCGGTCTTCCTCACTGACATCTTCTTTGATGACTGTAGCCTGTGAGAGACTTTATCAGAGACCTCCATCCACTCAGGATCTCTACAAGACCAGTGCTCTAACCCCTGAGCTATGGAGCCCACTCAGGATCTCTAGAGTGCTTCTTCACATCCTAGCTATCTCTTCATTTAAGAGCAAGAGCCAACCGCACAGAAGTCCCTTGGCTAGGTGACTTCAATTGTCACAGGCTAGGGGTTCCCCCTAGCCGTCCAATGGTTTTTTTTACCAGTTTTCATCTGATTGTTTTTTGACCCTGCATACCCCCATGGCCCCCAACCTGTTGATAAGCTTTGTTCAACTATCAAAGGGCTCTCCTACTTTTTGCCTCTACAGATCACCTCATGAGTCCCTCAGGATTAGGCAATGTCTCTACAGGTGTCCCCATGTGCCCCAAGATCTCCCTGATGTCTGAAACCCAACCTAGGTCTCTTACTTGACCTAACCAAGAGCTTTAATTCCAACACAGAAAAAGGAAGCTCTGTCTTTATCCCTAAACGTAAAGCTCAAATTCCACATCCAGCTCTTCAAGTTAAGAATTTTAAGGTCACTGTTAAATGTGCTGTGAGAGAGGACAAAGACCGACAAAGTTTGCAAATGGAAAACAAGGGAGGCTCTTTCTTGTCAGGGCTTTACATCAGTGGTAGGAAACTTTGGGCTTAAGAGCCAAGACTACCCATGCCTTGTGCTCAGCCCCTACCTTTTATAAAATAAAGCACCTGTTGGCTGCCCATATCCGCCTTGTGAACAACAATGGAATCTGCTGATCTTATCTGGAAACCCGCTTCCAGCTATAATGAGGGTTCCTGAGAACTCTTGCAGCTGTGGGCACTATTTACTAGGAGCCTGCAAACTTCAGGAAAGTTCTGTAAGAGTGGCAGACTTCAATCTCGGGGGTTCCAAGGCAAGCAGAGTTAGGCTGAACGGAGGGAGAATGAAAATGTGTGTTGGGCAGGACAGAGGCAGGCAGCACTGCGGTCCTCAGATCCTCCAGCACTGCTGTTAGCGCAGGCTGGCCCCATCCCACAAACCCTTCTGCAGCCTGGGGAGGGCTTCATGTCTGCCTGGGCCATTACCAGCGGGTCCAATACATGTGCCCAGTGAGCACTTGAACTGAGCCTAGTGTGACTCAGGAACTAAAATTTCTACTTACGTATCATTAACTTAAATATTCATTTGGCCATTGTTTTGGATTATAGCTCCACAATAGAGTTTAGCCTCTTTACAAGAGAAAAATCATACTGTTTATACTTAAGAAACCAAGTACTCCTTTCTCTCTTGACACCAAAACAGAAATTTATCATTTACTACTGATAGGTGAGGCTTACTCCAATAACATTCTTCTTTTGTTGGTAAGTCAAAAAATACCCTGCTATCAAAAAATATATGAACATGTCAAATAAATAAAATCTTAAAAAAATATATATATATGAACATACTCTTAAAACAACAAAAACAAAAAAACCAGATTTTCAGAATAAAACATTCTTCTGTCTCAGCTCTCCCTTTATAATAACTCCTACTGCTTTTAGGATAGCAAGCCAAATTCTCAGTTAATAGGATCTGGCCCACTACCTGCCCAGCCTCCCCTTCTCGGCGTCCTCGCCCCACTGGCCAGCTGCCTTCTGTTCAGCCTGGGACGTCTGCCCACTCTGCTCACTCTCCCTAAGCTGTCCCTCCCCTCCTCACTCCCAGTAAACTTCTCCCAGGACACAGACATCACTCCAATCATCTTCCCCACCTCACAGAACCCACCTGACAACCTCGTCCCCCTCTCTGCTCGGCATCTTGTCCTCAAAGCACTTCCTCAACTTTATATTCCCTGGAGCTGTGGCGACCTGCTCACTCCATCTCTGCAGAGGCAAAGACTCTGCCTGTATTCATGACTGCATCCCCATGCCGCATGGGTCTGGCATGGAGCAGGTACTCAAGTATCGGAGTGAAAGGCACAGTCAGGATCTTTTTTTTTTTTTTTTTTAACTTCCTCCTTAAAACACTAGGGCAAAGGACTAAGCCAACTCCTTTCCCAGCAAACCTGCCCACCCTCAACCAGGTGGGGCTCTTCTGGCAGGCAGAGGGGAGTGGACTGCATGACAGAACGAAGCAGTCACAGAAAATAAGAGATGTATCTCTAAATGTCCGAGTTGCTTAAATAGGGTTTCGACCACTGAGATGTTACACTGAGGATTTTTAAAGAGAAAATCCTAAGTGTCTTTCCAAGACCAGCAGTAGAACCCTGAACGCCTGTGTTCATTACAGGTATTTATCAGAGAAAAAGAGGGAGGGTATAAAAATAGTTCTAAGTGTTTCAGTCTGTGGATACCAATCCCAAAGCTCTTTTGAGCCCTGAGGAGGTTAAGCACACTTTGCCACAATCTGACAGCTAGCCAGCACAGATAAGTCAGATTTACAATTCGGTAGAACGGCATTTGTAAGGGCTTGATGCCGAGCTCCTATTATGCCCGTGTGGTATTTATGTACCTCATTCTAGGCTAAGAGCATAGCTTCACTATTTACGTCTTCTTTACTTTTAGGAACTTTTACGCCTAACTAAGATTTGATGACAACCCCTAAGTTTCCTTTTCAACACAAGACACAAACATGGCCGAATGACACACACACCCCCACCCCCGTTCAAGTTAGGACGTATCAACAGTGGACTGGGCGCACTGATGCCAGCCCTCCAGCAGGCGACCCTCGCAACGGCCACTGATGCCAGCACTGGCCAGCGGAAGCCACTGTGAGAGTCAAGTGGGGAGAGCACCTGATTGCCATCAGACTCCACTCCTCCTCGCAGGGTCAGAACTGCTTGGCAGACGAGCCGCTCCCTCCACCCCAGCCCGGGATGGGTGCCGCCACAACCCTAGTGGTCACTGTGGTCCTTACGGTCCTGTCCACAGAGGCCAGACGAATGCTCTCACGGAGCAGTGCTCCGGCCCACCACCCATCGGCTGATGTTGGCACACAAGGTCTGCCTGCGGCTCTAACATGACAGATTCCATCAAATGCTGCATATAAAGTATAAACTGTCTGTGAAGTAGGAGAACTGGATGGTCAAATGCTTGGGTCATGATTGGCTCTTTTAGAACCTAAAGCTCTGAACGATCCGCTGGGGCATGTTCATACAGGAACTAACCTGGGAAATGAAGTGATTGTGCAGAGAGCCTGGTTTTCTCCTAATAAAGAAGTCGCTTCCTTCCGGCGTTTCCTCATGTTGTCTTCGACGGTGTTGAACTCGGACATCGTTCCTCCGTACGGCTGTCCGGGTGTGCCTTCAATCATGTAACTGCCATACTCGGGTCTCCACAGGGTAGGATGGCTACAGAGGAGGAAAAATTCCATTCCCTCATATTTTGTTGCTGTCCACTCAATTTTTAGAAGTTTTTAAAAAGTCACTTCCAAAAATGGAGACGCCACTCCATATAAATGAAGCTAAGAACTGCTTTACAGTTCCCAAAGGCTGGTCATTCTCCAGAGCTCCTCAGATAGGTGAGGGTTGGAAGTACAGGGGCCAAAATATTTGTAAGTAACTGAAAACCACACACAGGGTGCTCGCTGTCCAAGACAAGCACGCCCACTTTGTGAGAAAGGAGAGGAGGCCATAGGGGCTTTTTCAGTTCACTGCTGGCCTCCAAACTCAAAGGCAGTCTCCCAAAATCGAGTGAGCAGGAAAATGGAACTGAAAAGCACATGCCCCTTCACCTCTTTGCTTAAAGAAATATTAAAAGACAATCCTGCCAGCCAAACAAACTCAGTCTAAGTTCTATCTGATCCCACGGTTTGGGATCTCAGTAACACTGAGTCACACTCTGTCCACAGTTTCCGCTCCCCCCCTTTCTTTTTCTTTCAACATTTAGTAATAGTAAGCAGGCTTCATATTGTGTTTATAGTCCTAAGTACTTAAACACATTAATGTATTTAAAATGTCAACACCCTACACAGGAGGTATTATTATCTTCACTCTACAGATGCGGAAAGAGAGGCACAGAGACATTAAGCATCTTGCCCAAGAGTACACCCAGCTATGAAGCAGGGGAACCTGTGCTCTCATCTCCGATGCCATCCTGCCTCCTAGACACTGGAGGAACATTCCACTTTAGCAGTTCCACCAGGTTCACAAACACTAAAGCAACCCTTTGGTTTATCTGCTTACTTTGGGTTTGTCCTTTCCCCCTTTTCTTGTAGAGTTTCAAGAACTTCCTCTCCGGACAGGACCAACCGGACTTTCTTATTTTCATGATCAAAAGATACCAACATGTATTCCACCTGTTGAAAGTAAAAGAACGATTAACCTTCTTCCAGACTCGTGTTCAGTGTAACCTTTGGGAGGAGGCAGGGAGATGTGAAGGTCAGAAAGGACCCACAGTAATTGGAGACAGTCACATTTGCTTACACTACATGGCACACAATGAGTGTTCTTTTGCACAGTATGAAAAGCTGGAGAAAATCAGTCAATAGTGCCCCTGTTTGAGAATCAGAACTTATTCCTCCATTACTTCTTTCTCCTGCTCTACTTAATATCTCAAAGAAAAGTCAAGATTTTGATAGATCATACTTCATAAGTATTTCAAAGCTAAAAAATTCTGTCAACTGAAGTTACAAAACGAAGTTGCATTTTTAAATTTATTTCCTCAAGTGGCTTATTGTAAGTTTATGAGAGTGGGTATCTGGATAGAATATCAAGGCAGATAATGTTCATTTACTGGCAGGTTATTAAATCCCATTGTTAAGTCTCACTGTTGGAGAGTTAAATCATAACCATAAACACACCAGTATGGACAAGTTATCTTAGGAGTTTCAGCAATGTAGTTTTGGTTCTTCAAGAGTAACTTAAGACAGCTTCCCCACCCTGAAACCATATACGATTTACAATGCAAGGTGCACTAGTGCATTTATAATACCTGGTGGAATTCTGATAAAAAATCAGGAGTTTAATACCAAAGTAAGACTTTTCTGGGTGGAGTAGAGCCTGCTTTTGTCTTCCCTGAAATCACATGCTTTAAATCATGATAGTTGGTGTAAACAGTGAAAACTCGGAATCACGATTTATGGCTGAAATAAAATATCCATATGTACGTGAAAAGGTATGGAATCGGGCCGTTCAGGCAAACACTTGAGAGTACCCTTTGGGCAAGATACCAAGAGACAGAAAAGGTGATAAACTACTGCCCCGCGAAGAAGACGAGTCAGCAGAAGTATTTTGTTTGGCTTATCATAAAAGAAAAATAAGAAAAAAAAAAGTAACAATATATCCAGTATCTACCTGACCTTTCACATGTAAATCCAGATTTCCAGCCTTGAAAACAACAATCCACAAGCCCATTCCTACTGGGTGGGGCATGCTCTGGTCTGCAGTGGCCTATTCTTACTTATGTGTACCTGCCTGGTCTGGGAGGGCACTGCAGTCAGCCACCCATTAACGCAGACACAGCCATGTTCAGCAAGAGAGAGTTTTGCACCTAAGCTAAGAAATGGAATTATAAAGGGGAAAAATGTCAGAAAACCAAAGAAAATAACCTGGCAGGTTTAAACAACAAAAACTAAACTTTCAACAAACTTTTCAATAAAACTACCTTTTATTAGTTGTTGCTATGGACTGAATGTGCCCAACTCCCCCAAATTCACATGTTGAAGCCCTTATTCCCCAATGGGATGGGATTAGTGTTCTTATTAGAAGAAATAAGAAAGATGATCTCTCTTGCTACCATGTGAGGACAGAGCTGCTTGTAAGCTAGGAAGAGGGCCCTCACCTGGAAATAAATCTCTTGCCACCTTTCCCCTTGGACTTTGCAACCTCCAGAACCATAAGAAATATGTGTCTGTTGTTTGAGCCACCTAATCTATGGTAAATGTTACAGTAGCCTGAACTAAGATAGCTAGCTGTCTTACTGATGAATTTAAGTTCCCATTCTTGCTTTTCTATTAGAATTTTTTAGTTCAAGAAATAGGTTAAGACTATTTGCTTTAGCTACATGAACCAGAATTGTGAAATCTGCACTTGTATAATCACTCAATATAAAATGTCTGAAAACTGTGAGCTGCAGAATCCAGAAGTGCTTCCAAATTTAAGTACAGATTGTCAGCTATTTGGGAGTCCTAGATCTGGATGGAGAAGCTAAGAGCTGATAGAACAAGAAACTTCATTAAGTCTCAGGAATGGATATATAAAAATATCCTAAGTGTAAGAAACAAGTTTACTTTTAAATGAGCATAAGAAAGGGCATGCTGTGAATTTTCATATGTGGATCCTAATCTCCAAATCCATCATTCGAAGGAGGAAGGATCACCTATTTTACAGATATGCAACGATGCTCAGAGAGGCTGAATAAGCTGCCCAAGGCCACAGGGTCAGGGCAGGGATGTGAACCAAGCCTGCCTGCCCTCAAAGCACAGCACACTTTGCTGCTAGGACTCTAGAGAATGCCAATTTTGGTGAGTGGTAAGAAATTTTTAGAAAAATCGTTACAGGGGGCCTGAATGGCTCAGTTGGTTAGGTATCTGCCTTCAGCTCAGGTCATGATCCCAGGGTCTTGGGATCCAGCCCCATGTCTGCCTATCTGCTTCGCAAGGAGCCTGCTTCTCCCTCTCCTCCTGGCTTGCACTCTATCTCGGTCACTGTCTCTTAAATAAAATCTTTAAGAAAGAATCATTATAAGCTATATAAAGCAGGGACAGGATATAATGCTGGCTGAAAATCTCACAAATTCATTATGCCTCAATTTTATGAAGTGGGCCTGACATCATAGAAGCTGAGATTCTGCAGTTACAGTCTGAGATTTAAGCAGATGCCTTAGCCCAGCTTCGGCCCAGGACAGAGCTTCTGGCTCTACAATGCCTTGCTGACTCCGAGGAGGAATCTTCCTACTTCCAAACTTCCTCCTTTGATCACTGGCTCCAGCGCATCTGCAGGCCATCATCAGTAATCTGTGTTCTCTTCTTAACCAGAGAGCATTTCCTCCAAGACAGATGAAGAGATACTTCCTAGCTTACTGGGTTCCCATCATTTATCTGTTAAAAAAGGAGCAAGAATTTTTGCACCCACTTATATAAATAGGCTAAAGTGCAATAACTCTTATTGGTTTCCAAGTTTTGAAAGAATTGAAATCCTTAGTTTTCAAAATCACTGTGAGACCACGAGTTTAAAGCATGGGAAGGGCAAAAGAACGAAAAGCTCAACCTCAGCCCCAGTTTTATCAGCCAAATGGATGACATTTAAAATGCTTACAAACCAAACTCTCCTTAATTAAAAAATAATCATCCATGATCTCATTAAGCAAATGAAACAGAAACACATCAGAATATTTACCCAAGTGAGAAAAAAAAACAAAAACAAATAAATGCACTTACTTTTGGATAAAATGGAAGTTCAGTTACAAGCCTTAAGAAATCCCTAAACACTTTTCAAACTCAAGTTTAAGGTTCTTGGAAGTAATCTTCCCTCCCCTAAGTTGCTTTGATTTTTCTGCCTCAGTGCTCAGGATGGTTCTTTCAGCTCTTGCCTTTTTTGTTACCTTTTTAAACCCTTCCCCTACCCACCTCAATACATTTATGTTTCTTTCTAATTCTAGATCACACAAGCATCAAATAATTAACTCGATCTTTCCTAACAGTCAAACTAGAGCCAAAATGGAGTTTGGTTCAGTGAGCTAGCTATTGAGTGGTAATAAAATGACACATTAAGGCAATGCTGTCCCTATGTAGAATACCTAAAGCCACGGTGATTTTTATTATATCTGGATTTTGTCCCCATCTTAAACTTCCTTTTTGCATTCAACGGATGACAGAAAAGGCAAAATCAAGGAGAAAATAACAAGAGGGCACAGAGGCCCTTCTGAACACAACACATTCCAAGGACTAAACATACCAGCTTCCAAACATGTTTGAAACAGCATGTGGGCTGTGTATTTAGAGTTACAGCAACATCTATGCACGCTGCACACATACACAATCCCGAAGGCATCATAAGCAGCCTGCAGAGTGACTAATTCACATTTGTGTAATCAACATAGTATTTGGAAGTAGCAAGAATAGCCACTGGGCTCTATTCTTGGCACACAGATCATTAACTCTCTAAATGCAACTTAGGAACGTTGCTAGGCGGTACCCATCAGTTATCTTTTTAAATGGGGCGGGGGGAGACAATAAAAATAACTAGCCACTATGTGAGACACATATTTTTAAATGTGCACTTTTTCTACAAATGAAAATTAAAATTTAGATTTCATTGCTAAAAATGCTAAGTTTTACCCCACTATGGTAAAAAGCCACTAATAGAACAGTTGAATCAAAGACAAAGGCCCACTCAAAAGACTATTATGTAGGCTATGTATATACAGTGTTGCTAGGAATGACCTGAACACAACAATCCACTAGTTATTCAGTGCAGGTTTACACAAGCATGAGGTGCTTTATGCTCATCCAAAATTAGGCCAATAAAGTAAAGAATCTTAATTGAGATGATGTAAGTACACTGGACAATGCTGGATATATAGCAGACTGTGAAATACTTGTGGCATCAGAGTTCAAGATAACAAGAGTAACTGTGAATATCAAAATACTCATTTTTTTCCCTTAGGATTTATGTTACCTTTAAATGGGATTTACCACCAGTTTAAAATAAATTTCCTTTGTAAAAAAAAATTTTTGGGGGGGTACTCTACCTGAAGGTAAGGGTTTTTTTTTTTTTAAAGATTTTATTTATTTATTTGACAGAGAGAGAGGTCACAAGTAGGCAGAGAGGTCACAAGTAGGCAGAGAGGTCACAAGTAGGCAGAGAGGCAGGCAGAGAGAGAGGAGGAAGCAGGCTCCCTGCAAAGCAGAGAGCCCGATGCGGGGCTCGATCCCAGGACCCTGAGATCATGACCTGAGCCGAAGGCAGAGGCTTAACACACTGAGCCACCCAGGCGCCCCATGAAGGTAAGGGTTTTAAGGAGCTTAGAACTTGACGAAAGGCTAGACATTTTATAAAACAGGAGTGTTTAAATCTCTACTTCCTGGAGGTAAAAATGGTGCTTAATTAGGAAAGCAATCTAGTTCTATACGGCTCAGAAGCAGTTAGAGGCAGTTCCTTGTGTTTAGGGAGGTTCTACTTTTGAGAAATTCTTTTGTCTCTAGCCATCCTACCGAAATTCAAAATTTGGGGTTCAGGGCCAGCTCCTCTACTCCACTGTTGGTGTTTTTCCAGTGGTCCAAGCAGTAGTCTTGACTCCTGCTAAAACAACCTGTCACTTCTCAGAGACCCAGTTTGCTCTTTACACTAACTCCAAAACAAGCCCACAGCCACTTTGGGGGTTAAGGATACAGTTAGAGTTCATGACAGATCAGCACCCAAACCCACAGGCTTGCTGTCTGCCCCCAACCCCTGTCCTTTCACCCACTCAGCAAGGCCCAGTATTGGATAGGTGCTGCCAATACGGTGAGTCAGGCAGGTGCGGCTCCTGTTCTCAAGCTTCCACTGCTCCTAGATCCACAGCCAGTAACACAAAAGAACGAAACGATCTGGGTAAGTGCTCGTGATGACCAAGCAGAACTGTGCATATGTAGAACTGATCTAGTTTAGGAGATCAGAAGGCTTCCTGGAAGAAAGGGATTGGCCAGATGAAGGGGAGGGTCTACTGATGTTTCAACAACCTCCCAGAGGATTCCCAAGCTTTCCTCTACCAACATTCTGACTGCAGCATAATCACACGTCTGGCTGGTCAGAGACGCAGATAAACTGGGTCCGCCCAATAGAGATGATGCCACAACAGTCCTCCCCTACTTTAGAAGCAGTTTTAAAGCTAGCAGCCAAGCCTTCCGTCCAGAAGACCGTTATCTACCATGGCAAAGTACAAATGACCAGTATGTTTGAGCGCATGCTCAACTGTCCAGTTGATGGTATTTATTTCCGTCCCTAGCAAGAGACCCAAACTCAGAGCACCCAGCTGCCATGATGTTTATTTTTTTTAAAGATTTTATTTATTTGACAGAGATCACAAGTAGGTAGAGAGGCAGGCAGAGAGGGGGAAGCAGGGTCTCTGCTGAGCAGAGAGCCTCATGCGGAGCTCGATGCCAGGACCCTGGCATCATGACCTGAGGCGAAGGCAGAGGCTTTAACCCACAGCCACCCGCGCCCCCATGATGCTTAGTTTTAAACACCTGCGCTTAAACAGGGAAGACCTAAATGAGGAGACCAAAAGAAGAGCTGTGCTTCAAATACTGAACCGACTTGAGTAAAAAATTCTGATATGGATATAATGACATTTGATGGGGCTCAGAATGGGGTTTAAGGCAGACTCCCAAGTGAGACACATCTAGTGATATCAATATCAAATATCAAAACCACTGTTTTATGCAGTAACTTCTAAGCACTTCTGGGGGGCTAATAACCATGAGGTAGAAACTCTTGACACACGTGCTTTTGTACAGGCTTGTATATGGTGAGGTTTTAAACTTCTGATAGGTTATATTAAACTGCGACACGGGCCCCAAAGAATGCTTTAGTTTAGTCTAAAGTCATATCAAATTCTTAAATTATTGGATGTATTTTGACTTTCCTACTACGAGATATCATTTTATACCACAGAATTACACAGGGTGTACTCTAGGGAAGTTTATGCTTTTGGAAAACAAAATAAATGTGGCCTCACCCTGACCTGGTCTTCTGTTGGCATCCTAGATTAGGACTTCAGTTTACGGAGTACACAGCTTTTTATTTATAATGTGTTAATCTCAATTTTAACAATACATAACATCAGTGAATTTCCTGTATGATTCAGTGAAGTAACTTCCTTGAATCATTATCTTGGCCCACACAAAAATTTTTTCACATGCCAAGATTAGTAATATGAAGCCTAAGTGAAAAAATGGAAGACTTTAAAGGAGGGAAAGAAGGGGCGCCTATAGGTGGCTCAGTTGGTTAAGCCACCAGCCTTCTGCCTGCAGCTCCCCCTGCTTCTGCTGTCTTCTCTGACAAAATCTTAAAAAGAAAAAAAAAAAGACCACGTTAAGGCATTCCTACGTTCTTTCTAATGAAATCTAGCAGAACCCAACCAGTCTTCTCACACAAACTGACCACACAAAAGGCAGTTCCATCAAGTAAAGTCACCAATGGTGAGGGCATTCAGCAGTTAAATCAACTAACCTAATCCCTAACCCTTCCTGAAGACACAGTATTGTAAATATTTTTGTTTACCTAAAAACATCTGTACTTCAGACCTATAGCTTCTGGGTTCCAAGGACAAGTGCATTCCTCAGCTCTTTGCTGTGAACACATTCCTCAGCCAGAGTCCTGGTCGCCATGTGACTAACAAGAAGTGAGGTATCCAGGTCCCCAGACAGAGGCTGCTCGGGATCGACTGCTCTGCGGCGCTTAGTGTTGGGGACTGTGCGCCAAGAACCTGTGAGGCGGCTCCTAGCAGGCGTGGGCGAGCTTAGGGCTCTCGTGGGGGGCATGCTGCTGCGGGAGGGAGAACACCCACTCTCCATGGTGGTGCCCAGCTCTGCCCGAATGCACACCTAGGGCTGGGAGAGCAAGAAACAAGCATACTCCTTTACGGTAAAAGTTAGGTTGGTCTGAATTCAAGGACTGCCCAGGAAAAAGAAGTTTGGAGTTTTAGTTTTTAGAACTAGTCGTAGACTAGCCCACCAAACTAAGGATTTAAAAAAGAAAAAAAAAAAAAAAAAGCACTTTCTAAAAAGACTAAGTGAGAGCCAATGCTAAAAGAAAAATTCCATCTCCAAAGTGAGTGCTGTGCCCAGAAGGGCTCACCTATGCCCCCAGTGACAGCGCAGGGCGTGGGGATGGTGGGCAGAGATTCAACACCTCCAATTCTAATGCTATATTCCACCATCGCAAGAATCTGAGCACACTCTTGCATAATTCCATCTCAGAAAGGCAGCATCAGGGCTCCCTCTTCAGGAAAGACTCCTGGATGTTTGGGCAGATTCCACCAAGAGCAAAGTTCTAACCTTATATTGGGGTGTGGAAGATGGAGACTCCTATTAATACAAACTCCTTTCCTGCCATATTTCAAGTTCACGTTAAAGAGGCAAGTCAAAGCACCCGATTTCTGGCCCGCTACCTGCTGCCCCTGGCCAAGGCTGGCACAGGCTGCATAACTATCAAGTGAGGTCAGCCTGATGTTCATATAAAGGGCTCACCCGCCTCTGCCCTTTCACAGGGCTCCACTGCCAGCAAAAGATTAGCTGGGAAGGCCGCAGCCACATTACTAAACCTGTTAGCATTTGTCCCGCAGACCGAGAAATTTACCAAGCGTATTCAATATTATAGTTTGGAAAGGATGTTGGCGTTTCACTAGAAGGGAATCACTGGCCATCTGGTACGAAAAACACTTGAGCATCTGTGGCTCTAAGACATTTATATGTTCACTCAAACAAAAAAAGCCTACTTCCTTTATCACCACCATCCCTTCCTCTTTTTCTGTCCACCTTCCATCTCCTCTTGGGTTGGAGCCCATGAAGACTGTCTGAGCATTCTTCCTCCTGCTTACTTGGGAGCTGGTATATGGGGGAAGCAGGCTTTGGAGTCCATCCGATACTGGGAAGAGGACAAGCTGTGTGTCAACTGCCTAAAGCAGTAGCAACTACACAGCACCCCACAGATGCTGGTGGCTATTGTTTTCCAGCTTGCGGGCGAGGCTACGGTTACTGAGGCAGAACAGTGTCTTAGAGGTGCTTTCCAAATGCTGTCGGCTGTAATCAACATTACAGAAAGATCTTGAAATAGAGACTATCAGAATAAGTCACTGATAGGAAGGGAAGGACGATCTCACCAGAATATTTCCTCTGGCATTTGTTTCAGGGACCACTGGTCTCAGTTAAAAGTGAAAGCTCATAGTGTAGAACACTGCTAATTCTGCAGTTAAGTAGTCCTGGGTTCCTGCACCAAGCAGATCCAGTCATCCCCCTCCTCTTTGAAACTTTCAAGCGGCTCCCACTGAGCAAAAAACCCCACACCCCTCATCAAACCTCCCTCTTCCCCACCACGTTTCTGTTTTTCCAACACCAAGTCAGGGCCTTGACAGCACTTTTCTCTGCTTGGGAAGATTTTACTTCAGCCCTTCACACAGCTGGCTCCTGTGGGTCTCAAGTTCAGTGCTACCTTTTCAGAAAAACCTTTGCTGACCACCCGGCTCCCCCAGCACGAGCACCTCCTTGTCCCCATCCCCAAGGGGGCACTACTACTGCTCAGAACAGTCTTAATTTTCCCTCTTTTCTTAGAAATATTACAATTACAGACATTTGGAATTTGTCTTAGACTCTGGGCGCCTTAGCTTCATCATTTGAAGAAATAAGTGGGGGCAAAAAGAAAGTTCCTTCCAGCTCTAAAGCAATACAAGTATCCCCCAGCTTTCAAAAAATCTGAGTCAAGCCACTTTGTATGAAAGCCCTATAAGAGCACAGGTTTCCCCGTTATTGGAAACCACAGTGTCCCCGTAAAAACTTTCGAAAATCAGAATTGATTAGAGTGAAGAGTGTTCCCTGTTTTCCAAAAGTTTGTGGTGGGCCACTTGCTTTTACAAAAGACCTTACATTAGCATGGTAACTGCCTCCCTCCAGCCCCCCACAAAAGCAAAAATCCTCTTTGGATTTCTTTCGGTTAGTGAAAAACATACTAACATAGGTCTTTCATAAAAGCAAAAAATGCCATAATGCAAAACTTACAGAAAGTGAGGGATAAAGTTATCTGTTTTTGCTAATTGAAAGAAATTTGGAGGTTTTTGTTTTTGTTTGCCTTTATGGAAAAAGGCGAAAATAATGCCCCCCCCCCCCCGCCCCCAGCAAGCCCTTATAGAGACAATGGGCACACCAAACATCAAGAGGGTAGACAAATCCCTTCCCTCGGAACTACAACCAGCAGGTCAGTCTAAAGTAGACATAGTTCTGACCTGTGTCAGTGAGCATCTAGGCTTTATCTTAGGTTATTTTGTGCACCCGTTAGCAAGATACATCCCAAAGTATCAAAAAAGTCTAAGGTTGGGCACCTGGGTGGCTGAGTTGGGTAAGCAGATACCTTCAGCTCAGGTCATAATCCGAGGGTCTTGGAATCCAGCCCCAAGTCGGACTCCCTGCTCAGTGGGGAGTCTGCATCTCCTTCTGCCTATGCTGTTCCCTCTGCTTATGCTCTCTCTCAAATAAAAGCTTAGAAAAAAAGGTCTAAGGTTATTTTGGGAGTCTGGAAACACCCCCAATTTTTTCCATATATTAATAGTAATTGCTTCTTCTCTTTACACGATTTTGGGTTACAAAAGGTTTCATAGGGATGCTTCACTTTTGGTTGATGGGGGAAATCTATATTTCTGTATTTCTATTAAGCTCTTCTAGAAATTCTTAGTGTATGATCAGCCATTTTTCTTTTACTTTCAAATATGTTACTCACTCTGCACTGCCAGGAAGGTAATTTTATTCAAATGCATTGTCTTATTGCCCAAAGCTTACCCCTTTCAAGCATATGATATCTTGCAAATTTACCCTCTAAAGCTGATTACATCCTCTTCTGCTATCAATAGGAAGGTCCTAAACACACTTTTATTTTTTAAGGCTTCAGACTTCATCAGCAATTTCATTTAACTAGAATCACAGCAGAGCAAGGTTCTTAGAAGTACAATGGGCTGCCACATCTAGATGTGGTTTTCACAACTGCTCTCTGAATTGGTCTCTCTCGCTTCTGCCTCGATTGATCTGTTTATTATAATTCACCCTGAACTGAGAAGCCAGATGCCAAGCTTTCAGGATTGTGCATTAAGTGAGTGTTCTCAGGGTAAGGGCTTGAGACGCTTTTAGGAGGAAAGTACATAAACTCTGTCCTTAGAAGCCTTTTGTTTACTTCCTAGTCCTCTGAGTACTAAAGCCCCAATATCAGGATCCCTAGATACAATTCAGTACAGCAGTGGCAGCCTTGGGAGGGCCAAGAGGAGAGGACTACCATGCTTAAGCACAGGCAGGGCTGCTGAAAGCATGCTGGCTAAGAAGGTACCTTCCATGTACCCAACTTGTGTAAATAGGTCAACGTTTCCAGAAGGAAATGAAGGACATACTCCTAAATAACCTCTTCAGGTTTGTCTGTGGTTTAAAGTGCTCAGAGCATATCCTTCCAAATAATAAAATCTTTTTTTTTTTTTTAAAGATTTTATTTATTTGACAGACAGAGATCACAAGTAGGCAGAGAAGCAGGCAGAGAGAAAGAGAGAGGAGGAAGCAGGCTGCCTGCCGAGCAGAGAGCCCGATGTGGGGCTCGATCCCAGGACCCTGAGACCATGACCTGAGCCGAAGGCAGAGGCTTAACCCACTGAGCCACCCAAGCGCCCCCAAAGCTTTTTTAATTAAAAAATGTTAACTTCCTAGGGTTGCAGGTCACTGGTGCAACCCTTAACTCTTGAAAACACTTCAGACAGGGCCAGCCAGCTTTTACAGGTACTTCAAGATCCTGACTATCTCTCTGGAGCATTAAAATATGTGAAGCCCTGTGCACCCCAGCCCATGACCCCCACAAGTAATCCAAACAGGGCAGAGTCACAGCCCGGAATCTTACTAGCTTCCAGGAAAAGGGTCACGGAGTCTCTTGCCTAACAGTTTTGTTTTAACTCTGCTACATCAGCATCCAGGAAAAAAAAAATGCTTTAACCAAATACAAAGGACTAAAAAAAGGACCTCAGGAGAAGGAAGACAAGACCAGTGGATGTGTGTGAACATTTATGTAATGAGGAACATCTGGTTTGGGATCCTTTTGTAATTTTGTTCTGGAAATAAGTTTAACTACCAAATCCCAAATGGTCTGACCATGACAGACACAGAAATCCTAAGCATACAGAAAGCACTTCAGTGTCCAACAGCAGAATTGTAGCCATATAAACTCTCCAAGGATATACCAATCCAGATAACCAAGGTTTCTGAATACCTAGCAAGCTGTATCCAAAATGAGCTCTTTGGGCTACAAGACTGAGGTTTAATCATGTTTCCTCAATGTCTTAAACCATGTCTGAGAAACCCAATCTTTAAGTGGAGACTCAGGGTCGCCATTCTAATATATTCTATCCATTACAATCATTTTTAACGTGCAACAGAGACAACTTAACAGCCATGGACGTTATTCCTTACGGGATACCCAAATTCATATACTATCCAGTTCAACTAAAATAGTTCAATTCTATTTCTTTCTAAAATTATAACCAAGATTTTAAGGACCCTATGAGCTCTGAAAACATCCATGGGCGTTGTGCCATTTATTTTGGCCAGAAACCAACTTTTGCTTTTCTCCCAAATTCTTAATATGTTCCAGATAGGCTGCTGCCAAAGCCTCCGGTCCCTCCCCCACCAGCAAATCCAGTGGCTTCACTTCAGTTCCCATCCTTCCACAGCTCTCGAAAGCGTGCTCTCCTCCTTCCCGCACCGGACAGCGCTACTACCCCCACACGCCTTCCTCTCAGGATCCCACGGATTCATCAGGGTTCTGAGGTGCCACCAAGGTCTCTTCTCCCTGGGCTAGCTGGCTCTCCACTTGGGTTTGAAGCACAATCTTTAGGCCGTGGCTGCCCCACCATACACACAGCTCAGATGTTGCTCCAGCTTTCTTCTGTCTTACCTGGTATTTCTACTGAATGAGTAGAGGGCTCCTTAAATTAAAGGGTTGCAGAACAGAATATCCAAACCAACAGTTCCCCAAGGAACCATCCTACCAGGGAGTCTTACTCATCTATCATCTTTGCCAGGAATAGGTATGAGAGACATAACTTAACCGCTCATGTGCCTGGTCCTTTCACTCCCTCTTTAAAGTATCTCTCTTTTATTTTATTTTTTTAATTTTAGAAGACTATTTGTCGCAGAGAAACAGAACGAGAGTAAGCACACAAGCAGGGGGAGAGGCAGGCAGAGGGATAAGCAGGTTCCCCGCCGAGCAAGGAGCCCGATGTAGGACATGATCCCAGGACCTTGAGATCATGACCTGAGCGGAAGGCAGACATAAACTGACTGAGCCACCCAGGTGCCCCTAAAGTAACTCTTTAGTATATGCAAATCTTTATCTCCAGATTCCTAAGCTACACTCTCTTCTCTCACCTAGCAATGACATGTCCTCCATAGTGTGGGTCCTTGTCTCTAGTTAATCCTCCCAATCCATTCCATTTCACACTATGATCAAAGGGACCTGGAAGAAATTCCCTTGTACCAGTCTTGGACTTAACAATACTGTATCTCCTGACATGGCCTATTACATAGGACCCTCAACAGCCTGAATCCAACGTACTTTTCTAGCATCAATTTCTAGGCATTCCCTTTTCCCTGCTTCAGTCCTGTGTTACTGCAATACTCCCTCAACATCAGGCTCCTCCGTAATCTCACCTTTGTGCATTCCCTTTTTTCCTTGCTTCTCCAACTCACTTTGAGACCTATCAGAAGATTCACTCCCCACCTTCCATTCACAAGACTCCCAGAGCCTCTAGATATACAGCAAACTCTTCCTCTCCTCCCTCCTGCACAGCCACCCATCTGCCTCCCACTCGAGTTCACGGGTGGAGAGCTTCTCACTTTTCTTGACTTCTCTCTTCAACCCCATGACCTAGCACAGGAAGTCCTTAATATATAGGAAGTATACAATAAATACTTAGTTTAAAAGTTCTCCATCATAGAAATAAAGCCTTTAGTGTTCTGCCATATGTAAGTGAAATTTAAATATCATCTTTTTTCAAGAAAACATTTTCACAATACCATCTTGCTTTTAATGGAAAAGTTGTGAAGCTCAAATAGGCTTAAGACATTAAAAAATTTCTAGAAACCTAGTATTCATGGCTTTATAATTACTCTGTCAGTAGCCAGTGAACTATATTATCTTAGACCAATGCAAAAACCCAAAAGGTGACAGGGTAAAGAAATAGATTCTACCATTTCTTGTATGCATTTCCTGATTTTTATAAGTTGCATGGAATTTAAAGTATTCTCAGTAAATTGTTAAAAAACACAATTAGGAACTATACATATGTAAACATGCAATTCAAAACTAAATGGTAGGGTTGTTTGTTTTTTTATTAGTCTTACAGATGAGGAAATTGTGGTCTGAAGAATTTAAGTTCTATGTCTAAGATCACACAATCATTCAGGGGAAGACCCGGGGCTTAGACTTGCATCTTCAAATTAAAGTCTATTCATAAAACGTATGCAAATTTTTCAAATAATTGTTTTCACCAAATACCCAGTCATAGGACGAAAACAGTGATATTAAATGATGACCATCATAACAAAGGCAAAGAAAATCCTGACTTTAAACAAAATTGGCTAGGGGCACCTGGCTGGCTCAGTTAGAAGAGCATGAAACTCAATCTTGGGGTCATGAGTTCAAGCCCCACGATGGATGTAGAGATTACTTAAATATAAAAATAATAAACAGGGGTGCCTGGGTGGCTCAGGGGGTTAAAGCCTCTGCCTTCAGCTCAGGTCATGATCCCAGGGTCCTGGGATCCAGCCCCGCATCGGGCTCTCTGCTCAGCAGAGAGCCTGCTTCCCTTCCTCTCTCTCTCTGCCTGCCTGCTTACTTGTGATCTGTCAAATAAATAAATCTTAATAAATAAATAAATAAAAAGAAACTTGGCTAAATGTTGATTGCTGGAGGTAGCTTATAACCACGAGGGCAGCCAGCCTTTGGACAAAATTTACAGAGAAAGGAGAACACAGCTGAAAGAAGAGGAAAAAATAGGAAAGACTTCTACTTCTGTTCAAGAGGGAATAAAAGCAACCGATTTTACCTTCCCATCTGAAACAGCCAAAATGAGAGAGACTATATGAAACAGCTTTTTCAAAACACTGGATAGCAGTTAGCACAAGGCAGAGATTCCTGATCTATGGGGGAGAAAAGCAAAGCGAGTCCACAAATTGTCCCAACTTACTGCCGGAAGAGAGGCTCTAGATCAGGGCAGCAAGGTAAGGCAGAACCTGGAGTACTCCCTGAATTGAAGAGACAGCTGAAGGTCTGAGGAAACCAAATCAATTAGAGTTCACAGGACCAAGCACCACAGAGAACCCCGGAGATCTGCAGAGGATTCCCACTTAAGGATTCAGTAGTAAACCAACCCATACAGGAGTACCAAAGTACCAAGTACCCAAAGCTGGGGCCAAGTGTGTTCCCACAAACCAGAATAGATTAACTCCTCATTCAGGGACATTGGGGAAAATATCTGTAAAGGTCTTGCCTCAGTAGAGGGATTAGCCCCAGAGACTTCTCGAGATCTGCCTAATTATAAAATCAAGACCGCAAAGAACTGAGCTACTTCCAAATAACTGTATTGTAGAACAAGGCTTAAAGAACAAAGTTAGGAATATACAATTAACAAGCACCCAATAAGGTAAAATTCATAATATCTGAAATTCCGTCAAAGATTACCAGGCGTGCAAAGAAGCTGAGAAACATTCAGAAAATAAAAATGAACTTAATCTTAAATAACAAGGGTGACAGAATTAGCTAAGACATTAGACCAGTTATTAGAACTGTATCCCACATGTTCAAGAAGTTTAGCATGGGTGGTTCAGTGGCAGAATTCTCTCCTGCCAAGAAGTTTAGTAAGGCTGCAGAAGATATATATGTAAAAATCTATTTTACTTCAATATATTAGCAATGAACAGTCAGAAACTGCAACATAATACCATTTACAATAGAAAAAAAACACGAAACCGTGATACAAGTAACAAAAAATGTGAGACTTGTATGTTAAAAAACTAAAAAAGAAAAAAAAAAGGATGAGAGAAGTTAAAGATTTACTTTCCTTGGGTCAGAAGACTCATTATTAAGATGTCCATTCTTCCCAAATTGATCTACAGATTCAATGCAATTGCTGTCAAAATCCCAGGTTTGTTTTTGGTAGAAATTGCCAAGCTGGTTCTAAAAATGATGTAGAAATTCAAAGGGCCTAGAAAAGTCAAAACAACTAGAAAAAGAAGAAAGTTGGGAGAGCTAATGCTGCCTGATCTCACAACGTATTATAAAGCTATGGCTATATAAAGAGTATGGTACTGGCATAAAGATAGACAGATCAACGGAACACTACAAAGACTCCAGAAATAAAGACATACACACAGACAACTGGAATTAGACAAGCTGCAAAAGGCCACATACCTTTGGCAGCGAAGAAAGGATAGTCTTTTCAACAAACGGTGCTGGGGCAACCAAAATAAAAAATCCATACTTCACACCAGAGACAAAGCTAACTCAAAATGGATCACAGACCTAAATGTAAAGCCTAAGGTCATTAAACTTCTAGAAGAAAATACAGGAGAAAACGTTTGTGATCTTGAATTAAGGAAAGATTTCTTAGATAACACACGAAAAGTTTGATCCATAAAAGAACAAATGGACAAACTGGACTTCATTAAAATGAACAACTTCTGTCCTCAAAAGACATCCTTACTAAGAGAAGGAAAATAGACTGGGAGAACATATGTGCAATGTAAATTATCTGGTAAGAATTACATCCAGAATATATAAAGAACTCTCAAAATTAGGGAAATGGCTTTAAGCACATTTCACAAAAAAGCCATACCGATGGCAAACAATCACATGAAAAGATACTCATCACCACTGTTCTTAAGGCAAATGCATATTAAAAATACAATGAAGGGGCACCTGGGTGGCTCAGTGGGTTAAGCCTCTGCCTTCGGCTTGGGTCATGATCTCAGGGTCCTGGGATCGAGCCCCTGCATGGGGCTCTCTGCTCAGCAGGGAGCCTACTTCCTCCTGTCTCTCTACCTGCCTCTCTGCCTACTTGTGATCTCTCTCTCTCTGTCAAATAAATAAATAAAATCTTAAAAAAAAAATACAATGAAATACCATCACCCACTTATTAGAATGGCTAAAATTAAAGACTGACTATACCAAGTGTAGACAAGGATGTGGACAAACTGGTATACAATGCTGCTAGGAATATAAAATGGTACTACTTTTTAAAAAGTTCGGTAATTTCCTTGAAAAGTTCAATTACTCCTAGGAAATAATCAAGGTAGATAAAAGCATAAGTCCATACAAACACTTATACATTAATATTCATACAAGTTTTATAATAGCTAAAAACTGGATATCCAAAAAATGGATAAGTCCTAGTATATCCATGTAATGGAATATAATGCAGTAATTAAAAGGAATGAGCAACCGATACATGCAATGAAATGAATGAATCCCAAAATATACAAGCAGCTTAAAAAGCCAGACCAGAAAAGTACATGCTTTATCATTTCCTAGATCTAAAACTCTAGGAAATGTGAACTCTATTACGGGGCCAGAAAGCAAAGCAGTGGTTGCCTGTGGAGGTGGGAAGAGAAGTAGGAAGGGAAGCGGGAATTGCAAAGGGGCACAAGGACATTTTTAGAGATGATGTATATTATTTTGATCGTGGTGGCAGTCTCACAGGTGTACACATATACCAAAACTTACCAAACTGTACATTTTAAGTATGTGCAGTTTACTGTATGTCAATTATATCAATAAAGATGGTAAAATGTTTATAAAAACCCACCTAACTTGGTTAAATCATGAATGTATACACAGAATCTTAACAAGCTTATCAGAATATCACCCATTCAATACCAGCAACATCATTAATGCTCCAGTTTTCTAAACAACATATTCAGATGCTTTGAGTATATGAAAAGTTCAGACGCAAATTTATTTTTCCTTGATTTCAGCACTGTGCTTTAGAGACACATGAATACTGTTAAAACAATGTCCACAGTGATAGCAAAGTAACAGAAAGATAAAACTTTGCTTTATAGGTCACAAAATACTCAATGACCTATGTAAGAAACCTGAACATTCCTAATGACTATTAAGAAATATTTGTGTGGGGCGCCTGGGTGGCTCAGTGGATTAAGCCGCTGCCTTCGGCTCAGGTCATGATCTCAGGGTCCTGGGATCGAGCCCCACATCGGGCTCTCTACTCAGCAGAGAGCCTGCTTCCCCCTCACTTTCTGCCTGACTCTCTGCCTACTTGTGATCTCTCTCTCTCTGTCAAATAAATAAATAAAATCTTATAAAAAAAAAAGAAAAATATTTGTGCTCGGGGCGCCTGGGTGGCTCAGCGGGTTAAAGCCTCTGCCTTCAGCTCAGGTCATGATCCCAGGGTCCTGGGATCAAGCCCCGCATCGGGCTCTCTGCTTAGCAGAGAGTCTGCTTCCTCCTCTCTCTCTCTGCCTGCCTCTCTGCCTACTTGTGATCTCTATCTGTCAAATAAATAAATCTTAAAAAAAAAAAAAAAAAAGAAATATTTGTGCTCACCATTTAATTCTAGTCCGTGTCCAGTAATGCATTAAAAAACACAATTTAGATTTAAGTGCAATTCAGAAATACTGCACTTTCCAAACACCATCAATACCATCAAAAATAACTAAGCTAATGGAATATAATTATACCTGAAAAAACAAATATAAGTTAACTGGCTGAAAAAATGTCCACGTACACGGAATGCTTCATTCCCCAATGACCATGGCTATTTTTTAAATTTTTCCTTCATGTTTTTATTTAAATTGCAGTTAGCTAACAGTAGTATTAGTTACAGGTGTAAAATTTAGTGATTCATCACCTACACACAAATATCCGGGGGTTCATCACAAGTGCCCTCCTTAATCCCCATCACTGTTTAATCCATCCCTCCCCCATGCAACCCTCAGTTTATGCTCAATCGTTAAGAGTCTGCTTGACCGTTGTTATTTAAATAAGATATAGCAGACATTTAAAACACCCAAGTGAACAAGTTATCATTTATGAGCCTTCACTCAAAAGGCAAGACACTTGTAAACCATTTCATCAACATTATCTCATTTAATCTTAACCCTATAAAGCATTATCATCCCTACTTATAGATTTAAAAAACTGAGGTTGAGATAAAGCAATTTGTCCAAAGCTACACATTAATTTACACTCAAACGAAAATGTTTTTGTCTATTCTAGATTTATAGCTCAGAGTTACGTTATTTTTTATAGGATCATAAGCTTATTAATTAACAATGCATTTTCTAAATAGTCACTTAAAGCATTCTTAATCTACGCAGGCAAATTTGTCCTTCAAACTCAATGGATGACATTTCAGCCCTTAACATATCCCACCCCGGCTTTACTGGCTTTATGCATGGTAAGAATAAACTCAAATATCAAAGACATGTTTTATTTTCCTAAGTTTACATGCACTTCTCTGCTAACTAGAGGACAATTTACCTTAACTTTGAGAGCCACTACACTGGGTTAAAAAGAAATTAGAAAAACTATACATTTGCTTTTAAATGTTGTTTTCTGACACCTCTACAACCTATAGTGTGAACTCTGTAAAAGGAGATTTGATGAAATCTCACACATTGTAAATAATCCAAAACCTAGTATTACGTGTTTAAGACAGGGACCTGAAGTCAGCCAGATTTCAATTCTGATAATGCCTCTGCTGTTAAGTAGCTGAAAGAGCCTGGCGGGCACGTAACACTAGAGTGAATTCAAAAGTTGTACTTACTGCCACATTTGCAGCCTACGTTTCCTAAGTCTGTCTTTTAATGGGCGAATTCCAGTTATGAACAAAATCTGCACCTGAAAAGTTTGTATGCTATGAAAAGATAAGTGCCTTTTTTTTTGCATATGTAGAGTAGAATGCTTAGCAGACAAAAAGAGCACCCAGGAACATCCATCTTACCTCTCCCCTACAGTACCCCCCCATCCTGGAGCAAAATGAAGTGTTCTCCCCGCAACCCAGAGTTAGAACTTCTATCTCCTCCAGAAACAACAAATGGTGGCTAGGGTTAGGACCTGTTTCACCAAACGTGAAACATTCATCTGTAAGCTGATTTGGGAATCTACGCATTCATAAGGTTGTCACAGGATAATACTTCTGATTTCTAAAACGCCCCCATATACCTTTAGAATACAACCCATTTTTACCTCAGCGATTTGCAGTCTTTGCTTTAAGAGTCTAAAGACTATCTACAGGTGAATTTCAAAAAAGTAACATTCTAGTTAAAATTTGTACATTTAAAAAATGTGTACATTAAAAAAATTAAAATTTTTAATGTAAAAAAAATGTTATTGAAACTGTTCTTACTCAAACTACAAAAGCTAGGTGAGTCCAACCCTGTCATTTTTCCACAAGAGGAAACTAAGGCTCACAATCACACAGGCAGTTTGGCAGGCTCTGGAATACGACACAAGTGACATTACAAATCCAGGCTTCTTTCTGATAAACACTACCAGATACAAATACTGTCCTAGGAACTAGGGCTAAGCATTTCCAACAGTGGCAGGGTCTCCTAACCATGGTTTTAGGTATTTTTTGTTTTTTGGGTTTTTTTTTTTTTTTTTTGGCTTCTAAGACCAAAAGTTCCCACAAAAAGCAGTCATTTGGTATCACTCCAAGCAGTCCAACATATCACATCTCAAACACCATTTTCTGCCTGGCAAAGCCATCCTCCATCTCCAAGGGCCACACCACCCACCACACCCTTCTCCACTTTATCCATCTACCCAGCAGGTTTCTCAGTGACTTCTCAAGACCTCTGCACACAACACGGGTTGCTTGCCGCCGGACCTTGCCTGCAGACTTCTACTTCAGCAGATGTGATCTGTGAGTTCCTCTGTGCGAGGAATGGCGCCAAGACCGAAGCAGTTAATGTCTCTCCTCCTCTTTTGCTTAGGCTCATCTCATCAAGGAAGCCTCCCATGATAAATAAGAGACTCTGGTTTACAAACTCCTTAAGTTGGCAACCATACTAAGAAATAATTTACATGCGGCTCTATACAGACCTGCTCACATGCACCCTCAAATAACTCAGAAGTTTGACATGCTACGCTGCCTCTTTATGACAAAGTAGTCCTCTTCATCTGATTCCATTTCACTTTTTTTTTTTTTTAAAGTTCTGGAGAGGAAAAAAAGTCAAGGAGAACCTAAATTTGTCTGTCAACCTGCTCATGGATCATGACCTGCAAAATTCCCTACTCCAAAAGACGCTGGTTTATTAGGGGGAAAAGAAGCAAAGAGATGTGGGACAGAAAAAAAAAATCCAGGACCTGGGGGATAGAGCACAGATGACTAAATGCACACAATAGGCAAATGAACACACAACATCAGATGCTATGAAGCAATAAGGAACTTCAGAATGAAACTGAAGAATTACCGAACACAATACCACACATCTTTTCTGTCCAAAGTATGACAAACCCTTTCTAGTATAAATGTGAATTGCTATTATACTTTTGAAACTTAAAACACCGCAATTCAACTGTAAAAATCAGAATTATCGTCCAACTTTCGAAACCGACAAATTAATTTTACAAGGAAACAGATATTGCCTCAGAGAAGCACTACCCGACGCCTGGGTCAAGAGTAATAACATCAACTAAGAGAGAAGTTTGCACCTGAGCAAGCGATGTAACACAAATGGTAAAAAACAAACAAACAAAAAAACCCCAAAAAACAAAAAACACTTTTCAAAAAAGCACCTGATTATCTGAATGGTATCTACATGTGACTTTAAAAAACGGAAAGAGGGCACAAAAAGCTTTGGCAGAAGAAAACTAAAGGGGGGGGGGGGTGGGCAATGCTTTCCACGTCATTCCAATAAACAATAGTTCAACAAATTGAAAATTCAAAGACATTTCAGCTCTAGGCAGAACACATGTTGAAACACTGATCTGTAGAGGATCGAGGCCACGGAAAGGCACTAACAAATCCCAATTGCGAAGCTTCAAGAGTTCCCATGGAGGTACAAGAAGTTTCGTCCTCTTGAGGAAAACCGAGTTGTAATTCCTGTTCTATGCCTATAAAGTGGTGGCAAAGCGTGGAGGGTGAGAGAGGGTGTGTGAAGAGAGTGAGAGGGAGCTGATGAGAAGCAGCTGGAGGTTTAAAAAGGAACCTGCAGGAGATGGGGCAGAAGCGAACATCCTGAAGACCTGAATCCTAGCAGCAACCGCCCTTCTAGGACAACCTGGTCCCTCCTCACTGATCGCAAAAGCGCATTTTGACACCGGACGCTACACCGCTATACAGGGCCCGGCAGATACACCTGACTGAAAACTCCTGGAGGCACCAAATGTCACACTTGCTCACGCTCGCGCCCTCCCAGCGCCTAACCCATTTGTTCAACGAAGGGGAAAACCCTAAGAATGAATGAATGGGAGAGGTAAGTCTAGTGAGAAGGCTCGGGCAGGGCCCCACGCTCAGGAGAGCCCCGGACGACTGTCCAGGAAGAGCAGGGACAGCGCATCCGGGCAGGGACGCGTCCGGGGACCCTCGGGGCGCACCGCAGGACGCGGACCGCCGTGGGGGCGCAGGGCGCGCCTCGCCGAACAAAGGAGACGCGAGGTGGCCTGACAGGGGCGCCCGGCGGGGGCGGAAGCCGCGGGCGCTCACCTCGTCGCCCCACTTGAGCACGTCCTTGTGCCGGTCCTTGACTGCGTGGTAGATGTGCAGGAACTGGAGGATCCCGTGCCGCCGCACGTGGTCGGCGTGGCGCTTCGTCTCCTCCCAGCTCAGCGGCGAGCCCTGGGACAGCAGCCCCATGGCTGCCCCCTCCTTCTCCTCGGGGCTGACTGCGGCCGCTGGCTCAGCGCGCGCGGCGCGACTCCGACACTCAGCTGCCCGCTAAAAGCTGCAGAGGCAGCGGCTGCTCCGCCCCGTGGGGGCGCCCTTGGACCACAGCTGGCGGAGGGAGGGTCTGCTCCGCTCCCCCGCGCGGGGTCCTGGCAGCCCAGGTGACCGACTCAGGGGTCCGGCGCGCCGCGCGGACACGGAGGCAGAGGACGGGAGGGCAAGCTGGATGGCTCTCGGCTCGGCGGCCTCGCCCTTCGCCCGCTCCGGCTCCCGTCCCGCTGCTGCTCCGAGGCGGCGGCGACGGACTCTATAGCCACAGTGCGGCAGCGGCTCTCGCTTCTCTTTACCGGTGTCGTGCACTGGCTTCTTCCTACTTGTGACCGAGACCTGCGCCGCCACAGAGCATGCCCAGTTTTCCTATCTGCTCACTCGCAGCTCCAGGGTGCGATCCGTAGCTCCGGATTTTATAGATTACGGGCGGGGGCGGGGAAAGAAGGCGGTGCAGGAGAGGAGGCGTGGCCGAGCGCCCAAAGAGCCTCAAAGAAGGCCTAGGAGGAGGCGTGCGCTGGCGTGGTTGGGGCGGAGTCAAAGGGGCGGGGGTGTGGGGAGCGAGGTCCCGCACGCTTTAAGCAAAGGAGATAGGGAAAAACCTGTGTTCTCTAACCCAAAGAGATAAACTCTGGGCTGGGGAAGAAATTTGGTTATTTGAATTGATGAACAACCCAATGTATTCATTTTGAGGTGAGAAAAGACCTCACGCTCATAAAAAACAGGTGAGAGCTGCCGGGTATGGTAATAACAATCATAGCTTGGGAGTCAGATGAAACACCTGTTCAATTCTAGTTTCCACTATTTACTGACTGTGAGGTCTTGGGCACGTTATCTCCATACCCGTGTAAAATTATATGAATTCTGTCTTTTATGGATGTTGTAAGAGCCTGCACGATGCAGATGTGCTTAGAGTCGATGGCCAATAAATTACCTGGCTGTTAAGAGGAATCAATTTGTCTACAGGGTTTATGTATATACAATGTGTATGTATTGCAAGTATTTGTGTATTCTCTAAATTAATTATTTGATGACATAAAGTCTTTGGATGGCCCAGACACCATTCATGGCAACAAAAGGGACTTTGTCAACATCTTCAGATGGATATTTAAAGGAATCATCTCCAACAGCATATCCCCCATCCAAAGCTAATATTCATCCATTATGTGACTAAAATGTTTTCATGAGCTTACTAGGGAGAAAATATTAGAAACAACTGGGTTGATCCTGTCCTGGTGGGAAAGAGAAAGGCGGTACCTCACCCCCATAAATCTGTGTTGACAGAGTGATGATGTCAAGGAGGGAAAAAGAGACAGCAACTAGATCACACACGTACTAAGGCCAGAAAGTGTGTATTTATTGTGCTCACTTCCATCAACTACAAAGCTAACATTAGTAAGCATTCATTAACTGCTGAATGAGTACAGAGGTGTAGGACTCTCTTTCTTCTTCCATACCCCTTCATAGTGGATGTATCCTTCTCAGGGATTGGAGACATGGATACCCAAGGTCTGGCTGTAATTTCCGCAGTGGAGTGTGTGTATGTGTGGCGTGCGGAGGGGGGCAGGGCTGTGGGGGTGTTTGAAGCTCGGGACATGTTTCCATCCAGAGCACACAGCAAGAATAAAAACGAAGCCTCATTCTAGCTTGTTCATGGCTGACTCAGGAACCTCAGCTACTGCACCCACTCTTCCTTTACCCTCTGCACCAATATCACCCGGCTTGTTCAGTCCTGGCCTTCCACTGTTTTTCTCTGCTTGGAATTGTCCACCTGACACATTCCTGTTTATCTGTTGAGTCCCTGTTATTCCTCTCCTTAATTTGGTTGCATTTGTACATGCATCTGTTTCTACATTAGGATAAAATCATTTTAAAGATATCTCCACACTAGTGACTTCCTCTGGGATAGAGATGATTTATATTTTGATTTTTTTTTTAATAGAAAAGTGCTTGTAGGGCGCCTGGGTGGCTCAGTGGGTTGGGCCGCTGCCTTCGGCTCAGGTCATGATCTCAGGGTCCTGGGATCGAGTCCCACATCGGGCTCTCTGCTCGGCGGGGAGCCTGCTTCCTCCTCTCTCTCTGCCTGCCTCTCTGCCTGCTTGTGATCTCTCTCTGTCAAATAAATAAATATTTAAAAAAAAAAAAGAAAGAAAAGTGCTTGTATAAATCTTGACTTCCTATGGAAGGCAGGGAGTGGGGGGAGTTGGGGGGCAGTGTTGCTCATGTTTCATATGCAGGTGAGGGACCTAAAAGATGATTTTTTATTCTCAAAATCTCATCTCACATTTGCATAGGTCTGCACTGTTCAACACAATAGCCATCAACCACATGCGGCTACTGAGCATTTGACACATGGCTAATTTGTAAAACTGAATTTTAGTTTTATTTTAACCGACTTAAATTTCAAAATTGATAATCCATTTGGTTACTGGAAAACTTTTACATAAATTTGAAGCAGGTTGGGAATGTGAATTTACTTTTGGGTCTGTTAAGTTTATGACATGGATCGAGTATTTCCAGTATTTCCAATGAAATCGATCGAGTATTTCCAATAAAATTTAGTGGCCTAGGAGAGGTACTGTGACTGTAATGCACATACTAGATTCAAAGACAGTACAAAATAAAAATGTAAATATTTCATTAATAATCATATATTGACTACATGTTGTAACTGTATTTTGGATATGTTAAGATACAGTATAGTGCTTAAACTAATTCACCTGCTTCTTTTTAGTTTTTAAAGGTGGTTAATGAGAAATTTAAGATTATCACTGTGGCTCGCATTCCACTTAATTGAAACAGAGCAGGTGTAGACATTTACACTTTGCAACGCGCACACGTTTCTCCTACACCTGCTGGATTTCCTCACAATACCTGAAGCTGGGCTCTTGGGAGAATATCAGTTTCGTTTTAATGAAGAATACAGGCACAAGGGTGGTTCAGTAAGAGACTAAGTTCAAGTCTAGCCAAAGCTCTAAGAGGTACTGAATGTAGTGACAGTTAATACTGTAATTTGAGTCATTCAGCCCCAGATTCCGGTTGACACAAAAGGGGGCCTCTCCTACCCGAATTCAGCCAGCACTCTGAAGGGCCCCCGCGCTCTGTTCAGTCTCAAATCGGGTGCGGCACGGTGGCACTATCGGGCAGTTACGTCAAAGTTAAAGCATGGTCGCCGCAGTACCTTTACCAATTACTGTTACAGGTGGAGGGACGTGTGGAGGTGAACCCACCACAGATCAACAGAAGTCACATCCAACAACCATCAATCCCCTCTATTTGACCGCGTTTTTCATTTTTAAGTTTACTTCTCCTTCTGCACTCCTATGAGTAAGTTTTCAGCGACCAGCCCCGGGCAGATCTTTTAGGGTTTTCATGATCGCTAAGCGGAAAAGGCGCTCGTAGATTGCACAATCAGCTCTTCTCCAGGCCTGCCCAACGGCGGATGCCTGTTCACATACTCCGCAGAAAAAAAAACCCGAACTCAGTCCCCCTGAATCAACCATCGCCAGCGGCGATCCGGACAAGGGTTCCCCGCCTCCTACACGGGGTACAGCTGCAAGCCCCGCCTCCAGGACTGCCCGGAAAACGCGGACCGTGGAGCCGGGAGCCTGGCGACGCGGCGCAACCGCGGGGTAGAGCTGAGCATGCTCCGAGACCGGCTCAGTCGCGGGAGGAAGCGGCGCGGGCCGCGGGCGCTGCACGCCTCGTCGTTGTTGTGATAGAGCCCTCGCCACGTGACTGCGCCGGGCCCGCCTCCAGGCGCGCGGTGCCGGCTCCCAGTGACTCAGCACTCCGTGCGGGTTCCGTGCTAGAGGTCAATGCCGGGGATGCTGCTCGGGGGCAAAGTCTCGGCACTCCAATCTTCTCACTCCCCCACCTCCACCGCTGCTGAGAGGGTTGCAGCAGCCATTTCAGACTTGTTGGTTTTAAGGCCTCTCCGCAAGGAGAAAAAAATACATTTCCCTGTGGTCACGCCGGTTCCAATTTTCCCTGAGTCAGCCTCTCCGCTGAGATCGTGGAGCTGGCGCAGAGATCTAATGAGGAAAGCAGAGGGCCTGTGCCTAAGGGTCTCTGCGGTGGGGTGGGTTGGGTTGAGGGTGGGGGTTTACAGGTTCAAGCCCCTTGGGTTACCTGCCCCAACTCTATTGTTGTCTTTGGTTTCAACATCCCGTAGATACTCTCCCGGGGGTCTCAGTAATTTACTCTTCATGGCGCACCTGCTTTATGCTAAGCACTTTGATCTAGAATCCGTAGAACAACCTTGGTTGTTGCTATAATTTTATAGATAAGGCAACTGAGATCTAGTAATAGTAACTAACAGGCAGTGGCCAGGGATCTGAACTCTGGTTTACTTTCTACTATACCTCATGGCTTGGGTGAAGCTGAGGGTATCTTTCTGGGGTCTCTTCCTGGCTCTTGATTTTGCCTCCACTAAGCCCTCCTCTCCTTTGACACTTCCTTACCCCCAAAAGACCTCTGTTCAGACAGGTGTTTAAGATTTTCTTGCTTTGTATTTTAATTCATTGGTAGAAATAAACCGCTATCTCTTAACTCATGTGTACACAGTACAAAAATGCATAAGATGCATAAAGCATTTTCCCCCTACGACTGCTTATACTTGGAATTTGATTTGAGTACATTGAAGTACCCCAGGGCTTTTATCATAGAAGTGCAGCACCCAAAAGACTATGGTCTTCACCCTAGCTCAGGGTAACCCGCCCAATCTAAGTAAAGTTGTATTTCTTATCATCAGGGACCCTTCCTTCTTCACCTGTTCAAATGAGGTTTCCCTTCCAACCTAAACATTCTCTAATGTCAATGCTACTAAATTAGTTGAAAAGTACAAATCTTTTTGTATTATGTGGTATTTCCAACACATGTTGTTGAGCTGTGCAATTGTCCATTCGAAGTCAACAAAGCACAGACCCCTGTCAACTTGGTTATCAAAGCCCACTTTTAGTTCATAGGGATTTTTCTAAAGTATAAACACAATTATTTTCATGTAGAGTTGCCAAAGTTCTATGGAAATGAGAGAGGATGCCTTTAGAAGCAAGATCTCTCAGGAGGCATGATGGAATCCAGAACACATGTCCAGAATCTTGGCCTTCTTATGAGATGCTAGGCAAGAAGATGAGGATGCCAAGACTGATGTGTTGGGACAGGAAAGGTAGGCTGAGTCCAGTAGATTTCCTCTTTTTCACTGGAGTATGGTTAAAGAAACACAACATTTTATTACAGACATTTGCAAACAAGCGGAAAAGTCCATGTAATATACCTATTGTACCTATTACCCATCTTCAGTGTCACCACATGACTAATCTCCTTTCAGGTGTTCACTCCCTCATAATTTAAAGCACATCTCACTGGTGTATGATCTCAGGTAGTTTGCTCTAAGTAAGGAATGTAAAAGACAATTGGAGCAATTGGCATGAGGGATGACTCAAGAAAGTGAAAAGGAGTAGCAACAGGCTAATCCCTTACTGGAAATCAATTTCCTTTCTCCTGAAATTGGAGACAGTTGGTGTTAACCAGTTGTTTTTTTCTAGCTACCGTTCTACCTCGGGTGGTCTTGCATTTAAAAAGCAGAACTAAAAATCCGTCCTTGTCACATGTAATATAAAGTGTGTCACAATGGCTGGCAGGGAGAGTAATTATTGTCAGAGGAGGCCTATTGTCAAATCTGAGTATGGTCTTTAAAGAATGTGTTTTACATTTGTTAAGATCTTAATTTTAGTCGCTACCGGTTTCCTCCCATTTCACTTACCTTCGTTCACATAAATATATGTGAACTTCATTCTAGATTAGATAACACCAAATAATTGAACTGTGGCACACAGCACCCCATCATTTGTGGCCGATGAAATGTGAAAAAGGACTCATCATAATCACATCATTTAGAAAAGCAGTGGTACTGGATATCAAGCAATTTTGCTTCGATAAGACCAGTTCCTGAAAGCGAAAACAAAAAAAAAGTAACACAGTTGTACTTCTGGAAAGTATTTTCTACACGCAATACCTTCTACAGCCTATTTTAGTCCCATCTAAACTATGGGCCAATCTCAACCTTGGTTTACATGTATCAGGATTAACTCTAAATATTAGATGGGTGTCTTTCTTTATTTTTTTTATTCTTTTTAATTTCTTGTATTTTTTATTTATTTGTCAGACAGAGAGCGAATGAGCACGAGCAGTGCTCCCCACTGAGCAAGGAGCCGGATGCAGGACTCCATCCCAGGATCCTGGGATCATGACCTGAGCCAAAGGCAGACGCTTAATGGACTGAGCCACCCAGGCACCTAGAATGCATCATTATTGCTTCAGCCTTGCCAGCATTGACAGTGGGCATTGATTAGTGAATATTTCATCACAAACTGAGGTCCTCAGGAGTTGAGATTTAGCAGATAGTTTTCCCCCTGCTTTTCCCTATAAAAATATCCCCAGTCAATTTTCTTCTAAGAAAACAGTACAAAAAGAAAGGTAGCCCAGGAAATGTCTTTCTTCTCTGGGTAGAGGAGCCCCTGGCTTGAGACAGATGGTGAGGTCCCTCCTCATCAGGGTGATGGCCTGAGCCCTCACATTCACCCCATGTCCTCCTCACAGAGTCTTTCCTGACAGTACCCTCATCTGACCTCCTGCTTTTGAGAGGTTTTAACATATAGGCTGTCTTAATATAGCATATAATATAACATATAATAGGCTGCCTTACTATATATGTCCCATTCTCACACCTTACAGAATTTTAATGCGAGTTCATTTTAGACATGAAAAAAAAAAAAAAAAACTGAGCTAAAAGAAAGTTGAATGCTAGAACCTGTACTTAAATCCAGGACTTTTGACTGCAAATTGTGATGGTGTCATTTCATTCAGCAGAGACTTTCAAAATGTTGTCATCTTTACTTTGTTGAGACTATGCAAAAGAAATTCTTAAATTTGATATTTTAAGGGTTTTTTTTTTAATACATTTCTCTTTCTCTTTCTAATGCCCTTTGACTTCTTTGTTCATAATTTTTGGATTTTAGAGTCAGAGCTATGTCTTGGGCTCATGGAGGAAGATATAGAGAAAAATCAAAAAGCAGATGAGGGGTGGAATCACCAATCACATAAAGAATAGCCTTAAGAGGTGAGAGTACCATAAGAGCTACTAGAGCCTCCCTCAAGAAATGGTTTCTTTTTTTTTTTTTTTAAGAGTTTATTTATTTATTTGACAGAGACAGCGAGAGAGGGAAAACAAGCAGGGAGAGTGGGAAAGGGAGAAGCAGGCCTCCCACTGAACAGGGAGCCCCACACGGGGCTTGATCCCAGAATCCCGGGATCATGACCCGAGCCGAAGGCAGACGCCCAGTGACCACTCAGCCACCCAGGAACTCCCAGAAATGGTTTCTTTTTAAAGGAAAATCCTAAGAATGATCCATTAAGTAAATCCATTAAGTAGATTCATTAAGTAAAAGACCCCACCTTTATAGTACCATATAATCATATCATTCACTAAAATCCATGGTATTGAAAATGAAAATTCTCTGCCCAGAAATGTCTCTCAAGCACATATCAAAGCTCTTTTTCTTGTCCAGGAAACCAAGCATAACTTATGTGAGACATCATGCACCTCCTTCACATGCGGGGAACTGATCAGGATTCACCTTGCCCATCCTTGCCCACTTTGCGGTCAGGGGACAAGTCCTGTGGGTGTGGGCATGCATGGTAGGGAAATTCACTAGGTTTTTTTGAGTGATAATTGGATTTCAATGTTTATTAAAATAGCCAAAAACTTGAATGTGAGAATTTGTCCACAAAGATAATATTATTATTAGAGTTAGGCCACTATCCTCTTGTTTTCACTATGCAAAACAAATAACGAAAAAATTTTTTTACAGATGTCTTTTAATATTTAAAAACACGGATTAAGTATGTCCATAAACTAGCAACGAAATTAGTACCAATGTTGATCTGGGCTACAAAGAGCGTCTGGGAGTTTGGACAATATATAAATTTCCATGATTATGTAACTAAGGCAATTCTCTGCCAGCTGTATTAAATTTGTGTTTGTTTATTTAACAAATACATACTAGGTACCCACTCTGCACAGGTCCTGTTCTTGATGCTGAAGATCCTGGGTGAATGGGAAAGGCAACAATTCTGTTCTCATGGAGCTTTCCTTCTGGAGGGAGAAGACAGACAGCAAGAAAATAAACTCAATAATTTTAGATGCCATTTTGAAGAAAATAATAGCACTCATTGTTTTCATGACAATTTATGTGTATCAGATGTCTTCTGGTTAGTTTTGCTAATAAGTTAGCTACCAGCTGTTATATTGCACACAGAAAAAGCCACCAGCCCTGGAAAATTTCCCTTTGCTCCAGCTCAGGATAAAAATCTCTCAGTTGAAGAATTTCCCCCCACTCCCTTTTATCTTCAGGTAGGACATATAGCTTCTTTCCTAGATTTCTTCAAAATGAGAATCAGTAGGAAATGTTATGGAAAGACCGATGCTTTGGTTACCTTTGACAGTCCTTGGTTTCTGTTATGGATCTATAGGCCTTAGAAGCATAATATTTAAACAGTATCTAAAGCCTGAAGGGTTTACAGGAGATTTATGATGGAACTTATTCAGGAAGTCAAAATAGTGTCAAAATGTCAAAGAATATTTGATTTGATGTTAATTACATTAACTGGACTTGTTACATGATTAAGGTTTTTATTTTTTTGAACATTACTCGGGATGAAAATGATAAGTAATAGCATGACTTTGCTAACATTACACTATACTATTCTGCAGGTAGACTGTATTGATGAAAAATTCCTAGCACAGATGGTGGAAGGCGTCTAGAATGTAAAACTAGAGAGGAAAAGTACACAGAATCACATTTTTCAGAAATCTGGTACATTTCATGATGTCAAATTTGTAAGGTATAAATAAGCTAATCCATACTCATCATATTACTCCCAAGGTTGCTTATAAACCCTTTTTTTTCCTTGTAAGAAAACAACATAAATTCTGCTTGAAGATGGAATCTTCAATAAGAGTTTCTCTCTCTTGTCTATTTAAAAATTTTCTAGATGGGGCACCTGGCTGGCTCAATCGGTAGAACATGAGACTCTTGATCTCAGGGATGTAAGTTTGAGCCCCACATTGGGTGTAGAGATTATTTTTTTAAAAAATCTTTAAAAAAATTTCTAGATGTAAAGAAGGCGATTCAGGGTCATCACTTTTTAACTAAAGTAATATGCTTTGAGGTTTCCAAGTTTCAGTTTTCAAGTTAGGACTAGTTTAGACAGTTTCAGGCTGTTTGTTTTATATTCAGATGATTATATGGTAGTTTATTTAAAGGCAGAAACGTGCCAACGTAAGCCAGCAAATATTTACTTCAACATTTAAAGGCTGTTAACAGCCCAGTTCAGTTAACGTGTCGTTGCACGATTCATGAACACTGGATTTCTTGAAACTGTACTTAGCACACTGCTGAAATAATTAAAAAAAAACAATGGCTATTATGTTTTGTTTTCTCTGAGGCTTGTAGTTTAGGGATCGCGTTAGTATTGCATTCCAGAGTCCCAGGGGAAGGACATAGAAACTGGTGCAGATTATGAGACGTTACCAGAAACTGGGAGAGAGGAAGAAAGAACAGAAGGGAAAAATGAAAGAAAGAAGAAAGGGATAAAGAGAAAGAAAGGAAATAGGATAGGAATAGTGTCTTAGATTCCTGACCTACAAGCTCAGTGTAACTCACCCATTCATTCAAACTCTTAAGCATCCTCTCATTTGATTCTCAACAATACAAGCTGGGTGACAATATCTCTATTTGCCAGTTGAGTAAAGCAATGCTTTGAGGATTTAGGCCTACTTGTAAAGTTACATATCTAGTAAAGGACAGAATCCAAATTCAAATCCAGTGTCCACCACCTTGCTTCTCCACTTCCAGTTCTCCAGGTGTCCCTCTGCCATGGGATCTTTCCCAATACAATAGGAGAACAAAGGTCCCAGGCCCAGGGCTCTCCTGCCAAGTCAGCTGTTGGCTCTGAGGACACTGAGATCAGTGACCTTTCTTTCCCTGACATTGCCCAATTTTCTGTAGCATTTCTGGGGATTGTGGGCATTTCCTCTTCATTTCATGTGGTGGCGGCGCCATCTTGGAGGGCAGCTCTCCATCTGGTTGCACCGGTTCATCTCCTCCTTCCAAGTGATATTCTTTGAATTCCAGTAGTCAGTGAACACTTTGCAGGGGTTAATGGAGGAGCTGGGAAGGTATGGGTTAATAAAGAGAGGTAGGTAGAGGAGTAAAGTAAGGGTACTGGGGAAAATATGAATAGATCTAAAGCATATTTATTAAATGCCTACTAGGTGCCAGGTATGTGCTAGATGCAGGGACAAAAAAGTGAGCAAAAGACCTGGTAGTTCTCTCACAGTTTATAGCTAAGCTGGGTAGGAAAAGACTGGTGTTAAGTAAAGAGCCGTATGTTATGTAGACCTAACATTGGTTGATGTTTATGCTCAGTTAGAATAAAGAGTTCTGTTTTTAAAAAATAAATAAATAGCCATATGAATTAATGCATAATTTAAATCATTATGCTTTATGACAGTAAAAGAATGAGGGTAGGAGAACCTAGTTTAGATGGGGCAGGGGGTGACTGTCCAGGTCTCAGGAAAGTCCTCTCTGGGAAAATGATGTTCTGAACAACATGTTTATCAACAGTTTGAATCCTGAAATCTTACATTATTGAGGACTCCAGAATAATAACATTGTTCACCTTTGATGAAAATTATAGGTAATAGTAAGAAATACATTTGTTTTTATTACACACACATGCTTTTCCTATAGCTTTAAAAGTAAATTGTAGCTGGAGGTAAATATTTCTACATATGCTATTATAATTATACATTTTAAGAAACTATTACTGTCTTTGTATCTCCTGGAGTAAACCATGATAATCACCAATTTTTACAGGTAGAATAACTATTGGGGCACCTGGGTGGCTCAGCCGGTTAAACATCTGCCTTTGGCTCAGGTCATGATCCCGGAGTCCTGGGACCCTGGGATCAAGGAGAGAGCCTGCTTATCTCTTTCCCTCTGCCTCTCCCTCTGCTCGCTCTCTCTCTCTCTCTCTCTCACTCTCTCAAAAAAAATAAATAAACAAACAAAATCTTAGGGAAAAAAACAACAACATTATGTTGTGAAGGGATTTCTTTTTTCCTCATATCCCCCAACTAACCAAAGTTGACTTCTTCTTATACATATACATTCTCTTCTCACCATTTAATATCTGTTTTAATGCTAATGCTAATATTCTACGGTATGTGGGCTACATCTCATTTTTAAGTCTTATGTAAGCCTATAGTGTTTTGTGCCTGGTAAAATGTTACTTAAATACTTATTTAGGACACACCTACATTTTCATAAAGAACAAACTGATGAAATTTTAGTAGCATCTAATGTTGCTAAAGATGAAACATGCCAAAAGCTTTTAGAAAGTATTTCATAAAATATGTACTTAACCCCTTTTTTGGGGGTATAAATTACCACCTTGTTTTCTACTGAAAGTTACTGTTTAAACAGCTTACATTAACAAAATGAAGTTAGTGGGAAAGAATATTGATAAAAATCTTTTACAGTCCATACTTACCTCTATAAAAACTTTATGTAAAACTGGATACACCTCTTTCAAAATGAACAATAATGTTTGTAAAGACTCTCACCATCATCAAAGCATTAAAAGCACCATTAATCTTTTATTTCCTGAGTAACAGGAAAGTTTGTTAAGTGGCATAAATATCATATTTCCTTGGTTCTGATTCTTCTTTGTTATAGTTTATGATATCCAAATTCAAGATTTATTTTATAATCATTGTTTATGATTGATGTCATAGGCAAATTTTTTTCTCAAAAAAAAAAAAAAAGAATCCCTCTGATTTAAATCCATGGTGCAATTTACAAGAAATGGAATCTTAGAATTGACAAAATACGGGGTGACATACATACTGTTGTTAGCAGCATGTCTTGACTTCATCCATCTGGAATACATACAAAATGAAATACCGGGGATGACTGGGTGGCTCAGTTGGTTAAGTGTCTGCTTCCATTCAGGTCATGATCCCCAGGTCCTGGGATCGAATTCTGCACTGGGCTCCTTGCTCAGTGGGAAGCCTGCTTCTCCCTCTACCCACTGCTCCCCCTGCTTGTGCTCTCTCTGACAAATAAATAAATAAACTCTTAAAAGAAAGAAAGAAAGAAAAAGAAAATTTTAATACCCAACTTATCACAGTTTTTCTGCCCAGAATGTGATCACTTGTCAGTCCTGCCCCTCGGCTCCCCACTTTTCCATGATCTGCTAGGTATTTCTGGGAGTCCTGGAAGGGTTGCATTACACCAGGTATATAAGCTGGCTTTCTGGCGTCACCACAATGGACCTATGTGCCCTCACTCCTGCTCTGGTTCCTTTGGCAGGAAGCAGGATTACAGGAGATTGCCGAGGTCTGCCCATAGAGCGAGGAGGTCCCTTGATGCCGCCCACCCAGTACTGATGAGTTGTCCTAGCCTCTATAGCTTCAGTGTGCAGAGGCCAGAAGGCACTGGGCCTCAAGGCCAAACTCTGCTTGCTCTTCTTGATCTGGAAGCAGTTCTGCTCAGAGCCCGATGGTTTCCAAGTCTCTTTGGGAAGCTTCCATGGAACCTCCTTACCTTTCTGACTGTCTGGACCATTTTAACCCTCTCTTTGGTCGAGCTTCCTCCCAGATGCTAGTTTCCATGGTGTATGTCCAGGTGGTTCGAACCCCTTCATTACTTTCCTTAACAAGAAAACTCTGCAACAGCCACCCTTTCCCCCACCCAAAGCATCAGGTCACTTAAGGGAAAACTGAAGAGGGGCAGTCAATGACAGACCATGATAGCTGTTACCCCTCTTTTAGGTTAGGAAACTCAACAGAGAAAATCGGAGCTCAGATGGCTTGCCCAAACACCGACCTATGAAAAGCATTCACAGGACTTGCACTGAGGAGTGTCACTTCAAAGGCATGCACCATGTTCTGAGTTTCTTCTGCCCCCATGGCTGTTTTTGTTTCTTGCTGGGCGTGTCAGCTGAGGTAAACAGAGCAAGCAAGTGGGAAGCACACCCCTCCTTCGAATCCAAAAGTTTGAAACACCCATCCACATTACTGCTGTTGGAGCAGGCATCATGTGGGCACAGCATACTAACAAAAAGACTTCTGAACCAATTTTTCAGCTTTTATCTTATATTTTTGTTTCTTTCATACAGTTTGCTGCATGCACTTAAATGCTTTAAAAAAAAGAAGCTCCAGATAGCTGATAAATAAAAATTATAAAATTGATAACATCTTGTGTTATTAAATTGTATTTATGGTTTTAAGTGAGCTTGGATGCTTTGTTGACCATGAATTGAAATTCAGTTTACTCGTTCAGTCCAGCATTTCTTTTCTTCTTTCCTTTTCTCTGCCCCCTCCCCCCTCCCCACCATTGATCATTTTAGGAAACACCTCTAAGATTTGAGACACAAGTGCTAAGCCTTGTGGGATATACAGATGAACACAAGCAATATATTTCCTAGGATACTACACTGGAAAGATCCAGATCTTTAGAATGGATGGTAAATACAAAAGCAAAACCAAAAGCCCAGACAAACAAAAGCTTTTAATATATATTAGAAAAGGATGACTCTTTAAGGAAAGTTCTGATAAGGTGCTATTTTGTTGGTTGTTTGGTCTTGTACATAAATTTCTCTCCACTGTAAGGTGGGCATTGGGGAAAGCATCATGCAGAGCCGGGATATGGGCTAGGCTTTGATGGAGAGGTGAAAATTTGCTATGTGGAGATGGTACCTGGACATAGAATTTTAGGCAGCAGGACCGCCAGGAGCTACATCATAGAATCAGAGAATGGGTTGTTCAGAGTCAACAGTGAGTGTTTTGTTTTGATGGAATGTTAGATTTTGAAGGTGAATATTAAAAAATCAGTTTTAAGTGATAGGTCAAATCCAAACCCAGAGGACTTAAAATGCTAAAGACTTAGGACTTTGTTGTTGTCATTGTTGTTTTTCTCTAATGTGCTGAAGGCTGAGCCAGTTGTGCTCCTCAGTTTATAGCAGATTGGTCGTTGGTCTGTGCCGGACTCTTCTGTCTCATTCATTCATTCATTCTTTCATTTTTATTTCCTTTTGCTTCTACTGCTGATTTCTAAGCTCCCCTTGACCAGTAGCAACCATTCTAATGCCCTTGATATTTCTATTTTATTTGTGCATGTTTTTATTATACAAATATTATTGTGTGCATGCTCTTAAACACACCCTTTACAGTAGAAAATTTCTAACATAAAAAAGTAGAATATTGTAATGAATTTCCACGTGTTATCTATTCATGTCTAATCTTGTTTCATCCATAGCCCCATTTTCTTTAGTAATCCCTCCCCTTATATTATTTTGAAACAAATTACAGACATCATATGGTTTTCTCTATAAATATTTCAGCATGAATTTTTTTTTTTAAGATTTATTAATTTATTTGAGAGAGAGTGCATGTGGCCAGGAGGGGCAAAGGGAGAAGAAGGGAGTTTCAAGCAGGCTCTGCCCTGAGGGTGGAGCCGGACACAGGGCTTGATCTTACCACCAAGATCATGACCTGAGGCAAAACCAAGAGTCAGACACTTGACTGCACCACCCAGCATCCATCAGTGTGAATCTTTTTAAAAGATAAGGACTTTTTTTGGGGAAACATAACTTTAATGCTATATTATCTTACTTCGAAAATTCCTTAAGTATTTCTTAAATAAGTGGTGTTCATAGTTCCCCAATATTTCTGTAGCATATTAGAGGAGATTGAAATTATTAAAACTTTTACTTTTAGAGGAGGAGCCCTGAAGAGATAGGCTGAAGGCTCTAAGGAGGGCATCACTCTCTGGAGGGCGCGTTGGGGCTAACACACGCTTGTGGGGACCATGGCAAGCTAGAAACAACTGTTGCTACTGAAGGTATGATGGTGATGGTTCCCTTTTTAATTTTTCTGTTCTTTATTTTATTTATTTACTTTTTAAAGATTTTACTTACTTATCTCATAGAGGAGAGCATGAGCAGGGAGACAGGCAGAGCTAGAGGGAGAAGCAGGCTCTCCACTGAGCAGGGAGTTCTTTTCTTTATTTTTTTAATTCTTTTTAATTTGGGGCACCCAAGTGGCTCAGTGGGTTAAAACCTCTGCCTTCGGCTCAGGTCACGATCCCAGGGTTCTGGGATCGAGGCCTGCATCAGGCTCTCTGCTCAGCGGGGAGCCTGTTTCCCCTTCTCTCTCTGCCTGGCTCTCTACCTACTTGTGATCTCTCTCTCTGCCAAATAAAAATAAAATCTTTTAAAAAATTCTTTTTAATTTTTTGTATTTTTTATTTATTTGTTAGAGAGAGAGGGAATGAGAACAAGCAGTGGGGAGCAGCAGGCAGGGAGAGAAGCAGGCTCCCCACTGAGCCAGAAGCCCAATAGCTGGACTTGATGTCAGCACCCCAGGATCACGACCTGAGCTGAAGGCAGATGCTAAACTGACTGAGCCACTGAGATGCCCCATCTCTTTTTAACTTTTCAATTCTTTAAAACCTGGCTAGCAGTTCCTGAATCATGTTAAATACTCTCTGTCAACAACAGCTGTGTTTCTGCCTCTTGACTGGACTCCAACTGATACACATCATTTCCTGTCCCTTTGGCTTCTCTTCCCCACCACTGTGTTGTTATTATCTAGAATTTGAGTTCTACCTCATTAAATATGTATATATGTATATATATTTTATTTTCTCTGTTTATTTTTAAAATAAAACATGGAGGTCTGTCTTTCTTCTATCTTTTTCAGACAAAAATTTTTTGTTTTTGGTAACTTTTTTCATATTAACAACTTTATTTTTTTTCTATTTTTAAAAGATTTTTATTAATCTATTTGAAAGAGAGAGAATGAGCAGTGGGGAGAGGCAGGGGCATTGAGGGAGAGAAGCAGGCTCCCCACTGAGCAGGAAGCCTGATGTGGGGCTCTATTCCATGACCCCAAGATCATGACCTGAGCTGAAGGCAGACGCAAAACTGATTGAGCCACACAGGCACCCCCACAACTTATCTTTGTATCATTTACATACAACAAACTGCAGTTGAAAGAATACATTTTGGTAAGTTTTAGTATATGCATACACTTGTGAAACCATCACCATAATCAAGATAATGGACATATTTTATTCCCCCCAAAAGTTTTCTTTTGCTCTTTTGTAATTCTGTCCTCACAGCCTTTCCGGCCCTTCTTCCCCATCCCCAAGCAACCACTGATCTGCTTTTTATCACTATAGATAAGCTGCATTTTCTAGAATTTTATATAAATGGGTCAAACAGTACGTACTCTTTGATTTTGCCTTGTTTAGCGTAATGATGTTGAAGTTTGTTCCTGTTATTGTATGTATCCATAGTTCACTGCTTTGTATTGCTGACCACAATTCCATTGTGGGAATATACTGCAATTTGCTTATCCATTCACCTGCTAATGGACATTTAGGTTGTTTCCAGTTTGGGCTATTGCCAGTAAATTTGCTAGGAGCATTCAAGTACAGGTCTTTGTATGAACATACATTTTGTTTTTCCTTGAACGATACCTTGAAATAGAATGACTGGTTAGATGGCATGTGTTTGTTTAGCCTCTTAAGAAATGGCCAAACTATTTTTCAAAGTTGTCCAACCACTTCACATTCCAACCGGAAGCACAGGAGAGTTTTAGTTTCTCTAGATTCTTGACAACACTTTATATGGTTGGTGGGTAGAGATAGTTCCTTATGGTTTTAATTTGCATATCCCTAATGACTAATTGTGTTGAGCCTCTTTTCATGGCTTCATTTGCCCTCTATATATCTCCTTTGCTGATGTGTCTGCTAGAGATAGACCATATTTTGAGCCATAAGACAAGTCGCCATAAATTTAAAAGGCTTCGAGTCATACAAAGTGTGTTTTCAGGTCATGATGGAATTAAATTAGAAATCAGGAACAGAATTATACTTGGAAAATCCCTAAATATTTGGATCTAGTGTTGCTCTTAAGAAAATCTGATGCCAGGGGCGCCTGGGTGGCTCAGTGGGTTAAAGCCTCTGCCTTAGGCTCCATTCATGATCCCAGGGTTCTGGGATGGAGCCCCGCACCGGTCCTGGGATTGAGCCCGCATCGGGCTCTCTGATTGGCGGGGAGCCTGCTTCCCTTCCTCTCTCTCTGGCTGCCTGTCTGCCTACCTGTGATCTCTGTCAAATAAATACATAAAGTCTTTAAAAAAAAAATCTGATGCCAGTCTGATTCTTGTAACTTTATAGGAGATAGGCTCTTTTTTCTCTGGAAGTTCTGAGAATTTTCCTTTACTCTTTGATGTGCTTAAGTTTTCCAAACCTGTATCTGAGTTCTTAATCTCTCTTTTTGGCCCCTCAGTTCTCTCCATCTGAGTTCTCTCATTTTTCTTTAATTCGGAGTATTTGTTTTTATTACTTCCCTACAACCAACCCACACCTTCCCCGTTTTTTTCTTTTCCTCTCCTTTTGGATTCCTATTTTCAGTACATTAGCTTGTCTACTTTAATCCTTCATGCAAAAAACTTTTTTTCCGCCTGATTTCTGGGAGATTTCCTCAGTCTGCTCTTTTTTTTTTTTTTTAAAGATTTTTATTTATTTATTTGACAGAGAGAGAGAGAGAGAGATCACAAGTAGGCAGAGAGGCAGGCAGAGAGAGAGGGGGAAGCAGGCTCCCCACTGAGCAGAGAGCCCGATGCGGGGCTTAATATACTTAATCTTTTCATTTGGCTCTCTTTTTGACTTTTCTTCCTGCTTCGTAGTCTCAATATCTTTCTCATAACTTTGGTTGTGTGCTTGGGTTACGTCCTTAATCTGTTTTTCTGGTATTTCTGCTTGGTATGATATATATTATTCGGTTTGTGGTTTTCCTTCTCTAATGGTTCTAACCTCAGGTATTTTAGGTTGCAAGCTGATGTTTCTCTGGAGTCATCAAGTACAAAGATGAGATACCAGGGCTCACGCCTTAGTTCATGGCTCTTTTGCGACTTTAAGCTATTAGAAGATGAGCCCCAGTTCAGAGAGTCATAGACACCAGATTGCAGTTAATCACTTATCGGTTGCTCCTCCAAAGGGCATTCCTCTGGTCAGGATTCTCCTCTAAAGGTTTAAAAGGGAGAGGACAATTATCTCATACATGGTCTACTATCCCTTCTGTGGGCTTGCTGAGGAGGTCTGAGGACTGAGGGCGACTAGTCAGCCTCCCCCCTTCTCTGGGCTGTTGCTGCTTCTGACTCACAGTGGATCTGAGACAGTCAGGGATCCAAAGGAAATCTGAGAGAGAGGCAGACCAATCTAGCAGCACTCTCTTTACCTATTACTCCATTTCTGCATGCCTCTCCACCCAGAGCTGATGATGGCCTTTAGTCTCTCTAGGAATTTCTCAGTTTTTAAGATCAATACATTCCTGTCTCTCCTGTAGTTTCCCCCAGAGCTGGGTGCCCATGGCCTTTGCCTGGTAAACAGCTTGTTTGTACTTCCTGGGTTATCAGTGGGGGGCAGGTTGCTGAGAGCTTTTGAATTTGCAATAAGAAAATTAATCTTTCAGCAAAGCAACATGAAAGGAGGAAGGAAACAATTACTAGTCTAGGTAAGTAGTAATGAAGATTTGAATGAACAGTTTGTATGCTGAATTGAAAAGACATTTTTTTCTGTCAGTTGAGCCCAAACTTGAAGAAGCTGTTGTTTTGTTTTGCCTTTCCCCCCCTAAATATGTTTATTCTTAACTTTTTTTTCTTTTTTAAGTGAATTGCAAACGAAGCCCTGGGAGAAATTCAAGATGTTACAGTGAAGAAGGAAGCTAAACGAGGTCACATTGGAGAGCAAATTGTTATTATTTAAAACTTATGGACCACCCTGGATATGCTAAGCTTTACTTAAGAAAATATGAAACATGATCCCTTCCGTTGAACAGCTAACATTTTCAGGAAATGTACACCACATTTCTGTGTGTGCTTTACTCCACCTACTGCCAATATTTCAACTTGTTTAATTTGAGGAATTTCCTCTTCTTAGTTTTCTTTAGCCCAATTTTTTTTTTTTTTTTGAGAGTGGTTCCCTTTCTTTTTTCATAAAAATAGAGACTAGAAACAGATGTTATCATGTATGTCCATATTCTCGGGTTGAAAGTTCATGGTTAAAACACTACCGTCATCCTACAATTCTTCATAAAGCCGGCTAGATGGGAGAGTTTGCTACTTCCTTGAAAGTTTTCCATGTATTTGCCCCTCTTGTCGAGAGTAACTGGCTGGTCTCTATTTTTATTTTAGACTCCAATAAAAGAAATTAGGACAAACCATAAGAGACTCTTAATCATAGGAAACAGACTGAGGGTTGCTAGAGAGGAGGGGGCTGGAGGGAGGGGGTGGATGGATGGTGGACTTTAGGGAGGGCATGTGCTGTAATGAGCACTGGGTGTTGTAGAAGACCGATGGATCACAGATCTGTTCCTCTGAAACCAGTAATACATTATACGTTTAGTAGTTGAATTTAAATTAAAAAAAATAAACAACAAGGTGTTCAAAAAATAATAAAATAAAATAGTTTGAACCGCAGCATGCAGGATTTATGTTAACAATAAACATATGAAAAAGGTTCAGTCTTAAGTCAGACTAACATTTTTGTGTGTGTCTTTTCTTGTTGTTGTTTGGTTTTTTGGTTTTGTTTTGCCTAGTAAACTGCCCCAAAATTGTACGTAAAAAGACTCGAGCAGTAAGAACTCTCATTCAATGCTGTTGAGACGGCAACGCTGCTGGCCATGAAGGATACTTAACGCACGCGCACAGCTCCAGTGGCGGCTGCGCAGCTGTAGAGCCCCGCCCCCTCCCCATGCTCTCTACCCCGTACCTGTGCCTCTCAAACCTCAGGAAGCATCACAGTCACCCAGAGAGCTTGTGAACACATGGGTTTCTGGGCCCAACCATCAGAATTCTGATTTCAGTTAAGTGTGGAGCAAGGCCTGAGTATTTGCATTTTTAACAAGTTCCCAGGTTACGGTGATCCGCATAGTTCACGGCCAATTCAAGAACGACTGCCCTGTATCAGTGGTTCTCAACCCTGGCTGTAAGAGTAGCTGGAGAGCTTAAAAAGAATACCGTTGCCAGGGCATGGGGATGGCTCAGTCAGTAGAGCACGTGGATCCTGATCTCAGGGTTGTGAGTTTGAGACCTGCATTGGGTGTGGAGATTACTTAAAAATTAAATCTCTAGGGTGCCTGGGTGGCTCAGTTGATTAAGCTTCTGCCTTCAGCTCAGGTCACGCTCCCGGGGTCCTGGGGTCGAGCCCCACATTGGCTCCCTGCTCAGTGAGGAGCCTGCTTCTCTCTTTGCCCCTCCCCTTGCTTGTGCTCTCTTTCTCTCTCAAATAAATAAATGAAATCTTTAAAAAAATAATAAAAAAATAAAATCTCTGAGGAAAAAAAAAGAATACTATTGCCCCAAACTACCAGTGTTCACGTCCACGCTCAGCGATTTTGATTTAATTGGTTGGGAGTGGGACGTAGATATCTATGTTTTATGGAAGTTCTTTGGAGATTCTAAGGCACTCTCAGCACTGAGATTCGCTGCCGTGTGCTCATTCTCCCCCCAGGATTCAGAGGAACTCATATAGTTGTTGTTCCACTTCCATTCAAGCTTTCAACATGAAGGTATTATAAAGATTTTTATTTAAGTTGATTTGCCCATTGGTCCTGGTCAGGACCAAAAACTAAGTCAGTACTTATATTCTCCCTTACTCTTAGTTCAACCATGATTTCTCTCCTCTGATCCAATCTCTACTTCCTTTTCTCCCCTCTCCTTTATCTCGCTCATCTTCCTGATGCTTCCTTTAGAGTTCTTTACCAACAATCTCATCTTCAGACTTTCTAGTACTTTTCCTTTTGCCTTCTTACCTACCTGAAGACTGGCTTGTTTCTGAAGACAGTAAGTACTTCCCTGGGGCTCTTTCAAATGTAGGCTGTTAGCTTTCCCACGTTCCCTGGGTGTAGGAATCTGGACGCCAGTCCACAGTCTCTTTCCCATTACACTGCAACTTCCAAACGGTTACTCCTCAAGCCTTACCTAGATTTTCTGTGCCTGTGAGGTATAATGCTATCTGGCTATGTCATCTCATGCCTCTTATACTGATGTCCACCAACCTCCTTGTCTCTCTACTCATTCACTAAACTTGGGGCACCTGACTCTCCATCTTTCCTTGAGCCGTGTGCCCTGCCATCACCCTAGGAGATGCCTGCATCCACATGGCTGACCTTCTGGCACTCTGGCATTTCAGTCTTTCATCTCCTTGTTTTTGATAAGCTTCTCCTTCATTCTAGCTCCCCATCCATGCCTTGGGCCTTTGCCATCATGAGGAGCTCACCATCTGTGAATTACTGTCATCCGTGGTTCCAGCCCATACTCAATTACCTAACATCATAATCATAAGAAGCCGATCCAGAAGAGGATTTGATTCTTTTTTTAGAGGAGGAGATTGCTTGTGAGTACAGAACTGGACACATGTTGCTGTTAAAAAGGTAAATAAAATCTCACATTATTTTAAGTCTTATAGGCAATGAAATTGAAGAACGATATGTTTCACTTGTGTACCTAGTATGTGAAATAATGAAATTCAAAAGCTCATGTCAATGAACTCGGATTCCCTTTTTCAAGGGAAAAATAATCTGTTATGAAAGGAGACTCTCCTTGGAGTTTTCTATACGAAGGCCCGAAGTTGGTAACATATGGCCATAGGCCCCCTAAATTGCTTTCCCAGCTACCTCAAATCTTACCCTTAACATTTGAATTCTTATGCTAGGGATAGGTAACATTATTCTTTTTTCTTATACATTCACGTTTTACTGTGAAAAGTTGCACATGCCTTCTGAATAGGTTACAGGCCTTATAAGAGAAATCAGCTTCCATCAAAGCGTGATTCACAACATAATTCTGCTACATGTATCAAGAATCTTACAAATATTTATACTCTTGGACATTATGATGGGCAGAAGGAACACAGGATGGGGAGGCAGGAACCCACGCCTGTCCTTTCCATTTATTTTACTCCCTCACTAAGAGATGTGTAGAAACAGAAAATGCTTACCATCTTTTCATCAGGCTCAGAGCAACGCACAGTGATCCTGAAATTCAGTTCTGCCCAGAGCTATCATTCTTGGGAGCAAGTTTAGGGATGTGGCAAGGAGAGACTTTGACCTATTTATCTATGAACGCACTTTGGACTATTTTTTTAGGATCTCTGTGTCACTGGCTCATAGTGTTTTGTTTTCCTACTTTTCATGTTTGCATCAGTTCTGGGTACAGTCTGGCTGGTGCTGATGGGAAATGAGAGCATACCTTTTAGGGTGTGGTTAGGGCACAGCTAATGATTATTCTTTGATAGAGACAGGCATATCCTGGCGGCTGTAAGGATACTGGATGCACAGAAAGGTAGCAGAAAAGTGGGACAGAAAATAGCAGAAGACTAGAAGTTGGAAAACTCTGAGTAATGATTTTTCAACTCATAGCTTTGTGATTTGGGACACCTTACTTCGGTTTTCCGAGCCTGGGTTTCCTTACCTGTAAAATGGAGAGTAGAGGGTCTGTTTTTCCGTTCCTCATAGGGTCATTGTGAGGATGAAATCAGGTACTCTGTATGGGAGTGCTTATATAGTAGTAAAGCACCACAGAACAAAGGTAAGGTGTTCTTGGAGGGTGGGGTGTCGTGCTTGATGTGGGAAACAAAGGGAAAAAGAAAAACTAAATTTCCTTACTACCTACAGTCTGCTGACAAGTCCTTAAAACAGGCAGAGTGACATTCCTCTGGGAACACAGCTGCCTCCACGTTAATACTCTGCTAAGGGCAAAAGGCAATCTTAGCCCAACCCCCAGGATCCTGTAAGTCTACTTTAACATCTGAACTTTCTTTGGGAACTTTCTTTGTCTCTACCTCCCAAGATATATGTTGGCAACCATCCCTCAAGCATATGGCCCAGAGGTATACATCTGAAGGGTCTCCTTTTTTAAAGATTTTATTTCATTCATTTAACACAGAGAGAGAAATCACAAGTAGGGAGAGAGGCAGGCAGAGAGAGAGAGATGGGGGAAGCAGGCTTCTTGCTGAGCAGAGAGCCTGATGTGGGGCTTGATCCCAGGACCCTGATATCATGACCTGAGCTGAAGGCAGAGGCTTAACCCACTGAGCCACCCAGGTGCCCCTTGTGACTGAATTTTTACTAAACAATAATAAATGAGCTTTCCTAACAATAGCTAACCCCCTCAAGGTCCCGGAAACCTTGTTCCCAAAATACCTTGGAGGCTTGCGCTGCCCCTAATCCCCTCCCAACTTGCAAGTATATAATCAGTCACCTGTCACAACCCCAGTGCAGCTCTTTCTGCCCATGGGTCCTGTTCCAATGCTTTAATAAAACCACCTTTTTGCACCAAAGACACCTCAGAACTCTTTCTTGGCTGTCAGCTCGGAACCCCACCACTTCAAACTGCATCATTTGGCATTCCAACATGGGGCTTCGAGTCTTTTCATCTAGACTCTGAACCTCAGTGCGCATGTGGTGAGTACTTCCTCTTCTCTTCCTTTACTCTCATTTCAGGCTCTTCAAAGAGTATGATCTTCTGGGAACACCTTCATGCCGATTGCTCAGGCTGCAATTCTCTAGCTGGTGGCTACTGTATGGAAAAGAGAAAGCCTGCTTTTTGGCTGGAAGTTAGTACCCTGGCCAGAATGGTAACAAGACCCAGAAACTTGATGCCCTCTCTTTATTCTTGTTCTTATACAAAGTCGTCTGTCTTGGGCAGGGGACAAACACCTAAGTGACTATAGCGTGGAGGCCAGTCTTAATTCTCCGTGGTGAGGTTTCCTCCTCATTGGTCTAATGTGATCTCCTTCACATCCCTGGTCTAGTCGCTTCTGGCTGCAGGACCTCCACTTGGAACTGGCCAAAGTCAGTACCCAATTGAATGAAAACCCAACATGAACCATTCCCTAGAGAAGTTGGCTATAAAGGCTACATGTGTTGGAATCTCCCTTAGACCATGACGGGTTTCTATCTTCACTGTTTGCTGTCAATGTCCTCTACTAACAATTTAAATGACAAAATTGGATAATTTCCCCTTGTAAAACTTTTCTCCTATTTTCCATGGGTGAAAAATGGTGAATTCTGCAAGGCAAGGTAAAATAGGTATGACTTTCATAGTAAAGTACCTTGGTTCATACATTAGCACCCATTTTGCAGTCTAGAATGTGATGGGTGGGTCAGGAAACACTAGCATCCTTCCTACAGGGGCCTTTAATGGCAGGTGGTGATCATAGTAATTTTGTATGAGGGACACTTTGAGTCACTTTGACACTAGGAAACCCTGACGTAATCCTGCGTGGGACACCACCTGGGAGTCAGGATGGAATTTTCTTGGTCATGGATGTTCCCAAGGATTCTCCCTTAGGCTGCCTTTTAACCCGCTGGAAACAATTCAGATTGCAAAATTTAGGAAGGGAGATATCTTCTGTAAGACTGCATTACCTCAGTAGGATCTATCAGTTAGATCTTTTCTGCAAGAAACAGGGCGAATGGACAAAGGTAAGAAACAGGGCAAATGGACAAAGGTAGAAGGTACCGTAGGTCCAGGCCTTCAGGGCTCTATAGCAGGACTCAAACCTAAGGACTTCTCGCAGAACGTGTTTGGTCAGTAACTAGGCCAGTAAACTGACATACTGGGAGAAAATTACCTAAATAGGCCTTCTCCTAATAGAATGCAGGTTGCTGGAGGAAACACAGGCCACTGGTAATGACAGGGACTCTATCTCACTGTTCCTTCTCGTCATACATGTGGGGGTCTTCTCCCTCATTCATTGCCCGGGTAAATGGTTATAATTGGAGCCACCTGTGGTTAATCTATCTTGGGACGGGAACGTGAAGGAATTGTCCCAAACAGCTGCTGAAACTCCCTCTGCATTGGGGAATATCTCTGTCTCCTCTGGCCTGATATGGGCTGCCTATTTCCACTTTGGTGGAAAAAACCACGGTGTCTATTCAACTGTCTGAGCTGATGAGGTTTAGAACCGACAGCCTTCTTTCTCTACCTTCTGGCAGCACTTCACCTCATCTGCCTCCCCTTCCCTCTCCCCTAGTTTCTGCACCACCTGGGGTGCACCTTGCATACACCGCCTGCTTTAGATTTCCCCAGTGGTGCCCCTGGTAGGGTGTGACAATGGGGAACAAGTTGATTGACTTTTAAGTGGATCCAGGTAGAACGTAATTCAGTAATTAAACCAATTTCAGTTTGTTGGTTTCATTAAAATGGACATGTCTTTAGAGTTGTCAACATTAACTATGGAATTTTCTTTCATTCTACCAAGGTTTACTGAAGGTCAAATAAGCTCATGTTATCTCTGTTGCAAATTGTTACCAAAAAGGTGACTTAAATTGATGGTTAATGTTGTCTGTCTCAAAGTTTTTGTAGGTAATTGTTAAGGTAGCTTTCAATGTCTTTGGTAACTATAAAGTTTTGCTTGGGTGATAAAGTGAATTGAATTCTTTGGACATCTGGATCTTTTCCAAATAGAATAAAGTGCTAAAACATGAATAATAAAGATAGTATGTCTGTGCTTTTGACTTCTCATTGCAAAAAAGGCTACAGACATTTGGGTCTGTTGGAAATAGGCATTATGCTTAACTGATCCATAAAGTTACCATCTAAAGAATTCTGGTGTGATAGTTCACACTTGGTTACTACTTGCTTTTCACCGGAGACTAAGGACTCGAAGAGTTAAAATCCTGCTAAATGTTAATTAAGACTGATGGAAATAAGAAAGCAATTCTACATGTGTAAGAAAGATATTAGGAATGGGAATACATTTTTGTTGATGGTAAAAGAAGATAATTTTGCCCTAAGTGAGACTGGTCATTTGGAGAGAAATGGCTTGGGACAAAATCTGAATTCAAAAGAAAATTGTAGAAGGTTTGTGAAGAGAATTTTTGGAAAGACATTTTATGTGTAGTAAGGACAAACTAAGATTGAAATGAATGGATTTTAAAAAGTACGGTGATATTCTGCTTTTTCTCAGTTAAAAAGACAAAGTTTTCTTGAATTGTTTGGTCTGCTCTTGATAAGAAAGTGTAAACAAAGTTGTTTTCTCTTTTCTTTGTTTGCCCAGAAAAACCAGTTTCTATGCTTTGTCTTTATCCGGTCTTTAACCATCTGGAATCCTATCTAAGCATGTGCTTTAGAGTTTGCTAAGGTTTTGTTTTGTTTGTTTGTTCATCTGTTTATAGATTTATTTATTTATTTTATAAAGAGGGGAGGGGCAGAGGGAGAGGGAGAGAGGTTCTTTTTCTTTTTTTTAAGATTTTATTTATTTGACAGACAGAGACCACAAGTAGGCAGAAAGGCGGGGTGGGGGGGGGGTGGGGGGTGGGAAGCAGGCTCCCTGATGAGCAGAGAGCCTGATGCCAGGCTCCTTCCCAGGACCCTGAGATCATGACCTGAGCAGAAGGCAGAGGCTTAACCCACTGAGCCATCCAGGCGCCCTGAGGGAGAGAGGTTCTTAAGCAGATTCCATGCTGAACGTGGAACCCCACATGGGGATCCATCTTACCACCCCGAGATCACAACCTGGGTGGAAACCAAGAATCTGACGCTTAGCCAACTGTGCCACCCAGGTACCCCTGAAATTTGCTAAGGTCTTAAATTTCCTCAAGATTTAAAACATAAATGAAGTCTCTTTGACTAATTATGTTTGTTTATTTGGTATGTTACATTCTGGTATAGGTCATTACTTGATAATCTGATTCCTGAAGTGTTCTGTGTCAGAAGTAACTGAATTTCCTTGTCAACTGCCTCATAATGACCTCTCATACCAGATCATTAACAATATCCATTTTCTGAGTTGATGTCATTTATAATTGTTCTTTTGCTCTTACAAAACATGGTTTGTCTTCAAGGAAATTCATATAAAGTTCTCATAACAAATATAGGTATTTGGTATCTTTAAGATCAAAACTGAAATGGGTAAGAATTTCCAGAACTAACTAAAAAGCTTATTAGTAACATGGGACTAAATAAATTGAGAAGAAGTTATTATAGTTTCATAACTCTTGTTTGAGAGTTATTGCTAGTTCTTTAATGTTTGTTCTTCCAGAATAAGGAAACTTTCTCATAAGATACCTATGACTTACAGAAATGTGATAAAGTATTCATTTGTGAACAAATTGAAGCACTTATCTTTTCTTTCTGTCTGAACCCTTTGAAATTCAAAAAATCTCAGTAAGTATTCTTTCTTCCATGGCAGTCATAGTCATTTGCATAAGTTAAAAAAGAGTCTGTTCTCCTTACAACAGGACACCTTTAGAAACACTGGTTATTTTACCAAGGTTTTGATTGGAATGTTGTATTTGAGAGAGACACGCATAGACTCAGATATGACCAGACAGCGCTAAAGAACTGAGGTTGACTTCATGAAACCTGGAGCCATAAAGTCCCTTGGAAATGTTGGGGGGTGATTCCTTGCTTACCAGCAGCCCTATCAGATGAGTAAAGAATGTCATTAACTGGAAGGTACAGGAAACTCAGGATACTTTGGGGACCCTGTGAAGAGGAATTCACCCAAATCTACGGGTATTGAAAGCATGTCTGATGGCAAATATTTAGCTTGATTTCTGGCCTAGAGAGGCTACTAAGAGTTCAATCTAGATTCTTTATGAAAAGTTCCAGCAAAGCAGATTTTAAAAGATCTATATGGCCAATCACTCTTCTTGCTGAGCTTATGTAAATAATTAGGCCAGGTTTGTTAAAAACTGGATTTGTTCTGCCAAGAAATTAGTCTTGATTTGACTTTTTTTTGGAAATAAGGGTGATTTCAGAGAAAACAAAATATGTTTCAATAACACATCTTTGAGGATGTTAAATTCTAGTTCTGGTTGTCCTTGAATGTTGTTTGCCTAAGCTAAACAATTTGAGGTAAACTTCAGAGAAATTACCATGGTAGCTCATGTATAGGTACTCTTCTTGCTTGTTATTCTGTGGGGTTAATAATAAGACACTATGAGCATATGATTATTAGAATAGTTGAAAAATGAGATTGACTCTTTAGCAATTGTATGACTCGGCTATCACCTTGACCAGTTCTGTGTGGCTGGGATGACAAAAATCACTCTTAAAAGTCAGAGCACACCTTCCTCCATGCGGTTAACTATGGACTTGTGGAGATAATGGATGATCCCACTTTCCCTGTGACTGGATTCGGTGATGCACTTGGGAATGCCCTTACCTCTGAGACAAGTCTTCTCCTACTTGTCAGTGATTCCTAGTAATTAGGTTATTGTTTAGGCTAGGCCTCAAACAAAGAGAGTTTCTTGATGCTTTTATTCCTTAATCATATTTATCCTAGAAGGTACCTCTATTGATATAAAATTGTAAGTAGAATCTTTGACCACCTGTAACTAAGCTCAACAGATGGACACCTGCAAATTCAAAAGATGGTCCTCCAAAACTGAATAGCTGTCAATATCCTGACCATAGTTCAGGGAGGCCCAGAATTAGATGACTGGTACCTCATGGGACTCAAGAGCTGTATGTGTCTAATTTGTGTCCATAGCTTCCCCCAGGTGGATAGGCCACTGTACTCTTGGTCTTGCCTGGATGCCCGGATGCATTATTAAAACCAGTACCAACCCAGCCAACCTTCCAAATTTAAAGCAATGATGGGCATTAGTGTGACCACCAACCATCCATCTTTGTTCCCTCTTCAGGATTGGAGGATGTTTCTTGGCACATGCAAGCTCTTTGTATGGACACGAGCAAAGCCCCAAATGACACTCAAGATGGCATTTCTCTATTCATTACTGAAGCAACACAGATACCTGAGGCAGTTTTACAAACCAGAATGAGATTAGATGTTTTAACTGCTGCACAGGGTGGAACCTGTGCTGTCGTAAAAACAGAATGCTGCGTATCCATCCCAGATGAACACAGAAATACTTCTGGGTTTCTAACTGACATCTGACTCCTCTCACTGGCACTTTAAACAACCTCTCTCTTTCCTCTAATGATTGTTTAAACACCTGGACTGGAAGAGGATTTTTGTCAACTACCAACGGACTCTTATTTGGGCTGCTTTTTCTTTTCGTTATTCTAATGACATTTTTGTTGTTTTCTCCCAGATCTCTCCACCTAGTGCCTGGACTGCTGTGCTGCCATGATCAAGCTGACCCATGATCCTTACCACTCTGGGAGATGTGGTAGACACATGTGGTCTTCCTGGGATTCACCTGCCACTGCCTTTGGTTACTGCTATATATGTAAGTCCCAACTGACCAATGTTGACCCATAGGTAGGGACATCTCAATGCTTCTGTTTAGCAGGAAGAAGTTACAGAAGATGAGACCTTTCACCCTTAGCAACATTAAAGACATCAGGGTCAAATTGTACAGGGGAGAATGATGTGGGAAACAAAGGGGAAAAAGAAAGACTAAATTTCCTTACTACCTACAGCCCACTGACAAATCCTTGGAACAGGCAGAGTGACATTCCTCTGGGAACTCAATTGTCTCAATGTTAATACTCTGCTAAGGGCAAAAGGCAATCTTAGCCCAACCCCAGGATCCTGTAAGTCTACTTTAACATATAAAAATTCCTTTGGAAACTTCCTTTATCTCTGCTTCCCAAGATATATGTTGGCAATCATCCCTCAAGCATGTGACCCCGTGATCTCTATATCTATATCTATATATAGATAGATATGATATACATATCATATCTGTTTTGATATATATATATCATATCTATCTATCTATATATAGATATAGATATAGATATAAAGGGTCTCATGACTGAATTTTTATTAAACAGTAATAAATGACCTTTTCCTAACAATAACCAGCCCCCTCAAGTTCCTGGAAACCTTGTTTCCAAAATACCTTGGAGGCTTGTGCTGTCCCTAACCCCCTCCCAACTTGTAAGTATATAATCAGTCACCTGTCACAACCCTAGTGCAGCTCTTTCTGACCGTGGGTCCTATCCCAGTGCTTTAATAAAACGACTTTTTGCACCAAAGATGTCTCAACTGTTCTTTCTTGGCTATCAGCTCTGAACGCCAGCACTTCAAACCACATCAGTGCTCTCCTGAGCTCTGAGGAGAATATTGAGCTAAACTGATTTATGAAATCTGTGAGGTTGACATGATAGTAGCGATAAATTGTAAATTTAAAAAATGGTTGAGATAAGTCATAGTTTTGGGAATTATAAAATGATTGAGTGAAGATGAATAAAAATACCAGAAATTTAGTGGATCAAAAAGTACCTCTGGTTTTTAAAATATGTTGCATATTTAAACGACATCAAATGTCTTGTTTTCAAATAAAACCACACAGCCCTTTCATAAGCCCTTTATCTTTTAGGCTAATGGTTCTCTGCTTTTTAAAATATTCTCTAGATCCAAGTTAGATATAGGAATGGGTTAGGTGTTCTACTCTATCTACCAAAAATAATCTTTTATAATTTACTTAAACAAAGTTGAGAAAAAAGCAAAAGTCAACTCAAGAATCATCAGTCACAATCTCATGTTTTGGCAAAGGTATGAATGTTCCTCCTAAGGAACATATCTCTTAAGTTTTGACTTCCATTAGTCCTTTATCCCTCACATCCTGGGCTTCGTAAACCCGAATGCTTGTCTTATTTCAAACTAGTTCTCCAATTTGTTTCTCTTCATTATCTCTGAAACCATCTTCTTAATCTACGCTTGATTATCTTCTGCCTGGATACTTCCTGAACCTTCACTACCATCATCAATATGACATTCTATACTCATACTTGGGCCTTGCTTCAAAGCAGTGCAAAATTATTTGTTGGTTCTTTACTGCTTTCTACTCCTTTGGCTTTTCTTTAAGCTAAACTCACCCTTTGCCAGTATATCCCTGGATTGAACACAGTGTTTTGCTCATTTCAGGTTTGTAGTTTATGTTGAATCCAAGAGAATAATTTTGTTTATCAAACTTGCTGCCTAAGCTGGAGATTATATGAGCAAAAATAAATGTGTATGACCCTGCTGATTGTATAAAACATGAGTTTAGAGTTCAGTTTGAATCCTGGAAAACACACCGCCTCAGTGAGGCAGAAGAGCAATAATGTGGGATGGGGAAAAGCATAACCACTTCCTTCTTCCCAGGAAGCAGGAGAACATGCTAGGTCCCTCCTCTTGGGGACTGTAAAGGTTGTCCAGGATCCCAGCAGAGGACTTGAAGCTTGAACTTGAAGAGTTTGGAGGTGACAGTGGGGCACAGAAGTGGATGAATTTGGCCAAAAGAGGATATGATTGAGAAAGAAAGGAGTCATTTTCAAAAGGGAAAAATGGCAGTTAGCCAGCATGGAGAAAGGAGAATGGGAGAGCTGAAATGTCAAAGAATGAAAAAATATTTTATAAGAATGTAAAGTTCATGAGGACAGGGATATTTTTTCCCGTGTTGTTTATGGTAGTATCTATTCCTAGTGTTCAGAACAGAACCTGGCATGAAAGAGACACTCAATAAACATTTGCTAAATGAATAAATAAATGAAGAATAGATGACCAGTGTGTTAAATGCGGCAGAGAGTTTGAAAATGCTCAGGACTAAAATGAAGGCACACAAAGGTCATGGCAAATGCTAGTTTATGGGAGATTGAGAAATGAAAGCCAAGTCTGTTTTTTGCAAAGCTTGTTGGTTCCTCTCAGCAAGACACTGTTGGGTTCCTCATCTCCCAAAATCCCAGCAAAATGACCACATGAATTATATGAGGAGAAAGAATCCAAGTCAGCACTAACCACACGACAGAAATATCAAGTAATTTTTGCTGGATCCTGCGTGGATGGATGGTTCTACATTGGAGGCCTGTGGGCACTCTTGTTCTGAAAGCATCACGTATTTGGAATGCAAATGGAAAAAGGCCCAGCAGATTCCCTTCACGGGAGAAAGGCAATGAGGAAGGCAGTGAAGCCATTAGTCACACATTCTTTGGCCTCTCTCCTATTCTGTGCCTTATGAAAGCCTAAAATCACTATTCAAGCTCCATCCAGAGACCACACGCTCATTGCCTTCTGTAGGGCATCCCTCCCAGTCCTCTTGGAAGGCTGTAACTGCTGTATCTTTGGCTGTATTCACCTCATCCCACAAAGGGAGGAGGAGAGGAGGGGAGGGGCTGAGATCAGCAGTTAAGGAAAGTCTAAGCTATGGGTGTGAGCTGGAAGGTGGGGGCTGGGATTCGAGGCAGCCCGTGCTTCTCAGGAGACCCCCAATGGATGCCCCCCTTACCAGGTTGGGAAAAGCTGAGCAAGATTAAGGGGGAAGAACAGATGTGACCCAGGTGGCTATGGGAAAGAGGTAAAGGAAACCAGAAGGCTAAAGATGGGGCTCGCTTTTTAGTAACATCAAAGGGAAATCAAGGGAACAGGGAGGGTGTGCAGAAACGTGGAAGGGAATGTGGTACAGAAAGGACAGAACACAGTAAAATAAACATCCACTGTGGTCTGAATCAACTCCTTTACAAATTGACTGAGAATTCTCCTCTTCCCTTCCAAGGTCTCTTCCATTCCATAGAGAAGCAAAACAAGAGGCTAGGAAGAAGGGTCAGAGCACAGTTCATCTCTAAAAGCCATGTATGGGCGTGAGTTTCTTTGGTCCAGTGATTTCTATTCAGGCACATGATGATTATGACCCAAGGAGATGATTTTATGGCTCATCAATGAGTACATTAACATACTTCCTCCCACACCATTGTGGGGGAGTACATCTTTCTCTTCGGAGGGGATCCATTTTCAATGTTTGTTCTTGGGAACTGTTTCTCGTGACAAAACCCAATAGACAGAGATCACCAGAACAAATCAATATTTCAGCAAAGTTAGATTTATTTTATTCTCTCTCTTGTCTTCTCCCTCCTGGGAGATTGTATTAAACCAACTGATACCAAAGATGCATTTGTGATGGATAAGGATCATTTACAAACTTACTGTTACTTGATGCCCCACAGGTGACAAAGGGAAGAAGAGCCGGAAAGAAGATGGGCTAGAATTTGAATAACCCTAATGGAATGAATCTGTAAAGGTCAGGTTTCTTCCCAAGTTCTGTTCCCTTTAGCTCTTTCAGTGAAGGGCTGAGAAGTATCAGCATCTAATGAATATACCTTGCTAATAAATATCTTTGTAATATGTAGAACTTTGAAAGAAAATGCACTAGCTGGTTTTTTCCTTTAGTTCTTTTTTCCTATATTTATAAACAACACAGAAGAAAAAGTCCAATCAGCAAAAATAAACCGGGGGATCCTGGGTGGTTCAGGCTCAGGTCATGATCCCAGGACTCTGGGATCAAGTGTCGTTGTCCCCCCTCCTCCCCCATAGCCCCACATGGGGCTCCCTGCTCAGTGGGGAGTCTGCTTCTCCCTCTCCCTCTGTCCCTCTTTCTGCACCCCACTCTGCTCTATCTTTCTCAAATAAATAAAATGTTAAAAAAAGGTGTAAACTGAAATGTATGCCTCAGTGTATTATTGTATATTCTAATTGTATACAGTTCTTCCTTTTTTATTCTTAGCAGGTCGTGAAAATCAAGATTTGTGAGAATCAGCAGCTTTTTCCTGCTGTTTTGAGGTTTGTAGATTTAAGTAGCAAACTGTTCATTCACTCAGATAAAGTTACCATACTGTTTGGGATACAGAAAAGAGGCAGACGTGGACGTCATCCTTTAGGAATGTGACGTCCCCAGAATGCCCTTTCTTGATCATGTTGTAGAAATGAAAAAGCAGGGATGCTTCCTTTCTTTTTTTAATATGTAGTGTGTGTGTGTGTGTGTGTGTGTGTGTGTATGGCTATTATATTTATGATTCCCTCAAAGTTAAATTAGGAAGATGTTCTTGGAGTCTTTTGTAGATTAGGAAAAGACAGTTGTGACAGATTGCAAGAATAGCCACAAATTATTTCATTGCATGCCCTTTAGCAATGTGACTTTCCTACATTCCCATTAAGAGGTTAGGTCCAGGGCGCCTGGGTGGCTCACTTGGTTAAGCATCTGCTTCAGCTCCGGTCATGAACCCACGGTCCTGGGGTCGAGCCGCACACTGGACCACCTGCTCCGTGGGGAGACTGCTTCTCTCTCTCCCTCTGCTGCTTCTCCCTGCTTGTGCTCTCTCTTGCTCTCTCTCTAACAAGCAAATAAATAAAATCTTAAAAAAAAATAAAAGAGTTTAATTCTGTTTCTCCACTCAGTAAACCAGGGCTTGGTCATGTGACTTGCTTGGCCAATAGGACACAAACAAATGTACCACAGGTAGACACTTGAAAAGTGCTAGTGCCTTAGGGCTTGCTGTCTTGCTCCCCCTAAAACCCCGAGAGAACCATATGAATGAGCTTGAGCTACCTTGCCGAAGGAAAACACACAGTCATGTCCATGGCACTCTGCTAACAGAGATGGCAACCGCCAGACAGATAAGACGAAGGCTTTCCTGGACCATGAAGACTTAGGAACGAGGCAGCACACAGCCGCTGAACAGACGCAGACCACAACTACCAACGGGAAACCATGCACTGGCCTTTTCCACCCACATGTGGAAAGTGATAATGTTTGTTGTTGAAGGTCACCACATTTTGGGGTGCTTTTATGCAGTAATGCTGACTGATAACAATAGCATCTGTTAATCTCTTAAAACTTAGAAAACTTCGATTTAACCTGATGCAGCCCCAGGATTAGGATGAAGTCAGAGAGTAAAGATCTGGTGGTATGTTGTAGCATTTCTCGAGGCTGCCGGTCTGTTGAACCCTGTGACGGACACGCAAGAAGCTTCAGAAAGTTAGTGTATACAACTTGATGTGTTTGGGAATTGGTAGAGGCCTTTATTTTAATTTTATTTTTTAAATTATCTCTAATACGAGATCTGAAGTGGAAATTGGTTAGGGGTCAGATTTCTAGCTCCGGATGAATAGAAGAAAGGCTGATTGTCCCCACTTTTGTTCCGGCTCTGTCTCACAACACTGTGAGTCAATGTTTGCTTAGTGAAAGATTAGTATTTATTGCCTCTCAGTTCAACAACAGGCTGAGTTCTAAATATAAAAATTGCCATGGTGAGTTATGCCCGCCAACCACCCTTCACTCCGCCACTCGTCCCCTCTGTGCAGAGGCTCCGAGGGATACATTCTAGGAAGTGAATGTTCCAGGCTTGGCTGTAAGCCCAGCGGAGGCAGCAGTCGACTCTGTGATGCCTTTGTCGCCTGCTCCGCCTCTAGCTCCTGGAATCAGGTGTCCGTCCCACCGTGCCAAGTGCTTCTCACCGAAGTTACAACTCCATATTGCTAAAGCCGATGGACACTACTCCGTCCCCATCTTGACATCTTCCCCAATTGATTAACAAATCCTTCTGAGCTGCCCTCGCAACAGTTCTTGAGCAAATCCCAGTCTCTTTAGTTTTCTCTCTCCAGTTCAGAGAATGCGTGTTCCCAGATGATCTGTGTCTCTGTGTCAGCCAAGGCGCGGCCTTTTGAAAAAAAACTGAAGGGCCAAACGCTTGACTCCACCATTATTTTCATTTTGCACATAGCACCTTCCTGCCCTGGAGCTGAAAGGAAAAGTGCTCTGGCTAACTAAATCTGGAAGGGCCGAGGGGCATAAAAATGTGGGTGGATGTAAGGATGTCAGGATGCAAGGATGTGCAATCTTGTTTATTTAAAAATATCACCCGGCCTTGTCTGTAGTAATTTCTACAGCTTAACGAGGCGGCCATTTCTTTCCTAGGGAGCCATATTTACTTTATAGCAAATAGTAATTCTATAACTAGCACCAATTTTTTCCCTCTCTTCATCATTTTAGCTTTGAGTTGCCTGGGTTGGAATGCAGATGCTTGTTTTCTAATGTCTTGCCTCTTCCTGGAAGATACTTTTCCAGTCTGCAGGAAACTCTCATGTCCATATTCGTTTGACAGTTTTCACCCCCAAACTGTCTACTGTACCCTGTAAAATTCTAATTTTGTAAAATAAAAGATCGCACTTTCAGCTGCTTGGTGACTCCTCATTGTTTATAGGTTTGCTTTTTTTTTTCTTTTTCTCAAAAAGATGATCACAATCACGAGGACCACTTTTGAAAAATCTCTCTGTGTGGCATTCATATTTTGGGCTGAGAAAAAAGATGGGTCATGGCAATATCTTCTCCAAAGATCCTTCTTCGTATATTTTGAAACATTTATTAGGTACAATGTGGCAATCAGTAAGCCCATAGAAGATGGCAGCGTGATTCGAGAGCTGTATGAGGGCTGGAATTAAGAAGATTAGTGACTAGACTGATATGTGTTTGTCATTGGTGGGTATATGGGACACCTCTTGTTCATCCAGCATCAACAACCAGACATGTAGATGTAACTTGGCTCTGCCTGGCCTCAGCTGTACTGTGCATCTCTTGCTGGCCTGTTCCTTCTCTGGCATTCCTTCTCACAGAGTTCTTCTGAGTTCTGAGTTCTTCTTCTGAGAAGAACTCTCTGAGAAGGAGAGTTCTTCAGGAACTCTCTGAGACGTGGCGACAGATGCACAAACTGGAAGTACAAGACAATAACGTTCCGGGGGACAGTCTCTAACCAACAAGAGATGGAAGCCAGGGCATAACATGAATAAGTATACTTGAATTACTTCTTTTAACCTTCATCTCCTGCTCTATGAAGTATAGAGAAAAATTCCTACCTAATAATAAATGCCCTCCAGTGTAGTGGGGATAAAATGAGATAAAGTGTATACAGGTCCGTCAAAGAGTAGATGCTCAATAAATATTAATTGTCTTCTTCTTTCCTACATTTACAAAATTGTGTTAAAGACTGTTATGATTTTGGTTCGTTTTCTCACCACTGGGATTTACAAATAAGTTAAAGAAAATAATCTTTTCAACATAAAACTCTTGGAAAATTAGAACTGCTAACCAATAACTATAGCCAGAAAGTGTAGTTGAAAGAGCATCCCGTGTATAATCAGAAAAACCTAGATTCTAGTTCTCCTCTCAACGATTGCTGTCTGTATCACTTCAGGCAACTTGTGGCAACTCACAGAACACTGGATGAGGAAATGGTTTTATTCCAGCTTCCAAGCAACTGTTGGCAAGAGGGCAGGAAGCAAGAAGAGGAGAAGGTTTAATAGTAACACAGTCAACAGAGAATTTATTTCTAGCTTTCGTTCCAAGTAGGAAGTGATTCTTAACAACTAAAACGGGTTTAACACCACACACATACACACGCACACACACATTTAGTCACGGCATACAAAATGATTTGCAGAAAGGGCACCATGACTCTGTATCCCATAGATGGAGCAACAGAGCTCAGCAAGCCACAGCCAGGTGGGAATTTTGCAGCCAATAATGGGCAAAGCCCCTTATCACACTCAGCTGGTAAAACCTCAGTCGTCAAAGAATTTCTATGAACAAGCTAAGAAGCAAAACTAACTCCTTAAAATCACTCTCAGGGATCCCAGAGCAAGAAGCAGGTGTCTAAATGACGGTGCGGCATAAGCAATGTATGAGTCATCTAGAGAAACCGGACTGAACACTAACCAGTCCCTTCGGGCCACTAAGGGCCTTTCTTTAGGAAAGATGTGCCGGAGATGACACGGAAACATGCTCTATGTTCTTTAGAATTTGTGGTATATGTTTATGGAGTGCAAACTGTTTATATGTCTCATTAATGGGTCATTTCAGTCATCTTCACTAATTGTTTTATTTCTTTAAGACTACTGAGTTATGGGGGTGCCTGGGTGGCTCGGGTGGTTGGGCATCTGTCTTCTGCTCAGATTGTGATCTCAAGGTCGCGTCCGGCTCTCTGCTCAGCAGGGAGTATGCTTCTCCCTCTCCCTCTCCCACTCGAGCTTGCTCTCTCTAGTGCTCTCTCTCTCTCAAATAAACAAAATCTTGAAAAAAAATACCAAGTTGTTTTGGGTGTTGTTTGAGGTGTTTTGGTCATTTTTCATTGTGATAAAAGCTGTATAACATTAAATGTTCCATCTTAATGGTTTAATTAGTTTCTTTAATAAGTTTATTTATTTAAGTGATCTCTACGCCAGAAACGGGACTCAAACTCATGACCTTGAGATTAAGGGTGGCATGCTCCACTGACTAGTCAGGCAGGCACCCCCAATCTTAACCATTTTAGAGTGTACATTTCCATGTATTAAGGATATGCACATTGCTGTGCAACAGATTTCTAGAACCTTTTCGTCTTGCAACACTGAAATTCCATACCCACTAAACATTAATTCTCCCTCCCTCCTAGCTCTTGGCAGTGACCTTTCTACTTGCTATTTCTATGATTTTTGACTACTTTAGATACTTCATATGAATGGAAACGTGCAGTATTTGGTGTTTGTGACTGGCTTATTTCACTTAGTGTCCTTAAGATTCATCCAATGTTTTAGCACGTGACAGGATTTCCTTCTTTTTTAAGGCTGCATTAACAACCCATCATAAGTATATACCACATTTTCATTTTTTAAAGTTTCAATTTCTGTATAGTTAGCGCACAGTGTTGTATTAGTCTCAGATGTACAGTATATTGATACAGCCCTTCCGTATGTCACCCAGTACTCATCGCAAGTACACTGCTTAATCCCGATCACCTATTTCATTCTTCTCCCCCACTCACACCCCCCACCCCGCCCACATGCCCTCTGGTAACCATCACTTTGTTCTTTACAGTTAAGAGTCTGTTTCTTGCCTTCTCTCTCTCTTTTTTCCCTTTGCTCATTTCTTTTGTTTCTTGAATCCCACATATGAATGAAATAATATATTTGTCTTTCCCTGATTGACTAATTACACTTAGCATTCGACTCTCTGGCTCCATCCATGTCAATGCAAATATCCATTCATTTTTTGATGGATGTTTGGGTCGCTTCCCCCTCTTGACTGTTGTAAATAGTGCTGCCATGTGTATCATACCTCTTTGAGATCGTGCTTTGAATTTCATATATACATAGTCAGAAGTGGAATTGCTGGATCACATGGTAGTTCTATTTTCAATTTTTTAAAAAAAATATTTTATTTATTTGACAGAGACAAATCACAACTAGGCACAGAGGCAGGCAGAGAGAGAGGAGGAAGCAGGCTCCCTGCCGAGCAGAGAGCCTGATGCAGGGCTCGATCCCAAGACCCTGGGATCACGACCTGAGCCGAAGGCAGAGGCTTTAACCCACTGATCCACCCAGGCGCCCTATTTTCAATTTTTTGAGGAACCTCTGTACTGTTTTCCATAATGGCTGTTCGTTTTATATTCCCACCAACAACGCACAAGGGTTTCAATTTCTCTGCATTCTCGTGAACACTTTTTGCTTTTTAAAAGATTTTATTTATTTGACAGACAGATCACAAGTAGGCAGAGAGGGAGGTAGAGAGAGGGGGAAGCAGGCTCCCTGCTGAGCAGAGAGCCCGATGCAGGGCTCAATCCCAGGACCCTGGGATCATGACCTGAGCCGAAGGCAGAGGCTTAACCCACTGAGCCCCCCAGGTCCTCTCTTGTGAACACTTTTAATTTTCAGTTCTTTTCACAGTGACCTTCCCAGTGGGTTTGAGGGGGTATCTCATTGTGGTTGTGATTTGCATTTGCCTTATTATTACTGATGTTGAGCTTCTTTTATATGCTTGTTGGCCATTACCATGTGTTTGGAAAATTGTCTATTTGAGTTCTTTCTCCATTTTAAAATCAGATTGTTTTCTGTTGTTGTTGAGTTGTAGAAATTCCTTATATATAGTCTTTTTTGGATATCTACCTATATATGTCAAATATATGATTTGCAAATATTTTCTCCCATTCCATAGGTTCCCTTTTCATTCTGTTGATCATTTCCATTGATGCCTGGAAGTTTTTAAGTTTGATGTCTTCCCATTTGTCTGTTTTTGCTTTTGTTGTCTGTGCTTTTGGTGTCATCTCTAAGAAATCATTGCCAAGTTGAATGTCCTAATGATTTCCCCCTATATTTTCTTTCAGGAATTTTATAGTTTAAAAAAGTCTTACCCTTAGGTCGTTAGTCCATTTTGAGTTAATTTTTGCATCTGTTTTAAAGTAAGGGTTCAACTTCTTCTTCTTTTTTTTCTTTTTTGCTGGTGGATATCCAGTTTCCTCAACATCATTTTTTGAAGAAATTACTCTTTTTTCCATTGTGTAGTCTGATTAAAAATTATTATATACATGCAAGGGATTGCTTCTGGGCTTTTTATCCTGTTCTACTGGTCGATCTATGTGTCTTTACACCGGTACCACAGCAACTTAGTGACTCTTGCTTTGTAGTATGCTTTGAAATCATGAAGTATGAGGTCTGATCTTTGTTCTTTTTTAAAATTGTTTTAGCTGTCATATATCCCTTAAGATTTCATATGAACTTTAGAATATTTTTTCCTTTTTCTGCAAAAAATGCCTTTGGTATTTTGATAGAGATTGTATTAAATCTGTAGATCACTTTGGGTAGTATGGTTATTTTAATAATATTAAGTCTTTCAGTCCATGAGCAAGGGACCTCTTTACTTTTTTGTGTGTGTCTTCTTTTATTTTTTTCAAGCAATGCTTTGTAGTTTTCAGTGTACAAGTTTTTTACCTCCTTGGTTAGGTTTAATTTCTAAGTATTTTGTTCTTTTTGATGAATAGTAAATGGGGTTATTTTCTTAATTTTCTTTTCAGATTAGTCATGGGTAGTATATAGAAATGCAATTGATTTTTGTGTGTTGATTTTTTTTATCCTGTAACTTTGCTAATTTCTTTTATTAGTTGTGATAGGCTCATGTGTGTTTGTACTTGTATGCGTGGAGTGTTCCACATATAAGATCATGCTGTCTTTGAACAGAGATCATTTTACTTCTTACTTTCCAATTTGGGTGACTTTCATTTCTTTTTCTTGTTTGTTTTAGATTTTTGAACATTAGAATTCAGATTCTAGTCTGCTATGCAGTCCGTGGCGAGGAAAACCAGGGCCCTTGCTACCCTGTATGACATCTTTATATAAGTAAGAGAAGCAGGCCGCCTCTTCCAAGCAGCGCAGGCTGCACTATCGAACGTCATGTGGACAGCAGAGCACGTGATGAATGTCAGTCCTTCTGATCCCCTTGGCTAAATGCTCTTGGGCAATGGACGCTTGTGGTGTATCACTTCACATCCTCTCGGCCTCACTTTTATTCCAGCCCCAGCTGCAGTGACCAGTTCTGTGCGGACATCAACCACTTTCAGGTGACCCTGAATAATGTCTCACCTAACACTCCAGTCCTCTCATTTCTTGTCTGGGGAGCTTTTGAGATTTCCCTTCATGGGGATGCTCATAGGAACCTTCTTGGTGCTCACACATGTGTGAGATTAAAGTGGGGGTGGGGGTGAGGAAGCGGGGACAAGAAGGGACGGGAAGGGATGGGTGGGGAAGAAGGGACAGGAAGGGAGAAGAAGGGACAGTTAAATACCCCATGAGACAACCTTTGACCAATGGGGGAGAGGAGTCAATGAATACATGTTTTGCTCCTCCCCCCCAACCCCAGAAACTTCCATGGAAGCTTCTGAAACACATTTCATAAGACTCGTCATAGTTTCCCACGGGATAGGGCAACTGAGTCTCTTCGGGAAGGGCACCATGAGACATGCTTGTAGAACCATACGCAGCAGTGCTGACCATAACCTCCGACAGCACCCGCTTCAGATCCCACCCTAAAGAGACTCATTTGTCTTTGATGCCTTACATGCAGCATTAACTGCTTCACATCTCTGAGTTCTGCATCCTCTTTATACAACAGAAGTGTGAAGCACTAAACACATTTTAATTACTAAATAAATCACTGTTTCTCTTTTTGAATCTCACACCCACTACCATATAAACAAATATTTGCCTTTGTAGGAAATCGTTTATATGGATGTGCAGACACATGATGACAGGCAGTGAGTGTTTTAGACTGAGCTGCTGACTCTAGAGAGAACTCCTTTCTACTTTATCTTTGACTCTATCTAGGTAGCAGAATTGTTAAGTTCTATCAGCCTGATCTGGACGCTGGCATGGCCTCACCTTTCCAGAAGTTTACGTCAATGCCGACCCCTTGGTCTAGGTGGTTTGGACAGCCTGCTTGTGTCCCATCTTAAGTACTACTCATACTACATGGATCTTTGAACATTTTTAGAGCCCAGAGGTGCCAATCAGGTGAGGGCAGCTCTGATTTTCTTTCCCCCTACCCAGCCCCCAACACCACTCCAAATTTTCCCCTCACTGTGCTGTCTTCTCTGTCAATACTTCCAAAGGTACCACTCTGTGATGCCAACAAGGATCTATACTTTGTTTGTTGCTATATAGGAATTTTGTGTTTGGAATTTTCTGTTTTTGTTCTCAGAGATAGCTTGTCTCACAGATGAGAGAAAATACTAAATAAAACTATTTTCTTTCCACATTAAAATATGATCAGATTATCATCATTTATTAAAATGTCTTTGATTCTTCATTTGACCCTAAAGGTTTTCATTACTGGGGTCAAGCTAGTATCAGAGAACACTGCCATTATCTGTTTTTTTTTTTGAACACAAGATTATCACATTATTGACATCACTGTCCCATTTTTGGTACTGTGAAATGAAGACTGGGTGTTTAGGGACTTAGGTCAAGACCCATTTCTGCCACTGGCTGTGTGACCTTGGATAGTCACTTAATTTCTCTGGGCTCCAGCTTCCACTTTATAAAATGTGACTGCTGGACTAGACACACCGCCTCCTCTAAATTCTGTGTGTCTCACAGAATTGGAGTCAACCAAGCACACACGTGGGTCAGGACGTCAGTATTAGTGTGTCTTCATTTCTTATTTACTCTGTTGTCCTTTTCCTTGTCTGCTTGTTTATTTTAAAGTCATATGAGTACTTGGGGCTCTGAATCTTACTATGGAGTATTGTCCCCAAGTGTCAAACCCTTCCTTAGTCAAGACAGACATGCCACGTGTCTTTCCCCGTGTGTTTCTGTTCATGAAATACCATTAAGCATAGAGTCTTCCACCCATCTTTGAACGTTCTCATTTCCTATATAGTACAGACTGTTCCAGACTTACTGTTTCAACGTAATGATTTTTTGATATTAGGTGCAAAAGTGATATGCATTTAGTAGAAACTATATTTCCGGTTTTGAGTTTTGACCTTCTCCTGAGCTAACGATATACAGTATGATACTGCCTCATGATGCTGGGTAGTGGCCCAGTTCCTAGTCAGCCATGCTATGAGTCCAAGGTCAAGGTGTCAGAAACTTTAGTTTCTTCTGAGGCCACTGTCCTTGTCTTACACATGATCATCACCTTCTCACTGTGTCCTCCTCACTTGGTCCTTTCTCTCTGTGTGTGGATCTCTGGTGACTCTTTGTGTCCAGACTTCCTCTTATAAAGACAGATCCCAAGTCCAATCAGACTGGATTAAAGCCCATCCAAACAGCTCCATTTCAACTTACCCATCTTGTTAAGGCATCTATCTCCAAATATAGTCCCATTCTGAGATACTGAGAGGTAAGCCTTTTCTATACAAATTCTGGGGGAACAGAATTCAATCCATAACATTCTCCATATATTGGAGGTGCTAAGTCAGCAGTTCCACGACTTTTATGAAAATAATGTCGTGACAGGGCACTCGGGTAGCTTAGCGACTGACTCTTGGTTTTGGCTTAGGTCATGATATCAGGGTTGTGAGATCGAGCCCTGTGTGGGGCTCTACACTGAGCTTGGGATTCTCTCACTCCTTCTGCCCCTCCACCCCCCTCCACCCACTGGCACATGCATGCTCTCTCTCTAAATAAATAAACAAAATCTTAAAAAAAAGGAAAATAAGGTTATGATAAAAAAGCAGTTTTTAAAAGTATGTATTGGAAAAAGCATATTGAATTATTTTAACTTTCCTATCCATTCTGAGAATATTGAGATACAGTGGGTGTCTCAAAGAGGAAGAAGACCAGATGCAATACTCATTTGCTAGGTGTTGGCCAGGCTGATTTTTAAATTATTCCGTCAGTTGCTGAAAGGCACTAAAGTTTCCACTTATGGCTGCGGGTTTGCTTATTTCTCCCTTCTGTTTTGTTTGTTTTGTTAGTTTTCATCTCATGTATTTTGAAGCTCTACTATTAGAAACATACATATTAAGAGTATGCCTTGCTGATGAATTGATCCTTTTATCATATGAAATACTATTTTGCCTTGATGTCTACTTTGATTGATACTAATATGCCCTCACTTTCTTACATTTACTGTTTGCATGATATATCTCTTTCCTTCAGTATATTTGTGTCTTTATTTTTAAATTGCACCCTTTATAGGGAGTATATAATTCAGTCTTGCTTTTTAAATTAAATCAGACCGTCTACCCTTTCATTGGGGTATACAGTCCTTTGACGTTTTATGTAGTTGCTGAGGTGGTTGGGTCAGGGTCTATCGGTCTGTATTTGTCTTCTGTTTGTCACATGTTCTTTGCTCCTCTGTTACTCCTTTCCCACTTTCTTTTTGTTTAATTGAATTTTTAACATTCTTACTTATTTCTCCTATTTTTTTCAATCACAGTCTATTTCAAATTAACATTGCAGCACTCCATGTAAAATGAAAGATGTTTTCTTTTTTTTTTTTAAGATTTTATTTATTTGACAGATAGAGATCACAAGTAGGCAGAGAGGCAGGCAGAGAGAGAGGAGGAAGCAGGCTCCCTGCTGAGCAGAGAGCCTGATGTGGGGCTCCATCCCAGAGTCCTGGGATCATGACCTGAGTTGAAGGCAGAGGCTTTAACCCACTGAGCCACCCAGGCGCCCTGAAAGATGTTTTCAATGGTATAATTCCTTTTACTCCATTCTTTATGCTAACTTACCATATATTTTATTTCTATGGACTTTATAAACCCCTTACACAACAGTGTTACTACTTTTACTTTAAACAATTGTCTAAAGGATCTAAGAGAAAAGAAAGATAGGTTTTTTAATATATCTATATATTTCTAATTTTCTATACTCTTCATGCCTTCCTATAAATCTGAGGTTCAATTTGGTTTTGTTTTTCTTTCAGTCTGAAAATTCACTCTTAACATTTCTTATATTATAAATTAGCTGACAACAAATTCTTTCAGCTTTCATTCACCTGGAAATGTTTTTCTTTTTTTCTTTTTTTTTTCCATTTTATTTATTTTTTCAGCGTAACAGTATTCATTCTTTTTGCACAACACCAGGAAATGTTTTTCTTTTACCCTCCTTTCAATGATAATTTTGCTGGATATACATTTTGAGCTGATACTGGTTTACTTTTTCCCCCCTGCAGTGCTTTAAAGATTCATTTTCTGTCTTTCTGTCACCACTATTTTTGCTGAAATGTCAGTTTGAGTTTGTATTATAGTTCACCTGAATATAATGTATATTTTTCTCTGGCTTCTGTTAAGATTTTTCTCCTCATCTTTGATTTTTCTTCACTGTAACTATGAAATGTCTCCTGTTTTTCTTTGTGTGTGTTTATCTGGCATGAGTTTCACCCAGCTTCTTGGATCTGTAAATTGGTTTTCTAAAATCCAAATTTTAGGAACATTTCATCCATCTTTCCTTCAAATGTATTTTTCCTGCTCTGTTCTATTTCTCTTTTTGTTCTGGTACTCTGCTTACACACATTAGATCATTGGTATCTTTCTAGAGATCACCGAGGCTCTATTAATTGACAATTTTTTTTGGCTCTTGTTCTTCAGGTTGAATGATTTCTTTTGATTTGTCTTCAAGCTCACGACCTTCTCTTCTGTGATTTCTGGTCTGCTGTTATGCTTATTTCATGAATATTTTATTTCAGATAATGTAATTTGCCAATACAGAACCTCCTTCTGGTTATTTTTTATAACCACTTTTATGCTGAGGTTTCTCATCTGTTTGCTATGTTTATCTTTTCTGCTGTGTCCTTAAATGTATTTACAATGGCTACATTTGTCCTTTCTGCCCATCCTAACATGGGTCACCTTCAAGTCTATAGACAAAGTTTTATGGGAATGCAACTATGTGCATTCATTTACATGTTGTCTGTGTCTGCTTTCATGCTACAGTGACAGAATTGAGAGGCTGTGAAAGAGAACATATGACTTGTAAGCCTAACACGTTTTCTATCTGGCCCTGTTACAAAAATTTTGCCAACCTCTGCTCTAAAGAATGACCCAGATTTGAGGACATATTACGTCCTCCTATCACATGGCCTTTCTTGCGTCTCAGGAAGTGGTCAAAGAGCCTAGCAAGGTCTCCTACTCTGTCTGGGCTGGAACTCCAAAGCCTCCCAACACTGAGCTACCTCATGGAGCACTTAACCTTGCAGCAGCCACAGAACTGCCCACAGCTCCCACACAGACTTCTAGGAACCCATCTTTGCAGCTGTGTTCTCTCTGGTACCATGCCTTACAAATTCCTTCAGCAGCTCTGAATTTCACCCTCCTAGAACTTCACTTCTTTCTCCCTATGGTTTGGAAGGTTTCCCTAGGCAAAAATCCAGGGTGAATGTGCTGTTCATTTCATGGGCTTTCCTTCTCTCAAGGACCTCAGTCCTGTGTTACCTGGTGTCCAATGTCCAAAAATTATTGCCTCATTTATTTGTCATTTATAGTTGTTACGACAGGAGGGCAAGTCTGATACTGGTTACTCTGAAGGTGATGAAAGGCAGGAAGTTGCTCTTTATCCCTTTTTTATTATTAAACTTAATCATATATAATTATGACTGAACTAGCCCAGAACCTTTGAATTACAGTAAGGAAAAGCATAGTCTTAGATGAGACTTTAATTAAATCTACCTAACATCTATTTTTCTTTTTTGCTACTGGGTTATCCCTCTGTCTTTTTTCTTTGTAATTGGAGACATCCTCCATTCATGTACTTTGCTTTTCTTTTGAGGAAAAGTAAAGATTTTATGACTACCATGCTGTTCTACAGTCATAGGAAATGTTCAAACCCATTACAGTATCATGTGTGTTTGTATTTATTTTATTTTATTTTTAATTGAAAGTTAGTTGACATATAATCTTGTATTAGTTTTGAGTGTAGAACACTCAAACACTGTGTTGAGTATACAACACAGTGATTTGACAATTACATACATTACAAAATGGTGACCACAATAAGAGCAGTTACCATCCATCACCTTCAAAATTATATAGTACATTGACTATATTCCCTATGCTCTACTTTTCATCCATTATGTATATATTTTATCCTCTAAAACTACCACTACTAGAAAATAATTCAAAGCTAATAGCCCTACTTCCCTATGCTAAAACAATATTTGTAGAATTGAAAGAAAATTTACGGCTGCATCATCTTGTCAGATTGTGCTAAGTAGAGTGTTTTTGTTAATGCCCCTAAATTTCAACTTCAGGGAACTGGAGGCAGGTTTTTTTCTAGAAGGTAATGCATTATGCTGATTGGACAAACTGCCAACATGTAAGGCTTAATTTCTGTGCCACAAGGAAGTTCTATGTTAGTGGATTAATTTGGACCGTTTCTCAAAATTTCAGTTCTTTTACATTTTATCTCAATTTTAGAGCCTACATTATTGCACCAAGAAATCTTGGTGATTTTAAAACACTAAGAACCTCTTAGATGTTAAATTGATAAGCATCAATGTGAATTTTTGGAAGACGTACTCATAGGCACAGTGACGAATTACAGTTTGGAAGAGGTAACTGGAATTTTGAGATGTGTGTAAATCATGTCATATGCAAGAGGAACCACCAAAGAAATGAGGGCTGGTGATGAAAGCACTAAGTTTTAATTTTTCAGCATACTTTAATAGGCTGTTTTAAGTGCAGAAAAGACTATGCAGAGGCTTGTTCAAGCCTTTGAAGCTAATAATACATTTATTAGAATTTCAGATTCAAAATCCTTAAGGTTTAAGGTTCAGCTTACAAATCTTGTTTTATTTATAAACCAAGCACATTTTTGCAATCACTTGTTAGAGTCTTTGACTAATATTTGGTTCTACTTACAGATTTGTTAATTAAGCATCTTTGACCCTTTGACACTGCACTTATATATTTACTCTATTTAAATTCTGTAGCTTTAAAAGTTGTTCGACCTACAAACCTTTCTAAGTGCTTAAATAATTCTTACAAATCTGACCCATTAAACTCATAACTATGATGTAACTATAACTGTACTGTAAAAATCCTTTTTTTTTTTTAAGGAAAAGGCCTGAAAAACAAAACTTGATTAAAATTAAGGACTTGTGTTTATCTGAAGACACCACAAAGAGAGTGAAAGACAGGCCAAAAGACTTGACATTTGTGGTAGGGTATCAAAAAGGAACCATGTTAGAATATGTAAAGAATTCCTAGAAATAAGGTCAAGGCAGATGACTTTCCTTAATACCCCCTGACCTTTGAATGGGGAGGGCCTGGAGAGGGGGAATCTGTGAGATGAGTGGTTGCCAAGGTAGCTCTTGAATGATGGTGGCAGAAAGCCAGGAGGCTGAGTGTTGGATATTTCCTGGTGACTCCAGGGCTGTAGGAGGTGGAGAGGTGGCAGGGTAGATGCCCAAGGCGGAGGCCTATGAAGGGACCTCTGGGAGCAATGCTGACCCACAGCCTCCTCATATGTTCACCTCCTCAGGACTTGGATCTGGGAGACCTCCTCCAGGAGGCGCTGTTCCCAGAATCTCTGCGGAAGCTCTGCAGGGCTGCTTCTGGCCTCAGGGCCGGGGGAGGGGGGCCCTCAGAATCCCCTTCCACACTCTCACCCTCTTGCTCCAGTCTCTTCTCCAAGAGTTTCAGGGTCAGTCAGGTCATTTCATCTGCCACTGAGGAGTCACCTCCCTCCCTCCTTCCCCCCACCTCTTCTCAGGTTATCTCCAAGAAAGAACTGCTCAGCTGAAGAGTAAACTTAAAATTCTCTTAACTGTTCCAGTGCTTCTTCCCAGTTTAGAAGATTTTGACTACAAAATAGAAGTCTATATTGACTATTCAACCACATATTTAAATTCTTTTATTCTTATTCTTACTATTAACATGTAATGTATTATTTGCTCCAGGGGTGCAGGTCTGTGAATCATCAGGCTTACACACTTCACAGCACTCACCATAGCACATGCCCTCCCCAATCTCCATCACCCAGCCACCCTATTCCTACCCACCCCCCCCCACCGCCCACCCCAGCAACCCTCAGTTTGTTTCCTGAGATTAAAGAGTGGCTTATGGTTAGTTTCCCTCTCTGGTTTCTTCTTGTTTCATTTTATTCTCTCTTCCCCTATGATCCTCTGCCTTGTTCCTCAGATTCCACATTTAAATTCTAATTAGAAGGTTGACACTCTGATAGACTTATTTCTCTTAAATAATCTTAATACAGAAAATGCTAAATTTGCACACACACTCTAGTCTCTGTAGAGCAAGCTATGACAGAAATTGTGCTTGATTCTGAATCTTCCTGGAGTGGAAAGGTACTTCTTCCCCATGGAAACAATTTCATTGACCCATACAATTTGGGAGTTAACTGTCCCAGCTTGCCTGGTGTTGCTTACTGCCTGGAAATCTCAGCCAGGAGGCTTACTGTATACTCTTTATGGCAAACTTGATGGGGCACCCTGAATCTGATTTTGTAGCTTTATCATTGATTTCCAAAGACAGAAGGTCACTTAGTTCTCAAACTTCTAATTCTCTCTGCAGGGAAATCCGCCATCCCTCTTTTCTTCACTCTTATGATTTGTGAACAAATGTCTTTTACAAACCACTCGGCTGTTGCTCAAATTTTACGGACCATCATAGAACTAGTGTGCTTACAGAAACGATATCCAGTTGAATTTTTGAAATCTCTTCTGACTAGTTGTTCATAACTTCTGAGGTCATTCTCCTGATAATTCTGTCAGGGATTCCCCCATTATGCTGTACTACATGACTTGCAAAGACCCCTTGTAACCACAGACCCAACAATTCTATGATTTTCACAGAATAATTTTATTTGTGTACTTGAAGCAGACATCCACAGGTGCTTCATTTTGTCTATGTAACAGGTGTTTTTCAAGCAATCTGGCAGTTCTACTATGACTCATCTTAGTTTATGGTCCTGGGTTACTGTGTTCATAATGTTCCTCTATGCCTCCATTCACCGTCATCCATTCTCCTGTCTTTCTTCTCTCTGTAACACACAATAAATGAGTGCCTACTTCAAGTTGGATGTGGTTCTAAAAATAAAAAGGTAAGCAAGATACGGGCACTTGGCTATTTCAGTCAGTGGAGCATCTGACTCTTGATCATGGGGTCATGAGTTTGAGTCCCATGTTGGGTGTAGAGATTACTTTAAAAAAGTCAAAAGGAGAGCAACATAGACAAAACTAGATATTAAATAAATATACATGAATAACCTTTTAAAACTTAAAAAAATTGAGATATAACTTTCATGTGGTAAAATGCACAAGTCTAGAGTATAAGCTCAATCAATTATCAATAACTTGGGAGTTTTTATGAGTGCTAGGAAGTTTATTCAAGGATAAGTGAAATTTTACCAATGAGCACAATATCCCAAATTAAAAAAAAAAAAGGGCTTTGTCTTAAAATGTCCATTTGAAGGCTGCTACTCAGATATCTGTGAGTTGTTGGTTTGGAGTGGGATCAATAAACTATGGGCTGTGGGGCACCATAGGTTATTTCTGTATGGCCTAGGGACTAAGAATGGTTTTTAAATCTTTACATGATTTGAAACAAAATAGAAGAAGGAGAAGGAGAAGAAGGAACAGAAACTACATGTGAACAGCAAAGCTTAAAATATTTATTAACTGAATCCTTAACAAAAAAAGTTTGCTGACTTGGAGCTACAGAGGAAAGAATGTTAACCAGAAGCCAAGGACAATGATTCTTTTTCTTTGCTCTCTAGCCTAGTAAGCCAGATGTGTCAACAGGTTCTCTCTCACTGGCGCTAACCTGTTGCTCAATCAGAAAAGGGTTTAAATTTTTACTAGCTTATGTCAGCCCCACCTAGTGCTATTAAATGTAAGGAAGAGTTTGCTAAAACACCATGCCAGACCACTAAATTAGGGCACTCAGAGGTGGTTAATCACAATCTTGATAAGAACTGTTTTTTTCAGAAATATAGGAATAGTTATGGCTATGTTTAGCTCTTTTCAAGCCTATGGGTGTGTTTTGAAGACTTTGTCATAGATATGCCATAGATATTGTCATCATCTGGGACCTTTGCTATACATTGGGGGGTGGGGACAAAGCAGGAAAATATGCACGGGGCTCTGACTTAGGAATTTCCAGTCATATATCCTGTCCCTCTTTTTTTTTTTTTTTTTAAGATTTTATTTATTTATTTGACAGAGAGAAATCACAAGAGAGGCAGGCAGAAAGAGAGAGGAAGGGAAGCAGGCTCTCCGCTGAGCAGAGAGCCCGACGTGGGACTCGATCCCAGGACCCTGAGATCATGACCTGAGCCGAAGGCAGCGGCTTAACCCACTGAGCCACCCAGGCGCCCCTCCTGTCCCTCTTTTTCTTTCCAAATAACCTATATGCTTTTTGCTTAAGTCTATTCCACCTTGCAGTGTGATTCATTCAGCAGTCAACATTCTACTCGACAGATGGAAATTCAGACTCAAATCAGGCCAGTCTGGCCAGCATTTGGTCTGATGACTAGATGGGGGTCACATGGGAGTTTCTCGGTGGTATTGATGTTATAATTGTTGCTGTGGTTTGGGTTGGTCTGTTATTGGATCAACTATGGTTATTGGCATGGAGAGGAGGCTAGAAATAACTAGGAGAATGTTTGAGCCCTAATAAAATGGGTGGGTCTCAGGGGAAAGTTTGTCCTGGAAAGGGAAGTAGGGTGTAAGCCAAGAAATTTGTACAAAAGCCAAGAACAAGGATGACTGGGGGTAGAGACAGATTGCATCTGTTGGGCTCAAGCCTGGGTTGGGGCATACTTCATACCAGGCTAGGGGCAGGAACGTGAACTACCCATTTGCAGGGTCTCTAGTAGCCTTGGGTTGGCTGTTGGAACTGAGCTGGCCAGTTGAACACTGAATGGCAATTGCTGAGTGTGATTGTGTTGGTAAGGCCCAGGATTGAGAAGACTAAGTTATTATTGGTATTATTACTACAAAAAATATTTGATGACACTTGCCATTTTATTGAATATTGCCATTTTATTGAGACATCTTGTAAATAATATCTCTACTCCTTACTACAACTCTATTGAAGCAGTTACTATTTTTTTTTAAAGATTTTATTTATTTGTCTGAGAGAGAGAGTGCATGTGACCATGAGTGAGGGGAGGGGCAGAGGGAGAGGGAGAAGCGGGCTCCGACTTAGGGCTTGATCCTAAGACCCTGGGATCATGACCTGAACCAAAGGCAGATGCTTAACTCACTGAGCCACCAGGTGCACCTGAAAGCAGATACTACTATCCCTATTTCCCAGAGCAGATAACTGTAGATCAACCAAAGGCAGATGCTTAGCAAACTGAGCCACCCAGGTGTCCCTGAAGCAGGTACTACTGTCCCTATTTCCCAGAGCAGATAACTGTCGATCAAGGAAGGGAAGTGATTAACTTGTGCTGGTAAGTGGCAGAGCTGGACTTTGGAGCCAAGTCTCTCTGCGCCCAGAGTATAAAAGCTGCTTAATTTTATACCTAATGGTCCTCCATAAGGGGCATTTAACAAATGCTGTAACCATGAAGCAGTTACGTATCCTACAAACTGGAGTATAGTTCTGCATAGATTTGGGTCTATCTAGGGACTTTGGATACAAAGTAAATCTAACCTCACAATCCTCTGATGTTAGTATAATATATTTACTTAGCCAATTTTAACCAAACATCTTTTTGAGTCATACAGTGTGCCAGCTGTTGCGTGCATGATAACAAACGAAATATGCATAGTCATAGCCCTCATTGGGCTTCCAATAAAATGTGTTGGATAGACATTGAACAAGAAAATAAGATAATACATATGTAATCATAAACTGTCCAAATGTCTGTTGAGGAAAGGACTGGAGTGATGTGTGAGAGAGTAATAAAAGGATTTACTTTAGGTTAGGTCATAAGGGAAGACCTCCTAGGGGAGGTAGCATTTATGTTGGAACCTGAAAGATGAGCAGGAACCACCTAGAGCAATGGTGCTCCACTGGGAGAAATATTGCCCCTGGGGGACATTTGGCAATGTACAGATATTTTGCTTGTCACAACTGGCCGTGCAGGGGGAAGGGGACTGTTTGGAGACAGGTGGGGGACAGGTGGTACTGGTGACACCTAGTGAGTAGAAGTGAGAGATGCTGCTAAACCTCGCACTAGACAAAAGACAGCCCCTCACAGCAAAGAAGTTTCAGGCCCCAAACAGCAGTGGTGCCATGACTGAGAAATGGCAGTTGGGATTATCAGTATTTGGAAAGACTCCATGACCCAAGCAGGCTAGTATTTTGTGCAGTCCAGAAACAGGAAGAACAGCAGCACAGCCAGAAACGAGTCCGTGAGGTGGGGCCAAGAAGGACCCTATCATGTCAAGAGGGCTGTAGAGTCCATCATAATAAGGATCTAGGTTTTACTGCAAACGCTCAAGGAGTTTGTTTGTCATCCATTTCTAAAGTAGCGATCAAGTCCCCATTTATTGTCAGATTAACTCCAAATATGGGGGAAGTCTTAGATGAAGTATTTTTTAAAGATTATATTTATTTGTTTTAGAGAGATAGAGATAGAGATAGATAGAGAGAGAGAGAACACAAGGAGGGGGAGGGGCTGAAGGAGAGGGAGAAGCAGACTCCCTATTGAGCAGGGAGCCTGATCTGGGGCTCAGTTCCAGGACCCTGGGGTCATGACCTGCGCTGAAAGCAGATGCTTAACTGACTGAGCCACACACAGACCCTTAGATGAAGTATTGTAATAGTGTCTTCCTTACTGCTTTTAGAGTCTGGTAGAAAAGCTCCTAGTACAAAACTAAGCAGGTCAAGTGCTGGCTACTTTCTTACATCATAAGATTTTTCTCTCAAAAGCTGCACTTGGCACTGTGACCTCCTTTGCCCATGCCTATGTTCCTCACAGGGGCTGACTATGTACCCTCTGGACAGGGTCCGACTCAGTCCTTTCTTTTTGTTGTTGTTGTTTTGTTTTCAGTTTTTATTAAATTCTAGTTAGTTAACATGTAGTGTAATATTGGTTTCAGGAGTAGAATTTAGCACTTCATCTGATTCAGTCATTTCTAATGGTTTCGTATGTCACCATTCTGAGCACAAGGCAACAGTATAGAAATTTCTGTCAGTTTTTCTAGATTATGTGGGAGAAAAGAGGTAAAAAAAAATCTTGCCACATTTGTCAATGGGGGACACTGAGCAGCTAATGAACATCAGTGTTCTTGTCTATATCACTGGCAGTTCCTTCATGGAACAGTTTCTGGACTATTTTGGTATGGTTGCAATTCAGAGCTAAGTTTGAAAATCCTACTTGCTTCACGGAGGTGATAAAAGAAAATAGAATTTAAGGGGGAGAGAAAAAAGACATGCCTTCTTTCATTCTGCTGATGGTACTTTATAAAACTAGACAAAAAACCCCCCAAAAAACCCACCCCAAAAGACAAAAACAAAACAAAAACAAACAAAAAACAGCCAACAAAGAAGTGATCTGATCAAAATAAATAAAGGTGTAGGAGGGTTCTGTAAATATGTTGCTTCGACAGGGCAACGTTTCTGCAGCAATACCGACGTGTGTACCTTGTCATCCGCTCTGATTCAGGCGTTGCGAACAAGCCACTGGTTCTCAGCCCTGGCTGCCTTTTTGTGAAGCTTTCCCTGGAAAGTCTTCCCTAGTCTGCTGGGAGCTCCTTGTGTGAGGGGCTGCCCTTCCATTTTTTCTTTTTCAATAACTTAAAGCTTATTGGTTGGTCCTTTTGTGAACCCCCAGAATGTTGGGATAGATGGATTATAGAATGGAAGGGAAAACTGAATATTAGATGTTGAACTGTTCTATCCTTAGGGGTTTGGTTGAAAGAACAAAACATGATGACCTTTCTGATTAGTGTGCAGTCTGTCCATATTTGAACAACTGACAGGGCCCTGCCATTGACTTCTTTGTGTACTCTTCCTCTTGTTCTCTCTACAGCAGGTTATACTCTTTAAGACTGAAAGTGAGTGTTACTGAGGATTTTTCCCTATTGTGTATTTCCTACGTTCTTCGTATATTTAATTGCTTATGATTTTAGGTGTAGGACATGGAACTAGTTATTTATTAGTCAAATAAAATTTCAGACTGTACACCACAGCACTTAGCAGGGGGCATCAGAATCTGAAATGCTGTTCCAAGAACTTAAGTACAATTTTTAGTTCTCAGCTTATATATTTGAATTATTTAAATGCTTTAATAAAAAAAAAGCCTGCTGATTTCATTCTAGAATAAGATTCTGTTATTCTCTAGCTTATAGCTCTGTCCTTTCTCCAGCATTTGACACATGGGCTGGTTTCTAACTTCTTTTCTCATTCAGATATTTATCTCTTAACCTTGACTATTGGAACCAGAGCAAATGTTTTCAGACACTGGAAATATGTCAAAGTAAATACGGTGTTGACAATGTAAGGGCAGTGTCCAGACCTAATGCTGACTATTTAACAGATCCTACCCCCCCCTTTTTTTTATATATATGATTGAGAGCAACATATGGTTCATGGCCTCTACTGTGTCCAAAGAAAAGGGAAGGAACATACAGTTATCAAATAAGCCATTGTCATATGTTTTCCTCGGAAACAAAAGCACTAATACTTGAAAGTCAACTGAGAAGAAAATGCCCACTTTCACCAGGTGGAAGGTCTGGTTGCTTGGTCAAGGAGGGGAGGAAAGATTGAGACCTAGTGGAGTGGGGAATGTGGGGTGGGGGTGGGAGACAGAGAAGGGAGAAGATGGAGCCTCTTCCCTCCTTGGAAGCCGGGAGCATGAAGTTATGGTGAAGGCATGGAATGGTACACTGTTCCTTTGTAGGCTTAGGAGCATTGGCATTCATTTGCTCATTTCTCAGTATTCACTGAGCACTCACTACGAGCCAGGTACTGTTCTAGGTACTTGCGATACTTCAGTGAACAAAACAGAGATGTCCTTCTGGAGTTTATGCTTTAGCAAGGAAAGACACACAATGCATACAGCAAATAAGGAACCATATAGGAAGTCAGAAAGTGATAAGTGTTATGGGAAAAAAGAAAAATCAGAGCAGGGGATCCAGAGTGGGAGGTTAGGTGCATGGTCAGGACATGATATGGCCTGGATAGAGTAGCAGGATGGTTAGGCCTTCTTGAGAAGGAATGACCTGAACAAGGACTAGAAAGAAGTTTTGGGTGCAGCCAAGTGGCTCTCTGAGGAAGAGCACTGCAGGCAGAGGAACAGCCAGTGCAAAGGCCCTGTGCAGGGAAGGAGTTGGAGCAGTCATGGAACAGGAAGGAAGTCAGTATGATGGGAGTGGTGTGTAGGGGTGGGAGAGGAAGCAAGTCTAAGAATTGCAAGGGCTCTGTGGACTCTACCTTTGTCTCTTTTATCTCACCTCCTCTCCCCAACCCCAGCTTTGAAAACCCTTCTATGAATCCCTCTGGAATTCACCATCCATTGTCACAAAACATAGTATCAGCCCAGACTCTAAAGAGTTTCTTCCTCTTCTTATTCTACCATGCACTCTACTTCAGCAGCCCTCCGGGTGCGGGGGCGGGGGGAAGATTCTTTCATAATACTTATGCTGCTAGGCCTGGGGGTTGCTCAGCTATTCTGATGGGCAAATAGTTTTCCATCCTTTAAAGCTCCATTTATGAGGTGGCTTGTTGTAGTTGATTTTTTAAAAATGGTGCTTGGAAACAGAAAATCTGGGTTCAATTCCTGCTGTGTCCATTAACTGTAGGACTTTGACACATCATTTAACGTCTTGTATCCTCTGTTTCATTCCTTATAAGAAAATGGAGATAATAAAGCTCTACCTTTCAGGTTGGTACTGAAGGTAAAATGTGGTAATGTCTCTGCAAGTGCTTTCTGAATTACACGAGGGTGAGCCCTATTATCCTGTGTGGCTGACGGGGCCAGTGGCCCATCAGCCGACCCACCTGGCACTCTTCTCTCTCTGCCCAAGCCTGCTTACTGTGAACACCTGAGATTCTCTACCTGAGGCTTTGTTCTGGTCCTGGGAATGTGCTATCAGCACTGTGGCAAGCCAGAGAGCCAGGGAGTTAATGCCCTCCACTGCCCCAGGAGCTGCTCTGAAGCAATGGTGGCCAGTGGTTGGTGGATAAACACCCTGGCTTCCTAGCCCTGGGTTGAGACAACTCCAAGGTAATCTCTATTCTGTCTGCTAGGGTTCCCCAGCAAGACTCTGCTCCAGTTGCCCCCTGTGACAGATGGCTTGATAACATACCCTTCATTAGCTTCCTTCCTTTTCTTAGTTTATTTCCTCACTTCCCACCTGATGTTTCCTGGGGTTACTTCCAAAATAAGTGGCAGAACTAGAACTCGGTCTCAGCATGTCTTGTTCCAAAGCCTTTGTCTTCAACCACTAAATTATAATACCTCTGCTGTTGCTTCAAATATTGTTTCAGATAATAACCTGGATGAGGGTTATGCTCTCTGTGTGATTGGATTTACCTGCTTCACAGTTTTGAGTACAGCTGGTCACATTCTTTTTGAGTTTCATATTACGTGTAAGAGCACTCGAGAACCTCAGTGGCCAGATTAACAGGAATTCTAATAGCTCCCTTTCAGGGTCCTCTCTGTAAATTGTTGAAACAACCCCCCACCCCCACCCATCCCCCTATCCCTGCCACACCATCATACTTCTAAAATCTGGAAAGGGCCTTTGTCTAACTTTTAAGTAATATATCGGCTGTTGCCATCCACCCCACCCCCATTTCCCCCAGCCTGTTATGGAGAAAACAAATCCTCCCCAGTCTGCAGGTATTGACAGTCCCCTCTGAAATGGTAATTTCTGCTCAACTCCTAGCACCTCAGTTCTTTGGGGATGGGGGGAAATCCCATCCCTCAGTTCTGGGCCCTAATGCAGGTACCTCCCTTAGGAAGCCTGTGCTCAGCTCCTGTTTCTGGATCACACGCCCCATGTCCTGCTGGCCGGCCAGGAGGCATTCCAGCTTCTAGTAAGATCTATGTTTAATGCATTCTTTCCCCGTTCACTCTGGGGCCCGTGACCTGAGCTCCCCTCATGCTTTGAGACCTCTGTGACCCTAGAGTTAATTTCAGAGTCATCCTGGTCCACCTCGATAGCTCCCTATCTTCACATATCTGCAAACTGGTGTTGATTAAACTACTTTCTTGACTACCCGAAGACCCTGGACTCACTGAAATTGACCCACTGTATTCCCTGCGTTGAATTTTGTGTCACAAGGATCTCAGACTTGACTGAGACACAAAAGTTTGAGTTCTATCCTAATCCCAGGACAATGCCTGCTTTCTTGCTCTGTATTTATTTGCCTAAAAAGGTCACTCATGTGACTACCCCAGGGCAAAAGAAGGCTCACCTCTCGCGGACAAATTATTTGAAAACTATTCACCCGTGCACACCCATCTTAAAAATCCCGGACAAACCTTTTTTGGCCAGCTTCTGTTTTAAGGAGATACTTTATTTTATTTTTTCTTTTTCAGAAGCTCTAATTCCAAAAGAAAAAAAGGATAAAGTTGAAGGGAGATTTATGCCCATTTTTTTTTCCTGGAAGAGTACTTACTTGTAGTTTTCTTGTAGGGGAGGTGGTGGCAGAAAGAAGTTGAAAATGTCTCCCTCCTTGTCTTATGGAATTGGGACAAATATCGTTTGGGAAAGAAAGGCGACACAGACTCCGCCAGAAAAACTCAAAACTCCCCTGTGAGGAGAATTAGCCGAGCAGCTGCAGCCTTGGTGTCTGTCTGCTGTTTACATCCTAACCACCTGTGGCTTGAACCGCCCCCCCCCCCCCCCCCCCCCCCCCCCCCCCCCCGGTCTGGCACAGGACTCATGACTAACAGGCATATTTCTCTATTTGTTTAATGTATGTAGCTCTTATTTCTCCGTGTGGGTTGAAAGATCCTCAGAGCCTAGCACAGTGTGAGCACAGCAGGCTTCTGCTTGTGTCCAGGAATTATCACATTCTTCCTTTCAGGTAACCCTATCTACTTGTCTTAATCTCTCACAAAGGAGCAGAAAGGGAGAGGGTCTGGAGTAGGGTAACAACTGTGACTATGAAAAAATGTGATTTTCTTCAAATCTTTCTGAGAAGGAAAATTGCACTTAGTGTCCTGAAGAGGTGTTTTCTTTACTCCGTGTTTCTTTTGGGGCACCTGTTTTTTTTTTTTTTTTTTCTTTCTGTCTTTCTTACTACTTTGACAATGTTATTTATAAATCGGCATTCAAGGAGCCATATTTTAGGTATTCTTAGCGCTCAAAAGGCACTTTTCCTAGTATGTGTGATGTGTGCCACCCCTGTAGGCAGACCCTCTGGTTGTCCTGGAGTCCAAGTGGCCAGTCTCCCTGGCAGTGAGGGACGGCCTCATGGCTTGGTTTTAGCCTCCAAGCTATAAGCATAAGTCTTCTAGGGGAGGATGGTGGAACAGCTTCTGCTTTTCTAGATAGAAAGGGGCAGGGGGCTCCTGGGTGGTTCAGTCCATGCAGCCACGGACCCTTGGTTTCCACTCATGCCACGATCTCATGGGTTTTGGGATCAAGTCTCACGTTGGGCTCCAAGCTCAGTGGGGAGTCTGCTTCAGATTCTCTCCCTCTGCTCCCTCTTCCCCGTTTCTCTTTCTCTCTTTCTCAAATAAATAAATCTAAAAAAAAAAAAAAAGGCAGATTTGGTTGTAAGGGCCCTTCCCCTTGCCCTTCCTGTCTCAGCACAGGTGAGGATGCGTTGGCATACATGCGCGGAGCCGTTGTCCCAGGCTGCAGCTTCTGGAAGCGATAACTACCTACAGCCGACTTGGGATTTCTTGAGATCCCATTGCTTCTCTGCTTGTGCCTCTGCGACCCTAAGAGTCGGGGTTAGGAGTGTGACTAGTTGGAGCTCCAGAGGTCAGAAATCTTCTCAGGTTCTTTTGTGTTTTGGGATGATTTTTAAATTATATTTTCCCACAAGAGGCATGGGTTTTATTAATTTTTTAAACAGTACTTTAGCCATTAAAGTAACACATGCTTATAAAAATATTTAAACTGTCCAAAAGGAATTAAGGAAAAGTCTTGCCTTCTTCCTCTAGGGGAATCATGGTTAACATTTCTTTTTTTTTTTTTCAAGATTTTATTTATTTATTTGACTGAGAGAGAGAAATCACAAGTAGGCAGAGAGGCAGGAAGAGAGAGAGAGAGAGAAGCAGGCTCCCTGCTAGCAGAGAGCCCGATGCGGGACTCGATCCCAGGACCCTGAGATCATGACCTGAGCCGAAGGCAGAGGCTTAATCCACTGAGCCACCCAGGTGCCCCATGGTTAACATTTCTTATGTATTCTTTCAATTATGTGTATATGTATTTATTTACACAAAACTATCATAGTCCACAATATTCAGTATCTTGACTTTTAAATCTATCATTTTCAAAATACATACATATGTCATGGTCTTAATTGGCACATAGTATAAAACATTACATGGCTAAGTCATGAGCATAAGAGAAAAGCAAATTACAACCAGAGCAGGGTACTGCTGTGTACCTTTGACAATGACTCAGATGAAAACAACAACAACAACCTGACAATACCAAGTGCTGACAAGGATGCAGAGCAGCTGAAACTCTCATAAACTGTTGTTGAGAATGCAAAATGTTATCGCCAGTTTGGGAAATGACTGGCGGTCTCATATAAAAGTAAGTGTATGGGGCACCTGGGTAGCTCAGTCATTAAGCATCAGCCTTCCGGCTCAGGTCATTATCCTAGGGTCCAGAGATCGAGGCCCAATTCGGGCTTTCTGCTCAGCGGGAAGCCTTCTTCTCCCGCCCTCACTCCCCTCGCCTATGTTCCCTCTCTCTTGATCAAATAAATAAATAAATAAATAAGATCTTCAAAAAAAATTTAAAAAATCAGAGTAAACGTATAGTTCCTATACAACAGACTCCATGCCCAGACATTTATTCAAATGAAATAAAAACATAAGTTCTCACAAAAATCTCAACATGCACATTTATAGTGACTTTATTCATAATTACCCCAAACTTGAAACAATGCAAAATTCTTCAGTTGGATAAACCAGATGTGGCACATCGATACGGTGGAGCTGGCCCAAGAGCACGGTGAGGCAAACGACATTCTTGCCTCAGGCACAAAATCTAAGGGCACCAGAACACCCAGTGATCAAGGTAAGTAATAGTAATGCAATATTAAAAAAAAAAAACTAGTGCAAAAATACACGATGAACAAAGTACGCAAATTTAAAACAGAACCTGATCTTGCACTTCTAGGACCCTGAGAGTTAAGCCAGTTGGGGGTGAAGGTGCAAGGAAGTTAAAAATGATGTAATTTGCCTTTTCTTTGAACAGTCGTGACAACTGTTCCTAAATGAAGCAAGTTATTTTCATGGTTTATAACTTTAATCCATGGTTCCATGGGATAAGTGGGAAAGTTTTGTTTTATTACAAATATACGTGTGTGTGATTTTTTAAAGATTTTATTTATTTATTTGCCAGAGAGAGTGAGTGAGCACAAGCAGAGGGAGCAGCAGGCCGAGGGAGAAGTAGGCTCCCCTCTGAGCAGAGAGCTGGATGCAGAACTCAATTCCAGGACCGTGGGATCATCATGACCTGAGCTGAAGGCAGATGCTTACCGACTGAGTCACCTACGAGTCTGCATGTGTGTGTGATTTTAAAAATAGAAAGAGTATTGAGGTAAGGTATACAAATTTTATTTAATAAATATTTATTTGAAAAATAAAATAACCATTTTTATTTTCATATAAATAATATTTATTTCTGAAATACATTAATTATATATTTTATTTTTCAGGAGTAAAACTTGATCAATTTCAAACATTTTTATGAAAAAAATTTTAACCAGGAAAATAACAAACTTAAGAGGCTTTTATACTTTATTCACTTAAAACAATGATACATAGTTCACTCTGTTTCAGGTCTATCAATCTTATTTTTTAAACTACTTTTGTTTTACCAACTTGTCTAGAAAGCTGGTGTGTAACTTTTTGCTACTTGTAACTGCTAGTTTTTAATTAAAATTAAAATTTTAATTGAAGTACTTTTTTTTTTAACGATTTTATTTATTTATTTATTTGACAGAGATGACAAGTAGGCAGAGAAGCAGGCAGAGAGAGAGGAAGAAGCAGGCTCCCCACTGAGCAGAGAGCCCCACGTGGGGCTTGATCCCAGGACCCCGGGACCATGACCTGAGCCGAAGGTAGAGGCTTTAACCCACTGAGCTACCCAGGTGCCCCTGAAGTACATTTTAAATGGTGGTAAAATACACATAACCAATTGACCATCTTAACCATTTTTAAGGGTACCGTTGAATTGTGTTATGTATGTTCACACTGTTTTGCAATCAATCTCCAGAACTTATTCATCTTGCAAAACTGGAAGTCTCTGCCCATTGAACAATAACTTGCCTTTCTCCCATCCCCCACCCCGGGCAACCATGGTTGTACCTTCTGTTCTTATGAATTTGACTGCTCTTGGTACCACATATAAGTGGAATCATACATTATTTGTCCTTCTGTGACGGGCTTATTCAGTTAGCATCATGTCCTCAAGATCCACCCATGTTGCAGCATGTCTTCTGAAAGTTCCTTCTTTTTTAAGGCTGAATCTATTCTATTGCAAACATATACCATATTTTAATTATCCATTAATCTGTCAATGGACATTAGGGTTGCAACCACCTTTGGGCTATTGAAAATAATGCTGTTATGAATACGGTTGTACCATGTCTCTTGGAGACCCTGCTTTCAATTCATTGCTCTATATATCCCGAAGCTGAATAACTGGCCATATGGTAATTCCATTTTTGAGTTTTTGAGGAACTGCCATGCTGTTGCCCCCATTTGCCTTTCTACCAACAGCTCACAAGGGAGTTTCTATATTTTTGATACAAACTTTTATGTACATATATTTGATTGTTAAATATCATAATTTACATGCATCAAGGTGATTTGAATTCACTATGTTTTATTTACTTGAGCCTATATGGATTAAAAATAAATATGTTGTACATTTATACTAAAAACTCGTTTTTCAGAAATATGGCATCTAAAAAGCCATATTTGGTGATGTATGTTCAGGAAAAGGAGAAAAAGAATGCATATGTAAATGGATCAAAATTATGTGGGGCAGATACACGTTTGGCTGGAAAACAGTACTTTGATCACTGAAAATAATTAAGGCCCTACTCTTGATATTATTAGAATAAAACAATAAAACCGACAAACTCAGAGTTACCTAAAGAATCATTTTTGAATTGTGAAGAAAAACTGAAGAAAAGGAAATGTACATTTCAGAAACTAGTAAGAAAGAGTAGAAACAAGAGAGCAAGAAAATGCTATTTATAGTAAATTTTAATAATGTTCCATTGTGGCCACCAATTTTCAGTGCAAAAAGTGATTTTAATAGACTTAACCAGATTATAGTGAGTCTATTTCACATAGTGGCTAAAGATTTCAAGAGAGTATTTTTTTTTTTAAGATTTTATTTATACATTTGACAGACAGAGATCACAAGTAGGCAGAGAGGCAGGCAGAGAGAGAGAGAGGAGGAAGCAGGCTCCCTGCCAAGCAGAGAGTCCGATGCGGGGCTCGATCCCAGGACCCTGGGATCATGACCTGAGTGAAAGGCAGAGGCTTTAACCCACTGAGCCACCCAGGCGCCCCATCAAGAGAGTATTTTTTAAAAAAATGTTCTAACGGCAAATTAATTCATCACGACCAGCTCAGTTATTCTAAAATTCATTGTCTTTATTTTTTTGTGCATCCTTTTTATCAGTGACACTACAAAATCATATTTGCAACTCAAAAACAGGTTTCAAAATCAGATATTTGCAATTCAAAAACAGGTTTTAAAGATTGGAAAATTTAAACTTTCTTTTTGCCATAAAATGCCACCTTTTATCATAATGCTTTTCTAAAATCAAAATTAGTTTTTTTTTAAAGATTTTATTTATTTTATCTGACAGACAGAAACCACAAGCAGACAGAGAGGCAGATAGAGAGAGAGAGGAGGAAGCAGGCTCCCCGCTGAGCATAGAGCCCGACGCAGGGCTCGATCCCAGGACCCCAGGATCATGACGTGAGCCGAAGGCAGAGGCTTTAACCCACTGAGCCACGCAGACGCCCCTCAAAATTAGTTTTTTTTAAAGTCATTCCACTGTTTAATAGATAATGCTTTGCAGAAGGAAATGAAATTGGAGATATAAAAATTGTGGAATATTTTGCCAGTGATTTTAGATTTCTATCTCGTGCAAAAATAATTTACTTCTTAGAAAAGAGCAATAAATTATTGGAAGTCTAGATACTGAAATGATTCTGAATTTAGTCAAACTTATAGATCATTAATGTCAATAAAACTAATCACATGTCTAATCATAAAAATGAATCCATGAGTCATGTCTAAAAAAATTTCAAGCAAATTAGTAGTGCTACTAGGAAACCAGAGTAAATATGAACAGTTATTGAGAATAAAAGAAGCAAAATAATTTTGATTATTAATTTGATTATTTTGATTAATAATTTCATTATTTTATAGTTCATTGTGAACAGGTGTGTGAGATTATTAGGTATATTCACATTATGAATAATGGCATCAATAAAAGAAAGTTCTGCTGACCACTGAAATAAGATAACAGGATATGGTTTAGCTTGTGAAATTTTAATAAATTGGAAAAAATGGTATTAACATAAAAATGCTTATGGCCAAAGATATGATAATGGAGCAAACATGGCTGGTGTATATAAGGACTTAGAAGCCAGTATATCCTCCTAAAATTGATTATGCCAAATTTACGCAACACTCAGCTCATAGTCTTAAGATGAAAAAATATTGCTTCTGTGAATTGAAATGTAAACTATTTTTAGTATAGGATAAAGCACATATAGTTTTTTTGGTGAATTCAATGTCAGATGTTTGTCTTAAGAATGATATTATGGGGGGCACCTGTGTGGGTCAGTGGGTTAAAGCTTCTGCTTTGGGCTCAGGTCATGATCTCAGGGTCCTGGAATCGAGCCCTACATCTGGCTCTCTGCTCAGCAGGGAGCTTGCTTCTCCCTCCTCTCTCTCTGCCTGCCTCTCTGCCTACTTGTGATCTCTCTCTCTCTCTGTCAAATAAATAAATAAAATCTTAAAAAAAAAGAATAATATTATGGAACACCTGATGGCATAAAGATCAATTGTATCAAGGCACTTTATATACAAATTTAAAATATTTATCAAATATGAAAAGATATAACATCAAATGACAAAATACAGTATGCAGTAACTAAAAGCATCTCGGTGTAATAGATCACACATATTTATGAGACTTATGTGTATGGAATGATGTTTTATTTATTTATTTAAAAGATTTTATTTATTTACTTATTTGTCAGAGAGAGAGAGAGACAGCACACAAGCAGGCAGAGTGGCAGACAGATGCGGAGAGAGAAGCAGGCTCCCTGCTGAGCAAGGAGCTCCATGTAGGACTCGATCCCAAGACCCTGGGATCATGACCTGAGCCGAGGCAGAGGCTTAACGCACTGAGCCACCCAGGCATCCCTGAAATGATGTTTTAAACCAACAAAAAAAACTTAACAAAGCTGTATATTAAAAAATCTATGACTATACATAAAGTTACATGCTTAATAGAATGCCTATCCCTTGCTTAAAACAAGTTAATAAATTCCTTTTAAAGCATATTTGATGAGTGTAAAACTTGAATAAGAGATATGAATATACTTCCTGAATTTGAAATAAATGAAAAAGAAAATAAAGAAGTAAAAAGTTTACAAATTACTGCAGAAGAGTTTCAATTATTGTGAAAAAAAATGCACATCAAACAAAACCTATGAAGAGTATAAGTATCCTAATTTCACACTTGAGGTAGAGATAAGAAAAATTAAATAAAGCATTTTCAGATTTTAAGTTTTTAACCAGGAATCTGTTATTTCTCTAGATTACATCTGATTTACAAAAATCAGCCACTGATTTGGCTCTTAAATATTATGACAACTTAAGTCCTATAGAAATTTCATGTGAAATAGTTTTAAGCAATATACAATATCAATAACTTGAAATGTAAAATCGGTATTGAGTTTGGATTTTCTAAAACTGACTGACCAATTTTACTAAAAGCAAGCTTCTCCAAACTTGGAAGTGATCTTTTTTTTTTTTTTTTTTTTTTAAGATTTTATTTTCAAGTAATCTCTACATCCAACATGGAACTCGAATTCACAACCCTGAGATCAAGAGTTGTGTGCTCCACAGACTGAGCTAGCCAGGTACCCCTGGAAGGTGATCTTGAGATTTTTTTTTTTAACAAAGCTAATCTTAGTGCAATAATCTTTTTTTAAAAAATATTTTATTTATTCGACAGAGAGAAATCACAACTAGGCAGAGGCAGGCAGAGAGAGAGGAGGAAGCAGGCTCCCTGCGGAGCAGAGAGCCTGATGCGGGGCTCGATCGATCCCAGGACTCTGGGATCATGACCTGAGCTGAAGGCAGAGGCTTTAACCCACTGAGCCACCCAGGCCCCCCTTAGTGCAATAATCTTATGTGAAAGAAAATGAGATAAGCAAAGAAGTAGATTTTGAAAATACTAATGATGAGTTTGCTTCCATTAAAGCCAGGAAAGTAAAATGACAATAAATTGTGTTTTGGTATAAAAAAACTTTTATACTTTTTTGTTTGTTGTTTGTTTTCTTTAAAGATTTTATTTATTATTTATTTGTCAGAAAGGGAGAAAGAGAGAAAGCGCACAAGCAGGGGGAGCGGCAGGCAGAAGGAGAAGCAGGCTGCCCAGTGAACAAGAAGCCTGAGGCAGGACTCGATCCCAGAACCCCAGGATCATGACCTGAGCCAAAGGCAGATGCTTAACCACTGAGCCACCAAGGCGTCCCAAACTTTTATATGTAACTGTGAATTTTAATATACCTATTTTCCAAATTTTCAATATTTTTCAGCTACTTAAATGTTCTAGAAAGAAAATACCCATAAAATACATAAAAACATGTAGGTAGGGGGACATGGTTTTCCTTTTGCCGTAGGCTCCTTGTGGCACTGCAATGGGAATCGTGCTCAGTAACAGAAAGGAACAAACTCCTGACACAGGCCACAGCACTGCGGAATCTCTAAAGTATCCTGCAAAGTTGGGAAGCCAATTCAGAAGGACCTAAGTGACATTTGGGAATAGAAAAAACAATAGGCATAGAAGGCAGATCACTGGTTGCCAAGGGCGGGGATCGTGGAAAAAGGACTGGCTGTATAGGAACAGGGAAGGATTTGGGGGTTGAGAGAAGTGTTCAATATCTTTTTTTTTAAAGATTTATTTATGTATTTATTTGAGAGAGAGAGAGGATGAGCGAGAACATGAGCAGCGGGAGGGGAAGACGGGGAGGGAGAAACAGGCTCCCTGCTGAGCAGGGATATGACGAAGGACCCCATCCCAGAACTCTGGGATCATGACCTGAGCGGAAGGCAGACGCTTAACTAACTGAGCCACCCAGGTGTCCCGGTAGTGTTCAATATCTTGACTGTGGTTGTGGTTACACAACTGTATGCTTTTGTGAAAACCTATAGAGTTGTGCACATTTCTTTTTCTCTAAAAAAGAGTGAGCATTTCTTTCTCTGTGTGAACCTTAGCTTTCACAGCAGAACAGCATGTAAAAAATTCTCCTTGGGGAGGATGGCTTTGGCTATGGTAAGCAACATAAATTGGTATTAACGTTTCTAGAAACAAGGAGACCAGTTTAAACCTAGTAGAATAGATTATAGATAGAGAATAGATTAATAGATAATAGAACAGATATAGAATAGAATAGATTAATAACCCTGTAGAAAGGGTTCACTCTGAATTCCTTTTTGTCCTTCTTGATTATTGCGGTTCTCCACTTTGCCCTACTTCTTTTGTGGCCTATTATCCAAGTAACGTCTTATGTGTTTATGGGGTCTACATGTTCCTTGCAAATAATAGACTTAAGATGTGAACGAGTCCTCCAGAATTGCCTAACTCCACTTGAGGCCGAGAGGGTTCAAGAGGCTCTTGAGAGCACATGGTTTTTCAAGGTTGGGCTTAATTACCTTTTAGTAAAATCTTGGCATAGGGACAGCCATATTCAGGGTGCATGTCAGAGCAAAGACTTTTAGTCTTTGGAGGTTTTCGCCCACATCTCAATTATGTTTTTCATTATACTCTTGGCAAGCTGGCTAGATTGCTAAATCACATGGAGTTCCCCTAAGACTTTGTGTATTAGGAGCTGTAGGATGTCCTCCCAAGCGACTAAGAGTAGTAAACTCTTATAACTCTATATTTTGCAGCTTGTTTCATAGATTATGCCTTTATATAGGCATATATAAATCCCTTTATAGAGCATGATAACTTGGGGTTGGAAGAAGCTGTAGGGCATTGTTATTCAAAACGTGGTCCTCTAGTTAGCATCTGTGTCACCTGGAACTTTGGGGAAAAATGCAATCAAGAGCTCATCTGCAGGCCTGCTACATCAGAATGCATATTTTAACAGCTTCTGCCTCCCCACTTGCGTGCACATTAAAAACGGAGGAGCGCTGCCCTGGCTGTCCCCTGCCCTCGTCACTTCCGTGGGCTCAGCTCTCCCACGGCCACCCTGCAGAGAGCTCACGTAGGGTGAACATGCTGCATTTTTGTACCTTACAATACTCTTTGTATTCTACTTGTGTGATATCTGTCCTGTACAACATAATACAGATATTAAACAAGATGACACATCGGATACCTTGGTTATTGTTTATCATGGGGATCAGTGTGTTACAGTAGGAGTTTGATCATCACTCAGAGCATTCACAGAGAGCTACTAGGTTTCATTTGTATGGCAACAGTGGTCTCTGCTTTGATTATTTTTAGGCAGAGGATCATCTCAGAGTAGCAAACAAGAGCAAAGATTTCTCGTGCAGTTACTTTAGCTTTTACACTAGACATCCTGTGGTGATACTGGGGGCCAGGGAGGGGCAAATATTAACATTAAGTTGTACTACTCAGTGACATTTCTGGGACTACCTAGGACTAGTTTAGCATTCAAGTGCATGTAGTGTTTAAAATTGAGAAATAATTCTTTTTTTTTTTTTTTAAAGATCTTATTTAGTTATTTGAGAGAGAGAGAGAGAGAGAGAGAGAAAGCACGGGCAGGTGGCAGGGAGGGGCAGAGGTAAAAGGAGAACCAGACTCCCCACTGAGCAGGGACCCCCCCCAATGCGGGGCTGGATCCCAGGACCCTGGGACCATGACCTGAGCCGAAGGCAGATGCTTAACCAGCTGAGCCACCCAGGCATCCTTAAAATTTAGAAATAATTCTTGATGCCTTCATCGTAAGTGACTACAGAAATGGTTTAAGTTCCTTAATTCTAAGTAGCATCCTAATTTGACCTTTTTCTAGGTTCTCAAAATTTTAGGATTTCTTTCTTTCTTTCCTTCTTTTAATTATAGTTATTTAAGCCACTATCCCATGCTTTTTGCTAAACTATGTATTTACATTGAGTTTATCTTTTTCTTTTTTAAAAAATATTTTATTTCTTTGAGATAGAGACAGAGAGAGAGAACACGAGAGGGGGAGAAGGTCAGAGGGAAAAGCAGACTCCCTTCAGGGCCGGAACTCCATGCGGGACTCATTCCGGGACTCCAGGGTCATGAATGAACCAAAGGCAGTTGCTTAAGCAACTGAACCACTCAGGGGCACAAAGCTATCTTTTTAAATGTGGTTCCACAATCCCCTATTCAAACCATTGAACAGAAGTGTTTAGGAATTCAGAAGTTTTAAATGTAGACGGTACTGTTTATTACGTCCTATTCCAAGTAGAGTCTGGGGCAGCACTCCTTAAACGTTACTATTTCTTTAACGTATGAAATAAATGTTCACACTAATTCACGTGAATGAAGACTCTAAATATTTTTTTCTCTGGTCACATAATGTTTTTGCCACAAAATTGGTTGTAACATTTTTTCTGTTTTCATAGTTTTTGTCTGCCTCACTTTTACATTTTGCAGTTGTGAATAAAGAAAGACTGACTTGTTTGCCACAAGAAAACGAGAGGAGATTTTCGGAGTGCTTTAGTTCACTTTTTGGCTATAAGTAGGATGGACTAAGCAAAAAATGAATGGGAATATGTGTTTATCAAAACTAAGATGTGTTGGAATAGTCCCTAACTTTCTGAGTGTCTTATCATCAACAGAATTGTAGTGTCACGTGAGGCCAGGGGTAACCCCTGTATCAGCTGATACCAATATTCATCCCCTCTCTCTTTCTAAGAGACCCTAATTTTGTCCACGGTGCCGAATTGAAACTATTCGCTTCATCAGAGGGTCTCGCAGCTGGAGGGGTCACGTGACCCTGCCGCGTTGCCTGAGGTCCCTGTGGAGGGTTTCTGTAGAAGCTTTGGTTTTCCTGACACAGATCGAGCCTTCCTCTCCCTGTCGGGGTACAGATGTAGTGTGTGGGTGTGCAGCAGCTCTCTTGTAGCTAAGCGGTGACAAAAGCCTCATGCTCAGGATCGTGGAAGTGAAAAAACAGGAAAAGCCTGGTGAGCCTGTGGAACAATGTTGGACTTCCCCAAATTTCTTGTCGCACAGGGAAAGCATAGTGTTTAAGCTACTGTTTTTGAGTTTCTGTTATTTATAGCTAATCACATTCCTGAATGCTACTCAACAGCACTACTTTTCCCCCCTTATTTATTTTTATAAGCAATAAATTAGCTGTACCCGCCCGGACTCCCTGGGAGGATAATGATAACTCTGTACCCTGTCCATATCCTTTATTACTTACCTTACCTATCCAAAATGCCTTTAACTTGTGTTGGTTTTCAAGGTTACCTCCAATCCATGAAGAATTACAACACAAAGCTTCTCTACTCAGTAGCTTTTGGTTGCTCTTTACCTGCAACATGTATTTACTCAGGTAAAATGATGCCCCTTTTCTCCCAATAAAAATTGCTATCAAACAAGGACTGCAGAAGTTGAGACAAAACATATAGAATGATGGGGCACCTGGGTGGCTCAGTGGGTTAAGCCTCTGCCTTCAGCTCAGGTCATGATCTCAGGGTCCTGGGATCGAGCCCCACATCGGGCTCTCTGCTTGGCAGGGAGCCTGCTTCCTCCTCTCTCTTTGCCTGCCTCTCTGCCTACTTGTGATCTCTCTCTGTCAAATAAATAATTAAAAAAAAAACCATATAGAATGATTCTTTTAATTTTCTTAACTAACTTTAGAATAATCAAATCATTTGAATTGTCAAATTCGTATTTGTTTCCTTCATTTTTTTCTCTATTCTGAGGCAAAATTTACAACAAAGTTTAGTTAGTAGTTGGTCAGCTTAATGCTCAGTTAATGCTCAGATCAGTAGATCATAACTTGATCCATACCATTTAACTCTCTTTCAAATCTGCATGCCCTTTTCTTAAAATGTTCTTTTCTTGCCTTACAGATTCTCTTCCTTCCTTATCTCTTTGACATTTGAAAGGTTTATTTTAAAGTTCCTTTCAGATGGTTCTGTCGCATGTGGTTCATTGAGTGTGGTTTCTTCTACATGCCGTCTGCTGACTCTCTCCTTCAAAGGTAATCAAGACCTCTGTTTAGGTCCAATTTAATCACAGGGTTGTAGAGAATCTTCATGGGTTGGTTTCTTGTTATAGAAATGTGCCCCAACACAAATAGAATTTAGAATATAATAAAAATGGCATTTCAAATCAATAGGGGAAAGGCAGTCATTTAATAAATGGTGTTTGTAAACTTGAGTGATCATCTGGAAAAAAATGGAAATTATATCCGCAGCTAACATCTTATACCCAAGTAAATTCCAAGTGATTCAGACATTTCAACAGACAAACAAAAACTATTAAAACACCAAAAGAGGGGCACCTGGGTGGCTCAGTGGGTTAAGCCTCTGCCTTCAGCTCAGGTCATGATCTCAGGGTCCTGGGATTGAGCCCCACATCAGGCTCAGCAGGGAGCTGCTTCCCCGACCCCCACCTCTCTCTGCTTGCCTCTCTGCCTACTTGTGATCTCTCTCTCTCTCTCTCTCTGTCAAATAAATAAATAAAATCTTTATAAAAAAAAAAACACCAAAAGAATTCATGAGAGAATCTCCTCTTATAATCTTTGAATGGAAAGGTCAGAAGCCACACAATAAAATCCAACTGCATAAAAATCTATATGGCAAATGCTAATATAGGAAAGACAAGAGAGAAACAAGAACTTGGGGGAAAATGTTTACAAGACACTTCACGATTAAAAGCTAAATTTCTGAGTATATAAGAAGTATCTTCAAAAAGTAAACCAACAATCAAACAGGAACATGAAGAAATGGTTTGAAAGAGAGTACACAGAAAAGGACCTACAAATGGTCCTTATATCCATGAAAATATGCTCAGCCACACTCACAATAGGAGAAATGCAGATTAAATCTACAAAGAGGAAATTTTTTATTCTTACCAGATTGGCAAAGATCCAAAAGTTTAGTAACAGCCTGCATTGGTAAATGTGTGAGAAAATGGGCCTGTGGAGCTTAAACTGGAAAACTGTGTCACTGGAGTAACTTTATAAATCTATAATAATTGCAAATACATATGTCCTTTGACCCAAAGTTCTGCTCTTAAGAATGTTTTCCTTTCCTCTGGTTGGAATAACATTATCTAAAAGTCTATCATAGCAAAAAATTAGGCAATAAATAAATAGGTATCAGTAGGGGATTGGTTCATGAAAGGAATACTCCTCAGCAGAATAAAGATCAGGAAAGTCTTGAATAGGAACAATATCTGTGATATCTCTGTGTGTGTGTGTGTGTGTGTGTGTGTGTGTGTGTGTGTGTGTAAAATGCGAGGTAAAGGACACTATGTGTAGCGCATTCTATAGACTTGTGTGAGAAGGAAAATTATGTGTACGCATGTGCATTGGCATGCATATGAATAAATATTTCTGTAGAAATGCACATGAAACTGGTATCTTTGATGGCCTTGGGTAGAGGTGTTGAGTGACTGAGGTCAGAGCTGAGAGAGAAATATCTTTCAAATGTATTGCATTTTTAAAAATTGGATAAAATTAAAGTATGTATCTGATAGATTCAAATCGTATAAGGCTCAAGAACAGACAAAAGAGTGGTGATAGAGGTCAGAACAGCTTGATGTTTGTTACCCTCGTCCTTGGTAGATACTGGAGCAACGAGGGAAGTTGTGGGCCCATGTGTGGTGTTCTTTCTTATTTCTGATGAAAAGTCACCCCGTGTTGACCTTCCTTCCATGTCCAGCTACCATTCCATTTTTTTAGAGTCACGCTCTGTGTGGATGGGCAGCTGTGTACCTAGACTCATGAATAAGTACACACCCAGCTATGAATAGACCGAGTCACATGCTTTTAAGAATTTGATATTGGACTTTGCTTCCATAGTGAATGGATTTCTAAACATTAGCTCAGTGAAGCTTTGAATATTGTACAATGAGACAACAAAAGCTCCCATCTAAGAGTGTGAACCAACAACAAATTCCTTTTGAGAAAGAACTTTGATCTGCACTGAATCACTGCCCACTTCTGCCATGCAATCTCTCTTTTTTTCATGTAACAAATACATTCTTCCTGCACCAAATATGTGTTTTTCTAGCAATATTGGTGAGGTTTGATAGAGCAACACGTGGGTCATAATGGAGTAGTAATAGGTACTGGTGCCAAAGAAGTTCAATGGTGCTGAGTCACTGTGATTTGGTAATTCTCTAGTGAGAAGGATATATAGAGAGCTCGACTTTCATTTCCTTTCTTTGGCTGAAGTAAGCTGGAGGCATGGTTACATGCCTTTTCATCCACTAAAGCTCACATTTCAGGTGCATCTCCCTCACAGAATGAAACAGCGAAGCGTGCAGGTAACCCTGTCCCCAGGGGAAATGGGTCTGCCTGCCCCAAAGACTCAATTAGATTTGCCTGGGAATTCTGGGTAGGGGGTAGAGGAGCTGGGATTGATGTCCAAGCACCAGAACACTGAAATTTAGATTAATGAGCAAAGGCATGTGTGTATGTGTGTGTGCGTGTGTGTGTGCGTGTTTCTTAACCTCACTACTAGATGTTTAAAAACTTACTCACCGTTGAACAGAGTAGAGGTATTTCAAGTTGCTATAGAGAGAAGATGACAAAAAAAAAAATTATCTTCAGGAGCCAGACAACTTTTTGGAGTATAGTAGGAGAGTTCTAACGGAGGTGAGATGAAGCCCTTCTTGGTAATAACAGCAAGGTCCACCTGGCAAGATTGGTTGTGACAAGTGTTGACAATAGGGATAGAATAATCAACTGAGATCATCCTTCCTTGGTGTGTGTGTGGGTGTGCGCATGCACGCGTGCACCATAGCATCATAGTAGAGTCAAGTCTTAGAGTAAGACAATACTCTAAGACTTACAGTGAGTCTTAGAGTAAGAATGCCAGAAAGTATCATGGAAATCCAGGATCCTCTTGGGATAAAAGAGGAACTGGAAGTCTGGGGGCTTCTGGAAGTCTACTGAGTGGAACCCCATGTGTCACTAAAACAAATTTTCATTAATTTGATGTTTGTTATCCTTATCCTTGGTAGCTACCAGAGTAATGGACTGTAATTATCTGCCAGTTCCATAGGATTAGGGGGCTCCTTGACTAAAGGGATCATATTAAATTTATCTCTATATCCCTAATGTTTAGCAAATGTTTTTACTGAATTGATTAATAAATCCATTGTCTACTTTTTTTCTGCAAAACTCTGAGATGTGATGAAAAAATTCGTGTCTCAGTAGGACTTTTGCTTGTACACAGAGTGAGCACTACACAAGTGTTAACTATGCCTGCCGTGATTACTATTATTTCTAAGTTTGCCTTGAACCTTCATATAAAACTTTAACTGACTTTGTTATTTTTATATGATCACATTTCTTTGGTTTCTTCCTTTTACTTTTAATTTTTTTGGTGGGTTATTTTAAAATTTTTATCTTAAGTGGGCTCTGCACCCAATGTAGGGCTTGAACTCACAACCCTGAGATTAAGAGTTGCATGCTTTACCAACTGAGCCAGACATCCCTCTGGTTCCCTCCTTTTATTTAACATATATGCAGTATCACCATATGCACTAAAATTTGAAGTTTTATTTCTAGAATCCCCATAATTTTCTGCACAAATGTATTTACTTCCCATGTTTCCTGTTTCTTCTGAATGTCTTCCCAATGACTGGAGTCATGAAAGCTGTCCTCAGGAGTAGATTTTTTTTTAAGATTTATTTATTTATTTGAGATTGAGAGAGAGAGAGAAAGAGAGAGACCACACACACACACACACACACACACACACACACACACACACACGGAGACGCAAATTTTCTGCTGAGTAGAGAGCCCGATGTGGAACTCGATCCTAAGACCCCGGGAGCATGTCCTGAGCCAAAGGCAGATGCCTAATTGACTGAGCCACTCAGGCACCCAGGAGTTGATTTTATATCTATGGCCCTGGTTAGACATGGAATTTGTAACCAGTGTATAGCTTTACTTAAAAAGCATCCTTCCGGGGCGCCTGGGTGGCTCAGTGGGTTAGGCCGCTGCCTTCGGCTCAGGTCATGATCTCAGGGTCGTGGGATCGAGTCCCGCATGGGGCTCTCTGCTCAGCAGGGAGCCTGCTTCCCTCTCTCTCTCTCTGCCTGCCTCTCTGCCTACTTGTGATCTCTCTGTCAAATAAATAAATAGAATCTTTAAAAAAAAAAAAAAAAGCATCCTTCCCTTCACCTCATTACAGTGTCCAATTACCATTTCATTTTTCACAAATATCTGCGACAAGATGCATAGTGTGGGGAAATCAACATTTCTACCCTACTCAGCTTCACCTCAGCTAGGGATTGCCTGACTTCAGCTTCACTGCCTATCCAAACACATCACTTTCTATAAAGCTTCAGTGCTTTTCTTCTGACCCTGAGCCAGGAGGCTGTTTTCATTCTCCTCTTTTCAAGCTTAGTTGGTTTGCCATTATTAAAAAAAACAAAATGAAACAAAAATCCCTCTTCAACCAAAAGTCTTTTCTCCTTTGAGATAGTCTCTTCTTCCTGACAATTATGACTCTGAACTCATTTTTTTTCCAACCCAACTGGTGAACAGGCGGGGTTAATGCTGATCACACTTGGTGTTCCCATCCTTTAGCTTCCAGAACTGAGCCTTAGGCTGTCCTCCCTCTGTTGATTTCAGTCCCCTGTGTGTGGTTCCCAGAGAGCTGTACATCTTTACTCTGCTCTGGACACTCTTAACTCCACTTAGCCCCTTGGTTTTCCTTTTTTTTTTTTTTTTTAAAGATTTTATTTATTTATTTGACAGAGATCACAAATAGGCAGAGAGACAGGCAGAGAGGGGGGGAAGCAGGCTCCCTGCTGAGCAGAGAGCCCAATGTGGAACTTGATCCCAGGACCCTGAGATCATGACCTGAGCAGAAGGCAGAGGCTTAACCTACTGAGGCACCCAGGCACCCCAGCCCCTTGGTTTTCTAAACCTGTTTTAAAACTCATACATTCAAGGAAAATCTTATCTTCTTGAACTTTCCCTAGTCTAACAGCTCTCTTGGGTTTTGTGGGAACAGTGTTTTTTCAATGTAGTACTAACAACACGTGTGCTTCTTAGTCAAGATTCTTAAGCTCTCATCTTTTCCTAAATGGGTATTGCTCCCTGAGACCCTTTTTTCTATTTGGGTTCTTGCCAAAATGCATATGATCTTCTAGACGCAGTGGGTACGAGCTACCTTTTGGTAAAAGTGGATAACAATTAAAAATGTGCTATTTACTCCTGCCAGCTAAGTCAATATTTAACTTACTTAAAATGACTCAGTGATAATTTGTTCAGATACTGCCATTTCCTGCTTTCAGGGAACTGCTGTCTGTTGCTAACTTCATTGCCTCTCTGGGTCTTCTTTTTCCACTTAGATCAGATGGAGAGTTACGGGGCTTATGAATTAGACCAGAATGTTGTTCTTATGCATTTTACTATCTGAATCACATGCCAACCTATCATAAAGGCCAGATAGTCATTCGCCAGCCTGAATGCTTATAATAGTGGTGAGGAGATTTATTTGTGAGAGAAAGAACCCATAGAAGCTTCTCATGCCAGATTGCTGGGGTTGAAGTTCAGGTTTTGCCACACTCTAGCTGTGCAATTTTGTCCAGTTGCTTAACTGCTTTGTGCCTCAGTTTCCTGTTATAAAAAGGTATAAAAAATAATTGTATTACTCTCCTGGAGTTATCATCAGGAGCCAATGAGTAAATATATGAAACAGAGTGAGCTCCATGTAGTACAAGCTACCACCACTGCAACTACTATTTTTAGGTTTGCTTTGAGTCCTTGTATGTGTATGTGGATTCAGATGTTGAAAATAAAAACTCATGAAAATGAATTGTTGTGTTTATTCACCCTCAAGGAATAGATTCTGGGAGGTTAGAAGAGCAGACACGGGGATACTTGGGTAGCTCAGTCAGTTAAGCATCTGCCTTCGGCTCAGGTCATGATCCCAGGGTCCTGGGATTGAGTGTCCTGCATCGGGCTCCTTGCTCTGTGGGGATCCTGCTTCTCCCTCTATCTCCCGATCCCGCAAGTTGTGCTTTCTCTCTCTCTCTCTCTCTCTCTCTCCTGCACACACACACACACACACACACACACACACACGCGCGTGCAGATAAATAAAAAAAAAAAAAAGAAAGAAAAAGAACAGGGTCACCTGGGTGGCTCAGTGGGTTAAAGCCTCTGCCTTCGGCTCAGGTCATGATCCAAGGGTCCTGGGATCGAGCCCCACATGGGGCTCTCTGCTCAGCAGGGAGCCTGCTTCCCTTCCTCTCTCTCTGCCTGCCTCTCTGCCTACTTGTGATCTCTGTCTGTCAAATAAATAAAATCTTTATTTAAAAAAAAAAAAAAGAACAGACACCAAGTTTCATCTGTTAAGGCAAAGCCAACACCAGAAGGGGTTGAGAAGAGTATAAATGATAGTGCGCCTGTTCTAGGGACTGTCTGCACTCTTCACAAGCATCACTGTCCAGACAAAGAAAGGCTGACGAACTCTTCCAGATGAAAGGAGATGAAAGAGGCATGGCAGCTAAATGCAACTCAGAATCCTGGGTTGGATCCTAGGTTGCCATAGAGGACATGATTGGGGAAAATTGGAAGAATTCGAATATAGACTAAATGGTAGATAGTGATTATGGTATTAATGTTAAATTTATAATTGCAATGTGGTTATGTGAGAGGATGTTCTTGTTCTGGGTGTGCGTATGTGTGTACGAGAGAGAGAAAAGAGTGAGATGAAGAGAAAGAGTGTGCTAAAACATTAACATTTGATGAATTGGGGTTACAGGATTCTTTTTCCTGTTTTTGCAACTTTTCTATAAATTTGAAACTATTTCATTTCCTTTTCTAAAAAGTGAAAAAAAATTAGTCTTGTGATTTGGAGACCCAGTTTTCCAACTGGAAAGATGGAGAGTTTTAATTTATGATCTTTAAAAGTGATGATAATATTTTCTGAGCTGCAGATTGGACTATTTTGTCTGAAGAGTCTGTTAAAATGTTTCAAATATAAAAACCCTCCAAAGATGGTATATTAAGACACACATCAAAGATAGTTCTGTTGAAAATAATAAAAATATATAAGAAAAAATAACTTAATAAGATTACATTTATTGGTTAATAAGGAGTTGTCATATATCCATTTCAAAGTTAATGGTATATTCATCCTCTTGCTGCTATCAGTACATACTCTGTGGGATGTTTTACTACCTAAAAAAGACAAGATGAAGGAAAATAGATAATATTTCGCTCTTTAGCCCCGAAATGTCAGGGATATGAATGTGTATATGCTTATACTTGAAGTCATAACAAAAGGGTATAAAAAAAATTGGCAATAGGGTGAGGGAAAAACATTAAAAACTATACTTTGGATTATACCTTGTTTTGAGAATTTGATTTTAGAAACATGTAAAGATTTTATGTAATGATAAAAATCAAATTAAATTTCAAAAATAATTCCTAAAAACAGAAAGTAAGCTAAAAATTACTGTGTTTAGTTAGTAGCTTAACTATACAGAGAAAAATTATTTCCAGTGGCTTAATAAACAGTAATTTAACATATAAACAAACCTATTGTGATATATCTTGGAATAAAAGAATTGCAAGTACACGATTATATGATATATATTAAGTATAGTATATAGTTTTAATACAATAAAATATATGTTATACACACACACCCCTACCTATCTACATATATCTACATATATATCTACATATATATATATATCTTTTTTTTTTTTGCCAGATTGCTGGAATTTCTGGGATATTCTGATGATTCAGTAGGACAGAATATGGGACAGAATCCTGGAAAAGAGGACTTAGAAAATCTAAGATCAGAAATTGTGAACCCATCTAAGGGTTATGTGTTACTGAAATTTGCAAGGTGACTGACTGCCTTTGCTGGCACCCAAACCTGATAAGACTAAAACTTTATTGGAAAAATCTTTTAAGTAAAAGACTAGTTTATTAAGTAGAGGTATAGGGTGTATGCAAAGTCTTCAAAGCTTGGAAATAGAAAGTTACAAGCAATTCCTACATAAATTTTTTTGTCTTAAATATATGTATAAATGTAAATGTATCTCTCTGTTTAGTTCCTGAAAACAATCTTTTCACTTCCCAGGAGTTCACACTATTGCTGAGATTTGCTTTCTTGCAAGATTTTCCAATGATATAATAGTCCTTATTTTTGAACTGTGAGGTAGAAAAAAATAATTTGACAGTAAGATAAAATTTTGATTCTAAGATGACTTAGTAGAAGATTCTGAGATGTGCACTGGAATATTTTTGAAATGTCCTTCAAATAGATAAAATTTAAACTGGAAAGAGTAAAAAGTTAAACATTTTCTATTTATAAAAAGTCAAACAATTTTTCCTCACCTGGTTAAAAAGTTGGTACCGAAGTCACTAAATAGCTTCATATAGTAAACAATTAATCTTTTGTTGGATTCATTCCTAGTTCTATTTCAGGAAATTACCTTTGTTTTCCCCTTTGGTTTCCACCTCTATGTAACTTATGTTATCAAGCTATCTTTTTAAAAATCTTCTAAGTGGCCTTTTAGTCTTTATGGAATATGGTGCTTGAATAACTAACTCACTAGTTAAATTTAAAAACTACTACCAACTAAGGGCACCTGGGTAGTTCAGTTGGTTAAGCCTCTGCTTTGGACTCAGATCATGATCCCCAAGTCTTGGGATGAGCTTCTGCAGTGGGCTCCTCGCTCCCCTGGGAGTCTGCTTCTCCCTCTCTCTCTGCCTCTGTTGTGCTCCACACCCACCCGCACCCCACCCGGCTCATGCGCACCTGCGCTCTCTCTTGCTCTCAAATAACTTCTTAAAAAAAAACAAACAAACTATAACCAACTAAAGATTGACACGATGATGTGACTTGCATTACTGTCTTCACATGAACAACCAAGATTTTATTTTCTAAGATACTTCAGAGAATGAAATGCCCAGCCACACTCTCAGCTAAGTTCTCTCGAACACATCATCTGGATTTGGTGTTTCACCTGCATGGTCAAAGCTTTGAATCTGAAAGGTCAAAATTTCTTGGAATCAAAAGTTACTAAATGAACAAAATTTATTTCAGGAAGCAATAGATTTAAAGTCTTTGCCAGCAAAGACTCAAAGAGATTTATTAAGGCTCTAAAATGAATAATTTAATTTTCGTTAACATGTTAAGGGACATTTTGTTTCTCCCAAGGGACTCTGAATTGGCTAAGCATTTAACAATAAGAATGACTTTAATCGTTTTTTTCCATCTCAGTACATAAACTCAGTTACTTTCATGTCATCACATTGTCATTCCCAAGTAACTTCTTTCACAATAAAATGTTATCTGCCCAATTCTGGTTTTGATCCTTATGTAGCATTGTACTGAGTTCTACTGCTCAGCATCCTGAGGTTTTCATCAGAGTCCATAGTAGGTATATGGAAACATATTCTCCCCATGAGGGCCCAGAAGCACCCTGGAGCAGAAAGGCCTCCATCATCTGCCCCTTGCCTCGTAAACTTGTCCTTCAACTCCACGCACTTTCGGACCTACACTTACAGTAGCTCTAAGGAGGCAAGTACTTTGTTATCTGAGAAGGGAAGGCCAGGACCCCCCCTCAGCCCCAGGAAAGTGTGGAGAGGCTTCCGGGTACCTGCCCTCAGCCTGGAGATGTGCATTCCATCTAGTCAGCAAGAGAGAGAGAAATCACCATCGAGAGAGAAGAAATCTCCATTTTTAAAAATGTTAAATTCCAGTAGATGTACCACACAGTGTTGCATTAGTTTCAGGTGTACAATATAGTGATCCGACACTTCCGTACGTCACCCGGTGTTCCTCATGACAAGTACCCTCCTTCATCCCCATCACCTGTTTCACCCATCCCCCGCCACCTCCCCTCTGGTAACCATCAGCTTGTTCCCTGCAGTTAGGAGTTTGTGTTTTGGTTTGCATCTCTCTCTTTTTCCCTGCCTTTGCTTGTTTTTTGGTTTGTTTCTTAAACGCCACATAGGAGTGAATTCATATGGTATTTGTATTTCTCAGATTCCACTGAGCATTAGAGTCTCTAGCTCCATCCATATCATTGCAAATGGCAAGATTTCATCCTTTCTGATGACTGAGGAATATTCCATTGTATACATATATACTACATCTTCTTCATCCATTCATCAGTCAGTGGACACTTGGGCTGCTTCCATAATTTGGCAATTGTAAATAATGCTGCCATAAGCATTGAGGTGCATGTATCCCTTTGAGTCACTGTTTTTGTGTTTTGGGGGTAAAAACCCTAGTAGTGTGATTATTGCATCATGGGGTTGTCCTATTTTTACTTTATTGAGGAATCTCCACACTGTTTTCCACAGTGGCTACACCAGTTTGCATTTCCACCAACAGTGCACGTGGGTTCCCTTTGCTCCACGTCCTCGCCAACGTTACGGTCAAAGAAATCTCCATCTTACACACTAGGAAATTGAGCCCAGGGAAGGCACGGGACTACATAGTTGTGTCTGTCAGCCTGTCTAATCCAAAGACTTTTGTCTGCACGACTACTTCCTGTGTGAACTGGCACCACCCACAGTCACAAGGCAGAAGGCAGAGCCTTGAGGAAATGACCACTGACTGATATGTGTTGACCAGGCCATGGGCAAGAGGGAGATCAGGCAGTTGTGGATACATGGGGGTGGAAAACAGGAAGTTAGCACAATAACGTGGGAGGTGGGGCTCTGCAAGAAGCTGGGGAAATAAAATTTTTCAAACTTTGCATTTCCTCATTAAGGCCGGACCAAGTAGGATCTTGTTTTATAGCAGGAATGAAGCAGCCCGACTGTCTGTAGGGCAAAACGTCTTTGTAGAAAAGCCCAGTAAGTATCCTTCTCATGAAACAGTCTTTTTCTAAATTTAGGGTCTTTTCTTTTATGTGCTTTGTAGAATGGAGTGTGTGCATGTTTGGGCGGGAATATATTGGCCATAAGTCTCCGTCTTTTATTTTTCCTGTCCGTGTAGTTTAGTGTCCCTTTTCCTCTTGGTCTGTCAAAAGATATTGGTCAAGGGGGGCACCTGGGTGGCTCAGTGAGTTAAACCTCTGCCTTCTGCTCAGGTCATGACTTCAGGATCCTGGGATCGAGTCCCACATTGGGTTCTCTCCTCGGTGGGGAGCCTGCTTCCCCCTCTCTCTCTCTGCCTGCTGCTCTGTCTACTTATAATATCTCTCTCTCTGTGTCTAATAAATAAATAAATCTCAAAAAAAAAAAAAGATACTGGTCAAGGGAGCCAAGCAAAGTGCCTCCTTCTATCCAGTTACACACTCATATATGGGTAGGTAGATGGCTGTGTTAGGTAGGAGAGCACAGATCTGATTATAGCAAAACCGGGCAGCACAACTGTAGCTCCAGACACTGAGGCAATCTTTCTGTCCCCTTCCACTTCCCATGAGGCACTGCGCTCTGATGGCTGGAGGGAGGCGGGGCATGGGCCTGTCAAAGATTTTTTATTGCTCTCCACTTGTCCTTTATTTACATGCCATTTCAGCATCACTTGTTTGTAAGGATTGAAAGCAACTGAAAGCAGCTCAAGCAAAGGAGGGTTCACCGGAAGGATCTGAGCTTATGCCCTGGAGTTCATTTGCAGGAAGGGTGTAGGGACCTCCTGGGAACCCTTTCTGGCTTGCACTATCTCCCTAATTGAGGTCCCAACGGCTCCAGCTGTTTCCTAGGACTGTTGGAGCAAGGCTCACCTCATGACGTGACTACAGGGTTGTAACAGCTACACAATTGGCTCAATTTTATTTTAAAAAAGCGGTGTTTGTTCCACTTAGCCAACGTGTTCCAAGTTGTTGCAAAGGATGCCGCAAAATGCTTGCAATTAAAGTCTTGTTCATTCACAGTCATTTAAAAACATTAAATGAATTGCATTTCATTTTCATGCATGTGCAGGATGGGGGGCTGTCATATCAAGACTGGACGGTCAAGTAGGTAATGATAGAGTGCCAAGATTCCAAAAAGGTTAGGAATCGTGTTGGGGGTGGGCAAAGAATTTGTTTCCCCACAAGGCATGTGGCTTCGAGCCAGTGTACCTCCTAGTTGGTTTCCTTCCATTCCCTTCTGTTTTCTACCCCATTCTTGTAGTCAGTTGAATCAGAGGAATGAGGAGCGTGAGGCACCTCTGTTAGTCTTTTAACATCCAAATAGTTGTTACTTCTGAGAGACATGGAGACTTGTCGGGGTTGGGTGTGCTGTTCTGGTTCTTATCCTTTGGAAGTTTAAAAGTCTTTATTTTTTGTATTGGATATTTGACCAGAGATCCGAGTCCAGAAGGTCAGACTCAGATGGTGAACCAGTGGGTTGTTAAGAGCTACATAGAGGTCATTGAATCTACACTGATCTTGAGTGAGGGACTAAGAATAAGGAATGTACAAGAAACTTAGATTCATTTAAAGAAATCATATAAATGGAGTGATCGGGAGGATAAAGAATGGAAAGAACTTCTGTGGTCTTTGTTCTCGGGAAAGGGGCAGGTTGGTCACCTCTGTTGCTATGGCTGTGATCCTACTGTCCTTTTCATCCCACTGTAACCTCCAGAAGATGGGATTTGATGAGTCATGCACACTTGCAGAGGGTTTGGTCAGGACAACACCGAACTACTGGAACCGTCAATGGTATCAGCAGTAAAAGATCAAGAGATGCTCTTTGGTCAGATCTGATAAAGAAATGACTTTCAGAGACACAGAGATATGGCAGCAATTTTCTGCCATCTTAGGAGAGGATATGCACTAGATCACGGCAAGCATTTGGGTGAACCCCTCCATCTAGGCTTGGGGAGAGTTCAGGCCCCCTGGCAGATGGGTGGGAGAAATTTCATCATCCTCCATGTTTTTCCAGTATTGCAGTATCCAGAGCTTTTTAGTTTTAAGGCAAGGGTGGGACAATATATTCCCAGTCCATTTGTGAATGACCTCAGACAATGAGGTAGGGGAGAGGAAGATACCACTTTTAATCCACCCTGGAGGAGTCCCTAAAGCCTCATGATTATCTCAACTCTTTGGTCTAATTGAAGGGTGGAAATATAGTGTTCTTTTTTAACCTAAACTTGATTGATTGATTGATTGATGAATTAATTGATTGATCTGTAGGCATTGGGGACTTAAACATGAAAATCATATGATCAAAACTCTTAAGGAGCTCAGAGTTTAAATGAGGGATATAAACATTTATGATATTTGTGATAAGGACTACAATAAAGCAAATAAAGATATAAGGAATATTCTGGTCTTTGCATGGGACATAATGTCCCTGGGAGGTCCTTTGCCTGCAAGCCAATATGGGCCCCACTCCAGCTCCAGCTATTCTAAATGAGTCTAAAGATAACGTATTACCTCACACCTGGAGCCATGCCCACAGTCTGAAATTTCCCAGTGGCTACCCAGTTATTGGTCTGGTCCCTACAGGCCCATTAATTATTATCCATCCCACAGTGTTACTTCTGGAACAGACACCAGACAGGTAGTATCAGGAATAGTACTGCATGGGTTTGGCCCTCACGATCTTTGAAACAGGCCTGTTTCCATTCTGGCTCTTGCTGGGGAACCAGCATCTTCACTTCCTGATTTCTATCACATGCCTTCCTAGAGCCCTGTCCTAGGCCAGCTGGTAGAAGAGCTCAAAGGGCAAGAAACCAGGCATGGAGGGACCTGATGCTCAAGAAGCGAGCAGCCAACCCTCAGCACATCATTATAATGGATAATTTAGGAAGGCATGAAAATAGATGGCCCCGGTGGAGTCACACTGGGTTAACAGAAGGTCTCTTGCTCTTAGTGGTTCCTTCTGGGCTAGTATTTTCTTGCTGCACACAAAAGCGTAAAAGACATTCTGTTAGGAAGATGAAAAAAAAAATGCTTGTTTTAGACAAAGCTGGTGAGGATTTAAGGATCACCTATCCATTGGCCATACTGAGTTTCAGTGGCTTAAAAATAAAATAAGAAAAAATAATCTCAGGCAGTCTTTCCGTCTTCAAAGGCAAATCTTTCAAGCCTTTCTTTCCCACCTGAAAACAGGAATTGAGAAATAGTAAAAAGAGATACTGGAGAAGACTAGAGTTCCAGCATCCAATACTGTTCTTAGAAATAAATGCTTGGTTCCAAAAGTTCTCTGAATACCACGTAGCCCTGAAGAAACTACAATTGCTGGCTCAGACCTTGATAAAATAACATATATTAGATGCTTTTCATTGCCAGGCACACTTCTAAGTGATATACACCCCCCCACACACACTATTTATATACATACTATATACACTAATACACTATGTATATAGTATGTAGTATATAATGTAAATATATATTATAGTACACACACACACACACACACACACACACACTAATTTCTTTATTCTCTTAGAACATAAAGGATAAGCAGACCTTTCAATTTCTGGTATGTTCTAAGACAAGTTAACCCAGAAACTGTTATGGAAAAACAGATTCAGCAAAAAGGGACCAGCCAATATGTTACGTGGAAGTCCCCATGGCTTAGTGGCAGGGATTGGAGTGGTGCCCTTAGGGGAAAAACGATGAGATCAGAGCAGACAGGGAGAGATCAGGTCTGGCACTTCTGCAGCAGGCCTGGATTCAAAGATGAGCTGATGGGAAGCCAGGCAGACAGTTCGACTGAGGCATTCATCCACAGGGGCTGGCCAGAGAGGCACAGTTTGGATTGAGAATGTGGGTGCCCTAGATCAAAGCAAGAGGCCTGTGGAAGGGGTGCAGGGCCCTGGAGGGCAGTCTCAGCCATGGGATAAAGCGGCAGTGACTTTTTATAGAGCGCTGTGTGTGGGGTACTCTCTGGGAACCCTGAGAAGGGCATGGGGTCTCTAGCACTCTTTGGGTATACCCTCCCACAGTCTGGATCCAGGCAAAGGAAGGGACAAAGTACAAGAATCACGAGAGCAGGGAGAAGCTGTGCCAGATTTCATCCCAACACCAAAAAATAGTTGCAAAAAGTAGAAGAAGAGGATTTTTATTCCCTCCTGGACTGGTATTCAGTCTTCTTTTCCATCAGGTCTCGGATTCTAATTGTTCATGATACTGACTTTTGGCATGGGGATGATTATGATTACTCAAGGTTTTGGTAGTTTAAATCCCACTTGGCTCATACCAATAGGCACTAATGCCAAGCTTTTACCACTGAATCCAAAGACTTGTTAAAGACATGGCAATGCCAAGAGATTTGCCGCAAGTCACTACTTGTAACCCGTTCTGCTTGCTGTCTTGTGGTATTCTTCAGTTCCTAATCCCCTAAATCTAAGTAAAGGGTTGGCAAAGTGTTTCTGCTAAGGGCCAGATGGTAAATACTTTAGGCTTTGCTGGCAACATTCCAGTCCGCCATTGTGGTGGGAATCTGCAATAGACAGTAAGACTATGCTGCGTCCCAGGACAACTTTATCCACAAAACAGGCAGCAGTCAGGTTTGGCAGGTGGGCCACCGTGGCTGAACCCAGATAGAAATACATAGACAGATAAATACCCTTTCTACTCCCCACGAGCAACTGTCTTATTCTAATTGTCTTTTCCTAAAGGACGAGGGGAAGGAGGAACCATTTTGTCTGCATGGAACTATAAGACACTGTCATTTACCTTCTCTCTTACATTTGTAACTTCCAAAGCTAATGGCCTTAAACCAAACTTCTTGCCCACTTTTAAAAAAAGATACAGAAGAGGCTGGAATGTATTCTGGTGGGTTTTTTAATTTTAAATTTAAAAAAGGGGACCTCATTTGCTATTTTTTCCTCCCATCTAGTGAATAGTCTCCCCACACAGACAGCCTCTGTGAGAGGCTGTAAGAGTTGAGCAGCATCCCTTAGGCGGCCTCTAATCTTTCTTTTTCGGAGATTCACTGGCAACAGTGACCGTGTAAATAGCCTTTGTAATTTTACTCTCTTTGGAGTGGCTTATCCAAGTAAAGAGTTAACAGATTTAAAGATGAGGCAAATGTGATTCCTCCTAAAATGCAGAAAATTACCAGAGAACTTGAGTGAGAAACTACTAGAAGAGAGAGATCCTGGCCAAAATCAAGTCCAAAGGTTAAACACGTTTGCCCTCCTTATCTAAGGAATGAAAACGCTCAGACTGCAAGATAGCACTAGGTTGACTCTAGATTCTCTTCAGCAATTAGCAGATTTACCTCCTGTTACTGGTTGGACTCTGCCTTCCCGAAAGATCCAGTGAATTGCTGACTCCCGGGACCTGTGAATGTCACCTTATTTGAAATTCAGGTCTTTGCAGATGTAATCGAGTTAAGTTCAAGTCATTAGGGTAGATCCTTATCCAGTATGACTGGTGTTCTTGTAAGGAGGAAATCCGGTCACAGACCCACACACAGAGGAGAGTGAGCAGGGAGAAGATGGCCACTTGCCAACAGAAGCAGAGACTGAAATGAGGTAACCACAAGCCAGGAAATAACCGGGAGGACTGGTAACTTCCAGAAACGAGGGAAGAAGCGTGGAACAGGCTCTCTGTCAGAGGCCTCCAGAAGGAGCCAACCTTGTTGGCACCTCAGTTGTGGACTTCCAGCCTTCAGAACTGTAAAAGCACATGCTTCTATTGTTTGAAGCTGCTGTTTGTGGTAATTTGTTATGGCGATCCTAGAAAACGAATTTGCCAGATGTCAGATAACACATCGATTCTGTAGCGCGCTCCCCTCTGCTCATGTTCATTAAATGTCCTCCTCCTCACCATCTGGATATCTCGGTAGTGGGGTAAGCTTAGTGATTCTGTCCTCATAGGCAAAGGCTACATTCTGATTTTATTTTAAGGTATCTTGCAGGTAACCTGGGACTTTCAAAGTCCAATGGAAGTGATCATTTTAATACTTTCCCTCTTTTCGTGATGTGAATTCAGAGCCAGGGCAAAGGCAATTTGGCAAACGGTCAGGAACTGATAGTATGACTGAAAGACCTGATATGTCAGCTATTGTTCTCCTGTACAAGCTTCTTTGGGTCCTCTGAACTCATGAAATATAACAAAGCACTGTATTGTCCAAACTTTTCTGAATATATGGCCAGTGGTCACGTAACTCCTTTTGTCTTCAGTGGTGCCTGTCAAACAGGAATTCTCCGGTGTCTTTGTTTCCCTTTAGCAGTTTCCCTCTAATGTGACTCATCCTTGATGACATGGTTATAGAGAAGGCCAGGTACCCGGTAGAGCAGAATGGCATGGAAGCATGGTGGAAGTCAGGCTGAGATGCAGGAAGGAACATTCCCACACAGAAGAAGTCTGAAAGCTGACATTTCTTTGAGTGAGTCCCATGTGCCAAACACTCCCCTAGATGCCTGACAGCAGATAATGGTTTTATTCTTTTAAGGACCCTAAGGGGCAGGTGCTATTGTTCTCCCCCTTTATAGCTAAGGAACCAAATTTTTGGAAACGGTAAGTAAAACTTACCCGAATTCACAGGGCTGGGGTGGGTCAGGACTAAGATGATGAACCCAGGTGTTTCGGTTGCAAAGTCATTTCTTTAATCATTACTCTGTTTCTTTTCTACCTGGGAAATACTCCCATCCTGGATATGGACATTGTCACGTGTTCCTCACTGAAAATCAGTGTTTTTTATGTCCTTTTCAGCTAACGCAAACTTTGGATCTGTGTACTTGCCCAAGATGGCAGGTTGTCTTTGCAGGAAGGGGACTGAATGGGAGCCTCTGGATTTCAGCTCTAGAGCCTTGGTGATTGGATGATGTTTCAGAGGTCTCTTGACCGTTGAATGACCTAGGCCCCACGGGCACCATTTTTAAGCAGTCATATCTTCTTGAACTAGACCCACTAACTGGAAATATCACAATGTTTACAAAATTAAATGCTTTATTTTTGTATCACGTTATTATACAATAAAATTAATGGTTGTGATTGTGCGTGATTGAATGCAGGTCTACTTACCTCTGTACATAACACATCATCTGGGGCGAGGTATCAGAGACCCAGGAAAGAGAGGGCCAGAGTCCAATGCCTCCCCTGAGGGACCTCCTACAGGCCAGTGGCTCCTAATGTTGAAGCGGTCAGGAGGAGAAAGGATTAGGGAATGGAGGGGTCAGAGTTGCTTCTAGGACCTGGATTTCATCCCATTGGTCCCAACACCCCCTATTCATAACCATTTTTTTATTAAAACCCTTTTATCCTAAAATGACTTTCATAGATAACATAACCTACTTCTAGACATAATTAAAAGTCAATGTAATGCCCCAGCTTTATCATAAAGAAAAAAAAAAAAAACAAAGGAAAATAAGGAGAAATTACATAGTGTGATATTTATTGCTCAGGACCAACTGTAGGAAAGTCATAATGATGCAGTCAGATGCTTGCAGCCGAATGTGCAAATGCAAGTATGCAGGATATAAGGTGGGTGTGACTTACACCCCGAGAGTGGCCTTACCTCTGAGGTGAGTCTCCTGGTGGTGAGTAATCTACATAAAGTTATTAGTAAAACAGCAAAAAAACCCTGATTAAAACAACAACAGGGGCACCTGGGTGCGTCAGTGTGTTAAGCCTCTGTCTTCGGCTCAGGTCATGGTCTCAGGGTCCTGGAACCAAGTCCCTCATGGGGCTTTCTGCTCAGCAGGGAGCCTGCTTCCTCTCTCTCTGCCTACTTGTGATCTCTCTCTGTCAAATAAATAAATAAAAATATTTTAAAAACAACAAAAAAAGTTGTCAATAAAACAACATACAATTTCCCCTCAAATTTTTTCCCCAAGAATTTGCAATTCTTTATTTTTTAATTTTTTGAGAGATTTTATTTATTTGTCAGAGAGAGAGAGAGCACGAGCGAGCACAGGCAGGGGGAGTGGCAGGCAGAGGGAGAAGCAGGCTTGCCACTGAGCAAAGAGCTTGATGTGGGACTTGATCCCAGGATCTCGTGATCATGACCTGAGTTGAAGGCAGAGGCTTAACTGAGGGTGCCACCCAGGTGTCCCTCCCCTCAAATTTAGTGGCATTGCTGAGATATTCAGCCTATATCAAAACCAAGAAAAAACACTGCTTATTGTGGGAAATAGACCTGAGTCCTGAATTTGTCACCTACTTGAATTAATATGACAGTTAAGTAGGATGTGGGACTATTTAGTTGTGGGGCCATCTCACACATTTCACTGTATCTGCCACACCCGAACTTCAGTTGTTAGGACAAACAACCATCCCCGGAAAGGTCCACACCTCTAGGGGTTGTTTAACTCCAACTCATGGCCATGAGGTTTGGGCTTTTTTGTTTATAAATCTCTCTCGTCTCCTTGTCCTCTCCTGTCTCTGTCTCTTCTCCCTTCTCCTCTTTCCCTCTGCCACTACTCCTGTTCATCTTACTTGTTCCCTTACTTTCTCCCCTCCTTGTTCTGCTCTCCCCCATCTCCTCCTCATTCTCCCCTTCATCAGGGAGGAGGTGGTGGCCCTCTTCTAATCACAGAGTTGGAGGCTTCTTGTCTCTCGAGGAGAGTACATCTCATAAGACTGCCTACAGCTGTCTTTCCAGCCCTGAGCATTCTCACATTGCATTTTCTCTCTTTCTCTCTCCCTCCTAATTTTGATCTGTGATTTCAGCCATACAGGTCAGAAAGTACGGTCTGAGAAACATGGTGACATCAGAGCCTTAACTCTTTAATATAATTTTAATATAGACTCTTAAATACCAAATAATGTCAAAGATATATGTATGCATTATTGCCTTTAATTTTCATCTTCTCCCCATTTTGCAGAGGAGGGGCTGAGTCACAGAAATTAAATGGCAGACTAAGCCCACAGAGATCATAAATGGCAGAGCTGGGATGTTCTCTTCTGCACTAGGCAAGGGTGCTCTGGAATCGGTTCCTATCCCCAAGAATTGGTTACCTGGGTGCAGATGAAAAACCTGTAAAGGAACAGATGAGAATTGGACAGCGAATATTTATTGGATATTTCCGTGTGTCATTAATGCTCTACATGCCTTACCAGTATTATTATAATTTTTTGAGAGAGAACGTGTGTGCACGTGCAGTGGACGGGGGTTGGGGGCAGGGTGGGGCAGTGGAGAGGGGGAGAAAATCTTGAGCAAGCTCCACCCCCAGTGCAGAGCCCAACAGCCCGACCTGGGGCTCATTCTCACGAACCCGAGATCATGACCCGAACTGAGATCAAGAGTCAAGATACTTAACCAATTGCGCCACGCAGACGCTCCTTGTTAACGTTTTTAATAACCCTGTAATGACCATGCTTTTTGTTCTTTTTTAGTGTTGCCGCCAATGTCCCACTGACAGATAAGGGACCAGAGGAAGACAGCTGCTGGGATTCGGACGCAGATAGACGGCCTTGGGAGCCTGGGTTCTCACCCACTAGTCTAAGCCCAGGGATTTTGAGAGAGGGGGATGTTTCTGGCAGCTGGAATCTGCGAATGAACGGCATTTGCTGCTGAGCTTAGGGCTGGGGAGTTTCCCGTGGAGGTGGGAGAAGTGTCTTCCGTGCCTTGAATGGGTGGAGCCTGGCGGACAAAGAGGAGAGGGAGTCAGGTAGGGCTTTCTCCTTTTACAATTTAAAGGCATTTTTATTATTATTATTTTTAAAATTCCGGTTGAATTTTGAAGAGAACGAACTTTACAGCTGAGCATCTGTAATTGGAAAGATATATCTTTATTTGTTCTGGGCGACTTGAAATAATTTTTAAAATATCTTATTTGTTGAAATTTATTTTTTTTAAGATTTTATTTATTTGACAGAGAGAGCGAGAGAGAGAGAGAGAGAGAGAGGAAATACAAGCGGGGCGGGGGGGGGGGGGAGGGAGAAGCAGGCTCTCCACTGAGCAGGGAGCCCTGTGTGGGCTGTGATCCCAGGACCCTGAGATATGACCCCAGCCCAAGGCAGATGCTTAAGACTGAGCCACCCAGGCACCCTCTATTGAAATAATTTGTGAGAAGGCACCACAGTCATGCTTGTCTCTTGCTCTGCGTGCTGCGTGTACCAGGAAATGGTCTGAAGGCGAGACCTGGGGCTCAAGTCTTGATTCTGCCTGTGGATCTTGGGTCTCCTACTTCATCTTCCCCATTCTTCTGCAAGTGTGGAGTAATGACCCAGGCTGCAGCTCATCCTGGCAAGATATTAGAAGGCCTACTGAGGGAACAGAGCTGCCAAGCTTCAAGGAAAGGTGCTATGAAACTCTAAGGCATCAAACATTTTTGTTACTCTGTTACTCTCTTTTAATACATAGTATTAATTAACATTGGTCACCAGCAACTCAGAATAGAAATGGTGTGACCTTGATAAATTTTAGAGTGACTTGGTGTTTTCATATACATGCTCTAATTCGGTCTTTATAATTGTCCTATGAAGTAAGCAGGATGGTTATGATCAATTGCCATTCTTACAAAAACTGAGACCCAAACCATTTGTTTAGTAGATGCTGGGTCTAGGTATAAAACTTCTGTCTTCCAACTCTCAGTTTAGACTACTTTTCAAAGACGATAGAAGAGGCATTTTGGGGTCAACCCTTGCTAAATTTCTTGGCAAAATTCAAGACAGACTAGAGCACACATAGACTTGATAAGGTCTTTGAACATAGTATGTAATCCTCAGTGACACTGAATTCCAAAATCTTCTTAAAATTCAGCTCCAAGCTTGCTTCTTTTACTTTGACCCTTCCGGATAAGAATCTGTCACCTTTGTAGCAATCCCATAAGGCTGCATTCTTACCCCTGTAATTACACATATCCTGTCACACAGCAATAATTCGTGTGCATGTCTGCCTCTCCAAACTCTTCCTCCCGGTCCCCCACCCCCACCCCCAGGGGACAGTAAGACAAGGGCAAGCCATCTTGGGTCTCCAGCACTTAGCAGGTTTCTAGACATAGGAAATGTTCGAGAAGGATCTTTATTTTTTTCCTAAAAGGAAAACTTATTTTGACTGCCTAAAATTCAGAAACATTTAAATAGTAAGGAGGTCATGATCCCACGATCCTGGGATGGAGGCCCGAGTTGGGCTCTCTGCTCAGTGGGGAGCCTGCTTCCTTTCCTCTCTCTCTGCCTTCTCTGCCTCCTTGTGATCTGTCAAATAAATAAATAAAATCTTTAAAAAAAACAGTAAGAAATATAAAAAATGAAATAATTAAAAAGAAATAGAAAAATAAGAAACAAATAGTTGCAAAATGACAAATCCTCTAATCTATGAATTAATAATAAAAACATTACTATGTTTAGCTGGGGATGATGCTGCCATTTGGAGTTGTGTGTATGTGTTATTTTAAAAACCAGTCAAACTGGGGCGCCTGGATGGCTCAGCGGGTTAAAGCCTCTGCCTTCAGCTCAGGTCTCAGGGTCCAGGGATCGAGCCCCACATCCGGTTCTCTGCTCAGCGGGGAGCCTGCTTCCCTTCCTCTCTCTCTGCCTGCCTCTTTGCCTTCTTGTGATCTCTCTCTGTCAGATAAATGAATAAAATCTCTAAAAAAAAAATAAAATAAAAAAATAAAATAAAAACCAGTCAAACCATTTTGAGGTAATATTAAGTTATTTTTATTGATTTCTTTTTAAAAATACACTTTTAATTTATTTGTCAGAGAGATAGAACACAAACAGAGGGCAGAGGCAGGCAGAGGGAGAGTCAGGCTCCGAGCTAAGCAAGGAGCCCGATGGAGGACTCGATTCCAGGACCCTGGGCTCATGACCTGAGCCCAAGGCAGATACTTCACTGACTGAGCCACCCAGGTTGCCCAACATCTACTGATTTCTAAAAGCAGCTCAGAGGGTAAAGAAATGGTTGTTATTCTTCTGAATGTCTCCATTTGGTTGTGTCAAAGTACAATGATCATTTAAGTGATAATGGACATTTTTCTTTGAGCAAAATACAATTCATCGTGTATAGTCTACTGGGCCCGCAGAAGAATGATAGAACAACATCTGTATCTGAAAAGTACTAACTTAAGATCTATCAAAATGACTTTTAAAGAGGGGGAACACAGGCATATCACCATTGGCTGTGGACACTCAGGGGTCAGGTGCTTTGAAAGTTGAATCAAACCTGCATGTGACCCAGGTTTCCAGAGTCCTCCCAGCTTAACCCTACTCTTCCTCTAGGGACCTGCTGATCAGGGGATGTCCCGATTCTCTTGGGCCTGTGCCGGGCTGCTCGTTGAACAGTAGGGACTTTAGTTTTCTTCCATTGCTGAACGCATCACCCTTGCAACTGAGTGCCTTAAAGCAACACACATTTATTGACTTTGAGTTCTGCAGGTTGGAGAGGGGTTAACTTGGCTGGTTTCTCTGCTCCAGATTTCACCAGCCTCTAATGCAGAGCTCCAGCCCAGGACCCTAAGATCATGACTGAGATGAAATCAAGAGCCTTTAAGACATTTCTGATTTGAGTTTTGAAAGATTGGGGAGATTTTGATTCATTTGCAAGTGGCCACGCGTCTCTCCTTGAAGGCAGGCACCATGATTGCAACATTGAGGAATCACCCTGCCTAGCGGTGACTCGAGGCCACCTCTTGTAAGAAGTCCAGGCGTCACCGACTTCACCATATTCTTCCACCCGGCACGAGAAAAGCTTTTGCCTAGCTCTTTTCCTTCTCTTTAAAGTACATGGGCTCGGGCGCCTGGGTGGCTCAGTGGGTTGGGCCGCTGCCTTCGGCTCGGGTCATGATCTCGGGATCCTGGGATGGAGTCCCGCATCGGGCTCTCCGCTCAGCGGCGAGCCTGCTTCTCTCTCTCTCTCTGCCTGCCTCTCTGCCTACTTGTGATCTCTGTCTGTCAAATAAATAAATAAAATCTAAAAAAAAAAAAAAAAAAAAAAAAATCTTACTAAAGTACATGGGCTCTTTATTATAAAAAGCAAATACCAATAGTAAAAAAAAAAAAAAAAAAAAGCAAATACCAGAATCACCAGGAGACCCAGAGAGAACTGGGCATTGTCTCCAGCTTCCCAACAGCCCTGGCTGATGCCAGCACAGCTGCTTGGGACTGTTGGAAGGTCATTGTTATGCCAGCCGGCAGGCCCTCCATCCCTCCAAAGAGTACCGCAGCGCCACCTCTGGTTGCCGTTGCCCTTAGCCACTACCGGCACAGAACCCTGCAGACTCTTCCACCTCTGACCCAAAGCCCCCCCTCCATCCAGGACAGACCACTAGTGGGACAGGGAGAGGGGGAAGCCAGGTTTTGTACAACAGGGCTGTCTAACTTTGCCTGCCCAGGGAAAGAGAAAGTGCGCAAAGAAACGGTTTGTATGGCGCGGGGCGGGGGGGGGGGGGGGGCAGCAAAGGGACGGGGTGCAGAATGGAAAAGGCTGATGCAGCCAGAGGGGACCAGCCTGTGAGCACTGGCCTCTCTCAGCTCTCCCTGCAAACCTGCGGCAAAACCCCAGCAGCAAAAAAAACAGTGCTGCTCCAGACCCCAGTCCCTGCATGTCAGGGCTTAATGGTGGCACACCCCGCAGTAAAGGGCTCCCCCCTACCGCCCCCACCCGGGGGAGCCTCACTCTTCTGGTTTCAAGTTTCCTTCTGCAGCCCAGAACTCTGGTCTGCCCACAGTGATCACAGGGCCCTCCCAGTCCTGAAGGCTCCCTCTCTCTTTTCGGTTTGGTCAGTGGAGGCAAGGGCAGAGGTCTTCACCAAAGGTACTCACTTGCTGAGCTGGATTTCAACTGGGAAAATTCAGGAGAAATCAAGGGGGAGCTGATGTGTCTTCATATTTCATGGATTTTTTATGGAGCCGGTTTGTCTCCATTCAATGCAAGCATTCCACGGGAGACTCTCTTCCAGGGGCCCTGTCACCCTCAGAGCGCGGCTCCCAAGTGTGCGCGGGGCTGGTCTGCGGTCCACCGCCTCGCCTTCAGAAGTGTGCCTTCGTGTTGTGTCTCTGAAGAACAACAGGCAGATCCCCCTTGCAGCTGCATTTGCCACCTTTTTTTTTTTTAAGATTTTTATTTATTTATTTGTCAGAGAGAGAGAGCGCACACAAGCAGGCAGAGTGGCAGGCAGAGGTGGAGAGAGAAGCAGGCTCCCTGCTGAGGAAGGAGCCCGATGCTGGAGTCAATCCCAGGAACTTGGGATCATGACCTGAGCCGAAGGCAGTGGCTTAACCAACTGAGCCACCCAGGCGCCCCTGCATTTGCCACTTTTTATCTTTGTAATATAACATCTCATTCTCGTAGTATCTCTGGTCGCCTCATGGCCAGAGCCTTACTGTCTATCACCCAGGACTCTGCCTTGTGCTCAGTATCATTAACTTTGAAAGAAATGGGAGAACCACAGATGGAGGCAGGTCTGGGGGTTCTGAAGGGGGCCAGGGTTTGGGCTGCACATGCCCTGCTGAGTCCCTCCTTCTAGCTCTTATTCCTGAATTGGAAGAAGTCCTCTGGGTGTTAATGGGTAGGCTCCAAACTTTTCAGGTTCCTTCATGTGGCCAGGAACATGGCCACCCTCAAGAAGTATTTAAATAAATGGGGAACCCCGGGGGGTTCAGTCGATTAAGCATCTGTCTTCGGCTCAGGTCATGATCCCAGCGTCCTGGGATGGAGCCCAGAGTTAGGCTCCCTGCTCAGCAGAGATTCTGCTTCTCCCTCTGCCTCTGCTCCTCCCCTTTGCTCATGCTCTCTCTCTCTTGCTCACTCTCTCTCAAATAAATAAAATCTTTTTTCTTTTTTTAAGATTTTATTTATTTGACAGAGGGAGAGAGATCACAAGTAGGCAGAGCAGCAGGCAGAGAGAGAGGGGGAAGCAGGCTCCCCACTGAGCAGAGAGCCCGATGCAGGGCTTGATCCAGGATCCTGAGATCATGAACTGAGCCGAAGGCAGAGGCTTAACCCACCGAGCCACCCTGACGCCCCTAAATAAACAAAATCTTAAAAAAAAAAAAAGGTATTTAAAGAGATGAACATTACCTCTCAACTCATTTAGCTCTCATGTAAGCAGGAGATGGAGTGAGAAGAGCTATAAATCTCACAGCAAGCATGTAGTGACAAGGTAAGATACAAATATAGATATGTCTATGGCTCTGTCCCTATCTATCTCCCTCTCTCGACCTCTTAGCCGATGTGGGCTGACGCTGCTGTGACAAAATACCAAAGACCAGGGAGCTTAGATTTCTCACAGTTCTGGAGGCTGCCAAGTCTGAAATAAGGACCCCAGCATGGCTGGATTCTGGGGGAAGGCCCTCTTGCTGATTTACGGATGGCCATCTTCTCTCCTGGATCCTCACGCGGCGTGGGGGAGAGCGAACTCTCCTCCTCTTCTTGTGGGGACACGGATCCCATCGTGGGGCTCCACCCTCATGACCCCACCACCTCCCCAAGGCCTCACCTCCAAATGCCACCACATGTGGTGTCAACATATAAACTTTAGGGGACACATTTGGTCTATCACAGTATAACACAGGTCATCACATATGGTTTCAACATATTCAGTCTATAACACACAAATATTCACACACAAATATATATATTTGTAATAGGACTAGTTTCGGCAGTTAGCTGGTGTTTATTCAGTGCTTACTAAATATACACATATATGACATACACATATAGATACACACACATCATTTGACAGAATGCATATAAATATAAATACACACATAAATACCAATATCTATATCTATATTCTATCAAATGTGTGTATGTATATATATATATAACGAAACATACCGAATAAACAGTTTAAAGATTGGCACCAAATATTACGAAAGAAACACTAAATGCTGCAACAAGTCCCACACTGCTTTTGAAGATTTGGCAATTAGAGAGAGAAAACAAGGGATTTTTAAAAATTTAATAACATATGAATAATAACTCTAGAAATGTTTTCCATCTTCTGATAGATTTTTTAGAAACAGAAATGTATGGTCAAGGTTTGGTTGGATAATTCCTCCCACCTGTACTCTTTCATGGTGATGTAATTTTTGGCTTCCGCTGGTCTAGAGAAGACCTGGTTACCATGGTTGTGTGATTTGTGCTTACCTCTTTCTGCGGTAAGGGAAAGGGCTTTGAATAGAGTAGATGCGCAATAAGTATTTATTGATTAAATAAATGAATAATATTGGAAGAAGAATCTAGCAAGCAGTGAGTCATGATGGTCTCGTCACTTCATTCATTCATTCACTCAACGAAAAAAACTGATCCCCTCCTGTACCCCAGCAGCTGTTCTAGACACCCGAGGTACGTCAGGGACCAAGGCAGACGAGGTTCTCAGTTTCAAAGAGCGGATTCTGAAAGGGGTGGCAGAACACACAGACAGCAGCAAGAAAATACCCCGGAGTGGCAGGTGTGACGTGGTGAGGTTGTATTACCAAGCCAGTAACTCTCCAACTACCGCTCCTGTTGGCCGGGCCTGCCTCCCTGGCTTGGTCACAGGGTAGTGCTGAAGCCTAGAATGGAAAGAAATGTCCCAAGCACTCTCTTCGGCCCTCTACCTTCTCCGTTGGGTTAGTACAACCTATGGAACAAAGGGTCCACGTCCGGAGGATGGAGTCCAGGGGGATCAGCCTCCTAGAGCACAGAGCAGGGCAGAGAAAGACAGCAGGATCTGAAGTATGGGGTTGGAAAACAAAAGAATAAACTCCAAATGGAGTCAGTGAGAAAAACCTTCATCACTAAGCTCCTGGAGGGCAGGCTCTAGGTTGGGTTTGTCTTTCTCTTTCTCCCTGGACCTAGAGAGCACAGAGCTTGGCGAGAAGTAAATGCCTGTGAATGTAAATGCACTTCGTGGGGCTGGCTCTGCCTGAACGTGAGTGTGCTTTAGGCTGCGGTCTCCCCTGGGAGTTCCGGTTCTTCCCCTGCCCTGGGGAAACACAGCGCCTTTTCGCAAGGGTATTCCAACAGTGTGCTTGCTACATGGTGATGTTCAGGGAACATTGCCTAAATAAGGAAAGCATTCTTTTTGCATACAGAATTCCCCCTGTTACCTATATGCAAAATTGTGATAGAATAAGACACTTCTCAACTTGGAACTCTGCAACAAACGGAAAGACTACATAAAGGTTAGGGAAGAAAAAAAAGGTTAGGGAAGAAGAGCTGGGAGTCAGATGACAGCCATCTCCTTTTCCTTCTCTTTCTCTCGGAGGAATCCTCTCTTCTCATGGTGATTAAGAGTATAGATCCTTGCATTTCCTCTTTTTGACTACATCACGTGTCTGTCTGCCAAACCATCCTGCATTGGGAACCACCTCCTATGGCTAGAGTTGAGAGGAATTTAGTCACAGATGTATGCTTTGTAGTCAAGGTTTCAGAAGAGGTAAAAATCAAGAAGAGTTTAGAGTATTCTAGAAGTAGAGGGACAGACCCAATGAGGGGTGGAGGGGGTGATTCTGATATTGCACGGATTTCCTTGATGGTTTGTGGGAACCAGATTTATACCGACAGTCAAGGCTTACCGAATACATTTAATGCATGTGTAGACCTGTGAGGGCCCTGAATTGAGAAAAGGCCCAAGAGTTGTTCGGGCTTGGCCTTCGGAAGGGGACAGGCAAGACACACTAGAGGACTTCAGTTCAAGTCTTACGAGCCAGGAAAAGGAAAGAGGAGAACGGGGATCTACAGACTGAGGGGAGGCAGTTGGCCTGGGAAGCTCTTTGCTCCGTGGGCAACCAGAAGGAAGCTGGGAACAGTGGTTTCCAAAATGTAATCATTCAGTGTGAGAGATGATGCTATATGAAATCCTTTCTTCTTCCTCTTGGGTTCCCTTGAAGTCTTCTTCTCCAGTTCCCTTGCTTCTAGGTATGGCCAGATGCCTAGTTCGGTGATGTAGTGGTGTAGGCAGAATTGACCTAAGTTGCGTCATATCTAGCTCACCAAAAATGGATCCTGCTCAGTTTTCCCCTCTAGTTGATGGTAGTGATGTCTCCAAGACGGAAAAAGAATTTCTGAATGGAGAGCCTACGGGGATAACCTAAATGTGAGCACAAAGCAAAATCAGCCAGATACAAAGACACAAGTCCTCCATTCATTTCACGGGGCACTTCCCTCTTGTGGGTACAGGTTGTGATGGTGGGGGTGGGGTACAGAGACATGTTTGTTACGAAATCACGGTCTTGTTTCTTCCGTTTTGACCTATCACCCCATCTGAGTGAGAGAAATAATAGTCATCTTCAAAGCCTTTTTTGGTGACACCTGAGTGGTTCGGTTGGTTACGCGTCAGTCTTTAGTTCAGGTCATGATCCCAAGGTCCTAGGAGTGAGCCCCTTATCGGGCTCCGTGCTCAGTGGGAACCTGCTTCTCCCTCTGCCTAGAGCTCCCCCTGCTGTGCTCTCTTTCTCTAACAAATAAATGAATAAAGTCTTAAAAAAATAAAAGAACATTTTCTTTCTCGAACATTGCTTCTATAGTTATGACTGAATATTGAAGCAAAATCTGAATGGTCATTTCTCCAAGATGAGTCAGGCTGACTTTTAAAGGTGCTTCTCTGAAAGGGATAAGAAAAGAAGCAATATAGGATCTTTGGCTGGCTAACCAGAAGCTACTACATTTGTCCAAAGGTTAGGGAAAAGTGCCTCGCTTCCTCACCACTCTCTAAGGAGCAAGTCTGGCCTGAAACTGGGTGGAAGATTGGCATTGGCTAAGGAATAATTCATTACACACCTATGTTCATAGCCCAACTTGTGAATGTGGCTGGAAAGGAAAACAAGAGGGGCACGGTTAGATTTCCTCTCTCCCTCAAGGCCTGTCCCCTTTCCTGAAGTGGACTTCCTAATGTACTTCTTTATCACCCAGATGAGGAAAAAGCATAGAATATCTTTTTGTCTCTAGTCTTTCTATCAAATTTGCCAAACACAGTAGGTGCAAAATGGTTATTCCTTTGCTACATCCTGGAGTACCTTAGATGTCCTTCGTGTCATTAAATAATTTCACACGTGCTGTGAACTGGACAGACAGACTGGTATGTGAACATGGGAGGGGGTGCAGACCCGTGGGGAAGCTTGGAGTTCTAGATGTGGCAAAGAGAACTCAAGGAAACTCTGGGGCTCCTGCAGGTATGCTCCAAACTGGGAACGTGGCACCACCTGTTTCTGTGTGGGGGCCTTCGAGTCTCTTTTCATGATTACAGAGCTTGGAGAAGTTTAAGAAAAAGTAATTGCTGCCATTTCGAATTTTCTGGAAATGACCACCTCAACTGAGTGTTATTCTTGAACTGCTAGATTAGATCAAAGATTGAGCATCTTATGTGGGTTACGTTTCCTTTGCTCATTTGGAAGACGAGGTGGAAGAGGAAGGCGGTGAGAGTTTGCCAGGACAGCAACACGATTTCATTTCCAAAAATGTATCTTCATCGCAAGTGATGACGAACCCGAGTCTGTGACCGGTCGGCTGTGGTCAGGGTGGGGATAAGGCTAGAAACCACCACACTTTATCTGTGATTTCTAAATGGTCAGGACTGAGAGAGACCAAACGTAGGCTTTTGTCTGAGCCACAAGCAAGTCACTACAGACGTTTTATACATTTTTCTTTTACTAGTCTGCAAGTTATTGGAACAGCCCTTTAATTAGTTGTCATTTCTTTTGTCGTTGTTGTGTTTTGCTGAGGTGAATCATCACGAAAACTAACTAGAGGAGAAAACCAAGCACCCCAACCATCACACAAAGGACACTTCAAAACTACCCGCATCGGATCATTGACTAAGCTCTCAGTACAGCTTTATTGATAGTGACGAGGATACAGATACACATACATTTTAGTTTGTTGTTCCTTATATAATACCAGAATGTGTTAAAGAAAGAATTTGTTTTGTTTCGCCAGAATTTGCTGAATAAAGACAAAGGTTTTTTGTTTGTTTTTTAAAGGAGTGTCCAAGGTAAGTATTTTTATCCCAAATTCTCTGGGAGGGAAATTTAGGTGGTCTTTACCCTCTGGATGTGCTGGAGGGTAAATCTTTAATGTTTTAGAATCTTTAGTTCTTATAATTACCATGGAGGAGTGTTGAGGTAATTATGCTGTAGTTTTTACTGGTATGAAGAGATATACTGAAGAGAAATTCCTTGTAATGCTGTCTTGTGCTAGAAATCGTATTCATCAGTGGCTCGGATGAGGACGGAGCTCACTCAGAGAACATTCGTTCGGAAGAGAATGCAGAAGAGTCCTTCAAGGAAGATTACATAAACATGTTTCTCTGTAACTCGGGGGCGGGGGGGGGAATGAAGTGATTCCAGTTTGTCTAGTATCTTGGATCAATTTCTGAAGATATTTGGCCAAGATAACCAGCAAAAAATTGGCCTTTTAACACTCAGGTATTTCCAGGGAAGCCTCTAGTTACATGCGTGTTTGTAAAATATATTTACTATAATTGCTGCTCCGGCTTAAATCGGAACCATTTAGTACATTCTCACTTCCTTCTTTCCCCTGTTATACCTCTTCGTTCCTAAAACCTCACTACCATCGAATCACTGATTAGAATTATATTAATCTGCACTATCACTGACTTTCTATACTTAACCAGTCTTACACCAGAAGAAATAAACATGAAACTCATCCAAAGCCACTTAAAGCAACTAGTGCATCAGGGACAACAGCGAAGCACCAAGAGTCTAACTCAAAGCGGACAGACTACATTAAAGTCTTGCTTCCTGGAGACTTGCAGATCAGGTCTCTGGCCCATTCAGAAAAAGACAGCTTATCCCTTCAGCAGCTGGGGAACTTGCTCCTGCTCTGATGGATTGAACTGATGCTTTTATTTAATCGCAGGACTTGGCGATTACAAAAATAATACACATTACAAAAATAATATGTCCTTTTCTTTCAGAAAAATAAAAGGAGGTCCGGAGTTGGATCCTGAGGCTGTAAGTGTAACTAAACGTAAGCTCAAAACACATTAGGAAATGACGTCATTTTCCATCTGGGAAACATGGACAAACCGTCACATTTTCTAGGAGCAATGGCTCCAGCACATGAAACGGGACACACGTTATTTTGATTCTCTAGACCTCCATGTCTTTCAGTTGTCCGTGAGAGATGTTCCAGGATAGAACAACTTCACCCACCCTTCTGTTCCACCCTCCTTATCAATTTGCTATGCCAGAAATCCCAGGATTCTAAATTCATACCGTCTTTACTTATTGACCTAACTGTTGAAACAGAAGATAGAACAGTGATGCACCTGGGAACCTGGTAAGCCCCGACAGGTGTGTTTTCGGAATCTTCAGATAAACAATATGGAAAATATGTTACATGGTCATTTTAAATGATTTATCCCGCGCTAACATGTCTTCACTCTCATGTCTAGAAAGTCAGTGCCAAGTCTGTGGACAACCTCTTACCGAGCTCTGAAGGCTGAAGAATCCTCTAGTTTCAATCTCTCCTCATTCTTCCAAGGCAAAATGTTACAACTGATTGATTCCTATTTCATTCCAAGCCTTAGGTCCTCCACTTCACAAAACCTCTAGAATCTCAATGGGAGACACATCTACTATTGTACATCAGGAATTATGCGTATTTGCCCCACTTATGACCTGTGATCCACAATAAATCACCTTTCTTCCTTTCAAAATTTATAAGATACTACAGGCTGCTCAATTGTACAAGAATATATATTTATACCAAACTAAAAGATGTCATAGCCACCCTCACATAGGTTTTGTCAGTTGTGGCCAAACTAATTCATTAAAAATGAAGTTTCTTTTACCAAAGATCCTGCAAGGACAAAAATTATCTATAGTTAGTACGCTGATAGCTTAAGGGGCTCAATGATTTAACTTGTTCCATAAACTTGTTTCTCATACAGCTTTATTCTCCAGTGTGGACGGAGAATGAGTCAAGGGAGCAGGTGCTTTTAGACCTACTCCCTACTTGGAGAACCTCCGAATGTTCTGTGTGGGGTGAGGAAACAGCCCAGTGTTTTTACATTAATAATGCCTTGTTCTTAGTTTACAGTGTTGTAGGCTTTACCAAGTGTTACTGTTAAATACACATAGACTGAACTTTTCATAAGGGGTGATGATATAAAATTGTTCCACAAAGTGTACTATATGAACCACTTTTCACAGTTCAAATAAAATATTTTAAATATAAATATTGTAACTCTAGCAATAACCTAGCTACACAGGGTAGGAGAAATGGGATTAATGAAAACCCAGTTAGATTTCCATACATCTCATGGTTAACCATTTAAATAGTTTTATTTTTCAAAACCCAATTGCACATAACCCATAAGTGATAGGCCACATCTCCAAAACAAATAAACCACCAAAGAATAGAGTGATAAATTGTAAGAAAGGAAAATATATATCATTTACTACAATCATTCCCTTGCTCTAAAACTTGGCAAATATATAAGAAAAATGATATCCAGTGGATACATTTTAATTTGCAAAGCTAATTTGGAGCAGATGAAGTTAAACATATAGAACAGAATGGCATTATTATTTCCATGTGAAATGAATGTGTTAGAGTTTTAATTAAGAAATCAGGAGAATTGCTATGAAATGGGAAATGGTGACATTTACCAACAGGAGAAGCCATTCATCCTGTTACTGCCAAACCCAAGAATTCCAAATGTTCCCTTCATTCTCATCCATACAAAAAATGGGGGAAATCAAATTATTGCGATCAGTCATATAACCTACGGGCTGTATAAGATTTAAGTTAATAGTCCTTACGGCCATAGTTTTATCTGGTGTTCTTCTTGGAGCTTATATTAGGGTCAAGGCTGCATCTTTTTAGGGTCAAAGTAAGACTCCCATGATACTGGCAATTCCTTTAATAGGGGACAAAGGTTAAAGTGTAAATACTTCCAGGAGAAACAACAATATGACTGAAATTTACAAAATTTACACCATAAACTAAATGACTAGTAGCTTCTTCTTTGAGAGCAAGTATTTTTCGATAGCAAATACCCTGGGAACTGAGGCACAGAAGAGGAGAATTAAGGGATAAACCAAAGGGATCAGTGTGACAGTCCAGGGAGGAATCCCTGTTACTGTCCAGTCAAACTTTGTTTTACGTTTTAGACTTTATCATGGGACGCCTTTCAATATTCTTTACTCAGTCGCGTATAGAAAAAGAAACTGCATTTAAATGTAGAATTTAATCTTTTTGGAAATAAATGGACTTCCATTTTAAAATAAAAACTATAATCGAATACTTTTAATTTCCTAAAGAAAAAGAGAGAAGAAGATCAACTTTTGTACATGAAATTGCTTACTCACAGAAGCTTCATGTGTGTACTAAAGGGTAGAAGAAAAATCTCAAATGTGGGTGTAACCGCTATTCATTAAGGGGCCGTGCCCCGCTGGGAAGAGTGCCTACGACGAATTCTGTCTGCCACCTAGTGGCCGCTGAAATAAATGGTTTCTTTTCTTTGTTGGCCAGGGCCCCGTAGGTTGCCTTTTATTTATTTTTTTTTTAAAGAGGTAGATTACGCCCGCCATACCAGGAATTAAAAACTACCAAGATAGACACCTAGAAACGGTGGTAAGATACAATCATTGTAGTAAATGTTATGTATTTTCCTTTCCGCGAACCCACGAACGCCTGTTTGCCCTTCCTGCGTCCCCGCATCTACCTGGGTTCAGATACTGACTGGCACCGAGGACACCGAGCTGGCTCGGGACTCCCGGGTCACGCTGTTGGGCATCGAGAGGGTGCAGCAGGACACGCCCACGGTGGCCTCGGGCAACTCGTCGTCCTCCGTCCACTCGTTGAGCTCCGGGTTGAAGCACTGGATGCACTTCTTGTACTTCTTCTCTCCCTCGTTCCAGCCCCCCAGCAGGTAGGCGCGGCCGTGCAGCGCCGAGGCGCCCGCCGTGCTCACGCCCACCAGCAGCGGCGCCGCGTAGCTCCACTGGCCGCTGGCGGGGCTGTAGCACTCCACGGTCAGCACGTCCACGCGCTCCCCGCGCGGCCCCAGCTGGCTGCCCCCCATCACGTACACCCGGTCGGCCAGCGTGACCGCGCAGTGCCAGCCTCGGGGCGTGCTGAGGCCCGGCAGCTCCTGCCACGAGTCGCCGGTCGGGTCGTACGCGCACACGGAGCGCGAGTACCCGCCGCCGATGTAGCCGCCGGTCACTAGCACGCGGCCGTCGGCGACCGCGCTGGCGTGGCAGCAGCGCGCCACCTCCAGGGGCGTCTTGGGCTGCCACTGATTGGTGGAGGGCACGTAGCACTCGAGCGAGGCCAGGCTGCCTTCGGGATTGCGGCCGCCCACGGCGTACAGGAGCCCGTTGAACACGCTCAGGCTGAAGTGCGTGCGCTTCTGGGTCATGTTGGCCAGGTGGATCCAGGTGTTGAAGCGGGGATCGTATCTGAAAATGGCAGAGCAAGTGTGACAGCCAGGTTGGCGGTAGCCGGGAACCCACGTGACTCCACAAACCACAGCTTGGCCACTGTGACACTCTTCAGGCATGGAGTCTAGGCTAGGCACCTAACGCACTTCCTCACCTGGAGGCTGGGGTTTGTTTCTCAGCCAGTGAAGTGTGACACTTGATAAAGACAAGTTTGGGACACCCCCTCCCCTTTATAAAACCACGGCCTTTATCCGGCCTCTTGGAGAAGTCCCCACAGACGTCAGTCCCTCTTCTTCCATACTCCCACATCATGGCAGGAGAGGGGTGTTTATGAGACAGGCTTGTGGGGGAGGCAGGTGGAAGCTGGGTATTTGTGGCACTCGGAAAGGGAACACTGCCACATTTAAGTCAGTTCCACACATCTTCAGACACCAGCCATCCCCGGCTCATTTTTACTGGTTAATTAGATAGGAGTTGGCTAACTGGACTTCTCCAGGTCTGGCAGACACCTGGCCACTGGAACAGCAAAGCTACATCACTCAACCAAGTCTTCTATCTGCTTAGAATGAGATCAATGGAACTCATGTCCAAAAGCATCACCAGAGGCTTAACTTTCGATATTTTTCTATTTTCTAGCACTTATCCGTAGGTAAGATTTTTTAGTTTAGAGATCTGTTTTTTCAGTGTTCTATATTACAGTTATTATATCATAAATACTGAAACCAATACCTGCAAGAACAGTTGAATACTCAACCGAGTTATCAGCAGGAGGAACATAAGCAGTCCTAGAAAACCCGTTTTAAACTCTTTACATAGTTCCAAAGCATTGTAAACACAGACCTCCCTGCATTAGTTGGATGTTCCTTCATTTTTGTCCCATTTAACCTCCCAAACAAAACTTAACTATAGTTATAAATTAAAGGGCAAAAATCAGTTAGTTGTTTGGATTCATTTAAATGACACATGGGCATAAAATAATAAAGGGTATTTTCATGATATGCTTTATAAATTTTCAGATCTTGCTCATCAGTTATGTTTGACTTTGTACTTCTACCACGATATAAGCATGACTTCCTGACATTTCATATATATGAAAGTGTTTTTCTTACAAATATACACAGACAACATGGCATTCGAATTCCATTTTCTGAAGAATATATTATACCCTTACTGTTTCTATGTGCATGAAAGAAATTGACAGTTTTTATAGTATTCAGTCTTCAAAAAATATTAAGAATTAATGACCTGCCACATTTTTAATGATCTCATTGTATTTGCCAATTATGAATCTGACAGTCATCAGTAACAGTCATTTAAAAGAAATTCTGCATTATTTTGACCTTTCTTATTACTTAGTGTTAAAAACTAAATTTGTACCTAGTTTGTTTTCAGAAAAACACTGTACTGTGAAGAGAACCTTACTATAAATTAGAGAATATGAATTACCACTCACTTGTGGTATAACTTGTCTGGGTATCAGATTTCTCACATGTAAGATCCAAATAACCACATTTTCCCAGCTCATTTCATAGGCTTATTCAGAAATCTGGAGTGTAAGTGGACTTTTGTATATATGTAATGTGGCATTATTGATTTACTGAGCCAATGAACTAAGCTAACAGGCAGGACTCATCTACTTCTATGTCAGAGCAATTTCCAAACAATATTGAACCATTTCAGTTCCTAATAAAGGATCAAATACCTGCAGAAATTGCTGACTGCATGCTTGGCTTGATTTCTTGCATCATTCTGGTCTTCACCACCAGCCACATAAAGAAATCCATCCATCACAGCCACACACTGATTAAAACTCTTGGCTGGCATTTCTGTAAGCTTGCTCCATCCGTTTTCAGGGTCTCTGTACAGGATGTCTCTACTAAGGGACTTCTCTGTAAGGCCCGGACGTCCCCCAACAGTGACGAGGACTCGACAGCCCCCGCGGATTCTCGTGCGCCTAGACTGCAATGTGTTTTGACGATATGGAAGTAAGTGGTAGTTCATAGCATCTACAAGAAGTTTGTGACAATCAGCGTCTTGCATCATTCTTGGTACAGACTGAACGTAATTGACCAGGTCTTGTGCAGAGATGGTACCAAAGCGGATATTGCTCAGAAGATCTGCAGCATATTTCACTCTCTTTTGGTCAAATTCTAACCATTTCATTGCAATCTGGAATGCTACTATTTCAGAAGGCAACTGTAAGTCATCATCGATGAGAAGTTCATTAATTTGCTCAAATGTAAGTTTCAAAAACTGATCTGATTCTGCAAATTCAAGGAAGTTATCCCGGATAAATTTTTGGGCTGCTGCTTTGGCATTTTTCAGGGAGTATGTTTCAGCGATGTTAGCAATGTACATGCAATTCTCAACACTCATCTCTCGTATCAGAAAATCACTGCACATCTTTACAAGGGTATGGATCTGAAGATAGACAGCAGCAGAAATAATGCTTCCTATAGTATACAAAGAGAGCGTCAGCTTTCCAGTATAGGCATATGCAATGACAGTAGCCAGGCCCGGCGGTGAGATATCGTTGAGATCTATCCTTTGGGTAGATGGGTCTTTTTTTAGGATGTTGTAGAAGTATTCACTGCACGAAGCCATCACTGACTTGTGAACATCAAAGGACTTCGTTTTGGTGCCAATGACTAGGTCGCAAAGGAAGTTCTCCTGCCTCATTTTACTTAAGCCTTCCAAGAGGTTGGGGCCATAAGAAGCATCTGTTAATTCAGAAGAAAGGCAGCTAAAGCCATTGCCTCCTTCTAGGAGCCCATTCAAAGTGTTCAGTTTGTTCAGAGGGCTATCTTCTACAATTATGGTCATCTCATTAATATCTCCTTTGCTCTTTTTCACAGTCTTCTTTTTGGGGGCCATGTTGGCAAACACACTGTCACAGGCAAGATATTGCTAAAAAAAAAAAAAAAGCATGGTTTTATTTTAATGGCTCTTTGGACTTTGAAATGCTACATTGAGAAACTGTTCTTTTCCATAATAGTTTTTAAATGACGTAATGTAGATTATACTTCAAAGGGGATTTAAAGACTTACATTAAACCAAATGCACATTTTATTGAGTTTACTTCAGCAGCAAGCACTGAAGACAATTCCAGAAAGATTTATATTATCAAACGTGACCTCCCAGTAGCTATATTGCCAAGTCATTTTACTAATTTTTTAAAATTTTTTTAATAAACATCATAATGTATTATTAGCCCCAGGGGTACAGGTCAGTGAATCACCAGGTTTACACACTTCACAGCACTCACCATAGCACATACCCTCTCCAATGTCCATAACCCCACGACCCTCTCCCTACGCCAAGTCATTTTATACAGCAGAAATGACCAAATGGTCTCTGATCTAGCTGTACAGCAATTACAGAATAGTAGTTAAACATCACATGAAGGGCTTAAAGATTAAAGGGCTTAAAGATTAAAACTCTAAAGTTTTCCTCAAAAAATACTGAAGTTCAGGAATCCATATAAAATGTGTGTGTATATATATACATATCAGAATAAATATGGAAATTAAAAATCAATGGGTAAGGACTTGAAGTGATACATTAGTTCAACTGATTTCTACTCTATGCAGTCACTAAAATAACTTCCAGATGGATGAAATCGCTAGATCACACTCACACACACAAAAACTAGAACAAAGTAGGTTCTTGTTTGTTTTAATTTTAGGGTAGGAGAGGCCCTCTTAAGCATAACCCAAAATCCAGAAGCCATAGGGAAAAAGACCGAAACATCTGAATACAAACCAAAAACCCCACAACTTCTACAAAACATCAAATGTTTAAAAGACAAGCATTGATAGTGGAGGATGTTTGTAACATTCTTGACAAAAGGTTAACTGACATGTTTAAAGAGCTCTAACAATTAATTAATAAGGAAAAGGTAATTCAATTCAAAATCATCAAAGACCGTGACTAGGAAACTAGGTTGTTCACAGAAAAGAAAATACAAATAGTTGATCAACATATTTTTTTAAAGCTAAACTATTATCAGGGAACTGTCAACTGAAACACAGAGATCTTTTTCTTTTTGGTGGACACATTTTGCTTATCAGATGGTTAAAATATTTTTTAGTGTTCACAATATCAGATTTTGCTGTGGCACTCTCCATACATCGTTGATGGGAGTATGACTGATACAGTCTTTGCTTTGACATTAAATCCAAGAATAGGAACGTGCTCATAGAGATATATCCTCATAAGGATATATTTATATGGATTCTCTATATATATATATGGTTCTATATATAATAGAACCATTTTCTATTATCAGTGTTATAAAATTTGAGCCAGTTTTTGTTCGTGTATTTGTTTTTAGAGAGAGTGAGAGCAAGTGATCAGGGAAGGGCAGAAGGAGGGAGAGAGAGAATCTTATGCAGACTCCATACCCAGTGCAGAACCCAACGCAAGCTCAATCTCAGGACCCTGAGATCATGACCTGAGCCGAAACCGAGAGATGGATGCCTAACCAATTGACCCACCCAGGCGCCCCAATATTTGAACCAGTTTAAACCTGTATAAAGTGGTCTGAATCTTTAAGGCAGCTATGAGCAGCTTTAGTATTAAACAGACTTGAAATATATTAAGTTTAGCAAATACATGCAGAACCCTTAAAATATCATTGATTAAATCGTTTTAGAATTTTTCAAAATACTGAGCATAGTTATCAGAAGATGTTATATATGGACTTTTCAATGGATTTTACTTACAGCATGGTAGCATTCACTTTTTTGTGAGACTATTCTTTTTTTTTTTTTTTTCATTTTTAAGATTATAAAATCAGGGGCTCCTGGGTGGCTCAGTTGTTAAGCGTTTGCCTTCGGCTGAGGTCATGGGGTTGAGCCCCGCCTCAGGCTCCCTGCTCCATGGGAAGCCTGCTTCTTCCTCTCCCACTCGCCCTGCTTGTGTTCCCTCAGGCCCTGTCTCTCTCTGTGTCAAATAAATAAATAAAATCTTAAAAAAAAAAAGATTATAAAATAAGTATGTGTAGATTCAACAATTCATGGTTTGGTTTATATTATTCCAGACTGCACGTTTTTGAGCAGTGGTGCGCTGATAAACCAGCTCTCTAAGGAGGCGCGGCAGTGGGGGTGGTAGTGGGGGCGGGGGTGGGGAGAGCCCTTATTTGTTAAGGTGTAAATTTCTTTGGGGGCAAATACAGTCATTGTAACTGATTTTAAACTATCTACTGCTTAACAACCAGCCTGTCAAACTCCTGAAAATGTCACAACTGCCTCTGGTGAGCCAGTATAAGTCACTTCTAGCATACCACTCTAGGAGAACTTGCATCAAAGCATGTTTATGCTTTATTATTGGGCAGTTTGCTTTGTTCACCTAGCAGTAACTAATGGGCCTCCTTCCAGATGCCTACACACATAAATTTACATCATTTAAAAATTTTTTTTATTTTATTTTTTCAGTGTTCCAAAATTCATTGTTTATGCACCACACCCAGTGCTCCATGCAATACATGCCCTCCTTAATACCCACCACCAGGCTCACCCCACCCCCACCCCACCCCCAAACCCTGTTTGTTTCTCAGAGTCCACAGTTCTCATGGTTCGTCTTCCCCTTCGATTTCCCCCAACTCACTTCTCTTTTCCACTCCCAGTGTCCTCTGTGTTATTCCTTATGCTCCACAAGTAAGTGAAACCATACGATACTTGACTCTCTCTCATAGTCTCCCATACTAACGATATAGAAAACTTACGCCATTCTTCGACTGATGGACATTTAGGTATTTAGGTGTTTCAGTTTTCTTGGCGGATGTGTTTATGTATGTGCATGTGTCTCTCTTTAAGTCACACTGCTGAGTTCACCCTGAAGGGTAAAACTCAGCTTTGATTCCCCTTGAAAGTCCCTTCAATTTAATTATAGGAAGGTATGTTTAAAAATTCTATAACCTTTCTATTGTGTTTGTCCTTATTCCTTTCCATGTGGAAGGAGCAAAGCAAGTAGGTAGGAAACAGGAATCTATCCCTTTGCCAGGGACTTTGTCTTCCTCATTAAGCTCAAATTGTCATATTCATATTCATATTTCTTTACAAACTACAGCCCATTTGTCCTTCCTCATTCTTTCTTGCAAGCAATGACAGATGCAGCCTTACCTTGTGAAACAGATTTCCAACCCACCATCAGTTTAGTCTTCAAATGCATTTGACTTAGGTGGTAAGTGTCCCCATGATGGACTTTTCTGGGACAAATTTTAAAAATTTTGTTCAGCTGAAATAAGTCAAGCAGAGAGTCAAGTATCATATGGTTTCACTTATTTGTGGAGCATAACAAAGGACATGGAGGACATTGGGAGATGGAGAGGAGAAGGAAGTTGAGGGAAATTGGAAGGGGAGGCGAACCATAAGAGACTATGGACTCTGAAAAACAACCTGAGGGTTTTGAAGGGTCAGGGGTGGGAGGTTGGGGGAACAGGTGGTGGGTAATAGGGAGGGCACGTATTGCATGGAGCACTGGGTGTTGTGCAAAAACAATGAATACTGTTACGCTGAAAAAAAAAAATTTGCTCAGCAAGCAGTTATCAGACACCTACTGCTGTGTGGGCAGCACCGTGCTGGGAAGGATGGAGCCATACAATACATAAGTTATGTGAGACACACAAGACAGGACAAGTACAAAATGATAACAAGTAACTAGGCAAGCACAGCAGATTTTTTTTTTTTTTTTAAGTATCAGTTTCTACCATGTGGAGTAGAAGCACCAATGTATCTTTGGGGAAAGCCTTGTCTATTTTCCTGGAAGAACCCCTTTGGAGATGTTTCTATTCGTGTATACATGTAGACGTAAGGCTCATGATCACTCATTATTTTGAAGGCAATCCTGACCTTGAGGAGTAACGTGAATGTTTTGGACTGAAATGGTAAATATTCTGTTTATCTATCAGTAAGTGATTACAGTAGTCCCCCTTTTAATCTGTAGTTTTGCTTTCCTCGGTTTCAGTTACCCGTGGTCAGCTGTGATCAGGAAGCCATGATCCTCCTGACATATCATCATCAGGTCAGTGTTAGCCTAACGCTGTGTCACAATGCCTACGCCATTTCCCTCATCCTCTTATCGTGCAGGCGTTTTATCATCTCCCATCCCTGTGAGAAGTACAATAAGATATTTTGAGAGAGAGAGAGAGACCACATTCACATAACTTTGATACAGTATGTTGCTATAACTGTTCTATTTCATTATTAGTTACTGTTATTAATCCCTTACTGTGTCTCATTTATAAAATAAACTTTCACAGGTATATGTATAGGAAAAAACATAGATTATCGAAGCTTCAGAACTATTTGCAATTTTAGGCATCACCAAGGGGCTTGGAAGTTCTCCCTGTGGATAAGGGACAACTCCTGTTTTCCTTGGTAGCGTGCAGGGTGGTATTTAAATATTCAACAACTGATAAAACAGGGCACCTACTAAATAGTATGGATTCACAGGCCACAGCTCTGGAGCAGGGTTCCAGAGGCTTCCCTGGAAGACTCTGTGTAAGTCTTCAGTTGCTGGATAATAGTGGGGCCCAGGGGCTTCTCGGGGAAGGATGGAGGAGTGGAAGGGCTTCAGGGGGAGCTCAGGGCAGCAACTATTTGGCTGTTTATTAGCCCATTTACCAACTCTGTACAGAAGGATCTCTCTATTTTAACAACTGTATACTGTACTCAATCATTCTTGTCCCAGGGACAGGGTGTAATTCTGAGGTGTCTGGAGAAAAGAGAGAATCTGGCCTTGACAACATAGCGATATGATGAGGCCAGGGAGACAAAGGGCCAGCAGGGAATTCCAAAGGAATCCAAAGGTGAACTCTAGGGGCACTAATATATGATTTCCAGTTTCAAAACTTCCTTTGCTACATTGTTATTCTCCTATATCACACTTAATTGGGGCATCCTCAAGTATCCTAAATTAAGTTTGATAGATTGCTGACTAGCTCACTTTCTGCCTTTAGGAATATCATATAATATTGTTGGGAAAACCCCACCCTCTGAAGAAGAACCACTTGAGTTTAAGAAGGAACCCTAGGGGGTGAGGATGGGGCGCCATGGATTGGAGGGGGTAGGGAGAGAAGTAAGGGAAACTATCCACAGTCTGTAGAGTATAAAAAACAGGATAATTTCAAAGAGGAATCAAGAGTTGGAAAAAAGAAATAGCATAGCATGAGTCCCCCAACCCTTGAAAGATTTTGGGGTGTGTTTTGTGAATTTTGTTTTTAGGGGTTTTTTGGGGGTAGCTTTTCACCTAAGAGCAGACTGCAATTGGTACTTTACAGGGCAGCAAAAACTCCAACGGAAAGTATCACTGCATTGAAGAAGCAGAGGGTTTGTGGCAACCACATCCCCTGGAAAGTGAGCTGGGAATTCTGGGCAAAAGAGATCCCAAAAGGGGAATGAAGGAATGAAGAGCATCAGAAATAATAAATATCTGGATGCATATACAAGACTCTAAACTTCTTTAAAATTCATATAACTCTTCAAAGCAAAACTGATAACATTGTCTCATGGGGATTCTAACATTTCTAGATGTAGCACATATGATTATTACAGCACAAAGGATGGGGTGATGGTAAGTGAATCTTACAGTTGCAAGGTTTCTATATTTTATGTGAAGTAATAACTATTAACTTCTATAGTTGCAAGAGTTTAACTATATATCATAATCTCTAGAGTAGTGCTTGCCAGCAGAGATATAACATGAGTCACATATGCAATTAAAAAATTTCCAGTAGGGGGGCGCCTGGGTGGCTCAGTGGTTAAAGCCTCTGCCTTCGGCTCAGGTCATGATCCCAGGATCCTGGGATCGAGCCCTGCATCGGGCTCTCTGCTCCACGGGAAGCCTGCTTCCTCCTCTCTCTCTGTCTGCCTCTCTGCCTAGTTGTGATTTCTCTCTGTCAAATAAATAAAATATTTAAAAAAAAAATTTCCAGTAGGGACATTAAAATGTTAAAAATGTTAAATGTTAAATGTTAAAATGTTAAAAAGAACCATTAATTTTGATGGTAGAGTTTATTCAACCTAATATTTATAAAATATTATCATTTCAGCATGTAACTGGAATGAAATTGTTAACGTGATATTTTACATTTTTTTAATCCTAAGTCTTCAAAACACAAGGTGTGTTTTATATTTACAGCACAGCTCATTTTGGACGAGCTGCACTTCAAGTGCTTGATAGCTACATGTGAACTGATGACTGGTAATGGATAGCAGAGCCCTAAAACAATCACTTAAAGAATGCAAAATATAGCTGAAAAAACCCAATAGGTAAATTTAAATGGAATTCAAAAGAGGGGAGGAAATTTGGAACAGAGGGACAAAAATTAGAGGAGACAAAAAAACTCCAAATAATTTAAGGTAAACCTAAATCCAATTATATTATTCATTATATTAAATGTTAAAGGGTAAAACATTGTAATTAAAAGGCACAGGATTTCAGAATGGATAAGAAAGGCAAGACCCAAATATATGCCGTCTACAAAAGACTCACTATAAATACAAAGACACAGATAGATAAAAAAATAAATGGGCACAAAAAGATTTACCATAGAAATGGTAGACCTAAGAAGACTGGAGTGGGTATGTTAATATCTAGGTGAAATACACCTCAAGAAAAAAATAATTATCAGTGATGAAGAGGGAATTTCATAATGATTAGAAGGTCAAATCATCACATATTTAACAAATATAAATGTATATATGCAAATAACAGACTTTCAAAATTATGTGAAGTAAAACAATGTGACTGAATTAAAGGGAGAAATAGCCAGTTCTTCAATTATATTTGAAAATGTTCATAACTGTCTCTCAGACACTGACAGAACTACTAGACCAAAAAAAAAAATCAGTAAAGGTATAGATTATCTGAAGAACATCATTAATCACCCTGACTTAATTGATATTTCTTGAACATTACACTCAACAAATGCAGAATACAAATTTTTCTCAAGTGTACATGGTACACTCACCAAGACAGACCCTATGTTGGACCACAAAACATGTTTCCATAAATTTAAAAGCACTGAAGTCATATGGAGTATGTTCTCTGATCATTTTGATGAAGTGGTGTTGGGATGGGAAGATTTGCAGTTAATAGGAGTCTTGCTGGTCCAAGAATTTTTAAGAGGAGTGGGTATAGGAAGAAGAAGGTCATTAGAAGTAGAGGAAATGCCTCATGCTGAAGCAGGAAGCCATGACTCAGCATGGTATGCATAGACTCAGATAGCTGAGTCATGAGGGAGACAGTGGGTGGGCATATTAGGCCAATATATAAAGGATGGAGACAGTGGGTGGGCATATTAGGTCAATACATAAGGGATGTTGGATGCTGAGAAGAGTTTGGACTCAATAAATTCCTTTGTGATCAAGAAAGATTATAAAATCTCCAGAAATGGAGAAGACCATCTGAGGCCCTAGTGAAATTGGTAGTTCTTCCAGGCCTTCCTTCTCTTATTTCCTGTTGCCACGTTTTATTTCCTTTATATTTATAAAGGAAATAAAATATATGTATATATGTGTATACACACACACACACACACACACACACACAACACAGTTGACTCTTGAACAGCACAAGTCTGAACTGCATGGGTCCACTTACACAGGTTTTTTTCAATAAGTATATTTTTGGAGACTTGCAATAACTTGAAAAAAAACCCCAGATGAACCATGTAGTCTAGAAATATTGAAAAAAATTAAGGAAAAGTTTGGTCTGTCATGAATGCATAGAACATACATAAATACTAGCCTATTTTATTGTTTACCACCATGAGATATACACAAATCTATTACAAAAAGTTAGAATTTGTCAAAACTTAGGCATACAAATGCTTACAGACAATGCATGGCACCATTTATAGTTGGGAGAAATGTAAACATGTGAAGCTACAGTATGAAGTCATAGCTGCATAAAAGCAACAGTGGTCCATACTATACTACCTAAGGATGTGGTAGAACTCCTGGTACTATTGCGGTGATCTCAAGTATTGCAAGTATTCTCTTAACATGCTGTGTGACCCTAATTTTCTCTGCATAAGGAGTTTGTTTCCCCAGTAACTTGTGTATGGCAGTAGTTCAGTTTTGGGGGAGTCAAAAGTTATATTCCAATTTTTCATTATGGAGGAGGCTGCACCCCAAACCTCTGTGTTGTTCCAGGGTTAGCTGTTTACTATGGATATGTCATTTTATTCTTTAAATGCTATTTTAAATAACATCAATTGATTCAATTAATTTGATTTTAATATTATTAATATTTTCAAAGATTTTATTTTCAAGTAATTTTTACACTCAATGCGGGGCTTGAACCTACAACCCTGAGATCGAGTCACATGCTCTACTGACTGAGCCAGTCAGGTGCTCGTATTAATTAATATTTAAAACAATATTTTAATATATACATTTTTAAAATATGAGAGGGCTTTTAGAGCCCTTAAAAATCACTCTGTAGAGGTAAGTGGCTTCTTTAGCTCTAGGAGAGGCAGAGGGAGAGAAATGGTCAGGAGACCATTTAAGAGACCACTGAAATCAGAGCCTATATTCCGCTTCCTAGTGGCCATATTTTCCCAGATATGCTCGCAAATTCAATCTTTCTATACGAGTGCTGCCACTACATCCTTTTCCTAGGTGTGCACCTTGGAGGTGAGGCTGTCTACCCACCTGTCCAGGTGTTCTTAGTCCGTGTCCTCTTCCTCCAATCAGGACTCCACAGATGCCTCAGAGAAACCTGAGGACCACTTACCCCTGTGAAGCTGGGCAAATCTAGAATATAACCTAGAAATTAAGTAATAAATTTTGATAGCACCCCATTCTTATTGATTCTCTTATATATTAATTCAGAGTTGGATGAGGGTTTTAGTTATTGTTATTTTTTTAAAGCTTTTTTTCTTTTTCTTTTTTTAAAACTGAGTGAGTGCCTTGTGCCCAGCTGCTCCGGGATTCTCTGGGCTTGGTACCTGGGCAGTCACCATGGCTACCGTTGGTGGGGGGGGGGGCGTGTGGGGGTGTGTGGGGGTTGGGGGGTTGTAGGGCTTTGACTGGGGTGGTGGTCTGGGCTGCATGGTGAGGAGCACACAGCCTTGCTGAGGTGCCCATTGCTAGCAGAGTTTCAAGATTGTTTCTCTGTTTTTCTTACAGCACAACAGGCTTGATTCTCCCTCCCCACCCAGCTCCAGTGAGCTGCAGGGTGGGGGAGCCCTCCCAACGGGGGATGAAAGAAAGGAAGAACTATCCACACTCCTTGAGACTGTTAGAGCTTGCACTTTTCCCACAACTCCTGCCACAGTAAGACTGCCGCTGGAATGAGGACCAGCTACAGCAGGGGTGGTTGTGTAATGGGATGAACTTTAGAAGCACTGCAAATCCTTTCCCGTCCTTCCCTTTTTGGGTGAAAGAAAAGACTTTGGACGGGTACAGAGGGTTATAGAAGGGTCCCTATGCTTCCAAACTATGCCTTCATTCTGTGCAGAACACATAAGAGAATTCTTTTTCTCTGGTCATGGACACCACAGCCTCCTTCCTTTCTCTGCTGGATCCAGGATTACCCAGAACAGTCTCTTGGGTTCCTGGAAGAGCTGCCCATTCGCAACTAGATAGAAGGGTAATAGAAAGGCACCTCCACACTCTCCTCCCATTGTCCACCACAGACCTTGGCTCCCGTGCCATTTCTATTACGATAGCATCATACATTTGACATCCAATAAACAGCTGGGCAGTCATGTGAACCATTGTATTTTTCATCATCTTTTGTATTTGTCAAATTTAAGTACATTAATAATTATTCCTAAATACAAGTCACCAAGCATGAATGTATATTATGTATTAATTGTAAACTGTTACCTCCGCTTCTAATTGAAATAATAATTATATTAATGTATTAATTGAGAACTGTGTGCAGAGCCCTGGGTTTAATACTTTACATGACTTTATTATTATTATTATTTAAAATTTAAGCACCACTGAAATCCAAAAGATGGTTATATTGTGTTCATTTTACAAATGAAGAGATTAAGATTCAGAGAGACTTTGAAAATATACCCAAGGCCACACAAGCGTGTAACCAACCCATAGTGGAGCAAAGACTCAAACCCAGAGTGAGTCCTGACCACCGTAATCGCTTCCCTCAAAGGCATGGTAGGTTAAAAGCTGTAGCAGGTTAAAAAGTTAGCTCTTTCCAGCATGAGAAGAGAGAGACTGAGTGACGCAGACCTGAGGTTGTCAAATAAAATTTGGATATAGAGAACATGAAATGGTTCTTTGTAACTCCAAACACTGAAATAAAAGGATTGCCTTTTTGAGTTTAAAATAAATCTGATGAAGTAAACCTGTGGATTTCTTAATCCTGTTACAGGTAGTAAAGACAGAAAACTCCCATAGGTTGGGTAAGCCAAAAACAGAAAGAGGTTCAAGGAGATTCTGCATGAACTGGTTGCTCTGATCAGAGCACAAAGCACTTCCTTTTAAGTGCTGGGTTGAATATGAAATTATCAACCCAACCCAATTTGTTGTTTAAAAACAAATATTTATTCCATATGTTTTAATTTAGCTAGAGGATTATGCCTGGCTTTTATCTAAGTATATAGAAACTATGCACAAAGTTAACTATAATTCCAATCACCAAGGCTGCATACAGGACACAAAGATCCAGTGCTAAAACTTTTGGTTTGGGTTTTATTGGAATTTCAGGAAAACAGCTCTTTCTCGTCCTCGTCTTTTGTGTGTTTATGTGTGGGAAGGGGTGGTTGGAAATGTAATTTTTCAGATTCATGTCTCTCTGGTTGTCACAGAACTGGAAATCGAGTTTTAGTGTTCTTTTTGCTCTAACCCTCTAATAGATCTAGAGCAAAGCATCAATGAACTAGGAATTCAGTTTAGTCATCTATTAGATGGGGATATGTGTAACTTTCTCTTCTAAAACTTTACACAGAGTTAAGAATAAACAGCTGACTTTGCTGCCAGAACTGTCAAAGTCTGGTCTGGGATCTCTTCTCCCCTTACTATGGTTTTTCAGAATCCTAGGATCAACTCTATCAGATAGAGACACACCAACTGGGACAGGGGATTCTTCACCTAGGAGGCACGCAGTGGGGTATAGGTTGCCAGATTTAGCCAATAAAAATACAAGATGTCCAGTTAAATTTGAATTTCTGGTCAACCATGAATCATGTTTTAGAATAAGTATATCTCCCGTGCGATTTTGGGACACGCTTATACAAAAAACTGGTTTGTGGTTTATCTGAAATTTAAATGGAGTCTGGGTGTTCTGTATTTTATCTAGCAACCCTGCTCTGGGTTGTGTTTCAAGAGAGTCCATGAATTCCATGGAAATTTCTAGAATATTAAGAAACATGTTATGCATGTGTGTTTACGTGTCTTTTTCTGAGGAGTGGGCCTAGAGCTTCCACGAGGTTCTGAGAAAGACCCATGACCCAAAACAGACCTAGAACCTTTGGGCTGAAGACAGTGAAGACAAGAAATGGTGATGTAATTCTACTCTCTTTGAGGAGCCGGCAAGTCCCTGTGGAGGAATTACCCTAGAGAGAAGCTCCTCCTGGCCTGACACAGCCCTCAGATGCAAACCTCTACAACTGATTATAGAGAAGAATTGTCACTTTATATTTAAGAACATTCTCTTTCCTGCCGCCTTCTCTCCTTGCCTCCTGGGAGAGACTGCACAGGGCAAACTGCAAAGCCATGTGTGTAAAAGTGTCACTGTCACTCTCATGACAGAATGAGCTGGGACCCCAGAATGTGTCTTTGCCAAAGGGGCGAATCAGCTGCGCCTTCGCCCTGTCCTGTCACATTCCAGTCGCTGCATCTGTCCCAGCTCATCAGCACGGACTCCGGGAATAGAAACATTCCAGCTTTTGCCGCTTGCCATTTTAAGTGAAGTCTGACTTAAGGGGGGGTTTTCCATTTCACCGTTTCACTTCTAACGTAAAACTGAGGTCAGGAGAGCCAAGGGTGCACATTAAGAACAAAAACTCATTTTATGGTTAAGTAAAACCTGTGTTCTTTTTATAGCGGGAGTTTCTGTGTTGCCAATATGGACATTTCTGGGAATTCAAGGAGTTCTCTGACTTTTGTGTTACCGATTGAATTAAACTGATTGTATTTCACCTAAACCTATCAGGTACTGAATGTTTACATGGTTCCTGATAAAAATGAAGACGGAATTCAAAACTTTGTGAACAAAACCTACGAATTTTACTTTGTTCCTCCTTTCTCTAGAAAATGGAGGAAGATGAACATGCATTAGGCTTTAGAGACTGAAAATTATTAATGGAAATGACAAGTCATTTTACTTTTTAAAAGCAGCCCTCTCACGCATTTCTGTTACTATGACATTCTCCTGATCTCTGGCCTTCCTTACACTGGGAGAGAATGTGTTCCGGCTCCCGATTTCAAATCCAGAACACGAGCAGTGTGGCCCGGCTATAGACTGCCCGTCAGTGGCACAGCCCCACCACCACGAGCACACACACACCTCCACCCTCTCCCACCCACACACCCATACGCACCCTAGAATCTAGAAGTCAGGAATTGGAGATCGTGGTCCCAGCTCCTTACCCTCCTGTGTGGTGTCTGGATGTGTAATGATGAGTTTTCAGCAGCAGGCTCCTCTTGGGAAGCAATCTGTGGGGAGAGAGAGGGAGGGAGGGAGAAGGAAAATGCAGTGGGGAGCCACCAGCAGCCACCTGATGAGTCCCAGCAGCAGCAATTTTTAGAGTGACCCTTGACAGTCCTACTGGATGAGGCAGCAGAGCCCACGCTCCCCCACCCAGAGTGCAGTCCCCTCTCCCTCTTTGGCCTTCAACTCCAGGCCTCCTGGGGCAGAGGCGGGGCTCTGGTTGGTGGAGAGGGGTTGGGTTTCTTGGCCTGCTCAGCTGTTTAAACAAAAAAAGAAGTAAGTCAAGAGTCCGTCACCCTGGGCGCGAGGAAAGAAAATTAATTAGGTGGGAATTGAATGGTTGGAAGCAGGGATTTCAGGGTACATACTTGGTAAGAAGAAGGGAAGTTGGTGAAGAAAAAATTAGCTTCTAGAAACGTCAATCCCCTGGTCACCTCAGGTCCTCTGAAAAGATCGAGTTTATAAATAGGCTGTTCTTTAGAAGCGGAGCGCATGTTCAGGAGGACAAAGTGCTTTCTTTGGTACCTCAGATATGGCATCAACATGATTAGGGTCATGGTATAGTTGCACAGAGTGAGGTCTGGGATCAGTGCTTGACTCTCCAGTGATCCCCAGGGATGTCTGAAACTAACACACACTCTAGCACACGGGCAGGTATAGAAATACCGACTTTGGCAACACTCCATATGAAAACAAGCAAAATCAGAGGATTACAACTGACCACAAGTTTTGATAGACACCAAGGGTGCGAAACGGCTGATAAGAGTTAATGTGATATTAGACTGCAATAATGGAAAAATAGGTCCTGGAAAATTCATGTTGTAATTATTTTTCATTTGTTGGATGACGTGTTAGGCATCGCTTTGCCTGTTGGCACACTAGGAAATTATTCTGCACCCTGAAGGAGGTGGCGGGAACGAAGAGAACTTCGGAAGCTGTGACTATTGGGACAATCTGAAGAAAATACCGATAGAGGACTTAGGATGGATGAAACACCTGTGGCAAGTGTATTGGGGGTGGTTGGGCAACAAGTGGATTTAGAGAACATTCTTATACCCTATTGTGGCCAAAATTGGGCCCGATGGGTGGATATTCCAGAGAAATATTAAAAGTAAGGAAAGAAAACTCTGATAGCAACTGGCTTCTAATGATTCAAATGGGTCCTAATGATGAAAAGGAGCCAGTTCCTTATGAGTGGAAGTGGGGAGGTAAAAGGTGATGTAGGGACTTGCACTCCAGCTGGGCACTTGGATTAGCTCATCCTGATACAATTCCAACTCTGAGACTCTATGATGCCCGTATTGGCTTCCAGACTTCCCACATCTCTCAGCTCACTAGTTGGCATCTTAGTTACCATGTAGACTTAAATTCCATTCAGCTTTTTAGCAGGGAAAACAATTTTGATTTTTAAAAAAAAAATTCTTTGTTTTCACACATAGCTATCCAGCTTCAAATGTGTCAGAAGTAAATCAAAGAACTTTATTGTATGGTTTACACTAAGCTAACAGAGGATCACTCCCAGGTGATCCTTCATGTTTCCCCCTCCTTGATTCCAGTCAAGGACCAAGGCATTCAACTCTCTTCTTAGTAGTATGATAAAAATCAGCTTTAGATCAGTATTTATGATAATGATTACATGATTATGGAAAGGTCCTTCAAGAAGTAAGCAGAAAATTACTTGGGAACTTTGTTAAAAATGAGTTTTGAGGGGTGCCTGGATGGCTCAGTGGGTTAAAGCCTCTGCCTTCAGGTCATGATCCCAGGGTCCTGGGATCGAGCCCCGCATTGGGCTCTCTGCTCAGCAGGGAGCCTGCCTCCCCACCCCCCTCTCTCTGCCTGCCTCTCTGCCTACTTGTGATCTCTGTCTGTCAAATAAATAAATAAATAAAATCTTTTTAAAAAATCAGTTTTGATAAGGTAGGTCTGGGCTGGAGCCCGAGATCCTGTTTTTCTAATAAGCTCACAGGTGATGCTGATATTGCTGATCTAAAGACCACACTTGGAGTAGCAAGGATTTAGAATGCTTTGGCTCCCTAACACCTGAAGGAAAAGGGTTTGTTGAAAAGGCAGTAAAAGCCATTCTATCAGAACACATTCAGTGTTCTAATACCAAATCTACAAATCCACCAGGAAGAAGTCTACAAGCTCTCTTTCTTTGCCTCGTTACAACGGAGGAGACCTCCTTCGAAAGCCAGCTCCCACACTGGTACTTTGGGCTACAGATATAACCACCTGTTCAGGAACTTTGCTGTGTCAGTTCATCCTACTCTTACCCAGCAACCCCCTGCCCTGTCTCTGCTAGCCAATTTCTACCTCTGTTTAATGGTATACAAACTCTTCTATTTAAAACCAGTGCAACAAAAGAAAGCTTTCAATTTAGTCCATTTCCCCCTCTAGATGAGGCCATATTTTTCTCCACTTCTTCAAGGGCAAACTTCTCAGATGTATTGTATGTATTTATATCTGTAGCCTCTGTCATGTCGCTTCCCATTTTCTCCTCAAATCAGTCCAACTAAGCTTCCCTGTTTGCCCTTCTACCGAAGGGCTTGTGCCAAAGTCATAAATAACCCTGGGTCGCCTCATTTTTTGGGACATTTGCCAAGTGCTTGACCTTTCGGAATTACTTCACACAGTTGACCAATCGCTTTGACAAAAAATTCTCTTTTCCTGTTGGTTTGTTTTTTTTCCAGTTGCTCTGGTAATTTCCTCTCATTCTCTCTTTCTAGAAGATCTTCGATGCAACTCTTGCAGGTTAAAGGACTTCAGAGCCATCTTAGACTCTCTTCACTTCTCAAAGCTGCATTTGGCAGATGAGCTCATACATCCTTAGATACCTCATAGGGTCCTTAAAAATCATTATTTCCAAGACTCAAGTCATATTCTCCCTCAAAATAAGCTCTTTCTACAGTATTCCCATTGGTAGTATACAAGCCATTGCTCATCTAGTTCCTTAAAGGGTGGACTTGGCATCATCATTTGCCTCATCTTCCCCACCCTGCACCTCTGTCTCCTCATCTCATTATCCACCATGTCCTGCTATTATATATCTGTAATATCTTTCCCACTGCTACCGTTCTGGTCCCAGCTATTATTACTTCTCACCTAGACCATTGTGAAATCCCTCAAAATGGCCTCCCAGTGTTCACTCTTGCTTCTCTCCAATCCATCCTTCCCACAATGTAGCCAAAGTGATATTTTCAAATTTCATCATGTAACCTCCCTGCAGAAAATTCAATAGCTTTCCATTTCCTCAGGATAGAGGCCCAAATCCTTCTCTGGTTTATAGTGCCTTTCAGTACCTGATCCCTGATTTCCTCTATGATATTTTCATGCTCCAGCAAAACCCATTCTTTCCAAGTGTCTCAAATATATCTCTCTCCTGCCTTGAGGTCATCATACTTGCTCCCAAGATGCTGTCTATTTCCCCTTCCACTTCACACTTCAGCAATCCCTTACTGGACTACAAGGGCCATAAACAACAAAAGCCAGCACGTACTTATTCTTTACCAGGTACCTGTGGTAGGTAGCTTCTAGGATGATCCCTAAATGATCTCTGCTCTCTGTGATTCAGAGCATTAGATAATGTCTTAACTTTTAGCAACTTACTTCTAAATAATAGAATACCTTAATGTTGAAGGGATATGATTTCTATGAGTAGATTACAAAAGATTCCAACTTCCATATTCAGAGCAGACTTTCTTCCTTGCTGGCTTTAATGAAGCTCAGTGTCACACCTGAAATACCTAGGCAAGGAACAGCCAGCTCGGAAATGAAGCCCTCAGTCAAACATCCCCCAAAGATGTGGGATCCCGCCAACCACCCTTGCATGAACTTGCAAGTGGATCCTTCCTCAGTTGTGAGCCTTCAGATGAGACTTCAACTCTTGTGAACATCCTGGAGAAGCACAGGAAGGTGGGTAACACCGTGCTGCCATCCCTGATCAAAGCCATTGGCTTGGAGATCATTTGCTCTATGTTGGCCAAAGCTCAAAGTTTCAGTTAAAATCAAGGAGGGTGAAACTACTAAGGACTGGCTTTGCCCCCCTGTCGCCCTTGTTTCCAGCACCAGTGATCCCCAATGTGCACTAATGTTGTTTTGAACATGTCAAAATCTGTCAGTTAAATTGTCATACATGGTGTTTGTGGCCTTGGCTGACATGAAGCTCTTCTCTGAGGTTTGCTTCTCAACTAATGACTTAGTAATCAAACTGCACAGTGCTTTGTGTAGTACTTTGATTTCATGAAAGAAAGACTCTAGTTAAGCTCTGCTTGGATCCCTGACCTACTGAAACCATGAGATAATAAATGTATATTGTTTTAAGCTGCTATTTATGCAGCAATAGGTAACTGATAACAGTACCTTCTATGAGCTTTTCCTTATAAACTAACATAGTCCTCACAATATTTTTATCAGACAGGATCCATGTTTTGTAGATAAGAAAACTGAAGAACTTTTAACTTATCCCAGAGCACATGCTGGTAAGGGATGAAGCCAAAATTTGGACCCACATTGTCAGGCTCCATGGTCTGTGCTTTTAACCACTTCATACTGCATGAAGCAGTGACTGTAACTGATTTGTTTAGTCCCAATCAACAACACAAGATTTGACATGTACTAGTGATCAATAATTGGTTAATTCATTACTTAATTTAGAAAATTGCTAAATGAGTGATGAATAAATTTTGTTTTTTTTATGCAAAGGAATTTTGTAAGAGTATTTTCAGTAAATTGTTCCTTTTTGGTCTCAAAGGCTTTTTCCATTTTGTGGTATGTAGGAATAGAATGGGCTACATGCTGACTAACTGAAAATTACAGGTGCATACCAACAGCATTTTTCACAGAACTAGAACAAACAATCCTAAAATTTGTAGGGAACCACAAAAGACTCAAACAGCTGGAGTAATATTGAAAAAGAAAAACAAAGATAGAAGGATCAGAATCCCAGATTTCAAGTTATACCGCAGAGCTGTAGTAATCAAAACAGTATGGTATCCGTGTAAAAATAGGAACATAAATCAATGGAACAGAATATAGAGCCCAGAAAGAAACCCACAATTATATGCTCGATTAATCTTCAGCAAAGTTGGCAAGAATATACAATGGGGAAAAGGCAGTCTCTTCAACAAATAGTGTTGGGAAAATGGGACAGCCACATGACAAAAACAATGGAAGTGGACCACTTTCTTATACCATACACACAAATAAACTCACAATGGATTAAAGATCTAAATGTGAGACCTGAAACCATAAACATCCTAGTAGGGAGCAGAGGCAGCAATTTATCTGACATTGACCATAACAACATCTTTCTAGGTATGTCTGCTGAGACAAGGAAGATAAAAGCAAAAATAAACTATTGGGACTACATCAAAATAAAAAGCTTCTGCATAGCCCAGGAAACATACAATACAACTAAAAGGCAACTTATTGAATAGGAGAAGATATTTTCAAATGACATATCCAATAAAGGGCTAGTGTCCAAAATATATAAAGAGCTGATACAAATCAACACCCAGAGAGCAAATAATCTCATTAAAAATGGGCAGAAGACATGAATAGGCATTTCTTCAAAGAAGACATCCAGATGGCCAACAGACACATGAAAAGACACTCAGCATCAGCCACCATCAGGGAAATGCAAATCAAAACCACACTGAGATGTCACCTCATCCCTGTCAGAATGGCTAAAATTTAAAAAAAAAAAAAAGCAAAACAACCAAAAAAAAAAAAAAAAAAAACACAAGGAACAACAGGTGTTGGTAAGGATATGGACAAAAAGGAACCCTCATACACCGTTGGTGGGAATGCAAACTGGTGCAGCCACTGTGGAATCAGTATGGAGGTTCTTCCTAAAATTAAAAATAGAGTAATTATATGATCCAATAATCTCACTGCTGAGTATTTACCTAAAGAATACAAAACACTAATTCAGAGGGACACATGTACCCCTATGTTTACTGCAGCATATCTATAATAGTCAAATTATGGAAGCAGCCCAAGTGTGCATTGATAGATAAATGGATAAAGAAGAGGTGGTGTGTGTGTGTGTGTGTGTGTGTGTGTGTGTACATATTATATATATATGATATGTAAATGCCATATTATATATGATATATAAATAATGTGTATATGTATATACATATTATATACATGCATATATACTATGTATATATATATAATATGTATATACATATACATATACAGTGGGATATTATTCAGCCATAAGAAGAATGAAATCCTGCCCCTTGCAAACAACATGAATGGATCTAGAGAGTATAATGCTAAGTGAAATAAGTCAAGAGAAAGACAAAATACCAAATCATTTCATTCACTTGTGGAATTTAAGAAATAAAAAAATGAAAAAAAGGGAGAAAAAAAAGGGACAAACCAAAAAATACCCCACAAAAACCAAAGCCCAACAAAAAACCAAAAACCCAGTCTCTGAACTGGGTTAACAGTTTGGAGAACAAACAGATGGTTACCAGTTGGGTGGGAGAACGGGGAAAAAGGTGAAGGGGAGTAAGTACACTTACCATGATGAGACTAAATAATATATGGAATTGCTGGGTCACTATACTGTAATTTGAAACTAGTAAACTGTACGTTAACCATACCAGAATTAAAATAAAATAAAAAAATAGGTGTGTTTCAGAGTGCAAAGCAGTGTAATATAAGCATTATGTAAGCCACATATGTAACTTCAAATTTTCTAGGAGTTGCATCAGAAAATGGAAAAAGGGAACAATGAATGAATGAAAATGAAATGAAAATGAAATGAAAAAATGAAATGAATTTTAATAACATTTTACTGGACTCAGTATATCTGTAATATTGTTTTAACAGACAATCAATATAAAATTATGAGGTATTTTGCATGCTAAGTAAGTATTAAGTCTTCAATATTTGGTCTGTCTTTTATACTTTCGAGACATTTCAAACGCTGAAATCTGGATGCACCCTACTTCAAGGGTCCAGTAGTTAGTATCAGACACTGAGGATAAGGACAATGTAGGTGCACGGTCAGTGCAGGTGTAAAGAAAACTTGGAAGGAAGAAGAGTCTGGAAGTCAACAGAGTTATCTTTTGTCCTTAGAGTTACTCCTTCTGTTACAATACCAGGAAGTACTAGAAACAGTTCAAAATAAGAACTGAACTTCAGAGACAGAAGTTGTCTTAAAGTTTTTCTTTAAATGGAAACTGGAAAAAAAAATCATGCTGTGTCATCTCAAACAGTAGGGTTTGAGCACCTGCCTTGATGCTTCTAAAATTTAGGTTGCCTGAAACATGCAGTTTCATTTCAGGCAGAAGACAGGAAAGTCTGAGAGAACCAAACTGACAGTTTCTGCGTTCCTAGAAGGCAGGGGTGGAGAACGTCTCCCTTTGTTTCGCAAAGGTTATTGTTAAGTCTTTGGCTGGTTGGGCCCAAAAGGCCAGGAGACAAATAGGCGATGGAAAATGATGAGGACATTTTTACTTTGGGCTCTGAAGTAAACCCTGGACCTCTGAACCCCTTTCCGATGGTTGTGTATTTTCTTTCCCACTGTATGAGGCTGGATGGGAAGCAGAGTCTGTCTCCACCATACAAGCCCAAAAAGTCGGATGCTTTTGTCTGGCTTCTTGTCCGCTATGGCAGGCATGGATCATGGGTTTGACTGATCAGCTGCCTGTACCCCGCATTAGAAACCGGGAGCCAGTGAGGCAGAGAAGCAGGTCAGAGAGGAAGCTGTTCTGGGGTTGGCAGGCACTGGTGAACAGCACCAGCAACATCAGTTTGCAGGACAGTGCGCAGGTGGCAGGGCCGGTGGCAGCCTCTGCGTCTGGGGCCGGAAGCGAGGGGACTTCCAGCAGTGGCTTCTACTGTTCCGTAGGGGTAGCCTTGGTGCCTGGGGCGCTTATCTATGGCTGTGGAGTCTTTACTTGTTCCTGTCCTTTTCCTGGCCTCTTTGGCGGTCCAGCAGTGAGTGCGGGAGCTGCATGGTATCCTTTCAGTAGATTTCCTTTCTCGGTTACTCCACTGGCGGGCTCAGGAGCTCAGCTCCTCTGTGTAATGAAATAAGGGGACCCAAGGGGCAGAAACGGAGAGAGGGCAGCCTGGAAAACAGGGAAGGCCACAGATGGTGGGAGTCTTGAGGGACAAGACCTGAGGGACAAGACTCAAGTCTTGAGTTACAAGACCGGAGCTGTGGTCTTCTGGTGGGGGGAGGGTGGGGAAGCCAGGGAGGATGGAGTCATTTCTGATGGCTGGGTGGCTGAGGGACCTGTGCCAACAAAGGTGCCTAATTATCCATGTTGAGCATTCAGTTTGCATTTCTGCCCTGTAAATGATCTCCATGGCACAAATTTTCAGTAAAGACTGCTCTATGTCTCTACGTCGATATTCTGGGTGGGTATTTACAGTGGAAATCAATGAGAAGTCACCCAGGTTGGCACAGAACAAAAATGGCAGAGAGTATGGAGATGGGCTATGAGGGACAGCTCAACAGAGCAGTAACTTGGATTCAGAGGTGACAGCACGTGAGCCTAGGGCCCTGGCTCATTCCCCCCAATCCTGGTGAGGGCATGGAACTGCTGTGACTTAGAAATGTTAAGGCAATTTTATTTAAATATTGGAAAGGCCTGGAGAAGTCAGCTGGTATCAGGGTCACACCCATATTAATCTGTTTGTCTGTATTAGGAAGGACTGGTTCAGGGATGGATCACAGAGGACAACCAAGAGTTTCTCATCTTTACCATGGGATTAGTAATCTTTGAAAGAGGAGCTCTTAGTGAATCTCTAAAACAAAAGGAAGGGGCAGAGCTAGGAGAGTCCATATGCCAAGAATTTTCAGATAGCGGACGTGAAGCGTTGTCTTTTAAAGCTGACACATAGGGTTCTAGTTCATTATTTTAAACACATAGGTGTTAAGCAGACAACATTGACTAGCAACATCCAACACAGAGGTGTTCATAGGTCCCATTAAGTTCTTACTTTTGGAAAATAAACATGAGAGCAGTCAATGACATAAAAACATACATGGAAACTGCACCTAATGCGTGAGTTTATGCAGCCTACTCCAAGAGTGTCCACGGATGCCAACTGTGCATGGACTGTACTTGTTCTAGTCAAGAGGTTCTTGACGTAGGAGGACACGTGCAAGCCACATGCTCTGTTATGACATTTTAAAGGCAGTAGTACTGTTTTGGTACAAAGTCACACTTGTAAAGGAGAAAATGTATTCATTGCAAGCCCTGTTAAGAGTCTGACCGTTTTCAGAACACAGAGCACGCTTCTCCAATGATTGTAAGCGTACAGTCACCGAGGGTTGCTTTTTGATACCAAATAATAAAAATGATCTATATATGAAAGCTGAGGACTGGCACTCATTTGCTGTGGCACTACTACAGAGTCAACCCCTCTAAAATGTAGAAACCTCTTATTCAGGAACTTGCTTTAATGGCCACAGTCTTCCTGTGGCCATATTGAGTTAAAATGAGTTAACTTTCTCTATTAGCAAAGGGTGAATGGTATTGCTCCAACAATTACCTTCCTCTTGCACACTCCTTCCCTAACCTGTCCACCTCCCCTTCTCCTACCCACTTTCAGGCCATGTTAGGTGACTCCTACATATCCCCGTGATGCCATTGGTATAGCTGTCTCTTGTGGCACTTACCACATTATAATAATGTGGTTTTCTCCTCCCTGACCTGGGACATCTTGGAGGACAAGGTCCTTGTAGTGTCTTTTTTTTTTTTTTTAATCTCTATACTCAGTATGATGCCTGATACCTGGTCAGCACTCAAGAAAGTCTCTCACTCTAGGAATGACCCATTTGCTTGCATTAATGACCCACTAACTCTGGAATTAAACAAGATTTAAACAAGATTAGACAAGATGCTGAAGATTGATTTCTCATTAGTCGCATTGTCAAATGACCTTCAAAAGGTAATTAAAAGACTGAAAGTGCCTTTTACTCAATGCCTTAGATAAGTGATGGCCCCACTCTCTCCTTCCGGCCCTGCTCTCCTTTTTCACCCATCCAGCTCTTTCATTAAAATCCTTCTCCTCTGCCTCACCATGATCAAAAGCTCCATCATTATGCACAATTTAAAGAACTGAAAGAAGAGATGTGATGTCTTTTTGGTAAAGTTTCATCAATCAATTTCATTCTGGCCTCCACCCCTCTTTTAAAAAAAGAACAGCAATCATAAAATCTTGAAACCATAGTGGCTTGTGTTTGTGCAAGCTGGAATCAATTCTAGGTTGTCTTAAAACAGATTTAAATTGTAAAAGCTATTTCTGAACAGAAGAATTTATTAAAATTATCTTCTGAAAGCTGGATGGCTGTCCCTCAGTCCTTTCAGGCAACGAAGTGACTCCATGCTAGTGGAAAACAGCTGGAAAGAATAAAATGATCAAAACCCAGATATTATAGGTCCCTTATTCTTTCCCCATAGGCGGTCCCTTCACATCCTCACTCAATGCATTTTCATTCTTTTGTCACATATTTCAATCAGTTTGGTTTCCAGGCAATCAAGAAGGCATGCATGGCAAGAGCTAGCCAGTGGATTGGGATGGAGGCCAACTGTTGAAAACATGGCACAGGAATTCCCAAACCCTCAGTTTTAGATCTTTGAGGGTAGGGAAACTCTTTCTGGGCATCATTGTGAGGACTTAAGACAATTGTCCTATGGGCCAAATTTGGGTTGCGCAAATGTTTTGTTTGGCCTTTACAGTGTGTCCATTTTTTTTGTTTTATTGAGCTAATATTTTTGAATAAAGGGGTGTCCACAGAACAATATATATATTTTTAAAGGCACTTTTTCGACTTATTTATTTTTAAAGATTTTATTTGTCAGAGAGAAAGGGAGAGAGAGTGAGCACACAAGCAGGGTGAGCGGCAGAGGGAGAAGCAGACTCCCTGTGGAGCAGGGAGCCTGATGCGGGACTCTATCCCAGGACCCCGAGATCATGACCTGAGCCGAAGGCAGCCGCTTAACCAACTGAGCCACCCAGGCGCCCCGCACAGAACAGTATATTGTTCCATAGAACAATGTCCATAGAAAAGGCGGTTTCATGAGCAATCGTACCATCTGACAGTACTGGGCCTGGGCAGGTACATGGGAAGAGTAGTTGACGCTCAGTGGCGACTGCACCCGAAAGAGAGGGCACATAACCCCTGTGGGTCAGTTCCACTGCTGACATGTGGGTTGCTTGGCCCCCGTCCCGGCTGTTTGCCACTGTAGGCAATTCAGTTTGCCACAAAGAGCTTCACATCGTGGCCCATTTTCTAATTGTCATACCATTGACGTTTTTACGGTGACAGGGAATTCTCCACTGCAGCAAGAAGATGTTCTTGCCTCCTGCTCGCCTAGAATTGGTTACTTTTATTTGTGTAAAACCCCAAGTATGTTCTGTAGAACCTTCATTCCAAGGGATGTTAAAATTGGTGTTATAGGGTGCCTAGGTGTTCAGTTGGTTAAGTGTCTGTTGTTCGGCTCAGGTCATGATCTCAGGGTTCTGGGATCGAGCCTGGCCTCAAGGGCTCCATATTCAATGGGGAGTCTGCTTCTCCCTTTCCCTCTGCTCCTCGCCTCACTTGCACTCTCATACGTGCTCTCTTCTCTCCCAAATTAAAAATAAAATCTGGGGCTCCTGGCTGGCTCAGTCGGTTAAGCATCTGCCTTCGGCTCAGGTCATGATCCCAGGATATAGCCCCGTATCAGGCTCCTTGCTTGTGGGGAGCCTGCTTCTCCCTCTCCCTCTGCCTGCTTGCCGCTTCCCTTGCTTATGCTCTTTTTCTCTCACTATCTTTCTCTCTGTGTCAAATAAGTAAACAAATAAAAATCTTAAAAAAAAAAGAATAAATAAGATCTTTTAAAATTGGTGTTACATAAAAGAAAAATTTCAATAGTCAGGTATTTATTCATTTATCAGCAAAGATAAATTACTACTTTTTTTCTTTTCCTTCTTTTTTTTTTTTTTTACTGAAGGACTTCTTAGAGCCTTTAAAATATTATTGCTCATTGTTGGTCTCAATAGGAGGATAAACATGTAGCCTTTCTTCATATATATTTGACCATAAAACCTGTTTTCATGGGACTACCCTTGGATGATTCATATAGGGATTCTTAAGGATCTTAAGGATTTCTAAATTTTATTATGTTGTCTCTACTGTTTCTGAAAAGTCAGCTGGAAACAAGATACAGCAACTTGCTCCAGAACACAGAAACTGTGGCTATGATGAAACTGAGTTGGAATCCCAGAATCCTGACATCAGTAGTAGTAGCAGGATGCATATGGAGTGTGTACACTGATCACTAAGTTTGGGGATAAATAGGCTTAGTTAAATCCATAATAGTGGGAGAGGAAAGTGTGACCACCTTGATAAACACCAACATTAACGTAGAATCAGTGATAGCAAAATACATAATAACAATAAGAATGGGAGGTGGTAAGGAGGTTAAGGAGGTAATTAATGGGGACTTAGCTTTATTTTTGTAAAAAGTTAAAGTACTTTTTCCTTTGATGTTCATATTTTACATAAGACTTTAATATATGTAATATATGTTATAAGCATATCCATTACAAAAGCAAGTCATACATCGATTATGATCTCATTTGTACCTCCTGTCAAAATTAAGTCCTAATGAAGGAAAAATTGAAGAGAATGAAACAAAATTTCCCACTATCATCATTAAATTATCATTGTTAAAGACAGTCAGTCTCATTAGTAAGTCTCTTTTTGTACTCGGGATTTAATGTTAGCTAAAATATAGAGATTTATGTTTTGGGGCCATCTCAAAGGAATAATATAGCTTTATCATCACACTATTAGGTCAAGAGTGCAATAGAAGAATGGTAGAGAAAATTGGGAGCTAAAAATAACATATTCCAAAATCCCACTCTCATATCATAGCTATCAACATTTGTATTTATTTCTTACTAATATTTGTTTATGTTCTTTGTATTTTTTATCATTATAACCATATACTTATAATTTTTCTATAATTCTTTATTACAGTAAAATATATTTAACAAAATTTATCATTCTAACCAACTTTAGGTGTACATTTCAGTGGTTCTAAGCATCCTCAGCTGTTGTCCAAACATCACCACCTGCCATCTCCAGAAATTTTTATCTTCATAAACTGGAATCCTGTACCTGTTGAAAATAACTCCCTACCCCTCTCCCTCCAGTCCCTAGCAACCACCCACCATTCTTGTCCTGCTTTTTAATGAGTGTATTCTTTTAAAGATATTCTTTGGGATAACATCTTTTTACCTATCAGAGGCAATTCTGTTCTTAGGAATTATAATGAAGGTAAATAATCATTCATGATATTTTTGGTGAACCAGTTACACTCTTGTTTCCAAGAGTGATTAAGGCTTTATTCATTCACTGGGTCGTTCATTCATTCATCCAACAACAAATTGTTGCATCATGTCTTAGCCTGGATCTCCCTGAAAGCAGAGCCTGAGACAAGAGGTGTATATTTGGGAAGTGATCCCAGGGAGGAGTGAGAGGCCAGGAGACTGAAAAAGGACAGAGGGGAAGACAGCAGCACAAGGATGCATTAAAAAGTTGGCTAGCACTGTGGGCTGCTGTGGCCCAGCCCCCTGGACTTCTTGAGAAACTTTCTGAAGTGGATCTCAGAATTGTCCACACAGACCAAGAGTCGCCCCACAGGCATTAGCACTTGGGTATTCTTGTGAGTCAAGTGCGTTCTCCTGGGATTCCACACCATGGGCCAGAGAAGAACCAGTGCAGGAAGAGAGAGCTATGTGGTGTGGATCCAGTGAGGTGCTGACCAATTATACCTGTGCCATGTAGGTGAATGCTTGCAAAGAACTGGGGGCTGGAGCAGCGGCTGGAACAGGGGGTGGGTGTGGGTGGTACTCCATACACAGGCACTGAACTAGGCATTGGACTGGAGCCACAACAGTAAACAAAAGAAGGCATGGGCCCTTGCTCCTGGAACATACAGACGTGGATGGATGCTAGCAAACAGGGGCACTGGGGCAGCAGAGGAACGCTGGGTACGCATGACTTGGGATGATTACGAACCAGCCATCCAACCACTTGAGAATGGGGCTGGACAATGGACAAGGCAGACGGGTGAATACGGTGAGGAGCAAGAGGACATAGGTACCACCTCATGAATATAGTGGAGGAAGGCCACCACAAACAAATAATTCCCACCAGGGGCACCTGGGTGGCTCAGTCGGGTAAGTGTCTCAGGTCATGATCGCAGGGTTCTGGGATTGGGCCCGACTCAGGTTCCCTGCTCAAAGGAGACGCTCCCTGCTTCTCCCTCTGCCTGTCCCTCCACCTGCTTGTGCTCTCTCTTCTTCTCTCAATTAAATAAACAAATGAACAAACAAATACATAAACAAATACATAAATAAAATCTTCAAAAAAATAATAGTTCCCACCAAACAATGAACTACCATTGTAACAGCTACTGTGAATGAGAGAAATTCACCAGATTTTGGGAGGCATAACGGGGGTTCTGGTAAAGTCAATTGAGTCAGGAAAGATTGAATGCCTTCTTCATAGAAATTATATTTAATCAGAGACCTGAAGGATGATAGGTGCTATTAAATAAGCATTAATTGGCTATTACAGCTTAGATGCTTGGAATACCCTGTAAATTACTACTTTTTTTTTTTCTCAAATTGCTCACAGTCCAATTGTGGACACACACGATGATTATGTAATCAGTAACAGGCTAACTAGAATTAGGTATAATGGGAACCCGGGGAATCAACCCAAGGAAGCTAGTGATGCTTCAGCACAGGAGATAACATCTGGTCCTGAAGGATTTGGCAGTCTTCCAGGTGAATCAGGTAAGGACTCCATTAGAGTGTGTTTCTCCAATGGGCGGAAGAGATTGCCATGCAGTCCATGAAATTTCTTAAAGAGAACTTCAAGTCTAGCTTTTACTTTTAGGAGAATCTTTCTGAAGTTAGTTAAGCAAACCTGCATTATCTGTGTGACCCATCTTACCATTGGACACCACTGTACAATTTCAGGGCCTACATTTTCAAATGTGTTTGTTATCACAGGGTATCAAGAAACAGTGTTTGAGTTAGCCATCACCATGCAGGAATTCAGGCCTGGTATGTCAAGAGAGATTCAAATTTTAAGGTAAGAAAAAAAAAATCACCCTTTACATGAGATATCCTAATATCTAAAGGTTGGAAATGAATTTTTTTCAACTCTACCCATAGTAACAAAACAAAAATGACTCCCACCCAGCAATGTCTTTGGGCATCAGGGTCATTAACAGGATATTGCTATCCAGCTAATGGCCCTGTAGTTTCACCACAGTTGGAAGGTCTTCAAGGAAATTTGCTTCTTGCAAATTCTTATGGAGAAGTTCTTGGAGAGCCAGGAATTTTCCCCTTTTCTTAGTCGGAGGTGGGGGCGGGGAGAGATGTGCTTCCTCATTTTGCTATCCAAGTAGAAAGGCTTTGAGAAAGTCACTTGAGGAGCTTGATGTGTGTTCTCTGGAGTTCAGTGGACTTAGTGTCTGAACTCTGAAGATGATTGTTCAGGTTGCACACTGCACAACTGCAGGGGGTGCCAACCACTCAAATGACAATGTTTATAACTGTATGACAGTACTTGGAGACACTGGGAGGAGGCAAGCTCTTATGGCTGGAACTGCAGCTGTGTAGTAACACAGGAAGCAAGTTGTACTTTCACCAACATTGGGACAAGGAGGTGAGAGATTTTCTGGTTGGTTGTGTGGGTTCATGTGAGGGAGCTGGCCTGGAGTCTTCTCAAGGACCACCCAAAAAAAGCTTTCTGGAGGGTTCCTCAAACTAGCAGCCTGTAGTTGAGTGTTGGCAGTGAGAGCAGGAAGGAGGAGGACTTAGGGCTTTCACCATGCAGTTTTCAGTGAGGATTCTCAACGGGGAAAGTACCTCATGAGCGAGTCGGGCCTGCACACCCAAGATGGGTCACAGAGGCACCATCCATGGAAGACTGCGTGCTTTGTCTAACCCTGTGTGCCCTGGGCCCAACCCTGGAAGGGCTGGAAAGGCAGCTAGTAAGGGGAGGCATTGAAAGAGGTAGGACACCCACCAGCCCTAATGGCCCCCATGCCCCTGATTCCCAAGACCCCAGGTTTCTTGGCCTAAATAGAGCCTTAGAGAGAGGAAGAGGAAAAATCTGGAATTTTATGATTACACTAAACTGGTTATTTTAATTACTAAAATAAGGCTTTCTGTAAGACCAAAGGTGACCTCAGGACAATTCACATCCAGAGTGACTGGGAAAGCTGCTTGAGGACTTCAGATAAGGACAGGGGAGAAAATCAGGACCTTCAGTGCGTACAAAGGAGAGGTGGCCACAGAGACAACTTCTCTTTGGGCCCTGCTTAATGCCAAGCCTTCTGTGACCAACCAAACCCCTTGGGAAATCTTTCAGTGAGATGCCCATCCATACTGGAAACACTTTATTTTAACTTGAAACATATAAATAAATACTCATCCCCAATCTTTTTACCTAGGGCAATGCTTCTGTGTGAGCACAGGTGAATGGATCTTTCTTAAACTCACTCACAAAACATCAACTGTGAAGTTGATTTTTTGCCTCCTTATATTGGATGGAAAATTTTACAAACCTTGACAAGCAACTTGAATGTAACTACATACACGTATAGGATTTCATTTCTTTTGTCTTCTGTGGTCATCTCACCCATACCCATTTTTAGAAACATGCATTTATTGGGTCTTCTGAAAGCCTTCAATTTAGTGTTTCATAGAAACAGTTTTCTTTTTTGGACTCCTACTTCATCGGTTTACATAGTGTTTATTTTATTTTTTTTTAATTAACATATAATGTATTATTGGCCCCAGGGGTACAAGTCTTTGAATTGCTAGGTTTACACACTTCACAGCACTCACCATAGCACATACGCTCCCCAATGTCCATAACCCCACCACCCTTTCCCGGCCCCCACTCCCCCGGCAACCCTCAGTTTGTTTTGTGAGATTAAGAGTCTCTTATGGTTTGTCTCCCTCCTGATCCCATCTTTTTTAATTTATTCTTTTCCTACCCCCAAGCCCCCCATGTTGCTTCTTGACTTCCTCATATCAGGGAAATCATATGGTAGTTGTCTTTCTCCAATTGACATATTTTGCTAAGCATAATGCCCTCTAGTTCTATCCACGTAGTCGCAAATGGCAAGATTTCATTTCTTTTGATGGCTGCATAGTATTCCTACATATATATCTCATTGTGGTTTTGATTTGTATTTGCCTGATGCCAAGTGATGTGGAACATTTTTTCATGTGTCTGTTGGCCATCTGGATGTCTTCTTTGCAGAAATGTCTGTTCATGTCCTCTGCCCATTTCTTGATTGGATTATTTGTTCTTTGGGTGTTGAGTTTGATCAGTTCTTTATAGATTTTGGATACTAGCCCTTTATCTGATATGTTGTTTGCAAATATCTTCTCCCATTCTGTCAGTTATCTTTTGGTTTTGTTAACTGTTTCCCTTGCTGTGCAGAAGATTTTTATCTTGATGAAATCCCAATAGTTCATTTTTGCCCTTGCTTCCCTTGCCTTTGGCGATGTTCCTAGAAAGAAGTTGTTGTGGCTGAGGTTGAAGAGGTTGCTCCCTGTGTTCTCCTCAAGGATTTTGATGGATTCCTTTCTCACATTGAGGTCCTTCATCCATTTTGAGTCTATTTTCGTGTGTGGTGTGAGGAAATGGTCAGTTTCATTTTTCTGCACATGGCTGTCCAATTTTCCCAACACCATTTGTTGAAGAGGTTGTCTTTATTCCATTGGACATTCTTTCCTGCTTTGTCGAAGATTAGTTGACCATAGAATTGAGGGTCTATTTCTGGGCTCTCTATTCTGTTCCATTGATCTATGTGTCTGTTTTTGTGCCAGTACCATACTGTTTTGATGATGACAGCTTTGTAATGGAGCTTGAAGTCCGAAATTGTGATGCCACCAACTTTGGCTTTCTTTTTCAATATTACTCTGGCTATTCGGGGTCTTTTCTGGTTCCATATAAATTTTAGGATTGTTTGTTCCATTTCTTTGAAAAAAGTTGATGGTATTTTGATACGGGTTGCACTAAATGTGTAGATTGCTTTAGGTAGCATAGACATTTTCACAATATTTGTTCTTCCAATCTATGCACATGGAACATTTTTCCATTTCTTTGTGTCTTCTTTAATTCCTTTCATGAGTACTTTATAATTTTCTGAGTACAGATTCTTTGCCTCCTTAGTTAGGTTTATTCCTAGGTACTTTATGGTTTTGGGCGCAATTGTAAATGGGATTGCGGTTTACATAGTATTTAATTAAAGTATGTGCTTCCATAACAAGTACTACTGGCATAAACAGGGTTGGGAACATACCCAGCCGCCTCTAGGTAAACACAGAGTTGACATTGAGGGAGCAGAAGCATGTGGGTGCTCTGGAGAGTACCCACCCGCTCATGTATCCTCAACATTGGTCTGTATGTAGAGAGAGAGAACAGAGAGCACAGGATTTTCTGATGAGTCGGTAAGGGGAGGTCGGTTGGGTGAGCCATGTGCTTTGGAGGTGCAAAGTTGGAAGTGATCAGCAAAAAAAGAGTTACCATTAACTGAGTCCCTACTACGTGCCTGGTGGGACACTGGACCCTTTATACACACGAGCTCGCCTAGCTTCCACAGGTATTATTTCCCCCTATGTTACAATCAAGGAAAGTAGAGTTTACAGACATTAAGTAATGGACTCTGAGTCAGTAAATGAAATAGCATTTCTCAGTCTATGTGTAAATGAATCGCCTGGGGGATGTGATTTAAGAGCATGTTTTGATGGAGTATGTCTGGGGTGGGGCCTGAGAGTCTGCATTTCTAACAAGCTCTCAGACCATGCTTCGGGTGAGATTCTGACTTACTTGTCCTGAGATAATCACTATTTTCTAAAAGCTTTCCAGGGAACTTTTATACACAGAGTAGAGGTGATGAGTAGCTTGGGCCCCAGTGAGGTCAGGAAAGTTGGACTCTCGGACTGAGAGAGAGATACTTAATTTTAAATACTTCAGCTAAATTGAGTGTTTTAAAGACAAGAGTAATAAAATTTGAAACAATATAAGAGTTTATAAAATGAAAATTAAGAATCTCCCGTTCTCCACATAATATAATAATTAAAAAAAACCGAATTAAAGGACGTCTGGGTGGCTCATTTGGTTAAAAGTCTGCCTTTGGCTCAGGTCATGAGATGGAGTCCACATCAGGCTCCTTGTTCTGAGGGGAGCCTGCTTCTCCCTCTGCCGCTCCCCCTGCTTGTGCTCTCTCTCTCTTGCTCTCTGACAAATAAAGAAAATCTTTAAAAAAAAAATTGAATTAAGCTATGCCTGCACACATTCATGCAACAGTTTTCTAACTGAGTGCTGTCATGAGCTTCTTTCATCGTTCCTACGTGCGGATCTATTTCGCACGTATTGACCCTGCGTTACATCCTCTAGCACAGTTAAACCAGAATTCTCCTCACTAATCTCTCACAAGCGTTCAGTCGATTCTAGCTTTTCAGTTTTTTAAAAGTGATTTTATTTATTTATTTGAGAGAGACAGACTGCACAAACTGGGAGGAGCTGGAGAGGGAGAGGGAGAAGCAGACTCCCATCTGAGCAGGGAGCCCAATGCGGGGCTCCATCCCAGGACCCTCAGATCATGACCTGAGCCGAAGGCAGAGGCTTAACCCACTGAGCCACCCAGGAGCCCCTAATTTTTCAGTTTTATACATAACACTTTGGGCACATATCCAGGGGTATGTGTACAGACTGTTTTGTGGAATGGACTTCCAGGTGTGGAATTGATGGGTTATTTAAATATTTATTCTCAAATTAACCCCCAAAAGGCTCACCAAATTACGTTCCCACCATCACACCTAGAAATGCCTTTTCCCCACCACCTTGCAACTACTGGGTATGATCATTCTTTTCAGTATTAACCTATCTAATGTATGAAAAATGGCTCCTACTGATGCGTTAGTCTACGTGTCATGATGAATGCATGAGGATGAATGTCTTTTAATATATTCATTAGACATAAGTAATTGGAATTTTTTTACTGAAATTGCATTTTAATACACTAATGTGGATTTTTATAGTATTTTTATAGGATTTACTGTTCCATGCAGAAACAAGATATGTCTCTCTCTATGTGTTTGTGTGTGTGTGTGTATCTTTTAATATTTCTTCACAAACATAGATCTTGCACATTTCTTGTTAAGTTTATTCCTGGGCGAACTATGTATATAGTGACATCTCTTTCCAAATCATCATTGTAATTGATTATGACAATACAGGACAACTGCTGATTTAAATATATTTATCTCCTAAAAACAAATTAAAAAATAAATATTTATGTCGTAATTATCAATCTTACCAGGTTCATAAGGCCTAAAAATTTAATCGATTATCTTTGGAGCTAGCTTTGATTTTTACCAAATTCATTTGTTAGTTTATTTTTTCAAGTATTAAATTACTGAGTATGTGAGAGAAAAAATTAGAAATGTAGAAAAAATTGCCCCAATAACCAAGGAAAATTATTACCGTTTTACTTGGATCAGTTTTCATTCTTTTAATATTTGTATAGCTTCTGCCACATAATTTTAATCACACAGTTTAATTAGCTGACGTACTTCTTAAAAGAATAAGTGTGTCCAACCTGCCAAGACCGTTTTGCTGGAAGTTTGTTTTGTAAAGAACCATGTGCTTCTCACTAATGGGCAGGAATGCGAATGTCACTTCTGCTCCTGCGATTACTGAGTTCAGGCTCTTCGTTGGCTGCCAGCCCGGCCTGCTGGCGTTTCTACCGGCCAGTTATAGTCCAGCGTCATGGAGCCCTCTGGCCCTCGCACCACACATAGATGCTGACCTCACTACACACTCAGCTGCTCCATTTCAGGCCTCTGCCGGATTCACTCTTGCTAGGGGGGTTTATAATTCCGTTTAAAAAGCTGACTAGATCCTGACATAATCAAGATTTCCCAAGAATTTGTTCAAAAACCGTTTCTCCCATGGCTTTCGTTGACATGAACGTATATGGGGTTTGGGTATGGATGGGTGATTTGTTGCTTCTTCTGTATTCCTTTAAATGTGATTTCCTCACTTGCTCATTTTGTGACCCGTATGGATTGCTCTTTCAGTCCCTCAGCTCTCTGCTCACTCACCGTAGCAGGGAGGGTGAATTACATAAAATAGGAATCCCCACGCTTATCCCCTGGCCAGATTTGTCCTTAACATATACAGGGCTGGAGCACGAGCATGAAGCGAGGCCCACACATCATAGGTCGAAGTAGTTTAAAGGCCCAGCAGGGCTTCATGTACACACATGTGACCTGTCCTAGCTCTCCCCATGCTCATTCCCCAAAAGCCACCTTTGACATTCCCTGGGGCCTGCAGGTGCAAACACTTGATTTTTTCTTCTTATACAATGATTAATGTATTTCTTGGATGTGTTACTTTTGTGGCTTAAAAAAAAAAAAGCCTAACTATATCTTTTTCCCATTATTTTATCTAGTTGATTGTTGCTGCTTGCAGTAGATCTTTCTAGCCACCTCCCAATGTCTCCTTGTCCTTTTGTTCCACCTTGCTTTTTCCTTTTCCCAGTAAAGATTACCTTTTTCAAATTCTCATGGCCATGTGAGTAAGTTCTGGCTAATGAGGTGGCAGCAGACGTTGGATGTGGGAGATCTAAGAAGTCTCATTCCTAGGGGCACCTGGGTGTCTCAGTTGGTTAAGGAGCTGACTCTTGGTTGTGGCTCATGTCACCATCACAGGGTCATAAGCTAGGGCCCTGCTTTGGGCTCTGCACTCAGCACTCAGCACGAAGTCTCCTTGGGGATTCTTTCTCCCTTTCCCTCTGCCCTTTCCCCCGCTTGCACCATCTCTCTCTCTCTTTCTAAAATAAATAAATGAAATCTTAAAAAAACAACAACACAAAAGAAGTCTCCTTCCTAGGAGGGAAAAAGGGAAAGAACACAATTAGCTTCTTCTTTGTCTTCTCCTATGGTTATTATTCTAGTCAGGTATCCTAAGCCTTTTTCAACTAATCTTAATTCGTGTTTCTCTAGAAAACTATCTGAAAAATTATATAGACTTTTAAGTTTATTAACTATAGTATCATCTTCAAGTTGTTTTATTCCCTACTTTATTTATAACTATAGATTTTATTTAATCCCTAATGTTGCTTATACATGATCTCTTTTTGGTATGATTGTTTGCCAGATTAGATTTAGTAATTTTACTTCTCTTTTCAACTTTTCTTTTTTTTTAAAAGACATTTATTTATTTTAAGTAGGCTCTATGCCCAACATAGGGCTTAAACTCATGACCCTGAGATCAAGAGTTGCATATTCTACTGACTGAGCCAACCAGTCAAATTTTCATTTTTAATTGCTATTCATTTTTTCTTCAGATTTTCTATTTGATTGATTTTTGCCTTTATCTTCATTGTTTCCTCCCTTCATTATCTTTCTTCTTCCATTTTCTTTGTTATTTTTTGGTTTCTTGAGTTTTGTGCTAGAATCATTTATTTTGTTTTCCTTATTTTCCAATATATACAATTATAAGCCATACATTTTCCTTAAAGTATGATTTTGGTTACATGAAATAGCAGATGTAAGACACTTAGAAAGTTCTGGCACATGTAGGCATGACTTTTTAAAAGCGTACTTTTGTGTATCAAATAAAAAGTCTTTAAAATTAAAAGAACTGCTTACATTACGATCTTGACTAAATATTTTCCTAGACATATTTCCATATATTGACATTTCCTATAACCAAATCAAAAAAGAAATTCTTTTGGAAATATTTATTTTGTATGCTTATTAAAATTAAACCCTTCTTTTCTTTTAGAGCAGTTTTAGTTAGGTTCACAGCAACACTGAGAGGAAGGTACAGAGAGTTTCCTTATTGCCCCCCCCCCCACCATATGCCTACGTCTCTTTATCACCAGCCCCCACCAGAGTTGTGCATCTGCTACAATTGATAGAGCTACACTGACACATGGTAAGCACCCAAAGTCCACAGTTTACATTGGGGTCCACTCCTAGTGTTGTATTTCCTATGGGGTATCGTTTTTTCTTTTCTTTTTTTTTTTTTTTAAGATTTTATTTATTTGACAGAGAGATCACAAGTAGGCAGAGAGGTAGGCAGAGAGAGAGGGGGAAGCAGGCTCCCCACTGAGCAGAGAGCCCGATGTGGGGCTCGATCCCAGGACCCTGAGATCATGACCCGAGCCGAAGGCAGAGGCTTTAAAATACAGAGTATTTTTTATTTTCTTTCTTTTTTACTCCTTCTTCATCTTGGCTGGTTTTTAGAATTACCCAGGAAGCTGGAAACCTGATACCAAGGCTTCAACCCAAATTTTATCAGAATCTCTAAGCATTGGACCCAGACATTGTACATTTTAAAACTCCCCAGGTGTTGAGGTGCCTGGGTGGCTCAGTTGGCTAAATGTCTGACTCTTGGTTTCACCTCAGATTATGACCTCCAGGTCGCAAGGCCAAGTCCTGCATCCAGCTCTTCGTTCAATGTGGAGTCAGCTTGAGAGTTTCTCCCTCTCCCTCCTCTTTTCCTTCCCCTTCCTCCCTCTCTCTAAAATAAATACATAATCCTAAAAACAAACAACAAACAAACAAACAAATAAAAAGCTCCCTGGGTGACTTCTTGGTATTCCCAAGGCTGAGGTTTACATTGATCTTAACTTTCTCTCCCATCTTTCCTACTCATAAGTCACAGCCATTTGAAACTAATAAAGGTCTAATAAAAATGAACTGATGTAAATGTAATGCAGAAATTTTAATACTTTCTGTAACACTCTGGCAATATTTTGCTCATTGACATTGGAAATCCCTAAGATGTAACTGAACATTACTCTGAGTATTAATAAGTGAGTTTTCTCAGCAATTTGGTGGACTTATCATAGGGAAAATAAATTTACAGGGTGGATAGATTTTCAGACTAGTTCAGGAAAGCCTGTATGACCCACAATGTAGCTGAAAGTTATTTAAGCAGAATTTATTAGGCACAATTGAATTAAAGACATTGTTTTTTGAAGGCTGATCAAGTAAACTGATCAAGTGAACTGATCAAGTAAAATCAGTTCTTTTTTTTTTTTTTTTTTAAGATTTTATTTATTTTTTGACAGAGAGAGAGAGAGAGATCACAAGTAGGCAGAGAGGCAGGCAGAGAGGAGGGGGAAGCAGGCTCCCTGCTGAGCAGAGAGTCCGATGTGGGACTCGATCCCAGAACCCTGAGATCATGACCTGAGCCGAAGGCAGCGGCTTAACCCACCGAGCCACCCAGGCGCCCCAGTAAAATCAGTTCTAATTAGAAAACGAAGTAACGGGAGGGTAGAATTTCCCAAGGTAGTATGCTATTTAATTATTTTCCTTGTTTTTGAAAGGACCATCTTTATTGTTGTATAAGCAGAATGATCATTTATAGCTGAGAATTTGAGGATTTTAAGTCTCCCTTGATACCCACCACTTAGGTGAATTAGGCAGAAGAATATAAACTCTCTGAGACTTTGTATTTTTAAATTTTTAAAATTTAATTTGTTTTTTTTTTCAGTGATCCATAAATTCATTGTTCATTCACCACACCCAGTGCTCCACTCAATACGTGTGCTCCTTAATACCCACAACCAGGCTCACCCAACCTCCCCTCCCTCTTCCCTCCAAAACCCTCAGTTTGTTTCTCAGAGTCCACAGTCTCTCATGGATTATCTCTCCCTCTGATTTCCCCCAACTCACTTCTCCTCTCCATCTCCCAATGTCCTCCGTGTTATTCCTTATGCTCCACTAGTAAGAGAAACCATATGATAATTGAGTCTCTCTGCTTATTTCACTCAGCATAATCTCCTCCAGTCCCATCCATGTTGATATATTTTTCATTTTTTTAAAAGATTTTATTTATCTATTTGTCAAAGAGAGCACAAGCAAGGGGAGCCGCAGGCAGAGGGAGAAGCAGATTCCTGCTGAGAAAGGAACCCAACCTTGTACCCGGTCCCATGAGCTGAGGGCGGACACTTAACTGTCTGAGCCACCAGGCATCCTGAGCCTTTGTGTTTTTGAATGCAAAATGAGGACAATCTATCCTGAAGGGTTCTCTGAGGTTACATGGCATCGAGTAGGTGCTTGGTAGATCGTTTCTATGACACTGCCAGTCCTGCTTCTTATTTATCATTATATTAAGGCTAAGACATCATCTCTCTTCTTTGCTGCGGGGACATCTCCAGGACTATTCACTAGCTGCGATGAATCGTATAACCAGGAAGGAAGAAAGAAATGCTGTGTAGTCGCTGTTGATCTCAGATCGGCTAGGGTTGCTTTTTCTGCTGAGCCTGGAGGAGGAGGCGTTGCGCAACCAGGCTTCCATCTGCGCAGGCTCTTTAAAGGTGAAAAGTCAAGTCACACTCTTCGGCAAGCTCTTGTGGTTTTTGTTGTTGTTTTGTTGTTTTGTAAAAGTCTGTACAAACCTTAAAAGGCATATAGACGTGCTCTCCTTCCTTGAATTATTTTTCTGTCCACTTTGGATTCATGGTTAAAATATGCCTAGATTAGATTTTTTTTCCTCCTACTTTTGTGTTGCCACACAAAAGAGTCATTCTGTGAGTAGAAGAAAACTTACAAGGGCACCTGGGTGGCTCATTCAGTTAAGCATCTGCCTTCGGGTCAGTTCATGATTTCAGGGTTCTGGGATTGAGTCCCATATTATCGGGCTCCTTGCTCAGCCAGGACCCTGCTTCTCCTTCTTCCTCTGTCCCTCCCCCCAGCCCATGTGTGCTCTCTTTCTCTCTTTAATAAATAAATAAAATCTTTAAAAAAGAAAGAAAGAAAGAAAGAAAACTTATATACCAGCAATTTACTCCTAAGATTGTACAGCTGGATGGATTTCAGGAAAATTGATGCTGTCCCAGAGCCATTGTAGATTTTCCTCTAAATTAAAAGCAGGATGAGGGAGAAAGGAATTGCTTAATTTGTATTTGTGCCTAAGACTTACAAGAGAAACAGAAGGAGTCAGAGACCTTCTTGGGACTGAATTACAGTAATTCTAGTATTGGGTGTTTGATTGTGGAATGCAATGCTCATGTACAACCCTGATGCCAATTTACATAGCTAATGCACTTGAGTGAGTAGTTATGAACAGGAAAGCCTGAAATATTCACCCTTTGGTCCTTTGCAGAAATAGTTGGCTGGTCTAGAAAATCATGCAGGCAGCTTGGAGAAAGAAGGCTAAGATTACTGAGAGCCTAAAATGTCTCAGCAGTGCCATGGACCTTTGCTTACTCAGCGTTTCATCTAGCCCCAACAAGTGAGCAGGATCAGAGGTAATTTCTCCATTTCACAGGGAAAAAATAATTGGTTCTGGAGACGAGAAGTCTAACTCGGCATGGCTAGTGAATGTGCAGCTTGAATTACAGTACAAATTGGTCTGACCTCAAAGTTCCTTGATTTCTTTCAATAATATTTCTTCCTTCTGGGTCAGCAATGTCCAAGTTCTGAATTTATGTACAGCGAGGTGTGGCCCAAAGTCAAGAACACTAACAGCAAGCATTTGAGCAAAGGGAGCCACAAAGAACTGAAGGCAGGGTCTTGGGCTTCTGTTAGAAATAAGGATACTGGAATGTTGGTGAAGCAGGAACAATCAGTAGGATGCATATTCGGAGGCCTGAGGGTGAAAGTAGGCTCGGGCTGCAAAGCAAGGAGAGGCAACATATGGAGTTCTCCTGGGATGTTCCAGCTTCTAACCAGACTGGTCATCAGTGTGACCTCTGCATGCCCAGCCAATCAAAGGATTCTTCCATTATGTTACCAAGGATGAACTGACATACTAGGAATTAAATTCTAATCACTGCACTAATTTTTTCCTTTTGGATCAGAGCTATGTATTTTCTTTCTTTTTTTAAAAATTTATTTGACAGACAGAGATCACAAGTAGGCAGAGAGACAGGCAGAGAGAGAGAGGAAGCAGGCTCCCCACTGAGCAGAGAGCCCGATGCGGGGCTCTATTCCAGGACCCTGGGATCATGACCTGAGCTGAAGGCAGAGGCTTAACCCACTGAGCCACCCAGGTGCCCCGGAGCTATGTATTTTCCAACCATCTTTCTGATTTCTCTATCAGGTAACAGAAACCAGCTTGAGTGTAGAGAATGTCTCATCGATGGCATTGACGCCACTGCTGAGGGAGAGCAGCTGTCCCATCTTGGCCACAGCGGGAATCTGCACCTTAGTAAAGTCATTATAAGTCCAAAGTCTGAAACTGAAAAGTATTTTCTTTTCTTTCTTTCTTTCTTTTCCCATTTATTTGTCAGAGAGAGGAGCCCGACGCAGGACTGGATCCCAGGACCCTGGAATCATGACCTGAGCTGAGGGCAGATGTTTAACCGACTGAACCACTCAGGTGTCCCTTGAGGAGCAGTATTTTCATCAGTTCACCTAGTTGTGATCAGGATTTAAAGGGCAGGTTCATATCGATTAAAGCCAACCGACTGAATAATCCTATCACAAATTGATAGAATGGAACAGAATGCTCATGCTTATTGATCATGATCCACATCCTCTGGATCCTCCGAATGTTCTTCCTATTTAGCATCCTTCTGTTTTTTGTTTTTTTTTTTAAATTATGTTATGTTAGTCACCATACAGTACATCATTAGTTTTTGATGCAGTTTTCCATGGATTCATTGTTTGCATATAACACCCAGTGCTCCATGCAGTCTGTGCCCTCCTTAATACCCATCCTCCCTCTGAAACCCTCGGTTTGTTTCTGGGAGTCCATAGTCTCTCATGGTTTGTTTCCCACTCTGATTCCTCCTCCTTCATTTTCCCCTTCTCCTAATGTCCTCCGTGCTATTCCTTATGTTCCATAAATAAGTAAAAGCATATGATAATTGTCTCTCTCTGTTTGACTTATTTCACTCAGCATAATCTCTTCCAGTCCCGTCCATGTTAATACAAAAGTATTTTGTATCCATTCTGATGGAGGCATAATACTCCATAGTATATATGGACCATATCTTTATCCATTTGTCTGTTGAAGGGCATCTTGATTCTTTCCACAGTTTGGTGACTGTGGCCATTGCTGCTTTGAACATTAGGGTACAGATGGCCCTTCTGTTCACAACATCTGTATCTTTGGGGTAAATACCCAGTAGTGCAGTTGCAGAGTCAGAGGGGAGCTCTATTTTTAATTTTTTGAGGAATCTCCACCCTGTTTTTCCAAAGTGGCTGCACCAACTTGCATTCCCACCAGCAGTGTAAGAGGGTTCCCCTTTCTCTACAACTTTTCTAACATTTGTTCATTGTACATAGGCCCCCAAATGTCTGTAACACGTTCGCACTGGTTGGTGCTCTGAAATGCTCTACAAATGAGGACCATCCGATCAGATCTAGGGTGGACATTCTCGTTTCCTCACTTTCAAGCCCTATGACCTGGACAGGTTACTGCCTAAATCTCTTTCTACCTCCATTTTATCCTTAAAATGGGAATAATAATAGTAACATGGTTATTATTAAGCTAAAATGCAAAGATACCTGAAAACAATAAACACAGAGCCTGGCACAGAGTACACATCTCAACATATTTATTTAATTTATTTGCATATGTATTTAGCTATTTATTTATTTAATTTATTATTTATTTAATTAATTTAATTAATTTATTTAAAGATTTATTTAAAGATTTTATTTATTTATTTGAGAGGAGAGAGGTCAGCGGGAGAAGCAGACTTCCCGCAGAGCAGGGAGCCCAACGTGGGACTCAATCCCAGGACTCCAGGATCATGACCTGAGCCGAAGGCAGTTGCTCAAACAACTGAGCCACCCAGGCACCCCAAATATTTAGCTTTTTAAAAAAGATTTTATTTATTTCTTAGAGACAGTGTATAAGCAGGGGTAGTGGCAGGCAGAGAGAGAAACAGGCTCCCCACTGAGCAAGGAGCCCAATGCTGGGCTCAATCCCAGGACCATGGGATCATGACCTGAGCTGAGGGCAGACACTTATCCGACTGAGCCATCCAGATAAATATGTATTTATTTCTTAAAGGAAGACCTTCTGCCTCCCACCTTAGCATTACCAGCAGCATTAGATGTTCTCTCCTGGAATGAGATGTCTGATGATGACCATTTTCTATAACATCAATTATTACCTCTCTGAAACTGGAGCTAAATTTTCTTGAACTTGTCTCAAAATTACAGAGGGTGTCCTATGTTTCTGGAGCATTATCATGCTTGCCTTCCATCCAGATAAAGAATAGCACTGAGGGATGGTCATTTTCTATACATTATCTCTAACAGTTCCACCAAATGTCTGCTATACTTGCAATTTCTTATGAATGGAAACCAAGGCCAGTGTTTAGAGGCTATATATGAAAAATGTTAACTTCTGGGGGTTGGGATTATTTTTTTTAACCACTTTCCATATTTTTCTCTATTTCTGAATATTTCATAATGAGCAAATATACATTGTGTATGTGTGTGTGTACGCATATGTGTGATCAGAGAAATAAAAAGCTACTTAAAAATAAAAACTAAGAATTTTCCCAAGTCACAATCAGTAAGTAGGGTAAATAAGTGTTAAACCTATACCTGGTAATGAAGCCCATGTTCAGTCTTTGTCTCATAAATTCAACAACTATTTGTTTGTTGTCTCCAATGCTATGTGCCAGGCACTGTTCTAGGAGCAGTGGAAGCAATGAACAAAACAGGCAAGTCTCTTCCCTGCTGGAGAGCATGCAGGGGAGAGAAAGACAATAAGTAATAAACAAAGGCAAATCATATACCAGATGCTGGTCAATGCTGTGTAGAAAAAGAAAACAGAGGAAAAGGGGATAAGGAAGTGCAGGGAAGGGTAGGAGTTAACCAGGCATATGACTGGGAGTGATCGTACCAAGTAATCTAATTTGTTTAACCTGGAATGTCAGCCAAATCAGTAGTTTGCATTATACCAAAATGCTTGCATGCCTCTCATGCAAGGAGCAAAAAGAATGATACTCAACCTTTTCCCCACTCATCTGCAATGAGTGTCGGAAGGCTTTTCGCAGAATCTGGTAGACTGTGAACACATTTCGAATAGATTAGTCATGTGGGTATTGTCCAAATCTTCTTTTGGCCTCCCTCGGATTACAAATGAAATCAAAGTGCCAATGTTGAAAGAACAGTCCACCCATTCAGTAGGAATTGAATTTCACACTCACTATAGAACCTAAATTCTGAATTAATGTGTATTAGAAAGGGCCAAACCACGAAACCAGTTATGGAAAAATTAAGGCTTGCTCCTGTTCTTTACCCTGTTCGTTATCATTGATAATTACTTTTTGGTCTACACAAAATTATATATGGGGGGGGAGTTAATGGATGAAAGAGAGGACGAAAATGTGCCTTATTTGCAGAGCAGACATCATATAACATGAACATCATCTTGACCCACCCCACAAAATACAGGTGGAAGGTCACACTTGACCATACTGGTATGCGTTCTTTTCAAATCTGCATTCGCCTATACATGCAGAATCGGCTTCTGTAACTATGTACGCTACAAAACCCTTCCCCACACTCACACTCTTGTGACTTTTACCAACTGACCGTTGCTTGCTTCTTGCCATGGACACAAAACCATCTAAGTCATATCTAAACTGTTTAAAATTGTCCACAGGAACCATGTGTGAACGTGATTAGTATTTGTGGGATGCAGGGACGCGACGCAGGGACGTGACATGATCGAAATACTAACACGTACGTGCTTGAGAGATGATAGAGTATATGGAAATGGTCTTCTTCAGTGGGACCTGTCTCATCTTTGACACCAAACACTAAAGTTACAGTAGCACAAAGCCAGTGTCACCGGAACGGTGGGCCTGATAAGCTTACCTTCAAAGGACAAATTTTATCCTGAAGAGTGGCCTTATAGAGTCAGACAAAAAAAAACCACCAGATATTTCACTTGTCTACACAAAATAACAAGTGTTAAGAATTTCATCCTGGCGAAGGTGATTTCAGATTCTCCCTAAGAAGAAAAAATTTTTTTGGCAGCACATATCACTTGTCTCTCTCCCCTCCATGCAAAACCACTGGTGGTGGGTCGGAATGGAGATGGCCTGACCTATGAATTGTTTAATAATAATCTCTACTTTCTGGAGTATTTCAATTACTTGATTCTTCGAACTGAAATATCTGTAAGTACTTTCCTTTATCTGAATTCCTTTCTGGGAGGAAGCCTAATATTCTTTTTTTTTTTTTAAGATTTTATTATTTATTTGACAGAGAGAGAGAGAGAGATGGAACACAAGCAGGGAGAGTGGGAGTGGGAGAGGGAGAAGTAGGCTTCCCGTGGAGCTAGAAGCCCAACATGGGGCTCAATCCCAGGACCCTGGAATATGACCATGCAAAAGGCAGACGACTAATGACTGAGCCACCCAGGTTCCCGGAAGCCAGATACTCTAAGAGCTTTGTTTCCTAGGCCTCCCACTGAGGTTGTTGAGGACTATCTCTATGGTAATAAAATGAACACCTTAAGATGCAAGATGACCCCCGCTGAATGAATACTCGTGTTCTGGAGCATAAGATCCAGAGGGCAGAAGGCTCCCTGAAGAGATAATGTCTGAACTGAGCAATGAATGGCCAGAAGGAGACATGTATAAAGAAGGATTCCAGGCAGAGAGGCAGCCAGTCCTAGCGACCCTTCTATGTTCCCCTCCCTCCAAGGGAGACTTGTGCCAAATGGTGGGTGGCTAGGGTACCCGTCTACTGCCCCCCGCAGCCCTGCCAAGCTGGGGCGGATTGATTTAAACAGAGGAAAAGAGAGGCAAGGCTCCCTTCCTGTCCAGAGTTTGGGGAGAGGGCCCACCTTCCCTTCTCCCACCTGGCTATCCTATAAAGAATGGGGGTAGAGGTGGGTAGGTTAGAGAGTAGTTATCGAAACGGGGCTTCTCCATCAGCCCTGTGGGAAGGCGGCTGCCTCCAGCTGCTGGATGTGGTAGTGACTTTTCCCCTTTCCTCCTGGCTTCAGCAAAATTCTCTACAATGGGCAAAAGCACGTACCTGATACCCTATTCCCCTGGTCTAATAGCCATCATTTGGGGAGTATTGGAAGGTCGGATCTGGAGTGTGAGGAAGCATTTGTGAGCCACTCAAGCCATGGAAAGTAAAAGACTTTCTGGACAACTGCAGCCTTTCAAGGGACGAGTGCTGGGAGTGAACTTGGGACATGAGCTTGGCATTCCACCCTTGCTCATGTGGAAATGAGCAGAAATATCTGCAAATGGCAGCTGAAAATGTTCAAAGTCTAGATGAGGCTTTTGCCATTTGGAAGCAAACCAAGCTCAGTAATGATTTTGTACCTATTTATCTGAAGCTTCTTAAAATGATCATCCTAAGAGAGCAGAAATATTAATACACTTGAAGAAGTCAGGGTTCGCGGGTTGAAGAAAACAACCAAATTTATGAGTTTGAGGACCCAAATGGGTCAGAAGTTGGTCAAGATTTCACTTCTTTTCCCTTCAAGACAGCTAAACAGGCTTCACTATTCTTTTGCCCCAGTTAGGAAGGGTCTCAGATAATTCAGCAGCATAGCTCTATATGACTGGAGGTTGTACTAAGTGATGATCTCAGCTGCAGGTTTGAATATTTAAAAACACTGTGCATGGTGTGCCCGGGTTAAGTGGGTTAAGCAGACGACTGTTGATTTCGGCTCAAGTCCTGATCTCAGGATCCTAGGATCAAGCCCGCCCTACCCACACCCACCCAGCCCAGGGTCTGGGCTCCATGCTCAGCAGGGAGTCTGCTTGAGAATTCTCTCTCTCTCTCTCTCTCTCTCTCCCTGCTCATGCACACTCTCTCAAAAATAAATAATACATGTTTTTAAAAAATTAAAAACAAAACAAAACACAAAACCACTGTGTGGAGCATACTCAGACCTGTGCCCACAATCAGTTCTAAGGAGCTGATCAGACTGAGTACAGCTCTTAACTAACAGACACCATGACAGACACCAGAAGCATCCCCTGAATGTGTGCCTTTCCTCTCTAGCAAATGAAATTTTCCGTGGAGAGCTGAGCTGTGCCACTGGACAGAATTTGACAAGGGCAAGGCATTCCCAAGCCTTATCTTGGCTATCTCCTGTGAATTACTAGGATATTACAGATTGAGAACCAAAACTATTTTCTCCCAGCTGGTAAGAAGCTGAGACATCTTCCTTTGTTGTAAATAGCCTGCCGACACTCAGACAAGAATTCATTTCATTGGTAGACTTGACTACTGATTAAGTGGACTCCCACTGAAGCGGTCTAAACCAACCATACTCAAAGTAATCAAAAAGCCACGTTCTTTATTTTTTTTTTATTTTTTTTTCCCTTTTTATTAATTTTTTCAGCGTAACAGTATTCATTCTTTTTGCACAACACCCAGTGCTCCATGCAAAACGTGCCCTCCCCATCACCCACCACCTGTTCCCCCAACCTCCCACCCCTGACCCTTCAAAACCCTCAGGTTGTTTTTCAGAGTCCATAGTCTCTTATGGTTCGCCTCCCCTCCCCAATGTCCATAGCCCGCTCCCCCTCTCCCAATCCCACCTCCCCCCAGCAACCCCCAGTTTGTTTTGTGAGATTAAGAGTCATTTATGGTTTGTCTCCCTCCCAATCCCATCTTGTTTCATTTACTCTTCTCCTATCCCCCTACCCCCCCATGTTGCTTCTCCATGTCCTCATATCAGGGAGATCATATGATAGTTGTCTTTCTCCGATTGACTTATTTCACTAAGCATGATACGCTCTAGTTCCATCCACGTCGTCGCAAATGGCAAGATTTCATTTCTTTTGATGGCTGCATAGTATTCCATTGTGTATATATACCACATCTTCTTTATCCATTCATCTGTTGATGGACATCTAGGTTCTTTCCATAGTCTGGCTATTGTAGACATTGCTGCTATAAACATTCGGGTACACGTGCCCCTTCGGATCACTATGTTTGTATCTTTAGGGTAAATACCCAGTAGTGCAATTGCTGGGTCATAGGGTAGTTCTATTTTCAACATTTTGAGGAACCTCCATGCTGTTTTCCAGAGTGGTTGGACCAGCTTGCATTCCCACCAACAGTGGAGGAGGGTTCCCCTTTCTCCACATCCTCTCCAGCATCTGTCATTTCCTGACTTGTTAATTTTAGCCATTCTGACTGGTGTGAGGTGATATCTCATTGTGGTTTTGATTTGTATTTCCCTGATGCCGAGTGACGTGGAGCACTTTTTCATGTGTCTGTTGGCCATCTGGATGTCTTCTTTGCAGAAATGTCTGTTCATGTCCTCTGCCCATTTCTTGATTGGATTGTTTGTTCTTTGGGTGTTGAGTTTGCTAAGTTCCTTATAGATTTTGGATACTAGCCCTTTATCTGATATGTCGTTTGCAAATATCTTCTCCCATTCTGTCAGCTGTCTTTTGGTTTTGTTAACTGTTTCCTTTGCTGTGCAAAAGCTTTTGATCTTGATGAAATCCCAATAGTTCATTTTTGCCCTTGCTTCCCTTGCCTTTGCCGTTGTTCCTAGGAAGATGTTGCTGCGGCTGAGGTCGAAGAGGTTGCTGCCTGCATTCTCCTCAAGGATTTGGATGGATTCCTTTCTCACATTGAGGTCCTTCATCCATTTGGAGTCTATTTTTGTGTGTGGTGTAAGGAAGTGGTCCAATTTCATTTTTCTGCATGTGGCTGTCCAATTTTCCCAGCACCATTTATTGAAGAGGCTGTCTTTTTTCCATTGGACATTCTTTCCTGCTTTGTCGAAGATTAGTTGACCATAGAGTTGAGGGCCGATTTCTGGGCTCTCTATTCTGTTCCACTGGTCTATGTAAAAAGCCACGTTCTTTAAAAGTGGCCTGTACCTAGGAAGATGTTGCTGCGGCTGAGGTCACAGACCTGTACCCCTGGGGATAAAAATACATTATATGTTTATAAAAAAAAAAAAAGTGGCCTGTAGTAGGTAACTATGTGTGGAATGGAAGAACAAAGCTGTCTTAACTGGTGTTTGTAAGGTGAACAGGGAGATGTCAGGAAAACACTGGAAAGGTCGTTGGACTTCAGGTTTGTGACTGGGGATCTCCTGACACCAGCTCTGTGATACAATGTCCATTTGGCCCCTCAGTCCAAAACCCCAAGAGTGATTCTGAATTCCTGCTGCCTGCCTGGATCTCCACAGCCTGTCAGCAAGTCCTGCCAGGCCCGCCTCCAAAAAAGAACCAGGTTTGCTTCCTTCACACAGCTCTGCTGGCACTGACGAGCCCCCACTCACACCCCCTCAGGAGCCTCAGAGTCTGCCCTGTGACACCACGCCACTTAAGACCCTTCAGACCATCCCATTCATTCCAGCCTGCAGGGCCCTGCGTGACCCGACCTCTCCTCTTTCCCTCCCCTCTCCTTGTACCTTCTATCCCTTTGCTTGGCGCTCTTCAGACACATCAGCCAGCTTTTCGTTCCTTAAATGTGCCTCTTGGCCTTTGCACTTGCTGTTCCCTCTGCCTTGAAGCTTCCTCGTGGGGCTCACCCCTTCCTTTCTCTCAGGTCACAGCTCAGGTGTGACTTTCTCAGAGATGCCCTCCCTGGCCTCATCAGTCACCACTCGGTAGCTCTCTATGAAGTGACCGTGCTTCATTTCCTTTAAAGCAGGTACCGCAATCTGACAACCTGTTTATTTGCTTACTCTCTCCCTCTAGCAGAGGCAGTGACTTCATCTGTCTTATTCACCACTCTATCCCCAGCATGTACTCATTGTTCAACTAATAATTGTTGAGTAAATGAAGTGAATGTTACTCTTCTCCTGACATTTTCTTCTATTTGGATTGTGACCAAAAGAAAAAAAAAATCACAGAGGTGTAACGTGACAGTCGGTAGGAAAAGTGAGGTAATCTATGCCCGTTTCTTCACTTTCGGATGGGCAGGTGGGGGCTGGGGCTCCAAGGTGACTTGCCCGGCATCACATGGCTTATCAAGGGCAGCGTCCAGAATAAAGCCTCGTCTCATGATTCAAGCTGGAGCCCATGCACAGGGCTAGGCTCCAAAACAATTGGATTTTGTGGCCAAGTGAACAGTAGAAAGGGATGTATGATGAAAGGTGGGAGGAAAGACTGGAAAGAAAATATTAGAAGACCTCTTAACATAACAGGGAGAGGTAAAAAGATCTCACAATAACAAATAAAGGAAAACATATGTGTGGGAAGAGTAGTCATTGTTATCGGTAGTGGGAAGATCAGTATACTCTGCTGCATTCTATCCCAGGGACTCCCTGACAGCCAGTGTGTGTGAGAAGCAGGTGTGCGCGGCTCTGTGGGGACAATGTTGACATGGAGGTGCCATGACAGGCTGGGGAGGGCACGCCCTGCCTGCAGACATTCGCAGTCACTTACACGCTGTTCCGGATAAACATAAGCTTTTTGGGGGTTGGATTCAGCCTAGGGGTAGTCCGTTTGAGTCCCCTGACATAAACCCTCAAATCTGCTTCGTTTTTGGGTTATACCAAATATATCATGAACTTGAATTGTGGTCCAGTGCCAAGCAGATCTACTCTGATGGAAGAAATGAGGGAAAAAGCCTCATTTTTCATTTGAGTTCATTTTCATTTGGGTTGTTTCTTTCTTTTTTTGGGGGGGGGTGTATTATGCCATTTCATTTATTGAGACCACTATACTATATATATATATATATTTTTTTTTTCAGCGTAACAGTGTTCATTGTTTTTGCACCACACCCAGTGCTCCATGCAGTACCTGCCCTCCCTATTACGCACCACCTGGTTCCCGCCCCTTCAAAACCCTCTGGTTGTTTTTCAGAGTCCATAGTCTCTCATGGTTCATCTCCCCTCCCAATTTCCCTCAACTCCCTTCTAAGTCATCTTCTTTTTCTACAGAAGCCACATTCAGGGTTTGACAAGTAAGTGACTGCTCAGGCAGAAAATCATTCAGGAGATGGTGCAGAGAAGAGGGGCTTGGTTTGTTGACTAGTGCTGTGTACTCGCCAGTCTACACACAGACCATTGTTTTCTTTATTTGGACTCTGGGCTATGGCAGATTATATCTGAGCCAGGAAGATGGTCAGATACTCTGAAAAGAGGTCATCCTTGGTCACTGGAGTGGGATCCCATAATTTTTCATTGTGATAGGAAGGAAGTCTGTGGTTGGATTATAGAGCAAGGGCAATGGAAAAAGTTAGGGGATGGGGCTAGGTATTAATGTCAAGAAGGGATATAGTGAGAGCAATCAGAAGGGTTCCAAGTAATTAAGGGAGAACTCTTTAAATGAAAACATCTCTGAGAGCAAAGAAGACTCTCCAGGGTTTCACCAATCAGTCTATTTAGTGGGGTTTAACTTATAGTCCCTGTGTCACAGCAGCTTGACGGTAAGTTCTCTTGGTTTATTAATATTCATTAATTCATTTACTCAAATATTATTTGTTGGGAGTCTCACATGCCCTAGGCACTCATAGGCTAAGAATACAACAGTAACAACAGTAACAGAACACTGTGGGTTCACAGAGCTCAAATTTAGTCATGGAGATAGAACCCTAATAAGTAAATCACATAGTGGGCTGAGTTTCACCCGACAGGTACTCTGAAGGGCGCTTCACACAGGTCTGATCTTCATGTGGGAAAGAAGGATGGCATTCCTGAGAAAGAGATGGTCAAGTGCAGAGCTGAAGGAAAAGTATGAGTCCACCAGGTAGAACCTGGGGAAAGAGATTCCAGGAGGAAGGAGTACCATGTGCAAAGATGGTGTAGAGGCAGGAGACGCTGAAGGAAACGCAAGGAGACCCCTGGAGCTGGAGCTGAGCAGGGATGAGCTAGAGTGTGAAATGGGATCAGAGTGGTAGTCGGGGCTAGACTGTGTGCACTGCAGACCCTCCGAGGAAGGAAAAACAGACCAAGCAGAATCTGAACACATTCCAGGGGTAAAATTCAAAAACGTCTGGTTAATACCAGCATGGGTAAGTGTGGGAAAGCAGCGGTCTTCTGGAATGCTGGGCGACACCATTCTGGAGGACAGTTTGGTGAAGTGTATTACAGCTGGGGTGAGAAGCGCTGACCACCCTCACAGTGGAAAATCTAGTGTAAATTTTCACTCCCCAACAACTTAACTACTAATAGCTTTCTGTTGATCAGGAGCTTTACTGATCATGAAGATAGTCAGTTAACACATATTTTGTATGCTTTCTGTATACACAGTATTCTTAAAAGAAAGTAAGCCAGAGAAAAAAAATGTTAATAAAACCAGAATGTTAATAAAACCATAAGGAAGAGAAAATACATTTTTAGTGCTGTGAAAATCTGCATGTAAGTGGGCCAGCACATTTCAAATCTGTTGTTCAAAGGTCAACTGCAGAAGCCTTCCCATCATATCCTTTGACATAATGGATACTCCCAGGAACTTATATTAAAAAAATACTCAGAGTAGGGCACTAAGATAGGATTGCTAAACTTTGCACAAAGGGGAATTTCACTGATGGGAAGTTGTTACTTCTTTTCTCTTTCTCTTAATTTTTCTTTCTGAGTATACAAATCAGTTTATCTGAATAGAGGGTTTTTTTTTTCTGCCTCTGTCCATAACAAAGTAAAAATAAAAACTAAAGGGGGTATAGCTCAGCATTGTTCATTTGGTCAATTTGATCAATATCGGTCAATATTTGGTCAATATCAGAGTTGGTTCCACAGAGAATACAGCCATTTGCTAAGAACGTGGAGGTTTAAGGACAGACAAAGCTCAACCACAGGGTGTCCTGTGGAACTTGCTACTGAAGCTACCATTCAGGAGCCACAAATCCCTGCCCGTCTGGGGCTCCCGTCTTAGGTAGGGTGGTTCTGCAACATGGCAGCAGGGGCCTGTGCTGCCAATGCCTGCAAGTGATTTGAGTCAGTTTTCCTGCCTCCTGTAACACGGTGCCATGGGTAGATGCATTATAAGCCTTCAGGTCTACGACTGTGACTTTGAAAAGTGATTTAACTGTGGTTCCACACTTTTTGGCATGTCATCAAGAATGAAGGCTACCAACCATCCCCCGAGAAGAGATACGATCATGTTAATATTCAGCATCATGAGACTTTCCAGGGTTCCAGTAAACCGTAAATGAACCCTAACTTTATGTGCAGAGTGGAGAACACAGATTTTTGCCTGCTTCCAACATTTATCTGACGGGGGAACAAGAGATAAAATAACCTGTTTTCTTTCCCTGAACCTGTTTTCTTACCTGCAAATTGGAGATAACTATAGTAACATTTCATCAGGTTATTTCTGAGGATGAATTAGTTAATATGAATAAAGAACTTAAAGCCAGGTATGCCCCAGTGTTGACTAGCCCTACCAACATTAGAGAGATGCTATGAGAGATTAAATTTTCCAAATTCAAAGTTTTGAAGCCCCTGGGAGGAAAATGCTATTACTGAAGACAAGGGGTGGGGGAATGTCTAAGTGGACCCTTGAAATTCCTGCTTCCAGAAACTGAGGCTTTTTGCTGCTAGTCCTAAAGGGCCAGGAGCATGACTGCTTAGTGCCAGGAACAAGAGGCAGGTGGGTCTGAGCAGTGGCCAGAGCTAACAACAGTGTCTGGGTGGGGAGGCCCTGGCGGTATGTTTGTGGAGGCAAATTAGAGGAAGCAAACTTTGACCTGACATAAAGAATGAATGGTTACCTTGGAAAAAGCTGTCTCAAGATAGCCACAGGCTATGTGATTTTGTAGTAAGCACAAACCTCCAAAATCCTAACGAGTCTTATTCTGTATTTAGAGAGTCTATGTCTTCATGGTTACTTGACATCTTTCAGAGATAGTTTGTGAAGATTCTGTACACAGACTCTAAAGTCGGAAATTCCTGGCTTTATATCCTGCCTCTGCCACTCTCTTGGCTGTGTGAACTCACGCAAGTTAATGAACCTCTCTGTGCCAGGGACGATATTAATTATTCCCATTTCATTGAGCTGCTGTGAAAATTCAGATAACATAAGTAAAGTGTTTCAACATTGACTAGCACTTACCAAGATGCTATTATTATAATTGGTTTTTCTTTTTTCCTCTTCTGGTCCCTAGACCCCTCATTAATTTTAAAGATGCCTGGTGCCTTTCTGGATTCTCTTTTTCCTTTACCAAGCCCGGGGGACCCACCCTGTCCCTTCACAGTAACATCCTCCAACCCTCTGGATCACCTGCCACCATGACCCAAAGGTTTGTTGCTGAAACGGAGTGAGTGGGTGCCATGGGAATTAAACTGCATGTCTATGTTATCTAATGGATGTCAACGCTTCTGTAAGGAAGTCAAGGCTAAGACAATTCAAGAATACCCACTCTAAAGTCAGATGCACCTGAGTTCAGATCCTGCCTCGGGTGACAGTGTACTCAGCACCAGACAGTATGGTCTCTCATGCCTCCATTTGCTCCCCTGTGACATGGGGTACAGGGCCAGCCAGGCTGGACATCTTCTCTGTGCCCTGCCAGATGTCGATCTACTCTTCCCCCCTGGGCACTGTGCCTTGAAGCTCCCTTGCCCTCTGGCTCCACCTGGGAAGCACCCAGAGGTAGTTTCACGCAGCTGCCTCCCGGAAGGGTCCCCAGGCTCAGATTCCTTCATATGCACCTTGAATGCCACTGCTAAGCACCAAACACTGGCCCCTGGAGTAAGGCTACCTGTGTAGCCTGTAATTTGACACGGTTCCTGATCTGACAGGAGTCTGACTTTAATTTCCTCTTTTTGCCCTTGACGGACCCCCATGCTGATGACATCAAATTCCTTGCTCCCTACTTCCTGACCATGTCCACGCGATGCCTGACCTTGTGCCTCGACTTCTGCTGTTCCCTGCTAGGTCCTGACTGCACAGGACTAAATCCTACCTGCCTGGCGCAGGTGCCTTTAAGGCTTTCTTCCCCTCGACTCCCAAACATGGGGATTGTTCTCTCGCAAGCCCTCCTATGTCCTGTCCTATATCATGGTGTGTGTCTCTTTCTCTCAGCACTTTATCCCTTCCTGCTTTGCATTACAATTGTGCGTATCATTTTCCCTGCTGTTCTCTAAGTCCTGTGGGGAAATGTCTGTATTTTACTCATCCTGTGCCTCCCACAGCTGCTGGCCCACACAGGCTGCTCAACAGATCCTTTGTGAATGGCGGGCATGGCGGCGCCCGTGGGTGACATCCAGTGGGTGAATGTCTCAGAAAAGCATTCATTTGGGGTGTTCTTCAGCGATAGGAGCCAGCACCGCGTTCTTGTACAGACGGAAGGGGGTACTGACGGAAGGGATGAGGAGTAAATGCATCTCTAAGCTCTCTTTTGGATCACTGCTACTTATAGTTCATGACAAAACACTGTCTAAAAAGGCTCGCTGGGGGTAACCCCGCATGCATGATGATATTCCAGAACAGATGGCAGGCTCCGGCGGGGAGGGGAAAGTGTGAGGGGAGAGTGTAAAGGGAAATTTTCACTCTCTGCCTGCCAACCAGGAAAAATGGGATACCTCCTCCATGCTGGCGTCTTTTCGATTCCCCTTAGAACACGAAGACACACCATAATGAATTAACACTTATGTCTCAGTGATAAATTCAGTCAAGATGTTTTGAACTTGCACTTTGTGTCCCAATGCTGCCACAGGCCTTGGGGGATACCAGGGACCAGAGGCAGGGTCTCTGTCCCAAATTTATTGCTCAGCTTTACCTGGGAAGCAAAATTGAAGAACAATACATCCACAGAGAGGAGGCCTGTGGAGGGGTTCATTATTTTGACAACTCTGCCCTAAAGCCATTCATGAGCTGAAAGCATTTTAATACAATTTGAGGTCACATTACATGAGCCAGATTGTGCCTGAGTTACTCTCTGGGCAGAAGTAAGGTTCCTTTGAGGTAGCCAGGGGGTAAAAATAGCTTACCGTGGACTTTAACTTAGAGCTAAACATGTTACCTCTTATGAAGCAACCGTCACTGGCTACATGCCTCTCTGGCTCTGGACTGACCCTCTACTTCTGTCCCTCATCTCAGAAACGTCAACCGAGGCGCTGCTCATGGCCATTTGAGGGAAGCGCCGGGAACGGTCTTGGATCCTGTGGGCAGAGCACGGGGGCACAGGCGGCCTGCTGGGGCTGCTGCTGGCAGGAGGAAGCAGGTTGGGTTACGGGATACCCAGCAAGTGGACACATGTCCTTCTTTCCCCTGAGCTTCCATCTAGCTGGTAATTGGGATTAGTTTACGTAGCCCATGGCTGGGAATGAAGAAATGAAATTTCACATTTTTAACGTCACTTAATCTCTTGGTAATTGCCCGATTCTTGTCTGTTTTCCCAGCAGCCTCCTTCACAGAGTGGTTGGGAAGATGAGTGAAACAGGTTCAAGTGCATTTATTTGAGTCCTCCTTGATTCGACCTGGCAAAGGCATACGTAAATCCTTCCTTTCTATTCTTTAATGCTTTCTGATAATGTATCCTAAGAAAGTAATTTTTAATGTTAACTGCTATAAATTAGTCCACTTCCTTTTCTATGCCCACATTTTTATTACAAATATCCCTCAATCCAGCACCAACTGGTTCGAAGGAAAGGACCCTACCTCTCTTGACCAGCGGGGCTCGCCTGCTTAAAGCTGCATTTGTAGTGGTTCAGGGAGGGCGTTGGTGTCCCCTCGCTTGTGAAGGTCTTTTCTTTCCTCTTCTTCTTCTTCTTTTTTCTTGCTACAGATGAACAGAAATCATCCTTGCAGCTGCTCTAATGACCCCGTCCCAAGGAAAGCCACTCTAAAAATAGAATCAAAGGGAACAAATGGTTTGCCTGACAACCTATTTTGAGGGGCAGGAGGCTGGAGGATTCAAGAAATGGAAGTATGTTATCAAAGAGGATGAGAAGTACACAGATCCAGAAAGTTTTAAGGCATAATTTTTGCCAAAAAGCTCATTTGGTCAAGTTCATAGCTATGTGCCATCTATAGAGATTAAGTTAAACATGTGATATTGCCAGTATCAGTTACAGCCTAAGGTTCTGAAGTTTTATATGATGCTTCCTATATATAACAACGCCCCCAGTATCTTAGGAACCCAATTTAAAATATTTTCATAGTAAATGGAAATTGCTTTGATTTGGTGTTAAGAAGAAACCCTTGAAATGGTGTTAAGGAGAAACGTTGTTTTAAACGGTGTTAAGGAGAAAACCCTAAAGACTCCACCAAAAAATCTTGGAAGTTATATATGATTTCAGTAAAGTTGCAAGATATAGAACAGTATAGAGATCTGTTGCATCTCTATACACTAATAATGAAGCAGCAGAAAGTGAAATTAAATAACATACTGTTTACAATTGCACCAAAATAGCAAAATATCAGGAATCAACACCCAAAGAGGTGAAAGACCTATATTCTGAAAACTATAAAACATTAATGAAAGAAACTCAAGACAACAGAAAAAAAATGGAAAGACATTCTATGCTTGGAAGAACAAATATTGTTAAAATGTCTATACTACCCAAAGCAATCTATACATTTAATGCAATCCTTATCAAAATTTTTCATAGAGCTAGAGTGAACAATCCTAAAACGTGTATGGGTCCAGAGAAGATCCCAAATAGCCAAAGAAATCTTGAAAAACAAAACAAAACAAAACTGGAGCTATCATAATTCCAGACTTCAATATTCAACAGAGACTTTGTATTACAAAGCTGTAGTAATCAAAACTGTGTGGTACTGGAAAAAATAGACACATGGATCAATAGAACAGAACAAAGAGTCCAGAAATAAACCCACAATTAAACGATCAATTAATCTTCAACAAAGTAGGAAAGAAAACACAATGAGAAGACGTCTCTTCAACAAATAGTGTTGGGAAAATGGGACAGCTACATGCAAAATAATAAAACTGGATCAGTTTCTTACACCATATACAAAATAAATTCAAAATGGATGAAAGACCTAAATGTGAGACCTGAAATAATAAAAATACTAGAAGAGTACACAGGCAGTAATTTTTATGACATTGGCCATAACAACACCTTTCTAGATATGTCTCCTGAGGCAAGGGAAACAAATGCAAAAATAAACTATTGGGATTATATCAAAATAAAATCTTCTGTACAGCAAAGGAAATAATCATCAAAGCTAAAAGGTAATTTCCTGAATGGGAGAAGATATTTGCAAATGACATGTCCAATATATATCCAATATATATTTTGGTGAATATCCAAAATATATAAACAACTGATAACAACTCAACATCCAAAAAACTAATAATTCCATTAAAAAATGGGCAGAAGCCATGAACAGACAGACATTTCTTCAAAGAAGAAATCCAGATGGCCAATAGACATATGAAAAGGTGATCAGCATCACTCATCATCATGGAAATGAGAATCAAAACCCCAATGAGATATCACATCACCCCTGTCAGAGTGGCTAAAATAAAAAATACAAGAAACAATTAGTGTTGGTAAGAATGCAGAGAAAAAGGAATCCTTTTGCACTGTTGATGGGAGTGCAAACTGGAGCAGCCACTGTGGAAAATAGTATGGAGTTTCCTTAAAAATTTAAAAATAAAGTTACCCTACAATTCAGTAATCACACTATTGGGTATTTACCCCCAAAATACAAAAACACTAATTTAAAGGGATACATGCACCCTTATGTTTATTACAACATTATTTATAATATCCAAACTATGGAAGCAGCCCCAGTGTCCATTGATAGATGAATGGATAAAAAAGTCACACACACACACACACACACACACACACACACACACACACAATGGAATACTACTCAGCCATAAAAAAGAATGAAATCTTGCCATTTGCAACAACACAGTTGGAGCTAGAGGGTATAATGGTAAGAGAAATGAGTCAGTCAGAGAAAAACAAATACTATATGATCGCACTGATGTGTGGAATTTAAGAAACAAAACAAATGGGCAAAGGGGGAAAAAAGAGAGAGACAGAAACCAAGAAAGAGACTCTTAACTATGGAGAACAATTAGACGGTTACCAGAGGGGAAGTGGGTTGGGGGATGGGTGAAATAAGAGTACGCTTATCATGGCGAGCACTGAGAAAAGGGTAGACTTGTTGAATCACTGTATTGTATACCTGAAACTAATATAACACTGCACATTAATAATACTGGAATTAAAATAGAAAACTTACTGAAAAAATAAAATAAAATGGTGTCGAGGGCCTTCCAAGTTTTTAACTCCTCAGAGAACATCTTTGGTAATGCCATGGTACTAAATGAGCACTTACTAAACACATGATGTCACCCTGGACTTGCTCAATGAACTCACAGCTCGAAGCCTTGCCAGGAGACCCTCTCGTTTCTGTGGACGTCAATTTTCCCGTCTCCCTGGGTAAACTGGAGGTGATCTAAAGGAGGGGAAAGCAAATCAAACAGCAGAGTCACACACCTACTATTTGAGTGGACTGATGTTATACATGGAAGCCCCTAGCACTGTGTATAGAACCACCGACTTTTTTTAGTCTATGTTCTTACATAGGGCTTTAATAATTACAAATGTAATTATACTGTATATACAATTATACATTTTGCTTGTTCACTTATTTCATCAGTATTTTCACCCACGTTACATCATTTTTTTTAAAGTTTATTTATTTAAGTGATCTCCACACCCAACATGGGGCTTGAACTCATGACCTCGGGACCAAGAGTCACGTGCTCCCCTGACTGAGCCAGCCAGGCTCCCCTCATTATATCTTTTAAATTACTTTGCTTAAAAATGTAAACTCATGCTTAAAAATACAAACAAATAACATAGAAGTGAGTCAAGTGAAAAGTAAAAGCTCCCTTCCCTTCTGTTTCCTCAACCCAAGAGGCACTAGTTCTGGTAAAGTCTTCCAGAGCTTTTTATCTATGAGTGTCTGTCTGCGTCTAGGCAAGCATGTTTATGTATAGATTAATTTTTCTTTACATTTATGGGATCAATCGAAACATCAGGTTTGGCAACTTGCTTTTTTCACTTAGTAATGGGTTGTCAGATTTAGCAAGTAAAACTACAGGATGCCCTGTTAAACGTGAGTTTCAGATCCATAAGAATTTTTTTAATGTAAATACGTCTCAGATTCTGCATGAAACTTATACTAAAAAGTATTTTTAGATTGATTTGACTCATTGTTGACGTGACATTCAAATTTCACTGGGCGTCCTGTCTTACCACTACAAACACATTTCTTTTTTTTTCTTTTTAAAGATTTTATTTATTTGACAGACAGAGATCACAAGTAGGCAGACAGGCAGGCAGAGAGAGAGGAGGAAGCAGGCTCCCTGCTGAGCAGAGAGCCTGATGCGGGGCTTGATCCCAGGACCCCAGGATCATGACCTGAGCCAAAGGCAGAGGCTTTAACCCACTGAGCCACCCAGGCGCCCCTACAAACACATTTCTGTATCTGCATGTTTAGGTTTATCTGTTTGTTTAAGCTGGCATATGGTTTCTCATGTCTCAATGTGGCCACACAATCTTGGTTGGTAACAGAAGTAGTCAGGGGTAATTTTTCTCTTCTTATTTTTCCTTATTTGTCATTACCAAAGGTTTATCACTATACGTGCTTTGTAGGGAGATTAGGTCCTGTGAGCTGGAAGTCCTCTTTATCCACAGAGCACCTTGATTGGTGAGGCCATGGAAACCTGGGACTATGGAATGTTCTATTACTCTGCCTTATGGAGGCAGAAGACCCCCTGGAACATCCAGGAAGAAGGAACTGAGGAGAAGATCAAGCCAGCAGCTCAGGAGGTCTCAATCTCTGCCGACTTCCTCAAAATCATCTACATCATCCTCTACTGTCTGGGACTGATGGGGTTGGCAGAATCTTCTTGGTGGGGTGCCCCAAGCCCAGACTAGGACATGTATAAAGCCCTAGGTTCCCCATGGGCTCTGGTTCCTTTTCCTCCCTTTTAGGGGCAATCTCTGATCCTCTACCCTCCACTCCCCATATGTGGTTGACTAGATGCCCTGAGAAGCAGGGGGACTTTGTTCCTAGGGGGTCTTCTGGGGTTCCTGGGGCTGGGCCCCAGTTCCAGAAGGGAGGTTTGGCAAGTAGATCATCTCCACTATCTGTATTTCTCACATGGATCTGCATAAAATTGGGCGGCCAGCATGGGGCTGACAGGCTAATTTTCAGGGACTCAAGATATTTATACAGACAAAGCACTGGCAAAAAAGTTGTCTCCTTTACCTCACCAACCCTTGGGGTGGTCCTGGAGAAAACAAGTGAAATGAAGAAGAGAATGGGAAGTTGAAAAAAGGAGGGTTCCAAGTTGATAAAAGCCCAGAGAGAAATAAAGAAACCCAGCTGAGAAGGCATCTGGGGAATGTCGATGGCCAGGTGTCTAAAAATTTTGTATATACTAACTTACTCATAACAACCCTGGGAGGTAGGAGTAGGAGTTATGACCACCCCAATTTACAAAAGAGGGGGAAGGGATGAAGGAAGGAAGGAAGGAAGGAAGGAAGGAAGGAAGGAAGGGACGGACAGACGGGGAAGGGAGAAATTGATTGGAGTCCAGAGAAATTAGTTTTTTTTTAATATTTTATTTATTTATTTGACAGAGAGAGATCACAAGTAGGCAGAGAGGCAGGCAGAGAGAGAGCGAGAAGCAGGCTCCCTACTGATCAGAGAGACCGATGCGGGGCTCGATCCCAGGACCATGGGACCATGACCCAAGCCAAAGGCAGAGGCTTTCACCCACTGAGCCACCCAGGCACCCCGAAATTAGGTATTTTACCCAAGATCACACAGCAGCTAGAAAGTGGAAGAGATGGCTTTTGGTCAATAGAGTTGACTCCAGAGTCTATGGTCCAAAACAGTTGGTTACATGTGACTAATGTGGATTTTTAACTTGTTGACTATAAAGCATGTGATAGGACTACTTCCCATTGCCCCCGACTTTCCAGTAAACTTCATTATACTCATGAATGCCTTGTTACATTTTAAATTTTGCTTTGTTTAGAAACCAGTAAAGAAGCTATTTCTTGTTTAGATTTATAACGTAGAGAAGCAGAAATGCCTGGGCGGCAGTGAACATGTGACCATAAGACTTTCTGGAGTCCATACAAATCTTTGGGAAGGCATATATATCAGTCAGGATACCAACAGGAAAGACAACACCCTCCCAGGGTTTAACTAAGAAGTGGTGGCATGGGGAGCAGAATTAAGGGAACCATCGAAGGAAGGTAAAGCACCAAGGGGCTGGCAAGAGAGAGAAGCCTTTATACTCCTTTTCCTTAAGGGGCAAAGGGAGAGAACTGCTATGGAGTCTAGAGAGAGCTGGACCCTCAGAAGGCAGACTGCCTACCCAGAGCTGTGACCATGGAAGGAAGAGCCACGGCAACACAGGAAAGAAGCAGAGAGAATAAATATCTCTTCCTCTTTCTCTTTCTGGTTTCTGATATTCTTCAGGTGTTCCCACTGGCCACACCAACCGACAAGCTAAAGGGCGAGGGACCCCGAGGAGGCAATCTGAAGGTCAGCTTCTGGAGACACAGAGGAGGCAGAGAAAGATGGCAGGGAGGCGGATGTAAAACAAGAGCAATAGAACTGGAACTTTAACACACTCTGGGAGTGTGTGTGTGTGTGTGTGTGTGTGTGTGTGTGTAGAAAGACCCTAGTTTCGATTTGGGTTCAGGCTCTAAGCTGGGCTTCAGTTGTTCCTAGACTTCACCAAAAGCCCAGATTCATCCTAGGCAGACTGAACTCTGTGAGGGTATTTGCTTGGCCTCCCCCGAGCCTGTGCACACCCTGAGGTCTCTCTGTGACTGAGAACACCTTTTGTGCTTGACTGAGTCAGTGTGCCAATCCCAGGGCTTGGCTGGAACCATCTGCCTTCCCAAGGCCAATGGCCAGGCATTGGTCACCTCTCTGGTGTCCTGCTGACTCTGGACTAGGCCCGCTGCCAGAGTGATCCCGATGCGTGAGGCATCATAGACTATTTCTGAGTGTTCAGCATTATTCTTACACTGCACAGCTCATGTAAGAGAGAGTACTCTATGAATCATTATTTAAAAAAATTATATAATGTCATTTGTAATCTTCACGTGCTATGGAAGTGACACATGATTCTTATTTGACTGGTTTATTTTGGTGAAATCTTCATAGGAGACAGTGGTTGCTTTTACATTTCATTAACCTTAAGACAGAGGACTTCTAGGCAAGGGTAATTATCTTTCAGAATAAATTCCTCCTATGTAGCTTTTCATTTATTATCCTGGAAGTCCAATACGGTCTACTTGTTTGACTTGGAGTCACGCCATTCGACACCAGAATTGCTACCTCTTAGGAGAAGGTCAGTACTACACTGACCACAGTAAAATGTGACTGCCATATTATGATGGTTTCTCTACTCTGTAAACCTGAAAATTGGGATAGGAACAAGAGTTAAAGTCTTTAGGAAGCAAACTGTTGTTAAAGCCATAACAACTCATTTGCAACAAGTTATTTTAGCAGAAGCTGTCAGGTGCGTGTTGGCTATCCTGTCATCGGAGGCGGCGATAATTCATGTGTTCCTTGAGGCTGGAGAAACGAAGGCTTTAGAAGGATGGAATGATGTGTTGATGCGGATTTTGCAGGGCAGGCTTACTCCAGATTCCAGTGGCAGTATCGGGGTCCTGTGGCTATGCTGAAGCCTTCTAGCACTCTCTGCTGTTGCTTCAATGAACCCACATGAGTTGGTTATGGCTAATGCGATGTTCATGATTATGTGGTACAAGGTGGTGATATGACCTATGAGATTATCTTTGAAATATTTCAAAGTGTCATTTCATTCTTATCTTTCTCAGTGGAGTGCTCGCTCTTTAAGCTAGGGATTTCTTGCCTTTTTTTTTTCCTCTGTTTTTCAGTGTTCCTTACCATCTTGGCTTTGGCTCTGTGGTTATTTCAATGTCACTGTCACCCAAATGGTTCTCGGCGAACTGATGCAGCTTCTCAGTGCTTCCAGGCCCAAAGTCCTCCCAGGTGAGAGGAGAGTGCAGAGCAGCCCGGAGAAGCTAGGAGAGAGAGGAGAGGGCCATGTTCTGAAATGCCATCCCATTGAAACCATCTACATGAAGGATAAATTCCAGCAAGTACACCTTTTCATGCCTTGCTCAACTTCTAAGACCTGAAGGTAAGCCCAAAGGACAAAGATCTTAAAAATAAAAAAAAAAACAAAAACCAGAGGGGCACCTGGGTGGTTCAGTGGGTGAAGTGTCTGACTCTTGGTTTCAGGTCAGGTCATGATCTCAGGGTGGTGGGATCAAGCCGCATGTCGGGCTCCGTGCTCAGTGCGGAGTCTGCTTGAGATTCTCTCTTCCTTGGCCCCTCCCCCACCTCTAATGTAAATAAATAAATCTTAAAAAATAAGTAAGTAAACATAAAAAAAACCAGAAAACATAGAAGCAGGGTTAAACCTGAGATGCCCCCCTGCTCTCCATACAGCCAAGACACCTGAAGATGTCACATTCTCAGTGGAATGAAGTGGCGGGCTGGGCAAAAATCTGCCTCACAGCAAAAGGCCCCGCCAAAAGCCGACAGTCAAACAAACCAAAAAAATACTGCTGATGGGGGAATAAATGACAGTAACAACTTCTTCTCTAAGGATCTGTAATCAGAGATCCTTTTGAGGATCTGGGATTCCAAGCCATACTCCCTGCTTAGTCGGGGACACCCCGAACCTAGAAATGAAGTGATTCCCAGGAGAGTGTCAGTCTTGGTACATTCGCACGTCCTCTCCAGACAGAAAAACCCTCATCAAGCTCCCGCGGGTTACTCAAATCTGAGCTCATATTAAAAAATAACCAGATGCTTTAGGAAACATTATACCATGAGTGAGACTCACCAGAACCACAAAAACAAAACAAACAAACAGTTCTAGACCCCAGTAAGATTTCAGATCTTGGAATTATCAGACATAGAACACAGAATAATTATCCATGAAATATATACTTAAAGCGATATTTTTAGTATCCCATTTTAAAGTAACAATTTTCCAATGGAGAAGACAGAGCCAAAATACTGGACAACAATAGTAGGTCAACCTAGAGGGAATGATTAGAGGTGTAAAAATTTTAAGACTCCTGTATTTTTGGAAAGCAGAATCTGCATTTTATTTTACTTGGAGCTTTGTTAAATTATACATATAACTTTAAAGGTGACCACTAAAGGAATACAAGTAGAGTGTATAATGTACAAGTAGAGTGAAAAAATAATCTGAAACACATCAGGAGGAAAAAAAAAAAAGAAACAAGCAAAAAATATATGGAAGAGATCACCAAAGAAGATGGCAGAAATAAATAAAATTTAACAGTAATTGTAAGAAATGTACACAGTAGTCTCTCTTTACCCATTGTTTTGCTTTCTGTGATTTCAGTCACCCACAGTCAACTGTGGTCCAGGACCAGGTGACTCTCCTTCTGATGCATTGTCGGGAAGGCAGTAGTAGCCTAACGTTACGTTCTACTGCCCACGTCATTCACCTCACTTCACCTCATCACACAGGCATGTTAGCCTCTCACATCATCATGAGAAGTAGGGTGGGGGCAGGCACCTGGCTGGCTCAGTCAGGGGGGTGTGCAACTTTCCATTTCAGGGTTTTAAGTTCAAGCCCCACATTGGGTGTGGCAACTACTTAAAAATAAAATCTTAAAAAGAAGAAGAAGAAGAAGAAGAAGAAGAAGAAGAAGAAGAAGAAGAAGAAGAAGAAGAAGAAGAAGAAGAAGGCAGCTAAGAAGAAGAAGAAGAGTAAGTACAGGACAACAGGCTATTTTGAGAGAAAGACTACATTCACCTGACTTTTATTACAGTATGTTATTATATTTATCCTGTTTTGTTATTAATTATTATTCATCTCTCACTGTGCCTAATTTATAAATTAGGCTTTATCATTTGTATGTATATATAGGAAAAAACAGTCTCTATAGGGTTCAGTACTTTTGCAGTTTCAGCCACCTGGGGGTCTTGGTTAAGGGAGGATTATTGTACCAATATTTTTAGCCTCAAATGTAATGTTTCTGATTGTAAAAGTGCATTCCCCCTCCCCGTGTGTGGCCTTGGGGCAGGTCCCACAGAGGGTGGTATGTGAGCCAGGGTGGCTTTCTCCTGTCACCCTGGACCAAGCATGACCTCAAGGTATCTGGCCCGAGGCTGCCATCAGCCAGCATCTGAGATAAACATCTTGGTGGTAGATTACAATGGCCAGTGTTTCTCTATTACAGCATCTTTTAGGATGCTTGTTTCTCACGCTGAGTCTATATGCAACACTAAAAGGAAACCAGCCTCTGAAGGAAGCAAGGAAGGTGGAGCCATGTAACTTTTGTTTCCAAGAAGGAGATTATCTTGAGGGGTGCAAAGCAACCACCAGAACCCTCAAAGGATGAGAGGGACCCTTCAAAATCTGGGGAGATCTCACTCGGGAGCAGATACTAGAAATGAAAGGAAAGCAAATCTTGAAAAAAACGGAAGGACTTATGTTGGCTATCCAGAAAGTCAGGAAAAAGGAGAACTTTTAAAATGAATTTTTGTCCCAAGTCTGCTAAAGAAAAAAGAAGAAAGAATGAATTCTGGTGGAACAACAAGGCTCCGAGCATTTAGAAAAATATTCTCAGGGCATTTACATGGATTTTTAAGACAAAAAAATAAAGGCAACGCTTTGCTGAGGCTTTTTCCTTGAACTTTTTCTTAAGATGATGCTTCTATTAAAATGGATCGACATAGCGTATCCAAATTTAAAGCAGAAGTGAGAAGTACAGCCCATCCCATCTTAATGAACTCTTACTGGTTCCCGGAGATCTCAGCCATCTCTAGGTGTAGCCCATGAAGAGCCTGAAATACCTGATGTAGACTCAGGCTGCCACCAACTGGTAAACCATGTTTGTTTCGGCTCTGCTTTCCAGGAAGTACCACTGACTTTGCTATTTCCAGTGCTTGACCTTTGGACATTTCCTCTCTCCTGAAATGAAAGCTAAATCTAAAATCACACTTCAAGTGTCCCAAACCGGCTTTGCCTGTTGCTATTTTCCACCAAATAAATAGGCATTGGAGCTCGCTGGGACCCCACTCTTAACTTCTCGAGAAAGGGGTTCAGAGCTGTCCAACATCGGGTTAACCATTGCATTAGTTGAGAGTCTTTCATCTGGAAGGTAAGAATTCAACTTCTTACATCCAAAAACCTGAATTTATTTGCCCCTATAACTAGGAAGTCCAGCTGTGAAACTGGTCTCAGAGACAGCCAGCACCTAAGCCACGGTGTGTGTAGGACACGATCGGGAGCCATAGAGCAAGGTTTGCTTTGTTGTTCCCTTGTGTTCACCCTCAGCACCCCCACTGACTCAGAGGAGGCCTTTCCCCAAGGAAGGATCAGGACTGTTACAGTAGGAAAGCAAAGAGGGAAAAAAAATCAGTATTTGTTTTTCAGAGTTCTAAACATATTTAAAATTTTTACAACACAGATTTTTTTTTAAAGATTTTATTTATTTGACAGAGAGGGACACAGTGAGAGAGGGAACACAGGCAGGGGAAGTGGGAGACAGAGAAGCAGGCTCCCCGCCGAGCAGGGAACCTGATGAGGGGGCTCGACCCCAGGACCCAGGATCATGACCTGAGCCAAAGGCAGACGCTTAAGGACTGAGCCACCCAAGTGCCCACAACACAGATTTTTGAAAGAGCCTTGGATTTGCAAAACCAGAGACTTTCGATAGAAGAAAGCCTTATTAAGAATCAAAAGAGCTAAACCCCAAAGGAATCAGGGGATGGGGTCTGTGCCTTAACCAACATATAGGAGAGGAAATAGTTGGTGCTGGCCCTGCAGACCAAATTAGGATTGCACAGATGTGGAGCTTGAAACAGGAGGGGATGAAGCATGATCTGGAAGGAGGCTGGCGATCCTATGAGTGAAGGAGTGCACCTAGGGGGGTTTTCCAAGGGAAATGGGGTCAGCACTGGGGCACTGCCCAGGCTTCTGGTCCCAGCAGCATTTGAGACTAAGCACCTGGTCTGACTCTCTCACTGAAGTGAAAAAAATGTATATTTTAAATAATCATCTCAAAAGCATTGATGACCTGGAAAAACAGTAAAGTATATTCAGGACAAAAGCTAGAATAGGAACATGGAGTGAGAAGAACACAGAAGGTACTCTTCCCAAACTACTCAACTGTGAGTTTTGAAGTTGAAAGGACTTACCAGTTACAGAGTACAAGAAAGAAAAAAAAAAAGTCCCACAAAATAGGAGATGTCAGCCTATAAAGCTGGGTTCGGTAAAGAGCCATACCCCTTCATAATTTATGGGGCTCAGTGCAAAATGAAAATGCAGGGCACCTCATTCAAAGTTATCAAGAATTTTAAGATAGTGACAGCAGAGCATTAAATCCAGTAAAGGGCTCTTCTGAGCTCATTTTCCCTGTGGCATGAACTACATGGGAGGCCGACCCCCACCATCTCCAGCAGACCTCACCTTTCTTTCTTTCTTTCTTTTTTTTTTTTTAAAGACTTTATTTATTTGAGAGAGAGACAGAGAGAGCCCAGCAAGGGGAGAGGTAGAGGGAGAGGGAGAAGCGGACTCCCCACCAAGTAGGGAGCTCCATGCGGGGCCCAATTCCAGGACCTGGAGATCATGACCCGAGCTGAAGGCAGGTGCCCAAGCACCTGAGCCACCCAGGAGGCCCAGACCTCACCTTTCTAAACAGCCACGGCACAGCCTGCATGAGGGTTTGCAACTGAAATTCAAACTGTCTGGGTCATTCCAAAATACCTCCAGCCAGGAATTTAATGTAAAGGAGACTTGGGTTGGTAGTGCCACAAGGAGCTGGCCAGAATCCAAGGCAAGCCCTGGCTGATGGAATTCCACTTCAATCCGAGGGCTAAAATCAATCCCCCTATTTACAGCACCAAGTAAAAACAGTTCATTGTCACAAAGGAAGTAAGCCACCATGAACAGGAACCAAAAGAAATAAGAAAATTGTTTAAAAAAAAAAAAAAAAGAAAGAAAACCATGGGAACCTGGGTGGCTCAGTCAGTTAAACCTCTGACTCTTGGTTTTAGCTCAGGTCATGATTTCAAGCTCTTGAGATCAAGACCCGTGACAGGCTCCACGCTCAATGGGGGAGTCTGCTTGAGATTCTCTCCCTCTGCCCCTCCCCACCATTCATGTGTGCTCTCTCTCTCTCTCAATCACTCTAAAATAAATATATAAAATGAAATTTTAAAAATCATATATAAAAAAACACCTACAAAGGCTTTTCTACTGTTGGCCCTACCAGACACAGAATACTAAAAGGCAATATATATATTTTTTTTAAATTGAGGTCCTGGTGTGACTCTCCACTACAGTTTTGCAAGTTGTTACTATTGGAGGAACCTGGGTAAACAATACATGGGGTTTCCCTGTATTATTCCTCACAACTACATGAGAATCTACAATGATCACAAAATAAAAGTCTAACAAAATAAATAAAATTTGAGGAAAAACTAGATAATATGAGCAGTGACTAGGATAATTAAAAAGATGAACAAGTAAATTTTTAAAAAGTAAGTAGAACCTCTAGAATTGAAAAGGAAGGATAAACTAGAAGAATGTTCTAAGGAAATCTTGCAGAATGCAGTACAGAGAGAAAAAGAGCTAGAAAAACCTGACCAAGAGGTTAAGAAACGAGTAGCACAGGGTAGGTAGATCTAACAGGCTGAATTAGAGTTCTCAATGAAGAAGAGAAATGGGAAATGGGAAAGAGGAAACACTTAAGGAGCTGACAGCTGAGAATTTTCCACAGTTGGTGAAGGACACTAATCCACACTACACATGTCATAACAAAAATGGCCAAACAGCCATGATGAAAAGAGGATTACTTCCAAAGGAACAAGATCAGGCCACTGACTTTTTGACAATTCATTTAGAATCTTCCCCCACACACTGACAACCTTTCAATAACTTCCCATCAGCCTGTGGACAGAGGCCAAAATATTCTGCATGGTCTACACTGCCATGGTCTTTCAGAGTCACTGTCCCTTCAACAATCTGCACTCCACGTCTTCTTCCAATTTCTGGTCTCACTGCAATATTCCCTCCTGACTGAGAACTTCAGACAGGACTCTCTGTCTGCACCACTTCCCACTCTCTCCCTCCTCCGCCTTGTGAACTGCTTCTCAGCCTGCAGGACTCCAGTCAAAGGTGGCATCCTTCGGAAGCACATATGATGAAACCCTGTTTGTTCTTTGTTTGTTTGATAGCCCACCATCTGAGCTCCACTTCCGCCTCAAGGGGAGTCTTATAAATTATATCCTTCGGCTGCTAAGGTTTCCAACTTCATATTCAGAATAGCTGTAAGAAAGTATTCAGCCTGGGCGGCTCAGTCCGTCAAGCGTCTGACTCTTGGTCTTGGCTTACATCATGATCTCAGGGTCCTGGGATTGAGCCCCCAAGGTCGGGGGGGGGGTCCATGCTCAGCAGGGAGTGAGTTTGACACTCTCACCCTATGTCCCTCCCCCAACTTGCTTGCTCGCCTTCTCTCTCTCAAACAAATTTTTAAAAAAGTATTCATCATAATCATATGCAATAGGACTACCAACAAGTGAAACTTATTTTCTGGGGTGGTTTAGGAAAATGTCTCCTTACTGAATAGTGAGAGTTCTGTGCCTTTTTTTTTAAAACCAAGAAAACATGTTATTTTTCTCACGTGAAGTACTCTATCTTCAAATTTTCTAAATTCCAATGTAAATTCAGTTGAAGTATTTAGGTGAAACACTTTTATAAAGCAGCAAAGCCATTTTTTAAGAACACGGGATCAGGAAAACTCTGTTCCTTTGGCATGCCCAAAGGGTAGAAAGTTGCCAAATTCACCGAGTGTCCCAGGGTCCTATTGTCTCTCCGTACTATCATCACATTCTCTTGACTTTTCAAAGCAAGATGATTTGGGCTCCAAATACATATGGGCTTGGTTCAAGTACACAAATCTTTTGTTTGGGGTCGTCTGGAGGCTCCCTGTGAGTTTTCAGGTGGAGGGCGATACGCGGAATTATTAATTTAAATTATGCTCTTTATCAGAATCCTGAGAGAGGGAAACTTCATCATGAAATCTTTTTCACCTGCTTTACTTTTTCTTAAGATAGAAAAACCTTTCAGGAGTGACTTCCGAAAGATAACTGTGAAAACAATGAATATTAATTCCATTTTTCAATCCAAGGCAGTGTAAAAACAAACCAAACTATGTACCACAACCTCTCCATCCACTTAACTCATTTGTAATCTGTAGAGAACTGTACATACATAACGAACGGTGAAAAGATTCCCCTACACCTTACCCTCTTTTTATCTCCAACATTTCATGATGAAAAAGGAGTTATCCTAGTAGAGCATACTGATGCGGATTCTGTACTGCATATTTGAAAGTTGCTAAGAGCAGATCTTAAAAGTACTCATCATAAGAAACACATTTTTTTTTTTTTTTAATGCTGGATGGGAACTAGACTTATTATGGTGACCATTTCACTATATATGCAAATATCAGATCATTATTTTGTATGTCTGAAACTACTATAATGCTACGTGTCAATGACACCTCAAAAACGCATATATCCTAAAACAGGTATCTGCAGGCATACACATTTCTGTTCAAAAGCCATAATGTTGTTCTGCACCTTGTTTTTTTCTTTTAATAGTATATAAGAAACAGTTTGCTACTGTTCTAACTGTATGAAAACGTGGCTTTAAAATAAAAGAGAATAAAAATTTTAGGACTCTTACACAGAATGGCCTTTTGGCCTAGCCTGAAAACCTCAGAGGGAAATAGCATTTTCAGACAAGTTTCAGGACTACTTTTGTGGGGGGCGGGGAGAAAGGACTTGCTCTCTGTCATACTTCAGATATAGGTTTTGGAGGTAAACCTTTCCATTTTGAATTCGAGCTATAGAATTTAGCAGTTATGTGTTCTTGGAAAAGTAGCTGAACCTCTCTGAACCAAAATGGAACAAATAGCACCTAGATTACAGGATTGTTGTGAGCATCGAGAGATCATGTGTGTAATGTAATTAGTGCTGTGATCACAAAGCAATCTTTCAGAAATTATAATTTTTTAAAAATGTAGGTGGCAGGAAACCTCCATTTTCCACATTAGCTTTAATTTCCCCTCCTAGGAGAGCCATGTGGGTCTTTAGAAGTAAGTCCTCTCAGGCTTGACATCCTGATTTAGGGTCCAAGATCATTTCCCGGATGACCATAAAGCAGTTTCTTAACCTGTGCGCTTCAGTCATGACTAAATCTTCTTCATTTGTATCTGAATCTCCTTTTTCGTCTTTCTTTCTTTCTTTCTTTTACAGGAAGTGTTTCCTCTTGTTCCGCAGACACTGTGTACCCACTGGGATGTCTTCAGTGTCACGGAGAAGCCCAACGCCTGTGCCCAGCTCTACTCCCTGCTGGGCCACAGTACTGAGGAAAAACTTATTTGGAACAGCAACGGTGAAAGCGAAACATCACCAAAGCATCACCGGATGTTGGCTGTATCCTGTGTCAGCCTTCTTCCAGGGGGGCCTCTCTGTGACCTCAGCGTGACATCAGCGGCCTCAGCCTCATTTCCCCTCCCTCCCTGCACCCTGCTGCCAACGCTCTGTGTTCCTTTCTGGGCTCTCTCCTGGGTCGCCTACACCTTTCCCACATATCAGTAAATGAACTCTCCTGGTACTGGGGCGTGCCACCTGTTCTGTGTTGGGACCCTGCCCGAAACACTTCCCAGCTTCTCCAGGACACTGGGAAACTCTCTGGGAGCTAGGATCCACTTTTTCTTGAGTGTGATTCTCTCTTATAAAGCTCCATGCTGGGGGGGGGGGGGGGGGGTGGTGGTGGCGGAAGGTTCAGGAAAGGCTGGGAGAAGCACTGGCATTACAAAACAGGAATATAAAATATGTGATGGCAGAAAGCCTTCCCTGAAAGGACTTTCTTTCCATCTGAGATGAAACGGTGAGGGTTGAACGCTGCTCTTCCTCTTCTGGCGCCACTGTCTGTGTAGACACGTGCCATGTCTCTACTCAGGTAAACCACTTTTTCAAAGAACCTCCAAATTCCCTTCTCCCCGTCTCTCTAAAGGACCTGCTGTTGTGGTTACTGCAAGAAAATCTCGTTACTCAGTTGTTTGAAGCAAATCTTACCCTTTACCTTTCGTTTCTGCTCTTCTAGTAAAATTCCAAAGGAGCCTTCCTAGCCGGACACCTTATTCCGTGCTTTTTTTCATTAGGACCTACGCACCTTGGCCAAGGGGGGCTGAAATGCGAGCTACCCGCTTCCCAGCTCGCGCCGCTGCTCTGCCCTGCCCTCTAGTGGCACAAGGAGGTCAGAGCAGGGGCTCCCCAGCCTTCTGGCTGTCCGAGATAGCCAAAGATCAGCCTTCAGCCGTGGCAATTTCTCAGTATTAGAGCTCTAGCTTGATGCAGCTTTCTTGCTAGAAGAGCAGCTGTCTTGGACCCTAGTTGAAGTCAAAGTGCGTAAGAAAGGCAGGCCATCCTGATGCATTCAATATGCCACTTCGGAGTAACTACTCTGAGATCCTTTGATAGGAGCCTGCAATTCGGCACACTGGAGAAGACTGGCAAGGTGTGAGACATGTGGCAGGGCTAGAGTCCCCTCTTCACCACCACCTTTATCTTCCTCCGTCCTCTCATACTGCCTCCTGAGGGGGAATCGAATAGTCAGTCCCAGTTCTCCAGAGAAACAGAACCAGTAAGAATCCATCCATCCATCCATCCATCCATCCATCATCTATCTAGAGATTTATTATAAAGAAGCTGGCTTACACAACTACAGAAGCTGAGAAGTCCCATAATTTACAGTCCAGGGGCTAGAACCCCAGGAAGGCTGGTAGTAGAATTCCAGTCGGAGTCTGAAGGCCTGCCCAAAGGCAAAAGACTCACCTCTCAGCTCAAGAAGTCAGGCAGAGAGAGAGAAATTCAACCTCCCTCTGCTTTTTGGTGTTATTCATGTTCCCAGCAGGTTGATGATGCCCACATCGGGGAGGGAAATCTCCCTCACTCAGTTCACCAATTCAAATGCTTCACTCTCCCCTAGAAACACCCTTGCAGATATATAGAAATAAAGTTTAGTCTGTTTCTCTGGATGTCCCATGGCCCAGGCAAATTCACCGCCCTGGGGAAAAAGTGATTTGAAAGACGATGTAGCCCGACAAAATTAAGTGAAGCACTAGCATAAAAATGAGGGGAGGTAAATGGTAGCAATGTCAGCTTCCTAGATGCTGTGGGATAAAGAATTCAAAAGTGCTAACCATCACCACACAAACTTCACAAGGAAGCAGAGGAAGGGCTGCCTGCCACCCAACGTCCAGAATGAAGCCAAGAAGGAGTTTCAGAGGTTGGGGCATCTCACTCCGCTGTTCCAAGATGAGGCTGGGAGCCCCTGGGAAGGGCAGGGTGGTTCGTATCCAGGGCATCCTGAAGGCAGGACAGAAGAAAGACCAAAGGGAGGAATTTCCAGATGTCCTTTCAGAGTTAGGGGACTCTTTAGAAATTAAAAAAAAAAAAAAAAAAAAGGAAGAAAGACTCCTGAGAACAGTAAAAAGAAATAGTTTGCAACTTTCTCTACCCTCTGTGTATGCATTTTTGTTTTAATGTTATCTTTCTTGGGATACCATATTTTCCCTTCAAACTATTCCAGGCACGGAAGGTACCAAAAGTTAACATAGAAGATGCAATTCATTTATGGTGCTCAAGAGAAGGAGGTGAAGATGCCCGTATCCTAAAATGGAATTTTGTGTTTTCCCTCTGGAATGTCATATAACTCAGTAGGCTTCCAGCCTGACTTCACATTAGAATAACCTATAGAGATGATATGAAATTAAATCACAGCTGGCAGGGGAGCTGGGGCTGGACATTTGTTTGAGAAGCTCCCTGAGTGACTTTGGTGAAGCCAGGACTAGCCCATTCCATTAGCACTTGGCTAATGTACTCCAGACACATTTGGTGGATTAGGTATTTTGGAGAAATGGCGACATGCTCTACCATGACTCTTAGAGTGGCCTGCAGAGTTCCCAGGGGTACCCCTGCACACACAACAGGAATGATATTCAAATGGCTTTATTTTATAGCACTGTGATCTGGTCATGTTATTATTTTCTTCCTAGGTTGCTTTTATCCCGAAGCTCCTGAAATCTAGAAAAGTTTATAGTGAAAAAAAAAAAAAGGTTTCGTGGTACTAGCTACTGACTTTTCTCTTTTATTTTGCATTTGGGTATTTTTTTTCCCCCTCTCATATATTCTGTATATACTGAAAGCATTTTCTCAAAAAACCCCTTTCTTTCTGCCTTATCTTTCTCCTTTACTTAGTGACTTCTGATTTGGTCTTTGAGCTCCCAGCCCGTTCGCTTCTTAAGTCTGTGGGGAGATGCTGCCTAATCACGAGCCACACCCAAAACTGATTTAACTTCTCCTCCTCCTTGCTGTACTGCATTTAGAAAATGAGTGTCTTGATGAATCCACCTTTGTTGGCCTTGCTGCCTAAACTGTAAGCCTGTAGAGGGAAATATCAGCTACTTGGATTGACTTCCCCAGTCTTGGACCTATGGAAAGGGCTGAAACATTTTAGTAGATGAAAATTATCAATGGCAAGATTCCCTACTTCAATGAAATACTTAATTTCCATGTGATTTTCATGTTGTGCTTGCCTGCCCTTCCCTTCCTTCTACCCCTAACCTTCAGAAGTGATGCCCAGACTGGGTGAAGTTAAGGGGTGGAGAGACTTCAGCATTCAGCTCCTTGGCTGAGAACTTCCTTTAGACTTTCTGTGGGAGGAAATGTGTGAAAGTGGTCTGCTTCGCCCTCTAGTGGTGGCAAAGTTGCAGAACACCTTCAAAGACGGAATTACTACCATGTAAAGCTCTCCAGAATGGTATTGAAACTTCAGTTTGTATAATAATGTGTGTATTACATACACAGTTTTTACCTCAGCCTTCATTTGCTGTTTTTTAAACATAAGGATCTTACAGTCCTCTGGTTAAAGGCTGTAGTCATACACAGGAGGATGAAGAGGAAACTCTCTGGAAGGGAGTTTCAGATCAGAGTCTACCACTCTGAAAGCTGGGGATCACAGGAGCATCCCACAGGCCCCATCAGATGTTTTCTCCCTTCCCTGCCCAGGTATTTTCCCGGACTACATAAGGGCACCTGTGCAATCAGGTCTGGTAAGGCTCCAGGCATTATAGTCCCTTAGGGTAAATACTCGAGCAAAATCCTACAATAACATCCCAATGTGGTTGGAACAGTTGACCCATTATGTACCCCCAGGTGTTCAATCAAGTCTCACTGACTTAAAGAAAGTCACTTTGTTTCTGAATTTTATTGTGGATAGTGGTGGTGTGGTGATTTTGTGTTTGTTGGTTTTCTGATGCTCAACTAACCCTTCTCAGATTGGGGCTCTGTAGAAGATGAGGAAAAACAGGAGGAAGAACGTAGCTTCTGCAGAGAAAATATATCCTCGGCCTGCGAACAGTGCTATCTTCTATGGATGGTATTTTGTTGGCAAATTGCAAATACTTTCTCCAAACTGCAGGCACATTTTGAGTCCCGATGATGTGGTTCATGAAGCAATTTGTAGTCAGTTTCTTTCACAAAATGATGATGTTTAAGAACAGCTTGCAATTAGATCAAAGGAAAACAGTGTTTATTCTATGAGCTGAGAACAGGCTGCAAGTCTGAGTTCTAATTAACCCAGTGGTGGATTCATTAACGCCAAGCATCTGTTGTCAAGGAAGGCATGGAAGCAGTTCCACAGGTAACATTTTGCAAGCAACTTCTTTGTAACAGCTGTTCACTCGGACAAATGGTGATGGCAGTGCATATACCCTGATGCCTTGAAACGTTTTACCTGATGAAAACTTTACCTCTAACTGGATTCTTCTCACCTCAAATCCACTTGTGAGAAAATGGAGATTGCCCCCCTCCCAACAAACATGTGCAAGGAGTTACCGGAAAATAAGCAAGTGATCACAGATCAAAGTATTAGGCCATGCATTCTGAGCAAATACAAACAGCAAGGCTCAAGAGAGAAAGCTTGCTTTTGTTTTCAGTGCTAGATCACAATCGGCTCCTTCAGAGCCCCAGAGAGCCAGAGGCAGAACAGTCCTTGTTCCACATTATGCTTTCCTTGTGCAGATTTAGGGCTTTGACCGAAATGCTAATTATAGAATCTCCTTGGGAGCCTGTTGGGTTCCACTGTATTCCACTTGGTGACAGTGATGAAATTCCTCTCTGGTAAATCTCCACAATCCCGGGAAAAGTGTCAAAGAAATTAATTAATGAAAAAAGAGCAATTCATCTGGTACCTCAGAGTTGAAGGATGGATAGAAAATTAACCTTAGTCACTTCAGTATTCCTGCTGCCCAAACTCCTCTGTCCATTCTTGATAACACATTAAACACACACACACACACACCCCTCTTTCAGTACTTTTGGTGAGTGTATTTGCTTTCTGGTGTTTCTTCCCATGGAAGGCAGGTGAAGGAGAGAAAGGAGAAAGATTGTCTACGTGGAGGGAAGAGGCTGATTTTTTTTTTTTAAGATTTATTTATTTATTTGGGGGAGGGGCAAGGAGAGAGGGAGAGAGAAAATCCTAAGCAGATGCCCCACTCAGCTTGAGCCTGATGCAGGGCTCAATCCCAGGACCGTGAGCCGAAATCAAGAGTTGGACCCTAATGGACAGGGACACCCAGGTGCCCCTCACATGCACTTTTTTAAAACAATTTTTAAAAAATTTTTAATAAACATATAATGTATTATTAGCCCCAGGGGTACAGGTCTATGAATCGCCAGGTTTACACACTTCACAGCACTCACCATAGCACATACCCTCCCCAGTGTCCATAACCCCACGACTCTCTCCCGACTTCCCCGACCACCAGCAACCCTCAGTTTGTTTTGTGAGATTAAGAGTCTCTTATGGTTTGTCTCCCTTCCAATCCCATCTTGTTTCATTTATTCTTTTCCTACCTCCCAAACCCCCCATGTTGCATCTCCACTTCCTCGTATCAGGGAGATCATATGATATTTGTCTCTCTCCAATTGACTTATTTCACTAAGCATAATACCCTCTAGTTCCATCCACATTGTCAAAAAATGGCAAGATTTCATTTCTTTTGATGGCTGCATAGTATTCCATTGTACATATTTACCAATTCTTTATCCATTCATCTGTTGATGGACATCTAGGTTCTTTCCATAGTTTGATTCTTGTGGACATTGCTGCTATAAACATTCAGGTGCACATGCCCCTTCGGATCACTACGTTTGTATCTTTAGGGTAAATACCCAGTAGTGCAATTGCTGGGTCATAGGGTAGCTCTGTTTTCAACTTTTTGAGGAACCTCCATGCTGTTTTCCAGAGTGGTTGCACCAACTTGCATTCCCACCAACAGTGGAGGAGGGTTCCCCTTTCTCCGCATCCTCGCCAGCATCTGTCATTTCCTGACTTGTTAATTTTAGCCATTCTGACTGGTGTGAGGTGGTATCCATTGTGGTTTTGATTTGTATTCCCCTGATGCCGAGTGATGTGGAGCATTTTTTAATGTGTCTGTTGGCCATCTGGATGTCTTCTTTGCAGAAATGTCTGTTCATGCCCTCTGCCCATTTCTTGATTGGATTATTTGTTCTTTGGGTGTTGAGTTTGATCAGTTCTTTATAGATTTTGGATACTAGCCCTTTATCTGATATGTTGTTTGCAAATATCTTCTCCCATTCTGTCAGTTGTCTTTTGGTTTTGTTAACTGTTTCCCTTGCTGTGCAGAAGATTTTTATCTTGATGAAATCCCAATAGTTCATTTTTGCCCTTGCTTCCCTTGCCTTTGGGTATGTTCCTAGAAAGAAGTTGCTGCGGCTGAGGTCAAAGAGGTTGCTGCCTGTGTTCTCCTCAAGGATTTTGATGGATTCCTTTCTCACATTGAGGTCCTTCATCCATTTGGAGTCTATTTTCGTGTGTGGTGTAAGGAAATGGTCCAATTTCATTTTACTGTATGTGGCTGTCCAATTTTCCCAACACCATTTGTTGAAGAGGCTGTCTTTATTCCATTGGACATTCTTTCCTGCTTTGTCAAAGATTAGTTGGCCATAGAATTGAGGGTCTATTTCTGGGCTCTCTATTCTGTTCCATTGATCTATGTGTCTGTTTTTGTGCCAGTACCATATTGGCTTGATGATGACAGCTTTGTAATAGAGCTTGAAGTCTGGAATTGTGATGCCACCAACTTTGGCTTTCTTTTTCAATATTCCTCCGGATATTCGGGGTCTTTTCTGGTTCCATATAAATTTTAGGATTATTTGTTCCATTTCTTTGAAAAAAATGGATGGTATTTTGATAGGGATTGCATTAAATGTGTAGATTGCTTTAGGTAGCATAGACATTTTCACAATATTTGTTCTTCCAATCTATGCACATGTAACATTTTTCCATTTCTTTGTGTCTTCCTTAATTCCTTTCATGAGTACTTTATAGTTTTCTGAGCACAGGTTCTTTGCCTCTTTGGTTAGGTTTATTCCTAGATACCTTATGGTTTTGGGTGCAATTGTAAATGGGACGGACTCCTTAATTTCTCTCTCCTCTGTCTTGCTGTTGGTGTATAGAAATGCAACTGATTTCTGTGCATTGATTTTATATCCTGACACTTTACTGAATTCCTGTACAAGTTCTAGCAGTTTTGGAGTGGAGTCTTTTGGGTTTTCCACATAGAGTATCATATCATCTGCAAAGAGTGAGAGTTTGACTTCTTCTTTGCTGATTTGGATGCCTTGAATTTCTTTTTGTTGTCTGCTGAGGCTAGGACTTCTAGTACTATGTTGAATAGCAGTGGTGATAATGGACATCCCTGCCGTGTTCCTGACCTTAGCAGAAAAGCTTTCAGTTTTTCTCCATTGAGAATGATATTTGTGGTGCGTTTTTCATAGATGGCTTTGATAATATTGAGGTATGTGCCCTCTATCCCTACACTTTGAAGAGTTTTGGTCAGGAAGGGATGCTGTACTTTGTCAAATGCTTTTTCAGCATCTACTCAGAGTATCATATGGTTCTTGTTCTTTCTTTTATTAATGTATTGTATCACATTGATTGATTTGTGGTTGCTGAACCAAACTTGCAGCCCTGGAATAAATCCCACTTGGTCGTGGTGAATAATCCTTTTAATGTACTGTTGGATCCTATTGGCTAGTATTTTGGTGAGAATTTTTGCATCTGTGTTCATCAAGGATATTGGTCTGTAGTTCTCTTTTTGATGGGATCCTTGTCTGGTTTTGGGATCAAGGTGATGCTGGCCTCATAAAATGAGTCTGGAAGTTTTCCTTCCATTTTTATTTTTTGGAACAGTTTCAGGAGAATAGGAATTAGTTCTTCTTTAAATGTTTGGTAGAATTCCCCTGGGAAGCCATCTGGCCCTGGGCTTTTGTTTGTTTGGAGATTTTTGATGACTGTTTCAATCTCCTTACTGGTTATGGGTCTGTTCAGGTCTTTTATTTCTTCCTGGTTCAGTTTATATGTCTCTAGGAATGCATCCATTTCTTCCAGATTGTCAAATTTGTTGGCGTAGAGTTGCTCATAGTATGTTCTTATAATTGTTTGTATTTTTGGTGTTGGTTGTGATCTCTCCTCTTTCATTTATGAGTTTATTTATTTGGGTCCTTTCTCTTTTCTTTTTGATAAGTCTGGCCAGGGGTTTATCAATCTTATTAATTCTTTCAAAGAACCAGCTCCTAATTTTGTTGATTTGTTCTATTGTGTTTTTTTGTTTGTTTCTATTTCATTGATTTCTGCTCTGATCTTTATGATTTCTCTTCTCCTGCTCGGTTTATGCTTTCTTTCTTGTTCTTTCTCCAGCTCCTTTAGGTGTATGGTTAGGTTGTGTATTTGAGACCTTTCTTGTTTCTTGAGAAAGGCTTGTATTGCTATATATTTTCCTCTCAGGACTGCCTTTGCTGTGTCCCACAGATTTTGAACCGTTGTGTTTTCATTATCATTTGTTTCCATGAATTTTTTCAATTCTTCTTTAATTTCCTGGTTGACCCATTCATTCTTTAGAAGGATGCTCTTTAGTCTCCACGTATTTGGGTTCTTTCCAGCTTTCCTCTTGTGATTGAGTTCTAGCTTCAGAGCATTGTGGTCTGAAAATATGCAGGGAATGATCCTAATCTTTTGATACCAGTTGAGACCTGATTTATGACCCAGGATGTGATCTATTCTGGAGAATGTTCCATGTGCACTAGAGAAGAATGTGTATTCTGTTGCTTTGGGATGGAATGTTCTGAATATATCTGTGATGTCCATTTGGTCCAGTGTGTCATTTAAGGCCTTTATTTCCTTGTTGATCTTTTGCTTGGATGATCTGTCCATTTCAGTGAGGGGAGTGTTAAAGTCCCATACTATTATTGTATTATTGTTGATGTGTTTCTTTGATTTTGTTATTAATTGGTTTATATAGTTGGCTGCTCACATGTTAGGGGCAGAAATATTTAAAATTGTTAGATCTTCTTGTTGGACAGACCCTTTGAGTATGATATAGTGTCCTTCCTCATCTCTTATTATAGTCTTTGGCTTAAAATCTAATTGATCTGATATAAGAATTGCCACCCCGGCTTTGGAAGAGGCTGATTTAAGAACATTCATCCTTTTGCCACAGGCATATACCTAGACATAGCAAGACTCTGACCTCTGTTAAGTTTAGACAGGAACTCAAACTCAAGCTCTCATCCTCAGGGCCTCCTTTTCCCTCCTGTGCAGGGTTGCCCACTCTCAGTCCTTACTTCCCCTTACTGCCATCTGTCACCATCCTCCTCTTGAAGGAAAGCTGCCTTGGAAAAAACCTGCCCTTCTTGGCTCTTGACTGATAAGAAAGGGGTGGAGAAAACACTGCATAGAGACAGCCTTTGAGATTCTCTCTAATGCAGGTGCCCACTGCCCACTGAAGAATCTCAAAAGATCTTCCACTTCCTTCCCACCCTTTAATTTTGTGGTGAAATCAGGGGGATCAAATGTGGAACTTCCCATTTTAAAATGTGGGTTGTTGGGGCTGAAAATCTGAACAGAGTTGGCCCTGAGCAAAATTATGAAATAGGTATTTGGTATCTTCCTTTACCTTTAGCTTCTTGTTCCTCCCTGTCCACCTCCTCCTCAATTCCTCTTCCTTCCCTGCTTATTCAGTGAAGAACCTTCTAAGAGCAAATTCTCAGCTAGCTCTCAGCCCTTCCACCTTCCACCTCTTTAGCTGACCATCATTAAGTTCTCAAGGCACACTGCATTTTAACAAGACACCTTACTTCTCAGCAGTGACAAGCTGGTGGGTAGGGATGCTCTCTATGCCCTGGGACCATGTTCCTGAAGAGGCTGCCTTGAAGACAGATGTGGTCAAGTTCTCCCTGGCAAAATCAGGGAGACTTCTAGGACTCCTATTCTCTAACCAGCATAATCTGCAATGTGTGGATTTTCTTTAAACAGAAGATTGGCAACAACTACTGATGTGAATTTTTCTGTTTTCATTGGTGTTTTGATCTCAGTGGGATTTCTTATCACTTTAATCAAGTGGCTACTGTTTTCATGGGACACAATGATTTTTTTTCAGATATAACTTTTTTTATTCCCCCAAAAGGAACGTGGGTGAACAAAGATCTGAGTTCTCATTCTTATCTGCCACTCAGTAGCTGTGTGACCTTGAGCAAGTTGCATCTGTTCATTCTAGAAGCATGAGAACACCAGCTCTGTGCTAGGCACTGGGATATAATGGCGAGGAAGGCACTGGAAATTGACCTAAGAAACCAGCCATTACAACAATGTGCTCTATAGATTTGTCCATGGCCCCCAAGAAGAAAGAGGAATGGATTTCTAAGTCTGGAGGACTTAGAAAAAAGCAGGTAGAAAGCCAGCTCTAGTGCTGAAAAACACTTTGTCAGCCACACTAGACCACAAGCTTTTTGACATCACCTATTGATTTGAAAACTGGATCTTTTTTTTTTTAATTTCTTTTCAGTGTAACAGAATTCATTGTTTATGCACCACACCTAGTGCTCCATGCAATACGTGCCCTCATTAATCTAATACCCACCACCTGGCTCCCCCAACCTCCCACCCCCCCCCCCCCGCCCCTTCAAAACCCTCAGATTGTTTTTCAGAGTCCATAATCTCTCATGGTTCATCACCTCTTCCAATTTCCCTCAACTCCGTTCTCCTCTCCATCTCCCCATGTCCTCCATGTTCTTTGTTATGCTCCACAAATAAGTGAAACCATATGACAATTGACTCTCTCTGCTTGACTTATTTCACTCATCATAATCTCTTCCAGTCCCGTCCATGTTGATACAAAAGTTGGGTGTTCATCCTTCCTGATGGAGGCATAATACTCCATTGTGTATATGGACCACATCTTCCTTATTCATTCGTCTGCTGAAGGGCATCTTGGTTCTTTCCACAGTTTGGCGACTGTGGCCATTGCTGCTATAAACATTGGGGCACAGATAGCCCTTCTTTTCACTACATCTGCATCTTTGGGGTAAATACCCAGTAGTGCAATTCCAGGGTCATAGGGAAGTTCTATTTTTAATTTCTTGAGGAATCTCCACACTGTTCTCCAAAGTGGCTGCACCAACTTGCATTTCCACCAACAGTGTAAGAGGGTTCCCCTTTCTCCACATCCTCTCCAACACACGTGGTTTACTGTCTTGTTAATTTTGGCCATTCTAACTGGTGTAAAGTGGTATCTCAATGTGGTTTTAATTTGAATTTCCCGGATGGCTAGTGATGATGAACATTTTTTCATGTGTCTGATACCATTTGTATGTCTTCATTGGAGAAGTGTCTGTTCATGTCTTCTGCCCATTTTTTTTTTTTTGACATAATTATCTGTTTTGTGTGTGCTGAGTTTGAGAAGTTCTTTATAGATCCTGGATATCAACCTTTTGTCTGTACTGTCATTTGTGAATATCTTCTCTCATTCTGTGGGTTGCCTCTTTGTTTTCTTTGCTGTGCAGAAGCTTTTGATCTTGATGAAGTCCCAAAAGTTCATTTTTGCTTTTGTTTCTTTTGCCTTTGGAGACATATCTTGAAAGAAGTTGCTGTGGTTGATATCAAAGAGGTTATTGCCTATGTTCTTCTCTAGGATTTTGATGGATTCCTGTTTCACGTTGAAGTCTTTTATCCATTTCGAGTTTATCTTTGTGTACGGTGTAAGAGAATGGTTGAGTTTCATTCTTCTACATATAGCTGTCCAATTTTCCCAGCACCATTTATTGAAGAGACTGTCTTTTTTCCACTGTGTATTTTTTCCTGCTTTGTCGAAGATTATTTGACCATAGAGTTGAGGTCCATATCTGGGCTCTTTACTCTGTTCTACTGGTCTATGTGTCTTGAAAACTGTATCTTGAAAAATATATATTTACATTGGTGGTGGTAGTTAGCATTGGATTGTGCATATGTGCCTTTCAACTGTTTCACGATTAACCAATGTCTCAGTTCCCAACTAATTGAAAGACTTTAGGACACTTCCAGCCAGAATCTCCTCCATCTTGTTTCAGTTCCATCCTATTTTTAAAGTCTCAAACCAATCATGATGATGTAGCTTTATACAATCAAAGACCTATATAAAATTATCTAAGCATTTATCCATTTCTTTGCTGCTTATGCCTTTTTGCATCTCAGTCCTTCCATTTGAGCTCAAATTTGTTCTTCCTGAAGTAGAGTTTGTTACAGGTGCACCCCCAATTATTAGTATTATTACTTGAATATAATTTAGTCTGGCATAGAATTTTAGCTTGATGACTATCTTCTCTCAGCACCTTGGAGATATAAGTGCACACATGGTCTTCTTACTTACATTGTTGCTATTGAGAATTTGCATATCTAAGTCTACTTATTGTATATTTTGGGTACATTTTTCTGACTTTTGCTGCTAACATCTTTGTCTTTGATATTCTGCTGTTTCACTACAGTGTGTTAGGAGTGGATTTAGTTTTATTTAAGTTGTTCAGGATTTTGTGAACTTTCTGAATCAGATGACCTATATGTTTCATACATCCTGGAAAATACTTAGTCATTGTACCTTCCAATATGGTCTCTTCCCCCCCCCCCCAAATTTTCCTTCTGGAACTCCTATTAGGTAACATTTCATCTCACCCTCAATGCCTTTTCATCTCTCTTCATATTTTTCATCTCTTAATCTCCCTGTGATTCATACCCACTCTATCTTCCAGTATGACAATGCTCTCTTAGCTCTTCTGAACCTGTTTAGAGTTTTTAATTTCAACAAATGCAGTTTTGTGGGTTTTTTCCTCCCTTCATCTTTGCAATTTTATTTTCCTCCTGATTCTGTTTTTTTTTTTAAAGGTTTTATTTACTTATTTGACAGACAGAGATCACAAGTAGGCAGAGAGGCAGGTGGAGAGAGAGGAGGAAGCAGGCTCCCTGCCAAGCAAAGAGCCTGATGCGGGGCTCGATCCCAGGACCCCAGGATCACAACCCGAGCTGAAGACAGAGGCCTCAATGCACTGAGCCACCCAGGCGCCCCTTACTGTTTTATTTCTTGAACTCTTAGGAATCCAGTCATGTTATTTGTGGTCTTGCTCACCATGGCGTGTGTTTTAGAATTTTAGATTGTATGTTTCTATCCAGTGAGCCTTCATCTGTGAAGATCCTGCGAGGTTTGGATTAGAGGCATCATTCTTCAGTGAGCTATATATTTGTTTTGAAAACACGGTACTTTGGGTTCCATGCCATGCATGGGGCAGGGGCCGTATCTCCTGTCTCCATGTGTATATTTATACGCCATGCTTTGGGCTACTAGGTGAACATTCTCTTCTGTCTCCTGCTTCCTCCTCAGAACAACCATGTACTCAAATCCTCTGAAACATTCTCCTTTTCAGTTTTAGGGGCTTTCTCGTATTTTCCCACAATTTCTTGTAACCTCAGCCAAGCATTTAAAAGAATGGTATAATTCATTCAGCATTTCTAAGTGTTTTATAATTGGAGGCTCTACAATTGTCTACATAGTTAGAAATGGACACCCCTACATACTCTAAGAACTAGATCACAAAGGAATTTTAACAAGGTGACATCATTTTGTTAGGTGAAAGTGTGGTCATATTCGCTGGCTAACATGCTAATAAGAATCAGCCATGGTTAACATCCTGTTACCTCAAAAATTGGGAAGGGGGACTGCAGTGAATAGAGAACAAAACTAATGTTTTTTAAGGGAAGAGATAATCAAGGAGAAAATGGTCGAGGGGTAGAGGGCCTTGGAGATCAATGCATTCATTCATTCATCAGGGTTTATGTTTGTTTTGTTTTTCAAGCAGGCTCCATGCCCAGGGTGGGGCCCAACATGGTGCTTGAACTCAAGACCACGATATCAAGACCTGAGTGGAGATCAAGAGTCTGACACTTAATGGACTGAACCACCCGGGGCCCCCATTCATCAGTTGTTTGATGGATGTTTTCTATGACGCAGAACCTGCTAGGGATGTAGTTCTTCCTCTTACAAAGCTCACCTTCTGGTGGGCAGCAATGCACAACTGTGAACAGTAAACAAATGATTGGATAACAGAGTTGCAGATGGTGATAAAGGCTAGAGAAAACTAGAGGGATGGGGAGGTGTTAGTTTCCTTGAGGAAGTAGCAAAAGCTGAGCCCTAAACAATGAGAAGGAGCCAATCATGAGAGGAACTGGGGAAGGGTCCCCAGGACAAAGACAGTGTTCAGTCCGCTGGTGGAGAACACACGGAATCCGAATGAGACACCAGAGCAGACAGATGGTCCTGGGGACACAGAAACCAACTCTACCAGATTTGTCTGCAGCTGGGGCTCTAATGGTACCTTTTTCTGTCCTCCAATCCCACATGCTACTAATCCTCTTGCCAGCTGTCCTGTTCAGCCTGGTCGTTAAGCAAGCTGCCATCTACCACATCAAATATTTCTAAGTGCTCATATGAGCTGTAGGAATACCTAGAACACCTGCTCCTGCGGTATTTTATAGCTCTGGCTCCAAATCCTCAGAGCCTCTGCTATTAATGACTATCTACGAGTTCTCGCACCTGTTGTTTTTATACAGTTCTGTCTGTGTTCACGAGAATAATCACAATTATGCTCTGGTATAGTAAATATAAGATTTGCTACCATGGTTTTAGAAAAAAAAAAAGAAGGTGCTTGATATGTTGATAGAAAAATCTCTAGCTTTAATTGTAAAATTCCCATAGACGTTTGTTAGATATAGATCTATAAAGCTGTGTCTCAAGTTAACAAGTGCAAATACACAGCCATATATGTATGCAGGTATTTTTGTGATCATATTAGAAGACTGGAATTCATTGTGTTCCTTTTCTTATACTAGTATGCATTAATAACTCTGTACTCTTAATAGTTTTAAAACTACTGTTTACTTAATTTTGCTCTATTTGCATAAGAATGATGTGAGGTCAGCAGTATTATCGCCCCCCCCCTTTTTAAAAGATTTTATTTATTTATTTGACAGAGAGAGAGATCACAAGTAGGCAGAGAGGCAGGCAGAGAGAGAGGAGGAAGCAGGCTCCCCACCGAGCAGAGAGCCCGATGCAGGGCTCGATCCCAGGACCCCGGGATCATGACCCGAGCCAAAGGCAGAGGCTTTAATCCACTGAGTCACCCAGGCGCCCCTATCCCCCTTCTTTTACAATGATTTGGACACTGGGTCCTCCAAAAGAGGACTGATTTGTCGTCATGGCTCAACAGAAAATATAACTGAGATGAGAGTAAAGGTAAAAGGTGCAGTCCACCTCTGCATTAAGTGAACAATACCAACATTTACACCTTAATTTGCATTGATTCAATATTTATTTTTTTAAAGATTTATTTATTTATTTGAGAGAGAGAGAGAGACAGCGGGCTTGAGAGCGGGGTGGGAGGGTGGAGAGGGAGACAGAATCCTCAAGCAGACTCCACGCGGAGCGCAGAGCCTGACCCCAGGGGCTCCATGTGGGACTCATCCTGGGGCTGGATCCCATAGCCCTGAGATCATGACCTGAGCTGAAACCAAGAGTTGGTGCTCAGCATGCCACTCCAGCTAGATGCCCCACATTATTCAACACTTGGATAGCTGTGTAGTTTCCTGCCATTAGTAGAAAGGGTGCTGTGCATGTGTTTTCTTTTGAAATAAATATTCATTGGCCAAAATTCGTTATTGAGTATCAAAGGAAAAAAATTCCAATGTTTATACTCAAACATCTATGATTTTATTTCCTTTATCTTATTTTTCTGAAGACCTTTCTCTAGGAAGTCAGGGGTCTTCTACAATGAATTCTACAATGGGACATATTTCTGAAACATTAATCACACTAGAAGGACTTACTTTCACTAATCCTTCATACAGCAACTGAAAATAGACCTCGAGAGGAGTGTTGAGAACATTAAGCTCAGACATGAAGGACACTCGGTGGGAGGATCTTACTGGTAGAGGTCTGTTTTCCTGGGGCACGGCCGTAATTTAATCTTAGCCTCAGAGCCACGACTGGCACAACTCTTTGCAAGACATGGATTTGTCAAGTGACTTTTCTTGGTAACAGTGTTGTCTTGGTGCTGGTACTGTCCACGTGTCCCACCAAGGTCTTTCTGCACACACTTCAATAACAAGTTAGAACACAAACCAGGAATGGAAAAGCTTTTCTGTTGCATCTGTTCTGCATAGGTTTTGTTTCACCTGTTCTAGGTAAGTCTCTTTACTTCTTGTTCTTGATGGCTAGTCACCTATAAAACACAACAGTCGGGAAAATCAACTGTTATGGCATTGCACACAGCTGGTTTCTAACCAACCCTTCAATAGCTAGGCTTTGGGAGGGGAGAAACAAGGAGAAGTCACTCTTGGAAGCGAAGTGATGATCAGAGCACAAGGCCTCCCAATCACTCTTTCCTTATATTTTAAGTTTTAGGTGTCATGGAAACATCAAAATCCCAGCAGTCATTGCTATGTTGTTACTTGACTGAACAAAATTTGGAAACAGAGACAATACCTGTCACAAGGAAACTAAAAAGAGCTGTGGGATAAGGTATAATTACTAGGTTGGGTGCGCTGGTGTAAGTTCTCTTCCTCCAACCCCACTTACCAATTTCTTCCTTAGGGCAAAATGTTGAGTCATTCGAGATTCAAAATTACATAGAAATTCAAAATAAGGTAGAAATTAGGAATTTTCTGTATTAATAACAGCTAATGTTTACTATATGATTAAGGGTATAGCAAGTGCTTTATATGTCACGGCTAACCCTTGCAAAAATGAGCTATGTGAGAGCTCAAGGCCAGGGGTCTTTTCATCTCTCCTGGATAACTCAGGCTTGCCTGCTGGAGTGGTTCTTTGGACTATTATCACAATGTGTGTGTGTGTGTGTGTGTGTGTGTGTGTGTGCTTAATCACATAACCTCAAAAAAGATGAAATAACATTCTCAGAACTAAAAAGGAGAAATAGATAAATTCATAATCATTATGGGAGGTTTTAATATACCTCTTTCGTCAAAGGTTATAAAAAGAATGAGTAGGCCAAAAGAAAAAAAAAAAACAAACAAACCAGGCTGACTACAGGGTGATTGGAAGGGAATGCCTGGATCAGTATGCCCACCTCCACGTCTTTCCCCCGATTCTTTCACCCACGTCAAATGTAGAGTGAGTGAGAGGTCAGATCGCAGCTCCAGAAAATAGCGAAGTTCACAGGTGATTTCAGCCTCACTTGGTGTCATCAGCCTCGTTAGGACCCAAAACTCACTGGCTATCAGAACTGGATGACAAGTATAGGATTCTCTGTGGAAGAAAAGGCTTTAGTGGCGATGACCGAATCATTATCCCAAACCCCAAATACCAGGAAAGACCTGGTATGCATTAATTTGCTACAATGAGATTTTCCTGTCCTTCATCAAGTCAAAACGAGCTATTCTAGGCCTTTCCTGGTCAAAACCAGTTATACCTGTTATAATACTTTACCTCCCACAGCTAGCCTGTTACAGGCATATTTTCCCCACAATGGCAAATTGAGAAAATCTACCTTATTAGAGTCACACAAATGGAGACTGAACAAACATACAGATGTGCAACTTCACTATTAATCAGAAAAATGTTATCATTAAGTTGAAATATTTTCCCAAGGATATTATATTGGCAAGATTTTAAAGTCTGACAACGCAACTGGGGAAAAAGGGAAACTCTCATCTACAGCAGATGAGATTGGAAATTGGTTTGACCATTCTGGAGTGCAATTTGTTAACACCTTATAGAACTAAAGATGCACCTTTTGGTCAACTCAGACATTTTACTTCTAGGTGGAAATTGTATCAAGATTCTCAAACTCTCTGGAAAACCAAGAGTTAAAACTCCAACCTGTTGAGGATCAATATTTTTGTAGAATACAGTAAAAACATAAAACAAGTGAACCCTAAAAACAGACAAAATTCAAGCCTGAATAATTTATTTTATTTTATTTTTTTGTTAAGATTTTATTTATTTGACAGAGATCACAAGTAGGCAGAGAGGCAGGTAGACAGAGAGGAGGAAGCAGGCTCCCCGCAGAGCAGAGAGCCCAATGTGGGGCTCGATCCCAGGACCCTGGGATCATGACCTGAGCCGAAGGCAAGGCTTTAACCCACTGAGCCACCCAGGCGCCCCATACTTTAAAGTTTAAATGCTTATTCTCAATTTCTGCTCTTTCTAGTCATTGACTGGTAACAGGCTTTGGTCCATGCTTTGAGGAGCCCTGCTAGTTAACTCTAGCCCACAGGAACAAGGAGATGCACTTAGAGGAGAACGTTCAGTGCAGCACTGTTTTTAAATATTAAAAAAAAATTAAATTCACTATGATAGTGGAAAATAAACATTATAGTCATACAGTAAAATACAACACAGCAATTAAAATGAATAGACTAGATCTACACATATTAACATGGATGAACTGTAAAACTAAAACACTGAAAATAATTATTAACAGAATCTTTCTTGTATGATGTCATTTATAAGTTTCAAAAATACTCAAAACAACATCATATAAAAGTGTTATGGATATGAATGTATTTATCAAAGTTAAGGAATGGGAGATTGCACCCTGGCTTCAGGGTAGCGAAGTGTGAGGAGTATGAGATTAGGGCACTTGATTTTATCTGTAACATTGTATTTCTATCAAAAATTGAAACAGGTATTATATAATGTAAATACTTGTTAAATTTGGGTACTGGGTACATGGTGTCATGTTATTTACCTTTAAAAAATGTTTGAATTATTTCATAAGTTTCAATTTAAAAAGGCAATGAAAACAGTTCAAAGCAATTCACTACATCTTTGAAAAATGGAGTTTTAAAGTGTCATAGTTTATTTAGCCAGAATATATGTAGCTTTAGAGAAACAGACTTTGTCATACTAAAACTTAATCAGTTTTAGGTTCACAACAGAATTAAGGGGAAGGTACAGAGATTGTCCCTGATACCCCTGACCCCACACGGCACACCTCCCCCATCATCGGCATCCCCCACATTTGTTAAAGTTGGTGAACCTACGTTAACACATTATACTGAGCCAAAGTCCACAGTTCACTCTTGGTGTTGTCCATTCTATGGATTCGGACAAATGTATTAATTATGTACTTTTCATTCCAAAGTTCTCTCTTACAACTAGAATAGTCCACAGACTCAGTAGGGATAATGAAAAAAGGTGCGTTGCTCTGGACACAAAATCTGTCCCAGTTCCATCGCTTCCTATACTAACCTGCGTGAATATCAAGAAGTCTGAAATCACAGAGGAAAACTTAGAGGTCACCTACTCCAACCTCCTCATTATAAAAGAAACTAGCTTGGTTGAAACCAAGACAAGGGTTGTACCTCTTCTCCATTAGAAAAGTCAAAGTCATTTAGAAACAAAAACACGGCATTGTAACTGCTCCTTGATTTCAGACATTTAAATCCAGATAGTCCACACTGTCCCTTCTTTAAAACTCAGTTGAGGGACCTCTGGCCCATAAGAAACAAGGAAAGAATGCTGGTTTTGGAGTCAGGCAGATCTCAGTGTGAATTCCAGCCTTGTTCTGTGCTGAGAGCTGTGTGACCTTGAGCCCATGTTTACTCCTCTCCAAGGATGGGGAAGAATAAAGTACAAATCACATAGAGTCCTGGCACATGATGGACACAGTTTAAGTGTCTAATAAAGGCTCTTTTTTTTTTTCACCATCCTTAACTGCTAAGGCACAGAACGTGAAATGACTCTGTGTCTGCCTTGAGGTGGTAAGACAGACATGTAACAAATAATTGCAACAGAGGGAGACAGGGGCCAACCTAGATACATTCAGAGGACTCCGAGGTAATTGAACAAGCGGCAAGTAACTATTATGCTATCCTGTGTTGCCACTTAATGTATCTGAGTTACAATTTATTCACTTACAAAATGGTTCTCCGCTGTGCTCGCTTCGGCAGCACATACACAAAATGGTTCTCGGCTTTCTATTCTGCTGATTCCCAAAAGTGAGAGCATAAAAAAAAAAAAATGAAAGTCTTGGTATGTCATAAAGCATAATACCAGTGTGAGGCATTGTTCATCATCCCCTCTCCCTGAACCATGTGGGAGGCAGAATAATGGCCTTTCAAACCCATCCACGTGCCTATGTTGCACGGCAAGAAGGAATTAAGTTTGTAGGTGAAATGAAGGTTGCTAACCAGCTAGTCCTAAAATAAGGAGATCATCCTGGATTAACTAGGTGGGCCCAACATAATCTCAGGGGTCTTTTAAAGGTGGAAGAGGGAAGCAGAAGTTCAGAGTCAGAGATGGAAGAAGGAACCACAAACCAAAGAAATGCTGTTGGCTTCTAGAACGGGGAAAAGGCAAGGAAACAGATTCTCTCCTAGAGTCTCCAGAAGGATTGCAGCCATGCCAACAGCCCCATGTTAGCTCATAAGACCTGTTTCAGAACTAATAAATAATAACACATTTGTGTTGCTTTTAAGCCATTACACATTTGTGATACTTTGTTTACAGTGGCAAGAGGAAACCTGTATGAACAAACCACAACCTCAGTACTCTGAAAACAACAGCATGAATAATGGGTTAGTACAGAAGGCAGTGAGAATGTGAATCCTGCTTTTCTTCTAGATTTCATGGTCATCAAACCAGAGACATTGGGTTAAAACCAGAGACACTGCCCTTTCATGGTCAATCTGGGTCTAGAATCAGCAGGATGAGGTCTTTCATTCAATCTCCTCCAGCTCATCCTAGCTCTGGCATGCATACTTTGCGCTCATCTCCACTCAATACTGGCCCCAGGATATTCCATGACAGACACCAAGCAGGGTTCCCCCAGAAAAGCCCCACTCCTATCTGTCAGAACATTTCTTTCATGCCAAATACTGTGCATTAAGTTTCCTCTATTTCTCCTGATTCATATTTCAGATGTTTGGGTCCACTTGATAAACCTGTAATCATCTCTCAAAATGTAGATCAAAGGTTTCTCTTTCTTTGGTCCCGGTTCTTTATTCCCTGTAGTAGCACCCATATCCATTTTATGGAAAGGTCGAATATACTTCCCTACTCCTTGACTTTGCGCTTGGCCAGATTACTTGCTTTGACCAATGGAATTTTAGTGATTGCAGCAAGAGCAGGGACTGGAACAATGGTTGCACAGTCAGGCCCTCTTGCCTGTTAGTGACGCACTATGAGAACATCTGGTCCAAGGAAGATGAGGACCATGGAGAACAGATCTGAATGCAACATGCAAGTTTAAGAATGGACCCCAAAGCCTGGAGTCAAGCACAGTACAGGGAATGGGCCATCAGTTTACAGACCACAGACTCAGAAGTGGAGTGCCTCGGTGGCTCAGTTGTTAAGCATCTGCCTTCGGTTCAGGTCGTGGTTCCAGGGTTCGGGGATCGAGCCCCGCATCGGGCTCCCTGCTCAGTAAGCTTATTTCTCCCTCTCCCTCTGCCTGCTGCTGCCCCTGCTTGTGTTCTGTCAAATAAATAAATAAAATCTTTTAAAAAATGGCTCAGAAGTATTAAGTCATCATGGCTTTAATTTCTTGCATGGCATTATTGTGGCAATAGCTGATGGATATACCTCTTACATGAGGGTTTTTCTAATAATGCCCCTGAGTAAAACTGACCATATCATATGCCCCCTGCACTGTTAAAATTTATACATCTGTCTCCCTAAATGGATTTAAATTCCTCAAGGCTGGTATCAGGTAGGATTTGACCTTGTATCTATGACCCCTAGTGTGATGGCCAAAATATAGTAGGCCACTATACTTTTTTCTTTTTTATATGAAAAGATTCAATTAAACAAATGAACAAATGAATGAATGAAAGGAACACACTATTCCAAGTTTGTGACCTTGAAGTAGGGGCAGTGAGGGGGAGAAAGAAATCACAGACTTCTGGGCTGATGCAAATGTCATCAAATACATAAGGGGCCAAACTTGCTTGGCAGACTGAATAAATCCTTTTTTTCAAACATGTATGTTCTGTTTTTCAGGTATCTATAAATGTGGGTGTGATTGATGAAATGCATTTATCTCAATGTAATAACAAATGTGTAGTTGCTTGAATCATTATGTATTTTCTCAAATCATGTAGAAAAAACATTTCATATGACAAATGAAACATTGTGACATTATTCCAAAATTGGGGTGGGGGAGCCATTCTAGACTATTCCCTTGAAAGAAGTCGTAGAGAGTTCCACACTGTGCAATGTCTTTCTGGCTTGCTGACTGGTAGACCATGTAGCAGGGACTTGGCTTGTCTGCCTGGTTTACTCTGTCCTGAGACTCCAGGTCACTGCACATTTATATCATAAGGGCAGGGCTACTGTCAGACTTCAAGATACCTCAAAGAAAATTATAAGTTTTCATTCTTTCTCTACCCTTACTATCACAAAAAGCTGTCACATCACTGCATTTTCCAGCTCAGCCCTGGGCTGTAATTATAGTCATTGCCATAAGCATTCTTCCAACAGAGAGGCTTATTTAATAGAGAGAAACTCCCATGCCACAAAGAAAAGACTGCCAGTACAAGAGCAATGATTGAACACTGGGAGTTTAGAACATGAAAACTACACACTGAATGTGGCAGGGTGTGGCCTTCCTATGCTAAATATTTATTGTAGCAAAGACATTTCTGTGCAACTGTTGAAGCCCTTTCTCTTCAGTTGGGTTTATTTCCTTTTATTCTAATTCATTTACAGGATGTCATCTCTAATCTGTGGCTGGCAGAGTGGATGGAAATATTTAAGGGTTCAAAGGCACCTTATGGGGCCTGAGAGTCGAGGTTGGGGAGAGGGATGGTAATTTCACTTAGAATTCATATCTCCTTGCAGGTGACTCTCAGGTTCTTGACTTAAGTCCGGACACAGGCATAGCTCTCTGGGGCTGATGGGGCTAATAGGAAACTCTGGAAAGGATGTTCAATAAATATTTGTGGTTGAACACATGAACAAGTGAATACATGAAGAAATCCTTCACAATAACCCTTTGCTCTCGTGCCCCATCAATCATCCTGCCTGGAGCACCTACCCTCCTGTGGCAATGAACTGCTTTCTATTTCTCCAACACCATCCTTCCTATTGCTGTCACTTCTGGTTCCCTTATCTCCCCAGGCCCACCACCAGCTTCCTACCTCACCTTCAAGTCACCAGGCCAGCTCCATGCTCTGGTAGTACTTGTTACAGATTCAAAGGTGCAAAACTTACTATGTCGCAATTTTCCCAGCTCCAGTGCTAAGGAACCATGCATTTTAATCACTGCAGTTGAGAACCAGCTTGGTGCCCTAACACATCACAGGTATTCAGTAAGTGATCACTGAATAACCTGTACGTTTTTGACTCTTCCGGTGTCTTCCAAATTGAACAATAAATGATTCTTCTATAATTCTTTTCTTCTAAGTCTTCCCTCCCCAGGACACACAGTCCCTCACCCTGCCCCAGAACTGATCAAGCAGCAAAAAGAATAAGACACAGTTGAGGGTGCTGGGGTTAAGGGGAAGGAGGACAAATCATCGGATGAATTTTAGCTGGGGATGACATTACCAGATCTACCGGCAGGAAAGGCACATTATAGTTTAGACAGAATAACATTCTAAAGTAGACAAGAAGGTCATTGTGGTAGTTCAGAAAAACAATGATGACAGATTACTGCAGATTTTAACTAGGATCAGGGCAGTGGGAATAGCGAGCTGGGGATCTATATCATGTGTTTCAGACAGCATTTATAGGATTTGGTAGCTGACTAAAAATGATGCAAGGATGGAAGGAGTCGAGGATGACTCCAAGGTTAGTTAGTTTGGACAAACTGTATGTCCTTCAGGAGAGTGGTGGACACGGGAGGAATAGGTCCACTGGAAGAAGGGAGAAGGACCCAGAGTGAAGCATCACTTTTATTGCAAACAAGGAACCCGTGGGTCATCCACAAGAAAGATAATCCATCACTAGTCCATTGTTTTGGAGCTCAGCAGAGCAATCTGAGTCGCAGATACAGATTTCAGTCATTAGCAAGCAAGTGGAAGCTGAAGGTTAGGTGGTGACTTGTTTTGCCCGAGGATACAGTATACAGAAGAGGTTCTAGGGATCTGGGGCGGGAAAGGGTTATATGGAAAATGCCAGGGAGTTGACTTAAATTACATGCCTTCCGTGGCTAAACTGGTGTCGTAGCAGTTTTAAAGAAGTGAGAATTACTGACAGTGTAGCACCTTTCTCCTGGGGGTGGCTGTGTGTAATTTGAAAAGCTCCCTATGTGTGTCTGATATAATCTCCCATCTTGCAAACCACTGCGGAATAGAATTCTACAACACTGGATACATCTGTTTACATGTGTGACTTTCCTACCAGACTCTGCACTGACGGTGGGCATTTCATCATGTGCCAATCTACGTCCCCGGCACTTAGCCTGCTGTCCCGCACACAGGTGTTCATATGTTGTACGAGCCAAATCATCTCCTTTCTCATTGATCTCATGGTTACATTTTATTGTCACTGACATTTTATTTTTATTTTTACTTTTTTTGGTCACTGATATTTTAAATGTGAGGAAAAAGAGGCCCCACACGATTGAGTAACTTGGCTGTGTCGTACGTACAGCTACGAAGTGGTTCAGTAAATACCTTGTCCCAGTGTCAGTCCAGGCCCTTCCACCGGCCCATCACCTCTGCTTCCTCCTAGATCTGCCACTGCCATCACAAGACAGGGCAAGAGGATCATTTACCAATGGGGTCTAGCATTTCTGGAAGACCTCACTAAATTAAATTCAAAGTACCCTCTAAGGTTTGCACAGCTGGCCTTCTCACTCTCTACAGGCACACTTCTTGATACATCAGGTGAGAAGAATAAATATTAAGATAGGAGCCATTTCATATTGGGCTCACTGTAGAGAAAGACTCAGGCTAACTGGGAGCACAGGAGAAATGACTACATGAAGGTGAAGTGTGTGTCATGATTCTTGGTAAGCCTCACCCCTTTTATCTGATCAAATAAGGAGTTTGTTTTCCCATGTTTCTTATAAGAATACGAGGATTTTTCAAACAGGCAATTAAAAGCACTGTTGCTCTTTAGGTCTCTCCTTAACCAAAAAATTGAAACGTGGCTGCTGTCTCTAATACATGGACTATATGCTAAGGGGGGAAAAAAGGAAAATGCTGAGAAAGGATTTTTATGAGAGGAAGTTTTATGACTGAAAAAATGCAGAGAAGCAGTAGGGAAACGTAGCTCCTCCATGGTCTGTGAACAAACAGCTCCTGACTGGTAAATACCCGCTCCCTACAAAGTAGCATCGACGCTCAGTGGGCCGGAACTCCTTCAGGAAAGCTGCTGTGGAAAACCGGGCAGCTTCCAGAGAGCCTGTGGATCTAAGGGGGTGAAAGAAAGATCCTGAAAAGCCAACAAAGCTTGGGGGAGCTATCTCAATCTGTAGACACCCGTGGGGATGATTCTGATTAGATTTGTCTTGGTAGAATGAAATTTGGTGAGGAAGAAGTACAAAACATGAGGACGGTAATGGCTACCACCAGTCACGCAGCTTGACTGGGATTCAGTAATCCGTTTGCTTTTGAACAAACAGTAGTACCTCCAAAGGCAAGGGAGTTGGGTCGGGGGAGCACAGCCTACTCTGCCTATACCTCCAAGTCAGGCAACATGGACGGGCTTAACACCACTTAAGGATCGAAAGGACAGAGGAAACATGAGGCAGGAGATGGATACATAAGGCAAGTATACACCAAAGATCAAGTCTGTCAAAAGAGAAAATTTGCCAAGGGAGGACCATGCACCAGGAAAGGGGAAGGGATTCTCTTTCTCTTTTACTATAGACCTGGAAGCCTTCCCAGAGCTTCCTTGGCTTAAATTCTCCCTTCCTTTCTCTGTGCTTCAAAGTCCTTTGTTCATCCTTTGCCTAGAATGGATGTTTTTGTAGTCATCTGAGTTGACCCCTTGAGTTAAGCCCCTGAGAGGGAAATAACACTTAACAGTAATCAAATGTACTGGCTACTTGAACACTGTTATTTCATTTCAGTCTTAGAACAATCCTGTAAAGCCACAACTGTTATTCTCCTCAGGAAACCAAGCCTTAGAAAGTTAAATATTTTATTCAAATTCACAGAGCACTAAGGAGCAGAGCAGAAATTCAAATCTAGGTCTGTCTGAACCTGAAATCTTTGTTTCAGAGATGGCTCATCTCCCATGAGGCCCCGAATCAGTTCTTATGCATCATTTCTCCCTCAGGGAACCTAGCACAGTGACTTGTACAAGCTAAGTCCTCAACACATGTTTATTGAATTGATTTTGAGTTTGTCAGTCTTTTGGTGTATGTGTGTGTGTGTGTGTGTGTGTGTGTGTGTGTGTGCGCGTGTGTGTGTGTGAGAGTTTTTGTTGAATTGACCTCAGGGTATTATTATAACACGAGAACACTTGTTATGAGAGATAGACCAGACATAAATCTTGTCTCCCTTCTCAGAGTCTTTCAAGTACCCATCTCATCAACCTCCACTGCATTCTGCTCTAGATTTGGATGGGAGGTTACTTTTCCAGATATTGGGGCTGGTTTCCTGGGAGTTTTTGAAGGGCCAGATGAGAACACTGAGTTATGGGGGAATTATGTCCCAGTGGGATAAGACTCAATCAAAGTTAAGTGGGAGGGAGGAGTTAGCCGGGGTCCTTTCTGTTCTTGTAATCCCTGTGGAGAAAGTCCTACCAGCGAACAGTGAAAGCTATCCTTTTGAGTCATCTGGGAAGTACTGGCCAGTAGAGCAACTCATTGCTTCATGTGGCCTTGCATTTGACCTTTCTTCCTCACCAGCACTGCCCCAGGCGCCCTGGAACCTGCCAAGTAAAACAACAGCCCTTAAGGAATAGAGCCGTGATATGTCGTAACGGAAATAATCCAATAGGGGGCGCCTGGCTGGCTCAGTCAGTAGAGCACGTCGCTGTTGATCTCAGGATCATGAGTTCCAGCCCCTCGTAGGGCCTGGAGCTTGCTTAAACAAACAAACGAAGAAATAAATAACCCAAGAAACTCTAACAAACATATACGTACCTAGAACAGAGACATGAAATAGATTTGTAAAGAAAAAAAAAACCAAACAACTGATGTGACAGGGAGAGACTGGCAAACTTCAAGTCACACTGGGAGAGTTTACTATTCCCCTCTCAGAAGCTGACAGATTTCAATACTTCTCCCTTTGAAGCAGAGATAAAGAAAAAAGAAATTAAGTCTGTACCAGATTTAAATGAGAAAAGGATACAAAATGTCTTTGAACGACCAACTGGAATGTGGAATCCTATTCAATAATCCTAACAGGGTTTCTGCAGACGTATAGGCTTGGGGGTTCAGAAAAATGATGCATTTTAGGATATGACAACTTTGTAAGTCGGGGAGAACCTGGTTCTCAAAGTCAGGGCACAGGGCTAGGGCACCTCAATTCACACACTCAGGTCCTCCTTGGCCCCAGGCTCCTGGGTCACTCCACACAAAACATCTCCCCAGGAAACCAAACACTGCTGGCCCAAGGCCGCACTGAGCTGTTAGAAGGCGGGCTTCTGAGGATTTGTGGTCTCTGCCACCAGCCTCCCCATCCTTTAGCTCTTCCCATGTGATGAAAATCTACTTTCCAAGCAAAGTTAACCCTGAAACCAGAGAGCTATGAGAAAGCTGTTTCGAGGCTAATGCTTTTACTGAATTATGCATTTGAAATCCTTGGTTGTCTTTTGCAGTGAGCATCAAATTTTCACCCTGGCATAGCCTCTCTTCCACTGTCCATGCAGTTACTATTCACTTGAATTCCTGCCTCCCTGAATAACTTTGTAATTTGGAGTTTTCCAATGACACATTTGATAAATTTAAAAAATATTTTCCATTTTTTTCCTTGTTATAAAAGCAATGCCCATTCACTGTAGAAGACTTTGTAAATACTGAAGAGCAGAAAGAAGAAAATAAAATTCCCTCATTTTCCTATCACTCACTGGTGGCCACTTGTATGTTTTATCTTAACCCGGCCACATCTTTTTGAGGCTCACTGACCAGATTTTCTCGAAGTTCTCAGGCCTGCTATTCCCTCCCACCTCCATCCTTTCTTTTCCTCCTTCTTCGGCACGACCCCCCACCAGTTCCCTTTATGTCTGCTATTCATCACTAAGTAACAAACAGCTCTCCCAAATTATAATTTTAAATCTCATTATGTTTTATTAACTCAGAAAATTTAGGTGTAAGAGATCCATAGGTGAAGACATGAATTTGTTCACCAGATTCGATATAAGAGGTAAACTACTAGCACAAGTCATCTGAGGGATGGATTGCGTGAGACACAGGACAGAATCACTTCCTGGCACTATCCCCAAAACACTTTCTCCCTAGTTCTGCAGAGTCACCAGTCTGGAAGAGCAAAAGCTATTTACTGTGTTCTAATAATAATAATAATGACATATAGGCATAGAGTACTTACCATGCACCAAGCCCTGTTAGAAGTACTTTCTATGGATTATCTCATTCAGCTTTTACACTAGTACTGCATCAGAAGTACTAGTGAAATGGGGTGCCTGGGTGGCTCAGTCGGTTGAGGATCTGACTCTTGATTTCAGTTCAGGTCATGATCTCAGGGTCCTGGGATCGAGCCCTGCACGGAGCCCCACATCAGGCTCTGCCCTCAGCAGGGAGTCTGCTTGAGAATTCTCACCCTCTCCCTCTGTCCCTTCCCCTGCTTGCACTCTCTTGCTCTCAAATAAATAACTCTTAAAAAAAAAAAAAAAGAAGAAGTACTAGTGGTATTACCCTATTTTGCAGAGGAGGACACTGAGGCACAGGAATATTACGTGACTTGCTCAATGTCCCAAAGTTACTAAGAAACAGAGCTTGGATTTGAATCCTGGTGGTCTGTTTCCAGAGTCTGTAGTTTCAAACCACTGTGCTACCCTGAATCCAGGATTTCTTCATATTCTGCAAGTTGTGATTTCTACAGCATGGGATGTGGGACACAACTTAAGGCAGTTCGTGGAGAAATGTTTAAATATTTTGTTTATTTTTATTAATTACTTACTTATTAATTAACTAATATTATACTTTAATGTGTGTTAGAAAAATATCTTTCACAAGTGTGGTATCACAAACATTTTTGCTTAGAATGAATAAAATTTAAAGTCAATTTCAAGAAAAATATTCAAAATAGTACAAATGGTATGTAAAGGTTGCAAAAATAAATTGTAGCTCTTATACCCAATGCCTCAGCCATGGGCTGGATGCATGATAGGGAAATAGGCCTCCCTCACTGAAGTGCACCAGAATCTGTCCCGAAGGAGTCAGCGTCCAGAGAGACAGTGTTCTGGCCGCTCAGATAGCCATTTGTAGTGGATAAATAAACATGTACTTGGTCTGCCCCTCCTTGGAGTTCATATTTCCATGACTAGATGCTATGATCCTATGAAGCTCTTGGCTATACAGAAGTTGAAGATGTTTTTCAGTTTTGTACAAGGTCCTCTTTTATGACAATGCAAGAGGTATTTCTTCTTTAGTTTCAGTTACAGGAATAATAGACTTTTATTTTGGGAAATCTTGAATACATTGTTTTGCTACAATAAATCTTAAGAGTCCAACTAGTAGCCCATTGTCTTAGTAATTAGCAGCTTCCATACCTTCGATATATAGAATTTAGAGTGTACAATTTTTGACTATGCCTCATCTTAGCACTTTCTTTTATTCTTTATTCACAATTATTTTCTTCCAGGGCATATAGATCTATATAATACACTTTATATGTTGTGTGGAATAAAACAGAAGCAAAAAAAATAAATAAATAAATAAAACTAGTGTTCCCCAAATACTAAATGTTAAGTGGATTGTGACTCAAATCAGCAGCTGCAAGGAAAATGTAGAATTTCCCCCCATCAGTCACAATTAATTTGCCTCTGTGGGCCAAACCCAATTCAGGAGTCTTTTCCAATCCCCCAGAATATATATTCACAGTGCATTTGACAGCATCTTTTTTCCTTTCCTGCCTCATATCGCCATAATAGAACTAATTGCCTGAGTGTGGCGCTCCAGCAAGTGGACTTACCCCTTTCCCCCCTACACAGACAGCCCAATCTATTTTAGACTGGGTCCAGGCATTTGTGAGAATATGCATGACTCTCTTGTTTTATTATAGTTCATGGTCAGTGTAGATGATTGATCTATTTAAAGTTAAAATACAAGAGCCTCTAAAGAAATTCCCAGTGCAAGAAAGAAGTAAGGAAGCCCAAGTGTTGGGAAAACACTTCCCTGAGGCTGCTCAGGGTGCATATAAAGGCTCATTGCAAAACACTGAATGCTATTTTCGAGTTTTTTTTTTTTTTTAAATGAAAACTCTCCAGGGCCCTGGGTGGTGCAGTTGGTTGAAGATCTGACTCTTGGTTTCAGCTGGGGTCATGATCCCAGGGTCATGAGATCAAGCCTCTCGTTGGGCTTTGTGTTCAGCATGGAGTCTGCTTACGATTCTCTCTCCCTCCACTCTGTATTCACGGGAATACAGGAAGACACATAACATTGGGCCTCATGAAGGCAGGAGGACAAAGTCTTTCGGGATCTAACACAGCTGTGGCCTCAGGGTCATCTAGGGCAGTAGGCAAATCACCTGGGAACCTCAGAATACAGATTCTGATTTAAGTCTGGAATTTGGCCTGAGTTTCTGCATTCCCAACAAGCTCCCAGTGATGCTGATGCTGCTGGTCTGCAGACCACACTTGGGGGAGAAAGGATCTGAATTTCCTCTGTGTAAGAGTTACTCAAGACCCTGTTCTTTCTCTGTCCTGTGTCTTTCCATGAATCCGTGTCTTCTGTCCCACTTCCAGTTGCTTATATCTTTATCACAAACTCCACAAGGGAGTTTGAATTCTCTCAGTGTGATGAAAATCTAAGCACCCGTTAAAATACTCTTTTGTACCTTTGAAAGGTACCTTCTATAGAACGTTACTTACATAATCAGAAATGAAAATTATTTTATGTTATTTGTTACTAACAACATTATCACTTTGGCTGGGTGATGCTGGCCTTTCAGATACCCACAGAGCTGGTGAGAAAAATACAGATTTGAGAAGCAGAACACATCCTAAGGACACAGCAGCATCTTTGGAAGGAACTGCAGGATTTCCAAGGAGCCAGCAAACTGCATCCAAACACCAAGATGTAGGGGCCATTTTTAGGGAACAGGCTTGAACCTTAACCTTGAGCAAGGCAATAGGGTCCACAGGGACCACCAACCTGATGCAAAAAGACTTATTAAGCCATAGGCCCTAACTGACCAATGGGATCCTTACAACCAGGCACAGTTCCGAAGATTACCAAAAAAGGTAAAATTCCATATGTCCCCATAGTCCCTTACTCTGCCCTATGACTATAGGCCCTCCCTACCCTCCACTGCCTCAAGGCTCACAGTCCTCCTTTGCTGTCCTTCCTGCTGCTCCCCCCATCTCCTTTGCTCTGCCTTGGGTGAATTCTGTCACCACCCATGCCATGGTCCCCATGCAATCCAGATGACCCACACAAGAGCCTCCCTCTCCTGAACTGAGATCTCTCATGTTCTTTTCCGTTGGTAGGTGGGTCCAACCCTGCACTGCAGCTTGTGAGAATTAATAAAGGGAAATCTCCTTTAGAATGGAATTGGGAGGCTGGAAGGAGGAGCTCCCAGGCCCTATCATTCATTATCAGTTGCAAGTCCAACAGGAAGAGTTGGACTTTGCATGTGTTTTCTACTTTACTACCCCGGCTGGAGGAAGAATGGTTTTTCCTTCTTCCAGCAGCAATGGTTCAGCCAATGAGAGACCGTCACAACTCAGTCAGTAAAAGCCGCTGTGCATCAGACTCTCGGTTTACTCCAATGGACTTCTTGTTTATAACAGCCTTCCCAACAACCCTCTTTGCTCTAGAAGAGAATCCTCCTCTCCTTCATTGTGGGGATCTGCCCAGGGTTTTGCTGTAGCTTCTTTGCTCTGGATGGCAATTCTCTGCTATTCCCAAATAAACTCATCTTTTGCCAGTGAAAGAGCTGGGAGTTTTATTTTTGAAGTTTAACAGTTCATCTGGGCTCACTTTGGAAGGTAGTCAGAGAGCTTGGTCATTCTACGAGGGCTACTTTCTTTAGCCTTGCTTGCTATGACCCTGCTGCCTGCCTTGCTGGGGACACAGTGAGAAGAAGCAAGAGAGGGTCATCTGAGAGTGTGCACAGGACTTAGAGGCAGCCTGTCGGTAAGTAAAGGTGCTAATACAATATTTCTTCAGATTTGCACTAATTACTGGCTTAGGGCTTAACCAGAACAAGATGGTATGTTTTACCAGCCATTTCTATTTTATACCAAGTAATATTAGAGAAACAAATGTTGAATACCATACAGTTGGGTGTAAATCGACTTATAGCCCTCCCCCCCTTTAAAAAAAAAGATTTTATGTATTTATTCATGGGAGACAGAGAGATGGAGAGGCAGAGGCAGAGGGAGAAGAGGGCTGCCCGATATAGGACTCAATCACAGGACCCTGGAATCATGACCTGAGCTGAAGGCGAACTGAGCCATCCAGGTGCCCCAAGCCCTCCCCTTCTCTCCAAGCTCTAAGTTCAACTGAGAACTACTTCAAAGAATGGTCCAAAGACCCCAGCCTCTCAGGGCTTTAGAGCTGAAGGGTGCGTCTACTGTGCTAGGCTTCTGTGTTTCAGTACAAGAAAAGTGGCTCTCCTTAGCCTGGGCCTTGTCCTCCTAGAAGGTCATTAGTTTTTAAGATCTGTTGCAAGAAGCTGCTTTCTGGACTCATGGGACTGGGAAATCTGCCGATCCTGTCTCAAATGGACCCCTACCTCACCTCCCAACCCCTAATTGACCTCACGTACAAAATGCACTTGGCTGAAGACTGACCCTAAGGGTATACCTTCAATGCTGCCCTTTACAAGGTTCTGACAACACAACACCATTTTCCCTGCTGGGGGTGCTCAGAGCACACATATGCGGCTAGAAGCATTTTATGAGCTGCTAGAGTTTTAGCCAGCTAGGGCAGGGATGAGAACTCAGCAGTATTTACCAGTTCAGCACAGAAATCATTTCTATCACATGGTATAGACCTTATCCCATTGTGATGAGACAACTGGTCTGTGTGGCTATTTATCATTGGGTCATTAAATATGAGTCATGTTGGTTTGTTTTGCTGACATTCCCACTTCATCCCTGAAAACCCTCAAACACCAGTGGTTCTTTGACGTAAGAAAGACTTTCCACAGTGGCTTGAGGGTATTTACTTCCTTCACTTCCTTTAAAAAAAAAAGGAGGAAAGTCAGTGTGCCTCTAGGGGGAAGGACAGAGGGGAAAACATCTCCGAAGTTGTGGCAGAGCTAACTACTGTCTGGAAAATGAGAAATGTCTACTGGGCAATTTTTTTGTTTTTAAGATTTTATTTATTTGATAGAGAGAGACACACAAGAGAAAGAGGGAACACAAGCAGGGGGAGGGGGAGAAGAAGAAGCAGGCTTCCCATGGAGCAGGGAGCCCAATACAGGGCTTGATCCCAGGATCCTGGGATCGTGACCTGAGACCCTTAACAACTGAGCCACCCAGGTACCCCTAATGAGTGATTTTTTTAAACGTATGCTGTAGGTGTGTGATGCAAACTCCCTCTGGCATCTCTCCTCTAAAATCTTCAGTATAACATATGGTACTCACTAATGGTTTCGTGTGAATGGAGAATTTAAGAGCATGTGGAGATCTGCATGTCCTGGGACCTGGAGAGAAGAACACGACAGCCCTCTTGAGCACAGGGGGCTGGAAGATAGGGACCCCTGGCTGTATTCGCCCAGGTGGTGTACTTTTGGGGAGGTGCTACTCACACTGTAATATAGACAAATGTTGCCCCCAATGTTGTGATACTTTCAATCTGCACAACCAGCTGTATTGGCCTGAAATGCAGGGGTAGACTGTGCTTTTTAATATCCATACATTTATAGAGCATTTCCTGGGTATATGGCTAGGATTTTATCCTTGCCCTGGAGTTTCTTCTATGCTTCAGGAAAGGCAAAATGAAATGCAAAGATAAAAATGTAAGGTGGCAGTGCTAAATGTGACATGAATAATGCAGAAAACTCTTCTGAGAAATACCAGTCCTATGAGATGCTCTGTGAAGTGTCCTGAGACCAATTAAGTTGGGGAAACACTCATATTCAGGCCTTTCCTTGGAGGTTCTCCATGCATACAAGTGTATTAAAGGATCCTATCATTATATAATCTGCACATTATCTGTTAGCTCAGAGTTCCTCATTTATTTCAACATGGAACATGTTTTTGTGTAACATTTATTAACATTCCAAGAAAATGGGGAGGAGCTTCTGTTGTAGAAGGTACATGCTGAGGATTTAGGGACGGAAGGAATCACTTTGGGCTGGATTTACGGTTCTATGGAAGCATTTCAGGGAGACAAAGGAAAAGCACACAGCCCCAAGAAATAGGCAACAGTTAGGTGAACAGAACCACGGTGGAAAAAGAATGATCTGGAATCATGAGAGCAAGGCAGGAAGGTAGGAACACACAGGTGAGTTTAAAGACCTTTGAGCCTTGACTTGGGAAGAGGCTGGGAAAAAAAGTTGAAGAGGCAAGTAGGAACCAGATTTTGAGAGTAATAAATGTAGGCTAGAACTTTAACTTCATTCTGTACATGCCAGTAAATACAAGTTTATTTTTAGAACCGTTTTTGCATGGAAAATTGCCACATACCAATCAATATAGAAGGTTGTTAGAGGTGTGAAATGTATTAAACAAAGGAGGCCATTAGACCTAGCTGGACTCTAATACCTTGGTGGCTGGTCTACATAACAAACCAAGATCTAGGTCTATAAATGTCTCAAGGTTATGAAATCAACACGCTAAGGACAACCAATCACAAAGAGCCAAACAGGCCTTAGGTTATAGCCAATCAATGATTTCCTTCTTCTGCCTTTTCTCTAAAAAAGTCTCCTTGGCTCCTGTGTGTGTGTGGTGGGGGTGGGGACAGATACTCCTAACCCCTTTAGGTGTGGTGCTGCCTGATTCAAATTGATATGTGTTCAAATAAACTCTTAATATGTTTAATATCCTTCAGGTTATCTTCTAATGGAGGAGAAGGACTCGGTAGAAAGGAGAGTTGTTCAGAGCCCAAAAAGAAGATGAGAAGACCAGGGCCAGGGCAGTGGACAGTAAGAGGGGATGTGGAGAACCCAACAGAGAGAGAACTAACTGGTCACAGTGGCAGGGAGGGGGTATGAGAGGGGGCTTGCCACAAATGACTCCAGGGTAAAAGGAGAACAAAAACAGGCTAAAGGGAGAGCAAGCATATCTGAGAGGGGCAGGGCAAGTGTCACCTTGGCCTTTGTTTCAAGGTCAGTGGTTTAATAGTGTCTGGCTCAACTATAGTCTCTGGCTCCTTCCTGTGCCACGTGAACAGGAGATCTGGCTGCAACTATACTTCTTAGTGCATTCAAACTGAAGTTACAGATAGTCAAATCCAAGCTGACTTTAACCCAGATCGAAGACATTCAGAGTCCCCATCTTGAATTAAACTCCCTTAGCTTTCCCTAGCAGTCATAGTACCCTCCAATTTTGGAGCGCCCACTGTGTGGCTGGCATACGCTGGATATTTACATACATTACCTTTTCATGTTCACAATAACCATACAAGGCAGACTTTATTGACTTCCTTTTCAAAAAACGGCATCTTAATAAGCGTTGATTAATGCAGCGCCCCCCTCCCCCATTTATTTGCATTGGAAGTCTAAGGTTTAGAGAGGTAAAGTATGTTATCCATGATCACACAGCTAGGATGTGAGCCCAGGTTTGACAGACTCTGAGTCCTGTGCTATTTCCAGCACACTTCCTGACTCTGACTGAAAATACTCATCTCATCCTCATGTTCCTTCTTCTTTTAACGTATAATCTGCATTCTGGCTTCACTTACTTCGATTATTTACTGCTCTAAACAGCAGCTCAAAATCACCCACCTCATGTACATTTTCTCACTTTCCCATCCGTGATTCTGCTTAACTCTTACCCAATTCTGTATTTCTGGTACAATAACGTCAGGTACTGTTAATTAACATCTTATTACAATAGGGAGTAAATTCTTTTGAAGCTGGAGGATTTATTCAGTCCCTGAAACATTAGCTGGGAAGCCCAGAGAGGTATTGTTGGTGGGTCCTAGGCAAACCCAGCTGGGAGTGCTCAAAGAAGAACCCGGTCCTATGAAGATGTAGCCAGACCTGTCAGGGATCAGGCCAGGATGTGGGCACCAGTTTCATGGACCAAAAGTGATACTAAGTGAGTCCACAGGGAACATTCCTGGGATCACATGAATGAATACCTGAGACTTAGTGCTGGGGCAGGAGCAGGGCTCAGGGGGCCAGGCCATAAGCATCTGAATGGAGAGAGTATAGGCCGCAAGATGTAATGGGAATTCATGCTCAGCCTGTTTTCTGAAGAGCAGTCTGTGATCTCCTCCATGCAGAAGCTCAGTGTTGCAACCTAAGAAAGTCCCTCCAGGGCCTGGGCTGAGGCCTCTCTGAAGTCAACCATCTTTGAATCAGCTCTTCTGGACTCACTGTCACACTTCCTGTGGCAGTACCCTCCGTGTTTCAGGCCTCAGGGGCTCACCCTTCCACACAACCGCATCGTGCCTTTATTATGAATTGGGAGACTGTGCCTTGTGAGGATCAACTTCCTTCCTCTCCACGTTAGCAAATCCCTCAGTATTTTCATTTATCTCCCTCCTTCCTCTCCCTTCTGGAAGCTAACACTTGCAGCTCTGTTCCTGTTTCCCTGAGTGGTCCTTCTCTTACCTGCCTGTTTATTGCCTTCTCCCTCCACTTCTCTGTATTACCTAGATCCCCTGTTTCTTTCTTTCTTTTTTTTTTTTAAAGATTTTATTTATTTATTTGACAGATAGAGATCACAAGTAGGGAGAAAGAGAGAGAGGAGGAAGCAGGCTCCCTGCCAAGCAGAGAGCCCGATGCGGGGCTCGATCCCAGGACCCTGGGATCATGACCTGAGCGGAAAGGCAGAGGCTTTAACCCACTGAGCCACTCAGGCACCCCAGATCTCCTGTTTCTTAAAGGGGCTGCTTTTGATTCACTTCTCTATTTAAGCTGTCACTCCTTTTCCTCTTTCCTTCTCCAGTTTCCAGTCTCTCACCTCCTATTATCATGAATCCCTTTACCACTGGATTTCGGCAGAAATGTGTCTTTCCTAGGACTCAGGGAGTTCCTGTGGCCCCCTCTACCATGTCCTCCATGCTGAGACTCTCTTCTCTAGGATGCTCAGTCCCCTGGTGCCTCCCCAGCTCCTTGTTTGCTTTCTTCTCAGCAAGTCTTCCCACAGTCTGTGTGTAGACAAGTCTTAGCTTCTGGCCTGTCCTTCTTTCCTCCTTCCTTGTACTGTCTCCCTCAGTGAGAATAAAGCTTCCATGACTTAGACCACATACTCTGCACAGCATGGCAAGGCCTACTTCTCTGTCTCCAGCACAAACCTGCTAAATTCCAGTTCTGCTCTTTCAGTTGGAGAAAAAGATTTTAATCCAGCTGTCCTGAGTGGGCTTCAATTGGGCCATCATTCTCTGCATGCCCGCCCTCCCCAACCTCAGGGAATAATAGTTATCCTAATTAAAGCTACTTTTAACGGGCATCTACTATGTACTGTAGGTCATTCACTTTAATGCCGATGATATCTCAATGAGGCAGGTATTTTTACTCCCATTTTATAAATGAGGAAGCTGAGGTCAATGATCTAACTTGCCCACATTCACCCAGCAGAGCTGGGATTCAAAGCCAGATATCAGTGAATCAACCAGTTAGCTTTTATACTTTGAGAAGAATTTAGAGTAGCAGCTAAATGCGTTGCCACTGATGCTAGGTTACCTGGATTACTACTCTGGTTCTGCTACCTCCTAGCTGGTGACTTCAAGCCCGATACTTAACCTTGCCTGTGTTTCAATTTCCCAGCCGATGGAATGGAGACAATGATGTCCCGTCTTGGGCTGTTCTGAGGTCACGCAGGTAAGCACAGTATCGGCACAGAGTAACTATGTGAGTGCTGGCTAGTATTATGCATACTTTATCACCTGTCACCCTATTTTTCATCCAGTGACTATCCTTACATTAAAGATTTATTTATTTTGGAGAGCATGAGAAAGAGAGTGGGCATGGGGAAGGGGGTGGAGGGGATAAAGGGGTGAAGGGGAGGAGGGGAAAGAGAGAGAAACTCAAGCAGACTCCACACTGAGCATGGAGCCTGATGTAGGGCTCGAGGTGGGGCTCGATCCCACAACTCTGAGATCAGGTCTGAGCTGAAACTAAGAGTTGGATGCTTAACCAACTGCATTACCCAGGTGTCCCAAAAGAATCTTAAGTAGGCTCCATGCCCGGCTGGGAGCCCACCATGGGGCTCAATCTCACAACCCTGAGATCATGACCTAAGCTGAAATCAGGAGCCAAACTCTAAATTGAGCCACCCAGGTGCCCCAATTACATTGATCTTTGACTGCATTCACAACATCTTTTTGACAAATACTGTCATTATTTTGGTGAAGACCAGTATTTGTTTCTCAAATACATCAATTTGTTTCTAGTTTTACTAAAGTTTTCCACTGTGAATAAATGGGCATTGCCTAGCCTATTATACAGAATAAAAGGATTCCCTTCCCTGTTCCCCATTCATTAGTTAAATTCACTAAGCATCACTTTGGATAACTCTTTAGAAAAGTAAGATTAAAAACTTTATTTCTATTATATGCTTAGGCAAAGCAGAGGTATTGTGAGGCTTATAAAAGAAAGAATAAAAGAAGGAAATGTATGCTACCAAACAGAACACAATCTATATCCATACTTTATCATTTAGAGCAGTGATTCCTACCTAGAGAAGATTTTGCTGTCCCCCCCATCCCCCAGGACACTTGGTAATGTCTGAAGACATTTCTGGTTGTCACAGCTTAGAGGATGGTCCTATCAGCATCTAGTGGGTAGAAGCAGGGATGCTGGTAAACACCTTATAATTCACAGGACACCCTCTCCCCATCAAAGAGTTATCTAATCTGAAATGTTCATAGTGCCAAGGTGGAAAAAACCTGATTTCAAGACAGAGACAGGATGGTTCAAACCGGTCTTACAGTTTTTAGACCAGTTCTTGTTAAAAGCAAACAAAACTATAAAAGTCACCACAGGAAGTTTCTCTAAATTTCATAACACTAGTTAGTGGCATCAACGGATGGTAATGTAATCACCACTGCTGACTTTATTTTGGAGCAGAGAGTTTAATTATATACGACAGCACCCATGGAGAGATAAGAAAATTGTCATGATGGTACAAGAAGAAATAACCACCCTCCAAAGTCCTGGAAAAGTTTTAACAACAAAAGTGGTAGCCAGCAGATAGCGAAGCAGATAACTGTCACCTTGTTTCTAAAACAGCAGAACCCTCGTGGAGGCAACTGACATCAGCACCCTGTGTCAGAAGGACCTTGTCAAGTAAAGGCTATAATTGCCAACAGGTTCCCTGGGCAAGAGGGGAAGAGGAAAAATGGGAAAATTTAAAGCCCTCTGTGAATTGCTCTAACACAGAGTGCTCTAACACAGAGCACAAAGGGGAGGTGGATGTGACAGCTTCTAAGCTGACAGTTGCTCTAGGTGAGCCAGGAATAGAGTGACCCTGCAGATGTTTAATGAGCCCAGAAGACGACACTTTGCTCTGCTCCGCTAGATAGAGACTGCCTTCACAAAAAAAATCACTGACTTGGTATGCAAATGTTTTTGTGTAAGATGTCTTGCAATTTCTTTTTTTTTTAAATTTTATTTTATTTATTTATTTGTCAGAGAGAGAGAGAGAGGCAGAGGCAGAGGGAGAAGCAGGCTCCCTGCCGAGCAAGGAGCCCGATATGGGACTTGATCCCAGGACGCTGGGATCATGACCTGAGCTGAAGGCAGCCGCTTAACCAACTGAGCCACCCAGGCGTCCCGCAATTTCTCTTGGCTTCCTGTGAATGCACTGCAAAATGTATGGCTTTGTAGAATTATAATCTGTTAGAAATATAAGGAGATAAAGAAATTAATGGTGGGTACTGTTCACTCCTGCATAGGACAGAAGAGAGAAAATCCTGAAACATGGTGAGCACATGAAACATCAGAAACCTTTGGGTCAGTGAAGGACAGGTGCCTTCCCTTTCTTCCTTCACACTAGAAAATACCCCAAATTATTTAGTGTTGCCTCAAAGCTATCAATCAGTAGATGATAAGGGAGGGTAGATAAGGAAGTTAAGAATGGAGGAAATGTGTCTGGTAGGATAGAGTTTTGGGGATGGGTGCACACCTGGGGAACAGACCAGGCCATGGAATGGTTTCCAGATGCTGATTCCCTTTCCAGGGTTCCAAGGTGAGCGGCCAGGGATGGGGTACATATGTCCCAGCCACTAGCCCAGATGCAACTCCATCTAAATTAGAAAAGAGGCCCCTCCTAAACGCTTTTTTCTATCTTCCAGAAAATTGTCATGGTAATTACACAAGTCTGCAGTGACTACTCTGTCAACTACCCTACCCAACTCTAAGATGTGCAAAGCACAATGTGCAAAATTATAATAAACAAGGAGCTCTGGTGGAGATATCAATGGTCATCAGTGGCTGAAATTTTAAAATTCCATGGTCCCAGTTAATAAAAGAAAGTTCTTTCCTCAGAACAAAAGTAGTTAACAAATTTATTAGAATAGACCCAGAAAAAGCACAATTTTTGCAGTTCCCATTGAAATAACTGATGCAGGGTGCCTGAGTGACTCAGCCAGTTAAGCGTCTGCCTTTGGCTCAGGTCATGATCCCAGAATTCCAGGATCAAGCCCCACATCAGGCTCCCTGCTCAGCGGGGAGTCTACTTTTCCCTCTGCCCTTTACTCTGCTTGTGCTCTCCCTCTCGCTTTCTCTCTCTCAAATAAATGAAATTTTTTTTTTTACAGAAATAATTGATGCAGGCAAAAATCACCAATGAATGCTAAAACTACTAGGTAGGTGAAAGATGACTGGAGAACAATATTTATGTTGTGCTTAAGTAGCACCCTACAAATTACTTGTGGATTTTCTTAAACAAACATGGCCTTTTCTTCAATCAATTCTCCCAATATATATTTTACTTATTTATATGCTGTAATCATACACTACTGTACTGATGCATTTCTAAAACATAAACACAAAAATACATCTGAAAGAGTGAGATGGGGTGCCTGGGTAGCTCAGTTAAGTGTTGACTCTTGGTTTCAGCTCAGGTCGCCATTTCCCAGTCCTGAGATGGAGCCCCACGAGGGGCTTTGCGCTCAGAGCTGAGTTTGTTTCAGATTCTCTCCCTCCCACTGTGCTTCTCCCCTCACTCGTACATACATTCTCTCTAAAATAAATAAGTAAATGAAATCTTTAAAACAGTGAGATAAAAACAATTAAGCTATTACAGATTTTTCTCCTGACATCCCAAATCACTGTCTTTGAGGCACACTTCAAAAAGCATCAATTTAGTCTATCCATTATTTTGTGCCTGGAGATTTCTCTGATGATTCAAATTACTGGCCAAAGCAAAAGAAATAAAAGGCACATAGAACAACGTGAAAAGGGTTGAAATCACAGAAAAGGCTCTCCTTCACCACCACTGAATAGTGAAGATGAATCTTTTGGACTTGAAGACAGCAGATGTGTTACTTGCTCTGTTTTGCTCCATTTCTGGACATGTCAGATGTGGTTATAGTTTTTATGGTTTTCTTTCCATCCCACATTTTTCATGTGTTGCTCATTTTTACCATTTGCTTTGGGTTTCATGTCATTCTGTAGCATCTCCCCTGCATTCCCTATCCCAGGCTTTGACTCCCACGTCAAGCTGCTGGTTCATTTCAGGACAACTTGTTGCATTACCCAAATAGACAAAAGTGGGCCACTCTTCAATGAATGGGGCAGAGATAGGGGGCCAGAGAAGGCATCCTCAGGCTGTGATGCAAGCAAGGAGTGAGAGATAAGTGTTTTGGGTTTTTGTAAAATATGTCTTCATATGGGGCGCCTGGGTGGCTCAGTGGGTTAAGCCTCTGTCTTTGGCTCAGGTCATGATCTCGGGGTCCTGGGATCGAGCCTCGCATCAGGCTCTCTGCTCAGCAGGGAGCCTGCTTCCCTTCCTCTCTCTCTGCCTGCCTCTCTGCCTACTTGTGATCTTGTTGTCTCTTGTTTAAATAAAATCTTTAAAAAAAATGTCTTCATAATGGAGGAATCTGGTAGTCCTCACCTTAACCAAGTAATCATACTTAACATCACTAATCTCCTGATGAGTTCTCAAAATGAAATACATAGCAACTGTGAAGTATGCTTACCAAAAATGCTTCACCTGTGTTTATTCAAGCCTTTAAGCCTAATTTCCTTTTCAAAGGCAATTCGAGAGATAAAGAAACAAATGAAACAACACCAAAATGAGAGATAGATCCAGAAATGTAGGTCTGGTCTCCAACAAAGTTGTCAAAAAATAACAACAACAAAACGTTGGGGTGCCTGGGTGGCTCAGTCATTAAGTGTCTGCCTTTGGCTCAGGTCATGATCCCAGGGTCCTGGGATTAAGCCCTGCATCAGGCTCCCTGCTCAGCGGGAAGCCTGCTGCTCCCTATCCCACTTCCCCTGCTTGTGTTTCCTCTCTCACTGTGTCTCTGTCAAATAAGTAAACAAAAGTTTAAAAAAAAGGAAGTTAACCACTGTGTTGCCCCAAATTAGAGAACATATTATTATTAACATTACTGCAGTCGTGATGGGTGAATGGCAACATTCATGGTGAAAAGTCTCCTGGCCAAAATACCATAGGTCTTTAAATAGCTGATCATTATTTTGCAGATTACTTTTTCTTCTACATAATGAAAGGCCTTATCAGAATATATTACTATGTTAAAAATGTGTATCAAATAATATAAAAGCTTATAATAAAAGATAACCATTCCTTGCATTCATCACTACCCATCTCCAAGAAACAGCCAACTTTAACTACGTGGCTATGTTTTCAAATAAGTGTTATCATGTCTTTAAATAATGTGTTCTTATTACCATTTTTCAGTTTATCGGTGTGAGAGCTTCTGCTGTGACAAATTAAGATTTAGTTCTTACACTCTCATCTCATCTCTCTGTCCTCCAATAGAGTTCTATCATCGCTTTTTGTTAAATTAATGGAAAATAATTGCATAAAAGTTTCATTGCAGAAGCAAGTAGAATCCTATGAGTATACTTTTTTCTTGTGTGCCTTCGTCCTTGTCCTAAACATCTTTCCTTTCTTTTGCAATGTTTTCCTTATAACAATCCTTCCGTTTTGTTGGTGGTTTTGTTTGTTCCTTCTTCTTCTTTTCTTTAAAATAAATAAATCGAAAAAATATTTTATCTATTTATTTAACAGAGAGAGAGAGAGAGAGATCACAAGTAGGCAGAGAGGCAGACAGAGAGAGAGGGAGAATCAGATTCCCCACTGAACAGAGAGCCCTTGTGGGGCTTGATCCCAGGACCCTGAGATCATTACCTGAGCCAAAGGCAGAGGCTTAACCCACTGAGCCACCCAGGTGCCCCTGTTTGTTCCTTCTTGTTCTTTAAAAGCACCACCATGTTGGGGCATCTGGGTGGCTCAGTCAGTTAAGCGTCTGACTCTTGGTTTTGGCTCAGGTCATGACCTTCCATTTGTAGGCTGGAGCCCTGCATGGGGTTCCATGTCCAGTAAAGAGTCTGTTTCAGACTTCTCTCTCACTGTCCCCCAACCCCTGCTTGCTCTCTCTTAAATAAATAAGTAAATATATAAAATTTTTTAAAATAAAAAAGCATCTCCATATTTATCTGGTTTCATTATTATTATTATTTTTTTTTTCCAGTAAAACTCTCATAGAGCTTTCTGTGCTGCTTCAACCTCTAGATCTTCAACACCAAGAAGATCTAGACCCCTAGATCTTTCCCTAAAGATCTAGATCTATTCCCTAAGGACCTAGATTCTGGTTTTTCACTTTTGTGTACTCTCTTGTTTTGTACAGCATATTTTCTGGAAACTTCCTAAGACAAGAAAGAAATTATTTCTGAGGCTCTGCTTGTCAGAAAATGTCTTTATATTACATTTCAATAATAGCCTTGCTGAATGCACACCAGGAGATTAGAAACCATATCCCTTGATGTTTGGAAAGCAGTGCTCTATTGTTAGGCATTGTTTAATTTTCAGATTGTTTGTTGCAGAGTTTAGAAATACAGTCAATTTTTGTATAATTGTTTTGTATTCTGTAAGCTTGCTGAACTTGTTTATTAGTTCCAATAGTTTTTTAGTGGACTCTTCATGATTATCTCTATGTAAGATCATGTCATCTTCAGATAGAGATAGTTTTGTGTCTTTTTTTCCTTTCTGGATGCTTTGTATTTTTTTTTTTTTTCTCCTTAATTGTCCTGGCTAGAACCTCTAGTACACTGGTGAACAGAAGTGGCAAGGATGGATGTCCTTGTCTTGTTCTTGATCTTAGAGGGAAAGCATCCAGTGTTCCACCATTGTTTAATTATGAAAGGATGATACATTTTGTCAATGTTTTTCTTGTGTTTATTGAGATGATCATGGTTTTTTTGTTTTTTGTTTTTGTATAGTTATGATGTATTACAGTAATTGATTTTTGGGTATTAATTCCTGGGATAAATTCCACTAGGGCATGGTGTGTAATTCTTTTTATTTATATGCATATTTCATTTTATATATGTAATTACATATATACAATTTTTGTTTCTTTTTTATATGCCTTTTCATAAGTTTGCTAGTGTTTTGCTGAGGGTTTTCATATCTGTATTTACATGAGATATTTATTTATAATTTTCTTCTGTTGTTTTTGGCTGGTTTTGGTATCAGAGCAATCCTGGCCTCAGAGATGAGTTGGAAAGTGATGTCCTGCCACTTCTGAGAATATGGCCCTCTAACTATAACCTGGAGGCACAGGGAGCCCTGTGTTCTCGGTGGCACCTATTTGGAATGGAGTTGCTTTCTCTGTGAGCTGGGAAAAGGGGCCAGTAATAGATCTTGGTTCAAATGCCACAGACTCTTGTTCTTGTGAAGTGTTAGCATATTTTCTTGAATAAATGTGTCTTCCTCTGCTCTTTGCCCTTAGGATAATCTCCAGATATTTTAAATTGTTGTTTTTGAACATAATTTTGTTTTTGTTTTTGAACACAAGTTTGCTGAGCAGTAGGTCTGTGAAGCCTTTTACACCGTCACGTCAGAAACCAGAAGTAGAACTCTAATTATCCTTTTTTACCTCCTCTAAGAGTCTTTTAATTTTTTCAAGTTATCTTGGTTCCACTATTTAATATAGGAGGAATGAATGAAATGCCCTGTGATTTTTGATTGTTCATTCATATTTAAAACGGAGGTGTTGAAAAGCTGATTATTCTGTAGCAGGCAAGGATAGGAACAGGGAAACTAATATGAATCAGTTACAGAATTTATCTCTAGACCACTGGGTAAATTATGGTTTCAGAATAGAATATAAAAGAAGACAACAAAATCAGAAGTCTGGAGGAAAGTGAGTGTGCCAATCATCTCATCTTTTCTAGTTGGAGCAAATCAACACTGATTTGGAAAAATCTAGCTCTTCTCCTCAGCCCTGGCATTCTTGCTAACACTCTCCACACTTGAATTATTTCAGTAACTATTTTTCTTTAATTTTAGAAGGACCCTTTGGGGAAAAGGGTAAAGAAACACTCACCTAAGTTTCAGTCATTCCTGTAATTTAAATTTAATTAGGAAAAAAACAGATTTAATATTTTTCTTAACAATATCGTGTATAGTGTTATTCTCTCTTTATAAAATAATTTCTGTTTATACCTGTTTGACTAACTATATTGTTTATATATCTACCAGCCTTCTTTCTCTAGATATGCATAGAGAGATTATAACAATGTATGCCAATGACTAATGTTAGTTATTTCTGGGCAGAAGGACCTGGGATGCTTTATTATTTTCTCCCTTTGATTTTTTATATTGAGTGACATTTTAAATAAGACGCCGATATCAATTTTTTTTTAAGTCAATACAGTGCAAAAGCAAAACCTAACCCACTAACAGACCAATCAAACATATAATCAGGGCTGGTATCTATGGTGATGCCAGCCAGGAGCCCGGGATACGAAATTTGGGAAGGCATTTCCTATCAGAATCACACAATGCCCCCTCAGCTCCTCACTGGCCTCACCACAGTAGTCCTGAACAGCCTTAGAAACAACACAGGGAGGGCTGGCAGATCAATGGAGGTAAAGAACAGCATGTTTGGAATTCTGGGTCAATGAGTAAAGTATACTTTTCCTTTTTTATAAATGGTTATTAAATATGTTTTTAAAAACTATTGTAGAAGAAATCATAGCCTTTACACTTTAGAAGTTTATTACCTTTATGATCGCTTGGAAATTAACCAGCACCTAGTCTTCCCATTCCTACCTGTCCCTTGATTCGGTGTTTGCGTGAGTGTGTCGCAGGCTCTGGCCGCAGGGCTCCGAGGGGGCGTGTTGCTGTCAGCTGCAGTATCTCTTGCTTCATCTAGGACTTTCCCGATCACCCTGGCTAAAACAACACAATACCCTCCTTTGTGGGTATTTTCCTGCTTTAATGTCTCCCTAGCTGTTATCATATTCCAAATGTATTCATCCTTTCTGCATACAGTTTTATTTTATATGTGATGTGTTCATTGCCTGTCTTGCCTCATTAGTATATAAGCCCTGGGATGCTACCCTCACGGAAGCCTGATGGTGCACAAGGCGTTTCCATAGTATCTGCTGAATGCAAGAATGAATGAGTTCATTGTACACTCTCTGAAGGACTGTAGACCCGATGGTGTTGTGACAAAATGAAAAATGCATAGTCTTTACTCCCCACAGAGAGAGTCCTTGCCTCTGTTCCCAGAGACAGTCATTGGCCTCATGCAATCATTACCTCCCAATAACACACAGTTTGTTTTCACCCACCTTTTCCTTTTCTCATAGTGTCTCTCTTTGTTTTCTCCCTTCAACTCTTGCCCGATTAGCATAGGGAGCTATTTTTCCCCCTTAAAAAAAATCACTCAGACTGATAAGTGTAAAAGGTAATACCAGTAATAACACATTCATGAAAAGAAAGTCAGTTTTGAAGAGAAAACAATAGCATTATTAATTGTGAACATCTATGTCTGCTATATATCTGGCCCTCGGCCAAGCAATTTATATGCATTGCCTCATTTAATCAATATAGATAAAGAAACTATGGTGGCAAGAAGTAACTTGCCTGGGTCACAGAGCCAAAAACTGGTCTGAACCCTTGTCAGTCTGATTCCAGAGCCCAGGCCCTGCCAGGGGCAACAGAGAAGCTGTGCTGTTCATTTCTAATGTAATCCCCTCTGTGGGATTTTCCTTCCATCCTCTTCCCCCACTACATCCTCAACCATGCTACCAGCAGTTGCTCTCTTCATGTTCCCACAGCGCTCTACTCATACTACCTCAGCTGTGATCACATAAAATGTTAGGTCTATGTCTGAAAGGCTCAGCTGGGTGCATTTGCACTCATTATCAATGTTATGAGGTATCTGCTTGTTTTATTCATTGCAATTAGGGTTGTAACAGAAGCAGGAACTATGGAGTTATTCCGTATCCATATGTATATGGAAGATGGGGGAGAGAAAGTTCAAAACCCAGCATCTGCTACTTATTAGCAGTATAAAGTTAGGCAAAGTATTTAATCCCTCAGAATGTTAGGTTACTCACATGTGATGTGGGGATAATGATTCCAGTATTACAGTGTAATGAGGATAACCTAAGATGTGTCTGTAAGGTGCCTGGCTTTGTGCCTAGAACAATACAGGTGCTTCGTGAGCACTCTTCATGTGGGTCCTCTATAACGCTATGCCTACCTTGATTCTGACTACTTCAGTTGCACCTCATACAGCATTTCAGCTATGTTATGTGTTACCTGTTTTGGTTTGCATTAGTTTTCTATTACTTTGCAACAAATTACCCCAAACTTAGCAGCTTAACACAATAAGTATTTACTCTCTTAAAGTTTCTGTACATCAGTGATTTGAGAACAGTTTAGCAGGTGGTTCTGGTTCAGTCTCTCAGGAGGTGTAGTCAAGATAACTGACAGTCAAGATGTCAGTTAGACCTGCAGTCATCTCAAAGCTCAACTGAGAGAGTATTTGCTTCCAACTTCACTCATGTGGCTATTTACATGCTTCAGAAGATTTGTTGCCAAGCTTACTCATGTGGACCTCTCTACAGGGCTCTCAGGCCTTGGCAGCTAGATTTCTCCAGAGGAAACAATCCAAGAGAACGAGAGAGAGCACCCAAGATGGAAGCCATTCAGAGTCTTTTTATAGGAAGGAATAATCTAGAGCATGAATATCAAGATGTGGAGATAATTGGGGCCATATGAGAGTCTGTCTACCTACATGGTTTAAATATTGTAGAGAGCTAGCTTAGGAATTGTGATGTGCCCAACTGTTTCACTGATTTTCTGGAAAAGTTTTTACAGAAAGTCCTGTTTACATAAGGAACTTACACACTTTGGAAACATACACTTTGCTAAGCAGGTAACTGGCTATACCAGTAATAGCTTCAACATACTCAACATAAAAATAGTAACAATAGTGATTTCTTTTCATAGTCCTACAAGTTATCATGTTATCAGTACCTTTCATTTCCCACTCTATGCATAATTATACTTTTCCTCTAAGTTGGTTTGTTTCTTTTTTTAAAAAATCTATTTATTTGAGAGAGAGAAAGTGAGAGACAGCATGAGAGGGGAGAAGGTCAGAGGGAGAAGCAGACTCTCTGTGGAGCGGGGAGTCTGATGCGGGACTTGATCCTGGGACACCGGGATAATGACCTGAACCGAAGGTCGTTGCTTAACCAAATGAACCACCCAGGAGCCCAGTTGGTTTGTTTCTTAAAAACCATTTCCCTGGGGCGCCTGGGTGGCTCAGCGGGTTAAAGCCTATGCCTTCGGCTCAGGTCATGATCCCAGGCTCCTGGGATCGAGCCCCGCATCGGGCTCTCTGCTTGGCTGGGAGCCTGCTTCCTCCTCTCTCTCTCTCTCTGCCTGCCTCTCTGCCTACTTGTAATCTCTATCTGTCAAAAAAATAAATCTTTAAAAAAACAAAAACAAACAAACAAAAAAAAAAACCATTTCCCTGTTGGCTGTATCCTTGGTACATTTTCCACCCACTTCCCCCTCTTTGGTTTATAGACACATGCACAAATGTGCACACACACACACACACACATTCTAGCTTCCTCCCTCAGAGAGCAGCAAAGATCAGGTAGGTAGTCATGGTGAAATATAAACATTACTCCCAGCCCCATATTTGGAGGGCAACCTGTTTTTTTTATTCCCAATTAAGTCATAGCTCCAGCTACCTCCCTTGAGTGAAGTATCCTGCCTTGGGATGATCTTGGCTCGTTTTCCCCCTTTCTCCTGGTGGCTGCTCTTAGTCATTGCATTGCCTAATTATGTTAACCTCCCAAGAGGAATTGACATGGATCAAATTTGATATTTGTGTCTTCTCAGTCTTAGGAGAAGGATTATATAAATGCAAAAATATGAATAATAACTAGTAAAATATATCAAAATATTAAATAAGTATTACAAATATTAAAACCTTATTGTATAAATATTAAAACCCATATTTTACATAAATATAGTCTGCTTGGATATTAAAAAGGTAAATTCAATAATAACAGTTTGACAATTTGCATTCTTCCATTTCTATAAATTATTGAGAGTCTATTTTATTAGAGATAGTATTTAATTATTTGGATTGCCTATGACTGCTGATAAGTCTATTAAACTAAATAATTTCTGCTTTTGAAATGTTCTTTCCCAGGAAAGTAGACAGAAATGAGCCAGATGAATAGTTAAAGAAAGAAATATAAGGAGCCATGAGCAGGTACACATTTTGAGACAAAAAGATTTGATGATGATAGTTGCATTGGGAAGGGGAAGAGAAAAAGTGATAATGGAAAAACGGGTGCACTGGTTGTGAATCATGAAAGGGAAATGTTTATAAAAACGAAAACGTGATAGGATCACTTACTTATGATGGACTTTGTGCCATTTACGTTCACTAAAAGATAAACTAAGGAGAAGATTTTGAGGAAGAAGTATAATCCTAGTCCTGTTAGAGTTGTCAGAGACCTTATATACTTTGTTACCCCATCTGCTCCACTTAGGGTGAAAAACAGGAATGAAAGAGGTTAATCTTTTGATGGCCAACGTTATTTTGTTGAAGAGCTAGGGCTGAGATTCATTGAATTCTTAATTCAGTAGCTTTTATTAATAATTATACTTTATGATCTGGAAGAGAATTAGTTTAAGTTTTTACTTGTGAATTTCTTATTTTTTTTACATTACTTAAGAGACTTAAAAATCTAAAGTAAGTCTGTCAAATGAACTATAGTTATAGTATATGTGTATGCAAATCCAATAGAGGGGGTTCAGCAACAGATGAGATGAAGCAGAGAAAAGGATCAAAGCCATTGAAGACAGTGCAGTGGAATTTATCCCATCAGAAGAGCAAAAAGAAAAAAGAACGAAAATAGCCTAAGTAAGTTAAGGGAAAACATCCAATGGACCACTTTTCCACTTTATAAGGGTCCCAGAAAAAGAAAAGAGAAAGAGGCAGGCAGATAACTTATTTCAAGAAATAATGGCTGAGGGATGCCTGGGTGGTTCAGCGGTTAATCATCTGCCTTTGGCTCAGGTCATGATCCCAAGGTCCTGGGATTGAGTCCTGGATCATGCTCCCTGCTCAGTGGGAAGCCTACTTCTCCTTCTGCCTGACACTCCCGCTGCTTGTGCTCTCTCACTCTCTGACAAATAAATAAATAAATAAAGTCTTTTAAAAAAAAGAGAGGGGAAAAAAAAAGAAAAGGAGGAAAAAAAAAAAAGAAAAGGAGAAAAAAAGAAAAAGAGAAAAAGAAGAGAAAAGAAATGGCTGAAAACTTCCCTAACCTGCAAAAGAAACAGACATCCAATCCAGAAAACCCAGAATATTTCAAATAAGGCGAATCAAAAAAGACCCACATCAAGACACATTAAAATTCAACTGTCAAAAATTAAAGACAAGAAAAGAGTCTTAAAAGTAGCAAGGGGAAAACAACCTGTTCTGTATAGAGGAATCCTTATAAGATGGCTATCATGAGAATTTTCAGTGGAAACTTTACAGGCCTAAAGAAAGTGGCACAATATATTTTTTGAAAAAGCTGAAAGAAATGGAAAGAAGAAAACTGCCAATCAGGTGTACTCTATCTAGCAAAGTTGTCTTTCAAAAATGAAGGAGAAATAAAGAGTTACTCCAGACAAACAAAAGCTGAGTGAGTACATTGCCATTAGACCAGTCTTACAAGAAATGTTAAAGGGACTTCTTTAAGCTGAAATGAAAGAGCACTAGTCAGTAAGAGGAAAGCATGTGAAAGTATAATCCTCACTGGTAAAATAAACATATAGTTAAGTTTATAATACTCTAATATCGTAACGACAGTTGTTAATCACTTATAAATCTAATGTGAAGGTTAAAAGACAAAAGTATTAAAAATAACAATAATAATTTGTTCAGGGATACACAAGATAAAAAAGACCTGTATTTTGACACTAAACACAAAAATGTGGGCAGTGGAGAGTAAAAATGTGAAGGTTTAGATTGTGTTTTAAGTTGTTATCACCTAAAAAGAGACTATTATGAATATAAGATGCTTTATGTAAGCCTCGTGATAACCACAAAGCAAAAACTTACAGCAGTTACACAGAAGATAAAGGAATCTAAGCATATCACTACAGAAAATAATTGATTCACAAAGAAAGAGAACAAGAGGAAAGGAACAAAAGAATTACTAAACAGGTAGAAAATAATTAACAAAAACAATTAACAAAATAGCAATAGTAAATCCATATCTATCAACAATTACTTTAAATGTAAATGGACTAAATTCTCTAATCAGAAGACATAAAGTGGCTGTATGAAAAAAACAAAAACAAAACAAAAAACCAAGACCCAACCGTGTGCTGCCTAAAAGAAATTCAACTTCAAAGACACATGTGAACTGACAATGAAAGGATGGAAAAAGATATTTCATGCAAATGGAAACCAAGAAAAGCAGAGATAACTGTACTTATATCAGACAAAACAGACTTTAAGCCAAAGTAATAAGAGACAAAGGAAGTCATTATATCATGATAAAGGGGTCAATTTAACATGATGATGTAACAGTTGTGTTTAACAACCCAGCATAAGGACACCTAAATATGTAAAGCAAATGTGAACAGAGATCTAGATAAAGATTTGAAGAAAGAAATAGATAGCAATATAATAATAGTAGAGGACTTCAATGCATTTAACAATGGATAGATCATCCAGAGAGACAAACAATAAGAAAACACTGGACTTAAACATGTTAGATCAGATCGACTTAACAGTCATTTATAGAACATTCCATCCAACAGTTGCAGAATACACATTCTTTTCAAGTGGATAAGGAATATTCTCCAGTTTTGATCATATATTCAACCATAAAACAAATACTAATACATTTAAGAAGACTGAAATCATAGCAGGATCCTTTCTGACCACAATGGTATGAAACTAGAAATCAATTTTAAAAGAAACCAAAAATTCACAAACATGTAGAGATTAAACCACATGCGACTCAACATATAATGAGTGAAAGAAAAATCAAAAGAAAATAAAAAATTACTCGAGACAATAAAAATGGAAGTACACTACACAAAAATACAGGATACAGCAGAAGCAGTTCTACAAAGGAAGTTCATAATAATAAATACCTACAGTATGAAAAATAAAAGATTTCAAATAATCTAAATTTATATCTCAAGGAACTAGAAAAAGAAGAACAAACAAAACCTCAAGTTAGTAGATGGAGGGAAATAATAAAGATCAGAGTGGAAATAAAAGAAATAGAGATTAAAAACACAATAGAAAAGATGAAGGAAACTAAGAGCTGGCTTTTTAAAAATAAATAATTAATTAATTTTAGAGAGAGAGAGTGTGTGTGAGAGCAGGAAAAAGAGCAGAGGGAGAGGGAAAAGGAGAGAGGCAGACTCCCTACTGAGTGTGGAGCCTCATAGCTCTGGGATCATGACCTGAGCTGAAGGCAGATGCTTAATGACTGAGTCATCCAGGTATCCCTGAGCTGGCTTTTTGAAAAGATAAAAAAAAATAGGCAAATCTATAGTTATACTTACTAGGAAAAAAAGAGAGAAGAATTAAATAAACAAAATTATTAATGAAAGAGGAGACATTACAGCTAATATCATAAAAATCAGAAGGATCACATGAGACAATTATGAACAATTACATGTCAACAAATTGGACAACTTAGAAGAAATGGATACATTCCCAGAAACATACAACCTACCCAAGACTGAATCACGAGGAAATAAAAAATCTGGACAGACCAAAGACTAGTAAGGAGATTGCATCAGTAATCAAAAACCTTCCAATAACAAAAAAGTCCAGGACTAGACTGCTTCAGTGGTGGATTCTACCAAACAATTAATGAAAAGCTAATACCAATACTTCTCAATCTCTTCCAAAGTTCAATTTATGAGGCAATATTACCCTGACAATATAAGAAAAGGAAATTATAGGTCAATATCCCTTATGAAAAGAGAGGCAAAAATCCTCAACAAAATATTAGCCAAATTCAACAATACACCATGATCAAGAGGGATTTTGTCTAGGGATGCAAGGATGGTTCAATACTCAAATCTGTGTGATATACCACATTAACAAAATGAAGGGTAAAAAGCCATATAATCATCTCAACAGATGCAGAAAAAGCATTTGACAAAATTCAATATCCATTCCTGATAAAAGTGCTCAACAAACTGGGTATGGGGACACATACTTCAACATAATAAAGTCCATATATGATAAGCCCACAGATGCTCAATGGTGAAAAACTGAAAGTTTTTCCTTTATGATCAGAAACAAGACCAGAATGGCCACTCTTACCACTTTTATGCAATATAGCATCAAAAGATCTAGCCAGAACTACTATACAAATAATAATAATAATAATACTAATACATAAAAGGCATCCAAATCAGAAAAGCCAGAAAACTGTCTCTGTTTGCAGATGACATAATTCTACATATAAAAAATACTAATGATTTCATAAAAAAAACTGTTAGAATTACTAACAAATTCAGTAAAGATACAGGATATGAAATCAACAGACTAAATTAGTTGTCTTTCTATACATTAACAACCATAAGGAAGAGAAATTAACAATCGCACTTACAATTGCAACAAAAAGAAAAAAAAAACAAATTTAACTAAGTGACGAAAGGTCCATACACTGAAAACTATAAGACACTGATGAAATTTAAGAAGACACAATAAATGGAAATATATTCTCTTTTAATGGATTAAAAGAATATTACTAAAATGTCTAAACTAACAAAGGAATCTACAGATTCAATGCAATTCCTATCAAAATTCCAATTATATTTTTCACAGAAATAGTAAAAACAATCCTAAAATATGTATGGAACCACAAAAGACCCCAAATGGCCAAAGCAATCTTGAGAAAGACAAGGCTAGAGGAATCAAAGTTCCTGCTTCAGACTATATTATACAACTATAGTAATTGAAATAATACAGTATTGGCTAAGAACAGGCACATAGATTATTAGAACAGAATACAGGGACCAGAAAAAAAACTCATGCATATATGCTCAATTAAATTACAACAAAGGAGTCTAGAATATACAATGGGGAAAGGGCAGTCTCTTTAAGAAATGGTGCTGGAAAAACTGGATAATAATATGAAAAAGAATGAAACTGGATCACTATTATATATCATATACAAAAATAAACTCTAAACGGATTAAAGATCTAAATGTGAGACATGAAACCATAAAACTCCTAGAAAAAGACATAAGAGGTAATTTCTTTGACATTGACCTTAGCAATATTTTTCTAGATATGTCTCCTGAGGCAAGGGAAACAAAAGAAGAAATAAACTAATAGGATTACACCAAAACAAAAAGCTTTTGCACAGTGAAGAAAACCATCAACAAAATGAAAGGCAACCTACTGAATGGGAGAAGCTACTCATAAATGATATATTCAATAAAGAATCAATATCCAAAATATATAAAGAACTTGCATAACTCAATAATAAAAAAGCAAACAATTTGATTAAAAGAATGGGCAGAGGAACTGAACAGACATTTTATTATAGAATACATCAAAATGGTCATCAGGTACATGAAAAGGGGTTCAACATCACTAACCACTAGGGAAATACAAATCAAAACCACAATGAGATATCCTTTGCTCCTCTTACAATCCAAATTTTATGGGTGAAATTTTAACTGGAGAGACATGGCATCCTTTAGGTTTTAGTTAACTGATCAACACTTATTAGTAGTGGTATTTGAATTGTCTGAATGGCACTGGTCAGTAGAAAGGGCACACTTACATTTGTTGATATCTTTTTTTCTTATTTTCATAAAATAGTTGTTGGCCTAAGATGAAAACTTTGTGTCTGTATTGATTTAATTCGTATTTTAAGAACTGTAACTACAAAATAAAGGTGATCTAGAACAAGACTGATCTGTATGATCTCCTAAAACCCTTTGTAAATCAATGTGGAAAAGAAATGAGGCATCTGTGTTTATTTAAATGACTAAAGGATATATTTTGATCAATTAAGATAATGGATGTTGCTAGTTCATTTGAACTATAAAACATTATACAAATGTAAAGCATTGACACAACCTGAGGAAAGACTGCTTATAAGCCTCCTCTAGGCTTCATCCTTCACGTTTTCAGTTTTATTGGAGAAAGAGGCTATGAAGCAGAGGCGGGGTGGGGGGGGTGGGGGGGGGTGGGGTGGGGGGGTGGTGTAGGGGAGGGTGAGGGAGGTGGGTTCAGGGGCAGGCGTTGTTTTGACTGGGCTCCCCTGATGTACTCTCACTCATGTTGAAATACTTTTACAGTCTCATTTCTACTAATCCACCATACTATTTTCCCAAATAGGGTACTCACATCTTAGGCTTTCTGCCGGTAACTGAGAAAAGGGTATTGGCAATGCCTAATGCCCAATGTGCAGTTTTCTACAGCACAGAAAGCTCTTCCCACTACATTAATTTAGTCCTCTCAACAGCTTTTTGAGGGTGGCAGTTTTCATGTCTTTTGTAGAAATAAATAAAGAAATGGATATTGGAGTTAATACGATTCACTTACGATCTAATCCCTAGTAGTGGCAGATGCAAGAATTTGATGCAAAATCATGAGTTCTTTACACCACCCATGTGACAGATTAGTGTTTGGCCCATTTCCACCAAGGCAAAATGTTGTTCAATATTAGACTCATCATTAGCACATTTATTAGGAGACTGAGAAAAATAGAAAAGCAAACGAAACTCAAGCTGCTCATTTGTAACTTCACTGAATGGAGGAGTAGATTAAAATCTCTATAATATGGAATTTTGGATTTTCTACATACTATTACAATCTGTGAAGCTGAATAAATAAATGATTATAATTAATAAAAATCAAGGACTAGTGTTCTTTCAGTAATGACCGAGTGGCTACTATCAGACTTTTTCATAGATAATAATTATAATGCTAGACAAACTATTTTTTTTAAAAAAACTATCTGAATGTACTAGAGAGTGACAAAAAACAAGCAGGAACTGAAGGGGACTATACACTTGGAAGAAGCAAATACCATGCATGAATTTTCTGTTTTTATGGCTTTGGTGAGTATAGACATTATACTACATAAAAGGACTAAAATTTAAAGAATAAATTAAAACAGGCAACGTTCATAGCAATCTGACTGCCTTGAGGTACTGTGACCATGAGAGACCATGGCAGTTGGGAAGTGAGAGAAGGAAACCTTGGAAAGAACTGAGGGAGAGGAGAAGCTTCAAATTCTGCATAAAAACTCCACCCATGACCCCTAAACTATGCATGTGCAGTTCTGTTTGAAGCAGCACCATTAAGAATAAAGTAACTGAATATAAAATTTCAGCTGCCATCCATCACAAAGAAAATAAGACATTATAGGCCAAATATGTGTCCCACCTCAAGGGATTAATATCCTTATAAAGGGAGCCCAGAGAGCTCCCTCATCCCTTTGTAATGTGTAGAGACAGAGTGAAAACAAAAACATCTAGAAACCAGGAAGCAGGTCCTCATGTGACAACAAATCTAGTGCTGCATTGATCGTAGATGTCCAGCCTCCAGAAGTGTAAGAAATAAATTTCCGATGTTTATAACTTATCCAGTATATGGTATTTTTGTTATAGCAGCCTGAAGAGACTAAGACATAAGAGTTTGAAGTTGTGTCCTAAAACAAAAAGTCAATACTCTTTGAAGTAATTTAACTGAATCCAGAGATTCTATCATTCATAATGTGTGGGATACGAATGAAAATTACTAGGCATATTTAAGAGACAGGAAAATGTGACCCACACTATAAATGTATTTCCTGTTCCTTATGATTTCCTTAATAATATGTTCTTTACTCTAGCTTACTTTCTTGTAAGAATACAGCATATAATAAATATACAAAATCTTTGTTAATTGAATGTTTATCAGTAAGGCTTCTGGTCAATAGAAGTCTATTAGTAGTTAAGTTTTGGGGACATCAGAAGTTATGCATACATTTTTCACCATGAAGGGGTTGGTGCCCCTAACCCTTGCATTGTTCAAGAGTCAGCTGGTAATTATATTAAATGTTAAACGGCTAAACATTCCAAGTAAAAAGCCAGGAATGGGGGGTGGGGTGGAATTTTAATTTAGTAGCAAGAAGAAAATCAGAGAAATCAGACTGGCAACTTCACTTCTGATTATATAGATTGTTGAATTCCACATTGATTTACCCATGAGACTGTGTAGGTTCTCATGTTTTTTGAATGGTTTGAGTGTCCTTCCTTTCTATCGGTGATATGTAATCTCTAGAAAATGTCCTTAAATTCAAATTTGAAGAAACAGAGGTTAGGGTGTGAGTGCTTCCTCTCCCAGAGGGCTGTGGGATTGTATTGCAAATTTCTTCCTTGTGTCCAGCATTGCATAAAGTAAGATTTAATTTGCTTATTTGACTTGCATATAAACAACTCAGAGGGCCACCCATGAGACCGTTTATAGGATAAAGATTAGACTCCCCAGATTAAGAAAAAAATTATACTATGATTATTATAATTCCCTGGATAACTGCCTTTCTTTTAGTAAGACTGAAAACTCTGTCTTATTCCTTCTTATCTCCCCAGAAAATTAAGTCAGTGACTAGCACAACAAGTGGGCATTAAATAAATGACACAATATGATTCCTAGTCCTAGAAGTAATTTAAGACTGTCTCTTAAATACATTTACCTGTATATTATTTATTAACTTTTAAAACTTTTATTAATAATTTTATATAATAAAAAGTTCCCATTTTAAAAGTATAGTTTGATGAGCTAAATGTATACACACATGCAACCATCAACACAATCAAGACATTTGTATATGGGGAACAATGCTAGAAATTATATCAATAAGGAAAGCCTAAAATTCTTCAGCATAAAGACTTGGTTCCCTTATTTTCATTTTTTTCTCTCTTGCCAGATTGATGTTTCAAATTCTAGGCAGTACTGTATGTAGTAAACCCTAAAGATTCCACCAAAACCTATCAGAAATGATAAATGGATTCAGTAAAGTCATAAGATATAAAATCAATGTGCAGAAATCTGCTGCATTCCTACACAATATGATGAAGCAGTAGAAAGTGAAATTAAGAGGGGTGCATGGATGGCTCAGTCAGTTATGCATCTGACTCTTCCTTTTTTTTTTTTTTTTTTAAAGATTTTATTTATTTATTTCAGAGAATAAGTAAGAGAACATGAGTGGGGGAGGAGCAGACTCCTCACTGAGCACAGAGCCCAGTGTGGGGCTTGATGTAGGGCTCGATGCAGGACTCAATCCCTGTACTTCGGGATCAGGACCTGAGCCAAGGGCAGATGCTTAACTGACCGAGCCACCCAGGCACCCCACATCCAACTCTTGATCTCAGCTCAGGTCTTAATCTTGGGGTTGTGAGTTCAAGCCTTATGTTGGGCTCCATACTGGGCATAGAGCCTACTTGAAAAAAAAAAAAAGTGAAATTAAGAAAACAATACCAGGGGCGCCTGTGTGGCTCAGTGGGTTAAGCCGCTGCCTTCGGCTCAGGTCATGATCTCACGGTCCTGGGATCGAGTCCCGCATCGGGCTCTCTGCTCAGCAGGGAGCCTGCTTCCCTGTCTCTCTCTCTGCCTGCCTCTCTGTCTACTTGTGATCTCTCTCTGTCAAATAAATCAATAAAATCTTTAAAAAAAAAAAAAGTTATTTGAGGATATTTGACACATAATGTTATATTAGTTTCAGATGTATAACATAGTGATTCAACTTTAAAAAAAAAAAAAAAAAAAAAAAAAAAAAAAAAAAAAAAAAAAAAGAAAAAAAAAAAAAAGAAAACAATACCAATTACAATTGCTCCAAAACCAATAAAATATCTAGGAATAAACTTGATGAAAGGGGTAAAAAAACTGTACTTTGAAAACTATAAAACATTGATGACAATACAAAGAATGGAAGAACATCCTATGCTCATGGATTGGAAGAACAAATATTGTTAAAATGTCTATACTACCCAAGGCAATCTACAAATTTAATGCAATCCTTATCAAAATACCAACAACATTTTTTACAGAACTAGAGCAAACAATCCTAAAATTTGTATGGAACCACAAAAGACCTTGAAGAGCCGAAGCAACGTTGAGAAAGAAAAACAAGGCTGGAGGTATCACAATTCCAGATTTCAAGTTATATTACAAAGCAGTAGTAATTAAAACAGTCTGGTACTGGCACAAAAATGAATACACAGATCAGCAGAATAGAATAGAGAGCCCAGAAATAAATCAATAATCACATGATCAGTTACTCTTCAACAAAGGGGGAATGAATATACAATGGGAAAAAAAAGTCTCTTCAACAAATGGTCTTGGGAAAACTGGTCACCCAGTTGCGAAACGACGAAACTGGACCACTTTCACCATTCACAAAAATAAATATGGATTAAAGACCTAAATGTGAGACTGGTGACCATAAAAATCCTTGAAGAGAACATAGGCAGTAATCTCTCCGACATCACCTGCAGCAACATTTTTCTATACATGTCTCCTGAGGCAAGGGAAGCAAAAGCAAAAATAAACTATTGAGACTTCATCAAAATAGAAACCTTCTGGACAGCGAAGGAAACAATCAATAAAACTAAAAGGCAACTTTTGGAATGGGATATTTGCAAATGAGATATCCAGTAAAGGGTTGGTATCCAAAATATGTAAAGAACTGATACAACTCAACACCCCAAAAATAGTCCAATTAAAAAATGGGCAGAAGACATGAATAGACATTTCTCCAAAGAAGGCATACAGATGGCCAACAGAACATAAAAAGAAGTTCATCACTTACCATCAGGGAATGCAAATCAAAACTACAAGGAGGTATCACCCCACACCTGTCAGGGTGGCTAAAATAAAAAAAAAAGAAACAACAAGTGTTGGTTAAGGATGTGAAGAAAAAGGAAGATTCATGCACGGTTAGTGGAAATGCAAACTGGTATAGCCACTGTGAAAAACAGTAGGGAGATTCCTCAAGAAGTTAAAAATATAACTACCCTATGATCCAGGAATTGCGTTACTGGGTATACTTCAAAGGGATACATGTACTCCTATGTGTACTGCAGCATTATTTACAATACCCAAACTATGAAAGCAGCACAAGTGTCCATTGACAGATGAATGGATACAGAAGATATATACATATACGTGCATACATATGTGTGTACGTATGTGCACATATATATACATGCACGTATATATACATGTATGTATGTATATACACGCATGTATATATACATGTATACATATATATATACCATGGAATATTATTCAGTCATAAAAAAGAAGAAATCTTGCAGTGGATAGAGCTAGATAGTATAATGTTATGTGAAATAAGCCAGAGAAAGACAAACACCAGATGATTTCAATCATCTGTGGAATTTAACAAACAAAACAAATGAGTGGGGAGAGTGAAATTAAGGAACAGACTGTTATCTATAGAGAACAAACTGATGGTTACCAGAGTAGATATGGGTGGGGGTGGGGAGTGGGGATGGGAGAATTAGGGGATGAGGATTAAAGAGTACACTTATCAGGATGAAAAAAAATAAAATGAAATAAAAAAAATTCTCTTAATCAAAAACAAAAACAAACCAAGAGGCAGGCCTAACAATAGCATCGTCTGAGAGCCCCAAAGCTGGAGAATTTCAAAGCAGATTAGCTGTGTTATGGTCAGTGGGTTTAAAAAAAAAAGATGGGAAAAAAAAAGACAAATTCTAAGTAGATCCTTGGCAACAAAGGAAGTCAAGAATTCTGGCCCTGATTTCACACAGTTAACGGAAGTTTGCCAATTATTTAATGTGGGTGTGGCACTGCGGTCGCTATAGAGATCTATGAGTGAGACAGTACTTGTTTTCCAAGAGGCCACAATCTCCTTGGGATTAAGGTGATACAAAAATAATCATAAACCATAAATCATAAACCAAGTACGTGTCACACAGAGACACATGGGGAATACTAATTGAGGTTTCAATTTTTTAAGAGACCAGCCATATCTTTAAAACATATTTGGTGTTTAATAAAAGAATCTAGTGTGGTAATCTCTGGAAGTCAAAGAAGATTAGAGTGAAGGAACCAGGCCTTTCTTATTTTTGTTGTTTTTTAAACTGGTTAGAAAACTTGCAAAGACAAGTCTATGACTTGCTTACATTCCAGATTCAGTCTCTTAGTCAGGAACCACAGTTTTCCACTAACAGTGGCACAAAATGGGTTTCTGGAATGTGAGAATGATGGAAGAGTAAGTAGCTAAGGTCCAAAGCTGAGGTGGCTTTCCTTCCCTGAGAATGTAGAAATCACACCAGGACAAACAATAAAGAGAGTGGAGCGGGTTTGGCAATGGATTTTACGGATTGACCAGAATTAGAAAGTTAAGGTGAGAATTCTGGGCTCAAAAACAAAGTGGTACTCAGATCCATCCTCACTGATTGGGAAGAAAGGAGTCCTCCTCCTAGAGTTGAAATGAAGTGTCCTCCTCCTTGCTAACCCCATGGGAAACTGTCCTGCACGCAGCTGGAACCGGAAGTCTGTGTAGACATGCATGCCTTGTATAAACTAGACCAAAAATTCCCTTGGTCACTGATTATGCTCAGCTTTCAGTCTTCTGCAGAAAAGTGGATTGGATGGCTCCAGCTTTTAGCTGTGGCAACTTGGGGGGCGGGAGAGCCCCGTTGTGTCTGGCAGAGGTCACAGGCAGGATCTTTTAAGGGAAAGGTGTGAGGGCTGGGGGCAGCTAAGAGGGGAGTCAGAGTAGGACCCAAAAGTCAATCCATCCACATGACTGAATTTGATCTGGTCGGCAGCCCTTTGTAAAGGAGCCAGTTGGTTTTCTGGAGATAGGGAGAAGAGGTGGTCTGGGTTCCGGTCCTAGTCTGTGGCAATGGATCAGGGGCGACAGAATAAATGGTCGATTATTATCCAGTAGTGAGCCTCCTGAGTCCTCCACAGCTACTCCTTCTTGGGCTACCATTTCTCTTTGCAAGACCACTGGGTGTTGGTGCAGAAACGCAGGATCTGGTTGGAGGATGCTCACCTGCCCCCCAGCCAATCTGCCCCACCTCCCCTCACTCCTCCCTCCTCACTAGCCCAAAATAGTTGCCAGGGGCCAGTCAACATCTGGCCAGGTTAGAACCGGCTCAGGAACTCACCTTGGCGACCTCGTTTTTGCATTTGCACTCCTGATGGGGTGCATCCGCGCCAATGAAAATCTTACAGATTCTAACTCCTATGCTTTTGATGGTATGGGGAGAGGGACTTCCTCTGACTCAGTGTATAAACAGTGATTCCTGAAGAGGTGCGCCCAGGTTACACAGCCTGCAGGCGGTGCCCGCGGACCAGAGGGCACCGACGCGGTGCGGTGCTGAAGGCAGCCCGCTCACTTCTGAGGCCGCTGGTGGCCGGGGCACCTCAAAACCACACCGACTCTCGTAGCTCCGGGCGCCCAGGACGCGCAAGGTACGCTTCGGGGGCGGTCCTGCCTGACCCCGGAAGAGAAAGTTGTTTTGGGGAAGGGGAGCGAGGAGCCGAGAGCGAGTTAAGTAACTAAAAATCAAAGTTGTTCTGCTCCCCTCAGGCCATCTCTCCTCTGCTTCATCTTTACTCAAGCTCCATTGGAGTCAGGCTTCCTCGGAGGGCCCGGCGCTCCTCGAGTCCCAGCCTCAGTAGGGGGACACCGTGCACCCAGCCCACAGGTTTCGACCCTCTCTGGCTCCGGGTCTCCAGGAAAACCCGGAGCGGAGCATCCCCCGGGCCGGGAAACGCCCTCGCGCGCGCCCACTGGCGCGCATGCTCAGTCGCGCGGCAGCCGCGAGTAGGAAGCTCCGTGAGGCAGTAGCGGCAGCGGCGGCGCGACTGGAGGGTGGGAGGAGACGCACCGGCTGGCGGGCGGGGGCGCTGGGACGCGGCTGGGGCTCCCGCCCGAGGTTCCTGGGAGTGTTTGGGACCGCGAACCCCGGCGCGAGGAGCTAGCGAGCACGGGAGCCAACGAGTGCGAGTGGACAGCGGGCGGAGCGGAGCCGCGGGACGGGGCGGGCTCAGAGCCCGAGTCTCCGCGACTCGGCTCGGGACCCGGCGGCGGGGGCGGCGATGTTCCACTGCATCCCCCTGTGGCGGTGCAACCGTCATGTGGAGACCATCGACAGGCGCCACTGCTCGCTGGTCTATGTCCCCGAGGAGATCTACCGCTACGCCCGCAGCCTGGAGGAGCTGCTGCTGGACGCCAACCAGCTCCGCGAGCTGCCAGAGGTGAGTGTCCGGCCTCACCTGCGCGCAGTCTTCGGGAGAACACCGACGAGCCTGGCTAGCCCTCTACCCCTCTTCCCCTCTCCTCCCCACTCTACTCTCCTCCCACCTCCAGATCCAGGCCGCAGGTCCCACAGAATCACCACTACCTGTATTCACCTGCTTCTTCCTCCCTTACTTTCCCCACCCCCACCGTCTGCATTAAAAGTTTCTTGTCGTTTTGTACAAAGTGAGCGACTTGCTGTTTTCCCAGTATTCACTGGAGCTTGTGCGACTAGGGAAACGTTCTGGTCTGGTAAGTAGTTTAGATACACGTCTAAGTACTAACAGCTGGTCCCGATACCCGGGCAGGTGAGGAGCCAGGTGGCTCCGGCTGTTCCCGGGTGAAAGGACAGAGCGTGGCATCCGCTCCCTGGGCAGTTTTCCCTGCGCTGCATTCCCCGGGTCACTGGCCAGGGCGTGCTTACCCGTTGGCTCCAACAGGTCCGGAGGAGGTGGGCAGCCCTCAGGAGAGTCGCACTATCTCGGCATCTTCCGAGGAATGTGCCCTGGGCCTTATAGCTGGTGGGCAGTGCTTGAAAGTGCTGTAGTTTGGCTGGCGGGTCTTGGCTCCGGGACCGGTCGAGATTTGGGGGTGGGTAGGAGGAGATCGGGTAGGAGGAGAGCTGTGCCTTGGGAGCTGTGGGCAGGTGCCCGCTGCTGGGCCCCTGCTTGCGTGGACCTGTTGCGTGGAAGGAGCCGCTGTGAATGTCAGCAGAGGCCGTGCCTGACGGGCCAGTCTTGCAGCCGCCTCTCCCGAAGCGGGTACCTTCAGCCTGCTGACTTCTGTCCTTGCAGTGATGCGTTACCTTTTCGGAGTTGTTTACGTAAATTAATCAATCGGCTGAGGCCGAACTTGTTAAGGGACAGATGCTGATTGAGCTTTAATGGAGGGTCTGCGACTGCGAACTTTTAACCTTCGAACTTGCGCCGGGAATTTAACTTGAGTAAAGCTCAAAGAGGAAGGTATCGCAAATCCAAGGGTGTGCAGGAAGTCGGCGTGCAGTAATCCAAAGGTGTGCAGGAAGTAGGGAGACTAGACTGCTCGGAGTTGGGGGGAAGGACCCGAGGCCTGGAGTTGGAACACAGATATCTTTCTTGTCCTTTAGTGATCATGAGGCCAGGGCACTGTCACAGAAACACTCTCTAGTCAAATGATCTGGCTTGTTAAAATGACCTGATACCTTCTTCGGCCCTGCCCGAGTGTTTTAAAAAGCAGAACAGTGTGCTTTTCCTTAATATTTCAAGTATTATTCTTGGATTAACTTTCCTTGGTTCATGGGGAATTGGATGGTTTGCTCTGTGTAATCACGGAGATCATCCTCACTAGGATCTTTGAAGCCCCCCCCCCCCCCCCCCCAGCTTATTTAGCTTAGAAGCAGAAAAGCCATCCAGTTCCCTCAGGCATTTATTATTTTGCAGGCATTTCCAAACACATGGCTTTGTCTGGCCTTTAACTTCCTTAAATTTGACTTGAAAGTCATAAGCTCACTTGCTGCCTTAAGTTAGAAGTTTTAGGCATTGCTGTCACCAGAAATACAGACTATATTATTTAATACTTTTCAAGTGTGTCAGAATGAAGTTATTAAAAGATTGAGTGAAAAGCTATTTAACTAGAAATGTTTTGGTGTTCCTTGTGGTATTTTTGTTTGTTTGTTTTAGTAGAATTGGAAGATTTCCTTTGACTGGATTGGCTTTTCACTCTCTTCTGCAAAGTTTGTGGGGTTTCCTGTAATGTTGGGGAATTCAGCTTCATAAGGGGAAATTATGGGTTTTGAAAGAGTTAGGTATCCTTACTGATCCTAACTGGAAACTTCTCAGAAGCTCAAAATAGTCTGATAGCACTCTATAGATACAGTAAATAAACATGCTTTTCAGAGACTAAAGGTGGTCTTGCTTATGGGTAATTATTGCTCTTAGAGCTCTGAAATTAGTTTTATGGTTTCTAGGTTGTTGAAAACCTGTTTCTTCATGACTTATTATGTCTGGGTGCCTGGATGTATATAAACCAGACAGGAACAACCACCTTGAAAGCTCAGATATTTCATTCAAAGGTACAGTCTTTGCTTGGGCTGTTGTTTCACCTCTGAGATCTGTAGTGCTCATTAGCACTGCTTGCTGCTGTCCCTGCCCTCTCCTCCAACCTCTTTCTCTTTACCTGCCCCATCACCAGGGGGCGTCTTTTTGCTGACAGACCCCCAAGGTGGTCATGCTGGCTATCTGTTCTCTTCTCTGTAATTTATTTGGAAGCACAGACAAGGGGGAAGGCTGCACCCCCTACCCCAACAGCAAAGATACACACACTATCCAGACTTCAGAATGATGAAAAGGTTTGTAACCTTTGACTTGTTCCAACTTCCTTGGTTTGCAAATTGAAACTCAGACTTGAAGTGACTTTTTCAAGGCTGTCCAGCTGGTTAGATGCAGTCACTTGTCGTTCCCCTCTCCACGCCCCGTTTTGCACCTTTGGACACCTAGGAGGAACCTGGCATATTCAGTTTCTCTCATCCATTAAACCTCAGTTATTTGGCCCCTCTTGTTTTACTCACATCATTAAGCCTGGCCTCTGCCAAACAGTTATTGACCTTTCATCATTTGTCGTTGGTGGGAATATAGAGATTAAAGAAGGTATGATTCTTAGGAGCTAGTCACAGCTTTGTGGGGAGACAGATGTGGTGAGTGTGGGGTGGAGGAGCATCGCAGTTCGCTTGATGGCTACTTACCTAACCTAACCTTTTGCTGAATCTGCATCCCCATCCTCAACAGGCTGTCTACCTTGTGATAGCCTCTCAGTGCTGCTCTTCCTCAGGGAGGGCTTGGGAAATTAGCCTGATCCCAGATAGGTGATAGTCTCACCATCCCTTTCCCATCTACCATCTCCTTCCCACTTCCTCCCAGCTAGATCTCTGTGGCATGTGTGTTAACAGAGACAGTCTCTAACCTCCTTGAGGTGCTGGTGTGTTTTTGCTCATCCTTAGGAGTAAGCACAGAGCCTGGCACCCAGTACGTCTGGCTCAGTAAATAGCTTTTATCTGTTGAATGAATTTAGCCAAGTTGGATACAAATCTTCCTCCTTTGGTTCTTTCTCTTCCCTTGAGCATATCACTGCTCTGATATCTATCCTTTTCTTTTTTTTTTTTTTTCCCCATTTTACTTATTTTTTTCAGCATAACAGTATTCATTGTTTTTGCACATCTATCCTTTTCTAATATAGTCTGAGAACATTCAAGTTGGGAGTGATTTTTTTCAGGACTGTCTAGCTGGTTAAACACATAGTATCTGGATGTTTCAATCTGCAAAGCACTTCAGAAGTTAAAGGTCATTGATATGGTGGAGCTGTTTTGACTTCTACAAGATCTTCCGCCCCACTGTGTACCTCCTCAGTGTTTCTGACACCATCAGTTTTCCCTTCAAGGTGCATGGATTGTTGAATTCCTTGGCATATGTGTGTTTTACTGTGCTCTCTCTGGCTCCAATACAGAGCCTCATCTAATGGGCTGCAAATATTTTGAATGAATGCTGTTGAGCCCAGGCAGCTTATAAAACTGAGCTTCATCTTATTACTTGCTCTTAATTAGAGTTCAGTTGGCCTTTTGATGATGGCCAGATGACATTATCTCAAATATCTACTCCCTTCCATCATTCTTTCTCATATCCTGCTTAATTTTTTCCCCAGCCCTTAGAGCACTATTACTACCTAACTCTAGACTATATGCTTGCTCACTTGTTCTTTGTCTCCCCAACTAGAACGTCAGCTCCATGAGGACAGGGATGCTTTTGTTCATGGCTGAACCTAGGACAGTGTCTGGTATATAGTGGGCACTCACATGCTTGTTGCATGGATGAGTCTTCTCATGTGATGTCATGGGTAGTCTGCCCCTGTTTCTCAGCCATTGTGTTCCTTTCCCTATAGTCTCACAGCTCCTGTACACCAATCTATTGAAACTAGTCATGGCATAAAGTCATTCTGAATTCAGTAATCTTGTCTTACCAGTCTTCTCCATTTCTTCTGTGCTGGGCACATTTGTCTCCTGTTTTTGAAATAATTTTTATACATTGTAAACATAATTTCTCACTATGACTTCAACATCTCCAACTGTGACCTATTAAGAGGATATCCATTCCCACTTGGAATAAGTCCCTTTTGTCTTAAATTTACCATGTTTCAATTTAGGTCTGTCTCCTGCAGTTCAGTTTCTGATGGGTGGGACAGCTATTCTCCCTAGCTGACAAGTCTGTGGACCAAGGCTCTTTGGGCTTGTCTTGAAGGAGCAGAGACCAGGGGTGCTGGAATAAGATAGCTTAAATGCTGCTCCATCACCTGGACTCTTTTTTCAGGACTAGGTTTCCTCACTTACCATTTTAGTACCTGCTTTTTTAGGGTTGTTCTGGGGACTATAGAGAGAATGCATTCAGAGCACTTACAGTCAAATATAAGATGTCTGTTTTTGTAGATACTATGGCAAGACCCTTTTTAAAAAATAAAACAATGTTTCTTAAGCTGGAATTGGAAAACATTTTCCTGGGAGTTTGTAAATGATTTTTTTTTTAACCAGAATGAAAACTTTAATGTTCTCTTCAAAGATAATTTAAAAAAGGGGCGCCTGGGTGGCTCAGTGGTTTAGGCCTCTGCCTTTGGCTCAGGTCATGGTCTCAGGGTCCTGGGATCGAGCCCCGCATAGAGCCCCGCATCGGGCTCTCTGCTCCGCGGGGAGCCTGCTTCCTCCTCTCTCTCTGCCTGCCTCTTTGCCTAGTTGTGACCTCTCTCTCTGTCAAATAAATAAATAAAATATTAAAAAAAAAAGATAATTTAAAAAAATCATAGATTCCATATATCTAGATGAAGTCACAAATGAGTAGAGCCATAAGGTCTTTAGTAGTGTCATAATCTGTGTTTGACTGAGCACTCCCTTAACTGTTTCTAGCCAAGGGGGAAAAGAACAGATGTGGGCTTATTGCAGAAATCATGTGCTTGTGTCAGGTGATCGTTGGAAGTTCCATGAACAAAGGTTTCATGGCTATTTGTTAGAGAAGAGTGATGGGTAGCTGAAGGGGGTCACAGAGCCCACGGTGTCGCAGGCAGGCAGAATGGCGAGGAACCTGCTCCGAGGTATTGCTGTACCGTTGTACACAGCCATGCGAGGACTGCAGAATTGCATCATTGTCATCTGTCATGTTAGATTAATGTTGAATTCTTTCTGATTGGTTTTTGTCAGATTTTTACCTTGATTCACCTTCTAGTTTTGTAAGAGCTAAAGCACAGGGAGGACATACCTAGTTTTATGTTTAGACATACTTAAATAACATTATCATAAAAATAACTTAAGTCAAAAGCTTAAGAAGAAGGGAGCCCAAGAGAGGGCTTCCCCCTAAAAGTGATGATCCACACATTTGTCAAGATAGGGAAGCTGTTTTCATTTCTCAGACACCTTGTTATACAGTTTAGCTCTTAATTGTGATTCTCTCTCTCTTTTTGTGAATAAAGGATTTTATTTATTTGACAGAACGAGCATGCAGGCAGGAGAGCACAAGCAGGGGGCGGGGCAGAGGGAGAGGGAGAAGCAGACTCCCTGCTGAGCAGGAAGCCTTTTGGGGTGGGGGGGAGCGCTCTATCCCAGGACCCTGAGATTATAACCTGAACTGAAGGCAGACCCTTAAGCACTTAACAGACTGAGCCATCCAGGAACGCAATTGTTTTGATTCTCGTATGTGTTCTTCTAACTCCCCTTCTGCCTCTCGCCTGCCCTCAATTCCCCCCCTCCTTTTGTAGGTAAGGACACTGAGACCTAGAGAAGTTGTAATTTGCCTTGGGTAAGTGGAGGGTATACTTTCTCTGATTAAGAGACATTGAGTGAGTACCTGGTACCTATTAAGTAGAATAACATCACTTACTGAGATTTCACTGAGCTCCAGACATTAGCTACTTAAGTTATTTCTCTTAAACTGAGTAACAATACACTTTAGCCATTATAATTTCAGTTTTTTTGCAAAGGCAGGAATTGAGACTTAAGAAAATTATTTAAGAATCTTGTTTGGGGAAGTTGGTCAAGGTCAGCTCTGGAGCTGACGTTGGACTCCCAACTCCCTGTGAGCGTTTATCACCTGGGAGCCCATCTGGGAGCAAGGAGGTCTGGCACTGTGTTGAAGCTTAGGAGTGAGCCTGTACGGAAAGCTCTTGGCAACCTTGAGGAGTCTCACACTCTCTGAGGAGCTGAATGAAGGCTTTAGAGGTGGTGACATTTACGCTAGACTGGAAGGAAGAAAAAAGCACGTCAGCTGTTGAGAAACCCCAGTCCTTTCTAGGTGGCTAGAATGGGTGACACCTGAGTGGAAGGGAGTGGCTGGAGAGGAGCCTGGGGCCAGATCACGAAAGGCTTTTGACAGTTTTGCGAAGGAGGTGTACCCTGTCCTGCAGGTAGAGGAGGCCCATGGTCAGTGTGTAAGCAGTGATGCTGTACAGTTAGAGCTTTGTTTAGATAATTCCAGGGCAGAGTACAGAGTCAGGGAGACTAGTCAGGAGCCTGTTGTGGTGGTGTAGGCCAGAGAAAATGATTCGGCACCTGTGGGGATGAACAGGGGAGACGGCTTTGTCCACGATATTCACACTAGGCATTTCCTGCTCTTGCTTCCAATGTGCTGCACTCTAATAGTGCACTGAGTGGGGTACTTCATACTTTGTGAAACGCTGAGTAAGAAACATTTACCTCCATGTTTTTCTCAATTGTAGCATGTGCCTGCATTCAGTTTGCAAATTGCTTGCTAAGACATGGCAAGCAAGCATTGTATGTAGGCATTGGCTCAGGGGAAAGAACAGCCAGATGTGCTCTGACTGGCAAGAGATTGTTATTTTTGGGTTTCAGATAAATGTGGTCATTGAGTTTATAAAAATGAACCCACAGTAATGCTGGCAAGCCTGTGGATTCTGTTTTTCTGAGTAATATGAAGGCGTACTATGTGTGTTCTCTACCATGAATGCTAGTTTCATCATCTTCTGATGCTTTGAAAGACTAATACTTGGAGAATTATTATTATTTTGGAGTTACTTGGAAGTTACATGTCTTTTTTTTTTTTAATGGCTCAAGTCTTTGAAGAGAAGTAAAACTATTTAATAAAACTTCTCTAGATTTGACAAAGTTGAGGCACACTGGTAAAATAGCAAAACAAGCTTGTTTCCACAGTTCCTCCTCCCCTCTTTCAGTGAAAAAGGGGGAACCTCGAACCTTCCTTCCAGCTTCCTAGTGCAGAATTTGTCATTTCTATACCATAATAAGTAGGGTATTTGGGATTTTCTTAAAAAGGACTCTAAACCACCAACTTGACATTCTGGGGATAAAGCATAGTTGATATTTATACAGGAGGGTCAGAAATAGTAAGGTAAACAGTTTTTAGCAATGATGACAAAATCTCAACCATGATCTTACTGTGCCATGGAACAAACAGGCTTTGAATTCTTTTAGGTGAGGATCTAGTGACTGCTACAGGCTTTTGTCTTTGTTCACAGACGTCTTGGGAAAGTTTGCTTATTTTAGGACTCTACACAGAACATAGGGCTAGAAATGTTTGTCCTCTACTTCATCTGATGGTTATGAGGGATGATGAGATCATGGGCCAGATCTTCGTAAATGCATAGGAGAAACTTCTGGATGTCCATTTACTTTCTCTTAGGTATTATTTAGTGGACAGGAATGGTAATTTACTATTGCATGTGGTATTTTGGAAGATCTAATGGTGTGTGTGTGTGTGTGTGTGTGTGTCTAGTGTAAAATACTTTGAACTTCTAGAAGATGAAATGTTTAAAAAAAAGAAAAAAATTTTTTTTGCTCATTATTATTTTGAAGAGTTTCCTTATCTAGGCTGTAACTCTAGAGTCTAGAGAATTTGACACAGTTGGAAGAAATTTGGTATTTCAGTTTCCAAGAACCACAACGAATGGATTTGTCATGTAGTGGGTGGAAGGAGGTGTTACACCTAATTACAGCATGTTCCAGACTGATTCCTGGGTAGTGTGACCAGATGAGGAGGACTCTGTCTGCCCTGGCCACCTTCCTTTCTAGTCACCTTTCTTTCCACAATCTACACCCGCTTCTTGGGAAATCATCAGGAGGGGCTGTCGGCTGACTTGTGGTAGAAACTAGGAGCTCAAGTTGGATGAGCATGTGCAAAGGCCAGAAAGTGGCTTCTAAACCTCTGAGTATGTGACGTGGACACCAACTGCTTCACTTGATTCGGAAGATGCTGAGACCTCAGAGCTCATGCTGTTAGCACAACTGGCCTGACTTTGGACCATGATATGGCTTTGTTTTTATCTCATTAAAGGAGTAATATGGGTTGGATGCTTAAAAGAATTCCAAGAGAAAAAAGGGATATTTCCCTTGCTTTCTTTGAAGTGATGCCAGCCATTAGCAATTTTAGAATGTATTCTTATAGATCTTTTCTCATCATATACCACCATATATTTATTACTGTTAAAATGAAGAGCTCTTACTATATAAGTTGCTTCGCTGCCTGCTTTTTTACTTAAAACTGTCTTGGACATCTTCTCTATCAGTATGCGTAGATGTATTTTACATTGATACTGGTGCTGTAGTATTTCACTGTATTGGGTATACCACAGTTGACTGGTTTAACTTTTCTCCTATTGCTGGACATTTAAATTGTTTCTAAATTTTTGCAGTGATGAACCATGCTGGATTAAATACTCTGGTACATATTACTTTGTACTACTGTACAAGTGTTTCTTTAATAGTGGATTTTCTAGGAGCCTGGAGACTGGTTCTGTCATCTCTGCTTCCTTTATTTTTGACTGTGACTCTTTTCCTGTAGGCTGGAAAAGCTCTCAGATGGGTTTTAGTCAGTTAATCAGATATGTGTTCCAGGGCTTTGAAAGACTGGCAGCTAAGTCTTTCCTTCACGTAGTCAACACTCCTTAGTTGGGGAGAAAAGTTTGGGGTCATGGAATTCCTAATGTGGCTCAGAGTCACATGGATCAGTAAACCAAGAGTTGCTGTGGCCCCTTGCAGAAGGCTCATTGGGGCATCACGAAAGCCAGACTCTGGTTTTCACTGAAAGTAGGTTTAGATGGGCTGGGAAAGCTGGGAGGGTATTGCAGACAGGGAGCTTTTGTGAGGCGACACAAAGTTGTGCCATGGAACAGAGACCCTCGCTCTGGGTTGCCTTTGTTCTGTTTCTGGAGCAGGGGCCAAGATGATACAAAGCATGTTGGGGGACAGGAAGCGTGGACGCTAACTTGGTGTGCTGACTCTGTGGATCAGCCTCTCCCAGAGGCTCAAACTCTTTCAGCCATTTCTCCTTCAAATCCTTTCTCAGTACTTAGCTGAGTGAGTGATCTTTCTAAAACAAAAATGTGACGAATGACTTCCTGCTGCAGTGGCTTCTCACACCTGCGGGATACAACCTGGCAATGTTTTTGTTCTCTTATCTCCCATCTCTTTGAGCTCTCCAGCTTGTGTTTCAGCCAAGAGTTAGCTGCCCTTGGTTACCAACATATCATTTCATGCTTCTGAGTCTTCATTTTTTATTACTCTGTGTAGCGGGAGTTACTCTTTCTCTACTTCTTTGCGTGGCTCATTGCTCTTCATCCTGTGGAATACAGTTAGGTAGGTAACATTCCTCTAGGAAGCCTTCCCTTCCCTCCTCTCTGGTCTCTGCGGACACCTGTGTCATTACTCATACCTCTTTGTAATTATTTCTGCCTCCCATCAAAGTGAGTTTCTTAAAGCTACACACTTCTTCTTTGTACTCCTGCTGCCTAACTGGGTGGTTGGCACAGAGCAGACATTTAATACATATTTGAGCAGCATTCTTGGGGAAGTTTTCAGCCCTGTTGGGGAGTGGAATTAGAAGTGGGTTTGGACTAGACCTGTAGATGACAGCTTAATGATTATTATAAGAAGAGCTGGGCTTTCTGTAGTCTATGCATGGATGGGTAGCATCATGATGGAGTGAGATCAGCACAGTCCTGATAGACCTGATTTTTTTCCTTGCTCGACGGCCCTAGCATTGTGACCTTGGGCAAATCATCTAATATTTTGAGCCTTGGTTTCCTTATCTGAGCAATGAAGGGATGGTGTCGGTGATGTTTAGGGTCCTTTTGAGTTCTAATTTTGTGAAATTGTATGACTTGATACTAATTTTATGAAATTTTATGACTTCATGCCATAGTGCTAACCTTAGGAGAGTGATCCCACAGTTGTGCACATACTCTGTGAGGTTGCCTAATGGGGTTTAGTGGAACCACAAGTCTAAGCTTAATAATTATAATCAAGGATTTGATGATAAGGAGAAGCTATTCCAAATACCCGCCTGTGGTCTGCTGTTGATTCCCAGAACCAGTTAAGGGAAAAAGATCAGCAGATTTTCTCTGGTTAAAACACAGCCCTAAACAACAACAACAACAACAAAAACCAACACAGCCTTCCATAGCCGTACCCCCTTCAACATTACCCCACCCCTGACATACCCACACCCTCCCCCATACTCACAGCCTCCCCAGACCCACACCCTCCCACATACCCACATACCCCCACAGACTCACACCTTCTCCACAGACCTATGCTCTCCCACATACCCACACCCTCCAACATACCCACATGCCCTCACAGATTCACACCCCCCCCATGGACTCACACCCCCTGCACATAGGTACATGCCCATCCTATAGGCCATTACCCCCCAACACCCCCCACATCCCCACACACCAACAACTTTTGAACACTGAGATGTTCCTCCATGTCAGTTGCATTTCCCCAGCTTTTAAAAGTGAAGTAAAATGGGCAACAAGGCTGGGACTTTTTTGTCTCTTTTACTTTTTAATATTACTATTATTTTTTTGATGTGGTTGGGTATTTAATATTTTACCAGATATCTATTTAATATTTATTTTATTTTATTTTTTCAGTGTTCCAACATTCATTGTTTATGCACCACACCCAGTGCTCTATGCAATGCATACCCTCCTTAACACCCACCACCAGCCTCACCCATCCCCCCACCCTCTCTCCCCTCCAAACCCCTCAGTTTGTTTCTCAGAGTCCACAGTCTTGCATGCTTCATCTGCCCTTCCAATTACCCCAATTCACTTTTCCTTTCCTTCTCCTAGTGTCCTCCGTGTTATTCCTTGTGATCCACAAATAAGTGAAACCGTATGACAATTGACTTTCTCTGCTTATTTCACTCAGCATAATCCCTTCCAGTCCCGTCTGTGTTGATACAAAAGTTGGGTATTCATCCTTTCTGATAGCTGTGTAATATTCCATTGTATATATGGACTATATCTTCTTTATCCATTCCTCTGTTGCAGGGCATCTTGACTCTTTTCCACAGCTTGGCAATTGTGGCCATTGCTGCAAAGAACACTGGGGTACAGGTGGCCCTTCTTTTCACTACATCTGTATCTTTGGGGTAAATACCCAGTAGTGCAATTGCAGGGTCGTAAGGTAACTCTATTTTTAATTTCTTAAGGAATCTCCACACTGTTTTTCAAAGTGGCTGCACCAACTTGCATTCCCATCAACAGTGTAAGAGGGTTCCCCTTTCTCCAAATCCTCTCCAACACTTGTTTCCTATCTTATTAATCTTTGCCATTCTAACTGGTATAAGGTAGTATCTCAATGTGCTTTTGATTTGAATTTCCCTGATGGCTAATGATGATGAACATTTTTTCATGTGTCTGTTAGCCATTTGTATGTCTTCTTTGGAGAAGTGTCTGTTCATGTCTTCTGCCCATTTTTTGATTATCTGATTTTTGGGGTATTGAGTTTGTTAAATGAACTGAAACAGTTCAGAGGTGGTTATTTGAAACCTTACTTTGCATTGATTTGAGTACTGTGACTGTATTTAGGCAAACTCAGTTTGGGGACTGATGATTAACTATATGGGTTCTTTGGGGGTACCTGGGTGGCTTAGTTGGTAAGTGTCTGATTCTAGTTTTCCGCTCAGGTGTTGATCTGAGGATTATGAGTTTAAGCCCCCTGTTGGGCTTCACGCCCAAGCGTGGGTTAGCTCCAGACCTGCTTCTAAATTCTCTCCCCAGTTAAGAAGAAGAAGATGAATATGGGTTCTTTGGATGAACTAATATCAGACTGAGGTGGCTTTCAGGGAGTGTGCTAGGATCAAAGATAGCAGCTTTTTACTAGATACTGGTATTTGGCTTCCTAGGCAGCTCCATTCAGGAATGGGCACTGGGGTGGATCTCTGCTGGATTCTGACACAGCCTCCCTCCTTCTCCTATCCACAGCCCAGATGTACTGAGTGTCCACTGTGCTTTAGGCATTGTTTTATCTAGCAAGATAGGTATCTTGCCTTATTCTTACAAGCTTCCATTCCTGGTAAGGGAGACAGCCAGTAAGTGGAAAAGTAAAAAGAATTTCAGATAAGGATAAAAACTGTAAAGAAAACCGAACAGGGAGCTGGAGGTAGGGAGCAATATGAGGGAGGAGGCCTTGCTCAGGAGGTGATGTTTGTGTTGTGCAGTGAGGCAGCTGTGAATTCACCAGAGGTCCTTGCATAGACTTGTGGAGGAGCTTGGCCATTTTATGGGCAGCAAGAGGGCCAGTGAGGCTGCAACACAGTATGACAAGGAATAGGAAATCAAGGTGAACATGTTAGTGGGGTTCATGTATGTCGGGGCTCTGAGACCCTGTTGAGGAGTTCCGATGATTATGATGATTTTTGTCAGTTGAAGTATGGCAGATCATAAAAGCTGTAGGATAGCTGACTTAGGCTGTAGAAAGTTCCTTCTGCCTGCTGGTTAGAGACTGCAGGGAGGAAGAGTTCAGAGAAGTGGGGACACTGGGAGAGGAGGCTTTTTAATGAAAGGTTCTAGAGGACAGCTGATGGTGACTTGGATCAGGGTGGTAGCATGAGTAATGAGCTGTGTCTTGGGGGTCAAGTCAAGAAAACCTGCTGCTGTATTGGACTCAGGGTTTGATTTTGTCACCTGGGGGATGGCAGAGCCATTTACTGAGTTAGGGAGGACTGGGAACAGGAATATAGCAGCATGGGAACTAGGAACTGGTAAGTACTTGAGTTGGGACATGTCAGGAGTTTTTATGAGACCTAGAACTTAGGAGAGGAAGTCTGGGTAATGAAAATTATAATAGAGACAGCACACTTTTTTTTTTCTTTTTTTCTTTTTTTTGAGCAGTGTGCCTTGAATTGTTCTAAATAACTTCCTCTGATTAACTCATTTAATCCTCATAACAAACATTACTTCATTTTACAGAAACAGCTTTATTTTGCTGTTGAGGATGCTGGGACACAGATGAATTAGCTTGCTGAGGTCACACAGCCAGTAAGCGGGAGAGCGTGGGGTCAAGCGGATGCAGTCTGGTTCAAGAGCCATCATTCCTAACCACTGTATCTTCCTTCCTTAAGGTTAAATATGGGCGACCATGTCGTCTGCATGAAGAGCCACCTGAAGGGCCAGGAGTTGTGTCTGTTCTGTGAAAGGAACAGAGAGATACGCCTGATGCCTGAGTTATTTTTTCCTCGTTAAGAAAAAGAGCACTGAGCTGAAATATCATTTTAAGAATCAGGTCACCAAAAATTAATGTGCTCACTCAAGCATAATATTTAAAAGAAGATCAGTGGGCCTCATTCTTTGGTGCTGGATTTCTCTCCTTCAGCAACTAGCATAATTATAGCTGCGGCCTTACAAACTCCTGAAGGAAAAGCACATCCATTTGGAAAACTGGTGGGTCTCACTGACCATAATGAACACTGGTTTTATCACAGCAGCACCCTCACTAATTCTGGTCATAATTATTCAGCTGTTATGCACTTGGTCTCTGTTTTCAAAGCATGATCTCAAATATTTGATTCGCTTATGAGGCAGTTCTTGGCCTTGACTCTAAAGGTTAATATCATCAAGAGGTTCTAATGTGCCTTTTGGAACTGCATATATTCCAGTACTGTTGGAAATGGATGCCATTGAGATGAAGTTAACAGAAAATATGTGCTTTACAATAGACCTGCCTTGGTGCATGGCATGTTACAATTATTTATACACCTTGTTCTTGGTAACTTCATTTTAGAATGGCAAGAAGAGGTTCTTACGTATGCCTTGCATCTCTGATGAGTGGTTCACTGAGTTCTGTTGAGGCCAAGAGAAGAAAGAAGCTAATCCTACACCAATTCTTCACTCTAACCCATCCCTGCCTCTCTTTAGTAACTAACCACTGAAAAAGAAAATCTATATAATCTCTATTATATGGAAAGATTATAGATCAAATCATATATGTAATCTATAACCTATATATATAAAATCTATAGTCTCTATAAATATATAATCTGTAATATATATTTGAAGTCTATAGTATATATGTATAATATTATATATATATATATTTTTGGGTAAATGAAGTAGAGGGTTATTGCTGATGAGGTGTAGTTTCTATAGCCTTTTTAAAATGTCTGTATCTCAGTGTTTTATTGCAAGGTTTAGGTGTAGATCCCCAGTAAATCTGGCTCAAGAGAAGTGTCAGGGATCTTCTGTGGTTTCAGTTCCCTGGTGGTTTCTCCTGACAGAGGGTCTGTCTTGGAGAAACTGAGGAGTGTATCTGGAATACTCTTGACTGCAAATAAGAAGCTCTGCAGCCTAAAATGCCTTCAGTAGGCCTGTTGCCACCTCACCTATAAGCAGGCCCGGAGGAAGGTGCTGGTGGGGTTGCTTTAGCAGGTTGGTGGCATGGGGCACTGGTGTGACTTCGGTGGGATTAACTGGGCCTCTATCCACAGCCCCTCATAGGGTGGCATCTCCAGGAGGGACATCCACGGAGTCACGGGGCCTCCCCTTGTCTGTTGTTGTTGTTTGTTTTTCTGCTCTAAGTGGGACTTAGATAGGCAAGGATGGGCATAAGAGGTTTGGGGCTGGGTGTGGGGTCTAGTGCCTGCCGCTGGAGGAAGGCAGGAGAGACAGACGGTATGAGCCTGGCTGACTGTTGCAGTTACCCTCGTTTCCCGCCAGCGAGTAGTGGGTCCTTGTTATGTCTGTCTCTGGTTTAACCCATGTCTTCTGCCAAAAACACAAGGACCATCTGCTTAGGAAAAGTCTCTAGTAGGAAAGATTTCTGTTTCAAAGTATTCTTGGAAAAAAAAAAAAAAAAAAAAAAGCTCATACTTGTAGACATTTTCCCTAGATTTTATTCTCACTGTGTGTGAAATTTCATGAGAGGAAAACAGAAGTAAATAGGATATTATAAAGGTTAAATTACCAAATATAAAAATTAAATTACCAAATCGTTTTCTAAATTGTTAAATTCTAATGTATGTTTTAAGTACTTCCTGGTACTTTCTCTTATACATTTTAAGTGTTAAATTTCTGTGACTGCATGGTCTCAGGTTTTCCCGATCTCCGTGCCTTTGTCAGTGCTCTGCTCGGAATGCTCTTCTTCAGTGCCCATGCCACCACCTCCATGAAGTCTACCCAGCTCTACAGTCACATCTGTGTCTCCATCCTCCCCTGACCCTTTCTCAGTTCACTTCTCTCAGACTGTTTGTCAGGACTGGACTTCGTTGTGCAACTGTATATTCCCCTCAGCTTGTCATCAGGGACTGATTTTATGTGTCTCTGTCCCAGACATTTGGGAATTTAGTGCCTTATTCAAAAGAAATGCTCCAAAAATGTTTTTTTTTATGGTGTAGTTTAGGTACATAAATCCTCAGATATTTCTTATGTGTCTGACTGCTCCCTTCTAGTACCTCCATGTAGTGAGTTCTTCTGAGGGGCTGACGGTGCCAGTGGCACAGCCTTGTCTGGGTTGGTCCAAGCCCAGTGTCCCTGGAGGATCTCTGGGCGGCCACAGACTGCCTCGCGGGCCAGCGAGTCTGTCCTGTCCTCTGGCTGTCCACCTGAGAGCGAGGTGGTGGTGTGGGCTGAGTCAGCACGTCCTGTTGGCAGAGGGTCAACAGTAGCACAGAGAGATAACACATCATTAGTCATGTTGACAGAGGACGGTCCTCTCTCCCTTGCCTCTGAGTGGAGTGTTAATGAGGAGCAAAATGGCCAAGAGGCAGGAAGTGTTTCTGAAGCCGTGGGCCGGGCTGCCCACACCCTGCATACACGGGATAACCTGCCCTCGCCTCGGGAGAGTGGAATGAAACCTCAGCTGCAGTTTTGAAAGTGAGAACAGCAGCTCTTCACTGACTGCCCACAGTTTTCCAGCTGCACTTGCAGGCACTTACACAGAATTTATTCCATCTTTGTGTTCAGCCTTACGTGGGGGATTTTTTAAAGGCCTATTTTACAGGTGAGAAAACCAAGTCAATGCCCAGGCCAAATGTCACTCATGTGGGAAACAACCTGATTGTGGTTAAACCCAGGTCTGCGAGACTCCAAACGCTGATGTTTTTTGTGAGATGTTACTTTGGCACATCTGGTCAGGTAGTGGCCTTGAGATCTTCATGCAGCCAACGTGTCACTGAAGGCCCACTGCGTTGTCAGGCTCCAGGGATGCAAAGGTAAATGCCAGTCTCTGTTCGGTGTTGGGGTTTAGCGATGGCATCAGCCACCCAAGCAGATGGTGATGAAGGCCCAGTTTTACAGCTGGTGGCTAAAGGTTCCTGGTGGTGGAGGGCTGGAGGGACAACACAGCCAAGTGCTGTGGGAGGTGCATGAGGAAGAGTGTCAGGGGGCAGGCAGCAGCCCCATCGTGGGTGGCTCTGAATGCCACGTGAGGGAGCTTGGCTGTTGTTTTGTTGTCACCAGAGTTTAAACCCAGGGGTGTCTTGTCAGACTTGAAGCAGATTGTGGATGGCTTTGAGGGGAACAAGACTGGAGACTGGGAGAATACTTTGGAGGCAAATAGGCGACTTGGTGACTGACCACATTGGAAATGGAGAGTCTGGTGGTTGCAGGGGTCAAGTGTAACAGGGTAACAGTTGAGTTTTCAGCTTCAGTGACTGTGTATCTCTTACTGGATTTGAGGAATCAGGGAAAGGATGCATGTGGATAAATGAGAGATTGAGTCTGGTGGTTTTTTCCCCTTGGGGAAAGATGAGATAGGGCAGTGGCTAGGTGAGAGGTGGGGGTTAAGCAGGGGGTGCCTGTGGGTGCTGGAGCTGGAAAGGGGGCTAATGGGCATTCCTTGGATTGGTGAGAATTTCTGGTGGTGCCAGTAGCCTTCATGATTTCTATGTTTTTTATTTTTTGTTTTTTTCTCCTTCTAGCGTGCTCAACCATACCATTCCAGCATCAGAAAGGTAGATTGTAGGTGGCAGGATAGGAGGGAATGAGGCCACTGATGTTTCTGATGGAAAAGATATTTGTGATGCTGCGTAAGCAGAGAAAGAAGGGAATTTTTAAGCAAGAGGCTGATGGTCAGGATAAAATAATGGAAATGAAGCCATGGGAGAGGTCATGGCCAGATCTGAAATACTGGAGTTGAATGTAGGTGAAAGGAAGCTGCTCTGGGGAAAGGAAGCACCTCTGGGTGAGGTCAGGATTCCAGGGCGGGGACCCAGGAGAGGATGGTAATGTGCAGTGGGTGTGGAAGTCAGCAGGAGCTGCTAGGCTTCCTTGTTGGATGGGTCACCTCCATCAGGAGCCATGAGGCCAGACACCTGTGGCAGACTCCTGTGGACATTGTAGGCTCAGGAGGTCTAGCTGCAGACAGAGCTGTAGCAGAAGAGAGAACATGCAGCATATGAAGAGGACAGCCATTACCACTGCGGATCAGCCCCAGCCCAGCCCTGTCACATGGGGATGCAGGCCTGGTGCGTGTACGCGTGCATGCGTGTGCGTGTGCGTGCAAGTGCGCACACATGCGCTGCTTCACTCAGTGCTTGCTTCCTTGCTATTTGTTTTTTGTTTTTGCCCCGAAAATCAGAATTTTTATGTGAGGTCTCCCGATTCTTAGGTGTTGACATCTTATTCAACAGTTTTAAACATTCACTGTTTATCAGGTGTACAGACTGGACTCGGGCTGTTTGTGCCCTCTGCTGTACAAACCTTTGACATTCCTAGGACTGTGGCAGGAAGGAGGTGGGTGGGAGGTGTTTGTGAACTGAATCCCAGAGTCTTGGTAAATGTCTTACCTTCTTGGTCATTTCATTCCGTTTGCAGGATGGAGGTCTGAAAGATAAAGAACTAACTAGCTAATTAGTTTTTCAGTAGGAGCTAATAGGCAGTGATAGTAATCTGAAGCCTATGGCTCAAGGGAACTACAGATCATGATAAAAAAATCAGCTAGCTTCTTCCGAAACTCCTGCATCCTTAATTCTGTTCACTATTCTTGGACTCCTTTCTTTCTTTCTTTCTTTTTTTTTTTTCTTCTTTCTTTAAAGATTTTGTTTACTTATTTGACAGAGATCACAAGTAGGCAGAGAGGCAAGCGGGTGGGGGCGTAAAGCAGGCTCCCTGCTGAGCAGAGAGCCCCATGCAGGGGCTTGATCCCAGGATCCTGAGATCATGACCAGAGCCATAGGCAGAAGCTTTAACCCACTGAGCCACCCAGGCACCCCGAACTCCTTTCTTTCTTGATTCAAAACCTTCTCTCTTGCTTGTTCATGGCATTTTCTTTCCTGCCCTTTTTTCTCTCATTTCTTCTTTCTGTATTTACTTCTGTATCTCCTCTTCATTTTCCTTCAGGGTTCAGGCTGAGTTAGTTGTTTAAAGTAATGGTTAGTTTTTGTTTTGTTTTATTTTGGTATTGATTCAGTAAAATTTTATATTTTCTTAATTTTTTTTCTTTTTTAAAGATTTTATTTATTTATTTGAAAGACAGAGATCACAAGTATGCAGAGAGGCAGGCAGAGAGAGAGGAAGGGAAGCAGGGTCCCTGCTGAGCAGAGAGCCTGATGCAGGGCTCGATCCCAGGAACCTGGGATCATGACCTGAGCCAAAGGCAGAGGCTTAACCCACTGAGCCACCCAGGCACCCTTTTTCTTAATTTTTAAAACTTGCGAATTAATGAGTTATGACTATAAACAGTGAAACTTAGGCATTTCACATCCAAATGCATGTTTTGCCCTTCAGATTAATCACTTCGTGGGTTTTACTCAAATTTCAAAGCACTGTTTGTCTGCAGACCACCTACATGTAGCTTCAGCCATCACCTGTGTTTGCGGATCTTTGTCCCTTTGATGGTGCAGTTAGTGTTTGGGACAGGCTAAGAACTGGGTTCTTGAATAAGAATAAGGTTATGGATTGGCCTGGGCAAGATCATAGATCTGTGTGAAAGGGAAGTGTGACCGTGAAGTAAGGCCACCGTGTTGGCTGTGCTGCTCAGCTGTGCATCCCCAGGGGGGCAGGGGAGGGGGTGGCGCACAGATGTGCCTTTCAGCCCAGCTTTAAAGACTTTGCTTCCAGATACACTGTATCTGTTAAGTGGCTTAACAGTTAAAATTTCCCATTTCCAAAGACATTTAGTTAGTCTGTTGGAGATGAATGTACAATTTCTCTTGGCCTTCGAAATACTAAAATAGCCTTTGGGACCTGCATTATTGTCACTGTGGACCTGCTGAACTCTGGAAACTCTAGGTTAGGAACCACTGGGGGATGGGTTTCCTAAGTGATGATTTTTTAAAAAATTTTATTTTTAAGTAATTTTTAAGATTCTATTTTTTATTTTTATTTTTTTAAAAAGATTATTTATTTGACAGAGAGAGAGAGAGAGAGAGAGAGATCACAAGTAGGCAGAGAGACAGACGGGGGTGGGGGGAAGCAGGCTCCCCTCTGAGCAGAGAGCCCGATGCGGGGCTCAATCCCAGGACCCTGAGATCATGACCTGGGCCCAAGGCAGAGGCTTAATCCACTGAGCCACCCAGGTGCCCCAAGATTTTATTTTTAAATAATCTTTATACCCAATGTGGAGCTCGAATTTGCAACCTTGAAGTCAGGAGTTGCATGCTCTACTGACTGAGACAGCCTAAGTGATGATTTTAAAGAATGCAACACACACACACACACACACACACACACACACACACACACACACCCCACCCCCCCACCCCCCCACCCACCCTATTGCTAAACTTGTCTATCTGTTAAAGAACCAGGCTGCAAACACACACACGCACCCCACCCTATTGCTAAACTTGTCTATCTGTTAAAGAACCAGGCTGCTTCTCACTGGCTAATCGCGGGGGCATCACAGTGGCTCATTTAGGCTTGGTTCTTTATCAGAAGCAGCTAGGAGTTGTTTTTTTATTTTATTTTAAAAATATTTTATTTATTTATTTATTTGACAGAGAGAGAGAGAGACAGCAAGAAGGAACAGAAGCAGGGTGCGTGGGAGAGGGAGAAGCAGGCTTCCTGCTGAGCAGGGAGCCCCATTCAGGGCTTGATCCCAGCACCCTGGGATCATGACCTGAGCCGAAGGCAAAGGCTTAACCACTGAGCCACCCAGGTGCCCCCAGTTGTTTTAAAACATGGGTGCTAGGGCTCTATCTCCAGAGATTTGGATTCATTACATCATGTGGGACCCCAGGAATCTGTAATGTTTGCAAGTGACCCAGGTGAATGATGTTGCATGATCCTGTGTCCACAGAATGAGAAACGCTGGTTTAGTGGGCTTTGAAACTGAAGAGACTTAGTGTTATGTGAGCTTGGAAAGATGGCAAAGTTACTTAACATCTGTGAGCCTCGGTTTTGTCATTGTTTGAGAATGGTGATAGTACCAAAGGAGAGCATTGTGAGGGGTGCACTTACAATATACAAAGCACCCAGCTCTGTTGGGCACATACCGTGTTAATTACCTGTTGTTGGAAATAAAGGATCCCCATCCCCATACTCTGAAGTTGGCATATTTGTCCGTGGGAGTATATAACTAACCCCTGAGGGTAAGGATCGCATTTTATGCTTTCTCCTGTGTTCTAGAGTCCAGTATTCTGTGGGGCACATAGGTGATGGCGGCCACTTTTTTCTGCTTCGTGCTGCTCTTTATGGCACAGCCTGTAATTCCAAGTTCATAACCTGAGATTTGCCTGTCTCTTGTTTTACACTGTACCTTAGGGCTTCTTCCTCCTACGTACTTGTGTGTACACACATACACCACCCCTTGCCCCAACACACACACACAGCTGAGAGTGTCCTCAGGAGCTGTTTCTGAGGCCTTGCTCAGGTCTCATCCTCTCCCCTCAGGTCACTGAAACGTGGTGACGGTTGTCTGTAGACCTGCCCTGCCAAGGTGCTGGGTCTCTCCAGACTATCATACATTGGCCTATGCTTGTTCCACGTACAGGGAAATTAATGTGTCAGTTTTCAATGGACAAATCTAGGCTAAATTCCCTTTCTCCTGTGACCACAGGAACGTGAAGACGGGGTGCCCTGTGCACAGTCAGTGGTCCCCATGAAACGTTTCCTCTTGGCCAACATGATCTTGATTTTCCGCGAAGACAGGCAGGCCAGTTTTTACAACATGTTTTATTTTTATTTGTTTTTAATGCTAGCTCTGAAAAATAATGCCTTGGTTTTGGCCCATGGTGCTGTCAAAACAAAACACTTCCTGTATCCCCGATCTAAGCAGGTTTAACGAGTACCTAAGCATGTTGCTGCTTTTCGTTTTCATCTCCCCTTTGTAACTTTTGAAGTGGAACAACTCTGCATTCTTTTCTTGCTAATCATTTAAAATTTTAATTGAAAGTTCTGCTTTTATAACATGAGCTCTTTTGGCAAATGCATGAAGGTGTGTCTAATGTAATTCAAGTTTTGAAGCAGTTTTAAAGTAAAAGAGGCTTTAGTCTTCATTGCCTTTGACGCTGGGCTATTAGATATTTTTAGCATACAAATTATGGTGAGCATGGTACCAAAGGGCACTTTTTTTTCTTGTTTGGTATGTTTCCTCATTCTTGGGTTGGTAATTATATTCAGGATAATTTAGCCTTGGACTACAAAATAGATGTTAGGTCTGTGTTCTTATTACATGGTAATGCTTCTGTGTTTGTTACCTAACAGAAGATATGGACTTGTTTTAGGAATTGATTCGCATGATATCTCTCCCTGCAGGTCCTTGAATCTTACAAAAAGAAACATGTGGGGAAAGAGAAATCAGAGGTGGAAATTCTAAGTTCCTTGTGACTATAGAAATCGGTGAAAAGCCTTTTTGTGTTCGTTTTGAATTGCCAAAATCAAAGTAATGCTAAACTTGTTGTTAATGCTTTTGAATATAGCTTTACTACAGTAGGATATATAAATAGCATATTACGGTTCCTTATTCCGAAGGATAAGATTTTTAAATGCTTTCAAGATTTTAAATATTTTCCAGGATACTTTGTAAACTAAATCTTTTTTTTGTAAATAACCTCATGCGGACTAGAGGGAAGGGAAGGGAACACAATGACACCTCTTCTTTCCCATTCCTCCACTACTTCTTGTGAATGCTTTCTCATGGGCCGGGCAATCTGAAACAGCCTGAGTGCCCTCTCAAAATCCAGCTGTCTTCCTTTCTAAAAACGTGGTAGCACATTAGTTAAGACAAAAAGAGATAGCCAGGATTTTAATTAATGCTTTAACTTTAAAGCTAAAAAAAAAATTCATTTGGGTTGACATTTTTGATACTGGCAATTGAATTTTGGGTGGGAGTGCCTTTTTTTTTTTTTTTTTTTTTTTTGGCCCTGACTGTGGGAGTGATATTGATGCCCATTTTGAAACTGACAAATACAGAAACATTTAAAGAGGCAGAAGAAAAAAGTCCCTTGTAAACCAGAGGTGGTGATTGTCTAACACCTCAACTGCATGCTAGTTCCTGGCTCCCGAGCAAACCTAAAGTCATCTTTCACCTCGAGCATCTTAGCTACCACCTGGGCATTGAGGATGCCGCTCACGGGTCTTTTTCTTTCCTGGACTCGGAGCTCCTTGAGGGAAGGGGCTGCTGTAATTTTTAATCCCTAAAATGTAGAGTAACATAGGTATTCCAAAAGGATCATTTAAACCTAATTCCATGTATTTTAACTTCACAACATTTAGTTGCATAGAGTCAATACTGTAAGGACAATGCTTATTTTCTTTGACATGTCTACTAATATTTTAAAGAGCATTTTATATCTTGAGCCTCTGATACAGGCACATGGTAAAATATTAAGCCAATGCAGAAAGTGTGTGTAGTGGAAAGTGGGTGTCCCTTCCCTTTTCCCCAGGCTTGTACTTCTCTTCAGACCAGAAAGCTGCTTTTCTATTACTTTGTATCTTTCCAGAGATAGTAGTGGATATACAAGCATTAATACAAATGATCTTTTAAAAGGCTGCCTCTGGGATGTAGGGCAATGGTGGATATGTGAGTGAAATGGCCCTTTGGAAGCCATTTCAGCACTATCTTTTAAAATTGAAAAATCAAGCCCAGCAATTCCAGTTCTAGCATTCTGTTTTTTTAAAAATAAAAATACCAGTAGGGCGCCTGGATGGCTCAGTGGGTTAAAGCCTCTGCCTTCAGCTCAGGTCATGATCCCAGGGTCTTGGGATCAAGCCCCGCATCGGGCTCTCTGCTTCGCGGGAAGCCTGCTTTCTCCTCTCTCTCTGCCTGCTTGTGATCTCTGTCTGTCAAATAAATAAAATTAAAAAAAAAAAAATACCAGTGTGTCAAGATATATATGGAAGGATTTTTATTAATGCATTCCTGTGGTGGCAAAAGAACAAACAAAAAATGAATGGAGGGGTTGGGGGGGGAAGGAAAAGCGAATTAAATGAATGTTGTCAGGGAAATGGTTGAATAAATCATGATGCAAATGTGCCATGAGTCTGGTACAATCCTTACAAAGATGAGGTAGAGCTTTATTCGTTAGTTGTCATGGAGGAACTTTCTCGATACATTGTTTTATAAGAAAAGAAAGGTGTAGATTGCATTGCACAGTATCTCTTTTTAACAGAACAGTGATAAACTCTAAGTGACCATGTGTCTGCATGTTTATGTGTGATGTGATGAGCATGGGGAAAGATAGAGAAGGGAGGAATCAGAAATACTTTCTAAATTGTTTCTTCTTCTTTTTTTGAATATGCCTTTGGAACTTTCCTGGTGGAGTCAGCATTGTGGTCATACAAGTGATTTGCCAAATTTACTTCCTTTCACTTCTAGGAAGTGGCAGTGGGTACTTCAATCCTCATTTAATCTTATTTCATCAGTGTTCTTATGTTCTGAGGTCTGAGTCATCTGAGGCAGAGCATCAGAACTCACCTAGGGCAGCTAAAGGCTTTGTGAAGCACGTGTGTGGGGTTTGAAGCTATCAGGGAGGGCACAGACCCCACCAGGGGCAGTGAGCAGCACCAGGAAGGACTCGCCAGCCAGCTGCACTGCTGGGCGGAGAGGCTGGGGAAGAAGCTGCAGTGACCCACGTGGGGAATGATCAGAGGCCAGGTTAAAGCCCTGGAAGATCAAAGGAAAGAATTTCTGAGAGCTGTGGAAGACAGAGGCAGTTAAGAGTCAGATGGTGACTGTGGTGCTGTGCTGGAAAAATGAGTTAGGTAGAAGTGCTGAGATGATGAGGGTTAATAAGGCAAAAACAGTTTGCAGAACGGATGTTCAGATAGCTTTTCCGGGTTTATGTCTCAGCATGTCCCTTTGTTGCCAGTCACGTTTATCTTCTTATCCTTCCCTGGATTCATGCTTGTGGCAGGAAGGAGTGGGAGGTGGATGTCATTCAGCAGGGCCTTGAAAAGTACTTGAAGAAATGGCATCCCTGCCTTCTCTTTACAGAAGTGCCTGAATGATGACTTGAGTGGATATGAAGTAAGCTCTGGGGGAGAAGTCTAAATTGCTATTAGCAGAATCCTCAATATTTTAGGCCTGGATTGGGAAGGTACTTTATCTGCTCATGCATCTGTAAAGGAGTACAAACCCTCCACTGCATGGGCCAAAGAAATTCAAGTCAGACGGAAGGGTGAGGGCAGTGGGGGCTCTGTGTGTTTGAAGGAATGTATGCCACTGTCCTCTCTGTCCTTGAGTCAGCCTTACCCCCACTTCCATCTAGTCTCATATTCAATACAAAAATTTCCAGTCCATTTAATTTACCTGGTTATGCTTTTATAGAGATGTTATTTTTTGCCAAAACTTTGTAGAATGTGATCCCCAGAGGAGATACATCAGCCAGGGCAAAAAACTGTCACTTCCTTCAGTCTGGGCATAATATTTTTATGAATGTAGTCCTAAAGCATATAAATGCATATGTAACTATTGGATTCATAGTGAGCTTATAGTTTAGTTAGTGTGTATACCTTTGGGTATACAACTCTTAGACTCAACACTGAGCTTTCTAGGTAAAGCCATCCCCAAGTTTTGTTCGTTCATACTGATTTTGGGTCAAGTCTCCATCATTCTGTACAGAATTTTAGTCTCCTTGGATCCAGTTGTAAGACTTTGCATTTCTCAGGGCTCAATTTAATCTCATTAGATTAGCACATTGGCTCTATAACTGTCTTTAAAGAGATCCTCTTCCATCTGATATTTATACAACTTACTGACTCGTTTCAGGAACCCTGAAAATGGAATAAAAGTGCCATCAAATGGAAAGAAGGTAGGAGCTGGAGACGGAACTGAGACGTCTCTTCTGCTGTGTGCTAGTTTTGACCTTCAGCAGATCGTCAGCCTCCTTGAACTTCCATCCCTATACTCTTCCCTTGGTATAAAATGGGAAAATCTTTGTCTCACAAGCTTTTTATGGAGGTAAAGTGAGTCCATGTGTATAAAGCATGTAGTGCAGTTTTGCACATAGCAGGCATTCTGCTGATGAGTATCAGTGTCTTAAATTCATTAGTTAAAACCTGGGTCATAGCCCTGTAGTCCGTTCAACAGGTAGCTAATGAGCCCAACGGTCAGCATGCTTTGGGTTGACTTTGATTGTTGAACCAGGCTTGAGTCCCTCCATTTTATCCTTTGGCATTTTGTCTAGACACCGTAAGAGGTGTTATTGCAGACCTTGGTGCATTCCAGATGTTCTGTTGAGGGACTTAGGAAATTATTCTGATAAAAAAAAAAAAAAAAAAAGACCAAGACATTGAATTGTACATAGAGCACAATCACAGTTTGGTAAGAAGACAGTTTTAAAGTGAAATAGAAGTGAGTAGGGGAGAAAAGAACAAGGCAACACACTAGAAGGTCAACGCTATTATTACATAGAAGGATCTCCTTCAGGCTCTGTTGACTTACTTGATCTGCCTTCCGGTGTCAGAGCTTATCTTCTGTCATTTAGAGAACACTTAAGAATCTGTCACTTGCACCACGCTTTCTTTGAACAATTGTAAGCAAAAGTTTTTTTTTTTTTTTCTTTACTTTGTAATAGTGTTCACCGTTGAGCTTTCACTGTGGAAAATCATTTGTGTTAATGCTGTGCTTCACTTGAATGCCCTGTAGATTCTCACATGCCTGCCTCAGACCCTGAGAAACTCTCTAGCATTTGCTTTTTCTCTACAGGCAGAGCTGGATACAGCTCTCCTGGGCCCTAGCATGGGCACTTTGCCCTTGTGGGCCCCTTCCCCCATAAAATTATTATTGGTCATATTTTGTGTCTGTGATAGACAAATAAAATTCAGGCTGGATTCATTGTTATTTTATTCATTTTTTTCCCTTTTCACCTTCAAAGAAATTAAAGCATTTTTGAGCATCCCTCCAAGTATCCTGGACTCTCAGCCCTGTGCCTCCCATGCCTAAAGACTGAGTCACCCAACTCGCAGACTCCATTGTACCTGTCACTGAGAGCCCCCACTGCACTTTGAGGGGCACACAATTTATGATGGTGGTACTGTTCTGTTTTGTATCCTCGTCTACTCTGAGAATATGGGATGGTCTTGGTAACTATCTGAGAAGTAATCTCTTGCTTTTTTCTTTTTAATACATTCTCTTTACTCCTTCTCAGGTTATTGTGCCTTGGTAACCTTTCCTAGATTCTATGCAGATTCCTGCCCTACTAAAGATGGCTGGAAAGGAGGTTTTTTTCAGTTAACTGCTGTGGCCCATGTTATTAATGCTGCATTGCAAGATTGACTTTGGAAACACATCAAGGTTAATGCTTTGCTTTCTAATTCTAGGCTTTTTTAAAAATTAAAAAATATATATATATGTGGTATATATGATTGTTTCTCTCCCCCCTCTTTTGAATGGGGCCAATCAAAAGTGCTTAGGCTTTGTCAGTGATTATTTTGAAATAAATTTATTACAGGAAATACATTTACTGCACTTGTCATGAATTGAAATACCACTTTCTCTTTGTTCCTACCCCAGCTGTATATTTCTAGGTCCTGTAAGAATAGCTCATCCACTGTTAAAATGTCAGGTGGCCAGTAAAGAGTACAGATCCTTGACAAGAAGAACATAGCAATCGAGGGAAGAAAATTGCAGAGGAGTTGGGGAGGATACAGCAATAGCAAAGGCTCCAATGCCAGAGAGAGACCAAAGAATGTGGTTAAAACTTGTCTCTTGAGTGTTCAAACATCTGGGCAACACTAAAATAAAGGCCCACGAAAAGCCAGAGAAAGCTCACTCATTCAAGTATACCCTTGGAACGGAAGAGGTCAAGGCAAAATCAGGTGAGGCTTATCCTATCAGTCTTTCTGTAGTCTGGAATGTTGTTGGTATTTCCATTATCCTCCTAAGTAATGACTTTGAGCAGTGAAAGCATGTCTTCCTCGAGGTTGCCAGGAAGGGCAAGTTTTCAATGTTTGTAGGGTGGCCAGGCTGGTAGCCAGGTCCTACTTGATGCATGGACAGTGAAGCAGTTGGTTCACATTTTGATTGTGGTTTGCTCAGGATTACCAGACAAATGGCCTCCTCCCTGTTGCTGGCAAAGTATTGAGATCTTCTTGACTGTAACTGAATTCTCATTCTATTTTTTCCATTCTGGGTCCTGGTACCATATGGTTCTTTGTAATGCAACGGAACAATGGCTTCATGGGAATACATTTCTCTGTGGTGTCTTGTTCTTGTAGACATTTAACCGACATGTATATTCCAGGGAGGGGTGAACTCATTCCCATCTGTAGGGAGGGCTGAGCCCAGTTAGGGGGTGAGCCTTTTAGGTGCTAGAAGCGGTGTTTGAGCAAACCCTATCATATGATGTGTCCTCTGGCTCTTCCAGCTCAGCCATCACAAAGACACAAAAATAGATCTAATACTAGAATGCATCTCCCAAGTTCAAACTTTTAAGGTTTCCTGAACTCTCCATCTTCCCTGATCCTCGTTATGATCAGATTTAAAGCAATGGTCATTTATTCTCTGTCTGAGACATCTCGGCACTTCACTCAGAAATGTCTCTCCAACTCTCAATGTTCTCATCTAGGAGGCTTATTTTTAAAATTTAAAAATAGGACAAGGGGCTTCTATTAGCATAGAAAATATTAATAAGAATCAGTTAATATTCCATATTTAAAAGTTCTTTATAACTCACAAGGAAGGATGCGAATCCTTCTATAAAGAATATATCGCAGCATCTGTCCTCATGAAAAAGCCATCAATGATGCTGTCTTGCCACACACTTTTCTCCCTTCGTCCAGTATTCAAGAAAAGTACTGCTGTTTTTTTGCTACCTGACTTGGTCAATGTTTCCTCTTTTTCTCCAGGGGATGTGACATCATGTTCTGACTTGAATTTTGGATGCTGTCTTCTGACCCCAGATAACCTGTAGATTGCTTTGCTGCTTCTTGCAAATACTGGACTTGGTGCTAGGTAATTGTAGGCCAAAGTGCATATCACAAACTGTTATCTAAGAACCTTGGTAAATTTTGAGTGGGAGGAGGAGACTATGGTAGGGAAATTGTGCTTGTAGAATCTTAGGGTCAGAAAGACACTTTCTAGATCAACCGTCCATCGGATTTATCAGTTTGCATCTTAAAACCATACAAAGTAGTCCTCTGAGCTGTGCCTACACCGAGGGTTCACTGTATTCCCAGAGGATCCTGTCACATTTTAGCTCAGTTTATAGAGGGACATTTTTCTTCCTTTAGTTTCCTGCTCCTAGGCCATACCAAACAAGTCTCATCCTTTGACTGTATGACAAGCCTTCAAATATTTAGAGGCCATTTGACATTCTCTGCAAATCTTTTCTCCTGACCCACTTTCAGCTCTTCACAGGTTGTGACCAACTCTTATCACTAGCTTTGCTGTTCTGGTAACTTGTACTGAGCATGGTCTGGTATCCTGGCAAGTACTCACTTTTGCCTGGCAACCATACATGGAGAAGCTGTGTGAAGTTTTCCTTACACTTTTGATTTGTGTGGTTTTTAGGAACACTTCATGATGGTAGTAGGTTCCAAATCTTGAATATGTAATGGGAGAGAAATACACTTTGGTTGTAAAGTTTCATGGGTCTACACGGAGGAAGAAATGTTTGAAAAGTGACCAGGTTCTAAAATTTGGCTGCTTTGCCTTAAAAATGTACTTATATAGGAGCCTGCTAATTTGGCAGCTGGCCGGTCCTCTTAGGCCGCAGAACCTGGATGTCATGTTAAGCTCAACCCTCTCTTGTTCGGCAAACTCTCTCTACTGCTGCCATTTTGAAAATTAACACTGGGAATAGGCAGACAAGTCTTTGGTGTGGAAAATAGGGAGTCTTATAAACATTATAGGTATGCTTTCTGTCCCTGGAGGTATAGAAACAGGATAAGTTCATAGTGGCTTTAGAAACAAAGAATTTTTTGGCCAAATAGCATTAGAAGTTGTACTGAGTCAGCATTTAGAAATAGAGTAGCAGTAGGTGGGGGGATGGAAGACCTTTATGAAGAGGAAGGGAGCTGTGTTATTTGTTTATAAAAGCAGGTCTAGAATCATGTTTCCAGAACTTGGCTGCTCAACAGAATCACCTGGGGAACTTTATAAATGAAAGTGCATCAGCCCCAGTGCAGGTTCAAACTGTCTGAGGATGGAGTCTTGGAACCTGAGGCTTATGCTAAGAACTGGTTTGCTGGGGCAAGTGGGGGACAGGAGATAGCTCAGCTTTTAGGACCATAAACTGAATTGCCTTTAAGCTATTCTAAAAGTAGGACTTTTTATATTTTGTTGATCTACTTTCTGGTTTCTTATGGTATATACTTTCTTATTGCCTATGTTTTTCCATTCTCCTTCTCTGGTTATTGCTGGCTTCTACCCCTTCGAGTAACTTCCTGGCTAACATTCTGAAGGATGTTTCAGGCAGAGGAAGGGCATGATCACAGTTGCCTTTCTTCTCCTTGCTCGTCTGTATGACTATTCTTTTTCATCTGGGGCTGCCACCACCACCTGGTGACACTCTGCTGCATGTGCACACGTGTGCGTGCTCGGGTATGACCGCCACCCTTTCCCCCACAGGAGTGTCTTTGGCTAATTGCACCTTCCATCATGAAATTTTAATACCACAGATGTACTGTGAACCCAGACCATTGTCATAGGTAAGACTTTTAAAATACCCCACCATTAATTGTCATCCTCTTGGGGACTATATCATCCCTGTAATGAATGCATGATTTAACCCTGGCCCTACCTCAGGGAAGGCATACTTTGGTGATTCTAACATGCAGCCAGGTTGGAGACCCAGTAGTCAAAGCCAGTGTTCCCAAAACTTACTTGATCAAAAGAGTTAACTGGAAGCGCTTTTTAAACTCTCGGATCCCCAAGCCCTTCCTCCTGAAGATGGTGAATAAATAGGTCTGAGGTGGGGTCTAGGAATCCATGCTTAATAAATGCCCCAGTAATTATTAAAATTTGGATGGTTTGGTTCTCTCCATTCTGATGCAAAAGCCGCTCCTCCCTTCCCCCCCTATTTTCCTGACTCAAGATTGTGGGTGTGGGGCTAGTGTTGCTTACAGAGCATAGACAGGCTCTAAGTTTCCTGAATTAGGATGTAGCATTCATTTTCTAGTAAATATTTTAATAAAAAACAGTCAAAATAGTGTTAGGCCACTTCACCGGACAACAATTTATTGTGTAGCTGAGCTGCGGTAGGTGTTCCAAGGGGCATGGTGGTGTGTGTAATACCCCAAAGGCTTATTCACCTAGTGGAGGAGCACAGACAAAATGTTCTGGAGAAATGGTTTGAATTTTGCCCGGGTGATAGGGTAGAAAGGCTTCCGAGAGGGTGTAGCATTTTAAGGATGAGTAAGATGTTGATAGCCAGAAAAGGGTGTTTGGAACAGTGAGGGCTGATGCATAGCAGGTGAGTCACTGGGGCTAGAAGTGGGGTGCATGGGTCTGTGGGTGTGGCAACTGACCTTAGAACGACCATGAAGGCAGTTGTGGGGCAGAGGGTAGACCAGACAGGACACCGGACTGGCAGCCAGAGAGGCTGTGTGCAGGTGTGGCCTCAGGGGTCGTGTTGCCTTTCTAAAGTTCAGTTCGTAATGACTGATTGCTCACTGGCTGGTTCTTCGGTGGCATGACACAGAAGAAGGCACTTTATAAGCTGTCAAAACCTACAAAAACCTTGATGGTGGGTAATATAGAATATGCCCAGGTTAAGGGTTCTCTGAATAGGAGATTAAGAAGGAGTTTGTACTCTGTTCTGGGACCAGTGGACAGCCCTTGGAAATTTTTGAGAAGACATATTTATACTGGTATGGGTCGAGTAGACTTCCAGGCTCATTTGAAGGCTTAATCATGGCAAGTAATGTTGTTTCTATGCATTGGTGTGCGTTCCTAGTTTCCCTCTGTGACCTACAAATGACTGTTTGGAACATAACCCAATTGAGAGTTGGAAGCTCTCTGTTTAAAGGCCAGTGAAAAGCAACATGGGTAATTGGTGTCATCTGCTTTCCTTCCTTCCTTTTTCATAATTAAAATCAAAGACTGTTGGCACTGGAAAGGAAGCCTAGGGATCTAGTTGCAGGACCAGGACTGAAGGAGTCCTGCCTCAGGGCAGCCCCCTGCAGTACCGAGCCAGGCAGGCTACCCCCAGGAAAGCTGGCAAGTTGAGCTGCGGGCTGCCCAGAAATCTCCGATGCATACAGCTCTTCCTCGTGGTCAGGCGTCCCAGCCCTCCCTTCCCACCCTGTGTTCCGTTTGTGCCCAGGTCAGATCCACCTTGAGTCTTGACTTGCTTTTCTCTCTGGGTTACTGAGCTTCCCCGAAATCCATACAGCCCTTTCTTGTTTCAGTTTAATTTTCTGCTTTATTTTGTTTTTAATGATTTGATTATGATGAATGATTTGATGAAACAGTTGTTTTAAATTTACTTGCTGTGTTTGCATAATAGCTTGAGTACTTGGTTGAATGTGGGTTACTGGACTTGCTGGCTAGTACTTATGGTCTTTTCTTGAGGCGCTTTAACTTTGGGCCCCAGCCCTCTAGCCATCTCTTGATTTATGTGTATAATGACTTTTTGTTTGTGGTCCTTCTCTCCTTTCAAAAATGAAAGAAGTCTTAGAAGTCTAAAAAGAAAGAAGTCTAAAAAACGTCTTGTATTGGCATGATTCTTGTTCAGCATTGAGCTCCATCCTAACCATACACTCCAAAGGCAGCAGGATGTATAATTGGATCTGAATGTCTTAGATTTGAAGAGTCTCACTAACTTGGATACAGAGGAGGGTGTGTGAATGTGGTGGTGTAAGAGTAGTGGTAGCTTACATTTATGAAACATTTCTTGCATGCCAGGCACTGGTCTAAATGCTTAACCTGCATTCTCATACTCATGTAATTATCCCTACAGTTCTGTGAGAGAGAGATTATAGCTCTTATTACCCCCTTTTACAGATGAGGAAGCTGAGGCATGGAGAGGCAAAGCAACTCATTAGAACTCACATAGCCAACCAGTAAATCAGGGAATTGGGATTACAGACCTTGGATTCCACTGTGCTTCTTGGCCCTACTGTTTACAGTAGACAGGTGGACACACCTGTGTAAACTGAGTCCAGGGATGTAAACTCTCTGTGCTCCAGGTTAATTATTTGTGAAATTAAAGTGGTCGCCTGGCTCAGAGTTAAAGGAGTAAGTGACATTATGTATGCAGACTAGTACCTGGCACCTTGGAAGCATTTCTCATTATTTGAGAAGTGCTTTTGTAAAAAGTAAAGTGTTGGAAAGTTTTTGAAATTAGACTTGTCGAAGTCGGCTCTCATAATGTAGCATTTTAATTTCAAATTGCTTTAATCCATGCATAGGAGATATTCTTTCTTCAAAGAAGTCCTTGATGAGCCATCCCTCAGGATTGCCAGACTGTGGAAGGTGCTTTCCGGGGAGAAAAGGGGACAGTGGTACCAGGTCAGGGCCAGCCCCCATTGGTGCAGATGATATGGGATAGTGAGCCACAACATGGAAAAATGAGTTACAGGTATCTGGGTAGAAAGCTCGACTCAGCTGGGAACAGGAGGCTGGGGCAGTAGCACAGAAGTCTGGGAACACAGAACTCCTCAGGACATTGTATGGAGCTGGGTTCATGGCATTTTGTCTGGATGCTTGGAGCTGTTGCTTGTTTCCTGGAGGTCCAGAAATGGAAGGAAAGCTGTTGTCCCTCATACTTTATTTTGGGATTCTTCATTTCCTTTAGGGTTCCTACATTTCCTATTTTCTTGAATGTTTCTAAGCTGTTCTTGCTGATCTCATGTCACAAAGAGATTTCTGACTCTGAGAACTCCTGAGGGGGTGATGTTCTGAATGAATAAGTGCTTGGTTTGTCGTCTTCATCCCAGGGAACCAGCTGGTCAGCCATACAAGCTCACTGCCAGAAAGTTTTTGAAGAGCTTCGTCACAATGAAAGAACCGTGTCCTTAGATGAATGCTGTGGTTAGCAAGCGGAGTGGTTCCTTGTGTGGCCTACAGGCCACCATGTAGCACTGTGGTACATTCCTTTTTTTTTTTTTTTTTTTTTATATTGAGGTGTATATCCTTACATTAAATGGGCACCAGGAATGTCAACTTGGCCTTTTACTAAGTTTGCTGGTAAACAGTAAAAATAAAATTTAAAGAATGTCAGAAAGAGCAGCTTAAAGATGCAGCTCTGAGAGAGCTTTTTCTTTCCTCGCCACAAAGAAAGCAGACTTGTTAGGCTTTAGCATTTGATCAGAGGTAACTGCAGACGATGGGAGTTGAGCAGAATCAGTTGGACACTAATGGTTTCTCTTGTTCCTTAAGCAGTAGGGCAATTCAGAAAGTTTTCAAAATTAGGCCTTGTGTTTGTGGTTCTTCATCTGGATTAATATTAGAATTTAATATTTAGTTCAGCTTGTGGGGCAAAAATGTAGCGATCAGCATGAGCTCTGTTTTGTTTTTGCATAACTGTTTGTGAGTTGCTAGGGAGTCTACTCTCAGTTTTTTCCATTTTGCTTTTCACAACTGTTTTGGTCAGCCAGTAGGAAACTGTGTGAATTTAGTGTGTGTGAGAAATTTAAATCAGAGAGTACTATTTTAATGATGCAAGGCTGCTCTTAGAAAAGCTATAAACTTTGGAAGGCAAACATGTCTAGGTGAAGGGACACTCTTCTAAAATTACTTCATTACACATTTTTAATCTTAAAATGTGATTCTAGAAATGCCAAAATGTATGTGGTAGCTCATACGTATTTAGAATATGTAGAAAATGTTTTAGGGCAAATAAAACCCTTCTCCACTATTAAATTCTGCAGTGATCATCATGTTTCTAAATGCCCGAATCTGGTTAGGGCCTAACAGTGACCTCTTAGCTTATGCAGAGATCAAGTCGCACATTTAAATTATTTGGAGTCCCGTGAGACTTCAGTAGGTCTGCGTCTGATGCTTGGGTTATTTGTTCTTTTAGTGTTCGCTATATTTTATGGCTTGGTGATACACTCCTGCCTCTTTTGGAAAAGTACCCTGGCAATTCCTTGAAACCCACTCTCCCAAATAAATATAGTAACATCCTGATGGCCGCTGCAGGGCCCCGGCGTAAGCCATGCCACAGTTGGTTGGAGACGGGTTCGTGGCTGCAGGAGGCCCAAATGCCGTATGTGCTAAGTGGTTAGTGAGATCCTTCCCCCAGCCCTTCAAGATCTCTTGATAAATAAGTACACACTAAAATGCTGTTAAATGTTGCCTTAGAAGATTACGGTCCATTCCTGAATGATTGCACTCTGGTAATTCAGATTAATTTTTGAAATACCGTGTCAGTGACTGAATCCCTCCATTTCTTTCTTGCTCTCTGGAAAGATCAAATGTTTGCTGGGGAGGGTGTCCATTTAGTGTTCAGGAGACAAGAAACATTAACTCATGGGCAGTCCAAGATCATCTCTGCTTCCAAGGTAAGGGCGCATCGGTGTTGCCCATCTTTTTTCTTAGCTGAGCCTGGTACTTCAGAGGAACTGCTTGTTGATCCACATGTTGGTGTATTTCCTGGGAAAATTTAGAAACAGTATTCTCAACATTTCCCTGAATAATCCATTCTTTTTTTTTTTTTTTTAAAGATTTTATTTATTTATTTGACAGACAGAGATCACAAGTAGGCAGAGAGGCAGGCAGAGAGAGAGAGAGGAGAAAGCAGGCTCCCCGCTAAGCAGAGAACCCAATGCGGGGCTCGATCCCAGGACCGTAGGATCATGACCTGAGCCGAAGGCAGAGGCTTAACCCACTGAGCCACCCAGGTGCCCCTGAATAATCCATTCTTATGAATGGATTCATAGGAACCTTTCAAAGGAATCTGATTCATAGGAATTTTTGATCTTCTTATTGGTGTGGCATGACTGACCATAAAACACCCTAGTTGACTTTTTAAAATTTAACCTGAAAGAGCATAACATGTAGTTTATGACAAGAGGCATTTATCCTTTTGTAGCATTTTGTGCCTCATTTATTACGATTTTCACTTTTTCTCCCTTGTAGTTTAACTATGCCACTGGTTTTATGTCAGCTCCTGGATGTCTGCTGAGAGTAAGGACTACATCTTATTTGAACATCTTTTTCTGCACTTCAAAACTCTGTATCAGCTAGGCCCATTATGTATATATATGGTGCTTATTAATGCTATTAGTGTGCATAAATTGTCTTGAATCCAAGGTAGAACGTCCACTAAACACATTTTATTCCATTTGAGTCATGTAATGCTTTCCTGAGTACAATATATGAAAAATTCAACCTTATTGAATATCCTGTGCCAAAATATAAGGCCCCTTTTAATAAAACTTAATTTAATATTTCTTTGACTTCTTTTGGAAGAACTATTTTGGTATGTAAACTGGTTTCAGGTTTTGCTTGAAGATACAGTTGGCTCAAGTTTGAAGGAAAAGCAACTCTTTCTTCAGATAAATAGAATCTTTGGCTTTCTATGATACAAAACAACAAAACATCAAAATGATCATAAATCGTTGAGTTTAAGTTCTTTTTTTCCCCAGAAGATATACCTCTTTAAAGTAAGTTTTGCCCAGAAACCAATATTGCACTGTATGTCAAGTACCTAGAGTTTAAACTATAATAAAGAAAGAAAAGAAGAAAGGTTTTCCCCTGAAATTCCTATTACATACAACCAAAATAGGAATTATACCATATATACAATTTTAAATTCTTTTTGATAACCCTAGAACACATGTATTTGTATTATTCAATATTCCTCAGACACATGACTTACACATTTTTTATTGAAGTATAATTAACATACAGTATTATAGTTTCAGGTGTATAACATACTGATTTGAGAGTTGTGCCTTAGTTGGTGCTCACCATAGTTAGTGTAGTCACAATCTGTAATTGTACAACATTATTACTATATTATTGACTCTATTCCCTGTGCTGTACTTTTCATCCCTGTGATTTATTTAGTTTATAACTGGAGGTTTGTGCCTCTTAATTCCCTTTATCTCTTTCACCCTGCCCCTGCCTACCTCCCCTCTGGCAACCACCAGCTTGTTCTCTGTATTTAAAAGTCTGGTGTTTTTTTTTGTTGTTGTTTGGTTGGTTTTTTCGATTCCGCATGTAAGTGAAGTCATATGGTGTTTGTCTTTCTCTGACTTACTTCACTTAGTATGATACCCTTTAGGTCCATCCATGTTGTTGTAATGACAAAATCTTTCTTGTGGTCGAGAAATATTCCTCTGTGTGTGTGTGTGTGTGTGTGTGTGTGTGTGTGTGTGTGTGTACAACGTCTTCTTTACCCATTCATCTACCAGTAGATGATCAGGTTGCTTCCATACCTTGGCAATTGTAAATAATAATGTAATAAACAAACGTAGGGATACGTATATTTTTTCAGATTAATGTTTTCATTTTCTTTGGGTAAATACCCAGTAGTAGGTTTGCCGCATCATATGGTACTTATATTTTTAATTTATCGAGGAACCTCCGTGCAGTGGCTGCAGCAATTTACAGTCCAGCAGCGGTGCACAAAGGTTCCTTTTTTCCCCCCCACATCCTCGCCAACACTTGTTGCTTCTTGTCTTCTTGATACTAGCCATCCTGACTGGTGTGGGGGTGATATCTCGTTGTGGTTTGGTGATCAGTGATGTTGAGCATGTTGTCATGTGACTGTTGGCCACCTGGATGTCTTTTTCGGGAAAATTTGTCTATATGCAGGTCTGCCGCCCATTTTTCAATCAGATTTTTTAGTGTTGAGTTGTATAAGTTCTTTATATGTTTTGAATATAGGCCCTTTGTCAGATACATTTTTGCAAACATCTTTTTCCATTTAATAGGTTGCCTTTTTGTTTGTTGGTGATTTCCTTTGCTGTGCAGAAGCTTTTTATTTTGGTGTAGTTCCAGTAGAGAAACATGATTTTTAATAGTCATATAATAGTTTATTGCTTGAATCTACCATCCTATGTTTAATCTTTCCCCTGTAGCATTTCACGTTGATCCTTTTCCCCACTTTGTCATATTTGACCCTTCTCTGTGCTGTGCTGGTCCTGCTCAATTCAAGTCTTGTCAAGACTCCATCTGTGCCACCAGCGTGTCCTTCCATGTCCTTGGCTTGTCCCCTCACTCAGGTTCTCAGTAAAGTAATGCTGCTCTAATTTATGCTACTTATAGTATATGTGCTGCTGAAGCAAGCACCTCATTCATCTTCATTTTGATAGAAGTTTTTGCTCTTTAAACCCTTGCAAATACCTCTGCCAGCCTTATCTACTCTTCTGGTCATAGCATAATAATAAAACATTCCTGGCTTCATGATTTTCAAGGCGATTCACACCTGAGCTATTTTAATTGTTGAGGGTGGGTATTATGGTATTATGAATATCCTTAGGGCACTCATAACCTTTGTTAGGGTTCGTTATAGCTTGATGATGTATGAAAGCACCTCAAAAACATGCAAATATGTTAACAAATGGGAGAACACAAAATTATTGGTGGAGCCCAGAAGACAGAAAAATTGGAAAGAGAAATAATTTAAGCAAATATACATCCTAGCACTCAGTGGGAAACTGATTTCCTTCTCTGAAATTTGATTTACCTGTGACTTTTAAGGGCCACGTAAGGACAAGAGCCCACATTCTTTTCTTTGTTGTACAAAGAAAGGGAGGGTATCTATTCTGCTGAATTGTGAATCGGTAAAAAAATTTGTATTTTAAAACAGGAGACTTTTCTCCTGTGATATGTTTCATTTATTTGGACAAATAAGTGGGCAAGGAAATAGATTTCTTCCTGCTTTAGGTTATAGAGGAAGTGGTTAGTTTTATTGAGGAGTTAAACCTTTATCTCATTTCGTATTTAGTATCTGTGACTTGGCCCATGTAATAGTGCACGGATAGAAGCTTTCAATTTTGTGAATCAGTGTTTCAAATTCTTAAGTATTTGTGACTCTCTTTTGAATACCCCTGTAAGTTTATCTGAAAATGGTTAAAAAAAAATTGGATTGCCAGTTGAATAGACAGTGTTGTTAGTCTTTTTTGAATTTCACCAGGACTGTCCTGGTGCTGGGTGATACCTTCCCCTGTGCCCCCAAAACGGGACCAAGCCGTTTTTTCTTTCTATGCTCTTTTGCTATATCATATTATAAACTTGTTTCAGATTTGTCTCCTGCTTTCCATGTCTTTGTCAGCCTTCCCCTTGCCTCAGTCTTTATCTGCAGTTACTTGCCCTGCCCATGATCCAAGAAGTGGATTCATTTTCTCATCTGTCCAGATTACTTTCCTTTTATGTCTCCTCTTTTGGCCCAGATCTCGTGGGCAGCAACACCACTTATGTGCTCTTACATGCTGCTTTCATTAGCGTGCTCTTTCCTTTCCCTTTCAACTCATTCATCAAGATGAAATACAGCATTAGCACAGTTTAACTCCTCACCCTTTTCCAAGCCTGAACGCCCCTTTCCCCTGGCTTTGTTTTGCTTAGGTAATGAAAATATAGTTTCCCCAAATGTTTTTTGTCAGTTACCTGCGCATTTTAATTAGCAGGAATTGGGCCTCAGATAAACCTCATTGGCTCTGATACTGCCACTGCGCAAAGCTACGTGAGCATTTTATTTCCTCTGTGAGCCTCCAATGTGATCGTGTTTTAGAATTTTCCTCAAAGAATGTTATTGACTAACAGTAGCAGCAGTGCTAGGGAAGCCACTGAATGGGGTGGAAACCTCAGTTTTCTTATTTGTTAAGTAGAGGTCAAAAACTTCGCCTCCTGGGTCCCTGTAGGGATTCAACTACATGAGGTATCCTGGTGCCCCTTGCTTAGTCTTTTATCACCAAAAGGGATTCCTTCTTCATTGATGTCTGCCAGTCCTGTGCATGGTTGGACATCTTTATTGAGCTATGACTCATACACTGTACAGTGTACCCATTTAAAGTGCATGATGCTGTGGTTTTTAGTATATGCAGAGTTGTGCAGCCGTTACCACAATTAATTTTAGAATGTCCTCATCACCCCATACCCATTAGCAGTCGTTCTCTGTTTGGTAGGCAACCACTAATCTACTTTTTGTAATTTTATGCATTTTTAACCTCATGCTTGTTGTGTTGTGTGCTAATAGGATTTTCATTTTTCTTAAGGTACACTGAAGGTATTTTGAAATGCAGTCTTATAATTTTTAGAACTAAAAAAGCCCTTCAATCATTTTATGCCCCCCCGCTTTTTTTTTAAACAAGGCAACAAAGTGATTCACCTGGGGACATTCCCATTCCATAGCTCTTTACCAACACACACACACACACACGCACAGTCTTGTTAATGCTTTTTTCATCAGTAGTTCTCCTTTTTGAGTATCTACTAGAACTCTTTCAAATTCAGATCCTAGATGTAAAGTATGATTATTTGAACTCTCTGCTTCAGACAGCCAATCCGGTCACTATTCTGTGAATATTTCTTGGGCTCCTTCCTTTACCTGCCTTGTAACTTTCTCATGACTCAAAAATCTTGGCCAAACTTTGTGCAATATATTGTTCTATTTTCTGTTTAAATTTTCTTTAAACAGTCGTTACTTTGTGATCCAGCATAGAAGTTTCTAGGATAACCTGTCCAGTTTTTATGTTTTTCTGTGACATCCCTGAGGCTCCTACTCATTTTATGGTAGACCATTTCATCTACCAGTTTTCTCCCATCATGCCTCTTTTCAATGTGATTTTTACTGCTTCTTTCATCTACCAGTAGACTAATTCTCCAGCCCCCTGAATGTGGCAGAAATGACAGCATGCATATTTCAAGGCCCCAAGAGTTCTTGCAGCCTCTTCTTTTGCCACTTTTGAGTTCTGTTTGGAGAGTTTCATGTAGGGAAGCCACTGTATCATAAGGGAGAGGGCAGAGGCCATGTGGAGAACAGAAGCGCTCTGGCTAACAACTGGTACTAATTGCTAGACCATAAGAGCCAGGGTGGATCTTCCAGCCTTTCTGACCTTCCAGCTGACGATAACGGTTGCTTGAGTGAGCTCAGATGAAAACAGCAGAGGAACTGCCCAGCCAACCTACAGAATGTGAGAAATTTAAAAAAAAAAAATGTTTTAGAATCTGTGATGTTTTTTTATGCAGCAAAAGTTAACTGGTACATGGAGGGACCAGCATGGTGGCAACGTTGAGATGATTAAAGAATGTAATCCCTGTAAAGTCCTTAGCTTACGGCCAAGCACAGAGAATCCCTTAACAGAGGCCAATCGCTATATCATTTTGGCTGTAGCATGATCATTACTCCTGTTGCTTTTGGTCACTATAGTTGTTTTCTTTCCTCTTTTCTCCAGGTATAATGTCATTCCTTTTCATTATCATTCACTGTGATGAGCTAAAGAATTGGATGTTCTTGGTGCTAATTGTCTAATATTTTCCTTCCTGATTAGTAAATAGTTTAAAACTTTCAGAACTATTCCTACTATGAAATAAAACAAATATATAGCAAAGTGCACAATAAAACAAATTATGGAATAAATTCTTGTAACTATCACTCAGGTTGAGACATTTAACATTGCTTGGACTCCAAAATTCCATTACGTGTTCTTCCTGGTCACAGTCTTCTCCCTTATACCTTCAGGTAGCCACTACCACTACCCCAATTTCACAGAAATCACTTCTTGGCTCCTCTTTATAGTTTTTACCACTTCTGTATGCATTTCCAAACAAAGTAATTTAGTTTTCAGCTTTATATGTGTACACACACGTACATGCATTTTTTTTGGTGAAAACTTCATTTGCTGAATATTATTTCTAAGACTCCTTCCTATAATGACTAACAGTAAATAAGCTTTCATTTTGATTGCTATGTAGAATTTCATTTTACGAATATACCTCTCTGGGGGCACCTGGGTGTGGTTCAGTGAGTTAAAGTCTCTGCCTTTGGCTCGGGTCATGATCTCAGCATTTTCGAGCCCCGCATTGGGTTCTCTGCACTGCAGGGAGCCTACTTCCCCCTCTCTGTCTGCCCAGTTGTGATCTCTGTCAAAAAAAAAAAAAAAAAAAAAAAAAAATATATATATATATATATATATATATATATATATTTCTCTGTTCTAGTATTGATGAGTATTTGAATTATTTATAGTTTTGGGCAATTACAAATAATTCTGTCAAGCACATTCTTTGAGGTATTCTGAAATAACATATGTGAGAATTTAAAAAAAAAATAAGGTATATACCTAGGAATAGAATTTCTGGGTAATGAAGTTATAGTCACGTTTTTATAAATTTCACAGAAAAGAACAAATGATATACAGTGGACCCTTGAACAACATGGTAATAGATTAGGGCTGCCACCCCTCACCCTGGAGGACAGTCAGAAATCGCATATAACTTTGGCTCCTCCAAAACTTAACTACTAAATAGCCTACTGTTGACAGGAAGACTTACCTATAATATAAATAATAGATTACCACCTATTTTGCATGTTCAATGTATTTCACACTGTATTCTTAGAATAAAGTAAACTAGAGAAGATGTTAGGAAAATCATAAGAGAAAATACATTTATAGTGCTATACCATATTTATTGAAAAATGCAGTTCAAACCTGTGTTAAGGGTTACCTCTATCCTGTAACAGGTGTTAATCTCTCTCAAGATTAGAACCATTGGTTTACCGTAGCTTTGTCAAAGAAGTTGTCCAAAAAGGTAGTTCGGGTCAAAGGTACAGGAGTAGGAATGTGATGAGAGTTACGTAAAATAAAAAGGGGTGACCATTTAGTTGAAGCGTTCGAATGCATCCAGAAGGGAAATCTGTGAGTCACTTTGGTGTCATTATAGCTGGAGTCAAACAATTTTTCAGGAGTTTAATAACATTCTTTATGCTATTGTCCTCTAGGTGAATCTGTAACAATGATTTATGTTTTCTTTACTCTGAGGATAAGTTTGGGCAATAGGGGGATAATTGACTCATCCTTGGCCATATAGTAATTAAAAAGGACATAGCTCTTTTAGGACTGAGATCTCCTATGTCCCTTTCTTTTTTTAATTTCTGTTTAAATTCAGTATAGTTAACATATAGCATATTATTCGTTCCAGGGGTAGAATTTAGTGATTCATCAGTTGCATATAAACCCAGTACTCAGTATGTCAAGTCCCCTCCTTAGTGCCCATCACCCAATTACCCTATCCCCCACCCATCTCCCTTCTAGTTTGTTTCCTAGAATTAAGAGTCTCTTATGGTTTGCTTCCCTCTCTGTTTTAATCTTACTTAATTTTTCCTTCCCTTCCCCTGTTTTTTTTTGTTTCTATTTTGTTTCTTAAATTCCACATACGAGTGAAATCACATGGTATTTGTCTTTCTCTGACCGATTTTGCTTAGCATAATACCCTCTAATTCCATCCATGTCATTGCAAATGGCAAGATTTCATTCTTTTTTTTTTTTTCATTTTATTTATTTTTTCAGTGTAACAGTATTCATTCTTTTTGCACAACACCCAGTGCTCCATGCAAAACGTGCCCTCCCCATTACCCACCACCTGTTCCCCCAACCTCCCACCCCTGACCCTTCAAAACCCTCAGGTTGCCCCAACCTCCCACCCCTGACCCTTCAAAACCCTCAGGTTGTTTTTCAGAGTACATAGTCTCTTATGGTTCGCCTCCCCTCCCCAATGTCCATAGCCCGCTCCCCCTCTCCCAGTCCCACCTCCCCCCAGCAACCCCCAGTTTGTTTTGTGAGATTAAGAGTCATTTATGGTTTGTCTCCCTCCCAATCCCATCTTGTTTCATTTACTCTTCTCCTATCCCCCTACCCCCCCATGTTGCTTCTCCATGTCCTCATATCAGGGAGATCATATGATAGTTGTCTTTCTCCGATTGACTTATTTCACTAAGCATGATACGCTCTAGTTCCATCCACGTCGTTGCAAATGGCATGATTTCATTTCTTTTGATGGCTGCATAGTATTCCATTGTGTATATATACCACATCTTCTTTATCCATTCATCTGTTGATGGACATCTAGGTTCTTTCCATAGTCTGGCTATTGTAGACATTGCTGCTATAAACATTCGGGTACACGTGCCCCTTCGGATCACTATGTTTGTATCTTTAGGGTAAATACCCAGTAGTGCAATTGCTGGGTCATAGGGTAGTTCTATTTTCAACATTTTGAGGAACCTCCATGCTGTTTTCCAGAGTGGTTGCACCAGCTTGCATTCCCACCAACCGTGGAGGAGGGTTCCCCTTTCTCCACATCCTCGCCAGCATCTGTCATTTCCTGACTTGTTAATTTTAGCCATTCTGACTGGTGTGAGGTGATATCTCATTGTGGTTTTGATTTGTATTTCCCTGATGACGAGTGACGTGGAGCACTTTTTCATGTGTCTGTTGGCCATCTGGATGTCTTCTTTGCAGAAATGTCTGTTCATGTCCTCTGCCCATTTCTTGATTGGATTGTTTGTTCTTTGGGTGTTGAGTTTGCTAAGTTCCTTATAGATTTTGGATACCAGCCCTTTATCTGATATGTCGTTTGCAAATATCTTCTCCCATTCTGTCAGTTGTCTTTTGGTTTTGTTAACTGTTTCCTTTGCTGTGCAAAAGCTTTTGATCTTGATGAAATCCCAATAGTTCATTTTTGCCCTTGCTTCCCTTGCCTTTGCCGTTGTTCCTAGGAAGATGTTGCTACAGCTGAGGTCGAAGAGGTTGCTGCCTGCGTTCTCCTCAAGGATTTTGATGGATTCCTTTCTCACATTGAGGTCCTTCATCCATTTGGAGTCTATTTTCGTGTGTGGTGTAAGGAAGTGGTCCAATTTCATTTTTCTGCATGTGGCTGTCCAATTTTTCCAGCACCATTTATTGAAGAGGCTGTCTTTTTTCCATTTGACATTCTTTCCTGCTTTGTCGAAGATTAGTTGACCATAGAGTTGAGGGTCGATTTCTGGGCTCTCTATTCTGTTCCACTGATCTATGTGTCTGTTTTTGTGCCAGTACCATGCTGTCTTGATGATGACAGCTTTGTAATAGAGCTTGAAGTCCGGAATTGTGATGCCACCAACTTTGGCTTTGTTCTTCAATATTCCTTTGGCTATTCGAGGTCTTTTCTGGTTCCATATAAATTTTAGGATTATTTGTTCCATTTCTTTGAAAAAAATGGATGGTATTTTGATAGGGATTGCATTAAATGTGTAGATTGCTTTAGGTAGCATAGACATTTTCACAATATTTATTCTTCCAATCCAGGAGCATGGAACATTTTTCCATTTTTTTGTGTCTTCCTCAATTTCTTTCATGAGTACTTTATAATTTTCTGTGTATAGATTCTTAGTCTCTTTGGTTAGGTTTATTCCTAGGTATCTTATAGTTTTGGGTACAATTGTAAATGGGATTGACTCCTTAATTTCTCTTTCTTCAGTCTTGTTGGTGTACAGAAATGCAACTGATTTCTGTGCATTGATTTTATATCCTGACACTTTACTGAATTCCTGTACAAGTTCTAGCAGTTTTGGAGTGGAGTCTTTTGGGTTTTCCACATATAGTATCATATCATCTGCGAAGAGTGATAGTTTGACTTCTTCTTTACCAATTTGGATGCCTTTAATTTCTTTTTGTTGTCTGATTGCTGAGGCTAGGACTTCTAGTACTATGTTGAATAGCAGTGGTGATAATGGACATCCCTGCCGTGTTCCTGACCTTAATGGAAAAGCTTTCAGTTTTTCTCCATTGAGAATGATATTTGCGGTGGGTTTTTCATAGATGGCTTTGATAATATTGAGGTATGTGCCCGCTATCCCACACTTTGAAGAGTTTTGATCAGGAAGGGATGCTGTACTTTGTCAAATGCTTTTTCAGCATCTATTGAGAGTATCATATGGTTCTTGTTCTTTCTTTTATTAATGTGTTCTATCACATTGATTGATTTGCGGATGTTGAACCAACCCTGCAGCCCTGGAATAAATCCCACTTGATCGTGGTGAATAATCCTTTTAATGTACTGTTGAATCCTATTGGCTAGTATTTTGGCAAGAATTTTTGCATCTGTGTTCATCAAGGATATTGGTTTTTAGTTCTCTTTTTTGGTGGGATCCTTGTCTGGATTTGGGATCAAGGTAATGCTGGCCTCATAAAATGAGTTTGGAAGTTTTCCTTCCATTTCTATTTTTTGGAACAGTTTCAGGAGAATAGGAATGAGTTCTTCTTTAAATGTTTGGTAGAATTCCCCTGGGAAGCCGTCTGGCCCTGTGCTTTTGTTTGTTTGGAGATTTTTGATGACTGTTTCAATCTCCTTACTGGTTATGGGCCTGTTCAGGTTTTCTATTTCTTCCTGGTTCAGTTGTGGTAGTTTATATGTCTCTAGGAATGCATCCATTTCTTCCAGATTGTCCAATTTGTTGGCGTAGAGTTGCTCATAGTATGTTCTTATAATTGTCTGTATTTCTTTGGTGTTAGTTGTGATCTCTCCTCTTTCATTCATGATTTTATTGATTTGGGTCCTTTCTCTTTTCTTTTTGATGAGTCTGGCCAGGGGTTTATCAATCTTATTGATTCTTTCAAAGAACCAGCTCCTAGTTTCATTGATTTTTTCTATTGTTTTTTTGGTTTCTATTTCATTGATTTCTGCTCTGATCTTTATGATTTCTCTTCTCCTGCTGGGTTTAGGGTTTCTTTCTTGTTCTTTCTCCACCTCCTTTACGTGTAGGGTTAGGTTGTGTACTTGAGACCTTTCTTGTTTCTTGAGAAAGGCTTGTACTGCTATATATTTTCCTCTCAGGACTGCCTTTGCTGTGTCCCACAGATTTTGAACTGTTGTGTTTTCATTATCATTTGTTTCCATGAATTTTTTCAATTCTTCTTTAATTTCCTGGTTAACCCATTCATTCTTTAGAAGGATGCTGTTTAGTCTCCATGTATTTGGGTTCTTTCCAGCTTTTCTCTTGTGATTGAGTTCTAGCTTCAGAGCATTGTGGTCTGAAAATATGCAGGGAATAATCCTAATCTTTTGATACCGGTTGAGAACTGATTTGTGACCCAGGATGTGATCTATTCTGGAGAAGGTTCCATGTGCACTAGAGAAGAATGTGTATTCTGTTGCTTTGGGATGAAATGTTCTGAATATATCTGTGGTGTCCATCTGGTCCAGTGTGTCATTTAAGGCCTTTATTTCCTTGTTGATCTTTTGCTTGGATGATCTGTCCATTTCAGTGAGGGGAGTGTTAAAGTCCCCTACTATTATTGTATTATTATTGATGTGTTTCTTTGATTTTGTTATTAATTGGTTGATATAGTTGGCTGCTCCCACGTTAGGGGCATAGATATTGAAAATTGTTAGATCTTCTTGTTGGACAGACCCTTTGAGTAGGATATAGTGTCCTTCCTCATCTCTTATTATAGTCTTTGGCTTAAAATCTAATTGATCTGATATAAGGATTGCCACCCCAGCTTTCTTCTGATGCCCATTAGCATGGTAAATTGTTTTCCACCCCCTCACTTTAAATCTGGAGGTGTCTTCGCGTCTAAAATGAGTTTCTTGTAGGCAACATACTGATGGGTTTTGTTTTTTTATCCATTCTGATACCCTGTGTCTTTTGATTGGGGCATTTAGCCCATTAACATTCAGGGTAACTATTGAGAGATATGAATTTAGTGCCATTATTAGCCTGTAAGGTGACTGTTACTGTATATTGTCTCTGTACCTTTCTGATCTACTACTTTTAGGCTCTCTCTTTGCTTAGAGGACCCCTTTCAGTATTTCCTGTAGAGCTGGTTTGGTGTTTGCAAATTCTTTCAGTTTTTGTTTGTCCTGGAAGCTTTTTATCTCTCCTTCTATTTTCAATGATAGCCTAGCTGGATAGAGTATTCTTGGCTGCATGTTTTTCTCGTTGAGTGCTCTGAATATATCATGCCAGCTCTTTCTGGCCTGCCAGGTCTCTGTGGATAAGTCTGCCGCCAATCTAATATTTTTACCATTGTATGTTACAGACTTCTTTTCTCGGGCTGCTTTCAGGATTTTCTCTTTGTCACTAAGACTTGTAAATTTTACTATTAGGCGACGGGGTGTGGACCTATTCTTGTTGACTTTGAGGGGGATTCTCTGCACCTCCTGGATTTTGATGCTTGTTCCCTTTGCCATATTAGGGAAATTCTCTCCAATAGACCTTCTGCTCCCCTCTCTGTTTCTTCTTCTTCTGGAATCCCAATTATTCTAATGTTGTTTCGTCTTATGGTGTCACTTATCTCTCGAATTCTCCCCTCATGGTCCAGTAGCTGTTTGTCCCTCTTTTGCTCGGCTTCCTTATTCTCTGTCATTTGGTCTTCTATATCACTAATTCTTTCTTCTGCCTCATTTATCCTAGCAGTGAGAGCCTCCATTTTTGATTGCACCTCATTAATAGCTTTTTTGATTTCAACTTGGTTAGATTTTAGTCCTTTAATTTCTCCAGAAAGGACTTTTATATCTCCAGAGAGGGTTTCTCTAATATCTTCCATGCCTTTTTCGAGCCCGGCTAGAATGTTCAGAATCGTCATTCTGAACTCTTGATCTGACATATTACCCATGTCTGTGTTGATTAGATCCCTAGCCTTTGGTACTGTCTCTTGTTCTTTTGTTTGTGGTGATTTTTTCCGCCTTGTCATTTTGTCCAGATAAGAGAATATGAAGGAGCAAATAAACTACTAAAAGGGTTGCAAAGACCCCGGAAAAATGCGCTGTAACCAAATCAGAAGAGACCCCAAATTGTGGGGGGGAGAAAGGGGATAAAAACAGCTTCTTAAAAAAAAAGAAAAAAAAAAAGAAAGAAAGAAAAAAATTTAAAAAATAAAACAAATAAAAAATATAAAAAAGAAAGAAAAAATATATATATTTAGATGAACTAGTCAAAAAATGTTAAAAAAGAAAAGGGTAAAAGTTTAAAAAAAATTTAGCAGAAGAAGAAAAAAGAAAAAAGAAAAAAAAATTGAAAAAAGAAAAAAAAATTGAAGTAGCCGCAAGACTAAAGAATCATGGGGAGAAAGCCATGAGTTCCGTGCTTTGCTTTCTCCTCCTCTGGAATTGCTCTGCTGTCTTAGGAATTGAATCTGCTTTCTCCTTGATAGATGAACTTCGTCCTGGCTGGATATTTTGTTGATCTTCTGGGGGAGGGGCCTGTTGTAGTGACTCTCAAGTGTCTTTGCCCGAGGCGGTATTGCACCGCCCTTACGGGCGGCCGGACTAAGTAATCGGCTCGGGTTCGCTTTTGGGAGCTTCTGTTCCCTGAACGCTTTCCGTAGAGTTCCGGAGGACGGGAATGAAAATGGCGGCCTCCCAGTCTCCAGCCCGGAGGAGCCAAGAGCCTGGGGCCCCACTCCTCAGTGCGCCCCCAGAGGACAGCACCCAATCACTCCCATATCCCCAGCCTCTAGCCGCGCTCCGAGCTCACCCAGCCCGCGACCAGTTCAAGGTAACCCCGAGCTGAGAGTTTAGTCCTCGGCTCTGTCTCTCCAGCTGGCTTCTCCGTTCTAATACCTGCGAGCTCTCCGACAGTCCGACACCCCCGATCCTTCTGTGACCCTGCGGGGCCTGGGGCCACGCTGGCCCCGCGTGGGCTTCACCCCGGTTTAGCCCCTGGAGCAATGTCCCTCAGTGGAACAGACTTTTAAAAGTCCTGATTTTGTGCTCCGTTCCTCCGCCGCTTGCCGGGAGCCGGCCCCTCCCCCCGCGGTCTATCTTCCCGTCGTTTTAGATTCACTTCTCCGCCAGTCCTACCTTTCAGAAAGTGGTTGATTTTCTGTTTCTAGAGTTGCTGTTCTTCTTCTCTTCGCTCTCCCGTTGGATTTGTAGGTGTTTGCAATGTTTAGATAAGCTATCGAGCTGATCTCCTGCTACCTGATGTAGTCTCAGGCTGCTACTTCTCCGCCATCTTGACTCCTCCAAGATTTCATTCTTGATGGCTCATATTCCACTGTATTTCTCACACACACACACACACACACACACACACACACACACACACATCAACAGATGAATGGATAAAGAAGAATATATGTATATGTGTATCCATTTATCCATTCATCTTTATCCATTCATTTGTTGACAGACAGATCTGGGCTCTTTCCATATTTTGGCTCTTGTGGACATGCTACTATAAACATTGGGAATGCAGGTGTCCCTTCGAATCACTGTGTTTGTGTCCTCTGGGTAAATACCTGGTAGTGAAATTGCTGGGCCCTATGGTAGCTCTATTTTTAACTTTTTGAGAAACCTCTACTGTTTTCCAGAGTGACTGCACCAGCTTGCATTCCTACCAACAGTGTAGGAGGGTTCCCCTTTCTCTACATCTTTGCCAGCATCTGTTGTTTTCTGAGTTGTTAATTTTAGCCATTCTGACTGGTGTGAGGTGGTGTCTCATTGTGGTTTTGATTTGTATTTCCCCGATGCCAAGGGATATGGAGCATTTTTTCATGTGTCTGTTGGCCATTTGGAAATCTTTGGAGAAATGTCTGTTCATGTCTTCTGCCCATTTCTTGATTGGATTTTTGTTCTTTGGGTGTTGAGTTTGATACGTTCTTTATAGATTTTGGATACTAACCCTTTATCTAGTATGTCATTTGCAAGTATCCTTCTCCCATTCCATAGGTTGCCTTTTAGTTTTATGGATATTTCCTTGGCTGTGCAGAAACTTTTTATCTTGATGATATCCAGTAGTTTATTTTTGCTTTTGTTTCCCTTGCCTTTGGAGACAGTGTCTAAGAAGAAGTTGTTGTAGCCAAGGTCATAGAGGTTGCTGCCTGTGTTCTCCTTGAAGATTTTGTTAGATTCCTGTCTCACAGTTAGACCTTTCGTTCATTTTGAGTCTATTTTTGTGTATGGTGTAAAAAAGTGGTCCAGTTTCATTCTTCTTCATGTGGCTATCCAGTTTTCCCAGTACCATTTTTTGAAGAGACTTTTTTTTTTCCTAGTGGATATCCTTTCCTGCATTTTCAAAGATTAGGTGACCATAGAGTTGAGGGTCCATTTCTGGGCTCTCTGTTCTGTTCCATTGATCTATGTGTCTGTTTTTGTGCCAGCACCACACCAGCTTGATGACAGCTTTGTAATAGAGCTTGAAGTCCGGAATTGTGATGCCACCAGCTTTGGTTTTCTTTTACAACATTCCTTTGGCTATTCAGAATCTTTTCTGGTTTCATACACATTTCAGGATTATTTGTTCCAGCTCTGTAAAAAAGTTGATGGTATATTGATAGGGATTGCATTGATTGTATAGATTGTTTTGGTTAGTATAGACATTTTAACAGTATTTATTCTTCCAGTCATGAGCATGGAATGTTTTTCTGCTTCTTTATGTCTTCCTCAATTTCTTTCATGAGTGTTTCTGTAGTTTTCTGAGTACAGATCCTTTACTAACCTCTTTGGTTAGATTTATTCCTAGGCATCTTGTGGTTTTTGGTGCAGTTGTAAATGGGATTGATTCCTTGATTTCTCTTTCTTCAGCTTCATTGTTAGTGTATAGAAATGCAGCTGACTTCTGTGCATTGATTTTATATCCTGCCATACTGCTGAATTCCTATATCAGTTCTAGCAATTTTTTGGTGAGTCTTCTGAGTTTTCCATATACATGATCATGCCGTCTGTGAAGAGTAAAATTTTGACTTCTTTGCCAATTTGGGTGCCTTTTATTTCTTTCTGCTGTCTGATTGCTGAGGCTAGGACTTCTTGTTTGTGTGGAACAACAGTGGTGAGAGTGGACATCCTTTGTGTTCCTGACTTAGAAAAAGCTCTCTGTTTTTCACCATTGAGAATGATACTAGCTTTTATGTATGGCGTTTAAGATGTTGAGCTATGTTCCCTCTAAACCTACTTTGTTGTGGGTTTTTATCAAGAATGGATGCTGTACCTTGTCACATACTTTTTCTGCATCTATTGAAGAGGGTCACGTTTCTTATCCTTTCTTTTATTAATGTGACATATGACACTGATTTGTGAATGTTGAACCACCTCCGTGGCCCAGGAATACTCCTATGTCCCTTTCTAAGAAGAAGGAGGTCACCAACAGTCTACCAAAAGAGAGGGAAAAAGAATCTTGTCAGAAATGTGTACTGGGAAAAGGAAACGAGCTGTATAGCAAAATTAAAGACTCTGCATCTACTAAAAGCAAGGGTGGCTATAAGAAGGCTGTGGTGTGGCCTAACGAGCCAAGGCCGTTTGGGTTCCTTTGCATGTAATTGTACTCAGTGTCCTCTAAAGTGGGCCAGTGTGCTGTAATTAAACATGGTATAGTTGAAGAATGGTGTCTGTGTATTGTGTCACATGATCGCTCTGCGCTGTGGCGCCCTGCCAAGACAGTTACGTGAATTGTTCTTCCTGTGCCCTGGCTAATGTCAAAGAGGAGGCAGAAGGGCTTAGATCTTGTTGGATTTTTTTCACCCTATCTGAGGACCTTGAAAACCTGAGGATTTCATAAAGTCTCAGAGACATTGTGTCCGTCTTGTAAGAAAGTAGTTATAAAACATTTGAATGATGAATTAAGATCCCATCAGGGCAATGAGGGAAAGACTTAGGAATTACTGTTTTCATTTTGGGAACCTGTCAGATAGGGTCGTTTTATGTCTGGTATGTGCTTCCCAAGTTGAAGAAGGTAGTTTTTGTGACAGTCTCTTTGAGGGTGCTTTTAACATGCAGAACAAAACTTTAATTTGCCTGCTGTTATGATTTCTACTGGCTATGAGGATTTGTATGCTGTTGTTGCCACAGTTGTGAAACGTACTTATTATTCACTGCAGATCGAAGTACCTTAGTGACTTGATTCCTTGGATTATTTCTGAATGGTCCCTGAAAGTATGGAATTGGTGATGGTTTTGTCCTGTTGCTATTATATCTTTCTTGGAAAATAAAGTGAGGTTTTCATGCTTGAGTAAACACATTGATGCATTATGAAACTGTCAGCCTCTTTGAACAATTGGCATAAGCTCAATTATTCAAATATGTGACTCTTTTGAATGGCTTTTGTGTCAGCTAATGCTTTCGTACAACCAGCATCAAGAAATTTCAATACCTTTCTTAAGAAATTAAATCTCAACTGTATGATTAAAGAAATCCAAGGGATTAGTCCTTTCATGGAGCACTTTCATTATCATATACAGCTAATTGGTAGCATTCGTTTTCTGAGATTCATCATTTTATTTAAAAACATCTTTCTTTTTTGTTAAAAAATAATTTAAAGCTGTTTATGCATTTTCCTTATCCCCTGAAACCATTTTTTCTTGTGTTTCCTTCCTGTTAACATGCACACATGCTTTTTTACATAATGTACCTGCATTTTTGTCTTTTTAAAATTTTATTTGCATTTTAAGTCTTTTTCAAGTTATGTGGTCTTCATAGTAATAATTTTTGTCACTTAGTATTGAATTATTTAATAACATGCTAATCATTTCCCTTCTTTGATATGTGTGTTTTCTAGTTTTTCATTTTTGTTGATAATGCAAAGACATCTTGTGCATTGTAGCTTGTTTTTCTTATTTTCAATTATATTACAAGGACAGATGTTTAAAGTATTGTTACAATGTCAGTGAACTTGAAAACTTATGTTACATATATTGCCTTACTGCTTCCCAAGTGTTAGTGTCTTCTTTTTGATTATAGAAGTAAAAAGTCTCTTTTACAAAAAAAAAAAACAAAAAAAACCAAAAAAAAAACCAAAAAAATCCAAACTGACATTTATTAAATGTGAGCATCTTTCAGAATTATTCATTTGGAGCAGTGTATAATCTTACAGAGACTTTTTCCTTTGCAAATTCAATTTCTGTTTTTAGTGAAGTAATATATGCAAATCACTTTTTTTTTTTTTTTAATCTAATAAGCCTTGTAGTGTGACAGTCAAGAAGAGTAGCCTCTTGCCTTCCCTGTCCCCACTCCAGTTTCTGGCTCTTGAGAACCCCCAGGTCTAAGCTGTTTCTACTGTTGTATGCCCCCACATTGCTAAGCTTGCTAATTTTAGTTTGATTTTTTTTTTTCACTTTGTAGTTATCTTTTGGTTTCTTTCTATAGAAAATGAGACTTTAACACTTATGATTTTTTCTCCATCCTCTCAATATTGATGTAACACCAATTTTGTTTTTATCAATATATAGCTATTAAAACATTACAGCTGAGGATTTTTCATAACCAGGTCTTAAATTTATATTGTGAATATGTCTTCTCATACTTTATATTTTTCCTGAAATTAATAACTCCTTCCTTTTTTGCTTCCTTTGTTTCTAATTTATCAATAAACAAATCTTCTTGATACTTTCAAACATATCAAATAATCCCAAAGATGTGTGTGTTGCCCCAATAATCTTTCCTCTGGGAGCCTCCCTGTTTGCAGTGTGGACTGGTCCCTCCCAGGGCCTGCTACTCAGCCAACATCTTGGAAGTCCCTTCACTGTTCTATCCTGGGAGTTTCTTTCATTTCTGTTTTGTTGATTCTCTGATTGCTAGATATCAGATCCTCCTCCTTTGACCCACTGAGCCACCCAGGCGCCCCCGATCCTGCTCCTTTGAGATTTATGCTCACATTTAATGGATTCCCGAGGGTGCAAGGAAGATACATTGTTTTAAAACCCTGCATGTCTAAAAATGTCTTTATTTTGTCGTCATACTTGATTGATGGTTTTGTTGAGTATGTAATTTTAGGTTGGAAATAACGTTTTCTTGGAATTTTGAAGGCATTGCTCCAAGGCCTTCTAACATTCAAGGCTGCTGTGGAGTCCAGCACCTTTCTGATTCCCAGTTCTTCATTATGATGCCCCACCCGACCCCCCTGGTTTCTGGAAACTTTTGGAATCTTCTTATTTCTGGTATTCTGCATTGTTATATTTCTTGGTATTCTTACATGTCTCTGTCATTAATTTTATTGGCCATGTGGTGGACTTTTCCAAATCAGAAAATGCATGTTTTGAAGTCCCCTGTGCTCTCTTTTTGGAATACCTGTTAGTTGGATGTCATACCTTGTGGACTTATCTCATGTCTTTTTCTCTCCCATATCTCTGTCTTTTTATCCTACTTTCTGAGGGATTTTGTTAATTTTATTTTTCACCTCTTTTATTGGATTCTTTTTTAATGCTATAGTTTTGTTTTGTTTTGTTTTGTTTTTTAATTTCCAAAAGTTTATTACTTTGAAGCTTCCCTTTTATGGTATCATGTTGCTTCATTTTCTCTTATTTCTCTGAGGGTGTTACTTACATTTTTTAGTTGATGAAGTTTGGGTTTTTTTTGCGTCCCGCATCCTATTTCTTTCGTATTTGAAGTGACATGGATACTCTCTTGCATGTTAGGGGCTTTCCTCAAGTGTCTAGAGAAACTTGGCCTTGATTAAATGAAATATCCAGACATTTGAAAGGGGCGGTGGGGGGCGTGAAGATGGTTGGAAGCTCTGTGTGCATGGGTGAGGCTTACAACCTGGGACTTCTCTCTACCATAATTCACATCTACAGGGTCTATTCTCATGCCTGGGAACTTGGCTGTGGGAAGAGGGTGGGATCTTACTGATTGGGCTTTGACTCAGTTCCCCTATTTTTAGTAGGAGGCCTCATCCCTGCCCTCAGCTGTCCTTTAGAGTCAACTCTCCTAGAGAGGAAATTGCCACTCTCCTGCTTGGCTGTGCAGGGTAGAGAAGAAGATATGGGGACCCAACTGTTCTTTATATAAATTTTCAACCAGTTCTTCCTTCTCGGAGGTCACCTGGACCTAATTTCCTATTGACTTCTCAATCCACAGGCTTGAATTTCAGCTTTGTTTGGATTCTTTTGTTAGTTCCCTTTTGTTCATCTGTTTTCTGGCTTCAAGGATTTTGTGGCATGTCTGGTGTACTTCTTGTCCTCTCTCACTTTTAATTGTCTTCGTGCATTTATTTCATATTTTTATATTTTATTCATTTCTGTATTCTTTTAGTGTCATTTTAGTACACTTTTAAAAGGTGTGGGGAAAAAGGCGTGTGCTCAGTGTGCCAAGGTTAATGGAAGCATCCAGTGCAGGCTCTGCTTTAGATTGGTCAAAAACAATTTTTTCCCTTTACACATTTGTGGGATATTTATATATTTTCTGATGCACAGTAATTCCTATTAAAATGTCTTCTAAAAATATTTTCTCATTTTTACATTTGTTTATTTAACACTGCAGATTTATAATCTGTTTCTAGAAGTAGAAAATGTGACCACCCACTGGATAGTTTAAAGGAGTAATTACCATTCTCATTGAGGTACTTACTTATTTTTAAAAACTTATGAGATAATTGTTGATTGATAGGAAGTTGCATAAATAGCACAGAGATGTCCTTTGTGCCCAGTTTATCCCAGTGGTAAGTATCTTTACATAACTGTTACAATATCAAAATCAGGAAATTGATATTGGTACAATCCTCACTAGTTTTTAAAAGACATTCTTTTACATTTCATATTGGGCAGAAAGTTTACATTGCAAATATATATGAGACCCTTGTGAAATTATTTTCTCTTTCAGCAATTTTTCCAGCTAGTCAAATTACGGAAGCTTGGACTTAGTGATAATGAAATTCAGCGGCTCCCTCCAGAAATAGCAAACTTCATGCAGCTGGTGGAACTTGATGTGTCTCGAAATGGTAAGAAAAAGATTCCACTTGAATTGTCCATTTGTCTCTCTTGGTGCTGGGCATGATTTTGAGTAAATATAGCTGGTTGAATGCTGTTGGACATGCTTTTTCTGATGGGAAAGCTGTGTATAAATTTGGGGATGAAATTAATGGCATTATTGAATGGTTTAGTCAGCTTGTGGGTATTTACCAGAGCTATTTCATAACACAGTTTTTAGGTGATGATTTTATCAAAGTAGGTTCAGTCTGCTTCAGAGAGTTGGAGAGGGGACTGGTAGATGATATAACCCAACCACCTCGTTTTCCTGAACATGACATTGAGAGCTGTTGGTGTGGTCATTTGTCCAGTGCTCAGAGGCCGCTGAGGTGAGGGGCAGACGTCCTGGGGGAGTTTGGTTCCTCTGGCTGTGGCTCAGTGGCCTGGTACATGCCTGTGAGAATCTGTCTCCCTATAGTGAACAGAGCAGCTTGTTGTCTGGGCCTCTCTGTCCATTTAATTATTTTTAATTGGGCCACTGGTGGTTCTGCCCACTTGAGTTTGTGTGGTATATTTGTGAGTTTATTTTGATTTCATGAGAATGAAGTGCTTCCTTTTTTACTTGAACATTCTGCTGGGTTTATAGTCTGTTTAGCCTTTCACTTTTGAATGGGTACCCTGGTTTAACCTCATGTATTATAGCCCCAACAGTACTCCTGGAATGGACTGGTACCCCTGCCTGTCACAGCATACACGATTAATTACTTTAAGTTAAAATGGCAGCTCCCAGTGGTCCTGTCTATAGTGATGGAGTTCAATTCTCACAAAGACTGGTATAATTTCCTCGGGATGGGCCCCAGTGTGCTGTGAATTATTTATAGAAATGATGATCCTTTTCCTTCTCTCTCATATTACATACCTGTTTCATGTTTTGTTTTTGCTTCCCTACAAAAATCTACAAGTTTCTTCTCAGTGAATCTCAGGTCTGGATCTTTCATTCTCATGTCTTCCACAGAAACTGCAAGGCTCAGATAGGGATTTTTTTTTTGGTGGGTCACTGTTCTAAGACAGCAGTGATAATCAGTACTTGATAGAAAATGTGCTGAAGGAAAAATTATTTTATCTCCTACCTTTTTTTTAAAGATTTTATTTATTTGACAGATAGAGATCACAAATAGGCAGAGAGAGAGAGGAGAAAGCAGGCTCCCTGCTGAGCAGAGAGCCGGATGTGGGGCTCAATCCAAGGACCCTGGGATCATGACCTGAGCCGAAGGCAGAGGCTTTAACCCACTGAGGCACCCAGGTGCCCCTACCTTCTACTTTTAACAGCTGTGAAATTTCTGTCATCTACCAGATCCCACTGGAATTGGAATTGGAAATGGTCTGTAGGCCAGGCTCTATGTTCTTGACATAGGGTCTACTTTTATTTTTCTTGAGAATTATTTCTCAATTATTTCTCAATTATTTCTCAATTTTGAAGGTAATGGTAAAAGTAAAAAAAAAAATTATCTTTTTCAATGAAAAATAAATTCACTTATTTAGTGCATCTTGGAGTGGCTTATTTGGTTGCAGAGGACCCAGATCTGCTTAGGTAGAGGGTATTGATTTTAAGGATGGGGGTGGAGCTAACATTTCAGAAGCATTGGCCTGGAGCCAACATCTGACCACCTTTGGAGTTTCATGGCCTCTCTCCGTCTTGCAGTGTGTCTGCTTCTGCTGGTCTGTGCTCTGTTCTTCCTTCCTGGGTGATCTGCTCTCTTGAAACTGGCCTCTCCAGGCCCAAGTGGCTGTGGTCTCTTTCCATGCACTTTTTGGCTTCTGCCCCTGCTGTGGCATCTCTTTGCCAGTGACATATTTCTAAGTGAGAAGTGGTTGACCCAGCTCATCTTTTTAAAAAAGCCAAATATAAACCATAAACTCCAGGGGAGACGAGCCCTGCAAAGCTTGGCCCCACCCTCAACACAGATGCAGCTTCCCTTACACCCAGAGTGTAACACGGGACAGGCATCTGAGGCCAGAGTTGCCACTAAGTCTATCCTGTATCTCATTTATCTAATGTATATATCATTGAAGCTGCTCTCCCTTGTCCCAGCAATTATTTCCATCATAAAGACTAGCTGGCTATTAATTCTGCAAGGAAGCAGTGACTTAGGAAAATGGTCACTGAAATCACACGATCTGAAGAAATAGAAGAGTGATTTTGAAATTGGCATTAGAAGGGAAAATAAGCAGGGATCCAGAAATCCTGGAGAAGTGGGAGAAGTACTGGCTTTAATTATCTGGGAGAGGAGACACGTAGAACATGAAGATGCCCAGTCTGACGTGACTGGGCTGCTCTGTGGGAAGTCGGCATTGGCAGCTGCCCTGTTTACCAGTTCTCATATCAGCTGTTTCTTGCCAAGCATTCGTAACTACAAAGAAGGGCTACCTGCTTCCTCCCATGTGTGCCTTTATACCTTCCTGCATGTTGATGAAAGAAATTAAGTTTTCTCTGAAGTCAGTGTCAGGACACAAAATGTTTCCTTTCCTTCCACAGGTGTTGAGAGTTTTGTGAAGGATCCTGCAGATCCTGTCACCTTCTTATCAGGCTCACTTAGAAATGCTGAGGGGAGTCAACTGCCCCTTCCCCTATTGGTTAGAGCCTTACTCTGGCTCAGTAGCATGGATGTGTGTGGTGTGTGTGGTGTGTGAGTTGCGTATATGGTATGTGTGTGTGTGGTGTATTGTGTTTATTGTATGTGTGGTGTGTGTGGTGTGTTTTGTATGTGTGTGGTGTGTGTGGACAGAGCAGAACAAGGTCATCATTTAGCTTAACCAACAGGAACATGGGTCTTGAGCTATTTCCAGGTCAGACAGATCTCACTGTTCTATCTCATTATTATTTTTTTTTTTGATAGATAAAATCACATTAACGTGAATTTCCTAGGCAACTGAGTGGGTAAATAAAAGTTGCAATGTCTGTAGCCTATGAGGCATTGTGAAGACCCCTCATTTGTATGGATACAGGCATTTGTGAGGGTTTGGGCTTAAGTCTGGAGGCCTGTGGGAGCCTCTTGTTTTCTGTTGCTTGTGCTGAGTCTGCTCCTCCACGATCGAGAGGCTGTTCTATAGCCAGGGCTGTCTCTGTCATGGTAGGACCTTTACTGGCTTCCTCAATTCCTGATTTTCCAGAGAACATTGCTTGGCCGTGGAGGTGGGAGGCAGGATATTAATATCAGACTACTCAAGTCATTGGATTAATGCTCGTCAAACTCGAACATGTGATGAATTACCATAGGATTTTGTTAAAGTATGGATTCTGATGCAGTAGGTCTGGAGAGGGGCTTGAGATTTTGCATTGCCAAGAAGTCCCCAGCAGCTGCCAACCCTGTTGATCCCACTGAACATGCTAAGTAGCAAAATGTGAGCCATCACTACCCAAAACTCACTACTAATGTTCCTTCAGCTGCTTCATGTAGTTATGAGCATGACTTTGCTCAGCTCTCGGCAGCCCTGTACCTTCTCATGTGGAATCAGGATATTACTGGTTAATGGGTAAGATGCTGTTACCGACCTAAGCTCCAGTTGGCTTTCATTCCAAGAGAAATATTAGACCTGTCCTGGTGTTCCCTACCTCAAGTGAGGGAGAAAAGACAAGTTTTGTGTTTGTCTCCAGAAAAATCTATAAGTGAGGAGGAAATAAGTTTTTATAGGCTCATGTCCTACACTAAGAAGAACTGCCAAGACCTCCAAACCCTGACTTTTGTGGCTTTGTTTTCTGCTATTTCAGGCACAAAGTCAAGGGGATTGTGTGTTGTATTAGAAAAGAGAACAGTGAGCTTAGGAAGAAAGAGAGCAGTGCTTGGAGGTTATGTATGGGCTGTGGAGACTTGTTCTGGGGTAAAAGGAGAGAGGCTTGGGATGAGCATGGTTTTGCCTCCAAAATGGCTGGCCATGCTTGGCAGGCAGGACTCTGGGTGGGAACCCTGGCTTTGCTGCTCAGCACTGGGTCAACAACTATGGACAGGCCTCTCCTGACAGTGTTGAGCCATATCCTGAGAAGGACTGGGGTAAGGCGCCACTTCACACAAACCCTGCGGGAGGCGAGGAAAATAACAGATTTCTTATGTTCTGACAGTGGATTACTTTTTAATCAGGCAAATAACTAAAATAAACTTGGAATAAAAGAAATGAGGCGTTTCCTATAAACACAGATTAAAAGCTGACTGGAGTGTAAAAAATTGGTATCTGAACATGGTGTTAAAATGCCTAAAGAAACCTTACAGCCCTGAATTAAGGTCTGAAGCGGTTTTCTGTGGTAAAATGCAAACTTTTTTTTTTTTCTTTAAAGATTTTATTTATTTATTTATTTGGCAGAGAGAGATCACAAGTAGGCAGAGAGGCAGGCAGAGATAAAGAGAGAGGAGGAAGCAGGCTCCCTGCTGAGCAGAGAGCCCGATGCGGGGCTCGATCCCAGGATCCTGAGACCACGACCTGAGCCGAAGGCAGAGGCTTAACCCACTGAGCCACCCAGGCGCCCCAAATGCAAACATTTTAATGCCTGGACTCTATATCTTCTGGACTCTATGTATTCTCTGCTAACTGATTTTTAGCTGTTTGAGGGAAATGACCTCTGGATATGTAAGAAAAGGTATTACCCCATAGTAGTATCTTGCTATCCAAGAATCTCAGGCAGACTTTATTAATGCATCATGCATCCTGCCTGAAGGGCTGGTAATTTGAATTTTATAGTCTATGCTGTAATTTGACTTACATCACAGTACTGTATCATTATCCATTTAGTTCATTTTTTCCCAAAGTGCGAGGCATACACCACTGGTACTGCTAGAGCTGATTTTAAGTGGAGCCACAAAACCGCCATTTTTAATATTGAGTCGTGGTGAGAAAGTTACCATTTAAAAAAATATATATATATATATTCCTTTTGGTTTGCCTTTGGTGGAATTTAATGACACTATATTTATTGTTAAATTTATCTTCTATATTTGGGGCAGCCATTTTTATTCATGTTAGTGACTTAAAGCAATTTGCTTCTTTAACAATGAATCTCACTCAGACTTGAAGAGGGCATTTAAAGAATGAGGTAACTGCTGAAGAACACAGGTGCTATACCGCTAGGGCCAGCATTGTGAAGGACAGGGCTGGTTGGTGTGGACGAACCCCACTGCTTAGTATGAGCATCTCATGCCAGCAAGCCTATGAATTTATTTCATGTATGGGTCAGAGAGTACTGCATACAGGAAAACACAGCCAGAGACTGCACACCCTGGCTAAGTACTGTGCAGACTTGAAGAAACTAAAGGATAGTTTTAGTTCAAGTCATCATCATCAGGACGACACTTTAGAGTGAGTGGATGGACTGCCTGTCTACCAGCAGTGTCATCGTCCCCCAAAGTCTAGAGGTTAGACATTGACTAATTCATGGGTTAGCTGTCCTCTGTCCAGCCACAAGATGCTGACCACTGTCTGTGGTCTGTGGCTGTGGGTTTGTTTAATGAAATCCAAAGCCAGTTTTGAAGCCTACTGAAATGACCTTGTATAACATCAAGTCTTGGTGCTTCTGAGTATGTCCTGAAAAAAGCTCTTTCTGGCAAGAAATTAATCCAGTGTGCCTAAAAGTCTTCCTACTTAATTATGAACAGTTAGCCTTTTTTTTTTTTTTTTTTTTTGTAGTAACTACATGTACCCACACCCCAAGTGTGGCAGAAGCCAGCTTTTACCCATGCAGACTTCAGACTTGCCACAGTCAAGCCATTGTTTTCTCATTTATCACAGCCTGATTCTGGCCCAAGTTTAGTACTCTGTTTAGCACCCTGCTCCAGTGGCTGGACTTAATATTACATTAGATGAGTTTTCTTGTCACCAGCACTGTTGAAGTCTTGCAGGACACATCCCATGAAGCAGGACACTTTCCAACCCAGAGCCTGCTGTCTCAGCTTTGAAAGACCTGCCACTTTTTATCATGAGCCCTTTCTCTGTTTTAGCTTGTACCTTCACTTATGTTAAGAAGGGTTAATGGAGAAAAAAAAAATTCCCTTTTCCTCATGTTTTAATTTCAGATAATAATAATAGCTATTATTTTTAAAGCAGAGGTAGAAAGAAATTAGGCTTATGTGATATTTCTAATCACCTTAACATGCTTCAAATATGTCCCCTCCGCCCAACCAGGGAGCATTGTTGAAATGTATGTACAGAAACCATTTCAAACACTGAAAAAGTTGAAGTAAGCTTTACACATAGGTGCCTCCCCACTCTGCTGGATGGTAAACGAACATCCATGGTATTTTAGCAAATACAACTGAAAATCCATCCCAATTTAACTTACAAATTTTTAAATCAGAAGGGAAATTCTTAGAACATTGTCTTTGCTCAAAATGTTTTTAGAACTCTTCCAGAATTTGTAGTGTATGATTTTGCATATCCTCAGACTAGTAGTTTTACTTTGTAGAGTGGATTAGTTTTTAAAAATATCTGAACATTTTTTTTTTTTTAAAGATTTTATTTATTTATTTGACAGAGAGAGAGAGATCACAAGTAGGCAGAGAGGCAGGCAGAGAGAGGAGGAAGCAGGCTCCCCGTGGAGCAGAGAGCCCGATGCGGGGCTCAATCCCAGGACCCCGAGATCATGACCCGAGCCGAAGGCAGCAGCTCAATCCACTGAGCCACCCAGGCGCCCCTGAACAGTGCCAACTTGGGCAATAAAGCAGGACACTGATAATCATGGTACTCCACATCTGCTTCAGATAGCAATTTCAAAAAGGTTCCACAAAACTTTGATCAATGGAAACAGGTCTGAAAATCATGTATTAACTATCAAAGGGCAGGTACACTTTAAATATGTTTTCTATTATATCTGTTTTCAGAATACAACGACAGAGTTTAGAAGTTCATCACCACATATCTTCTAAGAATCCAGTATAGCTACATATTTTTTATTATTTTTCTTTTAGTATTAGCTGCCTTAAAAAAAAACACTAAGCTTGCTTTATGTATTATATGTAAACCATTATGGAGATAGGCTGCACAATGATTCCACAAGTGAAATAAAGTCTGAATATTATGCATTTTTATTTTCAAATAATCTACATAAATTAAACCCTTGATACTATAGATCCCTTTTGATGGCCATATTTGACACTTTCTGCATTTTTTTTCTTAGCCTTTCTCCCAAATATCTGAATCCTTTTTTCTGGCATCTAGAAAGGTCTCCCTAGGTTGCCTGTCTTGTACTTGCTTTGTCAGAATGTATAGAAGAGTAAACTGTGGTTATTTATTATGGCAATATGGCTTAATTTCCTATTACCAGAAAAGCTGTGACTTTTGTGAATAAGTTGTAGGTTTATATAACTTTCTCTCTTGCCTTTTTTTTTTTTTTTTAATTAGGTTTGCGGTAGAGATGGTAACCTTTGAATTTGAGAATAACACCTCTGAATATATTTTTTAGGTCAACAAGCTCTTCAGTTAGTTTGAGTTTCTCTGAATTCTTTGTCTGCCTCCCTCCTTTGTCCCTGCTCACTTCATTCATACACTTGGTCTCAAATGCTGTGCTCTGTGTTAGATGCCAAAATTTCCAAAACAATGGTGGATTTACATAGAGCCTAAATTAGGCAAAATTAGAGAAGCAAAAATAATTGTTTTTAAAAAATGGTTTCTCCTGAAATAAAACAAATCTCTAACATGTAGGATAACAGTTTCTGTTCATTTTTTAATTAGGCAATTTATGTAGGCATCACTTTGACAGTTTCCAGCTCTCAAAGTGATTGCAAGTAAGCAGCCATATTGCTTCATTTTGATTTTGAGGTCACCTGTTTTGTCATGTGAATCTGCCTTGAGCCAAGTGATGCTGAGCCTCTAGGCAGCTAAAGGCTGGATGGCATCTCTTTGGGATGGTGACAGAGACATGCTGCCATGAATGCAAATGGTGCTCTGAGCTTATTAAGCTGGGAAAGGCTCAGGTTAGAAAGGGATGAAGGATCCAAGAAGAAGAAAGTGATTGAGGAGCAGTACTGAGAACTCCAGCTTGAGGATTATGTATAGAAACGATTTGGTTTTTAAATTAGCCTTATAAGTGTTGAATAGATCTTTAACCTAACATATCTGCTCAAAGTTAATAATGAATTATGATTCTGAATTATTTTTCAGTTTGAAAAAGCCTTGGACCCTGGCCTCTTATTTTTTTATGCATATAGTTATCAACTATAACCCAGAATAATAATAATTATCATTTTAGTTTAAGTAAAATTTATTGAGCACCTACTATATTTGTGTAAGGCCCTTTGTCTTACTCTTCCATCCCTTAAGGAGGTAAAACTACAGGCCCAACAGACTTATGTGAGGAACTGCACGTAACAGCTATTATACTGTTACATAAATAAAGTGCTGGGGCTGGCAGAGCCTTGTCAGTAACTGTAACTGACTTGAAAGACGCTTGAAGGGAGAATGGGGCTCTTGTGGTTTCAAGTTGAAATCAGATGGTCTTTAAAAATTCTTATATTTTAGTTGTAAATTTGGAGGGAAGTAATAATGAATGGATTCCTCAGCCTTGTGTCATTGTTGGAGATTTCTTTCAAATGTTTGTTATAGATTTACAGAGTTAACAGTATCATTAAAAATGCAAATATCTCAGTGCTTGCGTTTTAGATATTCACTGAAAATTATAAGGTTTATTTAAAAAATCAAAGAAGTACCCAGTGCATAAGAATAAGAACTGAAACTGTATGAGTTGTCATGGGATTCTTTCTCTTATTATTATATAGCTGACTATTACTGTGTTGTGAAGGATTTGTCCTGTCAGGTAAAATGCCAAGCTCTGTGCAGTTATCAAGATAGACTGACTATTGATTTAAAGAAAAAAAAAAAAAGCCAAAATTTCAAGTGCTCAACTTTATTACTGCTCAACTTATAGTCCAGTGGAAAGAGGGGTGGACAGAGACTTAGGGAGGTCAGTAGTGAGAGGATCTATACAATCAAGGATCCAGGCTGCTTCTTGTAATGCTACATCTTCACTCAACTCGTAACCTCCAAGATCCTCGTGGGAGGGGGAGAAGTTGGGGGATGTGCATGGGTAATTTTATGTTAAAAGTTTATGTAAAAACCTTTATTTGAAAGAGAGAGCACAAGTGCAGGGTGGGAGGGGCAGAGGGAAAGGGAGGGAAAATCCCCAGCGGAATCCCTGCCCAGTGTGGAGCCTGAGGCAGGGATCAGTCTCAGGACCCTGAGATTGTGACCTGAACCGAAACCAAGATCTGACTCTTAACCAACTGAGCCACCAGGTGCCCCTTCATGGGCAGTTTTTATGGGTCATGTTGAGAAGTGCAGTATGTCATTTCTGTCCATATTCTCTTGGCCGATTTATGTTCCCAGGTTAACTGAAAGGAGCTGGGAAATGAAGTTAGGTACCTGTATAGGAAGAGAAACCTCGCGTAAGCACTAGCATCATCTGCCACAACTGGCAGATTCAATCAAATAATTCAATCAAATAATTGAATTCAATTCAACTGAATTAAAATTCAATCAAATAATTGAATGCTGGAATTGTATGATTTTTTATGTCACTGATCACGTGCTGCCCTAGTAAACACACGCACACATACACAAGATCCTGTTGCACTGTGCACTGTCCCAACCTCCCAGTGAGTGATCCATTTATAGGAAGTTTAGGTACATGCCCATAGGAGGACAAGGTAGCCTTCCTTCCCACATCTGCACCAATTTTTTTTGAAGATTTTATTTATTTATTTATCTGACAGAGAGGGAGAGAGAGAGAGCACAAGTAGGTAGAGAGGCAGGCAGAGAGAGAGAGAGAAGCAGGCTCCCCATTGAGCAAGGAGCCCGATGCGGGGCTCGATCCCAGGACCCTGAGATCATGACCCAAGCTGAAGGCAGCGACTTAACCCACTGAGCCATCCAGGCACCCCTGCACCAAAATTTTTAAACCCAGGCATAGATGAAGATGACTGATAGCCACTGATCCTAATAATTAGCATAAAACCTATGCAAGCATGGAAGTATGTTTTTTAGTTTAAATTTTTAGAAACAAATATATTTTGAAAATTAGAATTTTATATTTGAGGAATGTTTGAAGCATTTGCTCTAGGCAAAATTAAAGGTTTTCAAGCCAGGAATCACCATCTCCAACGAATTACTTAACATCTCTATGCTTCAGTTTCTTCATCTGTGAGATGGAGACTGTAGGAGCACAGACTTCATAGAGGTGCTGTCACCCTTAAAAGAGGATGTGTATGTAAAGTGCTTGGAACCCTGCCTTGTGCATAAGGAGCACTCAGTGTTAGCTGCTGTAATTAATTCCATCATTGCCTTCATGTTGGGCCATGGGGATCTGAACTAGCACTGTGAGATTAAGAATGCAGGGCAGGGGTGAGGACATGGCAAGTTTGAAGGCTCAAGTGGTACAAGTGAGGGAGGTTCCCGCCCAAGGTGCCATTTAGACGCTGGCTCCCATGGCCAGGCACTACGCTACCTCTTCACACCTGTGTTTTGTCTCACGCACACGCTATCCTGTAAGATGGGTAGAGGCCCCTCAGGGTGAATGATGAGCAAACTGAGGCTTGAAGAAGATGAGCTGTGCACCAAATCAGACTCCTGATTATGGTGGGGCTGAAATAAGAAACCCAGAAGAGCAGTCCTAATTATTTTGGGGGCATATTGAAAATGATCAAAGTAGGGCTGTTGTTTTCATTCGATGTTAGAGAAAGGATGTCAACAGTATTATGACTCGGTGCTCCCCAGATTCGGAGATTAAAATGGAAAAATCATCCGAAGATATTTAAACTCCTAGAAATGTACATAGCAAATGAATTTAGTCGCCTGTAGAAGTGGCCCACCTTAAGAGGTCCTTTGTAAATCTTTTTTGGCCAGAGGTGGAACATCATCTACTGAAGAACGTGGGGCTTTTTCTCAGTAAGCTGCAATGTCACACTTCTAAGGTAATTGTGCTGTTTTGGCAAAAGCTCGCAATCACAGAAGATTGGTGCCTTGCTAGAAGTGTAGAACAAGGAGAGCCAAAAACTAAGACTGGATAGGATTTTTACCTTTGAAAGGAAAGAGATTAGACAACAGGAATGTCCCTTGGAAGCAGCCCTCCGTTTATTAAGAGTTAATAATAGTGAATCACAAAGACACATTATTGGAAAACCAAGAGAACGGTGTGAATCTCTATTATCAGAATATATAGTGGGTGCTAGTTCTGTGCCAGCTAAGAGGCTGAGCACTTCCTGTGTGTCATGTAGTATCTCATTTAATCCTCAGATCAGCTTCAAGAAACACACTTGTATCTTCTCTTTACAGATGAGAACATGGAGTCTCATTAGTAAGCCATAGGAATGTAATATTTAGCATAATTAGTACAAGTAGTAACCCTGTACTACATATTTGAAAGTTGTTTAGAGTAGTAGATCTTAAAAATTCTCAAGACAAAGAAAAACAAAACAACTTGTGACTACATTTTCACCACAAGAGTTCTCATTGCGAGAAAAAAGACTTGTGATGGATGTTAACTAGACCTATTGTGGTGATCATTTCACAATATGTACAAATACTGAATCATCATGCTGCATACCTGAAACTTAGGTAAGGTTATACATCAATTATACCTCGATCAAAACAAAGTGAGTCTTAGATAAAACACATTTTCTTGGGCACATGGCTAATGAATAGGGGAGCTGGTATTTGATCCCAGGCTTGTTAGACTCCAAGATCACAGTTCTGTCTCCTCAGTATAAAAATTTTATATTCTACTACTGAGAAATAATAATGTTTTTTAATGTATTTTATTTATCTTCTTTTTCCTTTTTTTTTTAACCGGTTTTATAAAATTGAGATTATGCAGCACATGTATCTTACTTTTGTTCACTTATTCTCATTGTTGTTAAAGTGTAAAAGGCAGATAAAATGTTTGAAAGGGAAGATTAATAACTCCTACTTTCTTATCTTACTGGAGAAAAATATGAACAGATCTCTAACTTTAACACAACAGAAAGCTATAGGTTTCAAAGGTAGGATGGGTGTTAGGTAAATAACTGATAGGACAGGGGAATTTCCAGACAGATGTGGTAAGTTCAGAGCCAAATAGAGTGAAGGAGGAGGTGAATAAGCAGTTTAGAAATTTCTACCTGATTTGGGATTTTTGTGTTGAAAGAAATCAGGGAGGCACAGTTAGCCCCTACAGCCATATAGTTACAGAGGTATAGACGGAAGGAATGTGGGCAGAAGCAGACCAAGTCTAAGAGCTCACCTGCTTTTAAGGTATTGTGAAGCAATTAGTTCTCTATTTACCTAAGGTATGCTTTGTTCCTGAGGGTATCTGGTGAAAGAGTTGCGATCTTGAAGTATTTAACTTATGTCCTTTCACTTTTGTTTGATGGTGTTGTGAGGTATTAAAGAATAGGCCTTCTTCCATTCAGTGGGGCTGATGAATGGGTCAGGACGATCAAATTAGTGGGAAGATGGAGCACCTATAACTTGACACATGTCCAAAGCAAAAGCAGCCTAGTGCTGGGAGGGATTCCTGAGTTAATGCCAGAGGGGCCAAGGAGACTGAGCTCTCGCAGGGGAGGCCTAAGCAAACGGGAGGAAGCACACCGCTGGAGGGTACTGAGCAGGTCCCTGGCATCTGTTCTCTCCTCAGCTGGCTATTTGCATATTGGCCTCTCTGTTTAAGACTGAGGAGCCACAGCATAGCAAGGGCCTGGGCCAGCCTGAAGTTGGCGGTAAGTTGAGTCAAATGCCATGGGCGTGTGCTTTAGCACAATTACAGGGAGCACCTTTGCATCCGGAAGTCATGACTTGCCCTGTGCCTCCTCACATGCCTTTTAAAGCATCACTCTATTCAAGGCTTTGCACACTGGCAAATAGAACAGGTAGCTGTTGCTCTTCCTGTATATTGGGGTCCCTGCCTTTGGCTTTTGTCATGACTGGTCCACCTTCAGCTTTGACCGACGGGAGCATGGCAGAGAGACCTGCTCCCTGTAGTTGCATGGCATTTTCTGAGCAGATGCTTTGGTCTGCAGCCCTTTCCTGCTGCCAATTGAATTTAATCTTATCTCCAAAATCCCTCTTTTCTGTGTTACCAACTCTTCTGACCTTTCTAAGGGATCCGTATGGGAAGAGATAAGCTCAAAGAAAAGTTCTAAATGAAGGCATCAGATTTCATTATGAAAAGCACAACAAAGCACTCGTGAAGTCCTGGCTAGAATGTATGTTTCATTGAGATAAGATAGGTGGGAGCAAGAACAGAGTTTTAGAATAAGTTTTAGTCACTTCTTGAATTTTTAACCAGCACCAGGTATGTAAGTTATGTGCTGGGAGCTAGAGATAGCAAGTCTGTTTAGTGATGGCTCTCAGGGGATTGAGGCCACAAGGGAGGAGGGACCAAGTCCATCTGTGATACCAGGACTATGTGAAGAATCTCAGAGGCTGCCTGAAGGAAGTCTAGGGAGGGAGGGTCTTGATCATTCTGATCATTCCTGGGGAAGGGGATATTAAGGAGGCTTCTTCCTGGAACGGATGACTCTCAGGCTCTGAGGAGCAAGTAGCAGGTAGAGATAAAGGACAGGAAGGATATTTCTGGGCAGATGAAATGGCACGTGTGTCTGAAGGTGTGAAATAGCCTGATGAATTTGGGAAATGCACGAAATTTGTGCATGGCAGTGAGATCATGAAGATTCTGTGTGCATGGCTGAGGAATGTTTTCTTGAGAGCAATGGGGAGCTGTGAAACTATTTCCAGGAGGGGGGTGGTTCACATCTCATCCTGGCACTAGCAGGGACATGAAGTTGATGGAGGGCAGCCTGGATGCAGGAGGCCATGTTGGGGGTGGAAAGACTGGAGAGAGGAACAGGAAAAGAGGAGATGTCAGGCCAGGCCTGTGGGTGACAAGTGGGAAGATTGTTGGATGTGGAGCAGTAGGGTGAGGGAGAGGTTAAATCCTCATTTCCCAGTGCAGAAGAAACGGGAAACATTGAAGAAAACTCAGGCGTGGTAGGGAAAGATGAGCGTGTCTGTGGGCATGTGGAAGGTGAAATGCTTTGGGATATCTAAATGGAGGTGGTTCAATAGGCAGCTGAGTATAAGGGTCTGACGCTCAGGGGAGAAATTTGATAGGAGGTAAAGGTTTGGGGGTCATTCATGTGTAATTGATGGTTGAAGCTATAGGCATGGATGAGGTCACTCACGGAGAGGAGAATACAGTGTTGGGGGGGAGACGAGCCTGCAGAATATTACTGTTACAGGGAAAGCAGAGGAAGAGGCCCCCTGCAAGATTCGGAGAAGGAACAGCAGGAGGGTTTGTCAGCACTGTTGCCTGCTCTTGCAGAAAAGGCCCAGCAGGAGAACGGCGAGCTGAGTCATCACATTAACTATCACAGAGGGCTTTGAGCTTGTGGGATGGCGCTCAGGCTTGCAGGTTAATGGATGCAGTTGTTGTCGTGGCTGAAGCACTGGCTGTAGAAAGGCAGCCCCTTCTCAGGCCCCGTTATGAAAGGACTGAGGAGAAATGGGAGAGCCACAGGAGCCTCAAGGTGGAACCAAAGGCAGGGGAGCACATCCGGAAAGGCAACAGCGTACAATGGGGTAGAACAGTCCAGTAAACGTGGACTGAAAAGTTTCCATTGGTTTTGGCATCTGGGAGGTCATCTGTGACAACAAAAGCGATGTCAAAAGTAGTTCACAGCCCATATTGTTTGTTGTTTTATACTTTTCCCCGGACTCTTGAGAGATCAGAGGAAGGCTTGAGAAACACCAACAATGACCATTTCCAGGAGGAAACAGCAGCAGTCACTGTTTCCTGCTGGATCTGCCAGTTCGAGGGGATGTGAGCCGTCATGATGGTGCTGTATGTCTTGGACAGTGAACCGTGATACAATTAAGGGAGGAATTTCATAACTCTCCAGTTGCAGTGTGTACGCGTTTGGGAATGAGCTATGCAGGCTTTGCTGCTGCCGGAGAAGCAGACCCCGAGGGGAAAAGGTGGGGGTCACCGGCCACTGATATTCTTCTTCTGGAGTCACGTCCTTGGCTAGAGCTAGGACCAGAGTGGACTCTGGACATTTTAAGCCTTGTTATTCCCCATTGAGTATTAAAGACCACAGAGTTCTCTCTGTCCAAGACCCTTTAATAATTGCATGTACCCCTGGTATTTCCAAGTTTACTTGTCCTTGTGATTTAAAAAAATATATATATAAAACTAATATACGGTCATTATAAAAACTTGATGGAGGCAAGTGAAAGAAAAGTCAGCAACCTGCCCTTTCTACTTCCAGACTCTTTCAGCCCTGGCTGAGACTGCTGGTCTTGGGCATCACACGATATTGGGCTGTGTTTCTGATATCCCGCTCAGTCACTGGATGGTGGATCACAGTGGGTCAAGACTGTGCCTCTCTTATTCACCGTCCTTTCTGCCACATAGGCAGCTCCTTAAATAAATGGGTAAAAGGAACAAATGAATGAATAAATGAACAAATCAATGTTTTTAGCCGTTGGTAGTATTGCTTCCATGCCTCCTACTGTAATTTTTAGAGAGAAACTGGCTGAGAGGAAAGCACCTATTTTTGTCACCTTTTGATTTGTAGGAGTGCTTATTATATGGATGGCCCTGTGTAACAAGGGACAGGGTTTGTAGTCCCTTCATCTAGCCTGGAGGGGCAGATTTCTTCAATTATGTGCATAAAGTTAATCTATTCAGAAACTGGTAGATGACTGTCAGGGGTGACAAGCTTCGCACTTCTGTGGAATTAGAAGGTGAGATATTTATAATACATTTTAGGTTCTTAAAAAGGAGTATGTCTGAACTTCCACACTGAGTTCAAACAGTTTGGAAGCCTTTACTGTGCCTCCCGTCTGTGTCAGGCAGTGGGGAACTATCACGTATACAGCAGTAGGAGGAATAATTCTGTCCAAGTGATGACAGGCCACAGTGTACCCCCAGAGATGTTCCGACAACGTGGGCAAGACCATGTTTATAGGCTTAAAAGGGAAAATGAGAATGCCCTGATGAATATCAGACCACAGAAGAAGGGGCTTATAGGAATGGTGAGAACAAGTATTCCTTCTGTCTAGAAATTTAGACTTCAGAGTGCGGTCTTCATTCACTTGGAACAGTGTTTCTCCAGGTGGGCTTGACACTGCCTCTGTTAGAATCCTTGTTAAAATGGCATATTTCCACCCTACGTAAGGACTGCACAATCAGAATTTCCAGAGCAGGGTCCCTGGAGTTTGCATTTTAATCCCCAGGAAAACTCATGTAAATTTAAATTGGAGCAAGAGACTAACAGAACCTAAGCAGTTGCTGGTGGGGTCAAGATCCCAAACAGCATTTAGGTTAAATTGATGTCTTCACAATCTGACCTTTCTTGCCTTCAATTAAATCCATAGAATAATGGCTTAAGTACAGAAAATGATTTTTGTCTAGTCCAGAAATCAAGTGTCTATTATAACAACTCAAATTACCCTTCAGTAAAAAAGCAAACATTTCCCCTTCTTTCTAACTCTTTTCATCCTAAACTTGGTTGGCGGCCGGGGGCCTGTGAGGTTTGCTTTGGGATATGAGAATAGAGCCACACTTGCCATAATAGATCATATTCAGAGTGACGTTCCCCTGAAACACAGAGTATATTTTATACAGGGCCCTAGGACTGAATTTTCTATAATTCATAGAAACATCATTGGTTCTGCAAGGTTTTCTCAAAACATTGGAGTTAAGAGAAACCACTCACTGTAACTCTAAGAAAGAGCTCCAGAACATTTAGCAAGTGTTGGTGCCAGAAGAATTTGTATGCATGCCTCATGTGATGACTACTTTCAGGGATAATACTAATTTTAATGCATACATTTTGATTCTTTTTAAGAAGTTAAATACATTATAAATAGCATATGTTTTCTTCTGTCAGTTGACAATTAGTAATTTTTAAGCCATTAAGCTTTTTCTACAGTATTTTTTTGAATCGTGTAAACATGTTTTTGAACCCTTTTTAGAATACCTTTTGCACTCTGTTTTCTAGTTTAACCTCTTTTTTTGAAGGGCTACTTTTGGAAAGGTATGCTTGTAGTATAGGTAAAGGGATGTCTTGAAAATTTATTCTATTTAAATATAGGAAAAAAGACAGTCTCTTCAATAAATGGTGCTGGGAAAACTGGACAGCGATATGTAGAAGAATGAAACTCGACCATTCTCTTACACCATACACAAAGATAAACTCGAAATGGATAAAAGACCTCAACGTGAGACAGGAATCTATCAGAATCCTAGAGGAGAACATAGGTAGTAACCTCTTCAATATCAGCCACAACAACTTCTTTCAAGATATGTCTCCAAAGGCCAAGGAAACAAAAGCAAAAATGAACTTTTGGGACTTCATCAAGATCAAAAGTTTCTGCACAGCAAAGGAAACAGTCAACAAAACAAAAAGGCAACCCACAGAATGGGAGAAGATATTTGCAAATGACAGTACAGACAAAAGGTTGATATCCAGGATCTATAAAGAACTTCTCAAACTCAACACACACAAAACAGATAATCATATCAAAAAATGGGCAGAAGATATGAACAGACACTTCTCCAACGAAGACATACAAATGGCTATCAGACACATGAAAAAATGTTCATCATCACTAGCCATCAGGGAGATTCAAATTAAAACCACATTGAGATACCACCTGACACCAGTTAGAATGGCCAAAATTAGCAAGACAGGAAACAACGTGTGTTGGAGAGGATGTGGAGAAAGGGGAACCCTCTTACACTGTTGGTGGGAATGCAAGTTAGTGCAGCCACTTTGGAGAACAATGTGGAGATTCCTGAAGAAATTAAGAATAGAGCTTCCCTATGACCCTGCAATTGCACTGCTGGGTATTTACCCCAAAGATACAGATGTAGTGAAAAGAAGGCCATCTGTACCCAATGTTTATTGCAGCAATGGCTACGGTCGCCAAACTGTGGAAAGAACTAGATGCCCTTCAACGGATGAATGGATAAGGAAGATGTGGTCCATATACACGATGGAGTATTATGCCTCCATCAGAAAGGATGAATACCCAACTTTTGTAGCAACATGGACGGGACTGGGAGAAATTATGCTGAGCGAAATAAGTCAAGCAGAGAGAGTCAAGTATCATATGGTCTCACTTATTTGTGGAGCATAACAAAGAACATGGAGGACATGGGGAGATGGAGAGGAGAGGGAGTTGAGGAAAACTGGAAGGGGAGATGAACCATGAGAGACTATGGACTCTGAAAAACAACCAGAGGGTTTTGAAGGGGGTGGGGTGGGAGGTTGAGGAACCAGGTGGTGGGTAATAGGGAGGGCACGTTTACTGCATGGAGCACTGGGTGTGATGCCAAAACAATGAACACTGTTACGCTGTAAATAAACAAATAAACGAATAAAAAAAAATTAAAAAAAAATAAATAAATATAGGAAGGAGGCAGTTCAAGTAGATTCAAGCAGTTCCCCTTTCCATCCACTCCCCATCTTCAACTGAACAACAAACCACTTTCCCTTGTTACGTTGTTGTTTTATGTCCCATTTGAGGCAACCTAACACAGCCTTCACACACAGCCTTTACATGTTGGCTCTGCTTCAATCTAAGAGCAGAAATAGCTTTATTATGGAGGTAAATTATGGATGGGAGCCACAAGTAATTGTCAGATACACACTAAAATGACCAGGGCCTCATGGGTAGTGGTTCCTAACATGGCTGCATATTCGATTCAGCCCTTTTAAAAGTACTGCCCTAATCCCACCCCAGGTGGATTTTTTGGAATCTCCGGTGATGATTGGCCCCAGGTGGTTCTGATACACAGTCAGGACTGAGAACCAATTAAATTAAATGCATCCATGTTTCTCAGGGGCAGCTTTAAGACCTTCTTTATCTGAATCTCCAGAAGTGTTGCATTAAAAAGGCAGATTGCTTGCCGGGACCCTGGACCTGGTGAAACAGTTGCTGGGAGGGGGGGCAACCCTATCATCAAGTAAGTGCTCTCAGTGATTGCAGTGTGCTCTGAAACTGAGGATCCCTAGGCTCTGGAGCACGCAGTGGTTTCAGTAGACCTAGGTTAGGGATGTACATCAGAAAGAGCTGGTGACAGCCGTTGAGAATCCGTGTTTTGGCTACTTTATTTGGGCCACATGGCTTCTCCTTGCCTTTCTGGAGAACTGCATGGTTCACTCCCGGCCCTGCACCCTCTCATCTATTCTGTTACCCAGAGTGATTTTAGGGTCTGAATGACTCATTCTAGCCTGTGGTTGAGTCTGTCAATTCACAAACACTGTGCATGGTGTGGGGGTGTGAGAAGAGAACACCACGTTTAGTAGGATGCTTAATTTTGGTTGACAAGAATCACAGATTTTCATGTAAAGATTAAGTATACTCAAAAAGGTAACATGAGACAGGGAAGCAAGCCCATAGGATTCATGCAAAGGAGGGGTCTAACCACAGGCCCTGACTTTCACTTCAGGGGAGGGAGTCTTGTCCAGGGAGGATGGAGGAGACTTGGGGCAAAGTTGAAGACTTAATTTTTTGGATCGAGAGCATTCATCTATTGGAAGACTTGGGATTTTCCTAGAGAATTTTGATGCATAAATACCAGTCGTTTTAATTTTTTCCCTATTAAATGGGAATAATTAAAATAAACTGCAGTTTTGAGTGAATGTGGAAGTAGGAGATGAATACAAATTCTGTTTTTTAGTTTTTGGTATTTAGTTGCTGTTACTGAGAGGTTTAAGTAGGCACTATTCAGAATTTTGTTCTGGGAACAGGGTTACTCACCCAAATGACAAACTGTCCACATGGTTTGTTTGTTTGTTTTTTTCCCCTTTCCATTATTCTATATGAAACCTAACATTTACAATTCTGTAATTCTTTCTTGCTTTTTGGTTAATTTATTTCTATATTTGCAAATCGCAGTCTTGTGTCTCAAGACATACTTATGTTTGCTTAGCCAGAACTCTGCTGGGGAGGAAAAGCTGAGGCGTAAAAGTTATTTCGGTAATTGTGGCTGGAATTAGGCAAAAACCTTCTGGGCTGGGAAATTTTTTTGGCAGCAGAAGTTACCAAGACTCTAAAATAAAACTTTGACAAAGTTTCCCTCTGTGGACCTTCCATGAGTCTCTCTGCACAGAGAGACCCGTGTTGGCCTTTCTGCTCTGCGTTGTGTCTTTACAGGCACGGGGAAGGCTGCTCAGGCAGGAATTAGGCCTTTGTCTATAAGGCTGGCTGCCTCCTGGGTGAGTCTGTGGTGGTTGGAATAATATGATAAATGGGATGATGCCTTTGAAAAAAATTTCCATTTAGCATTTTCTTCTCCCCCTGCACTCCCAGAGGAACAGCTGTGGCAGCAAATGCAGACTTGAATCATGGATTCATATTTAGTCTTGTTTGACAATCCCAGATATTTTAGGCAGGATCGAGTCAGGCAAGCAGTGTTACAGCATTCAGAGTGTCTTAATCAGCCAGACTGTTTGGCACACAAGGACCTTGTTTTACCCAAGTAGTAAATAATTCTCAATGAAGCAATATGATGTACTGAGTGTGCCCAGAGTCACACCATTCAGTATTTCACTACAGCTTGTCAGCATCCCTGTCTGCATGCTTGTTCTTTTCTCCACTAGTTGTTTATAAGTTGCAGTGTTTGAATTCTGTGTTTCTGACCAGGTGTCCATCAATGGTTTTTTATACATAATAAGGATTCCATGCTAATAGGACCCTCCCATTTTTCTTGTATTTTTGCTGAGAATCTTTTATAGTGTGATGACTTGTTTCTTCTTAAGACCATGGATCATGGGATTTTGTCATTTGCCTCTGCTGTGGATAAGTGGCTCCATCCACTGAGTCCACTCTCCATTTTGGGGCCTGCCTTCTCCCAGGCTCCTCTCCTCTCCCTTTCTCATAACCAGGCTCTGAAATCCATACTCTCCAGGTCTCCTCTCCGTCCCTGTGCGGCCCTTCTTGTTGCCTTCTGGACAAAGATGGGAATGTGCTTTCACAGCTTTCTCCCATTCCACGTCTGTCTGCCTCCGTGTTCACTCCACCAACAACAACAACAACAAACAAACAACAAAAAATCGAACCCAAACACATTAACTTGAACTTCTCCCTTGACCTTGGTATCTCCCTCAAGCTACAAAACCCTTTCCTCTCCTCCAGGCTTTTTCAAGGCATACTTTCCCAGGTTCTCAGTCTTACAGATTTTTTTTTTTTTTTTAAAGATTTTATTTGACAGACAGATCACAAGTAGGCAGAGAAGCAGGCAGAGAGAGGGGGGGAAGCAGGCTCCCTGCTGAGCAGAGAGCCTGATGCAGGGCTCGATCCCAGAAAGCTGGGATCATGACCTGAGCTGAAGGCAGAGGCTTTAACCCACTGAGCCACCCAGGCGCCCCAATCTTACAGATTTTTAATGGGGCCTTATAATTTTTTTTAAATGGGATTATGACACAGGGTTGTTCTTTATTTTGATAAGGAAAATTATCAATGTCATTTTAGTAAAAGATAAAGAGATTTCAGCCCTCCAGGCAGGGTATAATTTCTGATGAAACAGAAGACAACTGTCCTTTTAGATAAATTTGGCTTCATGATCAGAAAATCTTGTCATCTTCCACCCAATTGCCTTGTCTACTGATTAGGAATCCTGTGTCTCTTACTAGACTTGAGCCCTACTGCTTTATACTCCCTTTTTCTTTTTCCACAGAAGCCAGTGGATAACACTGGCCTCTCAGCCTCCGTTTTTTTGACTTCCCCTCAAACCATTATGTGTGTTTCCTCTTGAAGGCCACAGCAAATTCCCAGTAGCCAAGTCCACCTCTTCCTTACCTGTTGATTGTCACTTGGTGACACTCTGCTCTCTGACTTCTTGGCTGTGCCCCCATAGTTCTCTTCCCTCTGCCTGTTGGGGGGCCATTGCCCCATAACAGGAGGTTCACGCTTGCTTGCTTTCTCAGACTGTGCATCCACCCCACTTGCGCGTGTGAAATGCCTGCCAAATGGTATAGCTCAGAGCTGCAGGCTTGTGTTTCTACCTCCTTTCTCTCCACAGTCATTTCCCAAGGCTTCTCTTATTCGGCCTGTTTGGAGTTGATTGAATCTGACTGTCCGGCTCCTCAGCAGCTACCTCTCTGGCTTCCTCAGCCCCGAGGCAGATGAACTAGAATTTCAAAGCTCTGCTCTTCTACAATGGACAATCTATTTAATGTTCCCAAGCTGCTTCTGCATCTGTTAATCTAAGAATTTGTTGTCGGGGTTAGAGATGCTTCATGCAAAATGCCCTTTGCAGAACCTGGTATGTCATAGGCCCTAAGGATGGTGGCTCTTCCTCTTTGGAGACAGCCCCATGGAAGAGCAGGAATTGGAGGGATTGGAGGGATTGGAGGGGAGGAGTTCTTTTTCGGAGCTGTAACTGCCTTGATCTTGAGCCTGTAACTTGGCCTGATCTTGAGCCTATCCCCAGCTTTTTCTCTGAGTGCCTGACTTTCCACTTGTGGCTGAGGTGGCAGTGATAATAACTGTTAGGTGATTAACTTCAACAGAGTTTCCTCTGAGTACCAGGCTGTCCGGTAGCAATTTCAGATCTTCCTTGGAAGCAGCACTATTGTGCTAGAAACTGTAAAGTGTTTGTATAACTGAAGGAGGGCTACATGTATGTGTGTAAGTGTGCACAGAGGCACCACCATGATGGCCAGCTGGGTTTGTCCACTCAGCACGGATCAGGGTGAGCCATGGCCCTCGTTTTCTTTTTTTTAAAAATTTATTTTATTTAAATTCAGTTAATACTTTAGGTCACGTCTTACATATTTTCCCTTTGTAGACTGGAAATATAAATGTAATTAAACTCTGATGGGCAGTTGTTCATCCTTGAACAAGTCTTGAAGTGGATTATTGAATGTCTGTGCAGTGTTTAGGCAAGGTTAGCTGTCTCTGATGTCCATGCGCATGCTGTGAATTGCTGTGTTCCTGTTAGGGTTGCCTCGGCCGGGGATTTCTTTGCAGGGCAGTTCACAGGGTGACTTTGTGATGGCTCCGTCTGTTTATGCTGCATTATTTTTCCTTCGTCTCTGACTTGGTTTAACATCAGTGATGTGGTAATGAGGTACTGTCTTCAAATTCTTTTTTTTTTTTTTTCTAAAGATTTTATTTATTTATTTGACAGAGAGAGAGATCACAAGTAGGCAGAGACGCAGGCAGAGAGAGAGGCAGAGAGAGAGGAGGAAGCAGGCTTTCTGTGGAGCAGAGAGCCCGATGCGGGGCTCGATCCCAGGACCCTGAGATCATGACCTGAGCCGAAGGCAGCGGCTTAATCCACTGAGCCACCCAGGCGCCCCCTGTCTTCAAATTCTTAACAGTTCATGCAGTTACACCAATCTTTTTCTAAGATTGGTTACTAATAGGGGCACCTGGGTGACTCAGTTGGTTTAAGCATCTGCCTTGAGCTCAGGTCATAATCCCAGGGTCCTGGGATCGAGCCCTGTGTCTGGCTCCCTGCTCAATGGGCAGTCTCCTTCTCCCTCTGCCTCTGCCCCCAACTTGTGTTCGCTCTCTCTCTTTCAAATAAGTAAATAAAATCTTTAAAAAAAGAAATTAAAAAAAAAAAGTTTGGATACTAACAACCAAGACTTATTTAAACACCCATTTTTTGTCTTTTGATAGAAGTTCTTAATGACATTTTCCCCTTTAGTCTGAGTGTTATGTTGGGGGTAAGAGGAAGGCAAGAAGACATTCGCCCCAGATCCCAGAAGTTGATATAAAAAGTGACCCACACTCAAAACCAGTCAGTGCTGCTTAAGGAGAATTGCCTTTTTCTCCTCCATTTTTGTGCTTTACCAAGTTATCCTGTATCTTACCTCATTGTACCTCTCAGTAGCCCTGGTTGTTGGATGAGGCAGATAATTTGAACACGCCCTTTGTGAGGGACCCAAGGCTCAAAGCAGTGGATGTTTACCTATGCTAAGTGAGGGTGCTGGCCCTGAGATCTCTCTTCTGATTCAGGCCCAGTGAGGTGAGTGAGGAAGTATTGTTGAAGGACCACCTGAGGCGGTGGAGCCCCTGGGAGACATTATAGATCTGATCCCTGTGTTAGTGGAGGACACATCTAGGGGGAAGCACGGTATTGAGTAAATGTTTATCACTAATCACCTTTGAGCAGAGTGCTCACAGAGAGAAGTACTGGGCACTGTGGGAAGCCCAGTCTATCTGAGGGGATTCAAAGAAGGTTTAATAGAAATTTTGTGACACTGTATTGCACTTTTGTCAGGGGCATTGATTAAATTAAATTCTTTCTCTTGCCTGGTGGAAGTTACATTAAGCAAGAAATAATGAGGAGACATTTTACTGTTATCTTATTAATCAAATACTATACTGCGTCATAACCGAAAGTTAAGATTAACCATGCCACAGGATTAAATTTAAAGGTTCCTTGTTACTTTGATATTTTTTTATTACATTATCTTGAAAATGGATTATTTGGTTTTGTTTAATCAGAAGAATTCAGGAGAAGCAAAACGTTTGAAGCTGTCCTAAACTGTCAGATGGGATGGTGCTCCCCATCCCACCCCCCCCCCCCCCGCCTCCGCCCCCTCCCCCACCCCGGGCTCCCTTCAGTTGAGTTTCTGGAGATTCAGAGGCAGCGCTCCCCTAGGCTTTCCACAAGTAGCTCACACCAGCGGTTATTGGCAGCAGGGCCCTTGGGTTGGATTTTGTGGTTTCTTCTGACCTCACACATTCTTTCTAGAGACAAGTTAAGTTTACAGTGCGGAGCACAGGCTCTGCAGGGAGAAGGCCCAAGTTCAAAGCCTGGCCCTCCTACCTACTAGCCAGGCCCGTACCCCTGCCGTGCCTCTGTTCCTCATCCAGAAAATGGAGGCGATCTCCATAGCCTTCCTAGTTATCGCGAAGACTTCCAGGAGTCAATTTTCGCAGAGTGCTGAGAAGCATGCATGATACTTTTTTAAGCGCTCAGTACAGGCTCCGCAGCCGTGGCTGTTTTTTCAGTCACAAGTTTCACAAAGTGTCCTCAGAGTGTAGCACGGCTGGAACCAGGGAAAGAGGCTGCCCCACACTTGGACCAAATCCAGGCCCCCAACCTTGCTAGCACCTTGTACTAATGAAGCTACTAACACAGCCACTTGCTGATGCAACGAGTGGAGATGATTGCTTACAGACCTCTTGCTCCACTTTCAAAAATAACATTTCAACTTACCAACTTGCCACATAATAGGCCCAGAAGTTTAAAATGTTATTCTTTGCAATTTTTTAAAAAGACGAATTAAGGAGCCCCTGGGTGGCTCAGTGGGTTAAAGCCTCTGCCTTCAGCTCAGGTCATGATCCCAGGGTTCTGGGATGGAGCCTCTGCTCAGCAGGGAGCCTACTTCCTCCTCTCTCTCTGCCTGCCTCTCTGCCTAGTTGTGATCTCTGTCAAGTAAATAAATAAAATCTTAAAAAAGACGAATTAATGGGGGGGTCAGCGTATGATTTCTTTAAGCATTCCTAGGCTTCTTCAACTTCCTATGTCTAAATGCTGTCAACATGAATTAGATAACCCTAGAGAGTAGCCATAAAATACCTAAGACTTTTGTTTTGTGTAGCATTTTTATGGTGTTCTCCATGGAGAGAACATAGTATTCTCACTTACTAACATCACATAGGTTTTGAGCCCAGGAGGAAAAGAGATGCTATTTATATAAAACAAGAAATGCCAGTGAGTAATTGATTTATCCAGAAAGAACTTGTGCAATGTATGGGGGCTACCATCAAAACAGACTGTCTGTGCACAGTCCTCCATGAAAGGAAATGCCCTGGACGTTTGTAAACTCAAGTGTGCTTAGCAGAAACCTGAGACGTCCATCAGTCCAATCTATCTCCATAACTAGAGGGGTCCCAAAATGGCAATAGCTTTTCAGGAAGGGGTGTGGTCCAACATGAGGATTCTGGGCATGTAGGAAGAGAGCCCTCATTCCCCACTGAAGAATGTGGGCTAAGCCTCTGTATTTTGGGGGGCAGGAAAGTGAGGAAGGTAGAATCTCAGTTTGCTGTGTTACAAATGGATGTCCAGAAAAGAACATGTCTTTTTAAATTACTATTTAACCGATCGTATCTATGGTGAAAGCTGTAGTCTGTCTTGGAAGCCCTGGGGCTAATGGTGCCAGGATTGTTTTCTGGTGGTGGTGAACATATTTTGCACTGACAGAGGTTAGGGGTAATTTTCCATTTCCCGTAAACAGACTGTAGTAACGGTCATATTGGTAAACTACAGTTTATTGTAGTTTATTGGTAAACTACACTATTTTTATTTTTTAAGTACAATTATATCTCACTAATTTGAGGCAACTCTGATTCAGAAATAATCATGGCTTAGAGTGGGTCCAAATTAAAGGTTATCTTAAGAAAGTTGTAAGGAAAAGATTACTTAATTTTATAATCATTCACAGACATTTTGTAAATATCAAATTTTATACTGTTATTCTTAGACTAGATGAGACAAAGCCAGTTTGAATTAATGAAAAATATCATTAAAATTTGTTTGTTTCACCTTATATAGAAGCTTGAACTATGGTGGTTGTTTGGACGTAGAAGTTTTGGGGGTACATTCTTTAATGAGTAGATGAAAATCTCATTATTTCTAATATTTTTATGTAAATAAATGTTCAGAAGTTAATCATTACTGCTTCTCAGATAGTTAAAACAATGGCAAGAGCCCTCTAAATCATCTCATCTCTATTAATAATGCTACTGTTCTTCCTCAGATTATTTGGCTTTGAATGGAAACCAGTGGTCCTCTCTACTGGTTTCCCTCAAATATTAATGAAAGAGGTCAGACAGAGTGCCATGTGCTTTTATTCATGCTACTCTGCTTTATCCTTGGGACATCCCTAAGCCGGAGGTGATTATCCCCTTTTTATAGAACAGGAAACTCCTTGTCTAGAAAATTAATTGTAAATAGCTCAACCTGGCATTTGGTAATCTGTTATCAAGAGCTTGCTTCAGCCTTCTCTTCACATACTCCCATGTTGATACCCTGAAGTTTATACTGTACCTTCTTTCCCCAGGACTTAACCTCTCCTCATTGCATTCAGTGTCCCATTCATGCCTGGATTTCTCCTCCACTCTTATTTATTTGGTTCAAAGTGTAAGTTTCCTTTATCTAATTTTCTCTTTTCTCTGAACTTGTGTAGCACTGAAGGTACGATGTGCTGGCATTAATTTAAAAAAAAAATCTGTTGATGACTCATTTTACAGTTAAGGGAACCAAGGCACAGGTAGGTTAAGTAGTTTGTGCTTGGGCATAAAACTAGCAAATGCAGAAAACTGGTGCAGATTGCTCTTGTGGCTCTTTGGATTGGATGGAGGACAAATTGGATACAGGGCGAGACCATTAAAGAGGATATTCTAGTCATCTAGATGATTGAGGTCTGAACTAACTTGATAACAGTAGGAGTGAACAGGAAAAGATGGCCAGGAACAATAATTAGAGAATATGAGAAGGATTTGGAAATTGAATGTAAGAATTGGCATGGGGGAAAGGATTCAAATTAGTTTTTTAATGAGGTTGGTGGTCAGCCTAGGTTTCATTGAGAAGATGGCATTTATATATTTTTTTTCATATTTTTACTCTCAAACCTCCTGTTTGTCCTGAGCAAAACATTTAAGGATCAAAGGGGATTTCAGCTGAGAATAACCTAAAAGCTTTATATTCCATCTTGTCAAAGATCTGGGACTAAGCAGTGTTTCTACCAGTAGTAAAATGAGTATAATACTAACTTATGAGGAGAGTTCATGACTCAAATGAGAGAGCAACTTTTACAGGAGCTTAGTAACGTCAGCCTATCATTCATTTGGCACTTGTGTACTGCTTAAGCTCATTACTTTGTCAGCTTTAGGGAAGCAGCAACAGACAACACCCGCAAGGTCTTTCTTTCCAATGAACACAGAATTTAATAAAGGTGATTGACTGCAAACAAAATTATTAAAACTGTCACAGATCTCACAAAGGCGAAGCCTGAGGAAACTGAGAGTAGGTGAATCCAGTCTCATCTTGGGACCCATGGAAGATGTTCTGAGGATATGACATTTTAGCTGGGTATTTAAGGATGAGTAGATGTTTTCTTCCTTGGTTTTTTTATTCCAATACTTTTAGCAACCTAAAGCAAACCAGTACTCAGGACTCTTCAAACCACACTTTTGCTATCCTTATCTAAAGCTTCTATTTGCACAAGCAAATACATTCTTTTTCTTTAAGGTCAGAACGTGCATATGGTAGAAGGAAATGGTATGGGAGTCAGGAGACCTGTGTTCTTTTTGCTGATCTGCTACTTCTCCTGTATGTATGAGCAGGTTACCCTAAGGAGGGAATACCTTCCTATGAAGCAGACCTCTCTGTCAGCTCTCCGTGGACTTAGTCCAGCTTTGCTGTTCTCTGGCACTTGCTTTTGTTACCCTCAGATTTCTAGATTCCAGACCAGCCCTGACCAAAGTTTCTCACAGCCACTTTTCATGTGTTCCCCTGACAGGCCTGTTTTCCCAAGCCTCAGTGATGTTTCTAGTGCTCTGAAGAATATTATAGATGATACCTCATGGACATATCTTTCTTCTTTCTGTTTCCTTGCCTTTTCTTTCTTTCTTTTTTTTTTTTTTTTTTTCTTATCTAGGATAGAGCAGCAAGTTGATGTAAAATATGTACTTCTGTGTCCCGCTTGATCTTCTTTGGCACTTGTGATGTTCCTGGTGTGATGCATGCACCTCTTTCCTCAGGCTTATAAAGACCGCTCACTAGGCCCTGAAGTAGTGGCAGAAGAGGGACTGTCATGGAGTGCACAGGCCAGCCAGCACCTTTCAGACCAAAGGAGGCCATGGCATGTCACTGCCTTACTTGCCTAGATAGCTGTACTTGTTCTGTTCTGTGATGGATTTGTGTGTGATCATTCATGCTTAAGCACGACAGTGCTGTGATCTCAGCATGGGAGGCTCAGGCACTCAGTGGAATAGTCCTGTGATGATGAGGAAGTCATTTCATCTCTCTGAGCCCTACTGTCTACTTTGTACAGTGGAAGTTAAAATAATTTATGTTGAGGTGAAATAAAGTAATACTTCTAATAGACCCGCCTAGTGTATTTGTACCTTAGGAACCCCAAATGTTTTTGTTTTAAAAATCCATTCCACACTCAAGTGTGTGTGCATGTGTGTGTATAGCTGTGATGTTTATGAAACTAGGGTCATGGTGTTTGTTCTTTACTACCTTATATGACCATGCAAGGTAGAGAGGAGTGTAAAAAGAATGTTACCACAAACTTAAATGATTTTGGCTTTGAAGTTTGAACTAAAAGCATTTATGTAGCTTCTGATTATTTTGTGGTTGCTGGACCAGGGCATCCATTTCCCCCTTTATTTCTCTTTTCTCCCTGCCACTCCCACCTGAGAAATATTAGGTATGTTTTGGCTCGGCTTGCATTTGTAGAATTAGTAGAAGAAACAGCATGGGACCAGGGGAACCTTTTCTATTTAAGGCCTTCTTAATGTTAATATGTCTAAAATAAATGTATCCTTGAAATTAAATGCTATAAAATAAATCTTTAAAGCCCTGAAAGCTGTAACCCCAGGTTTTGTACCAAGAGAAAGAGAAATTTAACAATTTTGGTCATTTCAAAATCACAATATTTAGTGACCAGTAAACATAGGGAAAAATATTCAGCCTCATTAGTAATAAAAGGAATATAAAACAAAATGTTGCCAAGCTATTTTTATCAATAGTATTAGCAGGGTTTTTGTTGTTGTTTGTTTGTTTGTTTGTTTGCTTTAAGAGTGAGAGCGAGGTAGGGAGAGGGGTAGAGAGAATCTTAAGCAGGCTCCATGTCCAGTGTGGAGCCCAATGTGGGACTTGATCTCACCACCCTGAGATCATGGCCTGAGCTGAAATCAAGAGTCAGATGCTTAACTGACTGAGCCACCCAGGTGCCCCAATATTGGCAGTTTTTAAAAGTAAGAGAAAGAAAGGAGGAAGAGAAGTGTTGAATTAGGCACCTCATACAGGCTGATGGAAGTATAAACAGTAAATTTGCCTTCCTCTAAGGCAATTTAATAGTATTTACTGAAGACTGTAGACTTGCTAATGCCTTTGACACAGTAATTACAATTCTCGGAGCTGGCCTAAGGAAATAATCAGAAATGGATATAAATATAATTATAACATCAGGAACTTGGAAACAACCTAAATGTCTAACAACGAGGGATTGATTAAATGAAATATGAAAATATATGCAGTGGGTTTTCTGCCATTAAAAATGGCAAACCGGACAAATAAAGATGGGGAAAAGTTTGTAAAATGATGTACAGTGAAAAAAGCCCAAATCAGCATGAATCTAGTATTTTGAAATATAATCTTTTTATATACACTGTGTGTGTGCATGTGTGTGATGGCAGTGAAAATAATATATCAAAGTAAATCATTATCTCTAGGCGATGGAAATGCTGTTGGTTTTTATTTTCTTCTTTGGACTTTTGTGTATTTTCCAAATTGTTATGTTTATACCCAGAAGAAGAAAGCCCATAATTTAAAGATGCATACTCTGGAATACTGTGTACTGATATAACTGTGAAAATGTAAGAAAAACTAGCTTACTGGGAATTATGACAGAATGCCATCTGTGACTTCTGATGGGGTGATGGGACTTGGTGGTGGTGGTTTTTTTCCCTCCACTTTTCTTGAGAACTAATTGACATTCATCACTATATAAGTCAAAGGTAGAGAGTGTGAGGGTCTGATTTACATATATCGTGAAATGATTACCACTCAGCTAACATCCATCATTTTATATAGATAAAATAAAAGGAAAAGAAAGAAAGGAAAAGAAATTTTCTCCCTTTGATGAGAACCCATAGCATTTCTCCTCTACCAATTTTCAAATATACTATAGAGCAGTGTTAGCTATCGTCATCATGTTGTACATTATATCCCTAGTAGTTACCTGTCCTATAACTGGAATTTTGTACCATTGACCACCTTCATCCAATTTTCCCGTCTCTGGTAACCACAAATCTGATCTCTTCATGGGTTCTTTTTGGGTTTGTTTATAAGATTTCACATATAATTGAGTTCCTATGTTATTTGTCTTTTTCTGACTTATTTCACTTGGTATAAGGTCTCTCCATTGGCTCTTGAATAGTTTTTCTTTAATGTGCTTCTACTAAGAATATATCTTCTATTAGGAAAGCAAATATAAAATAAAGATAGAAAAATACTTTAGAAATCCATGCCTCATTTAGGTAGAGGCAGTACTTACTAGATATTCTCTTGTGACTTTTGTCCATCTTGAGGATGATGAAAAGTAGTAATGATGGTGGTAAATGATAGATGTTTTCTTTGCTCCTACAGATATTCCTGAAATTCCAGAAAGCATCTCATTCTGTAAAGCACTGCAGATAGCTGACTTCAGCGGAAACCCACTGACTAGGTAACCTTTCTGCTTGCTTTGCTGTCTATAGTACGAGGATATCCTTTTTGAGAACCAAACCACGAACATAACCTGGTCACCCATCGTGGGGGTACCTAGATGGATGGCTATCTTTATCAAAGATGATTGACCTTCGGGGCGCTTGGATGGCTCAGTGGGTTAGGCCTCTGCCTTTGGCTCAGGTCATGATCTCAGGGTCTTGGGACTGAGTCCGGCTCGGGCTCTCTGCTGGGCCGGGAGCCTGCTTCCTCTTCTCTCTCTGCCTGCCTCTCTGCCTACTCGTGATCTCTCTCTGTCAAATAAATAAATAAAATCTTAAAAAAAAAAGATGATTGACCTTCACAGATAACTTGTTTATAAATCACACTGTGCAGTGAAAGACACACATGTGCTATTGTTGGAACATTGAACAGATATTGGGTGAGGGGAGGCACCATGGAGTAGTATACAAAACAGGAATGAGGACTACATTTCTGAAGCCATGTGAAGCACCGAAGTGGTTCATAAATCCTCTATTGCTTATCTTGTGGGGTAAGACTGAGTTCTGAACTCCCAGAGAGCTTACCCTCTAGTTATCCAAGAAGTCCTAATAAGGGGTGTTTTTTCCACTCCAGTAATGAAACATATTTACTGTCTCAATTTTCCTCCAACTCTCCCTTTAAAACAAACAGACAAACAAAAACTCTGCTCGCATCACTGTTTCCTTACTTTAGCAATAACTGTGAGAATTTCTTTGGGGTTATTCCTTCACATAGAGCTACCTGTCACTGTTCTACTACTGATTCTGATCTTGCTTCTTCGGTATGACACAGCACCCTGCCTGGGCGTAGCTGAGTGGCACTGTTATGAGCAGCTCAGCTGCTGGCTGAGTCATGAGGCCACCGATCACTGGCTTCCAGGTGCCTGTGTTGCCAGGTTACCTGAATTGTTGTACACCTGGCAATGCAGAGGCAGTCCTCAGGAGAAGTTCTAGAGGTACCTCTAGGCCAGGTGGGTCCATGTCTATGATTTCTAGACTCTGTAAGCAGCCTTTTTTTTTTTTTTTTTTTTTAAAGATTTATTTATTTGACAGAGAGAGATCACGAGTAAGCAGAGAGGCAGGCAGAGAGAGAGGAGGAAGCAGGCTACCCGCTGAGCAGAGAGCCCGATGTGGGGCTTGATCCCAGGACCCTGAGATCACGACCTGAGCTGAAGGCAGAGGCTTAACCCACTGAGCCACCCAGGCGCCCCTGTAAGCAGCCTTAGAATAAATGTATTCTTCCACTTCCCTTCTTTTCTTCTTCTTTTTTTTTAATAGGAAAATTGAGATGAGGTTAAAATTTGGGATACATATCACCCATTGCTTGGGTCTTTCTGGGTATGGACTGCCAGGGAATGTCTGTTTGGTGTTGTTTTCCCCATATCTGGTATTTTTAAGAAGTAAATATGTTTTTAAAAACATTTTTGATTTTCCTCTTTTGGATTTCAGTGACTATATTATTAATAATATTTATTATTATGAAAACAGTAAATTTAGTAAGCTCTAAGTCATCGCAGCCCTCAAGTCTTGTCTTCTTTCTTAACCATCATCCATACAGTTGTCCCTGTTCTTTAGACCTTTCTGTAGTCCCTGTCCCTGAGGTAAAGTCCTTGCTTCTCCAGGTGCTATGCCGCCTCCCCTTCCCTGTGTCTGAACTTGGCCTGTCTTTCCATGTTCATTGCCGTTGTTTGCCTCTGTCAGACGTCACACTCGCTGTTATAAAGTGCTTATAGGTCATTTGTTTCACTCTCTGCTCTTTCTGCACTCCTGTAAGGTGTATATTCCGCATGACATTTCTTTGGGAAGCCTTTACTTACTCCCCAGAATCCGCTCTGCGGGGCTTCTGAGATGTTCAATGTGTACTTTTTTCATTAACACTTGGAACTTATATTTAAGTTTTCACCTTGACCAAGACATCCCAATTAAACTGAGAAAGTTAACTTATATTCTTCTGTTGTTTATCATTTTATCTCCAGCTCTCCCTTAATTTCTGGAATGGAGTAAACGGAACTAAGCTATTTATCCTTAAGGCAGCTTGTAGATTTAGGCAGCTGGGAAATACTCATTATGCTGCCCTGGAGGATTTCCCCCCCCCCTTTTTTTTTAAAGCCATTCAATTGCTTAATCCCCTTTTCTACCTCTTTAGTTTTCCTTTTCTAATGCCTGCTGACACATGACTTTAGCATTATCTCAAAACTCCCTGGACCAGAACACACCCACATTGTAGGAGGCTTTACTCAGTTTTTATCCTGGCTTCACATTTGGGAGGTTTCTTAAAGCCTTTTTGATTTGGCAGGTGCACTCCTTTAAGAATTATGACGACTTATCTGTGAGTGGAAAGGACCTGAAACATTATTGAGTTTGACCTACTTATTTTATGGCTGAAGAAATGAGGCTGAGAGGCTAAATGACCTTCTGAGATGATGTGGCCTCTGAGTGGCAGCTCAGACTAGAATTCCCTTCTTTGAGCCCGATGTCCGTGCTTCCGCCTCACGCTTACCAGTTCAGCCCTTATTGCTGAAATGCTGACAGCCAGTAAAACAAGGAAGTCAGCCATTTAAAAATCTATTTTCTTTATACTGAAGATCATTTTAGCTAGTTTTATAAAATGATATGTACTTTCAGTGGAAACTCAGGTGAGCAGATGCAGTTGCATCTTCTTAAGTATAAATAAAAAAATCTTACCTCTGTTATGCTATGGAAGAGGTTTCAACTTTGTTGAAACCATTCTTGAGAATGTATCTCAGTCATAATAAAATCCTGGGTGGCTCAGTGGGTTGGGCCACTGCCTTCGGCTCAGGTCATGATCCCAGGGTCCTGGGATCGAGTCCCGCATCGGGCTCTCTGCTCGGCGGGGAGCCTGCTTCCCTCTCACTCTCTCTGCCTGCCTCTCTGCCTGCTTGTGATCTCTGTCTGTCAAATAAATAAATAAAATCTTTAAAAAAAAAAAAATAAAAAAAAAATAAAATCCTAGAACTCTCATCTTGCAGGGCTTGGATTTGCTTTTGAAGCTTAGAATTACCTATAATTTATGTTAAACAGTAACCTAGAATTTGCTTTTTAAAAAAGGAACCTTAGAAAAAGAAAAAAAAATGGAAGATTCTAATGCAGAGGCTATCACTAAAGCAAGAAGTTTTTCCTACCCCTCCCCCTCCCCCTCCAAAAAAATGGGTCGTGTGTTCTGTTGTCTATATCAGCAGATTTATGTATAAAGACCTTTGGCATTTTAGATTCAACAAGATCTTTTTAACTTTAGTTTTTTTTTTTTCCTCCGTAACTGGAGGTAACCATAGAAATATTGAAAGTGAGCTTTCTTTGCAAGTTTTTGAATATTTTTATTTTGAAACCTAACTCTTCAGTAGAATTTAAGGGAAGTATAAAAACTTTCCTTTTGTGTAGAACATAGTGAAACATATAATAATCTCAAGTGACTGGCATCTTAAATCGAGTTAAAAGAAAAATATTAAGAAAGCGGCAATTGCTGTCAGTTGATCGCTTCTGAGTAATTCATAGCCTTGCCTTGGGTATTATAATCTACAGAACAAAAATTATTAAGCTGCTGTCCTATGTTTTATTATAATCTTCTGGGCTAAACTTTCTCTTTATTTTCTGCTAATCAGTCAAGTGTTTTCACTCATAGTCACTTTCCGCTTCAGCAGCTATTTACCTGTTTCTTTCTGCCACAGCATTTTTTCTCCTTTATTCTGAGAGCTTGCATATCTTTTCTAATTATTTCTGGATCCCCCCACCAAGCATTTATCATGTCTCTGTACTTCTAGGTAAACCGAGCCTTGGGTTTTTTTCCTTATCAGTGTCTTATGTCTAGGAAGACAAGGCAAACATGCCTTTTATACTTTAGTTTATACGAGGTTATTTCAATTAACATATGGGAGAACTCATCGTATTTATGTCTAGTTTATACTGTACATGCACTTTTCTTTTTCAGTTAACAAAATTTTGTTGTCATTGCTGTTTTAGATTGCCAGAAAGCTTTCCTGAATTACAGAATTTGACGTGTCTTTCTGTAAATGACATCTCACTGCAGTCCCTGCCTGAAAATATTGGCAAGTAAGTTTTTATGTGAGGTTTGTGTATGTCAGGGTGGAAGGGTGTTTATAGCATCCACTCCAACCTCCTCTTTTACAGCTCTGATTTTTCTACTCAGAAAGCCTCTTACCCAATCTCAAATCTCACCCTCAAGAAGGATCATAACCAGACTCCAGTATTTTTTGCTTTCAGTTTCCCCTAAATTTTAAGGGCCAAAAAGGATAATGCTGCTTGTTACTACTGAAAAACCTAATTTGTTTGGACATGCTCTTCGAACTGTTGGATTCCAACGTAGTTAACTTAAGCAAACAAGGTCACGCCGGTCGTATAGGCAGCTAATAAATTAGGTAGTGGTAGTGTTAGGAACTATCACTCTTGGCAATTTTATTGAAAACTTAAGAGTGGGTACTCCTGAACAACGGCTGTGTCTACCAGTGTTTGTGTTTGTCCATACAGACCAGAGAATAGTGGGGGAGGTGGGACGGTGTGTTTGGAGAGCAGGCGTGGAACTGGGAGACTGATGGGGTGGGATGAGAACATTTCCACATTTCTGGCTTAGAGGTCGGGGAGGACGGCTATGGCAAGAAATAAAAATGTTCTCTTACTCATCCCCTCAGATGAATTAATTATCTCAGTAGATCTTTTCCGTACCTCCAGGACATACAGTGGGTTAAGTCAGGCTCATGATTCATGCTTTACCACTTAAACTAAAAGCCCAACTTGGCCGGCCAAAGCTGGTGGACCAGTGTTCCCCAGGGTCATAAAAGATTTTCTTTGTGCTCACCTGTCCTGCCTGAGTCCTAAGGCAAAATAGAAATTTCGTTTTTGAGAACTGCTGTGTGTCTGACAGATGTCTGTTCTGCAAAGGGTCTCTCTCCAGAGGTCTGTGGAAGTAGCCTGTTTTTCACAGACAAGTTTGCCCTCCTCTCCTTCCTATGCAGGCGGAAGACAGCCGGCTGACCCCTGTCTCAGCCTGCAAGTTCATGCTTTTCTGAGATGCAAGCTGTTTAAACATTTGTCAGTAGACTTGCTGATGCAGATTTGTGTCCTTAATGTCTCAGGAGGGGAAGGAGACAGGAAGCCCCCAGTACACTCTGAGTTTATGGGATCTGTTGCAGAGGAAACAATAATGGCTTACTGTGGATTTCATGACTTACTGCTTTTGCTGTGTCAAGATTCATGTATTTCTAATGAATATAGTAGTAGCCATTTAAATACCTAAACTGACTCCTCTTCCTCCTCAGGAATCTCTGGAATCTAATTCCCTTGATACCCTCCTTCCTATTCCTTCTCAGCCTACCACTGCCTGCTTGTTCACCCCTTCTATCTCCCAATTCATATCCTTTTTAACAAGCCTGAATGCTTTGAGAGAAAATATATTCTTATAGACAAAAGTACCCCGTCACTCCCCACTGCATTATTTTAGTGGAATGTGTTACTTAATAATCATTTTAGAATAAATTACATATCCTTTGTTCCATCTTTTCTATTAGTATCTGTACTCTGTCAGTGTTTAGGAGTTCTTGTTTATCTGCATATTCTGTCAGTAGTAAGGGTACTGTTGTGTTTTGTTTTGATTTTAGACTTAATCATCTTGTGTTACTATTATGGCCTTATGTATACTGATTGCTTCTAAAATAAACTCTCACTTTGAATTTGTACCCTGTGGTGAATCATTACCCAGGAAATAAGAATACGAGGCAGATAAGTGAATCAGCTATTTCCTATTAAATCAGTTTGTGAAAATGAGAAATGGGGAGTTTTCTGTTCCTGGTTGTTGTTATTATTTTTAATCAAAGAAGAGACTCCGTGATTTCTACCTGTTGGATTTAAGATTTATGCATGCTAAAGTAACAGCAAGTTTTCACTTAGTGGAAAAGAACAAAGAACAGACTCCTTACAAAAGAATGGGCACCTCTGGTGTCCTAGACTGGACCTTGAAACAGTTGAAATGGCAAATTGTTGAGGAAATTGCATATGTGCATAAATATACTACATTTTTAAGCAAGTCAGTATTTGAAACTTACAGACTTACCTCATAAAAACAATTCTTCACTTTCCCAGGGGATTCCCAAATGGTTTCTTGAGCAAATGGTTCTAGAGCACTGAGCCAAATATTTAGTAACCAAACAACTACTCAGAGATAGTATGGTTTTATAATTCAGGCACAAACATTTGATGTTCCAAAAAAATTTGAAAAGGACATGAAGTGGACATCTGAATGATCAGAGTTACTGTTATCTTTGTAGATTCAGAAGTGAGAGTTGTTGTGTAAATTAATTCGGCTTATGGGTCAAATGCGCCAGCCACCTCCGTGTCTGCCTTTTGAGCATCACTGAAAATGGGACCTCAGTTTCTCTTTGCAGCGACTAGCACAGTACTTGGCATGAACTGGGAAGGCTATGGATGTGTCAAGGACGTGGGCTACCGCACGATAGGCAGGCGTGTCCAGCCTAGAGAAGAGTGCAAGGCCTTTAGGGCAAGCCAACTGCCGTGCCTCAAAGCTGGGGCCACCAGTGAACATCTGTCCCATAGTGTGTTCGGTTTGCCGATGGTCAGGTAACTAGACGAGTGTTTGGGGGTTGATGGCAAATTTGGAACGGGAGCACGCTCTTATGGTCTCTGCCCCATGTTTCCCACTACTCCTCCCACACTGCCACTGCATGGCCCTTGGGGACACAGCAACATTTTCTCAGTGGCCCTGGTGATATCTAACGGGGCAGTTATTAAATAGGTAACTCTAACCAACTTAAGTACTTCTTTTTTTTTTTTTTTTTTTTTTTTTTTTTTATTTTTTAAGATTTTATTTATTTATTTGACAGAGAGAGAGAGAGATCACAAGTAGGCAGAGAGGCAGGCAGAGAGAGAGGAGGAAGCAGGCTCCCTGCGGAGCAGAGAGCCCGATGCGGGGCTCGATCCCAGGACCCCGAGATCATGACCTGAGCCGAAGGCAGCGGCTTAATCCACTGAGCCACCCAGGCGCCCCCCAACTTAAGTACTTCTGCCCTAACAACCTGGTAGCTATTTGAAAAAGCAATACCTATAAATGGAAAGAATAAATATTTTTATTTCATTTTTAAACATTGCCAAATATTTCTGCAGGATGTGGGTCCCTGCCAGGCACTGCCCAGCCTCTCACACAGCCACCTCTTTTCCCGTTCTACCCTGATTTTTCACCCGGTAGTTGCCTTTTGTCACTGAAAACCCAGCTTCGTGAAGATACAATGTCTTAGAAGGAATGTCATGCTGTCTAGTGTGGAAACCGAACGATCTGAGCTCGTGGTTCACGTGGTGGCTAACAGATGTGGAGTCTTGCCGTGTCCCTCTCAAGTGTCAAGTATTCTGTGGTGTGCCTGTGAGCTGGCTGCTGCTTCCCTGAGCACCCCAGTGCTCGAGAGCCAAAATTGTTGCTCCACTGAATCCTAGAGTGCCGTTTTAGGAACACTGGGGAGCACAGAGCCCTGGCCGTCAGAGTGTGGGAGGGAACTGGCCTCACACGGGGGTCGTGCTTTCCAGGGGTGCAGAGCGCTGCAGCTCATGTCCTACATTTCACGACTAGATGCCAGTGCTGTGGTTGCTTTAAGAAAGCAAGTCTCTCGAAGAGTAGAGTCCTTCTAATACATCTCAATGAGACGAGGAATAATCACGAAAATCTTTTGAACCACACTGGAGCACACTGGTTCCCTCACTCAAAGTCACATTTTTTCTTTTACTAAAAAGTTGTAATGTCCCCAATTTGCTGACCCTTTTCTGTGAACGGCACATTAGTGTGGTACTTTGTCCTTCAAAGTAAGGGTGATGTTTAACAGTGAGTGAGATGCTAACTCATCTTCAAAAGATTTTGTTTTTAAAATTCTTTTTTGTTAAAGATACAAAAACACAGCAACTTCTGATGAGTCTTCCTAAACAAGTGACTGATGTCGGGGGTGGGGGGTTGGCGGATTATCAGCAGAATTTCAATAAAGATCTTACCATAAGCAGAGGATACTTTTAAAAATTAGTATGATGATTTAATAAGTGAAGCTGAGAATATGGTTCTTCTTGAAAGAGTGAGTGTAACTTGTGAAGAATTTTTTCACCTAGCATAGCCATTACAGCAAGCATTAAAATAATTTAGAACCAATTGTTTTGTCCCCAGACATAAAACAAAAGATTGGCTACATAATACAGGGCTCTCACACTGACAGCCCAAAAGATTTTTTATTTAAATTTATAATAAAATATTTTTAAATGCTTTCTTTTTTACTTAAAGAACATTAAGTGAAAAGTACATCTGTGTACTTAAGTGTGTGAGGACCCCCATTCTGGAAGAGACTGGGAGTCAGTTAAGCTGGATGATGGTTCTTCAATTCTTTTTCAGGTCCCTAGGGGTTGCAGTGAACTCTGGCACTGTGGAGAGTAAAAAAGGTGCTCTGGTGGGTGGGCTTTGCTGATCCTTGTTTGTGCCAGGGCAGGTCTCTCATTAGCTTTGTAATTTTTTTTTATATTGATGTTGCATTTAACATTTGCTTGAAAAAAGTCTGCAGCAAATAATTTTCAAGTGAAGTGTGGAGACCACCATTGCTGCTGCCCGGTAGTACTTGTCTACTGCACCATGGAGCCTTTACCGTGATGTAGACCCAGCATGCTCTGCTCAAAGCCACTGCAAAGCTTCAGAGCCTGTCATGACAATGAGCTTTAAAATTGTTTCCCTGTTTCCGGTCTTTACCAACTGGCCAAGGTTTGTCCTCAGTAAGTGATTGGAATTCTACCTCTTTTGTCAAGCCTTCTCCAACAATGGGAAGAGGTGACGTAGATCCTCAATGCACAGGTTCCCTGACCAATGCTTTACTGCCCGCACAGTGAGCACATTAGTCTTTTATCTGTACATAGAGGTTTAGTGGTTCAGTGTTCAAGTGTTTGCACCTGGATCACAGTGTACGCTGTAAGTGGGGGAGTCTTTGGTTGTTAAACTCTCTTTGTGTCTAGACCAACCCTGGTGTTGCTCCGACATAACGAATGAGTACCCGGGATCAGGCGCACAGTGTTACCTCCTTCACTCTGCTAGCTTCCAACCTGATGGTAGAGGCAACCCAGTTAGGTTCTTAAAGCTTTTTGAGGACCACATTGGCCTGTTCCTATGCAGTCACTTTTCTGGCTTAATGCCATAGTGTTGATTAAAGAAGAAACTATGGAAAAAAAGAAACCTATCTCCCTTGCTTTTAAAACCTTCTAATAAAGAATAATTGTTGTCCATTAAGATTGCTTAGTTTCCCTGATAAAAGGAGTCATTAGGGAGAGATTTTAGTGTATATTTTCAGGGGGGAAAAAAAAATCTCACCAGAAGAACTGGTAAGCTTCTTCGTTTTAAGATTTTTTGTATTTATTAGAGCAAGTAAGAGAGGGGGAGGAGCGGAGGTTGGGAGAGAGAATCTCAAGCAGAATCTTCACTGAGCAGGTCTTGATCTTGGGACCCCAGTTGAAATCAAGAGTCGTACGTTTAACTGACCGAGCCACCCAGGCATCCCAAGCTTTTTAACTCTTAATATCAGTTCTGACATTTATCACATTTCCTTTTCTGCTTTTGTTATGAGACAAAAATGAGAAAGCTCATAGCTAATTTTGATGATCAGTGAGAGCAGCTGTATTAATATCCATGAGTTGCACGCAACTGAGGAGTTGGAGGAGCCGTGTTGCTGACATTTACTGGAGCCGGGGGGGTGTTGCTCTGTTAGGCACATATACAGCATCAGTACAGCAATACTACTCGTGGTTAGTGTTAACCATCCTGAGTTTCGTAAGCTTTGTCTGTGAAATGGGGATAGATAGTTCGCCCAGGTTTCTGTTGCTAGTGGCTAGAAGAGCTGGGATTTTGAACTTTGTTCCATGAAGAAGCTGCACTTTCTATTTCATGAAATTTTTTACATGTTTGCATTTTATAAAGACCTCTTTATATCCCTTTTAGAAAACCGTGGGGGTAAAATTAAGTAAATGACTACATATCACTGAAATTGCCAGTTAGCATAGGAGGGCAGCAGCCAAGAAGGGAAGCATTCGTTTTGGTCTTCATAGAGTTCCCAGGCTTGAGTAGGCTTTAAGGACACTGGCTGAATAATACTGACTTTTCAGATAGGCCCTTGAAAACACTGTTTGGTAAACAATACTTTTTGCTTCACTCTCATTAAAACCTCTTGGAGGATTCTACCGGTAAAGCCAGGAAGGATACTTTTGCTTTAAGGAGTTTTCAAATGTTGGTACAAAGTTTGAGTGAATTTGTCTTTCAAAAAACATGCTAATGAAATATTTTTCTTGAGATCAGTTTTACCAATTTCTACTCAAGTAAATCCCACACTGATTTTTTTTACTTTTCAAAAGTGGGTTAATCTGCATTGAACATGATCTTACATAGAAAGAATCCTAAGGAATCCACAAAAAGCTATTGGAGTTAGTTAATGAATTCAGCAAGATTACAGGATACAAGATTAAAATGTAAAAATCCATTTTATTTCTATATGCTAGCACTGAGCAAACCAAAAATGAAATTAAGAAAACAGTTCCCTTTATAAAGCACCAAAAAGAATGAAATAGGAATAAACATAACAGAAGAAATATAAGACATATATATAGCAAAGTACAAAACATTGTTGAATGAAGGTAAAAATGACCTAAATAAATGGAAAGACATTCAGTGTTTATGGATTAGGAGACTTAGTATGGTTATGATGGCAATACTCCCCAAATAAATCTACTTATTCAACTCAATTCCCATCAGAATTCTAGGTGGCTTTTTTTTGTTTTGCACGAATTGACATGTTGAGCCCCAAATTCAAATGGAGATATAAGAGACCCAGAATAGCCAAAACAGTTTTAAAGAAGACATGAAAAATTGGAGGATTGACCCGTCCAGATTTCAAAACGTAACTAGCAAGGTTCAGTGATCAAGATGTGTGGTACTGACAAAAAGACAGACACAGAGTTCACTGGAATAGAATTGGGAATTCAGAAATAAACCCTTGCCATTTATAGTTAACTGATTTTGACAGGAGTGCCAAAACAGTTCAGTGAGGAAGGATAGTTTTTTCAACAGATGCTGTTGGGACAACTGACTATCCATCCATATGCGAAAGAATGAAGTCCCACCCCTACTTCACACCACATACAAAAATTAATTCTAAATGGAGCAGAAACTTAAATGTAAGAGCTAAAACTCTTATAAGAAAATGGGTAAATCTTTGTGACTTTGGATTAGGCAGTGGTTTCTTAGATGTGACACCGAAAGCCCACACAACAAAAGAAAAAATGGATAAATCTGGACTTCATCACAATTAAAGACTTTATGCATCAAAGTCCACTGTGAAGAAAGTGAAAAGAAAATGTACAAATGGGAGAAAATATTTGCAAATTATGTATCAGATAAGAGCCTTGTATCCACAATATATAGCGATTTCTTAAAACTCAACAGTGAAAGATAAATAACCCAATTTAAAAAAGTAAAGATGGAGATTTGTCCAAAGAACATAAACAAATGACCTATAGTCATATAAAAAGATGCTCAACATCATTTTAGTTATCAGATAAAAGGAAATCAAAACCATAGTGAGATACCACTGTAGACCCACTAATTCTAATAAAAACCAATAATAACAAATGTTGGTGAAGATGTGTAGAGACTGAAGCCCTTATCCACTGCTGGTGGGAATGTGAAGAGATGCATGCCCCGCACTTGAAGGAGCAGGTCCCACTTCAAAAAGCTGGACATAGTTACCATATAACCCAGCAATTCTACTACCAAAGAGAATTTAAAGCATGCCTCACAAAAACTTGTGCATGGATGTTCATAGCTGCTTTTATTCGTAATAGCCAAAGGGTAGAAACAACTCAAATTTCTATCAGTGATTAACTGATAGTGATTAACTGATAACCAAAATGTGGTATATTCATCTAATGAAATATTTAGCCAAAAAAGTATTGGGGTACCAATACATACTACAACAGGATGAACCTTAAAAACATGTTAAGTAAAAGAAGCTGGATAGAAAAGGCCACATAGTGTCTGATTCCATTCAAATGACATATCTAGTATAGGCAAATGCATAGAGACAGAAATTAGATGAGTGGTTGCCAGTGCTTGGGGCAGGGAGTGGGGGGAGGTAAGTGTTGGGAGGGCAGAGCCAGGATAAGGAACAACTTCTGATGGGTATGAAGTTTCTTTTTTTTAAATTAATTTGTTTGTATTAACATGTAATGTATTATTTGTTTCAGGGGTACAGGGCTATGATTCATCAGTCTTACACAATTTGTAGTGCTCACCATAGGACATACCCTCCCCTATGTCCATCACCCAGCCACCCCATCCCTCCCACCCCCCTCCACTCCAGCAACTCTCAGTTTGTTTCCTGAAATTAAGAGTCTCTTATGGTTTGTCTCCCTCTCTTGTTTTGTCTTGTTTCATTTTTTCCTCTCTTCCCCAATGATCTTCTGCCTTGTTTCTCAAATTCCACATATCAGGGAGATCATATGATAATTGTCTTTCTCTGACTGACTTATTTTACTCAGCAAAATACCCTCTAGTTCCATCCATGTCATTGCAAATGGCAAGATTTAATTTTTTTGGCTGCATAGTATTCCATTGTGTATGTATGTGTATATATATATATATATACCACATCTTCTTTATTCATTCATCTGTTGATGGCCATCTAGGTTCTTTCCATAGTTTGGCTTCTGTGGACATTGCTGCTATAAACATTCGGGTGCATGTGCCCCTTCAGATTTCTGCATTTGTATCTTTGGGGTAAATCCTGCTAGTACAATTGCTGGGTGGTAGGGTAGCTCTATTTTCAACTTTTTGAGGAACCTCCGTGCTGTTTTCCAGAGTGGCTGCACCAGCTTGCATTCCCACCAGCAGTGTAGGAGGGTTCCCCTTTCTCCACACCCTAACCAGCATCTGTCATTTCCCTACTTGTTCATTTTAGCCATTCTGACTGGTGTGAGGTGGTGTCTTATCCAAATGGCCAACAGAACCTGAAGTTTCTTTTTGGGCGATGACAGTTTTCTAGAATTCGGTAGTGGTGATGGATCTTTAGGCCAACTTTAAGCCTGGTGTTGCTGAAGGATGAGACTGTATACCTGGGAGACTGACCTATTTATTCTTGCAGGAAATGCTCTCTAATGTAGCCTCATGAGTAACGTGCTGAAGTCATTTTGCCTCAGTTATTCACCTGATGTCAAGGTGGTACACATAGCAAGAGCCTCCAAGACCTTCAGGCCACGAGGAGTGGGAGCAAGGTTGAGAGGTTATAAGACTCCAGTGGGAACTCGTAGAGAATTTTGAGAATCTTGGGAGCCTCTGTGTCCATCTGGGGGCATTTGTCTTTACTTTATGTATCTGTCTCCATGAAATTCCTTATCCTTGGCCATTAAAGAAACATACCCTCAAAAAAAAAAAAAAAAAGAACAAAAAATAAATTAGTCTAAATATATCCAAATATCTCTACTCTATTTAAATTTGCTCCTCAAAGAATAGCATTCTTATAGGAGAAGGAATATATAACGGACTGGCACGGTGCCCAGAACGTAGTTATCAGTCACAAAATGGTTATTATCAGTAAACATTTAATTATGCATTTGCTAATAAAAGTAGAGCAAGTACATAGGCCCTGGGTTCCCTGGCAGATCGAAATAGAGGGTGCGGGTCTGATTTTGTGCCTGCTACCCTTGGGAATGATGACCTTAATTTTAGTGGGCCTTACTAATAAGGCCTAAGACTGGGCTGCTTACCTGTATTGTATTAGTGTATGCTGCCTGAAAGGAAAAAATCTTACTCCCCCACCTCACCTCCACCCCCTTTTTTAAAAAAGTTTTTGAGAGAGACAGAGAACAAGAGAGGAGGAGGGTCAGAGGGAGAGGGAGAAACAGGATCCCCGCTGAGCAGAGAGCCCGATGCGGGGCTCAATCCCAGGACCCTGAGATTATGACCTGAGCCAAAGGCAGAGGCTTAACCCACTGAACCCCCCAGGTGCCCCCTACTCTTTTTTGAGGCCTAGGAATTTCTATAAGATGTTTGTTTCAAAACAAAAATAAAGATTTTTAGAAGTTTCTAGAGCAAAGCCACCATGAGGAAGTTTGTTACAATAGATTTCTTAAATACTAATTTGGTATTTAAAAGGCAGAAATTTTATGCAAATTCTCCCTGTCCCTAATAATTGTGGTGTTTTCTCCTGTCAAATAATATTACATGAATATTTATAGATTATATATATATATTTTTAAAGATTTTATTTATTTATTTGACAGAGAGAGATCACAGGTAGATAGAGAGGCAGGCAGAGAGAGAGAGAGGGAAGCAGGCTCCCTGCTGAGCAGAGAGCCCGATGCGGGACTCCATCCCAGGACCCCGAGATCACAACCTGAGCCGAAGGCAGCGGCTTAACCCACTAAGCCACCCAGGCGCCCAATAGATTATATATTTTAATGGTTATATAGTGTACTACCATTTGTTGTTCTACCTCTATTTATTTTATTCTTTAGTTTCTTAATGATTTTGGCTACCAAAATGGAAAAAAAAATCCAAGTGGATTAAAAGGGGATTTTTCAAGTATAGTGGAGAACAGATGTAAATTCTTTAAAGTAACCACTCATCCAGTCCCTGAAATAGAATCCTAAAAATACAGATGGCCTACATTCTGACTTACGTTATAACTTTTGTCCCTGCTCTCATGAACTGTGTAAAACATTAAGCATTAATGTGTTCAGAAGAAATGCTTTAATGTACTCTTTTTCTGTAAGAGCTCATTAAGTTGTTTGTGGTGGTTATTGTTGTTTTACCCCATTTGGTGGTAGAAATGGTGGGAAGGAGTTACAGGGAGAAGAGAAAATCATGTTTTTGTAGGATGCGGATGAATTCACTCCAGCAGTCTTGCATAGAAGTTTAATTCTCCAAATATTAAAATTAAAGAGTAAAAAAACTGTTAGTGAGGGAATAGTTAAAAAAAATTAAGGTGTATATAGAAGTGAGATACTATGCAGTTATTTAAAAAAAAAAAGAGTACAGATATTTATAAATAAGAAATGAGACAAAAATCTGTGTGAGCAGGAACGCCTGGGAGGCTCAGTTAGTTAAGCGTCTGCCTTTGGCTCAGGATCCTGGGATTGAGTCCTGCATCAGGCTCCCTGCTCAGCTTCTTCCTCTGCCTGCCTGTCACTCCCCCTGGTTGTGTGCTCTGTGTGTGTGTGTCTCTCTCTCTGAGACAAATAAATAAAATCTTAAAAAAAAATCTGAGCAAAGCAAAGTACTAGAAGATGTGTAGTATAAGTTGCTTGTGAAGACTGGGAAGGTACTTGATTGTCTTTGCATGAAAGAGAACTCTGCATGAATACATAAGTAACTAACAAAAAAAATGGGTGATTTTCAGTGAGAAGGGTCTCTGTGGTGAGAAACTGGATAGATGAGGGAGGAAGGTAGAAGGAAAACTTACTACTGAATACTTTGCTGCATTAGTTTTCTCATCCCCAGAGCTGATTCTTATAAAGGGCTTACAACAATATCTATCATATAATAAGCTGCTAGTATCATTGCTAGTAGTCGAAGTGTTAAAAACCAGTAATTCTCATATTGCATCTCCAGTGTCTCATTTTCTCACATGTGTAAAATATTAGAAACACCTGGTGCTTTCTTTGGTCTCTATACTCTGTTTTTTTTTTTTTTTTTTAATATTTATTTATTTATTTATTTATTTATTTATTTATTTATTTGACAGAGAGCGATCACAAATAGAGAGGCACTCAGAGAGAGAGGAAGAGAAGCAGGCCTCCAGCTGAGCAGAGAGCCTGATGCAGGGCTCGATCCCAGGACCCTGGGATCACGACCTGAGCCAAAGGCAGAGACTTTAACCCACTGAGCTACCCAGGCACTCCATCTATACTCTCATGTTTTAACTGAAGTGGCTGATAAAGGCGTGTGGAGTCTGAGTCTCCTTGTTTCTCTTGGCCTAGGGATTAAGAGCCTGGTCTCAGAAGTGGACAGAACTGAGTCTGACTTCCCCAGCCCCGCATTTGCCAGAGGATGTTTTTCTTTATTAGGTGCTATAAGGGAGGCAGAGGTGTTTGTGCTGCATTGAATAGGTTGCCGTGATGGGAAGGCACTATCTTGACATCTGGATTGAAGATGCATGCTGTATTCTGAAAGACTAAGGGAGATCATTTGTTCATTCATTTAGTCATTCCATTTTATATTCATTTCTCTGGTCTAAATATGCATTCAGGCAGATCTCCTTTTATGTTAGCTGTTACTAGAATAGTTTGGAGAGGTCTGGTAGGATTCTGTACTTGCTCTGGGACTATGCAACTTGTATCTTTCTGCAAGTTGACCAGGGCCAACAGCTCACTGTCTGTGGAACCTGCACTTCAGGGAGTCCTCCGTAGTGGGGATGACTCCTGTGTTGGAGAGTGTCCTGTAGCAACCCTGCAGAACCCCCAGACTCAGGGCATGCCCACTTAGAAGGTACCTGACTGCACAGGGCTAGGGGCTGTCTCAAGGAAATAAGGGGCAACACTCGCTCTCTTGACTTGATGGGAAAATGGAAAATGTAGTTTGCCCTAATTGCCATAGTAGATATTTAATTAGATTATCTTTATTTTAGGGGAGGTTGGGATAGCACCTGAGCTGGGCAGTCCAGCAGCTACTTAGTGAGGGACAGGCCAGGAGTGGAGCCGAGCCGGGCCGGGCCCTGCCCCCTGCCCGACCCCATGTCCTCTTCTCAGGGTAGCATTTGGCCACTGGGTCCACAGAGCCTGATGGAATGCTTGAGTTCCTTCATTTTAAATAGTTTAAAGTTAGGGGAAGTATTGCCTCAGAAAAGCTCTTATTTTAAATGTTTTGTTTTAAATTAATTGTTGAATTTTGAAAAGTTACAAAAATCAGGTATTTTTTTGTTGTTGTAACACCCATACATTCTCATTCCCCCCAAGGCCCCCAAACAGTAGAACTAAGTAAAGTAAGTAAAACTAAGAAGTTTTAGAATCAGAACTTTTTTGCTTAAAAGGATGTTCTGCTTGCTTGGGTGTTAGCATGGTAGTGGTGGGAACCGTGCGTTGACTATAACAGGTTGTTAGCAAGTTCTGTACACTTGGAAGTCTGCGGGCATTTTTGCAGTATTTTTGCTCAAGCATTATTGCTTTTAGTAACTGTGGCCTGTGCCTTTTACCCTCAAGAGAAAATGTAAAGATAATTTAAAAATGTGTATCCTTTTTTTAAAATGACATAAACCTGTAAAAGTGTAGTGTCCTTGGTGCGGTTAAGAAGGTAAGACTGACATATTTGCCCCAGATTGATAGCTGCTTTTAAAACTGAAATTATAAAGAGATTCCAGAGAATAGAGGGCCCCTGAGATGCCTCAAAGCAGTGTGGGGTGAGGACAGGAGTTTTGGCTTCCCACCAGACTTGGATTGTGCCTTTGGCCCTTCCTAATGGAATTTACACAAAGCGCTCTGTTCCTAATTGTGTCCTTGGCCTGTCATCACCCAGCCGTTCCTTACTAATCAAGAGTATGAGAGAGTGTGAGGTGTGTGAGGAGCTGTGTGCCGTGCCAGAGAGAATGGGCAGGTGGTCCAGGTCAGGCGGGAGGCCTCAGGACGATGCTCAGCATCAAGGCCCACAGAAAACTGCTTTTATTGTTATTTTATTTTTTAAAGATTTTGTTTATTTGTCAGATTGAGAGAGAGAGAGAGAGCACAAGCAGGGAAGGGGAAGAGGCAGAGGGAGAAGCAGGCTCCTCTCTAAGCAGGGAACCCCATGCAGGACTCCATCCCAGGATCCTGGGATCATGGCCTGAGCAAAAGGCAAACATTTAATGACTGAGCCACCCAGGCGTCCCAGGAAAACCACTTTTAAAGAGGGCATTCAGTGGTGCCTGCCAGTAAGGTTTGTGATGCAAGGACTTTTTCCTTCTTTTATTAGTGTGTGCCTTTCATGCGTCAAAATTGGTGTGAAAGCAATGAATGTTGAACAGATAAAACGACAGTTTCATCAGTGATTGTTAAAATATGAATGTGAAAATAGCTAAAGATTACTACCTCCCCAATAAAACTGGCCAGGGTTTACACCAAAGCTGAAAGCAGAGCAGTGCAGTGTTTACTTGTCACCCTCGTGTACAGGTTGCTTTTTGATATAGACGCCAGGTAATTCCTTCTCACCTACCTCTCCTTGCCGTTCTTCTGTCTTCTGTGTGAATGCATGGCCCACCCAAAGTAAAGCTACATTGTTGCAATTTCGGCCTTCCTTCTTTCTTAAGAATGTCAGCATTAAATTCGTAATTGTTAGCAGGGATTTTGATTTAAAAAAATATATTCTGAAGAGTTTTGTTTGCTTCTGCTTAATTGTGGAAAGTTTTCAGTTTTCTAAAATTGGAGGAGATACAGAATTTGTGCATTTCATCAAGTTAAGATACATTTTCCAGCAAACAGTCTTCGCATATGTATATATATTGTTTGTGCAAATCAGATTTACGTTTTCTGATGTTATGAAACCAGCTTTGGTTCTGGCTTTTATGTTGGAAGGAGAATGGAAGATTAAGGCAGATTAGAGTTTGGGATAATGTTTGACTCCTTATGTTCTGTGTGCTTATATTACCGGTAAAAGTCCTCCAAATTTGGACATTACTGTGGTGATATGAGCAAAACCTTGAGTTTTGGATTGGTGCAGAGCTTAGTACAGCACCTGGTGGAGTAATAGATGAATATGTTACCTTCCAAATCAGTAATGCGTGCCCGTGCTGACGTTACTTGGGCATATGAGGTTTCTGGGGAGGCAGAGCCGCCACTGCATACGAAGCTTCCACCCACATCATCAGTGTCCTGGGAAAACATCTGTCTCCTTTCATCGTGCTCCTGATAGGCATGGATTACACCCAAGAGGCAACAGAATCTGCAGAAAAGCATGCCACTGTGGTGTTCCATAGGAATGAAACAAACATTACTGCTCCCATTTATTGAATCGGTCTTGTGTTCTGGGTACCACGTGAGGTGTGTTACTACTCTGTCCTTGATGCATTTAAATGGCCATTATTTCCATACTGTTGCTTCTAGGTACTCTGCGAATTTGTGGACTTTTTTTTTTAAGATTTTATTTATTTTTGGGAGAGAGAGAGCCAGTGAGCATGAGCAAGGAGCAGAGGGGGACAGAGGCAAAGGGAGAAGCAGAAGCCCCTCTGAGCAGGGAGTCTGATGCAGGACTCCATCCCAGGACTCTGGGATCATGACCCGAGCCGAAGTCAGACACTTAACGACTGAGCCACCCAGGCATCCCTAGAATTTGTGATCTTAGGTATAGCATGTGGGCCCTCTGGACTGAGATGCCTACTAGTTTCAAAACATGGTTGGCCTCTCACTGATGTTTGGAAGAAGAGCTCTGATCTTTGTGAGTTTAAAGGCATTACTGTTTTTTTATGGTACCTGCACATATTTGACATTCTAAAGTCTGGACGTACATAGTTGGCTTCTATCTTGGTTCCAAGCAGTGGTTTTTCTTTAAGGACTACTGAGTTATTTTCACATATCAACTGTACAAGTATTTAAATAAGGGTGCCTTATGTTGATGATGCTTCTTTTTTTATTTTAATATTAAAACTGAGGCGGTAGATAGTATGTTGTTTTTAATGAAGGTAGGGGTAGTGGTTATACATATTTTTCTCCTGGGAGGAAGTGACGAGATTTTATTAAGAATTGCTATTTGTGGAGTGTATGTACGAAGAGGGGAATGGGAAGAAGAATCTCAGGAATTTTCCTTATATTTTTTTCCTCTTGTTCATTTCTAGTCTTTATAACCTGGCTTCCCTGGAACTGAGAGAGAATCTTCTTACATATCTTCCTGAGTGAGTCTCTGGGCAAAACAAGAGGGGATTTTGTACTACATGAATTTCTTCAAGTATTTAAAAAAAAATAAGTACTATAGTACTTTGTCAAAAAGAGATTCTATGTCTTTTGGAAAGTTTGGGAGATGCCAGCCTTCCCTTAATAGTTTTTCCTTGGTAATACTTAGAGCCATGCAGTTCAAATGTTTTTGGAAATGAGTCCAAGTGAGGAATACCATGTTGCTCAGCATTTCTAAGTACTCTCTAAGAGTTCCTTCTTCTTTTTTTTTTTTTTTTTAATAGCTCTCTTACCCAGCTGCGGAGACTAGAAGAACTTGATTTGGGAAACAATGAAATATATAATTTGGTAAGTCTGTACCGAAGAGATTTAGATTTAATTTTGTCCCTATGTGTCATCAAAACATTTTTTAGGGGAAATCTGTAGGGGTGTATTTTCACAGATATAGCTTGGCAACATGAGAGAATGTGCTTCAGTTCATGCATGTTAGGAATTATGATGTAGGGGTGGAGAGGGTCAGGACTAGAGATGACGGGCATAAATGGAAATCACCAGCATTCTTGGAGAGCACTGGGAGTGGTTTTAGGATGGGGGACTTGTATTGGAAAAGTCCCAACAGACATCCTCTATAGTACCCATTTATTAACTGTTGAATTGAGATTCTTTCTTAGTGGAAGACTCAACATTGGATCTTTGTTACCACAGTGTTATTTTTTTTGTTTTAGCCAGAATCAATTGGAGCTCTCTTACATCTAAAGGATCTCTGGTTGGATGGAAATCAGCTGTCAGAATTACCTCAGGTAAGTGGTGATTTTACATTGTTTCCCCCAAATTATAAAGCAACCACAGGCACCACTCATGTATTCCCTGCTTCTATGTGAAATTTTCTATAACGGGGATCTTGAAACCAAAAACATTGGTTGAAAAAGCACACTTGGTAACATATATTAAGCATTCATCATGCTACATTGCCACAGAAAAATTGAAAGCCTCAACCCACCATTTCTAAAGATAGAAAATACATCCTTTAGTTGGTGAAGTCTGTATTTTATTTCATCCTTGCTCCCCATGTGGCTTACTTCAAGCCCAGCAACTTTGTAAATTGCGAGGATTCCTTATTCTTAGATGGTATCCATTTCTGACAGTCTTTGAGATGTGCCAAGTGCTTTGGGATGATTGTGACCACATTCTGTTCTGTAATAGTTGATGTAAAAGAAATGTTAAAAGCTTTTACTTCAAAATTTTTGCAAATACTCCTTATGTTTTAGCTGTTTTTTCGTAGTGTTAAGGTTTTTCCGACTATTATCAAATGTGAGAACCGTGTTCCAAATGAATCAGAGTCTGCAGAGACTTCTAGGTACATAGTCATCTCATGGAGTCCTTTTGTAAGCAGGCTTGCCTTCTGGTAAAATGACAGAGAAACATAAGCCAACAAACCCAATAATTAAAAAACAAGCGTTTTCCTCTTTCTCAATTTTTATCTAACTATTCCTGAATTTCATTCTTTGATACACCTTATAGCCAGTCTTTAAAGTCCGGGTGTATTTCCTGATGGCCTAGGTGCCCCTAGTTTAAAGCAAATCAGCAGCAAATGCCCAGGTGTCTGCTCAGTGGGCTGAAGCAGGTGTGATGGTGCTGTGTGCTGTAGGTGAGGAAGGCCGTGTCCATGCAGGAGGTTGAACTCCAGGAGGAAGCACTCGTAGCATGTTCTGGATGTAGTTACAGCACTGAAAGTATGAGGACCTCACTCACAGCCAAGGGAAGGAAGGAAATAATTGAAGTCTCTTTCTAAGGTCTTGGCTGCATTTGGGGAAAGGAGACAGATTCGCAACTGATGTGGTGAAGGTCTGATTAATACCTAGATTTCTCTAGGAAATTAGGAGAAATCCTGGTTGGGAGAATTCTCATTATTTTCGGAGTCACAGGATGGGCAATAAAAATACCACGGGGTTATCAGGAAAGTAATACACCAGCTCTGGGGCATGATGGGGAAAGAGAGAGAATGTGTGTGTGTGTGTGTATATACAGATGGGCATAAATGTGTACAATATAAAATGTCACATCCTGAACACACAAAAATTATAATTCCAGTGATTTTTTAAAAGATTTTATTTATTTATTTGACAGAGATCATAAGTAGGCAGAGAAGCAGGCAGAGACAGAGGAGGAAGTAGGCTCCCTGCTGAGCAGAGAGGCCGATGAGGGGCTCAATCCCCGGACCCTGAAATCATGACCTGAGCCAAAGGCAGAGGCTTAACCCACTGAGCCACCCAGGTGCCCCTATAATTCCAGTGATCTTGTCGTAAATGGTTATTTAAACGTCTCATTTGTCCCTGTTTATAAACTGCTGTTAAAGCAGGACTCAACTCATCAGATAGTCTAACTAATTGGAATTCCTTTCCTATCATCGTTGATGACAGAAAGAAAAGGACACAAAGGCATTGTTAAAAGTGAATTTATGAAAAAGTAGAACACTTTCAAGGGTCAGGCCTGAAATTAGTAGAAAAGCGGTCTGGTTTCCTAGAGATAGGAATTACAGGGTCAGGTCCATAGGATGTGTATTAGGTAAGAGAGAAGCTGGAAGGAATAGATCAGACCAAAGGACACATAGATTGAAGGGTTTGTACTTGCGTAGATATCGGGGATCCACCAGACATGTTAATGTTGTTTAGTATAAGGGTAGTCTGATTACATACCCGTAGCTAGCTGTGTTTCCAGGAGGGAAATATGGAAACAAGAGTTTGTAGTGCAGACTTGGCCAGGGAGGGTGAGGATCAGAGCTAACAGTTGGATGGAGGGTGACAACAGGAGGAATTTAATACAGTGGCAGTGGGACTGGAAAAGGGGAGGCAGGAATAAGAGAGAAACTACACATTCTGTGAGGGGAAGGTAGGTATCTCTTGAACAGAATATTAGATTCATTGAGGTAGTTTCCCTGCTTCTGGAATAGTTTGTTTCCTATGAAAGCACTATGCTTCTCTCTGCTGTGGGGGTAAAGGCGGCAGTGGGTCTGGCTGTCCCGGTGTTGCTGGGCTACATTTGCATTGATGTTGGTTGTAACAGGTACTGCCAGTCATGGGAGATGTAAAGTAGAAGGTTTCTTAACAGAAAATCTCAGGGTCACCCTGAAGTATGAGCTGCTTATTGAAGTGATTGATTCTAAAACTTGAGGAACTGGATTCGAGACTCCCTTTTTTTAAAATTATGTAACCATAGAGTCATTTGTTCTCTCTTGGTGCTAGTCTTTTCATCTGTTACGTGAGAATGATTCCTTGCCTGCCTGAAGTTAGAGGGCTTGGCATCCCTCCCAGAGCCGTGTCTGTAATTTTTACAGCTTCCCGTTTTCATTGGAAAGGGGTCTGGAAATTTACTCCAGCCTTCTCATATAGATAAACTCTAAAGAAACATCCTTGAGACAACTTTGGGATTTGACTGTGAAAAATCGCTTTAAGAAATTCCTCTGTACTGGGGCGCCTGGGTGGCTCAGTGGGTTAAGCCGCTGCCTTCGGCTCAGGTCATGATCTCAGGGTCCTGGGATCGAGTCCCGCATCGGGCTCTCTGCTCAGCAGGGAGCCTGCTTCCCTCTCTCTCTCTGCTTGCCTCTCTGTCTACTTGTGATCTCTCTCTGTCAAATAAATAAAATCTTTAAAAAAAAATAAAAAAAAAAGAAATTCCTCTGTACTGTGGCAAGTTGAAGCATGAGTTTCTTTTTTGTGTCACTGATGTAGGAAATAGGAAATCTGAAGAACCTACTGTGCTTAGATGTCTCTGAAAACAGGTTGGAAAGACTTCCTGAAGAAATCAGTGGCCTGACTTCATTAACGGATTTAGTCATTTCCCAGAACTTACTAGAAATGATTCCAGATGGCATTGGTAAGTATGGAAAGTAATTCCCTACTAAAGGTGCTAGCTATTGTCTTGGGCCTTTGGGGATCACTCAGATCCTCTGGTCACAGCTCTCGGAGGCTGGTGATGTGGCTCCTTTAGTCTCCGTGTCATTTATTTGTTCTTAAAGGAATGCAGAGAACATTTAATGCACTTGAAGTTTCTTGATAGGCAAGTATTTCTGTCATCCTGGTTCAGTAGCAGTTGTAGGTGTGTTTACTCCTCTGTCTCTTCCTCATCTTGTCTCCATTGTTTTCAGTAGAGATTAGTCTGAATAATAGATAAGTTTCAGGTATGGGAGCCGTCTTTAAGAAATTTTTATGTGAGCATCCTAAATAGTTAATGAGAAAGTGACTCTGACCTCACCACATGACCTAGGGAGGAATGGTGTGTTTGAGTTGATCCTTTTCTCATACGTTGAGAATAGTCTTTCCTTTAACCGTTCTGTGTCATTTCCTTTAAAATCAGTTAGTCCAGACATTTCCTTTATCCTAAAGGCATTCAGTCCTATGCGAGAAAATAAACTCAGGGAGGTATAAACAGACGTGGGCCGAGAGCTCCACCATTGCCAAGCCACTTAGAGGTTGTAAGAAACTATGTTTAACCACATACTTAACAAAGTGTTGCTGTCTTTGACCTTTGTTTAGCTTTTATTCAAAATATCAAAGCAGGTTTCTGAAGGATTTTCAGTAGTTGAAGAAGCTCTAGGACAGAGAACCACTTCCTTTCTGGTGTTTGGTCAAGATGAAAGCAGTATCTGATCATAACAGCTGGGGAGGAACACAGACGTTGCCTTTGGTTCCGCCCGGGGTGGAAAATTGATGGGGATTTTGAGTCCAGGTAGAGATGGTCGGTGAGAATGATACTTGGTATCCAAAAACAATTGTAGCAACTGGGAACGTTTTGTTGCTAGGCATAGGAAGTAGGAAGTGTGAAGTGGCTTACCTCAAGCATTTGAGAGGCCGTAGTCCTGTAGAAGAGAAGTCGATTTGTTACTGCATCTTCTGGTTCAGACAGCTATAGGGGAAGGATATAAATGAAATATTGGTTACAAATTAGTCTGGGCTGCTTAGTAAAGGGATGAGCTCCCGTGACTTGAAGTGTTCAGGGAGAGGCAACAACACCACTTGCTAATAATATCGTTTTGTTTTTGTTTTTGTTTTAAGATTTTATTTATTCATTTGACAGAGATCACAAGTAGGCAGAGCAGCGGACAGAGAGGGGGGGGGAAGCAGGCTCCCCACTGAGCAGAGAGCCCCATGCGGGACTCAGTCCAAGGATCCTGAGATCATGACCTGAGCCGAAGGCAGAGGCTTAACCCACTGAGCCACCCAGGTGCCCTGTCAGTAATACTGTTAAGGAGACTCCTCAGTTGCAGGGAGATCTGTCAGTTCAATTCAGTGTGCCCTGCCCTGTGGAGAAAGCCTCTCCTGCCGGTGAGGACAGGTGGAAACTCTCTGGGGACAGTGTTAGTAAGTTATTGACTATGCTAAACAAAGAGCTTATGACTCTGTTAGTTCTCCTGCCCTGCTGTGTGACAATACACAAAGCAAGTTAATTTTTTCAACATTTTTTCTTCAGCTTTACATCTCCTTTAAGATAGAGGCCATTTTCTGATTTTCCTGGGGACAGTGTCCCCATGCCAGCCTCTCTCAGTAGATATTGAAGGCTATCTGTTTTATAGGATTATTCCTTGAATTATGGTTGAAAATGAGAATCCAAAAGATTGAGGATTTTCTTCACTCAGTGGGGACATTGAGGAAGCTGCGGTCACCCCATTCCTGTTTTCCATGGCCTTCGGGCACCACCAGAAAATCCACCCTTTCTGCCCTGAGTGAAACACACTCAGTTCTTCATGTGGCATTTCAAAGGTTTCCATTTTATTCTGAATCTCTAGAACCATTCATTTCAGAAGTCTTCACCAAGCCACTTTCACTCCAGGTGATAGAATAAACCACACTTTATTTTTTGTTTTTAGTGAGGATGATTCTTGAAGTAAGATGAAAGTCTCTCTCCTTTGTACATGAAACATTTCCTGTCCTTAAAGATCTGTCAAGAGCTAGTCATTTGTTTTTCTATCAAGTTTCTGGCTTTGATAACAATTTTTTATGTAGTGACTTTTAAAATGATTTGTTTCTGATTGCTGGCTGTTTTTGATGTTTGGATAAAACTAACTCTCCACCTTTAGTGATCTAAATGAGAAAGATGTGGTTTCATAATGTGAAAAGCTGGATGAGGGGAAAAAAAGTAACTATTTAAAACAAAAAGAACAGCAGATAAGAGATACCATATAATGATTAGGAAGGCAGTTGTAACTAATGAGTTGAAATAATGCTTTTTACAGGAAAACTAAAGAAATTGTCGATCTTGAAGGTGGATCAGAACAGACTCACACAGCTGCCTGAAGCAGTTGGGGACTGTGAAAGCCTCACTGAATTAGTTCTTACAGAAAACCGGCTCCTGGTGAGTGTTGGGCGCACATTCAAATGGATATGTGTCGTGTGGTTTCTGTATCAGAAAGACTTATCAGGATAGGTTCTACTTACTCATAGTTGGGGTGGACTGTGTGGAAATTTTCTTATTTCTTATTTCTTACATCTAAAAAAGGACTTTGAAGCAGATGCAGGGCATAAAGACGACTGGCTTTTAATCTGCTTCAGTGGAGAGAATGGTAGTTAGGTTCCGCTGACAGAGTTCTCCAGTGAGGGGTAGGGATGAGCCCATCAGTGGTTGTGCTGATGCCTCCGCCATGGTATCCGAGGTCCACCGGGGGCAACCTTCTCTCAGGGTTCTTTGAGCAGATGGAAAGAGAGAGAAGGGGAGAAAGTGGTATTTGGCTGGGAAAAGCCTTGGTGGGAATAGGGGCAGGGGGATGAGTGCTCTTTGGGGGCCGAGCGTGGAACTGAGATCTTACCCCACCCTGGAAATTGGGGGTGGCGGTGGCTCAGGTGTCCACACTTGGGCTGGACATCCCCATCCTCCCAAGGGCAAAGCCCTTGGTGTCAGCCACCTGGTCGTGGTGCTGGGGGGATCCGGATGAGCAGGATGACAATGGATCTCTGTTGCTCCTCCCTTCCTGCTGCTTTCTCTGCTTTCCTCAGGCCCTCACTGATCACTCTGTCCTCTTCCTCCTCTCTTCCTTGTCTTGTAGCAGCTATGTTTGCTCAGCTTACGTTCCTACCTTGCTCTTTCATTTTGTCACTTTGTTTCCTACCTTACCCTCCCTGCTCATTTTTCCTCTTCTCTTTTCTTCTTTCTTTATAAAAACAATAAGCAAGGCTCTTTAGGTGGAAAGAGCAGAAAGATAGCATGAGTGGGTAGGACACAGAGCTGGTGCAGGAGCCTAGCCACATCTCTCCTCGGGCAACTTGGGCATCCTCCTCTGGTGGGTGTCATGGAAGTACGCAGATCTTCTGATGCTAGTTTATGGTTTTAGGCTTACAGATATTTATCATTACAGAGGTAAACATAACATTCACCCCTGGCTTCCAGCAGAGTGTTGAAGCTCTCCCCTCCACCAGGGTCCTACCTGGTTCCTAGAGTGCTTTGCGTACCTGACCCCCCAGCCCTGCTTGCCTTGCTCCTGTCTCCATGCCACCTACCCTTCTGCCAGCTTCACAGCACCCCTGCTTTGGATTCTGGTCCCCCCAGCCCTCTGGCTTCCAGATCATCCAAGCCATTCTCCCAGGGTGGTTCTCAAAGGTACAGGCAATGAACGATGAATCTTGAGGTACAAATTCTTACTTAGGCTGAAGAGCATTACCTCTTTACTAGGTGTTTCTCTGTTTCCAGGCCCATGCCTTTGACTCCATTTCATTGAAACATACTCTGGTTTTAACAAAAATATAGAACATTTAATTTTACATCTTCCAAGTGAGCTTTGACCTATCCGATATTCAGAAAGAACTATTATGTCTCTTAGTGGATGAGATTATATTCTTTAAATCCTTGAAAAGATGTTTTACTGTGAGTCATGTTAAAAAAAATGTATTAAATTAATAATTAAAATGTTGTTTTAACAGACCTTACCTAAGAGCATTGGAAAACTTAAGAAGTTGAGCAACTTGAATGCAGACAGAAATAAATTAGTGTCTTTACCAAAAGAGGTATGTGCTTTAAAAAAACAGTAATGATTATAAAGAAATAATAGCACACAGGGGATCAAAAGTGTCACATGTTTTAAAAGACTTAATGTGGTGCTTTTTAAATGTTATGTACTCTCATTTGTGAGCATATAGATGGTTGGAGGAGTTATATCAAAGAACGATCATCAGTGACTTTAAAGAGGGTAGGCGGGTCCAGATGACTATGAGCATTTGAGAAAGGTGAGTTGATAGGATTTGAAGTGGGAGAGATTTGACATTTCTGACATTGCCATACAGAGAACCATTGACAGAAATAGGTAACTTGGGAGTTTAGCAGAGGAAGTGGATAATGTTGGGTCTAACTGAGTTTAATGTGAAATTAAACTGCTTCCTAAGCCACTGGAGTTATAAAAGTGGATCTTGATGCAACCCTTTTCTTGGACAGAGATTGATACTGAGCAGTGTTCATGTCTGGGAAGAGTGAACGAACTCTTCACAAAGGCATTCACATGGAGGGAGGTGAATGGGAAGCTATAGCCAGATTCTTAGGATTTTTTTTTTCCCTGTCAGTGATCCAACCAAGAGAAGAGCCCATCACCAGGCATTGTGGGGACTAGTTGTGCAGATGTAGAGGCACTTCAGTCCTGGCAAGGGAATTGCTGAAAACAAGGGGACCCAGAGCTGATGAAACAAAGACGCACATGTGATACTTAACAAAAGGCTTACCTTCTATTTAGAACTAGGGGAACTGGGAGATGGGTAGTTGATTTTGTTGTTAACCATTAGCCTGAAACTCAATTCAGCTGCCTTTCTTACCCCCATTGAATGTCGGTGAGCCCCGTCCCCTTTGTTAGGCCTCATGTGAAAAGGTGTGATATCGTGTGATGGGATCCCTGGCCAGGCGCAGTGTCCTTCCTTTCTCTGTTTTGACCCTTTCCTACATCTCTCTTGAGATAATTTTATTTGTTTATATTTTTTATTACTTTGTTTTATTTTTCTTGGGGTAATTTCAAAGCTACCATCCCACCAGCTAGAACTTGTGGGTTCTTGTTTTCCTGGGGCCCTTCCCAGGGTGTCTGAGCTTTGCTTGGTTTCTCTTTCTCTCCCCTCATCGTGGCACTACACCCACCATCTCCCAGTCTTCTGCCCAGGCAAGACAGCCAACGTTCCCGAAGGGAAGCAAGGGAGGGTATTTATCATAAATGTGACCATATTCTGACCCACCTTACTCTGAGCACTGGCACTTAAATAAAACTGTTCCCCACAGAAAGACTTCAGCACACCTCTGCTAAACTGGGACATAAGTAAGAGATTCTATGAATCAGAACATTGTGGTTCTGGTCACACAGTGATAAACCAAAACACAGGGCTGATATTCTGAATATTGAATTTATTCTTGGTGAATGGGTAGCAGATTGGACAGGTAGACATGTGCACAGAGAAGTAGAAAAGATTTACTTTTTTTCTAGATGCCATGTCCCATGCTTGGTGCTGTCGTGTTTGTTAACTCCCTGAATCCTCACAATAGCTTTTGAGGTCGTAAGCTAGAGTTCCTCATTTTCCAGATGAAGAAGCTAAGGCCGGTGGAAAGCTTTCCTTAGCAGGCCTCACATAGCTAGCAGTCGGTAGAGTGGGCTCCAGAGATGTGTCCCCCGACAGCCTGCTCACTATTGTTCCACAGGCCAAGGAAAGCATGGCCACTCAGGGCATACGGATGCAGTCCAGCCTTTCCACATGTGGCCCTGAGGTAAGACAGGACCTTAAGATGGTAAAGAGAGGTCAGATAGTCTTTCGTTTGGACATGTTAGAAAATTAATACATTTCAGGAATATTTTCAAGGTTAGTGCTGAAGAGAGCACTTGGGAATTGAATGTCCATCTCCCAAGAAGTTTCCCCACCCAGTTCCCCATCCCCCTCTTCCGATTCTCTTGCAAAGGAATACATCCTAAGCACAACTTTAACATTTTGTGTAAAATGTTAGCCATCACGTTAGCATCTGTCCTCATGTGAGCGTCTGTCCTCTTCACATTTTAAGAGAATGAAACTTGTACTCAGGCTTCGGAGGGATATTCCCACCAGGTGTTGTGTGTCTGTGTAAATTTATTGGAATGGCATTTCATGATGTGGGAAGTGGACATGGTATGAAAGTAGTTCTAGCTTTAATGCATTTTAGTTCGCTGTCATGTATTATCTGCTCTCTTTGAAATTGTGATTAGTTTTCTGGCATGTAGAGTCTGATAACTGAATAAAGTCTGTGCCCTTTCCTATAGCTGGGAGAGGAAGCAGAAAGAGTTGAGGTTTTTAGGAACTGGCTCTCTTCTAGCATACCTTCATTGCTACTCATGCACACTCACCGCCCAGGGTAGGAAAATGCGCTGAGCCCATGCCCCTAATTCTGCTGTGGGTTACAGTGGTGACCCCATGGGAACGGCTGCTGAGTGCTTGCCGTTGACCATCGGGGCTGAGCAGCCGGACCACAGCAGGCTGCCGACCGTGATGTATGTCATGTTGGTCTGCACAGCACGGCTGTGCCATGAGTCTCTGGTCAGTCCGTGAGTGTGGTGGGCCCCATACCTACATGCACGCGTGCGTGTGTGTGCGTGCATGTGGAATCGGGGAGCGGGGCTGGGCCTAGGGACTACGTGTGTGTGTGTGCACTTGCTCTGCCTCCAAGCTTGATACCATTTTATCGTATCCTGTACTTTCCATGATTGGATTCTGCACTTGCAAAACTGTACTACTCTCTCTTGAACAATCAAGTTGCATGCATGACACGTCTAAACCGAAATGCTGACCGACTCAATATATATGCCCCAAACCCAGAGTTGTATTAGTTGCGATTGGTCCTGTGTGCCATGTAGTTCTTTCTATTTTTTGTCTTTCTTTAATTTGATACTAGTGTATATCATGTTTTAGAGCACTGTCCCTTAGTCTCTGGCAACATTTATTTGTATTTTGTTTGTTTGTTTGTTTTTCCCAAATGAGGGAAAATGTACTGTGTGGGTCACAATTATAGATTCTGTTTGTGTTTTGTGGTGTAGTAAACATTTGCAAATCAATGAATGTCTCTTGTTTTCTTAATTGTTAGCTGCTTGGAAATTTAGGAAAGTCGGGTAAACTTGTTATCTTGTAAGTATTTTTCAGACCATAGTTGCATCTCTAACTTCCATTTTGCTTCTTAAATGCATGAAGATTTCAAATCAACTGACTGCTTTGTGTGTTCCTCATTGTAAAATATTGGACATTTTCCTTTAAATGCAGTTTTGTTTTTGTTTTCTTTTAAATGACCGCATGGCCTGGAACCTTATTTTGTTATGTGTTTGTCAGTTGTCAGATTTGTTCAGATTGTTCTCTCCCCAAAGAATGCTTTTCTGTGAATTACACTTTAAGTTATTCAGAAATTCCAAAAGGCATAACGTGGCAGCTCATCTGTCTTCACTGAATTCCAGTTTGTCAGCACAATTCTCTCTCTAATGGAAAGGATAGATTTGCTTTATTTGCTACATGTGGCATGCTTCTAATTTTTCAAGCAACTTATTTGTGTCTTTTATTTCTCATTCTGTTGTGTAAGTGTGTATGCTTCTGGGGGAAAGAAAGCTCCCTAAAAAACGCATGTTTTTGGTGGAGGGAAGAATTAAAAAGAGACTGTGTTGTGTGATGCGTGGACAGACAGGGAGTTGGTTTATGTGTGATTGTGGGTATGGAGGAAAGAGAGCCAGCAACTTCATAACATTCCCCAGCCAAATCTTACCTTTGAACAATCTGCACCATTTAAAGAGTTTCTGGCTGGAAGAAATTGAGCATGTGTCCAAGTTTAGAGTCTAGCCTTTTGTCTCCATTAAGTCAAAATGAAAGTGATCTTGACTTCATCACACTTACGCAGTCAAAAGATAGGATTTACAGATCATTCATCAAGTCTTGTTTTTGTTTTTAAACAGGCACTCTGTAAACGTTAATTACCCATAAATATTTTGATTTTCAGAGAGAGAATTCATTTTATGGATAGCTTTCTGTCTTCTTATTACAATTTAGCGTAAACTTCCATCATATTCTAAACTGGATTATTGCTAAAAGGGGTAGGGTAAAACCTAAAAATACAAGAATAAAACATAATTGGCCATTGGATTTCAAAATGGAGAAGGCATTTCCAAACTTGAAAGTGGAAAGAAGTCTTAAATAAAACAAAAACAAAAAAACCCAGTTGATAGATTTGTCTACGTGAAAATTAGATTTCTGATCTTCAAGAAGGTAGAGACACCTTGAGGGCCAGAGGACACTTAGAACATTACAGATTAAGGAGGTCTCGCCTCACTCTACTTGAAATCCTTCCCAATGATTGAGAAAAAGAGGTTTCCACTGGAGAAAAGTGGACAAAAATTGAAGCAAAGAACCCATCACAATAAGCAATAAGTGATTCAGAGAAGAAAAAACAGAAACGATTATCGATGTGAAAAAATTTTAGCTCCATAAGTATTCACAGAAATGTTAATGGAAGCTTTTTGACCTATGAACTTGTCAAGATTAAAAAAAAAATGATGCCAAATGTTGGCAAGGGTATGGGAAAATGCATAGATGATAGGGAAGTATAAATTATTACATCTTCTCTGGAAGGGAACACAGTAATATTCATACCCTTTGATTCTGCAATGCCACTTCTAGGGCTTTGTCCTAGGAACACAGTTGTGGTACACAGGAAACCCAGGCAAAAGGCTATTTCTCATGTAGATGTAGAGGCAACTCACATATGGCCGGCACTGTGCTTTCCTGCATATCCGTGTCTAATCTTCACAACAGTCCTGTGAGGTATAGGTAAGTAATTATCAACATCCAAAAGACCCAGAAACCCAGATTCAGCTACAGTAATTTGCCCAAGATTACACAAATGGCAGAACCAACTAGCAGCGTCTAACGTGGGAGATTTGTGATTTGTAAGACACCTGTAGAACGAAATAGTTATGTGGTCAATAAAAGTCCTTTTAGAAACATACTGATGTGGGAGGACATTCCTAATGTCATATGTAAACAGAAGTGCTGAAGATCATAGTGTTGGTCCTAATTTCATCAAAGCGTGTGTGTGTGTGTGTATAAAATTTATATGTAAAAATATATATGTATATATATACACACACATATGAATGAAATCACAAATGTGTGGCAATAATACTGAAAGATTGTACTTCAGAATGTTAATACCAATTATCTCTTTGGGGTAGGATTTGGTCTTAGTTTTTTCCTTGCACCGTTACATGTACGTATTTATGGTTTTTATTTTCCAATCAACGTAACTTACTGTTTTATAATTAGAAATGAAAAATGCTGTAATTATTAGTGGATATTTTGATGTCAGTGGCCCAACAGTTCAGGAAGTCCCAAAGCCACATGATTTCCAAAATATTTATGAAATAAGAACATTCAAATAATATGCCACAGATGATGATAGGAAAAGCAAAAAACAGTCTTTGGTTTCTGAAATTACTCACCATATTATTACAGCTCAAATTGTATTTTCACCAGATTTTGCTTATTGTTCGTTTCCCTTTCTGCCAGTGAAATAAGAGTTTCATTCTGTTACACAGAATATTAAAAGGCCAATACTAAAGGAAAAATGAAAGTTTCTTCACACTTGGGGCAGGTGTTCAGAAAATGGAATATAGGTAGGCTATGATGACTAATACAGGCTTTCTCTTTGGATCACTGACTGATTATCTCCTCTTGAATAATGTCACCTCCAGGCAATTAACGTGGAGCGCAACTGACCCGACTAAGGGTTTGCTCAATGACCGGCAGGTCCCATCTCCTCCAGATGGGTTAAATCAGGTCCAAACAGTGAAGGAAGGTATCATCTGGAATTAAGAGACACAAACCAGTGAAACAAAGATTCTCAGCTACATTCTGTAGTTCTCCAAGTCCAACTCCTTGTATTCTGGGAAGGTACTATTATGTGGTTTTAGGAAGTTTAAAAATATCAGCTTCCTACATAGATGGTAATAAGTTATTTAAACAGTGACTCTGCTTCCCAGAATTTCTAAGTGATACAGGCATTTTGTCCTGATGATCACTAAGGACCTGGTAAACTACCTCCTGGACCTGAGAGAGAAAGCAGAAACACACATGAGCCATATGTATCCTACAGTACTGAGATCACACCGGTGCTTCACTAGCAGTAAAGTCACAGTGTATTTATCCCTAGTATTTAACACAGTGACATTTTGTCATTTTGTCACCGTGATGCCTTGCAAAGGAGAGATTTTTAAGAAGGTCAGGGATGTTCTGGGAGGAGCTCACCAATGTCAGCGTACTTCTAACAACACAGCAGGCACACAAGTGTTGACTGACCTGGTCCTTTGGATCCAGGACTTTGACTTCTTGAAAAGACAATAACCATCATATTGGTTTGCCAGCCACATTTACTAGACCAGGTTCTATGATAGGTGCTAAATTGTGTTTGTGGTTTCATTTAATTGAATCCTGATTGTTACTTTTGGTTAAAGTAACATAGTCAAACACACAAAACACAGGATTGAGCCTCAGGTCCAGCCCAGGTCTGTGTGATCCCAGAGCATCCATTCCAGGGCTCCATGTTCCCCTCTGTTGTCTGTGAAAACTGTACCTTTTGAATGATGCTTAATAATCTTTTCTCAAAGCCAAAGGTTTGTGCCATCCCTTCCTGGATGATGTGGAAAGAGGTCTCTGTGCACTGTTTTGCCTGGGACAGCACATGCATCTGAGGGTGATGAAGGCGTCCTGGCACACTGGCAATAACACCCTCTCTTTGTGGGCATTGTTTCATTGTTTTCTGAAACCCTTCGACAATGGAGATTAGGAGGTCACTCTGCCTGCTGTGACAACCCAGAGTGCCTAGGAGGCTCTTGAATACAATTGTTTTCCACTCCTTGAGATCTCAAATGGATTTGAGATTAGAATGGGAAAAGAAAAAGAAAAAATAAGTAAATGAGATGTAAACACAGTAGCTAGCTCACACACTCCATTGGGAATTCACATTATCCCCTCCCAGAGTCTTAAGAGGTATTTACTTGTCCAGAACTTTTATTGCTTCAACAGCTATTAGAGCCCTCTCTGACCCATTTTAATGAGTTAATTTTTAATAGGTAGTATATGTACATGATACAAATTGAAAATGTTCCCATGCTATAGTATTAGGGCCCAAAACAGATATCCAGCAGGTGGCTGGAGCAGTGGACAGCTTCATGACAGAGTGCCCACAGTTATGATGCAATCTCAGTTCTGTACACGCTCCAGTAGTTTATTTTGCCATTGTGAGGGTTGTCTGTGTGCATAACTGCTTTGCCTCCCTGGAGTACAGATAAATCTTACTGTGTTAAAGCCAGGCCAGGATGATAAGGTTAAGGTGAGGTCCAGCCTCAGCCCCATGCTGACCTGGAAGACCTCCCACATGGCACACAGACCCACCACTGAACCCAGAGCCAGTGCACAGGGATCAGGGTCATGGGGGATTCCCCTCCATGAGGAACTTGGGGATTTCTTCCCATGAATAGATCTTTGTTGGGATCATCTCGGTTTATCAGAGTAAATCTAATCATATCTATCCTCTGTCTTCATTTGAAGCTTAGATTCCTTCCATAATATTCCTGGGCATCTGAGTAAAACTAATGATTCCCTTCCTCAAGAGGGAAGAATGCCAAGCCCCTTAAAGATTCTCTTGTAGATCTCTTTTAGGGCATGATATTGGGGCCCTGCATTTATAAAACCTAAGAGAGACCTCTCTAATGATTCTTAAAAGAGTTTTGTGGTTTTCATTTCTACACGTAGAAGCAGATATTAACTTCAGGTAGCAGCCATTCACTAGTAAGTAAATAAACATAAGCATATAAACATATCTAAATGAGAAAAGTTGATGGGTGGGTAGGATGGGTACTGTACTTACCAAGCACCCTGGTTATATGGACATGTGCAAGTTAACTCAGTGAAACAATCTGTCAGAGGGTTTATATAGACCTTAACTGCAAATGAAACACAGAGCAGTATATCAGTGTGGACTGTGGGGTTTGGGGAAGACTCGATGGTGTAGAGGATGTTTAGCTACTTGTGGACAGTTGATAAGATTTAGAAGGACAGAAAAAAAGAGCATTTCTATAAGACACAGTGGAATCAAAATGTTACGTTTTATAGGGTAGTGAATGCACCAGTTGGTGGGATGGGAAATGTGAACACTGAGAGATCATGGAGACAATCTAAAAGCCTTTCCACATATCTGAGTGTTATCCATTTTAGACAAATGTTAGTTCGTGTTTTCTTACATGTTATTTTTCTTTTACATCCATTATGGTTAAATACTCTGGTTAAATACATGATGTCAAGTCTTTATATTAACTCTTAAGGGAAGACATAGTAAGATTGTTCATGAAGGTAATTATGTAGCAATTTCATAAATATGCATTCTACTTTTTAAAGGTATATACATGTATTAAACACATGTATACATAGAAAAGGGTATTAAGATGTTCTCAGATATAATTGAAGATGCAAGTCTTCTGCCTCTCCTCAAGTGGGAAGCTGTGGAGTATTTTTCCATGTGTCAGAGAGACATCAATAGGTTCCTTCATGAGCCTTTGCTTGTAATCGCTCTGGGTCAGGATAGTGAGTACAGGAAGAATGTAGTACTGTATGGAGTCCTGCAGAATGTTGTGTCTGAGACTGAGTTATTTTTCCACCCCTTTGGTTCACCTTTCCTGACCATAGAAACCCTGACCAGTTTGCTCAAGAGACTGATTCAGTTCTTTTGTGCTTATGTTCTTTTTTTGAAAACCAGGCTCATACAAAGCTCAATTATCTTTGAATCGCTGACTTTAAAAATAAATAAAAAAATAGTAATCAAATTTGTCGTGGATGTAGATATTGATGTTTCTACAAGCATTAAGTTTACCAGATTAATATGTGTATTTACCACATTCAGTTTTTGCTAAAATATTGTTGATTTTGTGAAAGGGAAATGAATAACATATTTACTAAATTAAGCTGTGAGTGACCAAAAGTAGTTAAAAGATGTATAGTAGAAAATTAATGTACTGTGTTATCTATCCATTATCCTTTTCTTCCTTCTTCTTTTGTTTTTTGTTTTCTGAAATGAACTGAGACACTGGGAACACTGGATTTAATATAATGGGCAGGTCTTCAAAGGGGTGTGTATGTATCATTGTTGGCCTTATTTTTGAAACTTAGAATTCTTAATATACCAAATAATATTTACCGAATATTACCTATATTACCAAATAATATTTGTCTGGACCTGGGTAGCTTAGTTAACATATTTAAAAAATACAGTTGCATTAGATAGCAACAGAAAATGACTTGCTTTCCAGAATGAGATTTTTTTGAACTGTACTGTTTATTTTCTTGTTTTAATTTAGAACATATACATTTAATGCATTGCCGAGATTTTTATGAACTTACTGGACTACTTAGTGTTTTGTATGATTTAAATTAATCACAGTTGGTCTCAGTGAAACTTAAAAATCATGTGGTATCATTTTATGTGTCCTTTTCATGCCATTTGACAAACAAGATACTCCAGTCCCACCACCATCTTTCACAAAAAAACCTGGAAAAAAGTTGTATTTTCTTTCTCATTGTAGATTGGAGGGTGCTGCAGCCTCACTGTATTCTGTGTGCGTGACAACAGACTAACTCGGATACCTTCAGAGGTGTCGCAGGCCACAGAGCTTCATGTCCTGGATGTGGCAGGGAACAGGTAAGCATGTTCTGGTTTGCTTTTTTTGAGAAAAAGAACCAAATGTTCATTCACCCCAACCTTTGTCATGTGTCGTTGCCATCTTGCCTTTGCTCCATCTTATAGAATATGTACCAATTAGTTGAATGACCCAGGACCCAGAAAATTGTTAATCTGAGAGCAGGAATGATGGAGGTGGATGGAGCAGAAGAGGTCAGGGATGACCTGAGTGGGAGACACTTTGACATTTAAGTAGACCCTTCTGTAGAAATGCTTCCCAGAACAGCAGTACAGAGATGTAAGGGAAACAGTGCTACCTGAGAACTGGGATACTTAGGTTTTACCTTAACTTTGTAGCTTTCGTAAGTCATCATGCACCTCTGGGTTTCCTCATCTGAAGAATGAGCTTGAACGAGTTTGAACTGTATTTTAACCAGGGATCTTGATATACTCTGCTGGTGATTCTGAACCCCCTGAAATTGTAAACAAAATTGTATTTGGGGACACATTTCTGGCCAAAGGATCCCTTGCTAATGTCAGAATCACCAAGTGGTCATAATCAAAGTGAAGAGCTACCCAACTGGTATTCCACAAGGTCACAGCAGTACCATTTTTCAAGTTCTGCTTGAGAGGTCATGGTAGACCACTTCCTGGTTTTGGAATATGCCTTCTGTTCACCTGTGTAGAATATAAATTTGTTTCAGCCAGTCTGAACTAACTTTGTCACCTCAGATTGTATGTGCCCTTTCTTTCCCCGGAGCCTAGCCCAGCTACTCTTTCTGCCTGAGACCCTCTTCTCTGATTCCCACTGCTGTTTTCATTTTCTCCAGGGAGCCTTCTTTGCATGGAGCCTGCTTTTTTGAATTCCTCCTAACATAGGACTCACAGCACCGTATGATAATTGTCAGCCTATGCGTGTGTGAATGTCTAAACCTAAAGTTGTGTGATGTCAGATGTGGTATCTGTGCCACTGTGCCTTTTATCCCTGCACAGTGCCTGGTACATGATAGAACCTGGTAAATATTTGTCGCCCAAATGAAAATGTTAAAAATGTTAGTTTTGCAGAGTGAATAGGTGGCCACTGCGAAATGCCTTGTATCACAGGCTGCATGACCAAAGGAATTTAAAAAATGCTTTCGAGTGTTACATAGTTAGATAGGAGAAAAAGTGCCCAGCCAGGGGAAAATGATCAATGATTTTAAATGAGAAATAGCAACAGCAGTCGGAAGACCGTTTGGGGGATTGTGTGCTAAGTGCTGATTAACTGGTCACTTAGGTCAGACACAAGCCACCATTTCTCATTCTGGCCAATGGATTGTGGGTAGTGGTGCTAATAAATAGCAGGACTCAGTGAACCTTACCGGGGGAGGGCACCATTTTCAAGTGAAGGCTTTTAGGACATCTTGATAGATTCTTAAACCACTGACTGGTTACTAAACTCAGGATTAATTTGAGTTGAGTGTTGGCTTTCTGCTGAATGGAGTCTCGCGTGCAGCATAAAGCTTGGGAAGGATTGTTCTTTCCTAAATTCCAGCAATAGAAACTCAGTAACTCCCAACTTTCCCAGACTCTTGCCACACCTGTGAGCATGAAATTGCATCATTAATTCCTGAGCAGAAGATGGCTCTGATGCCTGAAAACTGTTTTTCACATGAGTGAAGGCTCTAATCTCTAGTTCTCAGAAAGGAAAGTTAAATTTTTATTATGCTTGGGCTGGGGTGGAGAAAACCCCATTAAAAAGTAGAGTTACATAGCTGTCATCTGAGTCAGTTTATATGTGTCACATGTATATACAGATTCATAACCAAATTTTAAACCTATTAAAATATTTAATTACTACTTCTTAAAGTATTAGTATAGAAACTAATAAAAAAAAAGGCTACAATGTCAGCTTTTTAGCTTACAGAAATGTTACACCATGGGAAATCATACCACATATGACAGAAGTTTTGCCTCTTCTCTCAAGCATATAAAAATAGAAAATAACACAGACAGACTATATGTTAGTTTCCACAAATTTTCTTTGACAGATTTGATAGGGTAACTATAAAATGCAGTATAGTTACTGCATAACTATATGCAGTATAGTTATACTATACTATATATACTATATACTATATATTATACTATACTGCAGGAAACCAAAGATCAAATCTTTTGGTACAGTAACAGAGAAGATGTCTTTTATCATCAGCTACCCAAGGACATGGAATCCATTTCCTTAATTCTTACTCTTTCCCATAGGAATATCCCCCCACTACACAATATCTAGAAACCAAAGATCAAATCTTTTGGTACAGTACAGAGAAGATGTCTTTTATCATCAGCTACCCATGGACATGGAATCCATTTCCTTAATTCTTACTCTTTCCCATAGGACTATCCCCCCACTACACAATATCTAGTATTTGAGAATCTTTGAGGAAGAGTAGTACCAAATACTAGGAACAGTGGCTGTCAATGGGGAAATAGTTTGTACCTTTGAATTTTATAATCCCAAAAATTAAATTTAAAAATATTAAAACATATTACTTCACAGGTGTTAGAGTGGATGTTATTAAAAACAAACAAACAAACAAGATAACAAGTGTTAGCAAGGATGTGGAGACAAGGGAACCTTTGTTCCCTGCTGCTGGTGGGCATGTAAATTGGTGTAGCCATTAGAGAAAACAGTATGGAGGTTCCTCAAAAAATTAAAAATTTAATTATCATATGCTGTAGCAATCCCACTTCTGGCATATAGCCAAATGAAAGGAAAACAGGATATTGAAAAGAGATCTGTGCTCCCTTGTTCACAGTAGCCAAGATATGGAAACAACCTAAACAATATCAGCAGATGAACAGATAAAGAAGATGTGGTATGATACATATAATGGAATATTATTCGGCCATAAGAAAGAAGAAAATCATGTTATTTATGACAATATAGATGGACCTTGAGGGCATTGTGCTAAGTGAAATAAGTCACACAAAAAAAGATAATCCTGTATGATCTTACATATGAAATCTTAAAAAGCCAAACTCTTAGAAGTAGAGAGTAGAATGGTGGTCACCATGGGCTAAGAGTAGGGGAGGTAGGGAGGTACGATCAGTGGGTACAAATTGCCAGTTACAAGATGAATAAGTTCTGGGGACCTAATGTATAGCATGGTGACTGTACTTAATACTGCCTTATATCCTTGAAATTTGCTGAGAGAATAGATCTTTGAATGGGCTCCACACACACACACACACACACACACACACACACACACACGCGTGCATGAAAAGTGGTGATTATGTGACTGGATGGAGGTATTAACTAACTCCACTGTGGTAGTCACTTGGGAATATGTAAATGTATCAAATCATCTCAGGTGCACCTTAAAATTACACAATATTATATGGCAATTATAGCTCAGTAAAATGGAGAGAAACTATTAAAAGGCAAAATACAACATAGCAGTGTAGTTGTACTGTGGAATAGTAAGTAGTTAGAAAAGTGAGATAATTTCTCTGTGTAGTAACATAGGATGCCCATGGTACCAAGTAAGAAGAATAGCTATTGGACATAACACAGCATTCTCATTTTTGTTTTTTTTAAAACAACCTATCTATTTATTATAACAAAACATTAATAATAGTTCCCCTAGAGGCAGAGTGGAGGACTGAGGTTACAGGGGTCTTTCCCTTTAGATATTTTGGTACTAGTTAAATTTTCCCACTGATTATGTTTTCTCTACATATCTTTAAGCAGTTTTGAAAACTTGCTGAGAACTAAAAATTCTAGTAGGAGGTAAAAGATGAAACATTCAGTTGTAAGAAGCATGCAATTATAGGTCGAGTCACTAGGCCATGTGTAGTTGTCAAATAAATTTGACAGCACAATCGCTACAGTAGTGCAGAGGTGGGGAAGGTCACCTCAGGTTAGTTGGTCAGGGATTTAACTGGAAATGAGAGACATAGCTCATGGTATGTTTATTCATTTGTTTTAGTCCTTGTACCATTGATGTAAATAGTAACCACAGGCTTTTTATTTTGAGGGGATGTGGTCCTTAATAAAACAGGGAGATGTGAGATGTGTACAAATAGGGCTGTGGTTTCTTGTGTTGATGCTGCAGTATACAGAATGTACCAGAGGTGTGTGCTCAGTTGGCAGCAGCCATGTTCAAGCTGGCACTCTGATTCTTTTTTTTTTTTTTAATTTCAGCATAACAGAATTCATTGTTTTTGCACCACACCCAGCTCCATGCAATATGTGCCCTCCGTAATACCCACCACCTGGCTCCCCCAACCTCCCACCCCTCGCCCCTTGAAAACCCTCAGATTGTTTTTCAGAGTCCATAGTCTCTCATAGATCACCTCCCCTTCCAATTTCCCTCAACTCCCTTCTCCTCTCCATCTCCCTATGTCCTCCATGTTATTTGTTATGCTCCACAAATAAGTGAGACCATATGATACTTGACTCTCACTGCTTGACTTATTTCGCTCAGCATAATCTCTTCCAGTCCCGTCCATGTTGATACAAAAGTTGGGTAGTCATCCTTTCTGATAGAGGCATAATACTCCATCGTGTATATGGACCACATCTTCCTTATCCATTCGTCTGTTGAAGGGCATCTTAGTTCTTTCCACAGTTTGGCGACCGTGGCCATTGCTGCTATAAACATTGGGGTACAGATGGCCCTTCTTTTCACTACATCTGTATCTTTGGGGTAAATACCCAGTAGTGCAATTGCAGGGTCATAGGGAAGCTCTATTTTTAATTTCTTCAGGAATCTCCACACTGTTCTCCAAAATAGCTGCATCAAGTTGCATTCCCACCAACAGTGTAAGAGGGTTCCCCTTTCTCCACATCCTCTCCAACACACATTGTTTCCTATCTTGCTAATTTTGGCCATTCTAACTGGTGTAAGGTGGTATCTCAATGTGGTTTTAATTTGAATCTCCCTGATGGCTAGTGATGATGAACATTTTTTCATGTGTCTGATAGCCATCTGTATGTCTTCGTTGGAGAAGTGTCTGTTCATATCTTCTGCCCATTTTTTGATATGATTATCTGTTTTGTGTGTGTTGAGTTTGAGAATTTCTTTATAGATCCTGGATATCAACTTTTTGTCTGTACTGTCATTTGCAAATATTTTCTCCCATTCCGGGGGTTGCCTCTTTGTTTTGTTGACTGTTTCCTTTGCTGTGCTCTGCACAGCAAAAGATCTTTTTTCACAGCTTTTGATCTTGATGAAGTCCCAAAAGTTCATTTTTGCTTTTGTTTCCTTTGCCTTTGGAGACATGTCTTGAAAGAAGTTGCTGTGGCTGATATTGAAGAGGTTATTGGCTGTGTTCTCTAGGATTCTGATGGATTCCTGTCTCACGTTGAGGTCTTTATCCATTTCAATTTTATCTTTGTGTATGGTGTAAGAGAATGGTCGAGCTTCATTCTTCTACATATAGCTGTCCAATCTACTAGAACTCATACAGCTATTCAGTAACGTGTCGGGATACAAATTCAATGTACAGAAATCAGTGGCTTTCTTATACACTAACAATGAAAATACAGAAAGGGAAATTAGAGAATCGATTCCATTTACTATAGCACCAAGAGCCATAAGATACCTCGGAATAAACCTAACCAAAGAGGTAAAGGATCTGTACTCGAAGAACTACAGAACACTCATGAAAGAAATTGAAGAAGACACAAAAAGATAGAAGACTATTCCATGCTCTTGGATCGAAAGAATAAACATTGTTAAAATGTCTATACTGCCTAGAGCAATCTATACTTTTAATGCCATTCCGATCAAAATTCCACCGGTATTTTTCAAAGAGCAGGAGCAAATAATCCTAAAATCTGTATGGAATCAGAAGAGACCCTGAATTGCTAAGGAAATGTTGAAAAACAAAAATAAAACTGGCGACATCATGTTACCTGATTTCAAGCTTTACTACAAAGCTGTGATCACCAAGACAGCATGGTACTGGCATAAAAACAGACACATAGACCAGGGGAACAGAGTAGAGAACCCAGATATGGACCCTCAACTCTATGGTCAAATAATCTTCGACAAAGCAGGAAAAAATATACAGTGGAAAAAAGTCTCTTCAATAAATGGTACTGGGAAAATTGGGCACTCTGATTCTTGATGGGGAAACTGGTATTCCAGACAAGTCACTAATCTTATATGGCTTGGTTGAATATGATAATAAGATCTGTTGTTGTAGAGACTAGTAGTTTATTTCAACTTTTATCATATGATTTGTTATCCTTAGAAGCTGTTACTTATTATTGTTGCTGCGTTTAGCATTTTATTTATGCCTTTGCTTTAGCACTTAGCTGCAAAGTCAGTTATTCTGAGAAGGTACAATGACCATGTTTGAGTATTTGTGTTTTGTGCCAGTTTTCAAATCTCAACTATTTTTTTCTTTATGCTCTTAGGATTAAGAAATCTAGAGATATTGACTATAAATTTTTTGTATAAGACCCTGAAACTTTCAAAAGAATCATGCTTTCATTCAATAAAATGAAAAAGAGCTTAAAGTACTTAAAGCTTTCACAGTGTGCTAGGATATTGTTTTTAAAAAATCCCTGTCATCAGATCTGGCAAATACACGTCTGTCTTTAACTTCCTTGCATTTGAGTAAATGTGTGACAGCCTTTGGGCAGAGGCAGGAAAATTTGTTGTATAAGCATAAGAGATTTCACTTTCTATCTCACTCAAAGACCCAACATCTCAGAATAGGAAGTGGAGCTGTAAAGGCCTGCTTCCTGAGATCCCTTGGGCATCCTTCATGGTGTGAGCCTGTCACTGAACTTGGTAGATTCTGGGATTTAAAAATATGTATTTCTCACTCAGTTTGGCCCTTATTAGCAAAATACTAGAGTATACGATACACAGAGACTTCTCAAGGGTACTTTAACATATGCAGGTCTCATGGATGCATTAACTCTAGAACCTAACTCCCATGTAAGGTACAATTCCACTGCCTCAGTACTGCACCCAATATGTATGCGTGGGATGGGCCAACCTTTGCTGGACTAATTGTTAGGAAAAGAAAATATTTTGTCATCTCTATAACTAGTATATTGGAAGTATGTTGTAAAAATTATATTAATTTGTTCTTTGGAAGTTTGTTAATAACACATTTGTTGTTAACACTCTCCACGTACTCTTTGGTAATTTTTACTTCATTTGTTAAAGTAACAACATTCTGTGCTTACATTTTATTTAGATTAGTTTAATAATATTGGAGTACAACTTCTTTTCATATCCCTACATAGAGTTCGAACTAATTTTCCGTAAGCTTGCCCATTCAAAATGGCATCTATGTCTGATAGTGCAGTATTGATCTCTCGGTAAGTAAGATGTATATGTAGACGTCCCATATGTGTTAAACTGGAGATAGGTGTGCAAGTTCATAAAAGAGCTCCAGCAATACATGCTGCCATATGATTTCTTATGGAGTTCATGGGCCAAGGATTTCTTTAAGAAAAGGTGCCTTATCTTGTGGCTCACAGAATGCAGCCAGCTCATTATTGTCCAGCTTGTAAAGTCACTGCTGAGATTATAATTTAATGCGCATGGAGCCATCTTTAGAGTAAAAATACTTGATCAAATACAACCTTAGATTCGTTAAACCTTAAATTCCTGGTATCTGCAGAGGTTTGGTTGTTTTCATAGTGCATTAGTAGACTTGCATAAGGCATTGGTTTTTACTAAAGCAGTCTTTTCACCCCCAGCCGTTGTTAGCATTTTGAGCCAGATAATTCTTTGATGTGGCGGCTCTCCTAAGCATTATAGGATATTTAGCAACATCCCTGGCCTCTACCCGCTAGATGCCAAGAGTACCACCCAGAAATGTCTACAGACACTGCCAGATGTCACTGAGGCAGAAGCGCCCCTGGTTAAGAACCACCGCACTAAAGTTGTCTTTGGTGAATACAAATGTATATGATTCCTGGTGCTGGCTTTTGCTAAATAGAGTTAACTGGGTGCAGTCACTTTGTCAGACATGTGTGCAAACCTTAACACAGAATTAATCTTTAGGTGTCACATTACAGTTTTTAAAGTGCTTTAATACATATGATCTCACTTGAAACTGAAATAATGTGAAGTGAACATTAACTATCCCAAAGGAATCTGGGGAAGTGGGAGCTTCTAGAAACTGGAAGATACAAGCTTAAGATGGATACCTAAAATAATCTCCTTAGACAAAGAAGATGCAGTGCAGGAAGAAAATGTTTTCATCTTTATTATAACTGCCACTTAAACTCTTCAGCACCCCAGGAATCTCCTTCCACGCTTCCTCATTTTTGCCAGGTGGTACTGAAAGCAGGTCTTTGTCAGGGAGGCTGTTGCCATTGACTCAGTAAGAGCTCCTTCTACTGCGTCCTTCCATGGTCAGACTGGCTTTTTTTTCTCTTTAAATCGAAACCTCCCAATGTTTTGCCCTGTGGCCAGAGGTGCTGATGAGAGAGAGGACAGCAGAAGCACAGGGACAGACTGAGTGTGCTCACAAAGAGTACACCGAGGGTTTTATTATAAACACAGTATCTTGTTCCATGTTGAATCCAATCCCAGGAGGTTCTTTGTAATTTTTTTTTCTTTCTGTATTGATAGGAATTGATGTAATTATAAAATCTGAGATCTTGATGTCTTCTTTTGTTTTAAATTAGACTGTTACATCTGCCTTTATCCCTGACCACCTTGAAGCTGAAGGCTTTGTGGTTGTCTGACAACCAGTCGCAGCCACTACTCACGTTCCAGACGGACACAGACCACACCACAGGAGAGAAGATTTTGACCTGTGTCTTGCTTCCTCAGCTGCCTTCTGAACCTAGTTGCCAAGGTGAAATTAAGAACAATACTCACATGGCTATGAGAATTAGTAGGAGCTAATACCTATCCATAAGACCTCTTACTCCCATGTGCGTCTGTAATTTGTCTAATGTGCCCCTAGCGCCAGCCTGGGTGAGGTCACTGTGGATGTCCTCTGGGAAGGTTCTTTCTTCTGTACCTTCAAAGAAAAAGTGCCCCTCACATCTGCTTATCATATCTGAAATTTCTTAAACAGCCTTTTGTATTTGAATTATCGCTAAGACTGAAAATACAAGTACTCTTAAAAAAGTTGACAGAGTCCCTTAAAATCCAAACTGGTGGTTTAGAGGATTAGTATTGAACACCACTGACAAACAGGGTTTTTTTTTTTTTTTTTTTTAAGATTTATTTATTTTAGAGAGATAGAGCAGGAGTGGGAGGGGACAAGGGAGAAGGAGTGCGATCTAAGCTGACCTCACACTGAGTGCGGAACCTGACTGGGACTTGATCTCACTACCCTGTAATCATGACCTGAATTGAAATGAGGAGTCAGTGTTTAACCAAATGAGCCACCCAGGTGCCCCCAATGACAACTAGTTTTTAGGCCAGTCTGTTATTTTAAGTCATTGTATCTTTGTTTTGTAAATTATGTGTGGTTTTAAAAAATATTCACAGTAACATCAAATTGCTATTATAAATCTGCTGAGAGTTGGTTTTGATAAAAGAGAACTAGAGTGCACTGGGAGAACAGGAATCCCCTAGGTGGAAAAGCCCCAAAGTCATCTTGCCAATCCCAACCTTGTTAGAGGAGCTTTTAAGACCCCAAGGGGAAGACAGCAGACGTGTTACTAAGGAAAGTACTGGAGTCCAACATGTACAACTACATCAGTGTCATGAGAAAGGTTTTTTGTTTTTTGTCTTTTCTTTTTAAGTAGGCTCAATACTCAACATGGAGCCCAACGGGGGGCTTGAACTCAAAACCTCAAAACCCTGAGATCAAAACCTGAGCTGAGATCATGAGTTGGATGCTTAACTGACTGAGCCACCCAGGCACTCCCTCACCACGATAAAGTTTTTAAAGTTAGCGTATAGAAAAGAATTGTGAAAAAGAATTCTATAAATTATGATGACATTCTGTGATGAAATACTAAACATTAGTTTGGCAGATATTTTATATGATCTCAAATAGAATTATGCAACATTGAAAAGAAAGGGTAACCCTATCCTAGATTCTTTTCTTTTTAATTTTTCTGAAATACTACATAGCAGTTACCAGTCACACAAACTCAAGTTCCCAGCTGTTGTGGTCTTTGTCATGACAGAGAACCTGCCTCGCTGTGGGGCACTGGAGAGCTTGGTGAATGATGTCCCGGATGACGCCTGGAATGAGCGTGCAGTGAACAGAGTCAGTGCAATCCGATTTTTGGAAGATGAGAGAGATGAAGAAGACAACGAAACGGTACGGAAGTGGAGATTGTTGGCCTCCCTGAAAATGCAAAATTTGAAAGCCTTCTAAGACCAATAGTGGCACCTAATAAGGATTTCTTTTCATTTCAAATTGTCTGTTCTCTGCTTAGCCTTCAGCATGTAAGAATTTTTTAGAAGACAAAATTAGTTATTTCTAGGTACTGATTCACCAAATGTATATAAAGCAAGTGGACCTGGGATTTTTTCTTGGAATAGTTTATATATACTCTTGTTCCTTATTTGTGATAGCATCTTTTCTTGCCTCCAGTAAACTGATTGGGAATTCGCTCTGGGTTTTTTTTTCCCCTTTATTATTATTATTTTAAGATTTTATTTATTTTTTCGAGAGAGAGAGTGTATAAGCACTAGGAGGGGCAGAGGGAGAAGCAGACTCCTCACTGAGCAGGGAGCCCCAGGTGGGACTCAGTCCCGGGACCCGGGGATCATGACCTGAGCCCAAGACAGATGCTTAACCAACTGAGCCACCCAGGCGCCAGGAATTTGTTTTCTGTTTTTGTTATTCTTGCTGATGAAGTCTCCTCCCCACCACCATTTAGAGATGTATGGCAATGACTCCATTTGCACTTCAGAGTGTTACTTGGCTTGCCTTCTGTGGAGCTGTGCTTCTCTCTGTCCTTTATGTAATTAATCATTCTTCTCTTCACCCTCAGGCGGAGATCTTGTAATCTTAGTTGGGTTTATTTACAAGTTTTCATTCAAAAATCAGGATTAGATTTGAAGGTATTACTTAGCCTTACTCTATCCACACTTTAAAAATGTCTGTCGGCCAGCTGACATCTTCAGGAGTCTGTGACAGCTCTTGAAATATTACTACAGGTTAACTTTGGCTTCTTAAACTCCTTGTGCTAATTGAGATTTTCATAAGCAGAGCTAAAAGGGAGTATCTACAGCCTCCAAAGCAAAGGGTGGCTTTTAAATGACTGCCTGTGGTGTCTGTTATTCCAGCTGTCACCAAATGGGATTTTATGTTTACAGTAATGGAGCACAGAATGGGAATTAGGCACAACAAAGTGACTTCAGCAGAAAGGAGTCCTCAGTGCTTACCTGGTGGCTTGCTGGAGGATGAGGAATTCACCGGTTCCTTCACTGTTTCAGTAGTGCTCTTGGCTGTTCGGTCACCGCACTTTAGGCTCCTCCTCCTGAAACTCCTTGGACAGGCCATTTACAAGACAGAAATGCTGTCTTAGGAGCCAGAGAGAACCTGATATGTCAGATAAGTTTTTTTAAAGATTGTCCCTTCCCGGACACTTCACTTCCAGCACTGTGGCCTTTATTAGAAAAATGTGAACGCTCTTTAGGAAATACAAATAACACACACAGCGGCCAAGAAAAGAAGCTCTACTCTCTCGCGCTTCCCTTTTCCTTCCACTCCCATGCCTCCATAGTTGAAGGAAGCCAGGTCCACTTCAGAAAGTGGTAGACCACTGCAGTGATTATAAGTTAGAATTTGTTTACCCCTTTATCTTTTTCTTTCTTCACACCCCACACCAACATCTTAAAAATCTTTGTTTCCTTGCCCTTCGTGGAACTTAATTTTTATCTTACGCTTATCTTACATTTTACAGAGCATTATTTTATTCTGAAAGTAACCCTTCTAGGTGGACCAGATAAGGTGCGGGCAACACCTTGAAGCTGCCTGTTGAAAGAGTAATGACATAAAACCCACATGCTCACTCTCCTGCTTGTTTTCAGAGAACACTTCTGCGGCGAGCCACTCCACACCCAGGGGAACTAAAGAACATGAAAAAGACAGTGGAGAATTTACGGAATGACATGAATGCTGCTAAAGGACTGGATTCAAACAAAAACGAGGTCAATCACACCATTGACCGAGTGACCACTTCTGTATAGAACTTCACCTCCGAGTTTTACCTCCCGTGTCTTCCCCTGCTGTTGAGATCCTGTCTCCTCCCCAGGAGCCGCGCGTGGCCCTGGGCTTCCCCGGAACGTGTGTGCGTGCCCGTCACCGCCCCGGAACGTGGGCACGTGTGCATCACGGCCCAGGCCGCACGCTGGGCTGCTGCTCTCCCCATGGAAGTGCCTTACTCCGGCTCCTCAGCCAGCCAGGGCACCAGTGCGCCCCCGGTATGCCGCCTCTCCCCTGACTTCCAGTCATTCGTCATAAGTAGAATACACTACTGTAAACACCTGACCTTTGTTTCTGTCTTATGTTGGGGTAAGGGAGCGCAGGAAGGGAAGTTTTGTTGATCCTCCTCCCTCCCATAAAGTGCTGGGACATTTTGAGCCCAAGTTCTCTTGGACCTACTGATGAGAGATAGTTTTATGTACGGCGCATAATTGATCCTTTTTTAAAAAACTTTTTGGCAGCTCAGATGGTGTAAATTTAAAAATTTTGTATAGGTATTTCGTAACAAAAATGTGTATTTCTTTTTTGTTATTTTATCTTGGAAACGGTACATATTTTAGCATTTGTGGAGAAAAAAAAAAAAACAGTCCTAAAGTATTTGTTTTTACTTGTACCACCCGCTTGTGCCTTACTGTATCCCGAATCATGTCCAACCAATTGTACGCAGTGGCATCATTGAGCAGTGAGATGAGACTAGGAGTGTGGTACTTTTAAAGCAGTGTTGGATTTTAATCAGTAATCTACCTAGTGGATTTGTTTTTAACCAAAAAGAAGAGTTACCACCAATTGTAAATTTTATCAGTAGATTTTTTTAAAAAAAGAGGAACCAAAGGATTAGACTGCTAATATTTCATGTCTTACACTTTAACTTTTTATGAATGAGTCTCTTGTAATGAGTGTAGCATCTGATTGTACCTGTTTGGAAGATATATGCCATTTGTAAAATAAAATAGAGCAGAAAAGCACAAAAGGAGAAAACTGGTTCAGAAATTCAGTGGTTAAATTAACTATGTACTGCAAAAGAAAGTGATTTTTATGGAAGAAAGCTTTAAAAGTTTTATATTGAGATATAAAACCACAATAAAGCAAAATAACCATATTAGAAATGTTGATATCTTTGTAAGTGCAATTTAATTTGTAAATAGAGTTTGAATCAAAGTATAACAAATACTTGCTTCAAGTTTTAATTTTAAATCCGCTATTTAAGGGGCATGGGGGTATGCTTTGGTGTGTTTCTGTTGATTTCTCCCCCCCTTTTTTTTATTTTTGAATAATGTCATAAAAAGGAATGAAAGTGCCAGTCACCATGTGGTATCTAGGAAAATCATAATACTGTTGGTTTTTTGTTTTCTCTCCATGAAATAAAATCACCCTGGAATTAACCATACAACTTTTTAAAATTAATTATCACCTTCTACGTTCAAATGTAGCTGCGTTCTTTGATGATGTGCTCCCACCCATTAAATATCTAAACTACTGGTCACTTTTGAGTTAATTGCTTGCATTGTGCCACACAGCACAGACCCCAGAAGTGCCTTCCTCTTGCTAATAACTTTGGGTCATGGCTTTCTGGCCAGTTGGACTCTGTAGAAACCTGTTTTCAACCAGCGAAATACACCTTTCTCTTACTGTTATGCATTAACTTACTGCATTCACTTTGCTTTTTAAGTTATTTGTATATATGTATATATTTTAAAATCTATTGAGTTGGTAGTACCATGGTATGGAATTGGTTTTTGGCTAGTCAGTTTTATACCTTGCTCCCCAATTTGTGAGTACCAGTTTAGTGTTTTTCCATTTTAACATTTTGGCATATTTTAGGCTTTAGGCCTATGAAGATGATACCACTAAACTCATCAACTGATGGATAAGCAAATTGGCTTTATTTAAGAAGAGTAATCTTGATGCTAAAGAACAATAGAACTCGAATGGTGTTTTTTATTCGTTTTCATATAAAGCCCACCCTTTACGACTCAGTTTATCCTAGCTTTGGGGGGAATGTGGTAGACAGAATAGAGGGTGTGCTTAAATTTTTCTAGGATATTTTCTGTAAGTAATTATCTGTTTCCTTTGGCTTATTTTCTGTATTATGCATTCACCTGTTTTGTTTGCTTGTTGCTTTATTTTCAGCGTTTAGTATTTTGTTTCCCCCTTACTTGTGAAGGGAAAAATTACTTTCTTTTTACTTATTTGTGCTGGGTGACATTGCTGTGCCCTTTACCTTCAGGGTTCCGGGACCAGGCTTAGACCTCACAACAGAAACAGCATTAACCAGTGAGACCCAACTCAAGAACAGGCCAGCCTTTTCCAGTGAAGCCTCTCTTGTCATACGAAGGAAAACTTAATTATGGGAAAGGATACCTGTCCATCGTGAGGCTAGTGCCAAAATTTCCTGACCTTTTCCTAGCGGAGCACTGGTGGCCCCCATCCCGCAGTCTGGCCCTTCCTCAGGAAAGGGAGGAGCTCGGCGTGCCGCCTGCCTGTTTGTCTTGTGGGAGTGACAGGTAAAAGCAGGAAGGATTATTATGACCTGTTCACCTACTTTTTTTTTCCTGTGGCCCCTTATTTCCTGTTTTTAGCCAGAGAATTATGCCTAAGTGGATAACATCATAAAAAAAAATAATAGAGGGGTTGAAATAATGAAAGTCATTGATGGAAAGAGGTACAGGTAAGAAAACTAGAACTATTTGCCTGGATGTTGTGAGTTTTTTGTTTGGTTGTTACTTGGTGGTTTGTTTTTTTTTTCTGGCAAGTTTGGAGGCGTGGTCCTGACCAACCCAATCTTTCTATCTAAAAACTTCTTAGGTAGCTGTCACAGGTAAGGAAGCCCAGTGGAGGTGCCAGGCGCCGCCTTCCACAGCAGCGTGCCACCTCTTGGGAAATCTACCACGCCCGAGTAGACATGCTTCATGGGTGGGGTGGAGGCTGGGAAAAATGCTGCCTTCGTCTGAAAGTCACTTTGAACAGCCAGATCTCGCCCTGTAAAAGGGACCGACACCCCTGCCGTGGGCGCACCAGCAGCAGTGTGACAAGGCCATGCAAACACTGAGGAGGGACAGTCCTGGAGTTGCTTGTTCGTAGAAGGTGGTTTTAAAGTACATCTATGAGGGGCGCCTGGGTGGCTCCGTCAGTTAAGCCTCTGCCTTCAGCTCAGGTCATGGTCTCAGGGTCCTGGGATGGAGCCTCGTATCAGGCTCCCTGCTTAGCAGGGAGTCTACTTCTCCCTCCTCCTGGGTTGTTCCCCCTCCTTGTGCTCTTTCACTCTCAAATCAAATCTTTAAAAATAAAAAAATACATCCATAAGAAGACCGTGCAGTGAAATAATTTAAAAAACAAAAGGCAGGGCACAGATACGCCCTTTAAAGGAGCACTTTGGAATTCAAGGTTTTGAGAGCATAGTCCAGTACTGGCATCATAAAGATTACATCATAAAGATTTGAATCCCAGCTCCACCACCTGGATTTGCATGAGCTACTTCACGTCAGGGGGCCTCAGGTCCTTCATCTCTAAAATGGGGTGGCAAGACCTCTCGCAGTCTTAGAGTGAGGATTAAGTGGGAGACATGGAACATCAGCTCTCAGGAAGTTTGTGGCTGCTAGTATTACAGGTCTTGCTGCTGTTAGCAGGTTATGAGCTGCTCCACAGTCCCTACCATGGGGCCCCAGAGTATGTGGTCAGGAAGCAGAGTGTTCCTCAGAAATGAGGACACCATGCTGTTTCTCTGGCCAAGAACACTTTCTCAACTGTGATGTTGCATAGAGACCCCTGAGTTACATAATTGGGGAGGGAAATCTTAAATTGTCCTGTCGGCTCACTTAATGGTGAGCTTAGCCGTGGTCTCACAGCAGCCCCCTCATTGTAACTGGACTTATTAGCTAGCTAGCCTCGAGATGAAGCTAGTTTCTACAAGAAAGCATTGAACCTCTGCCCGAGAAAAGGGTCTCTCTGCATTTCCACACAAGGTCCTTGGGTTTCTAAGGTCCGGGTCTCTTGTGCTCATTTACTATCTTACGTCTACTTATTTCACTTTGATTTTCATTACTTCCTCCTTTTCTGTCTCCTTTCTCTCAAAGGGAGACCGCTGAGGCTTTTATGTATTAGGAGGGCAGGCGGAATTAAGAAATAGGTCATCCATGGAGAAAAGCCGGGATACGATAAATAAATGCAGCCTGATTTGGGGAGTGTAGAGGACACCTCCACCTTGCTGGAGCTTTTTCTTTTGAAAAGCTGACAGCTGGCGGGAAAGGGAAACCGACCAGAAGAACCTGATCAGGTTACTTTTGTTCAGCAGGTTCTGTGGAAGGTTGGAAAAGGATGTTTGTGCCTCACAGTCCGCCAGAAGGACGGTGTCATTTTAAACTGCTTAGAGTGGGCAGTCAGTCTGAAAGGACAGGGCTCTTGAGCTCTGACGGGGTACGAATTTGATTGAGCTGATCTTCCAATGACCTTTTGAAGCATCAACATCTACTTTCTAAAACCAAGAATGAGCCGTCTCCTTGGGGAAGCGACATGGTAGTGACAGTTGCTGGGCTCACTGAGCACTCACTGTGTGCCACACACCAAGCTAACCGAACACAGTTTTTCAGAACAGTCCCCTGAAGTAAGTCATGGTGCCCTCATTTCACAAAGAGGGGAATTAATATTCAGATAGTTTTAATAACTTTTCCATGATCAAATAGCACACGACAGAGTTGGAATTAAAATTCACATCTCTGTTGACTGGAGTCCGTGGTCTTGATTATTGCTTTATTTTGCTTTGCCCCCCTCAGTGAAAATTACAGTGAACCTGTAATTATATTTGGAGTTGTATTTATCATTGCTCTGAAGGTTCTGTTTTAATATGAGATTATTTAAGCCTAGATTATCGTCAAAGCCTGGCACAGAACCGAATGAAATTAGCTACCATTTATGTAGACTGGGGCCTTCATTTGTGTCTAGTTGTGGTAGCCAAAGCTGTGACTTTACATCCTCTAGCCCTCCCACTACCCCATCCCCCTGCCCTTGTCCCCGCCCCCGTGGGCTCCCCCCCATCCTCCCGCCCACTCCATATTATGTTGTTCCTTGGTAAGTGCCATGAAAATGTTCAGGGGATATTTGTTCTAGCATCTCAAACTGTGTGCAAATCTCAAGAGACAGGAGATAAATTATTTGGTTAGTGGGAGGCCAGAAAAAAAAAATTGGTATGTTTTCCAACAGTGACTGAAGTGACAGTTTGGTAACCAGCTCTCTGAGAGAGCTTTAACATGTTCCAAAAATTGGCAGTTAGCTCTAGAATGAGCTAATTAGTTAGGAATGGTTTTTATCCTCACTACCTTTAATAGCCTACCCTTGGAGAAAAGACAGATAATGAACACTTGGAAATCAATAGCGCTGCAACTTGACCTTAATGCCATTTGGGGGAAGTAAGGGGGGTGTGACTCATTTATTATTTCAGATCCTTCTTTTAAAAAGCATTGCGAAAGATTTGACGAATAACGATTGCTCCCAGTTAGGAACTCTCATCTAATCAAAGAGGCAGAAAACAGGAAGAATGGAAAACTTGTGTGACTCAGCAGTGTTTCATTTTATTTGAAACAGGCTCTACCACCCTGGTTGTAGAAAGACCTTCCAGTCTCCACCCTGCAGGAAAGCCTGCTAGCACGGGGGCATAATGAGTGACAACGCATACCCGATGCCATGCAAATAGAATCTGCAAATGCTTCTCTTGAGGTCCTTTTCCGAGTCAGCTCTCTCATTGTTTGTACAAAGTTGACCAAGGACCCTGTGGGAAAGCACTGGCTGAGCACGTACAGGACATGGGTCTTCCAGGGGCCTGGTCGGTTCCTGTCTGGACCCCGAGCATCCTGTGTTCGTCAGGTCCACACACCTGACTGCCCCTTCCCGCCCTTCCTTGGCTGGAGGTGTGAGTGCTTGTTTGTTTAAACCTTCGTCACTACAGCTTGGAAAAACAAAACAACACACTTACTTGTCTGGGCATTGAGTGTTCTTCCTGAATTTTTGTTCTGCCCATTGGCCTGGGGGCATAATGGGTGGGGCGGGTTTCGGCGTTGGTTTGGGAAGTTTCGAGAACGAGGCTATGGGTTGGGTTGTTAGGTAGGGGTTGCTCTTGGTTTTAATCATTTTGGAACGTCTGCGGGTCAGAGAGTGTTGCCATAGATGGCTCTGGGAGTTATGTTCTGGCTGTGCCTCTTTCTCACAGCAGGGCAGATTCACCTGGGGCGGCACTTCGCACAGTCCTGACAGATGCTGTGTCCTCCGTCCACCTTGTGTTCTCACCTGGACACCTGGAAGGTGTGCCGTGTAAAAACATCACTAGTTCGATGACACCCGCTTCATGTCGACTCCCTCCACTTGAGTGACTGCCAGTCTTCATTCCCCTCACCTCCCCTGTCCACCAGCAGGCAGAGGTGGTATGCCCCCAGGACTGGGTCAGAGGTGCCCTCTGGAAGCCCAGGACTTGTCACTGGTGGTAACTTGGCCCTGGGTCCCTTACCTAGCTTGTTTCCCATCTCTGGTATGGTGATGCTATGAAGCACGTAGGTTGTTAGAAGAGACGATACCAACAAAATAAGATGAAGCTCTTGTATGTTTCTTTCCTTTTATTCACAGCAATGTGTGGTAGGAGTGCTTTGCTCTTTAAAGAGCTGGACATCAAGTGGCCAGAAGAATCAGCAGTCCAACTGCCTGGCCTCCTCCCCTTAGTGCCTCGGTATTTTGTTCAGGGCTGGTCATTGCTAGTCTTGCTCACCATCCTATAATCTACTGCAGTCCCCCTCTTTCCCGGAGGCTGTGTGTGCAGTGGTTTCAAACTTCAGCCATGTGTCAGAGCCCCCTGGGGTTGTGCTAAAGCGGATGGCTGGTCTCACCTCCCGCAGCTCTGATTTGGTAGGTCTGTGTTCAGATGAGAGAATTTGCCTTTCGAATAAGCTCTCAGGTGCTGCTGTTGCTGGCTCAGGGACTATACACAGAGAACCACTGCTCTAGGGTATGGGAAGGAGCAAAAGCCTATAGTTAAGCAGAGCTGGATTTAAATCTAACTATGTCACTTACTTTTTGTGAAAAGTTTTTTCTTTTTTCATTTCCCCAAGTCTCAGTCAGTTTATCTCTACAATGGGAATAACAACTACTTCAAGATGTTTTAGAGAATCAGATGATGAAAATAGCACAGAGTAGGCTTTCCAGACTTACCAGCTCTTTCTGCTGTCCGGAAATATGCACGCTGTATTCCCTATGGAAGCAGAAGAGCACTTTGGCTTCTGGAGCCAAGTTCTGAATGTCAGGGATCCTCTTTTTAATATACACAAGCTACTGGGAGTAGAGGAAATGGGAACAGGAGTAGAAACTATGCTTACCTGTGGGTGAGTGCCCTAGGGAAAGCCTGGAAATGCTGATGGTTAGACAAGGTTAGAAATTATTTAACACTTCCTGACTTGCCCGATGGAGGAACCATGCCTTACTCATTTGTGTCTATCCCTGACATGGATCCAAAAATCCCCAACCCACAATCCGCTGATACATGCGGGCCCTCAGAAGAAATCTCCCAATTGGGACATCTCTGAAAATTTCAGGATCCCAGACTTCAGTTGTGTTCTTCATGCAGTGCTAGTCATTGTAGTGTCCTTAGGAAATGGAAATCAAATTGCTTTATTTCAATTGTTCCCGGTTTTCATTACTGTCCCCAAATCCATTATCCTCCTCCTTGTCATCTCAAGGATGATCCTCAAAATAGGTAACCAGTATGGAAACATGCAGTAATATACAAATCAATGCCTCAACTTTATATGACATCAATTTTCATTGACTAAAGCAAAATTATCTATACCAGAAAACTATTTTCCTAAAGATCTGGGTGGTAGTGCCAATCATTAACACATAATCTCCAAATAAGCTGTGTATTTTTTTAAGCCTCGTTTAATGTATGATCGCTATCTAAACGATAGCCTTCTCTGAGCCATGATTTTGTTTGGGAACAATATCAGGCTGTTTTGATAATACTCCTATTAAAATATTCAAGTGCAGAGGTCCTTAAGCCATGGCTCTCGGCCTGTTTTTGTAACCAAAATGTTGTTGGCACACAACCATGCTCATTTCTTTATGTGCAAAGATCAAATGGCCCTCAAAGACGAAAATACTAAGTATTTGGCCCCTGTACAAAAAATGTTAGAGGAGTTTCTGCTTCTAGTCAGTGGGAACCACCTGGTACCTTTTGCCACTAGGTGGCGCTAGATGCACCACCAGTTTATCATACCCAGGCACCTGCCTGGACACCCTAGCTTCCCACCTGAGCTGAACTCAGAGAGCCTGTACCTTGGCCCCTGCTGCCAACAGCATAACCTGTCCTATTTCTTGTTCTGCCAACATTGAGATGCTGTGAAACACATGCCTGGGCACACCTCTTCTTGGCTGCTCAGGGGCTGGAGTCCATCCTCAGCACCCATCCTGGGCCCCTTACAGTCCTAGGCTTAGCTGGGCGACATCATTATGTGACTGGTAGCTTCCATAGTTGAAATTCCTTAGTATCTTGTAGGTAGAGCTACAATATTATAAAAATTGTTAAATAGTGCATTTATTTTTTTTAAAGATTATTTATGAGAGAGAGAGAGTGGTGGGGGGTGGGGTGGAGGGTAGGGGTACAGGGAGAGGGAGAATCCCAAGCAGGCTTCACACCCAGCATGGAGCCCGATGCAAGGCTTGGTCTCCTGACCCTGAGATCATGACCTGAGCTGAAACTGAGAGTCAGACACTCAGTTGACTGAGTCACTGGCTGCCCCATGAAATAGCACGTTGAGCTACTGTCTGAATGTCAGCTTTATTTTATGGAGGAAATTCAGGCTTTCACATGTGAACTGCCACAGTTTCCACTCCCCACTAATGTGCACCCACATGTCATCCACGTTAGACTGTCTGCTTCCCCCCGACCACAACGAGCTCTTGCAGCCATTCTCCTGACCCTTTCTCTCCAAGAGCTCACTTCATCAATGATCCACCTGGCCCCGTGTCTTCAGCCACTTCTATAGATTTGTTGAAGTTCTGTCCTTAGTAAGCAATACACCTTGATCTTCACCCGCCCCCCCCCCCCGCCCCCGTAGCTGCCCGATTCTTCCTTTCTCTGCCAAGATTTTTGACAAGGAGACCTATTCTTGTTCTCACCCCATCTAAATTCGCACACACATCTCCACCCAGTGCTGTGGGCACTCCTTCTCCAGTGCACCATGGAAACTACTCTGACCAGGTCACCTGGCCTCCAGGTTACCATATCTGATGGACATGTTCCCCCTAGCTTTATTGAGCTTTATTGAGATATAATTGACATAGCATAAGTTTAAGGTGTACAAAGTGTTGATTTGATACTTTTTTGATTTTGATCATTTGATTTGATTTTGATACTTGATTGATTTGATTTTTTGATTTTGATATATTGTGAAATCATTACCACTGTAGCATGAGCTCACACCCGTGGATATTTTGATTCAGCTCTTGCCTTTCTAGACCTGTCTACTGCATTTGGGTCTGTGGACAGCTCCTCCCCCTTGGAACTCCTACCTCAGTGCTTTTCCAATTTCTTTGACTGCAACTCAATTTGAGAAAGAACTTTTTACATAGCAACCCAGTAAACACATACAGATACACAGGTGAACTAAAGTTTCCCAAACGAGTGCTCAAGAAACTCTGATATTTCCAGCTCCATTCTTTTTCTGTGCTAGTTATAACTAAGTAAATTGATTTCATGACTCACAAATGGCTTGAAGACTTATGTTTTTGGTTTCCCTGACACTCTACTCTGCTTCTCCTTATACATCTCCTACCACCCTCCTTGGTCCCTAGAATTTTTTTTTTTAAAGATTTTATTTATTTATTTGACAGAGATCTCAAGTAGGCAGAGAGGCAGGCAGAGAGAGAGGAGGGAGCAGGCTCCCTGCTGAGCAGAGAGCCGGATGCGGGGCTCCATCCCAGGACCCGGGATCATGACCTGAGCCGAAGGCAGAGGCTTTAACCCACTGAGCCACCCAGGCGCCCCGGTCCCTAGAATTTTTGATATTCCCCAGTGTTCTGCCTCCAGCCTCTAGCTTTCTGTTCCTAATTATGTTTTCCCTAGGGGATCCCATCCTTCCTCTTCATGGTGCAGATTCCATAATCTGTCTCCATTTTGGAACCTCAACACTGCGCTCCTACAGCAAAAGATCTTGGTCCCAAGTTCAGTTCCTAGGCAACTGTGCTGGGTCAAAATCAGGGGAGATGGGTCATCAGGTTGAAACTCATGTATCTGCAGTGGGTTTAGGACAAAAGCTAAGAGAAAAACCAAAGTTAAAAGCCAGGTGAGCTTTCTGCAAGGATCTAAGGCAGAACCAGTCTTTTGCACTGTAAAGTTGCGATGTGCTTTTTCCAATGTTCTCTTTCTGTACTCTATTGTTAGAAATGAGTCACTAGACTCAACCCACACTCCAGGGAAATCATCCGGCTTTATCATCAGTAGGAGAGGAAGAGATACTAGCTCTCCTTTGCCAGGTGACTGCTGGTATGGGTCAGGCACTGTCCAGGCTGCAGAACATACACAAGTCCCATTCAGTTTGAATTCTCACAACACTATGAGCTTGGTGTCATTATCCATATATGAACGATGAGGAAACTGAGGCATAAAGTCAGGCAATTTACTTGCTCACAGTGGTAGGTCTTGTGCTTGAACCAGGCTGGTTTAATTCTTTCAGTGGTCACTTCCCAAAGCAATCTCAGCTCTAATATTTGTGAAACTTTTCAGGTCAAATCCCATATGGGGCGGTGATGTAGAGAGACTGAGAGACACAGAAGTACAAGCTGCTCTGGTCCAGTCCAGCCTCCTGATGGGTTCCGCCAAGTTAGTGTCCCTGGGCCCAGTTAGCTGTGGCAGGGACTACAGAGGGAGAAGTCAAATGAAATGAAAATGGGGGAGGGGAAATGAAGCCTCTGGGAAGCCTCTTACAGGTTGATTAGCATCTAGAGTAGAGTCAACTGGTAGGAAGTTGTGTTTCGAGGGAGGGGGAGGAAGGGAGGGCAAAGTGAGATGTAGGGAGTGTTTGTGAATGTTGACTGGGTGAGAAAGGCATGGTGACCAGAGGAGACTGGGTTTGGAAGTAGGACATGTCGGGAGGTAAAGAGGATGATTACTAAAGAGGAAGGAAATCTGCATAACTGACAGGACTTTTATGAACTTTTGGAGTGGATACAGGGTTTCATAGTACCTAGTGTACTTTCAGAATAAAGATAATCTACCATCATGGGGCGCCTGGGTGGCTCAGTGGTTTAAGCCTCTGCCTTTGGCTCAGGTCATGATCCCAGGGTCCTGGGATTGAGTCCCGCATCGGGCTCTCTGCTTGGCGGGGAGCCTGCTTCCTCCTCTCTCTCTCTGCTTGCCTCTCTGCCTACTTGTGATCTCTCTCTGTCAAATAAATAAATAAAATCTTTAAAAAAAAAAAAAAAGATAATCTACCATCATGGAATAAGAATCACATGTGGGTTTTCTCTTCCCTATTAAAGAGTCAGGGAAAAGCCTCACCCAAACTGGGCCATTCTCAGTGGAGAGCTCTATTTTTCCTGTCACGTGACAACCTGTTGGACCAAGTTTCTCTTTTCTATTTACATGTTGTGTCGAGTTAATCGCTGGAGACTTCTGCCGGCTTCTCAGGTTGACAGCACGTCAGGCAGAACAGAGTTAGTCTGGGGCCCCTGAGTGGCTCAGTTGTTAAGCGTGTGCCTTTGGCTCAGGTCATGATCCCAGGGTCCTGTGATCGAGCCCAGCATTGGTCTCCCTGCTCAGCAGGAAGCCTGCTTCTCCCTCTCCCTCTCCCTCTGCCCCTGCTTGTGTTCGTCTCTCTCTGACAAATAAATAAATAAAATCTTTAAAAAAGAAAAAGACAGAGTTGGTCTAAGAAAGTGAGGATTTTCCAGAACTATGGCTGAGATCAACTCACCTGTTAACATTCTGGAGTCTCAGCTCAGCCCGTCTTCTGAAAACTGGAGGTTAGAGGCACTGTTTCTATTCTTGTGGCTGCTTGTTGCTCTGCCTTCTGCTGCCTGAAATCTTGTCTCTACAGTCTTTGAATGGGAAATAGGAAAATGATTGTTTCCTGATTTCTATATGAAGACATACTAAAAAAATCACTTTTCTTCTCGTGTTTACTTTACTATTGTGAGTCCCCTGGAAATTGACCCTGAGCCGGAGATTAGCTTTTAGGGGGTTTGCTGGGGAGTGCTCTCAGCAGGAACAGTGCTAAGGGAGTGAAGGAGGCAGGATGGAGCCTTGGGAGGAGCTGAGCAGCAATGCAATTGCAACAGAGGCTTCAGCAACACCCCCCCCCCACCCCCCCCCCCCGAATATTTGGGAGCCTAGATGAAGCACGAGGTAGGCTTCTGTAGGATGCATAAGCTCGAGCAAGGCAGTTCCCTTCAGTGAAAATCAGCTCAGGGTGAGGAGCGGGGTGGCAGCACAGGATTCTGGGGTGAGCACTCAGCAGACGCTCACTTGCTTCAATGGTCTGGGTGGGGATTTTCTGAGAATTTGTACAATATTAAATAATTTCTCTTCTGGGACTCAATTTTTTCATTCTTTTTTTTTTTTTTTTTTTTTTTTAGTCAATCAAAGGGCTGGTGAGGTTGGGTTCTTTTACTTTTTCTTTGAGAATATTTAAAAAGTAAATTTACAAAATGGCAAATTGTTGCACCTTCTCATATTTCCTTGATTTCCTGCCATCTCTTTTTCTCCATCATCAACTTAAAAAATACCAAATCAGTGTATAGTTTCAGCATACAGCTACAGAAACACCAGGAGAAATAAAGCAGTGATTGTTTTTTCCTCAGCTAAAAGGTTTTAAAAGGCACGGCCCCTGTTATTTTCATCAAATATATATGGTTACATTTTGTGTGCATTTCAAACAATACCATATGAAATTAAGTCTCATTTTCTGCACACAAAAAAGGGAACAATTCTAATCACCCCCTAGCCCCGTCCAAAAAAGCTTGCTAGCAGAGTAAATTGTAGACTAAATTTGTGCTATTTTCATTTCATGGCAAAAGTTATCTTGTAAACAGAAATAGCTACTCTCCTCATCGCAATCATGTGAACCACACTGCTGTTTATGAGCATCAGTACTTCTCCAAGGACTTTCCCTGTAAGGACAGTTCACATGTTTTTTAAACATCCTATAACAACGTTTTACAAGCATTTATTACACACTGCTGCTGGTGCTGGAAGATAGACCTCCGAATCAAAATTCAGAACAGAAGCTATAATAAGACATTGTGAAGAAGTAATTGAGGAGGAAATTCTCTGCAAAATATTAGCACTGATGCTTAGAAAATAGGAGGCAATAGTAAAATAGGTCCACTTTTAACGCATCAAAAAAAAATCTTTATAAGTAGAAAGGAAAATGGAAAAATGTTGGAGACATGGCTGAAATGTGAATCCCATCGTAATGAGACCCTGAGTTTACAGTGCTTGTGTGTGTACACTCTCTGGGAACACGCCTCCTTAATTTAAATTTATGTCTATGGAAAAACTAAAGTGGAATTATGTGAGTTTTGAAGTATATGAATCTTTGGGAATACATCTCTCAAAATTAAGCAATAGTCTATTTTAAATGGTTTAGTTTTTTTTTTTGGTTTTATTCTATTTTGATGGTCTTCCCACCCTCCCCCCTTCTTCCTTTTTTTCTTTCCCTCCCTTCCCCTTCCTTCCTCTCTCTCTCTCCTTCCTTCCTTCCTATTTTTCTCCTCTCTTCCTTCCTCTCTCCCTCCCTCCTTCTCTCCCTCTCTCTTTCCTTCCTTCTTTTTCTCCTTCCTTCCTCTCTCTCTTTTTTTCCTTCCTTCCTTCCTTCTTGCTTTCTTCCTTTCTTGCTTCCTTTCTTTCCCCATGACCTATACCTGACTTTGGGCTATTCATAAGGGAAGATGAAGCAGTATATGAAGAAAAGGCTACAGAAGCAAGGAAGAACGATGGGGGGCAGAGGAAGAAGTATGAAGGAAAGGACAGAAGAACTTGAGAGGGGCTCAGTGAGGAGGGGGATATACTGGCTACAAGAGGGGGAGAAATAGTGCTAGCGAAGCAGCAGCCATCCGCCAGGTGAGCTAGTCTGGCCGGTTGCAGTCTGGCCAGTCTGCCTGGTTTCAAACTGGGACTTAGCTTCTCATGGCACCGCTGGAGTTTGCCAGTCACTCAGTTGCTGTTTCCTGGGTTCCTGTCACATGTTGGGCATTGCCGCACACTGTAGCTGATGGCGACCATGCAGGAGTCCTGCCGTCCCGGAACCTAGGCATCACATTGTTAGAATGTAACTGCCGAAGAGCTGCAAGGGAGATGTAGAGGGTGTTATGGGAAGATCTAGAAAAGGTTTTATTGGCTGGGGTGACAATTAATGTGAGACCTGAAGAATTTCCTTGACTACCTCAAGACTGTGGGTATGGGTTCTGCAACTGCGTCGTGAACGTTACAGAGCGTATGACACAGGTTCTTGTAAGGGTTGGGAATGAGCTTGGTAATGATTTGGTATAATTTTGCTTGGGCCCCCAGTCTGTAGTCCGCTGAGCTGCCCTAGATCATCCTTACTTGTTCCTTGTGCTATGGGAGAGACAGGAGCATCTGTAGGATCGAAGCCACCATATCAGAGGCTGAGGCAGCTGTGCCCTGCCCACCTCTCAGCTTCTGCTATGAACACTGTTGACCTTCTGAGAAGTCTCTGTTGGCGCAGCTCCTCTGGCTGAGTGACCTTTCTGTCACAGTCCCCCGGTGGGTGCAATCACCCATCACAGCTTAGGCCCAGGAGCTCCTGTCTAGCCGTCCCTGTTAGGGTCCCCCAACTAAGAAATGATCTGCCTGTGAGCAGAGACCATATGTCATTGTTCCCTTTTCCTCAGAATCTAGCCCAGCAGAGCCTCTGTGCCTGCTTGACTGAGTGAGTAACTCTCCTCTTCGGTCACTGCTCACAACTACACTGATCACTTTACCTGTGAAACAGAGAACATTTATAAAACCAGAAACCAGAGCAGACCCCTTCATTGAGAAATAATCGAGGGATGGGCACAAACTAAGTATTCTGCTCCAGGCTTATTTATATTTTATTTATTCATTTTCCTCTTCTGCCAGTTGTGAAATCCTAGTCCTTTGAATAAACCTACTCCTCCCACCTGTGTCTACAGTTAAAATTTCCTATAGGTATTGACTATAGGACACTGACACCTGCAATGCTCTTCCTTGAAACACCACTGCCCAGACCACATCCGGCTGGGATCCTCTTATTCTGCCTTTTCTGTTCTTGGATCTTCCCAGTTAGTCCAAACACCTGTCTAGTTTCCTTGCTCTTCACCTGGTGACACGGGGCAGTAAGCGAAATCTCTTCCTGAGAGCACAAGAAGATTAACATGGAAGGGGGTTGGGAGAGAGAGTATCCACCTTTGGAGAACCTGTGAAGAGGTAGTGCTTGGAGCTGGACGATGAATTCCAAACCTTGTTCCCACACCAAGGGTGGAAAGTGCTGGAAGAGCAGAGGATGGGGACTTGCCACCAGCACCTGCCAAAGAGGAGGGTTGAGGGTGCTCGCCCTCTCTTCAAGGCCTGCAGGAGGGGCTTTAACAATACCATTCCAGAGAGCTGGATACGTGATTCCTAGAATCACAGCATCAGAGCCAACTGAATTGATTCCTCTCCCGAGAAATCCAATGGCCCAGAGACCAGCTGGGTGGCTGTTGAATGAGATACTCGGGGCTCCAGATGAACCCGACCTTCTAGAGTTTGTCCTGACTTTTCTCCTGGATGAGATCCAGGTGCAAGCAAGAGGCAGATGCAGCCTGGGCTCACCTCAGGTCTTGTCTCAGACCTGGAAGAGCCATTTTAGCTCAGCACAGAGAAGCTGAAGATGGCCCTCGAGTCCTAGGAGCTTCAAGCAGCCAGCAGGTAGAGATGCATATACCCAGGCCCAGAGAATTTCAGGGAAGGTCCACAGTGATGGGGCATACTGCCAAAACACCTGCAAAAGCACCAGTGACAAAAACTGTCCCCCAGTCATCAGGACAAAATGCATGAAGCCAGCATGGCTGAACAGGCTGGCAAAGGAGGAGGAGATGGTTTGGGGAGGAGCGGGGGAAGAGGAGGGCCACTGACCTGCCCTTTCTTCTGCTGGCTGGCCTCACTGGAGAAAGGTGGGGAGCCACAACTTCATATCTAGTGCTCATTTGGACTCTAATAGGGGCCTTATGTTTCCTGTTTCTGGACTGAGGATATTTGCATTAGCTATGAGTGACCAGAAGGATCACAGGGAGAAATGGGGAAAAAACTGTTGGATGCTTATGCTTTTCCCACATCAGGCTTGTTTAGTAAATCAATTAATTTTCCCACCTGTATTTTTATCTTGTAAAGATGGTACAATAGTTATCATTTCTAGGGATTTTTTTTTGCCAAAATTAAAGAAAAGCAACTTGCGAGCGAAATGATATGGTTTTGAAACTGGGGAATGAGGGTATATTTGCTAAATGTGAAGGAACATCACAAAAGGACATTAAAGACTGAGCTTATTCTGTCATTAACTACATTACCACACATTGAAATGATATTCCATAAAAGCACCTTTCACAGTTGAGCTATCTCTGGGATTTGAAATCTGTGTTATTTTCCACTTTTGCTCTGCAACCTTTTGGAGAGGAAAGCAAACAGAATCACTGGAGTCTATTCAGTTGGGGGAATCCTGTGGAAATACCGAAGACATTCTACTTCAGATTGAAACCTCTTGTAAAGGTTGGTTTTAAATTTCAGGTACTCCTTAGGGAAGTATCTTAATTTGAAATTCTTGTTAAGCCAAAATGCCACAGAGGATAAAATATCTTCAGAGTTTCCCTTAGCTGGGCCGCTAACAGGAGCCAAGTGGGAGAAAACCAGCATCTGGAATAGTATGGCTGAGGTCTACCGGGTCCACAGGTGTGGGAGGGAAAGGGACAGTGGTGGCTGTGATAGCACCTTCTTTTTGCCATAAGTCATTTGCAGAATGGCTTTCTTTCACAACCAGGTATGTGTGGCCTAAATACTTGGTTGCTGTAGAATTCGAAACAGACAAGCCTTGGTTTCAGGGACCGAGGTCTTGATTTTAGAGGAGAGGCTCCATTGGAAAGGGCTACTCACTTGTGCCATGAGTGTGGCCGCTCCCACCCACTGGCCTCTGAGAATGCAGGGAGAGGACTCTCCTCTCTCCAGGATGTTGCTTTTGGCACTGGCCAATATCCACCCTTTATAAGGCAAACTCTTTACATCAAAAATTATTTTTTATGTTAATGTATAATACACAAAAATTTATATGTGTGTATATTCAAAATAATTATAATAGAAATTAAATAAGAATTCCCCCTCCCAAACAAATATACCAGTAGCTCAATGGAATTTACAGAGAGCTCAGAAATAAACCTGCACTTAGATGGTCTATTAATCCATGACAAAGGAGAAAAGAATATACTATAAGGAAAAGACAGTTTCTTCAATAAACGGTGTTGGGAAAACTGGACAGCAATATGCAAAAGAATGAAATGAGACCACTTTCTCATGTCATACACACACACACACACACACACACACACACACACACACACACAAAATAAACTAAAAAACGAGGAACCTTGGTGACTCATTTGATTAAAAATCTGACTCTAGATTTCAACTCAGTTCATGATCTCAGGGGCATGAGATTGAGCCCCAGGTTGGGCTCTGTGCTCAGCAGGGAGTCTCCTTGAGATTCCCTCCCTCTCCCTCTGCTGTACCCCTTTCTCTGTCACTCAAAAATAAACTCAAAATGGATTAAAGACCCACATGTGAGACCTGAAATCATAAACTTCCTTTAAGAGAACATAGGCAGTAGTCTCTTTGACATCGGCCGTAGCAGTATTTTTTTAGATATGTCTCCTGAGGCAAGGGAAACAAAAGCAGAAATAAACTGTTGGAGCTACATCAAAATAAAAAGCTGTTGTGCAATGCAGGAAACCATCAACAAAACAGAAAGGCAATCTACTGAATGGGAGAAGATATTTGAAAGTGATATATCCTATGAGGGGTTAATTTCCAAAATTTAGGACTTACACAACTAAACACCAAACCCCACAAATAATCCAATTAAAAAATGGGCAGAGGATCTGAATAGACATTTTTCCAAAGAAGAGATACAAATGACCAACAGACACATGAAAAGATCCTCATCAGTCATCATCAGGAAAATGCAAATCAAAACCACAATGAGCTATCATCTCACACCTGTCAGAATGACTAAAGTCAAAAATACAATAAACAAGTGTTGGCGAAATTGTGGAAAAAAAGCAACTGCCATGCACTGTTGATGGGAATGTAAATTGGTGCAGCCACTGTGGAAAACAGTATGTGAATTCCTCAAAAAATTAAAAATATAATTACCATATGATCCAATAGTTCCACTACTGCGTATTTACTTATAAAAAATGAAAACACTAATTCAAAAAGATATAATGCACCCCTATGTTTATTAGAGCATTATTTACAATAGCCAAGATATGGAAGCAACCCAGGTGTCCTTTAATGATGAATGGATAGAAAAGTGCTATTCATGTGTGTGTGTGCGTGCACACACACACACACACACACACACACACACACACACAGAGGAATATTATTCAGCCATGAAAAAGAATGATATTTTGCCATTTGCCAAAACATGGATGGATCTAGAGGGTAGTATGCTAAATTAATCAGATTGAAAAAGATAAATATATGATTTCACTCATACATGGAATCTAAAAAACAAAACAAATGAATAAACAAGCAAAAAGCAGAATGAGACTATAAATACAGAGAACAAACTGATGGTTGCCAGAGGTCAAGGTGGTGGGGGGATGGGCAGAATAGGTAAAGGAGAGTGGGAGATACAGGCATCCAGTCATGGAATGAATAAATCATGGCATTAAAAGAAACAGCATAGGGGATACAGTTAATGATATGATGACAGTGGCGTCCGGGTACAGAGATGGTATCTACGCTTGTGAAGAGCACAGCATGTAGTACAGAGATGTGTTCAATCACAATGTTGTACACCAGAAACTAATGTAACATTGTGTGTCAACTATACTCAAAAAACATGAATAAAAATGACAACTCTTACATATCAGCCAGCTCATAAGCAGAACATTGCCAACATTTTTGAATTACTCTCTATGCCCTAACTGATGGTGGCCTTTCCTCCCCCCACCCCCCAGAAGGAACCTCTCTCCAGAAATTTTGTTTCTCCATCCCTTACTTCTTTTTTAAATGTTACCACATATGCATATATCACTCATCAATACTTTATTTAGCTTTATCTATTTTTGAGTTTATAGAGATATGGAACTATGTATGGTCTATAGTCTTTTGTATCTTGTTCTTTCATACAATTATATTTTTTAGATTCATCCATATCAATACACATAGCTCTTCTTCCTTTTCCTTTTTTCTTTTTTTAAAGTCTCTGAAGTTATTTAACTATTGTGACTATATGATAATTGGCACACATTTTGGTACTGAAGTCATGAACTGTTGAGAACAAGAAGCAGTGTGTAATAGTAGCAGGGTCTGTATCTGACAATTACAGTGTTGAGCGAATCTTTTCTGTGAACTCTGTGGTTGGTTTTGCAGTTGGCCCCTTTGCAGTAGATCCTGGTCTCCATGCTTTCTTCAGCGGCTATCTCTGACAGTCCTCATCTTCCTCCTCCTCATGTAGTCCTTTGAAATTATTTGTCCAGTGAATTTAATAGTCAGTCCTGCATTGAAGTGACGCTTCCTTTTTATTTCAAATTGTCGCTTTCTCCTTGTTCTTCAGGCAAGAGGTCTCTCTCCCCGTCCGCACTGCTTTCTTATTCGTGAGCCCCATACTTTGGCTGAGAGTGTTGAGCAGCAGCTGATTTCTTAGGGAAGGAATCTGGGGTCAGGGCGGCCGTGGTTTCCGAACCACTGCACCCATCTTCACTGTCACACCATACTATGGTGAGGAGGGCTGGGTTCTTCTATTCTCATTAAACCATTGTCTTTGTCTGCTGGGTGATAAATGGCCAGAATGTTCACTTCATCCCACTTCTGGGATTTTTTCCCCAGCTCTTCGTGGACTCTATTGCTGGGCTGCTTGGCCAAGGCCTCTAGAGAGGAAGTTGCAGAGCTCATGCTCCTCAGGACCCCCTCGATGGGCCGAGGTGAGGCCGACCGGGGCTCTTGAGGTCCAGGGTCGGGGGTCGGCTTAGCCCAGCTGCCCAGCAACGGGTCCAGGAAGGAAAGGGCTGGGCACCAGCATGCACTCACCAGGCTACCACTGGGACCAGAGCGGTCGCACCTGCTATGGGGTCAGTTCCCTGAGTCACGACCCGAGGACCCCGATGCCAGGGGGGAGTCAGTTGTCACTACACACCCTTCACCACCCTCAATTATCTGCCACCGATGCTCTCCTTCCTTTTCAATGCTGTGTAATGTTCTGTGGTCTATGACTCCATCAATTTTATGTTAGCTTTTTTTGGTTGACATCAAGACATTGACTTTTTTTTTTTCTCTTAGGAATACTGCTACTATGACCACTCTTGAACATGGCTTCTACAGTGCATCTGCAATAGTTTCTCTTTGGTTACAATCCTTGGAAAAGGTAACTAAATGGTAAATGGTAAAGTGTAAGCAAATGCAATTTTACTAGGTGACACCAAGTTATTTTCCGAAGTAGTTGTTTGGATTTGCAATCACACCGACAGGGTATGAGAGTTCCCACTGTGGCACATCCCTGGTTATCATTGATACCATCAGACTTTACATCTTTATCAGTCTGGTGCATGTGAAATGATAACTAATGATATTAATTTCCATCTCCCTGGTTAATGCAATGTCTAACTTAATGAGATTGGGCATCTTTTCAGGAATTATAGGTGTTCTTTTTTCTCTTTTGTAAAATTCTTTTTCCTTCCTTTTCCCTGCTTTATAGGGTTATTTTTTTTATTGTGTCATAGGTGTTCTTTATTCGCAGTCTTTTAAGTGTCTTGCAAATACTGTTTCCCATTGGTGCCTCATCTCTTCCCTCACTTCATGATGGCTCTGTTGAATAGCACGAATGAAAGTTTTAAAGTTTTGAAGTAGTCAAACATAACAATGCCGTCTTCATGTTGTGTATTGAGAAATCCTTCCTCTGAAGTCATAAATAGAGTATCTTCTAAGTGTTCAAAAATTTGGCCTTCACATTTCAATCTTAATCGGTGTGGAGTCTATATGGGTACTTTATGCTTGACCAGTTACATAATTCATACCTGCCTAGATCTGCTGGCACCAGAATATAGGCTGCAAAGCATAGAACAGCCATGCATGTCTTCAGTGAGAACCCACCGAACACTCCAGTGGCCCTCCTTTAGCCCCACAGCAACAGTGCAGATGCGGGGAAGGACATGACACTGGCTTAGAACATCCAGGTTCCATACGAACCAATAACTCTTCTAGCTAGGACAGAGCTTTCAGGTGCTGGCAAGGAAAATGCCTAGTTAGAACTTATATGGAGTCAGGGATGCTTCCCACAAGATATTTCTGGTTCATTTACAGTCATCCAGAACAAATATATTCAATCAGGGGTAATTTGTTATCATAAGCATTGCTGCTTTGACACACAGCTGAAATTCTACCCCTATCAGGTTTCAAGGGAAACAGGAGAAAAGGTAACACAAGGTCAATTTCCCATATATTGTGTACGTGTGTGTATGCATGATTGTGTGTCCTTTGTGACAGCATTATTGACCTGACAATTTTGTGTTGGCGTTTGTGACCTGTCCCCTTAGCTAGGCTCTTGTCCCTGTGAGGCAGTCTAGCTGTTGTTGTGAAGTAGTGTTGCACATGTAATTAAAGCCCTTAAACAGCCGACTCTAAAAAGATTATTCTGGATTATCTGGGTGGGCCTCATTGAATCTGTTTGAAGGTCTTAGACATTGGATGAGTTCCATCGTGCTTATGATGGCCTCTATGGATTCTGAATTCGCTCACCCAGTCCCAACAATCACATAAGCCAATTCCTTATAATACATCTATCTCTTGCTCTCTCTCTGTGTCTCTGTCTCTCTTGCTCTTTATCTAATATATATACTATTTATTTATTTAATCCAGCTTTATTATTTATTTATTCATTTATTTATTTATTCTGGTTCTGCTTCTCTAAACCTTAACTTATATACTATTCTTCTTTATTTTATACAAATTACAGAGTTGACTTGTCAAGTCGCACAAAAATACATGTTTAGGTATTGATTTACCTTACAGTGGCTCTGTATGCTAATTTGGGTGGAACTGATACTTTCATGAAATTGAGTCTTCCTATCTGTATTGCCCATGTATTTAGGTCTTATTTAAATCTTTCTGTAAAGATACATAATTCTCCGTAAAGATTTTCTTTAGTAGTTACTATAAATGCTATCCTTTAAACTTCTTTCTTATTACCTGAGTGCCGCTCCAAGTTCACATTCCCCCTTTATCACCTGAGACATAAGCATCAATCTGGTCTTTTTTTTTTAAATTAACATATAATGTATTACTTGTTTGAGGGATACAGGTCTGTGAATCATCAGTCTTACACAATTCACAACACTCACCATAGCACATGCCCTTCCCAGTGCCCATCACCCAGCCACTCAATCCCTCCCACCCCTCTCCCCTCCACCAACTCTCAGTTTGTTTCCTGAGATTAAGAGTATCTTATGGTTTGTCTCCCTCCGCAGTCCCATCTTGCTTCATTTTTCCCTCCCTTGCCCTATGACCCCCTGTCCTGCCTCTCAAATTCCTCATATCAGAGAGACCATATGATAATTGTCTTTCTCTGATTGACTTATTTCACATACCATAATACCCTCTAGTTCCTTCCACGTCATTGCAAATGGCAAGATTTCAGGTTTTTGATGGCTGTATAGTATTCAATTACATACATACGTACACACTCACACACACCCCACATCTTCTTTATTCATCTGTTGATGGACATATAGACTCTTTCCATAGCTTGGCTATTGTGGGCATTGCTGCTATAAACATTTGGGTGCACGTGCCCCTTCGATCACTACATTTATATCTTTAGGGTAAATATCCAGTAGTGCGATTGCTGGGTCGTAGGGTAGCTCTATTTTCAACTTTTTGAGGAACCTCCATGCTGTTTTCGAGAGCGGCTGCTCCAACTTGCATTCCCACCAACAGTGTATGAGGGATCCCCTTTCTCCTCATTCTCACCAACATCTGTCATTTCCTGACTTGTTGATTTTAGCCATTCTGACTGGTGTGAGGTGGTATCTCACTGTGGTTTTGATTTGTATTTCCCCAATGCCAAGTGATGTTGAACATTTTTTCGTGTGTCTGTTGGCCATTTGGATATCTTCTTTGCAGAAATGTCTGTTCATGTCTTCTGCCCATTTCTTGGTTGGATTATTTGTTCCTTGCATGTTGAGTTAGATAAGCTCTTTATACATTTTGGATATTAGCCCTTTATCTGTATGTCATTTGCAAATATCTTCTCCCATTCTGTTGGTTGTCTTTTGGTTTTGTTGACTGTTTCCTTTGCTGTGCAGAAGGTTTTTCTCTTGATTAAGTCCCAATAGTTCATTTTTGCCCTTGCTTCCCTTGCTTTTGGTGGTGTTTCTAGGAAGAAGTTGCTGTGGCTGAGGTCAAAGAGGTTACCTTCTGTGTTCTCCTCAAGGATTTTGATGGATTCCTATCTCATATTGAGGTCTTTCATCCATTTTGAGTCTATTTTTGTGTGTGGTATAAGGAAATGGTCCAGTTTCATTCTTCTGCATGTGGCTGTCCAATTTTCCCAAGACCATTTGTTGAAGAGGCTGTCTTTATTCCATCAGATATATTTTCCTGCTCTGTTGAAGATTAGTTAACCATAGAGTTGAGGGTCCATTTCTGGGCTGTATATTTTGTTCCATTGATCTATGTGTCTGTTTTTGTGCCAGTACCATACTATCTTCATGATTATAGCTTTGTAATGGAGCTTGAAGTCTGGAATTGTGATGCCGCCAACTTTGTTTTCTTTTTCAATATTCTCTGGCTATTCAGGGTCTTTTCTGGTTCCATACAAATTTTAGGATTATTTGTTCCATTTCTTTGAAAAAAGTCGATGATATTTTGATACGGGTTGCATTAAATTTGTAGATTGCTTTAGGTAGCATAGACATTTTCACAATATTTGTTCTTCCAATCTATGCACATGGAACATTTTTCCATTTCTTTATGTCTTCCTTAATTTCTTTCATGAGTACTTTATAATTTTCTGAGTATAGAGTCTTTGCCTCTTTGGTTAGGTTTATTCCTAGGTACCTTATGATTTTGGGTGCAATTGTAAATGGGACAGACTGCTTAATTTCTCTTTCCTCTGTCTTGCTGTTGGTGTATAGAAATGCCACTGATTTCTGTGCATTGATTTTATATCCTGACACTTTACTGAATTCCTGTATGTGTTCTAGCCGTTTTGGAGTGGAATCTTTTGGGTTTTCCACATAAAATATCATATCACTTACAGAGAGTGAAAGTTTGACTTCTGCTTTGTTGATTTGGATGTCTTTTTGTTGTTGTTGTTGTTGTCTGATTGCTGAGGCTAGGACTTCTAGTACTATTTTGAATAGCAGTGGTTATAGTGGACAGCCCTATTGTGTTCCTAACCTTAGGGGAAAGGCTCTCAGTTTTTCCTCATTGAGAATGATATTCGCTGTGGGTTTTTCATAGATGGCTTTTATGATATTGAAGTATGTACCCTCAATATCTACACTGTGAAGAGTTTTGATCAAGAAACGTTGCTGTACTTTGTCAAATGCTTTTTCAGCATCTTGCTCTTACTTTTATTAATATATTGATTGATTTGCAGATGTTGAACCAAACTTGCAGTCCAGGATTAAATCTCACTTGATCATGGTGAATAATCCTCTTTTTTTTTTTTTTAAGATTTTATTTATTTATTTGGCAGAGAGCGAACACAAGAAGGCAGAGAGGCAGGCGGGGGCGGGGTGGGGGTGAGCAGGCTCCCTGCTGAACAGAGAGCCTGAGGCGGGGCTCCATCCCAGGACTCTGGGATCATGACCTGAGTTGAAGGCAGAGGCTTTAACCCACTGAGCCACCCAGGCACCTTGTGAATAATCCTCTTAATGTACTGTTGGATCCTACTGGCTAGTATTTTGGTTAGAATTTTTGCATCCATGTTCATCAGGGATACTGGTCTGTAATTCTCCTTTTTGATGGGGTCTTTGTCTGGTTTTAGGATCAAGGTAATGTTGGCCTCATAAAATGAGTTTGGAAGTTTTCCTTCCATTTGTATTTTTTGAAACAGTTTCAGGAGAATAGATATTAATTCTTTAAATGTTTGGTAGAATTCCCCTGGGAAGCTGTCTGGCCTTGGGCTCTTGTTTTTTGGGAGATTTTTGATGACTGCTTCAATCTCCTTACTCATTATGGGTCTGCTCAGGTTTTCTATTTCTTCCTGGTTTAGTTTTGGTAGTTTATATGTCTCTAGGAATGCATCAATTTCTTCCAGATTATCAAATTTGCTGGTGTATAGTAGCTCATAATATGTTCTTATAGTTGTTTCTATTTCTTTGGTATTGGTTTTGATCTCTCCTCTTTCATTCATGATTTTATTAATTTGGGTCTTTTCTCTTTTCTTTTTGGTAAGTCTGGCCAGGGGTTTATTAATTTTATTAATTCTTTCAAAGAACCAGCTCTTAGTTTTGTTGATCTGTTATACTGTTCTTTTGGTTTCTATTTCATTGATTTCTGCTCTGATCTTTATTATTTCCTTTCTGGTTTAGGCTTTATTTGCTGTTCTTTCTCTAGCTCCTGTAGGTGTAGGGTTAGGTTGTGTATTTCAATCCTTTCTTGTTTCTTGAGAAAGGCTTGTATTGCTATTTACTTTCCTTTCAGGACCACCTTTGCTATATCCCAAAGATTTTGAAAAGGTGTGTTTTCATTTTCATTTGTTTCCATGAATTTTTTCAATTCTTCTTTAATTTTCTGGTTGATCTATTCATTCTTTAGTAGGATGCTCTTTAGTCTCCCTGTATTTGAGTTCTTTCCAACTTTTCTCTCGTGGGTGAGTTCTAGTTTTGAAGCATTGTCCCTGATAATATGCAGGGAATGATGTCAGTCTTTTTTTACCTGTTGAGACCTTATTTGTGATCCAGGATGTGATCTATTCTGGAGAATGTTCCATGTGCACTAGAGAAGAATGTGTAATCTGTTGCTTTGGGATGGAATGCTCTGAATATATCTGTGATGTCCATCTGGTCCTGTGTGTCATTTAAAGCCTTTATTTCCTTGCTGATCTTTTGCTTAGATGATCTGTCCATTTCAGGGAGGGGGTGGTGTTAATGTCTCCTACTATTATTGTATTATTGTCAATATGTTTCTTTGATTTTGTCATTAATTGGTTTATATAATTGGCTGCTCCCATGTTAGGGGCATAGATATTTAAAATTGTTAGATCTTCTTGTTGGACAGACCCTTTAAGTATGATATAGGGTCCTTCCTCATCTCTTATTATGGTCTTTGGCTTAAAATCTAATTTATCTGATATAAGGATTGCCAGCCCAGCTTTCTTTTGGTATCCATTAGCATGGTAAATTGTTTTCCACCCCCTCACTTTAAATCTGGAGGTGTCTTTGGGTCTAAAATTATTTTTTGCAGGCAGCATATCGATGTTTTTTTAAATTCATTCTGATACCCTGTGTCTTTTGATTGAGGCATTTAGCCCATTTACTTTCAGGGCAACTATTGAATGATATGAATTTAGTGCCATTGTATTGCCTGGAAGGTGGCTGTTACTGTGTACTCTCTCTGTTCCTTTCTGGTCTGTTACTTTTAGGGTCTCTCTTTATTTAGAGGATCCCTTTCAATATTTCTTGTAGGGCTGGTTGGGTGTTTGCAAATTCTTTTAGTTTTTGTTTGTCCTGGAAGCTTTTTATCTCTCTTTCTATTTTCCATGACAGCCTAGCTCAATATAGTATTCTTGGCTGCATATTTTTCTCATTTAGTGCTCTGAATATATCATGCCTATCCTTTTGGCCTGCCAGGTCTCTGTGGATAGGTTTGCTGCAATCTAATATTTCTACCAATGTATGTTATAGACCTCTTGTCCTGAGCTGCTTTCATGATTTTCTCTTTGTCACTGAGACTTTTAAGTTTTAGTATTAGATGTTGCATTAGATAAAAATAGGTGCTGACCTATTTTTATTGATTTTAAGGGGGGAGTTCTCTGTGCCTCCTGAATTTTGATGCTTGTTCCCTTCCCCAAATTAGGGAAATTCTTTGCTATAATTTGTTCCAATATACCTTCTGCCTCTCTCTTTCTCTCTCTCTCTCTTCTTCCTCTGGGATCCCAATTATTCTAATATTGTTTCATCTTATTGTATGACTTATCTCTTGAATTCTCCCCTCATTGTCCAGTAGTTGTTTGTCTCCCTTTTGCTCAGCTTCTTTATTCTCCATCTTTTGGTCTTCTATATCACTAATTCTCTCTTCTGCCTCATTTATCCTAGCAGTAAGAGCCTCCATTTTTTGATTGCACCTCATTAATAGCTTTTTTGATTTCATCTTTGTTAGATTTTTGTTCTTTTATTTTTCCAGAAAGAGATATTATTTCTCCAGGAAGGGATTCTCATCTTGATAATCGTCATTCTGAACTCTAGATCTGACCTCTTACTAATGTCCATATTGGTTGATCCCTACCTATTGGTATTGCCTTTTAATTTTATTTTTGAGGTGAGTTTTTTTTGTCCTTGTTATTTTATCTAGATAAGAATATATCAATGGGAGAACAAAATACAAAAAGTGTAGCAACGACCCCAGAAAAATACACTAAACCAGTCAGAAGTGACCTGATATTGGGGCAGAGAAGGAAGGAGGGGGGAAAAAAGAAAAAAGAAGAAATATTTTTTCTTTTTATATTTATATATTTATATTTCTTTTCTCTCTCTCTCTCTCTCTCTCTCTCTCTCTCTATATATATATATATATATTTAGACTAAGGAATATAAGGAATAGAACAGAACCACAGACTTGATTTTGGGTGTATTTTGGTCTGTTAGAAGAAACTGTCTCCCCAAATTTTAAAGAAAGAAAAACTTATACACACACACACACACACACACACACACACACACACACACACAAATAAGGTAAACAAGATGAAGGGATGGAATATGACTGTAAAGATGAAAATTTAAAAAGAGTCTAAAAAGGGAATGGATAAGAAGTTGGTTGAAAAAATTTAAAAAAAGAGAGAATGTGACTAGGCTGGAGATAAGAACAAAGCCACACGCTAGATTTAGGGTATGTTTTCATCTACTGGCGGAAACTGTATCCCAAAATTTTAAAGAAAGAAAAAGTTATATGTGTATAAAAAGTAAGGTTAAATATAATGAAGGAATAGAATATGACTATAACAATGAAAATTTAAAAATATTTTTTAAAAGGTATTTATAAGATTAAATAGTTTAAAAAGGTTAAAATATGAAAGAGGAAAAATTTAAAAAGAAGTAAAAATTTAAAAAAATAACTTTGAGAGACTAAAGAATCATGAGAAAAAAAGCCATGAATTCTATGAGCTGCATTTCCCTAGCTCTGGAGTTCTGTAGTTCTCAGTGAGTGGTGAACTTGGTCTTGGCTGGATGTTCTTGCTGATCTTCTGGGGGAGGGCCTGTTGCAGTGATTCTCAAATATCTTTGCCTGAAGTGGAATTGCACTGCCCTTGCCAGGGGTCAGGCTAAGTAATCTTTGCAGTTTTTGTCTCAGGAGCTTTTGTTCCCTGAATGCTTTTCCTACAGCTTTAGAGGACAGGAATGAAGATGGTGGCCTCCCAACTTCTGGCCCAGAAGAGCTGAGAGCTCAGGGCCCTCACTCCTTAGTGTGCCCTCAGAGGAAAGCAGTCAATCCCTCCCATCTCCCTGGTCTCCGGCCGCACTCTGTGCTCACCTGGCCTGTGACCAAGCATTTCTATCTCTGGTGCACACCCCTGTTTGGAGTCTCCAAACCCAGTAGATTCTTGCGATTCACTCCTGTGCCACTCCTCCTGGAGGAGGAAGGAGGGAGTTTCCCTGGATCTGCCACTTGTGGGGTCCCTGCTCAAAGAGAAGTGGCGTGACTGTGCCTTGGATCACAGTTTAAGGTAACTCCAAGCTGAGAGCCCACCCCTCACCCCCGTCTCTGTGTCTGGCTTCCCCACTCCAATACCTGGAAGCCTGCCACATTCAGACATCCCTGGTCTTTTTGTGGGGGTCGTGAGACCACACTGTCCCTGCGAGGGCTCCACCCCCCACTTAGCTTCTGGAGTGACGTCCCTCAGTGGAGCAGACTTCTAAAAGTTCTGATTTTGTGCTCCACTGCTCTACCGCTTGCTGGGAGCTGGCCCCTCCCCCCACAATCTATCTTCCCATTTATTGCCTCGGATTCATTTCTCCAGACATCCTACCTTCCAGAAAGTGTTTGCTTTTCTGTTCCTGGAATTGCTGCTCTTCTTCTCTTTGATCTCCTGTTGAGTTTGTAAGTGTTCCTACATAGTATATATGCATAATAGTATATACTATTATATAGTATAATAACTATAGCTGAATTCCTGGCGCCCAACAATATTTAGGTCTCCTTCTTCTCCACCATCTTGCTCCTCCTTCCATTCTAATCTTCATAACCATTTCCTTCTGTCTTTCCTTCCCTCCCTCCCTGCTGTCCTTTCTTTCTTCCTTAGTAGTTTTGGTGCTCCTATGAGAATTTGTCAATAGTCTGGTTTAGTGCCTTAACTAAACGGAATCATGCAGCAGGTACACTTTTGCGTAGATACTTGATTTGTAATCTGTGTGAGGCCACATTATTATTGAATCTTCGCTCTTCCTGGTGAAATAAGCATCACAAAGATTCCCTTTTATCTCATAAAGACTTCTTTTTTTTTGCCTTAAAGTCTTCTTTGCCTGATCTTCATACACCACACTAGATTTCTTTTTTATTTTTTAAAGAGTTTTAAAAATTTATTTAGTTTTGTGTGTGTGTGAGAGAGAGAGCGAGTGAGCATAAGCAGGGGTAGGGGCAAAGGGAGAAGCAAGCTCCCCGCCAAGCTAGAAGCCCAATGCAGGACTGGATCCCAGTACTTTAGGATCATGTCCTGAGCTGAATGCTTAACCAACTGAGCTACCCAAGCACCCCTATAGTAGCTTTCTCCCATCCTTTTATTTTCAACTTTTCTGAATTCCTATGGCTGCTGACCTGTTTGGTTTGCCATCTCTTTGTATATGTTTGCCCAGAATCCTTTACTCTTTTAATGTCATGCACGGTATGAAACATATATTTTGTGTTGATTTTCAGTTAGCCTAAGTGGGAGGGTTTAATGCAAGTGAACCTCAATGGCCATTGTCAGAAGTAGTGTCATTTCCTCATGGCTGGCTTGCAAAATTAAATAGTTCTTATGTACTGATATTCTTACATTCTGCATACTTCCTAAACTCTCCTACCAATTCGAGCATTTTATGTATACATTCTTTTAGATTTCTGCATAGATAATCATGTTATCTGCAAATCCTTTCCAAACTTTACAACACAAAATTCTTTTTTCTTCTCTTGCACTGGCAAGTACCTGCAATGTATTGAAAAGAGAATAGTCATAATGGAAATCTTTGTTGTTTTCTGATTTTAGGAATTATTTAATGTTTTACTCGTAAACAACATATTTGCCACAAGTTCTTTATGGATTGGCTTTTATCAGATTAAGTAGTCTCCCTTTTATTTCTAGTTTGGCACAAGTTATTTTTTTTGTTTGTTTTTAAATCATAAGTGTTTATTGAATTTGGAGATGATTCTGAAGCTATTAAGGTGATCATATCGTTTCTGGCTTTGAATCTGTTATTGTAGTGAATTGCATTACCAGATTTTTCTAACATGGGACCAATTTTGTATTCTTGGATAAATCTAACTTGATTGTGATGCATTATTATTATTTTTTATTTTTTAAAAATATTTTATTTAGTTATTTATGAGAGACAGAGAGAGACAGAGGCAGAAGGAGAAGCAGGCTCCCGGTGGAGCAGGGAGCCCAACACAGGGCTTGATCCTAGGACCCTGGGATCATGACCTACACTGAAGGCAGATGCTTAACTCACTGAGACACCAAGGTGCCCCTGATGCATTGTTATTTTTATATATTTCTTGTATTGATGTGCTAATGTTTTATTTAGGATTTTTGCATTTATGCTCCTAAGAGAACTGGAATTTAACTTTTTTTATACTGTTCATGTCTGGTTTGCGTATCAAGTTTATATAAGTCTCAAAATGAGTTAGAATATTCTCGGTTGACCTTTCTTTAAAGGAACTAGGATAAACTGAGTATTATCTGTTCCTTGAACACTCAAGAGAGCTTACTTCTCAGGCATCTGGGTTTTGTGTATTCTTTGTAGGAATACTGTAACTATTGATTTAATTTATAGGCTGGATCTACATTTATTAAAGACTCCTGCCAGGGGAAGTGCTGACTGTGGCATCTGGCTGCTAGCAGGCCCCCATCACCTGACTGTCCTCTGTGTCTCTCATCAGCATTCTCAGAAAATGCTGAGAATGTGGTAAAATCCACATGAGCTGCATCTCCCTCCAGTGGCCACAGATGTGTGACTCTGAAGGAGAGCTGGTTAGTGGATGACAGACAGTCAAAGCTGGGAGAAACCAGCTAGGTGCTGGCCAATTGCTTGTGGGCCAGCATTCTTGCAAGGGAGTGATTGTTCACAAAGGGGTATAGGCCTGGATTGGTCAGGGGGAAAGAAGAGGACAAGTGGAAGGCTGGCTGATGGGTGAAAGGGCAGATGGGCTCCCTGGGAAGTGTGGGGGCCTGGGGAGAGCTGATGGTGGTGTATTGGTCCTAGAAGCTCATGGTATGCCACACGCTGACATTTGATTGCTTGATCAGGACCAGGGTCAGTAGTGGCAGGTCACTGGAAGTGTGCCTGGGCAGGGTATGATGTTCCGTGCAAAAGTTCCTTACCAACAAAGGAGGAAGTTTATACAGATGTTAATGTCTGTTGGGTCACCTGGGTAGCTTGGTTGGTTAAGCATCTGACTCTTGATTTTGGTTCAGGTCATGATCTCAGGGTCTGTGAGATTGAATTCCATGACCATCACTGTACTTGAAACTCAGCAGGGAGTCTGCTTGAGATTCTCTCCTTCTGCCTCTCCCTCCATTCATGCTGTCTTTTCCTCTCTCTAAAGTAAATAAATAAATCTTAAAAAAAATTTTAAGCATGAGCTCTGATCACAGGATATATGTTTTTGGATTTTTTTTCTAGCTCTTTGAGGATTATATATCACATGCTTCTGGTTTTGTTATTCTGTGAGAGATCAACTATTAGTCAAACTATCAATTTTGTTTCAATAATTTGTCTCTGTTCTCTGACAGTGTTTAACATCTTTTTCCTCTTCTTGTGTTTTGCAGTTAATGATGATGTGTTATTTCTTTTTTTTTTAAATTTTTAAAATTTCTTTTCAGTGTTTCAGAATTCATTGTTTATGCACCATACCCAGTGCTCCATGCAATCTGTGCCCTTCATAATACTCACCACCATGCTCACCCAACTGCCACCCTCCTCCCCTCCTAAACCCTCAGTTAGTTCCTCAGAGTCCACATTCTCTCATGGTTTGTCTCAGTGTTATTTCTTTTTATTTATTCTGCTTGGGTTTCCTGATGTGAAGATAAGAATCTTTCATCAGTATGAGAAAGTTTTCAGCCATCATCTCTTGAACACTGTCCTCCTCCATTCTCTCAATTACCTCCTTCTGGACTGTATATTGTGCCTTCTCACTTTTCCCCCATTTTAAAAAGATTTTACTTATATATTTTTGCGAGAGAAAGGGAGAGAGATTGAGAGCATGCAGGAGCAAGGGGGAGGGGCAGATGAAGAAGCAGACTCCTCGCTGAGCAGGGAGACTGACTCAGGCCTCCATCCCAGGACCCTGGGATCATGACCTGAGCTGAAGGCAGACACTTAGCTGACTGAGCCACCCAGGTGCCTCTCCCCATTTTTTTTTTTTAATCACTTCATTTCATTCTGATGTCTCCTGGGTAATTTTATCAGGTCTAAGTTCCACCTCATTGATTCTTTCATCAACCATACGTAATGTTATATTTAAATGTCATATTAAGTGTCTTTTTTTGTGGTCCTTTTTCAAAATTGTCTGGTCACCTTTCATAGCCTCTTATTTCTTCAATATATTTTAAGAATCCTTTATTTAGCCC